>NC_090981.1:41964149-43255816 GCF_040807025.1 Struthio camelus | reverse complement strand
TCTATTGCAGTTTTAGTTCACAAAAGGTTCTTATCATCCCAGCACTGTTCTGAACTGTCCATCCTCAGCAGCACTTCTAGTGGAGCACTTAACTGTGACAAATTAGGAATTAATTTGCTCTGATGCGCTAACGTGACCATGAAGCTCTCTACAAGACCTTTATTTATTCTCTTTTCATTTGTATAATACATTCTTTGCTTCTTGGATCTGGTTATGTTCTTTTGGCTGATAAGTACTCCTACTTAAACAATCTTATCTAATCTGATGCTTGTTCTTGTTAGGGGAAAGATTTTCTTTGGCGAGCTCTCGGGTTTGCCTGAGAATCTCAGTGTTCATTTTTGTCTTGAATGGGCCAGTCAGGAATTACTTTATCAGTCTCCAGATCTGGAAGGATGTTTTGGTCTGAATCTGGCATTATGCAATCCAGCATATATATGAACATATACCTAAAAAAATGGGAGATGTAATAGCAAAATTGCAGTAACCACAAATAACTGAGCTTGATAATGGAATTACTATGTAAAAACTACTACAGAGCATCAGTCTAGACTACCTTAATGTTCCCTTCCAACCATCAGAATTTTTGATGTTTATCGATTGTTGTATTTGATTGAACCTGTGAAAAACCTTCACTTTGCATCTGTAACTGAAATTGCTTTGCATATTGAAGTCAGATAAAATCCTGTTAGTCTCATGAGACGGAACTTCATTGGTGCTTTTATCCATGTTTTAAGACCTACAGATTTTCTTAGCTTATTCATTTTAATAGGCATTCAGGATCTGCATTTCCTTAATAACCTCAAACATTACTTTCAAAGCAAATTTTAGTTTTACTTTTTCTCAGTGGTGACAGAAATTTGTTGTACATTTTATTAGCTGCATGCTGAGTTCTTCTCTATAGGAAATACAGGAAAAGTAGAAAAAAATACATTACTCTTGAACGTACACTTGCTAGCAAAAAGCATTCTGCTTCCAAATATGGTTCCATCATTAGGATTAAAATTCAGATTTCTTTCCCTTTGAAAAATAGGCCATAAAAAATCACTATTATCACATAGATAAATTATCACATAGATAAATTATGGAAATACTACTTTAGTCTGTAACTCCAAAACCACCATCAACATAAATACAGCAAGTACTCTAAGGACTTTCGGGCTATGAGGCTACCATGTTATTTGGGAAATTTACTTTTTAGTATTTTGTGCCAAGCTAGTATGTGAAATACTGTGTTTAATGGCATCATATTGTGTTTAATCAGGAAAAAATATTTTGGGATTGTTAACTTGTGAGCCTGAAACTTGTTTCTTTTCATTTGAACGTGATACCTTTTTCAAACTTACTATTAAGAAGGATGCCACCTTAGCATCATTTTTCATCTAAGGTGTTGTACTTGGTGCAGTGGCATTATTCAGTAGGTTCAAAGCTATCAGAACCTGGATGATATTGAGAAGATCTGACAAATACTGATCTAAAAGCTAACGATAACAATGTTGCCTTGGCAGACATCTTAATATTAAGTTTGTTTCAGCTACCTGTGATGTGTGGGGTGGTTTTTTTTTTTTTTTCAGATACAAAGATCGCTTTCTCCTTTATTAGCTGTCATCCAGATCTAGAAGGCAACCTCTTTTCTGTTTCTGTTACGTATTTGAAATGAAGTACCAAGATACAGCTTTTTTTTTTTTTTTTTAGGATATTCTAGATGAATAAGCCTCCACAGAACCTTTACAATAAAAATATTGAAAATATTCTTACAAGAACTATTATATGTAATATATAAATTCAGCATTTCTTAGATACAGTTCTTTGAAGCGTTAAAAAGCCTTTCTTTGTAAAACTCATATCTTCTAGGGCTGCAGCTTTCAGGGATTTTTTTTTTTTTTGTTATCAGTGGTGTAACTTTTTACCATAACAGATTAACACAATCACTTGGTTTAATTGCAGACTGGCAAAAGAAAAAGTTATGTATGAAAAAGAAGCAAAACAGCAAGAAGAAAAGATTGAAAAAATGAAAGCTGAAGCATGTGATGATTATGGAATTAAGAAGCAGGTAAACTATCCTAAAATTTGTTTTCTTTGCCTCTTTGCTTTGTTTTAATCATAGTCATCCTTAAATAAGAGACTATCCTGTACCTCTTTCCAGACTCCTGTTATATAAATACTAGACTAAAAGTTCTGTTAACTGTAAAAGTCATAACTTGCATTGGTAGAAAGTTATTTTCCTCCAGAAGCATTAAATTATATGGAGATTGGACATGGATTATTAAGCACTTGGTGTCAGGATGGCTATCACTAACATTGAGTAGGAGGCCATCACGAACTCTATTTCTTAAAAATGCTGAGAACCTGAAAAGAACTGTTCTAGATAATTTCGGTGAATTAAGTGCTTGGTGGTAAGTATGAATGTTACCATGACATTTAGAGTGCCTGTTAGCTAGTAGGAAGAGGAAACATAAACTCCGAGTATGCATGTGTTTGGTAAAAATCATAGGCATCTAGCCCAGAGAGCAGTAGGTTAACTCCTAACAGCTGTTAGAGTTACTAGCTCTAGTGGGGGTCACTAGCTAGAAGTGTGCATGCTTGTAGTTTCATGCGCTCAAAAGGTTGATTTAGAGTCACAGTTACAGTACGGTGGAATTTTTCTTGCTAGGTTCCCCACAAAGGACAGTGGTTGCAGGAAGTTGGCACATGCCCTTTGGGAAGGAGAGGGAGCGTCAAGTTTCCTTGTCACTGAAAGAAGGCTTAGATTTGGGAGGTTTGCTTATATTCTTTATAGAAGTGTGGCTTCTCCGAGTTTGTGATCTTTTTTTTTTTTTCCCCAAGTAAATTTGTTAACCTTTAACCATGCTTTTCCCCCGACAAGCATTTCCCAGATATAGTCACTTAAATCTTCATAGAAACAGTGGAACAACAGAAGAATAGGTTAAAGAAAACCTGACTGTAAAAGCTAACAAAAACAAGTTAAGAAGAAGCTAAAACAAATTCCTGAATAAATCCAGTTTGCAATCCATGTGTGCATGGCCTGTCTTGCTTTCATTATAACATGGGAAAGAAATACAAATGTAGAATTTGCAGAAAACACTGTATTTATAGAGCTGAGCTGTTTCCACCTGATTGCTGGCTGACTCCAAGATGCTGCAAAAATAGTAGTCTTTCTGAAGATCTGCTGATGCTAACAAGAACTAATGAATGCAATCCCCATTTTCAGTGTCCCCCATTCATCTGGCTATTTGACTGTGCGGTTTTCCTCACTGACATGCAAAAAATCACCAAAGTCAAGAACAGCAGAGGCTGTGAACTTTTGCTGTGAAAAGAATTGTAATGTACTATTTGAGGATTTTTTCAGAGAGAACAGTGGCAAAAGCCTTCTAAGTGAACAGTCCCAGTTCATTCAGAAACTGCCTGAATTCATTCTGAAAGCAATTAATTCCTCCAATGACATCTTTATTTATTGTTCTTTAGCACACTTTACTTTGCCTTCTGAAAGTTGTAAATATTTTAAGTTGTGATGAACTCAGAGGCTCAGAAAGAACATGCACAGTTGTCACAGGATCAAATCTTTTACACTAAAGAAAATTATACAATGGCAAAACCATTTTGCTCAAAACCAAGTTTTGGATGGACATAATATTTCTAAGAGTTCTTCAGGAAAATTATCTGTAGTTATACATTTTAATAATTGCTTTTAGTTAACAATTCCTAATCTGAATAATTGTTTATTTTAAAATATGTTTATAGTCTTTATTTCAGTAATGAAAAATATCATTTGAGAAGGGGAATAGATTCAATCCTTTGAGACTAAGATAATAACTTTAAAAATATTTTTTAGCTGAGGTAGGAAATCAGCTTTGTAAATACAGATCAATCCACAGTTGAGGGAGGGGTGCTTTAAAGCTTTTTAGTGTGCTTTTTCTCATTTAGTTCTTTAGTTGCAACTCTGCAGAATATATGGATTAACAGTGCAGAAGTGACCAAAAAAACTTGTATTTCAACATGAATAATACTGTTACTATGATATTAGTAGCTTTACTTTGTGTCTGGTCTGTAAGGAGAAAGGATGAGTCCCCCTTGTAGAACAATAGTAAGGGTTAGACTTGGTATTTTCCCCCTAACATCTTACAGAATGGGGGCAGCTGGCGGTTCCTGGGAATTCAGGAGGTCTCTAGCTGTAGCAGTGACCTGCTAGGGTTGTTGGCAGTAGTTACATCCAAGCCTCCAGCCTGCACTGTCTGGGAAAACTTGTTTCATGAAGAGCAGATTTATCTCAGAGAAACAAAAATGACAGTTTTGCTGTCAGAACTGCTATATGTGTGTGGTAGACTGTGTTACCAAGGATGGGAATCGCTAGCCTCATCAGTTGGGAAAGCCCTAACTTTTTCATCACTTATAGTTCATTAAAAAGAAAAAAAAAAAAACTTTTACCATCTGGTTTTGCTTACAAAATGCAGATGAGAGATTTAGAAATTCAGGGAAAGTTTTTATTACAGTTTTATTTGAGCCACATTGGAAGAAAAACATAAAGAGCGATATTTAGAAAATACAATGAAAGAAAAGATTTTCATAAATTTTATAACTCAAAATAACACTATCTTCAACCAAAAGGCTTTTAAGAAAAAAAAAGGTCATTAAGCATTTTAATTCTGTATAAATGCTGGATATAATTTCTGCAAAGAGTCACAAAAAACCCATGACTGGTTCCAGCAAGTAATGCAGTTGTATTTCAGCGTGGATTTTTTAGTAATGAAGCCTTATTTTCTACACAGTTCCAATGATTCTTAATATATGAAGACTTTACACATCATTTTATATTTTCACGATATTTTATCTGTAATAAAAACTTCTCACACTCTAGTCATCCATGAGTGCAGATTAATGGTAAGAACCAGTAGTTTTTGTGTTTCTGTGGCTTTTGATTTGTCCTGAATTTAATGATTGTCCTTTACAATCTAATGCATTTATCTTCAGTAGTCTTGAGTGTGGGACAAGTCTGAGGTATCAACTCTTTGCTTCACCTCAGTGAGGTTGTGCATCTACTGCGGAGTTTCAGTTAACTATCAGTGTTTTTACTGATAAAGGATTGATTTTTTTTTTTTGTTTAATAGCTATCCTACAATTCTAAATTACTTCTCATGTAATGTCATTCCCAAATGAAGTAAAAAATCTAATGAATTTTACACAGAATTTAGTATCTGCATGCTATTGAGTACATACAATCTTTATAATACAGTTTTTTCTTGCAATTATTAGCAGAAAAGTCAGGTATTTCTCTTACTTTGTTGAGTTGGGAGGTAGAATGTTTTCTGAAACAGCTAAAAAGGAAATACAGCTGGAAATAATTTATATTGTTTTAGGAAAATTAGTGTGGAAGATCAAAGTGAGCTACGTATCTTATTACTGGAACACTGGAATGCTCAGTAACTTTTTCATTGTAAATGTTTAAGCATTGAAGAAGTACCCTAGTTACCTCAGTTGAGTTTTTCAATCTTTAACTCTTTCCATCCTCCACCCTATCAGTTGAAACTCAAAGTTCTCAGTCTTCTTACAAATCAAGTACAGTAAGATTAGGTGAAACATCTAGTTTCATTGCAGTCTGTTTGCGTTCGTAACTCTAGGTTTTCTCTAAGAATAGATGACCTCTGCTTAATAATCTGAACTCTGTAGCTCTAGCTGTTTAGGTGAAGAGGCAGTGGAAATGCTAACAGGGAGTCTGATGCTCCCCTTTATGTATTTGGAGAGTATCCTTAAGAAGTACAGGTTTGTCTCTTTAAAAGCTTAGCAACCTGGAGTTCTCTGAATTAACTACAGAGTAATATTCCTGACATAGAGGTGGTACTGAAAGGCTTTCACCTTGGGTTAATTGCCTAATGTGCGTTCTGAAAGGGAGCGATTGATGACAAATCATTGCTGTTACCTTTTTCCCCTTCTGTTTTCCAAAAGCTGTTTTTCCCTCCTTCCTTTCCCCTTCCCTCCCTCTCCCCAGTCAGATATAAATACCTCTTTGTATCCCAGATTCTATACCGAAGATTTGAGACATTTGTGCAATATCTGGAGTAAGTTAGTATGAGAACATTCTTTCAGTAGAAAGATTTGCCAGTGAGATGAGAGAGGATTCATTTATTTTTCAACTGTGCTCACTTTTCCTCTGCTCTACAGGGGGGAAAAGTCTGGACTTGACTTTTCTGGCTCATGTCTGACTGGGGGACTACTCTGCTAAGTCTGTTCTGCTTCCAGTTCTGGCAGAGATATTTCCCCAGGTATTTTGCTTCCATAAAATGGAGATTCCCCCCAAACCTTCAAGTTTATTCTAAAACCTTTCCTAATCAGCCCACTTTTAGCATTACATTAAGCATGGATCCGTTTACATGGTGAGGTTCATACTCGCATCAACATGAACGATCAGGTAGACTCTTGAGAGCTGCTAGAGGAATGTGCTGCCTGTAGATTAAATGACAACTCTCTATAATTGATAATTCCATTATCATTCTGCAAGTTAATATTAAAGGAGCAGCATCTGTAGTTTATTATACAAATTATTTAATTCAAAAATTTTTGCATGGGGGACACTGAGTTTTGCTTCTGTCCTGTGAGCAGTATCTGTTTTTGAGCTTCAAGTCCTCTGTCCGTCTCCTCACCCACAGCTGACGATGAAGAAAACCTTACAGTTGTGTGTTAGCAGAAAACAGACAGTGACCAACTATTGTCCAGAAAGACCAAAGGGTACCTTTCTGCCTTGTACCTCCTAAGGTGATCTGCTATAGAAGAAACTGGATTGGCCCTCACCTAAGAGGAGTTACAGAGAAAGCTCAAATTTGAAATAATGAGGCATTTAGATCTAGTGAATTTTCTTCTTTCATGTTTCTTGCTACAAATGTAGTTAGTTTGTGGTTGATACATGGCCATTTCAGTGCCTAAAACATTCAAGTACCATAGAAAAGAGATCATGTGCTCCATTTTTTTCCTGTAAGCTTTTCTTCATGGTCCTTCAGAAGCGTTTTGATCAATATATTTGGCAAAGAACTCGTGCAACAGGCTGCAGTGGTTTCTTGCATCCTGTATTTGTGGATAACTTGAGCCTCTTTTGGTCCTGTCAATTGTAAAGCAAGCAAGTTGCCTCATAGGAAGTGGAACTAACAAAACCTGGTTTCCTGTGGTTTGGTTTTTTTTTTTCCTCTATATCCCCCTCTCCCCAGTAGTTACAATAACTTCAGCTTAGTATCGCATCTCCTATGATCTCCTGTCTTTCCTATACGCAGCTTTCTCTCACTGCCCCTACATCTTCCTACTCCCTTCATCCTCCCCTTCTTGCCTCCACCTCCACCCTTGCATGATGCCTTTATGTGCCCTGTTTACCACTGGGGTGAGAAATAATACCATGTTGCGGCTATAAATTATAAATAGGCTGATTAGCCAACCAGCAGCCCTAACATTACTGTTTACATTGTGCTACAGTCTTTTCTTTAGTACGCTTATGAATTTTGGAACCATTGGTATTCATGATACTTAGAGATGTCATTTTTCTTTTGGGTCTCGGCCATTCTGTCAAATGTAGCTGTAACCGGTCAACAGATTCCAAGTGTTTTATAAGCTTTCTGGTGAAAAGTAGTTTGAACAAACAGCACTTTTCTTAAACTGAATTATTTGCATGTTGTTTTTTTCTTTTTTTTTCCCTGCTGTCTTTGAGTTTGTAATTTTGCCCTGCCAGTCCGTAAGGAGAACCCGTGTCATGATTATCTATTTTCAGTTGCGCAACAGTCAAAGGGCAACCGGTTATGTGGCAGTATTTAAAAGCACCTCATTTTAATTACCATCTCACAGTCCCATGCTGAAACTCTGGTGATTTAGTCTGGCTCACTTCCAAGAAAGAACCTTTTGTATTTCAATATATTTGTGTGTGTGTATGTGTGTGAATATATGTATACATGTATAAAAGAAAGATACACACACACACTGATTCACAAATCTAATTTTTCTTAGCCAATCTTTTGTGGCTAGAATGCCAGTCCTGTCATGTGAAGCAATACTGTCAATACACCCTATGACCCAGTTGTTTATTAGGCTATCCTTCTTCTAAGATAAAGGGATGACAGACCGCCTTATGGAGGTTTTCTTATTGTTGTTTTCGGATTAAAACTTTTAAAAATCGTTTGTTTAGTTTTGGGTCAGCTGAAAAAACTCTGCTTCCATTTTTTTTGTTGAAGCTGATCAAACTCTGTTGTCCCTGCTATACAGTACATGTCAGTTAGGCTGAATGAAATTGCTTCCTGCTGCAGAATACTTGATACTGATGCTCTTAAGCAGCAGTATTTATTTCTGTTCTAAGCATATTCTTAAAGTATCAAAATTTGTTGTTTTACTATAACGTAAGTGCTTGGATGATCCTAAATTAGAGAATCTGCCTCCTTTGAACAGCTCCGTTCTGCCCTGTTAAGTTGAAATAGTGGCTTTGAACTTTTGTTACTGTGGGACCTGCTAAAATCTTGAGTTGCTTACACCTCAGGCGTTACCTCCTCAGCTGTTTCTTGCAGGGTTGTGTTCGGCCTTTGGGCTTATTCTGAATGTGTAAAATTGATTTTTTGGTATGGTGCCCTTCCACTTAAGCAACTGGTAGGTGGATCTGTATATTTGCATCTGGCTTTGCTATTCAGCTTTATCTGTCAATGCAATCTGAAATGTATGGGAAACAGGTTGAAGGCTATTGATAGCGTATTACAGACACCAGTTCTTTGACATCTGATCCTAGGTAAATAGGTTATATATACGCCAACAATTAAAGACCTCCATCAAAGATGAGCAGACTACTTTCTTTTGAAAGGCTTCTTAGTAGAAATACCTTCAATACAGAGAGACAATTGACCGGCAATTTGGCTGTTTGAAGAGATTTGTTATACTGGCTTTTTCAATACATATAAAAGAACTGGGATGTCATCCTCATTGTAGTCACAATAAGTCTTCTGGTCCTGTGTGCACTTATTGACAACAAATCCAATTTGCTTGTCTTTGTATATATTTTTGTGCTTTACTGCTTTTATCTCAACACTTTATTTAGATGCACTTCAGTTATTCCAGTGTTTAATACTTTTATTTGGCATTGTAATTCACAGTAACCTTGAAGATATTTATGGTTCTTTCCAAAGTTAGATCATTCTCACATAATAACTTTCTCAGTGACCTGCTTATAAGTAAGTTAAACTGCTTAGAATTCAGCCAGAAAGTTTCTAGAGTATGTTGGGAAAGGGGAGTAGGTTTGCTGTTTAATTTTCATAGACTTTGGAGAGCCAATGCTTTTTTCAAATTCCAATCTTAAAGCTTATGTAATTGTTCAAGCTTTTGACTTTGCATTATTATATACATTTGTAAAAGTAAATGATCTATCTGGGATTATTTTGTTAAAGAAGATTATTTGAAAAAGGTATTTATGCAAAAGTTATCAAAATCTGAGTAGCTAGTTCAGTATTTACTGTTGCCCTGTTCTAACCACTCCTGTTCTCCAGCTGTTTGCACCTACTGTGTGTAGAGGTTCTAAGATTTAACTTTCTTCTGATTTTTATTTAGTATTGCATAACGGCAGGCAAATGTAAGTAAAACTCAGGTAGCCCTTCAGATCTCAGTCAAATTCTATTTCAAATTGAGTGATTTGGGTAGTCTTATGTTCTTTTCTTGCAGAAGCCAGGACTACAGCTTGCAGATTCCAAGTTATACTTCTTCCCTTCCTAGAGAGCTTAGCGATCGCATATGTAAAATGAATTACTGCTTTCCACGTAAGCCACCAGCCTCACAGTGCCTAACTTGTTAGCAGTACCAGCCCAGGGAAGTCAGTATTGATATTCTCAGCCCTGTAGGTATTCTTTATAGAATGAAGTAGCAGTACATAAGGCAGAAGCATCATCTCATGCAGTTTATGGTGCACTATATTTGATGGAAGTTACAAACCTTTATTCATTTGCTGCTGACAGTGAAATATGCAGAGTGATTAATTTATTTTTAATATAGTCTAATACTGAATGCTTAAAGAAAAGTGATAATGCTGTTGAGAACTGGAACTTGTGGGTGCCTAACTTTTTTTTTTTTAAGCATCTGTTACCTATCTTGCTTCATTAAAGTAGATGGGTTTTGGCTTAGGTTCCCTGAAATGAAGTCAGAAACCAAAATAGCAAATTCTCTCAAAAATGGCTTGAACTGAGAACTTGAGCAATGACGCTTAAATGCATGATGATAATGTTTACTACAAAAGGACTCCCTGTATGCATAAATAAATTCTTAGTCATGGCTCATCCTCCCTCTAGAGATTAGCGTTCCCTTCAGTACTTCCAAACACTACAGCATTAACACTGAAAGGAAGATGCAACATAGGAATGACAGAATATAGTGCGACCATTTAAAGTAAAATTCTGTTGCAGGTTATCCTGAATGCGGAAGAGATTTTGTACTTTCATATCTAACTGACTTTAATTTCTACATAGATTTAACATTACTGAACAAGTGTGCACACCTTTTCTTTTCAGTGGATGGATTTCAGGTCCAGAAATGTTCCATGAAATAAGTGTTCCCTCATATAAATCTGAAGTTGTTTTCTGTAGGTGGAGGCAGGATGTTCAGATTCAGTGGGGTGCCCAGTTTAGTAATTTTGTTCAAAGTGCATGGTGAGAATAATCTTTCTCCTAAAATGAAGCACAAGGATAAGTAATAACTTTTTATGCATGATAAGCATCAAAAATATGAGCCTGCTGGTCTTTGCTTTTCATTTTTCTTTACCTTTGTCTTTCACTCAGAGCCTCCTGCAGTGTGCACGCAATGTGATCAATAACTCAATAACTTTTTTCATGCAGTAATTATCTCTATGTGGTATTATCTGAACACTGTTTTTCTTTATTACCCAAAAGATGCAGGGGATATTTATATAACCAGCTGATCCCATTTTGGATGAAGCTGCTTCATGACAGCAGGAGAAAGTTTGTTCTAAATAGTGTTTTTTAACAAATGTTGTATGGAAACCTTACCAGGCAGTACTCTTTCTTTCTAAGGGCAAAAATTAGTCTAAACACTTTTTCTCCACTTAATAACTTGTATTTAATTAAACACAGAGGAAATGAAAATGTCTTGTAATATCTTTCTTAATATACATTAACAGAATTTTAAGCAATTATGACTAAGTCAGTGCATTTTAATAAAAAGCCTATTCAGAAAACATGCAACTGTTCTGAAGTTCCTAGATGATGACTGGGCTACTGATTTTTCAGAGTAAAGACTGTATTTTACTTTTTAAAAGTAAAATTTTGATCTGGAATACATTTTCATTTCATGGGCTTACAATTTTCACAGATCGAGATCTTGCAAGAATCACGAATGATGATTCCAGACTGCCAGCGCAGATTAGAAGTTGCACACGCAGATCTTTCTCAACTATTAGTAAGTATTGCACCAAAAAGTGTTTATCAAATAATACTAAACACTGCACATAATGAAGTGTTCTTTCTGTGGTGAAACTGTACAAACGTGTTTAGCCTGCAGTGTAATTGCAGCATAACAGAACTTGACTGAAGAATTACTTACAGGTCTGAAGACTGGCACACCCCTATAACATACCTGTATTCCATTTCAGCTGTCTATGCAAACTTGGTCTGTAGCATACAAAAATTGTATGTGTTAGAATATTAGAAATGGTCTTTAATGGAATGTATACCCAACATACACTTAAGTACTGAGCTGACTCTGAATACCTGTGCTAGTTATACAATCAGATAAAATGGTTTACCTGCTTTAGATAGTTTTTCTAGTTTGTGAGGACATATACAATACGCTTGTAGTGACCTGAAATATTCAAAATACCGTGCTTAACAGTTATTTTGCTGTAATCAAGCAAAAACACAGCAAAAGTCCTTGCCTGAGTAATGCTTATATGATTTATTAATGAGGTGGGCATTACTGCTCAATTTTTACACTATGAATTACTTGCAGGAATAAATACTATCTTGTACAAATAGTTTCATGGAAAGTAAATTAAGTTTGGAGATTATCATGCTCACTTTAAAAGCTGTATTATCACCAAGAACTCTTGTTACAGATGTAAATGTTACTGTGAAGCTAGTACTACACACTAAGTTAAGCCTCTGACACATAACCACTAACATGTAACATTGATCAGTTAAGACTCTCCTTTCAAAGGAAAATTCAACTTCTTTTGTCCTCAGGTGATGCACTCCTAGGGTCTTCCAAAATAGACACTTAGTACTTGGCAGGATTGGGCTCCTTTTGTCATTTAGAAAACTTGTCTCTTGACAGTTAGCTGGTTTAGACTTCAGTGGGATGAAGAAGTGATTTATACTTGATGTTATTCATCTGTACAGCATGGGATGCAAACCTGAAGTGAGAAACGCTTGTGTGGGGAGGTTACAATTATTTTCAAGAATTCAGAAGTCTAAAAGACTTGCTTTCTTGCAGCAGACTTGCTTTCTGTTCTTAGCTTACCTTTAATTTTTTTTTATTAATACAAACTTCAGTTTTTTGTAATTGTTAATCTCTGCTTAAGCTTTTTCCTAACAGAATTCAGAACAAGAGTACTATTGTCATTGATTCCAATTCTGATGTACTTGTTTCTAAGTATTTAATAGAATAAAGTTAGATATAGGGTCTACTCACATGACTGCTCTAATACTGGACCTTAAACCTGTGCTTTGAATCATGTAAATCTAGTATTCTCAATTTTGAAATAACCTTTTTTTTTTCCCCCCCCCTATGGTTTCCTCCTTATGTTTAGTCACATGTCAGTTATTACTGAAGTACTCAAAAGCTCTTTTTAATTCCAGGAAAATGAAAAGGAATTGGAAGAAGCTGAAGAGTATAAAGAAGCACGTTCCATACTGGAGTCAGTGAAGCTGGAAGCCTAGAAGTTTTTCAGTACTCTCTTTATGTGTGTTAGCACTGGGTCCATTCCACACTTCTGTTTGACCACAGCTCTCTCAATAGTGTTGACTTGCTAAGGTTCCCTTTATGCAAATAACTAGCCTTTCTCTATCTCCAAAATGCATTGAATAAAGGATGTTCTGAAACATGTGTGTTCCATATTCAGGCAAAATAAAAATATTGCCACTTTACCTCAAATATAGAAAGAACAAAAAAGAAGCTTATGTAACGTAAGCCTAATAGTGTAATAGTTAATATACAAAACTTAACCTGAACAACTCAGGCTAAGAAACAGAGTACAGTCAAGGGTCTAGCTATGTAAAAAGTGTGACAAGTCGATAAATGCTTTAGCACCTTATCTTGGAAATATTTTCAGTCTGTACTGAAACAGCGGATGGGCGAAATGACCCTTCAAAGTCACCCATCTTTCTTCTATGATACTATTTATCTGTAATTTTGCAAAGTATTATTCTGTGTTTCTTTCTTTTTGAACACAAGGCAGAATTAAGAGCTGATTCCAAACCTTTCTTAATTTGCCTGGGGTTGATTTGTAGAGCTCAAATTCACGTTATTACCATTAATCAAGATTAAGTTGCTTTTTTCAAGAAACAAAATTTAGCAGCTGTCTAGTAATGTTGTCAGCTGAACTTACCGGTAGAAGTTCTGAAGTGAATCTTTTTCCCTGAAAGCACAGCTGGTCATCTTGGCCTGTGTGACTTTTTTTTGAGCAAAGCTCAAAACCCAGAAGCTGAGAGTACTAATGCATATGGGAACAATGCTAATCTGCCTGGAGGACCATTAAAACATTATGTACAAAACCTGTGGCTCTTTCAGGATGACTTCTCTAATTTTTCTAGTTTGAAAGTTTTTTGGCATGTTCTTTAAGGGCAACACAAAGCACAGCGTACCTTTTGTGTGGTGCTATATGAAACAGTCTAATAAAATTTTTTTGTTTATGTGCCTGGGTTCAGGTAAACTGCAGTTTCACCTAAATCTATGTGCCTTAAGGATCTACCTGCTCTGCACACACAGTTATAAACACAAGGTTGTACTGATAAAAATCAATGTGTAATACTGTGGTATGTCTTCAGACCTATCTTATTTCAGATAAAAAAAGATGCAAATAACGTAGGTAACAGCACTACAGCAGTGTAAGTAGCATAATCAACCACTTACTACTCCCTTAAAAAAGTTGGCGCTGTCAGTCTAGCACAGTCTCTTGCTTTCAAAGCGGGGCAAAAAAATGCAAGAAAATAGGAATCTTGACTAAAGTCATTTGTTCTGCTGCTAGCTGTTCATCAAGATTAATAAGTCTACTTCTCATCACTCTTAAGCATTGCTATGACCAACTATCAAAACCACAAGATTTCTGCTTGACTGCAGGATGACCTATTTTTGAAGGAGATGACCCTAGAACTCAGTCCGATATTAGATAGTGCTAAGAGGTAGAACCATTTGTGACAATGTTATGCTTTCATAAAAGTGTACATGTACCTTCTTGGCAGTGCTGTGTCCTAGATGCATAACTGCCATATGGCAGCAGAGGACACTTTTGCCCTGCTCACAGTGCAAGTGAACTGCTACTGAGGCGATCACCTGTCTGTTCTCACTTATTTCAGTCAGTTTCTTCTACGGACCTTAACCAAAAATGGCAGCTGAGTGGACAAAGCAGCCTACGTTCCTTAGCTGACCATAAGTCAGCCTGTAATTCTTTGCTTAGCAAATGCTTGGGGCTGTTGAGTGGGGTGTGGTGACTAGATGTTGAGCTGAAAAGGTGTAGAGGGGGCAAATCTCTTGGGTAAGGTAGAATTAAAAAAAAAAAAAAAAATTACTCTTCTTCTGAATAAATAGTACGCCTTCCTGAAAAGCAAACCCATAGGAAAATGAAATATAGTTGCTGCCTCCCACAGGAAATGCAGGCCAGCATGAAAGTGCAACACAGATGTTACCTACAGTGGTTGAGTGCCAGTAACACTGTGGTATGGCTCAAGCTGGCATTTAGAATTAAGGATGCATGGGATGGAGTACTTAACTTTATAAGTTAGTTCCTTAGTGCAGTAGTTTCTAGGGTAGGATACTTTGTCATGTCTGCAGTTGTCAGGACCTGAACCATGTTTACATATACATTTTTTTCCTAGCTATTTTCTAGCTCCCTCTGATTCCATCAAGAACCAAGATGATATTCTTCTCTAGCCATTTCCTCTTCCTCTAAGGTCTCCAACTTAGTAGTGACTGAGCACGTTCTGTTACATGGAATATAGCCAGCCATCACGTAAAAATCATACGTGAGGTGACTTGGTCTCTTGGTGTATCCAGATGTCTCTGGAAGTGTTTAACTTCTGGGAGGCTAGCAGCATGAGACCAGTATAAAACTATACTATGAAAGATTGTGACAAAGCAGCAACAACAGGTCAGGCCCTTGTAGGATGATTGGCAGAGCCATATAGGTAATGCATACCCTGCCAGCAAAACAGTTGATCCAGTGATACATTAGGACAGACTGAATTTTAACAATAGCGCTCCAGTCGGCAAGATAGAGATTACTAATGTAGAAGATATCTTTGCTGACAAAATTATCTTTTAGATAAAGATCTAAGTTCCATAGCAAAGTAAAATACATAAAATTAAGCCTAAGAAGTAGTATTGTTATTACTGTCTCAGATCCCAAACTCAAGAGGCCATAACACATCAACTGATACTGTATTGTTTCTAATTTTAATGTTACTTACTCTTTTTGGAGATATGTACTCTGTATTGGCCTATGCAGGAGACCATCCCAAAGTCCTGCGGGCAACATTTTTAAACCCTCTCCTCTTTGAATCAGTTCACTAACTTTGCTGATGCCTTTCAAAGTCTAGTTAAGACTGTCATGAGCTGTATTTATCCTTGCATATGATGATATATGTTCATTTATCACTCAGAAGTTTTCATGCTGCCCTTTCATCACGAATGCCATTTTTACACTCTGGACAGAGGTGCCATCCTTTCTTTTAAATCTCTCTTGCTACCACAATACCTTTAAGAAGTTTCTCAATTATTTCTCAGTTGAACAAAGGCATTTGTTTTGCTGAGAGAAGGCTACAGCAGAACTGAAGTCACCATCCCACTGACTGAAGTAATAAAAGAGCTAGTCTTAGGAAAAAAAGTAAACAAAAACACATTTTGGAAGGAAGTTTTCAATAGAAGACCTGTGGCCATTCCTCTGATCATGGGCTTGCCAGCTACTACCTGTTCTTAAGTTTGCTCTTGCACAGTTAAGCTTCTTGTCCTCTGACTTCAGAGGACGCACTGAATCTGCAGTTCTACTGACAGTCCAAGCAAGAGACACACAAACTTGGTACCTTTACCTGGAAACTAGTATTTAAGTTCTCAGTTACATTGCATATTCAAAACTGAAAGTAGCTTCAAAACTCTTCTGTTTGTCCTCTAATTTAAACTCCTTCCTTCACTTGAAAAGCCTTCACAACACTCAGTTAATTATTTGTAACTGGCTAATTTACAGGCTGATTGCTTTTGTTATGTTACTAAAAATTTTTAATGAATACACAGTGCTTCCCCCCCCCCCCCCGCAATAATTTCCCAAGGATTCTTTGAAGGTAAGTTTCTTACATTCACAAAAGCAGTCTCTGACAGCTCTCTGAGTCAGTACATCTCAAAATAAAGTCTCAAAATATTTTACATGAAAAGCAAGACTTGTAATTTATTAGTACCACCTTTTGGGTTGTTGTTGTATGATGTTTGTGTTCTGGAGAAAGATCTAGGATGAGAACTTGCTTTTCTGCTGAAAAATACATGCTGTAATTGAATACTTAAGAAAAGAATCCAAGAAGCCCCCACGCTTCAGCATGAACAATAGGAAATACAATAAGCCAAACATCTATTCCTCACCCTTGTTCTTCCAACTCTAATTTCAATTCCAACAGCTCCTAAGCCATACCTCTCTCTGATTGGGATGTGCACCCCTAAATTCCTTCCTAAAGTCAGATGCCTATTCAGTTATTTCTCCCAAAACACAAGCAAAGCTGCTTTCCTTTCACCTTTTTATTCATTAGCCAAACAGCCATCATTTGCTTAAAACATGGAAATCTGTTCTTACTGGCCACACTACACTTAGAGACCAACCAACACCACAAACAGGACAACTGAAATTTAACACTCAAAACCTATTTTGTAAACAGAAGGCAACTGGAATGACTTGAGAAGTATATGGAGCAAGGGAATGCACAACCTGGGCCGGAAGCACTCACACAAGGAGCATCCCCACATACAGATCATTCCTGGCTGTGGTTTATTAGGATAAAAGGGAAAAAAACCTACACTTATTTTTTCCATCAAAATAATCATTCAGTGAGTTGAATTAGCTGAATTTCACCAAGTTCACACAGCATAGGTAAAAGGGAGGTTTACTCACTGAATCCCAGAGTATCAGAAGCCACAGAGCATATCTCAAATCCAAGACTTAAGCTACAACAGAACAGAATAAGCTTCCTTCCCGTTATTCCGTAGGTACATGATTAGCTGCAGAGAAAGACTACAGTGTATGTCCCCGGGGAGATTATGCCCTAGCTTCCTTTAGGAGGAGGAGCGAGCTAACTGTACCTAGATATTTTGGGTTAAATCCACAAAAAGAATAAAGGTGGTATAGTAGTCCACTTTTAGAAGCCCTGCTAAAGGCCCTGAGGTAGGAAATGGGAACTGCAGAGCACCGACTCATCAGTGCAGTTCCACTGAATCCAAGGGCAACCTTTTCATAAATGGCTGATGCTCACGGAGGAACATTATCATGTACCCCATGCCACAGACACTTCTGACACCCTCTGTCAGATTTTTGGCTTTCAGGCAAAGGAAGTCTGTGACTGCCATCCTGAAGGCCTAGAAGACAACAAACTAAGCAAGGAGTGTCTACCCAGCAGGAAATGCCAAGATTAGGAACAGGTGAAGGCCTTATTGCCATCTGGGAGACCTGTTTTCATATTGCTTCTGCTTAATCTGAAGCAGAGGCTTGAATCCAGAAACACCACTTTGTTAAAATTATGTATTAATATTTTATATATAGAGAGAGAAATATATCAGAATATCTGAGAGTTTACGTGGTCCAATTGCCTATTCAAGCAAGGTCAGCTAGAGCAGGTTGCCCAGAACCATATCCAGTCAGGTTCTGAGCACCTCTAGCATTTACCTTTCTCTGTATTTATGCAGCAGATAACTGCTGCTGCCATGTAGAAATTTGCATTTTTCCTTATTGAAATGTGTTCTAACTGGATTGCCTCCTTTTTTTTTCTACCCTTTCTTCAATTTTTCAGAAACCTTTTGATTTCTAATCTTGTCCTTCAAGATATTCAACAGCGCTGTGTCACTCACATGTTAAATATGCACATGTCTTTCATCATCCAGATCAGCTGAACAGAACTGCACCCTTTTGGGTCTGTCAGATCTATTCTAATAGTCCTTGGTGAAACTCAGATAACTACTTGGTGAAAGCCGTGCACCTGCCCGTCCTACTTAGGTGGGAGTTCTGAAAACCCCACTCTACTGGGAATGAGTGGCAGGTAAAGAGAGGGAGCTATGGAGAGAGGTATTGCCCAATAGTTAGGCATTTTCCTGGATCTGAACTCCTCTGCTTGCTAGATTTAGACCAAGGAGTTGAGCCCGTTGTTTTGTGTTTTGAACCCTGGGTGCTAGGTGTTCTAAGACAGAGCTCTTTCAGTATTTCTGAAAGAGATCTAGGTTTTTAGTGAATTTGATGCAAAACATGAGCCTAGCTCATAAGGCATGGTCAACAGCCCTTAAGCTCTCCTTTGTACGAGCAAGGCGTCAGCTAGAATCACTATTTTAGGTGCTACAATTTAAGAAAGAAATGAACCAACAGCAAAGATTCAGAGAAAACAGCGAAAACTACCAAAAGACTAAAAAACAGTACCAACAAAAAGATGGCACAAATTTGGACAGTTTAACTCACAGAATACTGAGGCTGGTTATGGTAATAGTCTTCAAGCACATAAAAGATCACGGAGGAAAGGAATGCTCTTTTGCTTGGCAGAAAGGATAAGACACAATGGGGTTAAGCTACAGCAAGGAGGGGGTGGTTAGAAGGGTTCCTCCCTCCTCAAGAAACTACCAGCTAGAAGACAAATGAAGCTCTGGAACAGGCTGCCTAGGGAGGCCACTGGAAACATATTGCTAGAGGTCTAAGATTCTTGACTAGCCAGTTCTGTCACACATGGCACAGGTACAGCTCACTGTACTTCAGCATTAGGGAAAGGCACCTACAGGTGGATGGGGCAACTGTACGTCCTTCTGCCAAACGCATCCTGTTAGGCTCACCCGTACACAGAGAAACTTAAAGGCAGGCAGGACTCATGACAGCTGAAGTGAACTACTCTGAATTCCTGCCCTCCCTAGCAACAATGAAGTAGTGACCCCCAGAGTCCCCTCAAAGGAAGGCATCTCAGTGTTACCTATCAGACTTTTCAAACCTTGCACTGCATGGTATAAAGCAGTGGATTGAAAAAAGCTGAAAAAGGTCCTGCTCACCAAAAGGACTTTTGTCTTCTATGTATAGTCTTGGCTACTTTGTTTATTGTATGGAACACAGGCCTCGCACTAAATGCAAATGATGGACTAAGGACCGCAGAGGAGATTGCACAAGAGATGTGCAACCCCCACCTCCCTCCTGTTTTCTAAATATATACTCAATCACAGTTGGGGGGCAGGGGAGAAGAAAAAAGCACTTAAACTTTGAAAATTGCTTTCTAAGGATTACATGTCACCAGAGCTCAAAGTCCAAAATTTAGAACTGATTAGCATAGGCATTGCATTTAAAAGGAGAAAGGAAAACTTCAACTTTGCAACAGTTTGGTTTCCTCCTTTTTCTGAAGCTCCTGTAGATGTTACATGAGATGGAAGGAAACCCACTGACCCACAGAAAGATCCTCAATTAGTAAGATTAACAGAGGCTGTATAGGTTGAAATTGGAAAAAAATACATATATATATATATATTTTTAATCAATTACGACTTGCTCCCCATTTCAACAAAAGGGGATAAAATAGTCTCATCATTCCTAACAATCCAGTGGCCTCTCCTGCCCTAGCATAATTAGTGGTAAACTTCACCACAGCTCTCCATAAGCAATCAAAAAGATTACGTAATTAAAAAAGTAATTAGTTTACACAGATAGATGTGAGTGGTTAGATTAGTTTATGAAAATAACGTGAAATGCCTCTGGATGCTTTCAGTGACAGCTTCCTGCTGTTTATGGGTTCTACGCATTTTCAGGGGAATAGGTTAAAAATAAAGATTTTTTAACCTTTTTTAACATTTTACATTTACCTATGAATATGGTACCTTCAAAAATCATACTGGACATGTTAAGTTTACAGTTTGTCCTCTTTTTTCAACCTAGAAGATAAACTTCATATTTTTGCATAAAAATAATTCCTTTCCCCCAAAGGACTAATGCATTATATTTCATTCCCCCAGGTTGTTTATACAGTACCTATCACCAGGACATTTAGATGCCAGGCGGAACCAGTACTGACCCTGGAAAAGGAAGCCTGAAGGGCTATCACACAGCACACTGCAGAAAGAGTAAGAACGCAGAACAGCTCCCGTTAGCAGGCCGGGCCAAGAGTTCCTCTCCCCGGCATTTTGCCACCAACAAAAGCCAGAGGAAACATCCTGGGCAGGGACACAGTTTTCTTAGGGTGAAGCTCAACCCTCACACTCCAAGAGTGGTAAGTCCTACAATTTCTCCAAACGTGGGAAACTTGACTGCATCATTTGCAGCAGTAGAGAGCTGTCTTTGCACTCTCCCAGGCTGGGGGACAGATGGGGGACATAAAAGCCAGTAGTCAATGCTCAAGGAAGAAGTGTAAGAAACAAGTACAACAGTGATCTTTGCTGGACAGCAAGGAGGCTCTACCAGGGATATCAACGACATAAGAGACCTCCTCTCCTGCAGGCTGCATCACGGCCAGTAGTCACTGATGGATCTCACCTCCGTGAACGTGTCAAATACTGTTTATGCAACCGTGGTATGTAAGAAAAAATTGTAGTAAGAATTCTAGCCATCACAAGACAGTAAACAGTGCCTTCTAAACAGTGTAAAAAATTAACTATAATTTACTCAGCTAAGAATAATGGTTATATTTAAAAGCTGTAAACTTAAATTTTAAATTCCTTTAAATTAACAAGCTATAAATGAAAATGAAGTTTTAAGCAGTGACATCGAAAAGAAACAACTACCTATACTGAATTAATTAGCCTACTTGCTTTTAAAGCATCCAGATCACTAACTCATTTATCTGATTCTGCTATTTGTGGAGCACTACCCCTGACTTTGAGGAATATCAAATCAACTGGAAATTCCTGGCTATTGTGGGCTCATGAGTCACAAAAGCCCACATTCCCTTAGTTGCACTAGATGGAACTAATGAGGAAAAAAAGAAGCTCAAGAAGTGATCAGAACAAAGGTTTTTTTCACATCAAAGCTAACAAACCTCAGACTACTTGTTCAAAACCAATTTAAAAATCAGAGCAATTACACAGAGATGGCATCTAAAGAGCCATCGTGTTAGATCCCCATTGTCCCAGAGGCTGTACAAACACAGGAGAACAATAATTCAAATGAGTTATGGTCTCAACACTCATGTGAATGAGACAAGCAAAGACTCAAACAAACAAACAAACCAACCCACACGAGTAACGGAGACCTTCAGATTCTTAGCCAGTAGGAAATGATATTCACATCACTTAGCTGCTATTGGAAATCACTCTCTAAAAATGGGCTGAGACTGGATCAGTAACTGGAAGGAAGACAACCAGTGTTTTCATTTGGATTTGAACTTGAGCTCCTGCGTAACAACTACATCTAACAGAAGCTTTAAGAGGGAAAAAAGCAGTCTTACGAAAGCAAAGGACGGCTGGGAGAGCAGATGTCACGCTAAATATCCTGCTGAACTACGACGGATTCAAAGGCAGAGCCATTTCTCTCACATGGGAGAGGGGAGCACCCACATCCTAAACACTACCCCCTTCAAAGGAGCCTAGAGCCGAGCTGGTATGGAAACTAAACTAACTTTCTATCCTTAAACTATTTTCTTCACATTAAAAGGAGTGCTGCCAGACCAGGGTGAAGAAACATTACAGAAATGACGAATCAGTGTTAGGGAGGTTACGCTGTTTTGCCAAGATTGTATGTGCCCTGTGGATAAAAAGAAGATTCCAATTCCTTTTGCATTGAATACCACACTTTTCACAAAGGCAACTGTTCCTTTTTAATGGAAACTCAGCTGGAATTGGACCAATACTCTCCATTTAGACTTTCAAATAGAAAGCTTTACACAAAAACTGCAACATCATCAGCTGCCTATAATCAAGAGCACTTCTCAGCTGGCTTAACTTTGAGAGAAGCGCTACTCTTCATATAGACGACATTCAGAAATTGCAAATATACTTTTAAGTTTTACTTTTTCCTCACAAAGCTCAAACAGGAAAATGTAAAAAAAAAAAAAAAAAAATCTGCTGCGGCTTTACAGGCAAAAGCAAAACTCACATGCTGGCCAGATGCTTAATGAGCCAGGCATGGACAAATTCTACTTCTCTTCAGAGAGATGCTATCAGGGATGGGTTACCAATAGTGCCGCAGTTTTGCTTTGTTGTTCTTCCACAAATCAATTAGTCTCTCAAAGCTTTAATCTGCTTTTCCATAAACTAATACCTGTGTGTTTTAAGTTTTGTTCTCCCAGTGGTGCTGTCTGGCTTATTTTAGTTTAAGTACTCCTATCCTCTGGAGGAAGTTAAGTGAACAAGTTACTATTAATTGAAGAAGCAAGAAACAGTATATCACAGAATCACAGAATGACTGAGGTTGGAAGGGACCTCTGGAGATCATCTAGTCCAACCCCCCTGCTCAAGCAGGGTCCTCTAGAGCACATTGCACAGGATCACGTCCAGACAGCTTCTGAATATCTCCAAGGACGGATGGAGACTCCATAACCTCTCTGGGCAACTTGATCCAGTGCTCAGCCACCCTCACAGTAAAGAAGTTTTTCCTAATGGTCAGAATAATTTTAAAAAGTTGATACACACACACACAAACATCAGAACTTCTTAAGCAGTTTGAAGTGCAGAGCTTAATCATCTCAAGAAACTTGAGCGTGCAGTGTGCTGTATTACAGATCGTTAATACTGTTAACCAAGCAGAAGCCACTATCCTCTTAAAAAGAGAAAAATCACACACGCTGCAAGATTAGTACATGAGAATCTTTCAATCTTTAGCTGTTCTTTAAGTCTTCTGTACTAGAACTCAAGTTGTCAACTGTGGGAAATTTGACAGAAACGTCCAGACAGAGAGGGCAAGATGATGAGGAGTAAGAGCTGGAGAGCCTACTGGCAGGTAGTTAGTTAGGCTGACTTTGGATACACAGGAGATGGGCTCAAGGCAGAGAATGAATCCAAACGCATAGGTCAAGCCAAACAGGGAAACATGTCCTGCCTTCCAAAACCCACCAGTTTCCTGAAAGCATATAGTCTTTGCCCAAAATTTTATTGTGGCAAGATAACTGGAGAGGATCGCATGCAATGCGATTCAGGATACGGCCTTTACAATGATGCTACAAGACAAAAATATTCACCCTCCTCTCAGCTATTTTTTGAGCTGCAACAAGGTGAGAGAAGTTTTATAAATGCTTATAAATAGACAGGCCCTTCTTGGAGCTCTTATTCCCCCTAGGAATCTCAATAAGCAGTCCAAAGAGCAAGCTACTGTTTTCAAACATTGAGTTCAAAAAGGAACACACTTATCCTGACAGTATTGGGCTATTTTATCTCTACCTCTCTAATTCTTCCCCTGCAGAGCAGAAGGAAGACATACTCTGAAGGCAGCATAAGAGAGAAGAGGAGTGACAGCTGGGAGCCATCTGAAGTAAAGAAGGTCATTTGCAGGAGGCTTTCCTGCCCCAGCATGTCACCATCCCCAACACTAGGCTCTCTCTCCTGCAACCCCTCCCTGTTTCATTAGCTGTAAAATGATGTGGCTTAGGAAGGAAGCAGAACTTTATTAACATTCAGAGAGACCGCTGTTGTACATGGAGACTCGATTGGCTGATTACGAGCAAAAAAGCCCCACATTGTGTTCTGACTCCCTCCCTGATTCAGATGCCCTAACACATGACCTTCTTTCTCCAGTTCCTCATCCTCAAAGAACAGTGGAGATGGACAATAACAACATTACCCTTGCTTCCCGTGCTAAGAAAGAAAAGCCAGTACCTTGGATCTAAATCCTCCCTCACACTTCCCAGCCACGGGCCTGCCATCAGAGTATGAAAAGCACAGTACGATGGAGTCACTGACCCAGAAGGTCTCTTTCAGCCCAGTCTTTCAAGGTGCCACTGCTGCCATCATGTCCTGTGTTTTCTGTGGCAACAAGGCCAAATCCTCTCTTGTTAAAAATGACTCTCAGGTGTGCTTTCATGCAATTTTCCCATCCAAGTAATTGCTACTATTCAAGGCTGAAAGTAACTCACCTGCAATGGACTGCATTTATGCCAGGTGAAGATAAACCTAGTCAGCCACTTACCACACACACACACTACTTGTGATGTGTTATTGCTCCATTGTGTTGACTGAAAGCCTCTATTAATCAGATGAGTAGATACTGTGCTTGTCTTCAGCGGGTGAGACACCTGCAGTCTCACTGGCTGCAATCACAAGCACATACACTCTTTAAATAGGGAGGCAAAGGGAGTTTTAGGGGTGCAATAATTTCATGCCTGCTCACTACTGCGCAGTTAAATAAATACTTTTTCTGTATAGTACTCCAGTCCCTGAGCCCAAACACACTCTGTTTCTCCCAGTACACAATGCACCTTCTCCGCAGTACAAGATTTGACTGTCCTCCTCCTCCTCCTCAACTAGACCATAATGAAAAAAATGCCTTTCAGTACTGTAGCTTCCCTAGCAACAGAGTACACAAAATTCTGTGTTTTCAGTTGAGATGGGACAGACAGGTTTAACTGTGAACAAATCCAAAAGATGTACATTGAGTCTTGTGTGATACCTCACCAGAGATGGAGTAGCAGAGAAATGTCCTACATTCAGGATATTTTTAGGAAGCCCAAGTACTTCTTTTTGGAGAATATCAACTCAAAGAATGGAAGCCATCATCAAAGCATCAGCTGCTGGCCAGGTGAATCAGGAAGAGAGACACGGAGGCAAAAGAGTTTGTGTCGGCTCAGAAGAGAAAGGAGCACGCAGGTTGAGCAAGCAACACGAGAAGGACTGAAAATGAAACCCTAACAGAAAGCAGAAAAAAAGATTTGAGAAAACTGTTCTTTACCTCTTAACAGCAGTAGCTGAACGCCCTGCTCTCCTCCTCCCCCCAAACAACATTCACGTTTTCTTCCCACAGAACCAATCGTCCAGAACCCCAAAAGGTTTCTTCCTAGAAGAGGGTCATTTAAAACCAAACAAAACAAAAACAAAACCCCCACAACCTTGAGAGAGTTGCCCACCAGGGCTGCTTTTGAATTTCTAACACGGGTTACAGTCATAAGTGCTATCCCCGAGATATCCCAAGCTAGAGTCAGCCGGCCCTCGCGCATCTCCGTTGTTTGAGAAAGTACCGAAACGGGAGACAAACGTCACCAGAAGCACACGTCCTCTCCGTGGGTCCTCGGCCGGCTAAACCGCGAAGGCGCGCGCAGCTGCGTCAAGCCCACGAGCCCCGTGGCCACGCGCGGCGCCCCGCGGTCCCTACGAGTGCCCTCACCGCGCTTTCACCAGCCACCGCTGGTCTTCGCACGCGTCCCAGCGCCTCGACCGCGGCTCTCCCCGGTCTTTTGCTAATGCCACACAGACCTTTTCGCTAACCAAGAAACTTGACCTTTACTGCATGTTGAAGGCAGGGGGCTGGAAGGAGAGTTGGTTTTTGGCAATAATAAGAACAAAATGTAGATTCCTTCTCGTGATTACGTTACTGAGAGCACAAGCAAAGAAAGAAAAATAGCTTGGCCTTTGTTTTACTTTAGTACTTCATATGCAAGATGTTTTTCTTGATTAGATGGAAGAGCACCAAAACGTGCCCAATTTTCGACTATTAAAAACAACAACAAGCTGGGGGGGGAGGCAAAACAATGCTTTTCTCTCTGTCACAAAGCAGAGCCAGCATGTAATTTCCCTGGGGAATGATAGGCAGGCTATTATCCCATTCGCTTCCCTTTCACTTTATGTAAATATAACACTTGGCTCTTGCTCCCCCCCCCCCCCCCCCGCGGCCCTCACCGGCGCCTCAGGCGCCGCCGCCCGACCGTTAAGGGTGGCGCCCCCACACGCAAACCTCCGGGCTTGGACTCGGGCCGCTCCTCCTCCAGTACCTCGGGCACCTCGCTGAGGCCGGCGGCCGCCCCCTCTCGCCGTCGCCGTGCCTCGGGGCTGCCGCTGCCGCCGCCGCCCCGGGCCCTGCGCGCCCTCGGTCGGCCGAGGGGCGGCCAGGCCGCCGCTTCCCGCCGCCGCCGACCTGCGCATGCGCGGCAGGCGGCCGCGACGGCGGCCATCTTGGCGGCTGAGGTGCGTCGGGGCGAGCGAGGGGGGCGGCGTGACGGCCCCCAAAAGCCGTGAGCGGTTTTCCAGGTTGTTTTGGTTTTTCGCATGCGTTCCCGTGTTTTGCCGTTCACCCCTGCTTGGCTGCCCGTGGGTGACCGGCTGGCCTTCTCACGGCTTTTGTTTCCGTGGTCGTTGACGGAGCCGCTGTGGTGGCGGGGCCGCGCTCGGGGCCTTGGCAAATCGTGCCCGCCGGGGCGCCGCCTCCGGGGCCGCCCCGGGGCAGGGAGGCCGGGGCCAGGTGGCGAGGCTGAAATAACGCTAATAACAATAACAGCAAGAGTAGCAACAACAGCCCGCGCTGCTCGTGGGCCGGGCGCAAGGCTGTGGGGAAACGCAGCGCCGGGCGTCGCGGGCGGCCGCGGCCAGCGCGCGGGAAGATGGCGCTGCGAAGCGCGGCTGCCCCTCTCGGTCCTAACGGCTTTTACAAAATCAACAGCAAACAAAGGACGTACGTCCCGTAGGGAGAGGGACGAGGTGCGGGGGCGCGGGCAGGGCAGTGGCGCCCGGCGCGGCTCCCGCCTGGCCGAGGGCTCCGGCCCCGGGAGCGGGAGCCCGGCGCTGGGTTTCTCACCAGTTTAGATATTTTGTGCAACTCCCAATATTCACCCAAGCCTCATTACCACCTCTTAATGAGACCCCTTTACTCCGTGACGTGCAACCGCTCCATCTCATTAAGGAAATCGCTCTTCAATGCTGATTATTTTATTTGCAGCCATAATTATATTTCTTTCGGCTAAATCACGGTTTAATCGAGCCCACATGGAGGGCAGCAGCACTAATTACAGCGGGAGATGCGGCGGCGGTGGCTGTTCGCCTGGCCGGCCGGCCGGCGGAGGGGGCGCGGCGGCGGGCGCGGCGCTCCCCTCGCCGGCCCGGCCGGGGCAGGGCGGGGGGCTGGCGGCGGGGAGGTGGTCTCCAACACAACAACTTATTACTTCTAATTCCCCGACTGTCACCAAATCACCTGCACGAAACAAGAATCTAATTTGTTAAACTGGCATTTCTGCAGATGGAAGATCGATTTTCTCTTTAGATTTCTCTAATTGAGTGAATATAGACGCCCCGAATTAGCCGCGCTCGGGCAAGAGGGAAAGGGAAGGGGGGGGGAAAAGTCAACAAAAATCATCCTTGTAAAATAAGCCATATTACCTCCAGAATTGGCCCCAAAATAATAAAGGAAGGTGGATCGAAAGGTCCCAGATTGAGTGACAGTCATATTTCTGGAACTAACTGGTTTTTAAAAGAAAAGGTTAGGACGGCTGGAGAATGCTAACTAACGGCGCGCGGGAGAGATGGCTGAGCTCTGAAATTGCTTACAGAATTACATTTGTTTTTCTTGTGATTTTATTAAAAGTCACTCCTCATCTCCAGAATGCGTGAAAATATCTACTTTCCACTCAGATACACCACATTAACTTGTTGGAGGCGAATTTGTTTGTTTGTCTATTTTATTTATTTGCCAGATAAGATTGATGCAGTCTTATTAGCGCTATATCTAGTTATAGGAAGAGATAAGGATGAGATGTTTTCTTTTTATTCCAATTACTAGACTTGTCACCTAACTGAATAACTGATATATGATTATTTATCTTGAGTAAATAGAAATCAGAAAAGCAGCGAACTTAACACATACAAACAAAATATGTATGTTCCTTACTATTATATACCACCTATGTAATTGAAGATATTAAAAATACGGTGTTAAAAACGAGGAAGTGAAATACTCCACGTCAGTCACCGATATATATTCTTTCATTGCTATGCCTGAGGTTTTATTTATCCAGCTAGTTGGGGAGATTTCGGATTAAAAAAGGCTATACATTAAATAAATTCTTCAAATATCAGGAGGAATAATTTTTCTGGAACGGAGATCTCTTCCCAAAAATAAAGATGTATGTTAAAAATGCTGTATACTAGCATTCCCTTCGCTTTCAGAATAACGCCGATAATTCCTATCTGATTGAATAAGCTACACTACACTGCTTTATGTTTGGGTTCTGTTTTTATAAGTTTTTCAACTTAATCTTGTGCCAAAAGATTACACACACATACGTACAGAGCTGGAGAGAGGAGGGGAGGTGACTTTTATACCAAGGGTTTGCATTTGGACGGGGGAGAGCGGATGGAGGGGTGTCAGGCATACCTTTTATTAAAATAGCTTTTTCACCATAAAAGACTGGTTGTCATAGTTCTGATGAAAATTAATTGATAGAAGCCATCCTTTCAATCTAAAGCAACCGATTCGCTGTCGAGAGCTTCCCCACAGTCTGCCAGCGAGGAGACAATCGGAGATGCTGCCTTTGAGTTAGCAGGAGTGAGATACAGATATAGATACTCAGATAAATAATCAAATAGGAAAACGATGTTCTTAAACGTATTTGAAAATAGATGACAAGAGACTCGGCGCTTCCCCTGCCGTGTTCAGAAAGGCTGTTTTCGGGAACATCTGACGGCTGCATTTCTTATCAGCTGCGATGATTCTTGCCTGGAATGCGTTTAAACTTCAAAAAGTTGCTTTCAAGGAAGTGTATTTATTACAGCTACAAAATGCTGCATGCGGTCTAATGTCATAAAGCAGCAATGATCATCATATTTAGCTCGGACTAGAATGACTAAATTGGGATGTGTAGCTGCTGGCAGCCTTGTCCTTCACTTCCAAATAAGTCATATTTTCGAAAGGGTTGATGGAAATAAAAACACGTGTTTATGTTTTTCCATTTCTTAACTCCATATTACGCCTAACGAAAGGATATAGTTTGATTTGTCATTTGCGTTTAGGCTCTGCCGATGTGAAAAAGCAAACAGGAGCCTAAGTCACTTGATTTGTTTTCTGTAAGCAAATAACACTCAAAAGCATAGCTGTAATTTACAATGAATTAAAATTGATTCTTTTCATCAAGCAAGAAAATAGGGAAATGTGAGGTCGTTAATTATTGAGGGAGGCGCTTCTCATTAAAGCGAACAATGTTACAATGCAGCACTGAGGAGCAAGAATGTGAATAGTAATATCCTATATTTCAGCACTACTGTCTGGAAATACCAAAAAAAGCAGCTCAAACAAGCCAGGCAACCAAAAGTTACATTTGATAAACGCTGGGAGCGTGTGCTAAGTGTAAAAAGCAATTACAGCGCTCTGCATACGCCAGTCCGTTTAACTGGATGGATGCTCAATAAATACATAAATAAAATATCAAATTACAAACCTTATCAGCCATTTACGCCAAGCCACCCTGCTGACTTTAGCAGTTTAACCTTATTTTATCGTGTTCCTTGCTCCAAATATAATTATTCTGATAAAAGAAGGTTCTGTTTCTAAATCAGAGCAGAATTGGTTAAATACACTTGTTTATATTACAGCCTCATTCAATCAGAGCTTGAGTTTAGCTGGGAGGGGAGGGGGGGGGCTCTAGGGGTTGGAAAGTTCTCTCCCCTTTTTTCCCAGGGTCACAGCACTGGAGGATTAGGGTTATATTGCTGCCAAACGCGGCACGCCCCGATCCTGCAGTCCTCGCTCAGGCAGATCGGCCAGCGCGGGCAGGAGGCGGGAGCGGAGGGCAGAGCCGGCCCAGGCGAGCACCCCGGGATCGGGCCCGCTGGGCGCTTTGCGGAAGGGAAAGAAAAGGAAGGGGTGGGGGGAAATGATTTCCCAGTGCCTAGCCCCTTGGCAGGCACTCCTGTACGAAATTCAATCTCTATTTTTTATGAGAAGTAAACTGTCTAAATAAATTTTATTAGGGGCAACCAATATATTTTCTGGTAGTTCCCTTTGTTCCAGTTCTACGTGTGTGTAACAATCTAAAACCTATTTATTGAGGAAAAATCACTGGATCCGTCATAGAAAATCCTTTTACTTTGCTCTGAAGTGATTTCTGAAGACACTCTTGTCACTCTGAAGATTTTGGGCCATTGTGCTAAAGCCTTTCCTTGTTAGGAACTTCAGTTCCTATGATCATGTGGGGAATACCTTAAATTATAGCAGGGAATGGACTTGACTGGCAGTTTTCTGGCTACACTGGGAAAATGGAAAGATGACGGGGAATAAAATCCTTGTAAATACATTTCCAACACCGCCCAGGTGAATTCAGGCACTTGACAAAACAAGAGTGTACGGAAGCGGAATGCGATTAGGGTATTTTACATATACCCCGTTGTCATTTTCTCTCTGACACGCTTAAGTGTCAGCCAGGCTCGCTCTGTTCTCTCCTGCAGACTTCCTGCTCTGATTTCCCCCCTTCCCCTAAGACGATTGTGCTCTGAAGTCTTGGAAGAAATGATTTAGTTTGTTTATACTGCTATAAAAATCAAGAGCAATAGAAAAGTCATAAAACGAAGCGCGCTATCAATCACACTGCAACATTGTTATTCAGCAGTTACTAACAGAGATTGATAATCCTTTGATTTCATCCCGTTGTTATTACTCTGATGTGTCTGCACATTAACTATTACACGTTTATTTATCGACCTGAAACATACAACAACGCGGGAGAGAGGCGCGCAGCCGCCGGCCGGTGCGCCCGGCAGCGGCGGGCTGCGCACCCCGGCCCCCGCTCACCGCTCAAGCTGCGCCCGGCGCAGGGCTGCGCGGCCGGGGGGCCCCGCCGCGCTCCGCGCTCCGCTGCGGGGCTCCCGCGGCACCGCCGGCGCGGCCGGGGCGGCCTCGGGAACCGCTCCGCCGGGGCTTCCCTCCTCGCCGGCAGGCGCGCCGATAAGAATAATTTCCAGAGGAAACCAAACAAAACAAAACAATAAATTAACAGTCCCCGCCGCCTCCCCCCGCCCAGCCAACAGCCAAAAAAAATCCCCAAACTCCCTCCCCACCTCCACTTTTTTTCCCCCCCTTTCTGGATCTCTCCATCTGAATTGGGGCCCGGCTCTCCCTGTTCTGAGCTTGCCGTTTCCGAGCATCCAGGTTGATTGCAACAGCCCGGCGTCTCGGAAGCTGAATTAAATCAGTGTAGCCAAAGATCTGAGCTGGGAGCAGGAGGAAAAAAAAAAAGGGAGTAAAACTGCTCTAGAGATCGTCGGTCGGCCGGTTCCTTTGTCTCCTTGTTCAGTCGCTGCCGAAACCCGGCACATCTGAGCTGCAAACAAAACCACTCTTGCATCTGTTCGCATGCAGTATTTACAATGTTTTGTGTAAGTCAGCCGCACGGCAGAAAAAAAAAAAAAAGGCCATTGGCGCTGTATTATTTAACACAGACTTCACCGGGCTCCCTTTTTGCTGGAAGCTTTATTTGCACTAAATGAATAATCTTAATTGCATCACTTTTGAATTAAAAATCAATGTTAATCAAGTTGGAAGTAGTAAATATCAGTTTTCATTGTGCCTGGGTAGAGGGTATTTTTCTTGTTTTGCAAATAAAAATACAAGTCAAATAACTTTAAAAGGGCATTATGTTCTGCTACAAATACAATTGAAACGGATTGTTTAGGAGCGGATCAGAAATGGTACAGAATTTTGCACTTAATTTCCTCAGTTATCATTTACAATAAGAACCTCTTGGCTTGACAGCCAAGTCTAAACAGTAGTAAATTAGTACAAATTTATACTGATTTTACTCTAATAATCGTAATAAAAGCTTATAGATTTGGCACTAATTACATAAATGCCTAATGATCTTGAAAATTACTCTGGTTAGAAATATATTACTAATCTAAACTTTGTTGTTGGCTGGCTTTGAAAAATCAGAACATTAGAAATGGTTCGCTTCACTCGTGCAAAGCACTTTAAATTGTTCAAGTAGTTTAACATATTCAAGAGGAAAATAAAAAGCATTCAACTTTATTTACTGCTTCAAATTGAGTTTGTAGACATGCCGAACTTGTAAACTTTAGGCGAAAAGAAGGGCTCGCGGGTTTTTCAACCTCGGCCCGGGAGGAAGCGCCGCCGGGGCTAGAGCAGCATGCGGGGCCGGCTCTGCCCGCCGCGCCGCGCCGCGCCGCGCCGCGCCCGCTGCCCGCGGAGGGGCCGCGGGGGACGAGGGAGCCCGTGCGGGCCGGGGGCTGCGGGCAGCGCGCACAGGCGGCTGCCCCTCGCTGCCGTCGGGCCGGGCGGCGGCGGCTCGCTGCCAGGCGGCCCCGGCTGCCGCCCCCGCGCCCGCCCGCGGCGCCCGGGCCGGGCCGAGCCGGGCCGAGCCGGGCCGAGCCGGGCCAGCGCTGCCCCCCGCGCCCAGCCGAGCCGCGCCGCGCCGCGCCGCGCCCGCGCTTCCCACTTACATCCGCCGCGGCGCGGGGCTGCGGGGCGCCCCGGGAGGCCGGGCTGGACCGGGCTGGGCCGGGCCGAGCCGAGCCGGGCCGGGCGGCGGGTGCGCTCTGAGGAGGCCAAAGCAGAAGGAAAAGCCACAAATGAGAGGTGACCCACCCGGCGCGGGAGGAGGGCGGCAAACGCGCGCCTCCAGCAAGGGGGAGCGGGGCGGCCGGGCAGCGGCGGCGGCGGGCGGGCCGGGCCGGGCCGGGCCGGGCCGGGCCGGGGCGGCGGGAGGCCGGGCGGCGGCGGCGGCGGGCGGCGGCGGCGGGCGGAGCGGGCTCGGCGGGCGCTGCCATTTGCCGGCTGCCCTCCTGATTGGTCCCTGCGCCGAGCCGCTCACGGGTTCACTGGAGTGTTAAGCACCTCCCCGTCTCTCTAAAGGACATTATAATGCAAGAGACCCCCTTTTTAACCACACACCGAATTTTCTTTCATTTAGGCGATCTATATATATCTATATCTTATATCTTATATCTATTTTAAATAACTTAAGGCCGCTAAAATTTGGGGGGGAACAGCCTTCGCCCTGGAGCGGTGCGCGATGCTGTCTCACGCCGACCTCCTGGACGCCCGTCTCGGTGAGTTTCCCCCGCCCGCGGCGGCTGCACCGGCGGCGGCGGCGGCGGCGGCGGCGGCGGGGAGGAAGCCGCGGCAGGAAATTGACAATTTGTTCCTTATTTTACCTTAATGCGATCTAAATGGGCTAATTCTTTTAAAAGTAATTGTACTGTATTAAAGTTTAATTTGATTTAACATCGTCTTAAAAAAAAAGAGAGAGAGAGAGGGAGACCCTATGGAGTATGTAGATCCACAGCGAGTTGCGGATCATTTAATTTCTCTTTTCTTCTGTTTTTTTTTTATATGCATATCCACAAACTATTATTATCATTATTATTATCATTATTATTATTATTGTAGGACAGATGAACTCGATGGTACCTATGAAGGAGTCCGGGGTGGGCTTTTCCTGGTTGCCTGTTCGCTTTTCTCTCCTCTTTCTTTCTTTTTAGGAAAATAAATATCTATCTCTTTACGGTGATTCAGGTGTTTGTTTAGAGTGGCAGAGGGGGGAGCGGGGAAGGGTGGCCAGGATGATGGGAGTCTCTGCACATCTGTCAGGGAGGTAAAGCTCCCGGCAGCCAGGCGGCTCGAGTGTTTTTTCTTTCTTTCTCTTTCCTTCTTTCTTTATTTCTTTCTTCCTTTTATCAGCCCCACTGGAAAATCCAAGCCAAACCAGGCCAAACTTGCCCTCTCCCCTTTCCCCTCCCTCGGTTTCGTAAGGGGAGGCCCGGCAGGGAGCTGGTTATTTAAGCAGGAAGAGGAGATGCTCGGTGTAAAGTTTGACTTCCCCCGGGCCAAGTTGCGCCGGGCGGGGGCTGCGCGCGTTGCGGAGCCGGGGCCGGGGCCGGGGCCGGGGGCGGCCAGGGCCGGGGCCGGGGCGAGGCAGCGGCTGGAGGTCGCCGCCGGCTCGGTGCGCCGGAGCCCGGCTCTGATGGATACAAGTTGGGCTGAGGTGGAGGGCGCCTGCCCGGCCGCAGGGGAGTGACCGCGGCTCCTTTGCCTCTGCAGGGATGAAAGATGCGGCCGAGCTGCTGGGACACCGGGAGGCGGTGAAGTGTCGGCTGGGCGTAGGGGGCTCGGACCCGGGGGGGCACCCGGGAGACATGGCCCCCAACTCGGACACGGTGGAAGGGACCACCCTGCTGCCGGGGGAGGACATCACCACGGTGGGATCCAACCCCAGCTCCTTAGCGGTCAGCGCCAAAGATCCCGACAAGCAGCAAGGCCAGCAGGGCGGCCAGACCCCCGGCCAGGCCGGCCAGCAGCAGGGGCAGCAGAAGCAGAAGCGGCACCGCACCCGCTTCACGCCGGCGCAGCTCAACGAGCTGGAGAGGAGCTTCGCCAAGACCCACTACCCGGACATCTTCATGCGGGAGGAGCTGGCCTTGCGCATCGGCCTCACCGAGTCCCGGGTGCAGGTAGGAGCCGCCGCCCCCCGCAGAGCCCCCCGGGCTCCCGCTGGCCCGTTCCCCGGGCGGGGTACCGCCGCGCTGCGGCGCACCGACCGCGGGCGCGTCCGGCAGGCCGTGCTCGGGCTGAGACCCAGGAGGAGGGGGTTGGTGCCCAAAACTTCACCCGCAGGCCCAGGAGGAAACCTATCCCGAACGCAACAGTTTGGGCAGGGAGCCTTAAATCGGACGCCCTCCGCCTCTTCCCACACGCACGGGCAAAGCCGTCCCGGCCGGAGGGCGGCGGGGCCGGGGCTGGGGCCGGGGGGAGGGCGGCCCGGGGTGTCCCCTCGTCCCCTGCCCATCTACAGGGCGGCGGTGCCGGGCAGGGAGCGGGCTGAGCTCTGAGCCGCTCCGCGGGCTGCCCGCCGGGCAGGAGAGAGCCCGCGGGGGCCGAGGGCGGGCGGGCAGCCCCCGCCGGGGAGCTCCGTGGGGCGGCAGCCGCCGCAGCCCCCGCCCGCCGGCCGCGATGGGTCCGAGGGAGCGAGCGAGCTCGAGGGCGCCGAGGAGCACGCCCGCTCCCGGGCGCGGGTGCCGGCGGCGGCCAGGCAGCGGCCGTGCCCGGCGCAGGCGGGGGCTGCGGCGGGGGCTGCGGCGGGGGCTGCGGCGGGGGCTGCGGCGGGGGCGCTGCTCCGCCTGGGCCGCCGGCGCTGCCCCTGCCGCCGCTGTCCAGGGTGCTGACGGCCCGGCCCGGCCCGGCCCGGGGCGGCCGCCGCAGCCCCCGGCAGGGGCTGCCCCGGGGGTCCGGCGGGCGGGACGCCGAGGGCCCCGGGCGGCTTTTGGGGGACAAAAGGAACAAGAGATTTATAAAAAGGCAGCGGTATAAACGCGGTTGCGCTCGGAATGCGAGTTTCCCCGTGTTTGTTTTTATAACGCCTGGAGGACCGCAGGCGTAACGAGTAACTTTAACATCCAGCGCGTATTTTCTCTGCTGTCCTTTAAAGAGTCTCTCTCTCTCTATACATATGTATATATGTGCGTATATATATATGCACATATACATGTGCATATATATGCACATATGTATGTATATATGTATGTGTATAGAAAAACATTTAGTCAAATAAATTTAGGATAAACTTGGAAATAGGAGACGTATATAACTACTACACTATTCAAATGGGGCTTTTGCGAGTAAAAGGTTATTTTAGCGATTTCTGCGTGAGTCTCTTTAGAGGAAGAGAAATGTGCCCAGTGGAAGCACTTGTGGGATGCGCTTTCTCTGCACAGCACAGAGCACCGGGAACGCCGCTGCACTTTATCAGAGCTGGTGTTCAAAATTTCCCTCGGAAAAGCCCAGGCTCCTCAGCTAAATAAAGCCATGCTGAAAGAACTCCCTAAATGAACGTTTCATAAACAGAAACTGACTCTGTTCTTGGATGTGACAGAAAATGCACGTCTGCTTTTAAAAAGTAAAACAATTTGACTCAACCTACACAAGACTATAATTAGTTTAAATTAAGAAAGGAATTAGATTCACAAATAAAATATAATTGGACAACTGACTTTATGAAAAAAGAAAACGAGGTCTATTAAACTTTATTGGGTTTCCCAAAGGTTAATGATACCAATTTCAATATTAGGAGTGTGGTAAATGAAGTAAAATATAAAATATAAAATGGAAATAGTTATTTTCTAACAGCACATCAAAGAAATTCGTAGGAAGCAAGACAAAGTGTTTTAATGGTCTCCGCATAATCCTAAACCAATGATAATAGCTCGAGACTGCTGATAAAAACAGTTTAATAGAGTGGCAATTTAAATATTTTTTACAATAATGTTCTGTAGTTTAAAAAGTAATCAGATCAACATAACCTTCTTAATTAACACTTCAAAATGATTAACATTATGTCATCTAATGCAAAATAATTTATGTAGAATGTATTTACTTCACAATCCACTGTATCACTGCTCCTTGACCAAATTTAAATTAAATAGTAATTGGTTTACGTTCTTATATGAGTACTTTATAGTTTTCTTTATAGTTAACAGATTGCCTACACGGTCTTTGCAGTATGTGGGTCCCATACTGATTACGAAATGATCTAAATAGTTAATTTATAGCGGCTGTATATGTTTTTAAGGGTTTTAGATGCTAGGATAAATTGCCTCTTTCTTCGTTTTAGATCTATATTTAATGTATATGATATATTTAAATAATTATTAAAGCGGATGGTGCTTAAACGGGAGTCCAATTCCATGTCTGATATTGCTCTGCTTTTCAGGCTGGTGTAATAAAACCATTCTTTTTATAGCATGCCATTATTAGAAACCAATTTCAGAATTATTTATAACCTGGAATGGCTTATTAAGCAGCAATGCGAGAATCATGCAAATTACGCGATCAAATGCAATATAATAAGCATAATCATTAGTCTCTAGCACGGATTAATTAACTTTCAATATTTTATTTACATAAAAACCAAATCAGTGAAATAACTTCTGCACAGTCAGGCTTGCCTTTCAATATTTTATACGAACAAAAATAATGTGCTGTAATTCCATTGACCGTGTCCCCCACAATGGTCCCGTCACCTGCCACATCTTAATAGGGGACAAGCTGAGAGTATTTTCTAGTTTTCTAATGGAATGAGAAATTGCATTTTCTTCCTCTCCCAGCACTATTAAAGTGTAATGAATTCGGCCCAGAGTTCACGGCTGGCTGATCGAAATGAACCTGAGATCTGAGCTTTAATACAGCTCTCCAGATTTCCTACCAAATCTTCACATTAATCATCCGCTGGATTCCAATGAGATCTTCATAAAGCTTTGGCTCTTGGAAAAAAAAAAAGAAAGAAAAAAGGGAAAAAGAAAAAAAAGTAATATTCTCTCCCCTTCTCTCTCTTTTTCTAACCCATTTATAGCTGGGGAATTAAACGGACTATATATTTTAAAATACATTTACAGTATGTCTATATTACCTCAACAGCAGATATCACCAAAGTAGATTTTTAGATTCCAACCTCCATTAGATTCTCACTGTTGTATTAATAATTTTCAGGGGCTAGCTGCATTTTAAAAGGGGCCCAAAGTTGCCAAATGCTTGCGGTTAATATATTTCTGGAGTTGCCATGTGTGCATTTTCAAAATCTCCCCCAGGTTTTCCCTGCGTTTTAATCTGTCATGCACTAGTTTTCAACTGGAAACATTCACATTTTAAAAGCATATGCAGCATAGCCATGAACTGAGGCGATCAGACCTGATGGAGATTCTTTACAACACCAGTAAACCATGAAACATAAAAGATTTTGTAGCCGCAATTTAACTATTAACCCTAAAACATAATTGAACACGATTTTTCGATTATTCATATAGCATTTAGGTCCTTAACAGCTGCTCGCTCCCGCTAATGGCCGCCCGTATTTCTCCGCTGCGGTGCCGCGCCGAGCGGCCAGCTCCGGCCGGCCCGAATACGGCCATCAGCGGCACCGCCAGCGCATTCGGGTTTTCCCCCGTAAAAACCACCCCGATGTTTTCCGTAACGGTGCACTGAGACCCACGAATTCACCCCTTCTGCTATCATTACTCCGAGCAAAGCACCAAAACCACCGTCGTTCAATCCCGGCCCGGCCCGACCCGACCCGGTGGCCAGCGGCTGGGCCCAGGGTTTCCGCCGGCGGAGCGGCCAGCCCGGGGTCCTCCGGGGAGCCTCCCCTGGCAGCCGCCGGCCGTTTGGGTTGCTTTTTTGTTTTTTCGCGTTATGGTGCGTTGCTGGGGGTGCGGGGGAGCCAGGCGGCCGCGGGCGGCTCAGCCCCGGGCTGACACACTCATCGCCGCCGCGATAAAAACTTCCAGCGGCTCCGCTAACCCGCCGCACGCAGCCCGCGCGGCTGCGACGGCAGAGCCGGGGGCTTGGAGGGGCCACGGGGAGGCGGTGAGGACCGCGGCGGGAGCGGTCTCTGCGAGGGAGCCACCCCCGCGGCCTCCCGCCGCCGCCGTTGGGCGCCGAAACGTTACGCGGCCGTTGAACCGCGCAACCCTCCCCCCCCCGCCCGCTGCCTCACGGCCGCGGCACAACCGAGCTGCCTCGGCCGCCGCCGTGGCGAGCGCTGACCTCGGCCGGCGCCCACGGGCGACGCCCGGCGCACGGGCCGACTTGCCGGCCGGCTGCCGGGGCGCCCGCGAGGCCCCACGGCCGCGGGAGCCGGCACGGAACCGGGCAGCTGCCCGCTCCCCCCTCCCCCCACCCCGCCGCGCCCCCTGGCGGCGGCACCCGCCGCCCCCGCGTGCCGCTAACGGTCAGTGCCGCCCCGGCCGCGCGCGGGGGCCGCTAACGGTCAGTGCCGCCCCGGCCGCGCGCGGGGGCCGCTAACGGTGTCTCTCGCCCCGGCCGCCTCCAGGTCTGGTTCCAGAACCGCCGGGCCAAGTGGAAGAAGCGCAAGAAGACGACCAACGTCTTCCGCGCCCCGGGTACGCTGCTGCCCACGCCGGGGTTGCCGCAGTTCCCCTCGGCCGCCGCCGCCGCCGCCGCCGCCATGGGCGACAGCCTCTGCTCCTTCCACGCCAACGACACGCGCTGGGCCGCCGCCGCCATGCCGGGCGTGTCGCAGCTGCCGCTGCCGCCGGCGCTGGGCAGGCAGCAGGCCATGGCGCAGTCGCTGTCCCAGTGCAGCCTGGCGGCGGGGCCGCCGCCCAACTCCATGGGCCTCTCCAACAGCCTGGCGGGCTCCAACGGCGCCGGGCTGCAGTCGCACCTCTACCAGCCCGCTTTCCCCGGCATGGTGCCCGCCTCCCTGCCCGGCCCCAGCAACGTGACGGGCTCGCCGCAGCTCTGCAGCTCCCCGGACAGCAGCGACGTGTGGCGGGGAACCAGCATCGCCTCCCTCCGCCGCAAAGCACTAGAGCACACAGTCTCCATGAGCTTCACCTAATGGCCGCCGCCACCCCCGCGCCGCCGCCGCCACCGTCACCGCCTCGCCCCGCGCCTCTGCCTCGCCTCGCCCGCCCGCCCAGCCCGGCCCGGCCCGGCCCGGCCCTCGCCCCGGCCCGGCCGCCGCCGCCGCCCCCCCTCCCCGGCTCGCCAGGGAGCCGACTCAGGATCTGAAATCAGACGCCAACGGACTGGTTTGTGGGCCGAGCAACCCCGCGCCCTCCGCCGCACACGGCCGCCCCGCAGCCCCCGGCCGCGCCCCGGGAGCGGCGGCCGCCCGCCGGCCTCCTCCCCCCGGCGGCGGAGCAGAAGCAGCCGCAAGGACTCACTGGGCGTTTGGGATCGCATCTGGTTTCTCCCCTGCCTCCCTTCCTCGCCCCCCACCCCTTCGCCACGACCCCGGCTCATCCACCCGGCCATCTGACGGGCTTTGCAAAGAAATGCGGGTTTTCTTTTTTCTTTTTCTTTTTCTTTTTCTTTTTTTTTTCTTTTTCTTTTTAAGAGCAGCGATGTGCCGCCGGCGCCCATCCGTAGCGAGTGCAGCGGGGCCGGGCGGTGTCTGCCCCGGCAGCTTCGCCGCGGGGTGCTGGGCGGGCTCCTGAAGCGGTACGAAAAACCCAGAGGGAATCGAATCCATTTTGATAAAGCATTTATAAGCGAGAGAGAGAGAGAGAGAGGAAAATAATTAGGAAAAAAAAGTAATGTTTCTTTTTGTAAAAGTAAAACACACGAAAAAAAAAGCAAGAGCACTTCCCTTTTTCGGTTCTTTGATTTTGTGACAGTTGAGTTGCAAATCTCCCCCACGTTTATTTATGCATTTATTTACGTTCCTGCTGCTATTGTCCCTCCTGCATCTTCCGCTGCCGCCGGCGGAGGCGCCCGCCGCGGCCGCGGCCCCCGGCCCGCCCGGCCCCGCGGCCCGCCCGCCTGCATGTGCCGGTCACCCCGCCGCAGGGCAGGGCCGCTGGAGGAATGAACAAACAATGTGAAATAGGATGTTTTGTGTAGATAAAGCATTCTTGTTACATACTGGTCGGTTCGTGATATGTTTTAACTTATTGTCTGTGCTTATTTATTGAATTTTGGGTTTCTTAATAAATGTTTGAGCTAATATAAAGCATATTATTTGACTTTTCCGGACACGTTTATATCAAGTTAGTGTAAATGGATAAATAAAATCATTTTCAGTATGTGATATGAAGAATTATGGGTTTTGGTGTGGCGTGTGAGATATGAGAGGTGTCTTGAAACGCAGGCAAAAAAAAAAGACGAAAAAGACTTCCTTCTTAATTTCAGATTCACTGATTTCGTTGTCATACCTTTGGGAATGGTTTGCTTGCTTGAATTTTGCATTGAAGCATTTCATTTATCACAATTTTAATACTTCATGATTAATAAACTTTTGTTAATCTTTCTGCGTAATTGGCCTTTAAACTGCCACAAACAAAAAGTTCTGCTGCAAAACACGAAAGAGGAGGAAGGGGGGAGGAGAGGGGAGGGCAGCCGGGGCCGCGGGTGAACCTGCACGGCGTGGCGCGGCGCGGGAGCGCGGGAGAGGGGCACTTTGCCGGGCACCTTTTCGCCAGTTTTGGAGCAAGCGTGCGGCTGCTGGCAGGGCTAATTCCACGGAGCAGAAAACACTCAATTTACTTCTTTGCAAACTTTGACTCGGCGACAGAAAAGTACAGGGATTGTCAAGCATCTTGCAGCCGGGTTCCCCCCCCTTCTTTTTTAATGCAATGCACTGAGATCGCTTCCCCTTGTACACCAATTACACACCTCTTAATTACACACCTGAGAGTGCCCAGCTCCATCGTCACCCGCAGAAGGGTCCTTGCCTGCTCCAAAGTGCGTATTACATATGCATATTTAATTTAAAAGAGAAATAAAAGGAGGATAAATTACTGAAGATCCAGGCCAGGAGTGAGTCCGTCGGGGGTCCCCCGCGGAAGCAGCCTTGCGCCCTTGCGTGGGAGCCTGCTAGCCCGCTGCCGAGGCACCCCGAGCCGGGCCGGAGCAGCCGCCCCGAAACTGCACGGCTGCAGAGCCACGCACGGCGGTAGGAGCGCGGGGTGCCCTGGGGGCCCGCGCCGGGCCCTGTCCCTCCTTCCAGCCTCCCCTCTCCTCCCAGCCCGCCTCGGGCAAAGCCGCTGCCCCCACCACAGCCGCGGGGAGCAGGGCCTCGGCTCTGCATGTGAAATTTCTGCTCGGTTTACAGCAGCCCTCGCAGGCGTGGGCGCAGCGGGAAGGGGAAGGGTGCTCCGTGGGAGCCCGGCGCCGTCCCCACGTGCCTCCGGCCTGGGGGCTGCGGTGGCCCACACGCCTCGTGGGCTGCCTCCAGCCCCTTGCCCACGCCACGGTCTGCCGGGAGCCAAAGCAGGCCTCCGCTCACGTTCAGCTCCCTCTGCTTCTTCCAAATCTATGGAAGGCTGTTTACAAGCATGCAGTTTTTACAGCTGCCTTATATTGCTATAAGCAAGACGGCTTTATGATGTAGGAATATAGTAAAGTGTGGTATGGAAGATCTTTAAAAAATATGTGCTTTTTAATGGTAGAGAAAAATGTTCTCTCTGGCTGGGGGCAGGGGATTGAGACACAACCTTTAAGATCCAACTCCTGACACCAAGCGTTGCAAATCTTTGGAAGAGGCCCTTACAAAGGTCCTTCTTTTCGGTTCTCGCTCCTAAAATATCCATTGCTCCCCTCATTTTCTAATGAAACTGTTGTCCTTTTTGATCCTGCCCAACTTTGGTAAAACATTTGTTTCCATGGCAATAGATCTTCATATTCTCGGTCCTGGAGATTTTTGAAATTATACATACCCTTAGCACCAGCTGAAGCTTTGCTACATAAAACGTCTAAGCTGATTCCTCTATATATTTAACAAGGATGAAAAAAAGGGGGCTGTGGATTTCACTCACACGTGTTACAGGTTGTGTGTGAAGGGTTTTATTCCAAAATCTCACTCACACTGATATTAAAACACAAAAATTAAACAAAACTGATCAGTTCCACCTAACAACAAGGAACAGCCTTGCTTCATTCAAGTAAAGTGATCAAAATAAATGAGTGAATTCCATATATATCAAGAGGGAACATTTATGCTGAATAACAATTAGCCTATTACTGACAAGGTAGCTAATACAATGTATTGGGGTTGTAAAAGCTAGGCTTATTTGCCTGCCTTAAGATGCGTCCTGGCTTTGAGCGATCACCCATCCAGCTTGTAAATAGACTCAGATCTAAGTTTATAGATATGGATTCATTTCCATACCAGGACGTATCCACATAGGTTTACTTCCCTCTAAACAAAACATCACCTCTAATGTCTAAGGAATATACATAACGATAACGCCACTGAACCTTTCATTTGCTCTCTTGATGAAATGCTTTGACACTCTTCCTCTCCTGTCTTCCTCCCCTCAAATCCCCCTGGAAGGCAGAATCTGCTCTTATCCTCTGCTGGAGATTGCATTCATTGAGCAATAATTAACATGAGAAGAAAGTTTGTGCAAGGCAAGAGATCACATAACAGTGCAGTAGAGATTATATTATTCTGCTAGCAGCAATGATCCCTGCTCCTAGAAATGAAAATGTGGTTTAATTTGTGTTGTGGTCTTTAAATTTTCATTTTTCAGAATAAAAATCTCCGAACATGAAAATGTATCTTACAGTAATGGAGGTATGGCAGTTAACCTGTCAGTTGAAAGTATGTAACCTTCCTTTTCTCCTTTTCATGACAAAGGTAATCTCATCTGAGGGCATTTATGTGAAGAAATAACAGCATGGCATGGTGAAACCACTGGCTCATTAATCCTGGCATCTACTTCCTGCAGGGTTTCTTGATTAGTTAGATTCATTCATCGAGTATTTCGGAGTTTTTGATTTCTCACCACTGGCTAGGTTCACTGAGTTCAGGCTAAATTGAGCCAGAAGCAATGTTTATTAGTAATTTTGTAATACAGACTACCCTAATAATTCAGTACAAATATCTCATCTGAAATATATCCAGTCACCCTAACACCTAATGCAGTTTGCAGCTGTGTTCAGAGAGAACTGAGAGAACACAAGTGATTGGGCATGTATTTTCTAAATTATTAATATGAGAGCTAATAGCGAACTCCTCTTCATTTCCAATGCTGGAATTAAGATCCTTTTTTTTTTAAAGCAAGCCCTGACACGGAGGGGACCACCTCCTGGCTGCCATTAACTCTGAGCTCAGCTCAGTTGGTCTGGGAAGCATGGCCTGTTTAGCCTTTCGGCATAAAGACGTGAGGGAGGGAGAACAAAGGAATTTCAGTTTTCCCCTCATGTGTGTTATAAACATATGAAAAATCTAAACACTGCAAAAAGAAAAGGAAGAAAAATACCCAGAAATTAGCATCCTATAATGTCACAAATCTATCCCAAGTGTTTGATAGCCATAACAGAGTTACAGCTTCGACAAAAGGGACGAAGAAGCAAAGGCCCTGGTCCCACAGCCTTTAAAACCCATGCTTAACCGGATGCAAGTAAGTCATCCAGACACGTGCACGGAGGTTTGCAGTATAAGTACTCAAAATTGTACTGCAGAAAGCCTCCCCCCCCCCATAACATTTCTCTTCTAAAATAATCCCATTCAACCAGTTTAATTTGGAAATAAGAGAAAGGTTCCTCACAAGGACCATATTAAAGTATTGCAGTGAGCTTGTGCTAGATCGGCTCGTTCAGTCACAGGTAAGAGCCAGGGCCTGAAAGCTACTTTGACTTTATGCATGTGCATGCTAGACCCAGAAATCTCTGGGCAAGACAGCTAACAAGCATGGCTTAAGCCAGAGAAGCAGAATTTGCCTCCAAAGACGTAGCACCCACAGGCTCCTTTTGAACATCACAGGCTGGTCATTACTCCAGGCGGTGATGCAACTACAGGAGGAAAACCCGAGTAGGGCAGAGGGGCGAGCGCAGGGATGGCACGGTTTTAATTTTTCACTTCATCACAACAAGAACAGCAGCAAGAGTCGCAGGGGCTGGTCATGCCCGGGATGCGGTGGGGGACTGCCTTTGATTAAGCATCGTTCTTTTATCTGCATAGTGCTCAGGGAGTGCGGTAATAGCCAAGTAAGGCTCTTTGCGAAATTTACTTCTACTCCTCAGAGAAAAAACTGCAGGAGGGTGTCTCACTTTTCATCCTCCTCACAGCCAGGGCTCGTGCACAGATGAGGTCTGCTTTGTCTTCCACCTGGGATGCAGTATAATGGGATGGGTGGGAGGTCGCTTCTCTTATTTGCCAAGAAATTGTGCCTGCTTGAGCTTCTCCTGAGACCGTGTGTGAGACTCAGCAGCTCTGCTTTACTTTTACTTTGCTTCTTTCATTAACACTTATGCTTAACAAAGTATTTCAGAGCTAAAATTATGCTTTTATGAGCTTTGAAACTGGCCAAAGGTGAATCCCCCTCGGGAGGCAGCAATCCTGAGGTGTTTGTGCAGGACCTGCCATTCTGGATAACACAATTATTCTGCAGAGATTCCTATCCTTCCTTCAAAGGTCAAGATGGAAAATGCAGAATATGCTTAATACATGTCTACGAGGGTGACGTTCTTCCCTGACCCCCATACGCAGTTTGTGCCTTGAAGTATGAAGTTCGATTAGCCTTTTTTTGCAGCACTGGAAACATCATGGTAGTGATCCAAAAAGTACTTTGGAAAAAACAAACCACAGACTTTCATTGACCTCCCACTGCAGTGAATTTCATAAGCTGACGATGCACCCTGTAAGGACACATTTCTTTTTTACTGGGTTCAATTTATTGCCCTTTAATATAATTTAAGTGGCAGCTATGGTTCCCCGTGGCTCCTTTACAACCTTTTAAGGTTTATTTTTTGCTAACTTTTTAAAGAGCACTTCAGAATGACTACAGTCACCATCCCCTTGTTTTTGATATCTAATTATTAAGAGGAAATACCATCCCCTGTTTCAAGGCATAAATGTTATTTTCTAGTAAAATTCTTATGTATGGGAAGCATGCGATATTGAGCTTCCTGCCTTCCATCAGAACCAAGGCAAAACATACTTTGACTATAACACGGTGACTCTGTGTCACTGTTTCCAGAGGATTTGGTCATGCCGTCAATAGACCACAATGATATGCCAGGTGGGTAGAAGATACAGTAGTCAGGAAGGGATGTACTGATGTCTAGCTTTTCTTTGCCACGGCCACGGCCACCGTGTGGTGCTATTCTGCGTCCTCTGGGCCCTGAGCCACCGACGTGCCCATGGAGGCCCCAGAGGGAGAGGGCTGTCATTTCAGCAATGACACCGCTTACGGGCTTGCATGGTTAGCTATATATCCACCGAATACAGATTCATAAACAACAGTCAATGTAGAAAGATATTTCAGCAGCTACATAGCCACAAAATGTCATCAGAAATTAACCAGCTTTGCTCCTTCAACTGAAGAACAAAATGAGAAGTCTATAGAAGGTCAGATATATAAAAATGCATTGAGATGAATAGGGAGGAATGTTAAATTGCCAAGTAAAGAATTACACCTCGTACAGTTGGTGGCTCCAATCTTTGTGTCTATCATATGCAATAATTAACACCCACAACTGTATTTGTTGTCAGCCTGTGTTCTTATCCTAAGGTCCCGCTGGCAAATAAATGACTCATGCTTTATTCTTGAAATTTTAATTATTATGAGAAATACCGGATGATTATTCCACTGCATTTTATATTACTGTCATCTCCCCCTTTTTGTTTAGAATTGCTGTGCAATTTTTAGCTCAGATTTGCAATAAACTGTGGCTGAAAAGATGCCTGCACTGGTGGGGAATCCCGGTGGACTCTGGGGATCCCAGGATACCTACAACGGAGACGCTTTATAAAGGATGCAGGACCCTTTGCTGTGTCCTGATTGCTCTGGCCTTTCTTAGCCAGAAACTAAGAAACTAGAAGCTGCTGCTTCTGACCTCCTCATCAGCTGGCTTGTATCCTCACTTAAATCACACCTTTCTCATTTCCATTGGAGATGATTCTTATCCTTCCTACAATTAATTGCCCTAATGGTCCTTCTGTCGTGATCTCCTCCTCTCTTAGCCTCTCCAGTAGGATGCTCCTACTGTAAATTTCATTCATGGAAGTTATGGTTAATCAATTATACCCAAAATATAAAGCCAGTCTGTTACTTATTGATGCCTCCCATACACATCCTTCTTTATGTTGTAACTCTGACAGCAGCTGGTTGCATCATTACTTGCTAAATGAAATCATCCAGTATTACAGGTATTTTTTTCAAAAGCACCTAGTGTTTTAGGACCTACGTCTCCTCTTCAAAGTAATGGAGGCTGCCAAGTTCCACCAGTTTTAATCCTGGCTGTGAGGAGTATGAAAAGACTTGTTTCTTTCACCAGTTTCTTATCAAACTCCACAGCTATTTTGGAATGTTCTCCTTTATTAAATAAAATCCTAACAACTTGTTCTGTCCAAAGTCTCTGACAACACACAAATCTCTTCTTTCCATTAATGGCACTGCTCTGATACTGGCCACCTTTGACGTCACAGATGCCCAGTCATTTTAGAAGTGCTCTTTCTACCAAACCACAAAGTCTCATCTCATCTTTAAATCTCATCTTAATCATTATATTTTGTCTCTAGCTTCAGAACGACTTTCTGCAGAAAGCAGTTTGGGATCCTCCACATGGAAGACTTGCCTGCTCCTGCTTTCATTGAGGCCTCGAGGACTTTGGCACATCCCACACTGTTCTGACTCCCTGTGGGAATCGCTCCAGGTGAGAAAGGATTTAGGGCACCGTTCTTGACTGTGCCTTTTACCCTCACCTTTGGCCATCATGTGTGTCGCTCCATTGATGACTCTCCTTGAAATGACTTCAATATGTAGGTCATGTCTAGGTCTTCTCATTTCTAAACCGGTAGAAAAAATTCAAGTGTGCAGGCCCTTGACCCATTAGTAATTCATTTAATGGACAAAAAACTTCCTCATTTTACATATACAGTGCAGGTTTGAAAGGCCCTGCCTCATGTCAGTGTCTGTGCAGCAGCAGCAAAACCTGAAGGAATCCTGTTTGCCTCAGCACAATTTCTCGAGAGGCTTCCAGGAGAGCCAGCTTGACCGGTAAAGGGAATCAGAGTCTCACTTGTGCCCTGGCTGAGCTGTGCTGGCCAGAATAGCAACACACAGGCACGGATCTTCCCTTCCACACCTTTCCTCACTTCTTAAGAGATTAACTTCATCTTGGAGTAGCTGGAAGGGCCGCCTCTGCTTACAGCTGAGATCATGCCCTGCCTTGCACGAGAGTGCAGTGTTTCAAATTTCTCTAACTTTCGCCTTTCTGTGGAGAAACAGAAATAATGTAGCATGTTGTAGAGACCTACAACGCACCAAGTTTAAGCATTGACAACTGACTTGTTGACAGCTAGCATGTTCCTGACTTGTGAATTACTCTTGGGCTGCTCTGCTTTATGGCAGTAGAGAACAAATGGCTCTTGTTTAGCACGGTCCTGCTAAGGATTATAACAGCACTCCTGCATTTCCTAAGGTGGGCTTGCATTTTCACACATTTCCATGTGGACTGGGTGCCCAAATCAATACAGCTGGTGCTGATTTTTCAAGGTGACAGCACCTGAAACTCCCCAAGACTTCTCCTGGAGAAACTGGTGCCAAGGCACTCTGAGAACCAGATTCTCTGGTTCTGGCATGGGTCATCGGACCCTGGAGGCATCCCAGGGTCCAAATTCCCCAGATACTTCTGAAGTTAGTTCTTATGGGCTGAATTCAGATCGCAATTTATGTTTCAGGGAGTGGAGGGTAGGTGCAAGAGGTGGGCAATAGGCTTTCATAGGAAGGCAAAGAAAGTCCCTATTCCTCTCCGTTGACTACATGGGGAACCAGGCTGTAGCAGCCTTGCTCCAAATCACTCCTTTCTCTCTTCAACTTAGGCACTACAGCAAAGGCCGCATTCAGATGTCATAAATTTCACCAGTATCCCTGTGCTCATCCACAGCATTATCTCTGAGGTCTCTAAAGAGCGGCACAAATAAGCCAATAGGAAATACAAGGCACAGAATTCATGTGGAGTTTAGGTTGCCTGTATATATATATGGCTTGGTGGGACTGGGGCCCCACTGCGGGCCCTAAGGGTCTTTGTCTTGCATGCTGCAAGGCAGTTGTAAGCGCCAGGCTTTGGAGTCCAAAATGCAATCCCAGACACGAATCACTGGACTGGAGTTGTATTTGGTGAGTAATAATATCAATTCCAGAATCTTACTATGGCTTATTTACTGGTTATATTAACATGTGAGCTGATTCACATTTCCACAAAAATCCCTTGCTTGCATATGAATGCTATTATGCTATCAACTGCTTCTGATACTTCACAGTTTTTTTTCTATTTTCTTCCTCCTAATCTATTTTTTTAGGCCAACAACCCTGCTTCAATGCCAGCATCTGCCTTTCTAATAATGTAACTATTTACTGCATCATTGTGCTCTACTCTCATTTCACGTTGTCACACTCTCCACGACATTATTTGAAAATTGTCAAAATCCTCAGTGAGAAATTTCTACCAGAGGGAAAATGAGAAACACAAATGGTGCAGTCTGGTTACCATGAAAAGGCACGGAAACTAAAGCAGTGCTGTGTCTCTTCAGTGTGACCTCCTTCTGGCCCAGGGATGAGACTCAGAACACATCTGCCAGAAAAGGTGATGTCTGTTTAATCTTGCCGTGTGTGTTTTCAATATACATGCTGAAGTTTCCTCCAAATCCCTCTGGACAGCACTTCACTGTGTTTCCACCATCATCTTTTGTTTCCTTCTGTCTACAGAGTTCACCACATTCTTCAACGACAACTGTCCGTGCACTGATCAGTGGATTATTATAAACACAGGAATCACTTGTACTGAGTTATATCTCCAGAACGGAGCTAGCCTAACTTAGCTACAACGGCTTTCACTGAATCAAAGACACGAGATAAAGGAGAAACCAAAATAACCGAGTGAGTATGTTGAATGGGGTGCTTGTTAAAGGCAACACTCAAATGTTTTCCTGAGCTCAGTCCCCAAGGAAGTCCCCCTCCAGCTGCTCACAGCTGCTTTGTCCCCGCCAAGGCATGCTCCCGAGGGATACAGCAATCGCCAGGGTTTGCAGCGCCTGTCAGGGCCCTCTCCAGGCTGCGGTGGTTCGGGACACGCTTCAGCCACCATGGTAAGCCGTAGGGAAGAGAAGGTGCTTCAGGAAGACTGGTTCCTTCAGGCAATCAAGTGGTCAGGGCAGCTCGGCTTATGAGAGCTGACATCTAGGGTGTTTCACGCTGTTTTCCTAGTGTTCAGAGCTCACTTCTGACCCACGGGCCCCAAACCTCCACCAAAATTACCACCAAACCGGGCGGTGGCTGCTGATGCACACGACTACCACGCGCCTCAGAAGCACACCTGGCATTAAAAAAATATTCTCAGTCTTACATATTTAGAGTCTCTCTTCACAATAAGGAAACTAAACAAATATAAATATGCTACTGCAGGCTCATGAGCACACAGCTGTTGGATGTCCGCATGTTCTTTCTACGAATAATAAACATGAAATTATGACATACTTTATTTCCTGGTAGTTTGAAAATCTGGCCCTTGAAGTTACATGCTGTCCTGTATCTGACATGTCTGCCTGGAGAACTTTTCCTGTTGTTGATGAGAAAAGCGCATACCAGTAAAAAACGACAAAGAACCCTAGCTACCCAACAAACTCAGGCAGAAATACGAGTCGAGTAACTCATAATTTGCCGCTGACTCAATCATCAAAATGTCTCCAGAATAAGGCTGGTGTCATTTTTAAAGTTTTGTTTGGCTACTCTAATGAGTCTACTAAATACTGCCCAGTATTAAAGATATGAAGGCACAAAGCTTTTTTCATCTCAGCTGTACTAAATGGCAATTACACATTCTGAACAATCATACAACTTCTTTAATCAAATGAGGTAATATGAAATTGCCTAGTTTTTCCTCAATACTTTCAACTTCAGTGAAAAATACAATAATTAAACTCTCGGTACAATGACTTTCAAACCTCTGTGTGCTCTCAGCCCCCTCCCTTCTTCTCTCTCTGGATAATAAATCCTTATGAAAGCTGCCACCACGACTGAGACAGGTTGTGAAATTGTTTAATAATGTTGACTCAAGTGGTGACATCATCTGGAGACTTTTGCTTTTTTGCAACATCTTTAGAGACAACTGTGAGCTACTGGATGTGACAGAGCAGATACATCCCATTGCAGCAGGCAGGAAGGCGTCTGCAGCAGAGAGGTGGTTCAAAGCAGGGCTTATAAGAAGGGCTGCCAGGGAAGGACAGAGGTGAGTTAGCGGCTTATATGCTGGAGACCAAGGAGGATGCCTAAGTCAGTCTTTAAAGAGTAAACAAAACATTTCCACATGTCTCGAGAATAAAAACATCTAGGGAAAATAAACCCCACAGAGCCAATTGCTTTCTATATTCTGAAAAGCAACCATCACATCAGACCCCTGGTGCCTCCTGAGCCCACGTGGAGCTGGTGGTTGGACTCCAGGAACATTTATTTTACCAAACTGATCATTTCACCAGGAAGGCACACATCTACTTTAAGAAGAAGATGACGAACAAGCCTGCGAGGTTTCTTCCTGCCGTAATGATTTTTCATGACCAAATGACATTAGCATAACTCCAACAAAAATTAACGGGGTTTATCTAACTGGGTGTATTTCGGGGGAAAAATAATCACTTTTGTTGTTCCTTTTACAGGAGATCTCAAGAAATTGCGCATGCTGGCTCCAATGTGAGAACCACATGATGTTTAAAAGGGCAGTTCAACTCCCACAAAGTACTGCAAAACAATAAGATGCTCCCCAAATACCTTTTGGATTTAAAAATATCTATCTAATACATTTGAACATTTTCTATTTAAATAGCTGTAAAATGTCTGTCTCTCAAAAGCTAGGTTGTAATTCTAAGGACGCCATGGAAAGAAGAAAAAAAAATTACTAGCACTAGTAACAGATGTGAAATTACATTAGATAAATATAATCATTAGTTTCAGTCTCACCCTGGTTAATTTGTTTGTGGAAATGTGCAACCCATTATTCATTAGGTAATTTTTCACACATTGATTAGAAAGCCATGTCGAATTGTGACCCAGCTCATTGGGGTTTGCCCATCTTGCAATGAACTATATCGCTTACAATAGTGGAAATGGGGGACAAAATGTTTATCTCAAGCTGATTTTGTGCCAATAAATAAAGTAAATCAATAGCCAGTGAAGTGTGAACGACATTTCTCTGCTGTATAATATGGTTTTGGGGGCAATTTGACATGCTACAAGGGGAAACAAGGGTCTTGAACAGAAAGGTAATAAAAGCAAATCATGCTGGTAACTGCTACTGAAGTCCTGTATTTTTCTCTACATGGGCAGCTTTAAGATGAGAAAAATAATGCACATAATGTTGTAAAAACACTGAGACACTCCCCAGATTTGTTAATATATGGGATCAAATTCAGATGTGGTAGAGGCAGGGGCACATCTCAGAAATCAATGCGCCCACTAAAGCCAGGTCTGCCTTTGGACATTTCCTTAGGCAAAGTCTGAACAGCATTGGAAGTGCTGATGTTTCTTCTCAGGAAGCTTCACTCACAGCAGTCACCTCTGGCAATTCTTTGCCTCCTGCTATCTTGCTTTCTAGGGGTTTACTTTTCTCAGGCTATAAATAGGTTTGCATTAAAACGCACAGATCACAGAAGCAGTATTCCCGTATCCCCTTGAGACAACTGCCGCACTGCCACAGCTTATTTTAAACAAAATTTGCTGCTGGTATAAACTGGTGGAACTTCATCAGTTTCACTGTGTTACACCACTTTGCATCAGCAAAGACTCCAACCCTTCTTCACCTTGCTTGAACTTTGATATTTTTCCTCTGTGAACTGCAAATAAGTAAAAGAAGAAAGGAAACAGAAACACACATTTCTGGGTGGTGATGCTAGGTCTAACTTTTATACCCCTATCCTAACTAGACTTCCCAAAAGAGAGTTTGGGCAATATTTGTATGTGACCATATCCGTGGTTTTACCCAAGCGTCAAGTGTGGGGTATCCCATCCAATGCAAGCTGCTTCTCAAGTTAACCAAACGCAAACAGGAAGAAACTAGATTCTAACATTTTTGTTGCCAGCGTTGCTATAAAAAAGGGAGTGGAAGGGAATTTACAGAAGAACTCGGGCCAGGCATCAGTGATGTCTCAGACATCACCATGGCTAACACCAGTACAGAAAGAGAACAAGAAGAGCTTAAATATGGAAGCATATTCAGGCAACCACAGGGAAAACAGCTTTTTTAGCAAATTCCAACATCTCATATTCCAGCATCTTCAAAGCCCTCTGTAGCTGCACCACCTGCAATGCTCCTCACAGACCATCACAGCACTTGCAAGGGTCTGCGTAAGATAAAATACAATAATCAACTCCATCTGGAGAAAAAAACCAATGCAATAAATTCAGTCAGGCCCACTGCTGGCCTGAGCTAGGTGTAAATCCACAGATCTGGAGGTATGGGCTCCCGAAAGGAGAAAACCCCAAAGTCAGCACATTCGGACGGACTGGGGTGCTGGGCCCAGACTGGCGACTTTCCCTTGCTCTGTGTGTTACTCTGGGCTCATCAGAGGCCCGGCTATGAAGTGCTGCTAAGGCCTGTCCCACCAGTACCCACCGGCATCGCCCGTGCCACCGGCTCCTGCTGGGCCTTGGAGTGGCCTGGGGAAGCTGAGGAGCCACCTCTGCCCCGTGGCCGGGAGCGCAGTGAGCCCGCTGCCCCTCTCCCACCTCTAAAAAGCAACCAATGAAGAGCCCTCCAGCTGAGACCCTATCAGACGTTAAACTGAATTTTGGCCAGCGCCAGCAACTAGGGAGAACTGTTCGTGTGTCATCCCAAAGGGGATTTGGGGCTTTCTGGTTCCTCCCCGTCGCTTGCCCCCAGACGAGGCTCCGCGTCGCTGGGCTGGGCTGCCAGGAAGGCGGCTGCAAGGAGGCGCTGCCGCCCCGGGGCCCAGCAGTTTCGGAGAGGGTGAGGTGTTCCAGGAGCAGCCTGCAAGAGGGAGGCAGGATGCTCTGGAGAAACGCTCGGAGCTGGGAGCCAGGAAACCTCGTTTCCTCTTGCAGGTCCCGGCAGCGATTCCTGGCGTGGCACAGTCCCTGCGAGGGTGATTGCCAGGGCACGTGCCCACCTCGCAGGGGGCAGCGCGAAGGCTCCTGTGCGTGTCGAAGAATCAAGTTTCTCAGAGCAGAGTCACTATCTGCAGAAAGCAGGAAGCACCCAACTTCTGATGTGTTTTAAAATCAAAATAAATAATTGTTGTAATAAAAATATTGATACATCCCCAAATCTTTCAAAATCACTTATTAATGCTGTATTGGCAATTTTCACAGAAATCAAATCAAACTGTCTCTACCTAAATGTTTGCAAAAACAGAACAATGTCTCTCTCAAACTCACAGGAGTCTCTTCTAACACCAAAGGGGCAAGAGGGATGCATTTCCATCGATTTATAAGCTGTCTCTGCCTGGCATTTTAAGCCTCAGACGTTTTCTTTAAAATAGAGATTAAAATAACTTGCATTTTTTCCACATAATGCAGACTGCATTAAGGTAATTAACATTTAATTAACAGCAGGTTTTCCTCCGCAGGTCAGATTGCGAAGGGCTCGCTGTTGTTGCCATAGAAAGTGGAAGGCTGGGCTGTTTGGTTTCCAGAAAAGGAACAGCTGTGTTTGAGCCCTGACAGTTTGAAATCATCTCTGGAAAGCTATAATGCGCCAAAGGACAAGTGGAGGCTGTCAGTGTCACAGAGACCATCTCTGGCTGCCGGAGAATGTCATTTTATTTAGAAGTCAGTGTATTGTTGTTAGGGTATTTTTTTAATTGAACTGACAGAGGAGCTTCAAAACTCCTGTAAGCACTCAGTAAGCTAATTTAACTGTTTTCCTCTGATATGCTTATTAATTGCATGAACAGAGCAGTGCAATTATTTCTTACAATTTTGCTTTTCATCTTTTATTTTTGCTGCTTCTCCTCTCTTTGGATTCTTTACTCTTTCTCTTGGTAGCCATTTGGGGCTCGTTATGAATATTATCCAAGAATAGATAGATGCATAAATTTCATTAAAAAGTCACATTGTTGCTCTGAATTGAAAACTGCCATCAAGATGTTGCAAACAATATTTGTAAAGGGATCTTTAAAAAGGACAGAAATACTGAAATGAAGATAACAAGATAGATGGAGTGAATCTGTAATAACACAGACTAATACCTCCTGGGAAAAAAAAAAGCAATCTCAAAGAGAACTTGGAAGAGCATGGGGGCTCCCAGAAGGCTGTTGGAGTTTGCCTTTTCCCTTCAGTAGGAGCAAGACAAGGCTCTAAATGATAATATCAATGAAATGCAATAGCAACAGCTGACTGTATTTTTCACTAGAATGATTCAAGGCTTCATGTTCTGCAATATGGCTGTCCTAGGCTGTTCCTAGACTTTTGCAATTGTAGCTACAGCATCTCCTATAGCCCAGGGCAGTGAGAAAGAGAGAAATTCAGGTAAAAGTAATCAGTAATGTTTTAGGTCGTGGTTTTACCCCACCCCCACCCCTCCTTTCCAGAAAAGAGCAGTAATCAGCTTTTCCTTGTTTGGTAGCATTTTTTTAACCATCCAAACCAAGCCAGCCACCCCCGTGCATTCATTAAGCCTGTGTACGGCTGCTAGAGATCTTGGTGAGGAAGAACTGCAGTGCAGTGATAACCCCAGGGACCCTGTGAGCCCAGGGCGTGGGGGGAGCAAGGTGAGGGGGTAACCCCAGGGAAGGGGTGTGATTCCAGCTGAGCCTTTAAAAAAGAGTAGCTCAGCATCTGCTGTGTTGATGCTGCTTCTCAGACTGTAGAGGTGATAGGTTGCACTGGGAAAACGTAAAGAAAATCGTCTGCCACGGACACCGGCAAGGACAACAGTTCTGCTATCTGTGGCCAAAGCGTCCAGCCAGTCCGGCTTGGCCTTCAGTGGCATTAGCCAACGCTACGGGAGGTGCTGGCCCAGAAAGCCCAAGACATGTAGCTTGGATGAACCCAGAAGAGAAATCCAGAGATGGAAAGAAGCTGGTGCTCTCCACATTCACATATCAGCACTGGGGAGCTGCAATAAGCAACGCCACCCTTGGGATATGTGGACCCGCTGGGATGCTCCTCCCCAGGAGGCTCTCAGGCACGCTGGACGGCTGTGGGGGCTTCCCTGGGTGGGCCCCAGTCCCAGCGTGCAGCGAGCACTGTGTTTGGGCCACTGCAGGGAGCCCTTGGACTTGGCTTAGTGGAACGTGCTTCGAATGGAAAAGGAGGACAGAAGTGGCTTAACGCTGTATTTGTCTTCACAAACAGCATGGGTCTGTACGGCTTGGGCTGCCGCCAGTTAAGGATGATGGCTTTCTCTGAGGGTCAGCGTAACTGCTTGCAAGGATAGCTGTCTCAAAGCCCGTGAGGAGTACAGGGAGAGGGAGGAAGACAGTAGGTTTATTTAGGACAGTAATTGGGGGTAACCGCAGCACGGGGTAACTGAAAGAAAGTGGGAACCCATCTACTTGGGGAAGCTCATGGGCAAGCAGGCAGCAGAGGTGAGGCTTCCTGAAGCAGTAGCTCCCACCGTTGACTCACATTAGACTACCACCTGGTTTGACAAGAGAAGCTTTGGAAATCTTCCTATTGAGACGAGACAAATCACGCCAGATTACACTGCATGGAAACTCCCTGTCTGAGGAGGAGGAGGATAAACTAGGCCTCTGGAGAGGTAGCTTGCCCAGTGCCTGCCCTCCTGCCCACGGTTGGGGTGGTGCTGTGTCTGGGGCAGGCCTCTGGGATGCCCCGACCAGATGCACTCTGCACTTGTGCGCTGGGGTGAGCCACTGCAAAGAGTTTCGGCTGCTCCTGGACAGTATGAGTTGCTTCTGAGCTGGCCGTGTAGGGCCCAGATGTTGTAAATTGGTTGCCATGCCTTGTCTCCTACCTTCCCATTTTTCTTTTGTTTCATCATTATTATAAAAAATTGGTAGACGGCTAATATTACAAGTCCAGGGCAAAACTACTCATACGTTTACTGTAAGGACATTTAAATATTTAAAGCAGATGGTTCCCAATGACCTTACACGTCTCCTTTATAAATGTATGTACTGTCTTATAGAACCATCTGCATCCCAATATGCAGCTCATATGTTTCCGAGTGTTTCCTCGTTAACCAGCAGCAAACTTCATCTTCTGTCTGACATGAGATAAAGGTTCAAGCTCGGTTACAGTAGTTTAAATTGGCGCTCCAGTTGGGAGCAGCATTTACCCCAGTGCAGTAAGCTGCTTGTGCCTCGTGCTTTGCACTGCAGCTCTATTGCCACGGGATAGGGTTTGGAGCATGCCAGAGCGCTTCTTCACATAAGCTGAGCCCGGGCATTTCAACTGGAGAACAAACGCTTTGCAAAAGCACAGCCATGGGTAGCACTGGGGCATAACCCCTGTCTCTCCCGGCTGCACTGCCCTGGCAAAGCTGTATGTGAAACGCAGAGCAACGCAGAGCAATGCATGATTTTACATCCCCTCAGATCAGCTCTGCTCCTGGCTCTCTTCTTGAGCAGAAGAGCCGAGCCAAAATAGTAAAAGCAATTTTCCGTTCTCAGCGAGACCCAGGGGAGATCAGCTCTGATCTTGTGCTCGTCTTACCCTCACTTAATTCCCTTGACTGGCAGCCTTCCTGTGCGAATATCCGCTGTGCAGAGCTGTTCTGCCCTTAAAGCAATATGGTTGCCTCACTCCTTTCAAAGAAAAATCCTTTAATTTTTTAGGACTTGCTCTGTGACTGGCCGTGTGCTACCTGCACTTTTTTGGTAGGAAATCATCTTAAAGAATTGTTCATAAAACATATATAAGTGGCAGGTAGATGGGAAGTGGCATGCCTCTAATTTAAATTTCGATTAGAAAAAAATACAGAAATGTATTACATGAGGAACTGCTAAGAGTTGTATGGAATATTGTGTTTTAAGACCTACTGTAGATCTATGTCGGTGCCTGTGAAAGAGAGGATAATTAGTGCCCGTACTCTCAGTCATATCAGACTAAAGGTAATGGGGTGTAAGAAATGGTTCATTAGGCTCTCTCAAGTACTTTTACTGTGTCCATACTATTTATACCAGCAGAAAAAATTCAATGTCTTTAAAATCAAGTCAAAGCATTCGCCTTAGATTCTTCAGTTTAAGAAATAACATTGAGTGATGATCTCTTAAAGTCAAATGGAAAAAAAATGTACATAAAAAAAACCCTTAAACCATTTTTATTAGCATTCTGTGTCACTCCGAAACGGTCTCCATGCCTATGCAAATCCTGCCTCCTTCATTTGTGCTTCTGTCTATACGTTTAGCTTGCATAGGACAAAATCTGTGGACACAGGAGGCAAGCAGGCAAATGCATGGCATTTATTTTCAAAAGAAACATGTGTATGGAATTCATTTGCTTTCTGGTCTGAACAAAAGAGCAAACTGTGTGGAGGACAGCAACAAATGTGAGTAAGGGGATGAAAAGAACCGACTGATAAAAAAGGGTTAAAAAAACAAAATATGTGTAGCTTGACTAAGTGGGGAGGACAGGATGGCATGCTACAAATGTTTGAAGGGTACAGCTATCAAATGAGGGTGGGAAAGTTATTTAGACTGACAAAGGAGATATAAGTAGGAGTAATAGGATGAAGTTAACAAAGGAAAAATTTAGGTTAAGAATCGGGAAAAGCTTCCTGACAGCAAAATATATAATACAGCTCTGGAGCAATTTCTCACGGGAAACAGAGAAGCCCCATCACATGAAGCCCTATGCATTTAAAGCTAAATTGGACAAAGCATTAGAAAATATAAGGATAGAAAAATATAAGGTGCATTACTGCCCAACCAGAGGCTGGACTAGATAACCATGGGTTATTCCCCCCGCCACTCTTCTATTTCCATTTTTTTTCTGGTTCTGTGATAACAGTGTCCATTTCTACTTTCTGGAAAAGTAACTAGCACAGCAAGGGTAAATTTGGGAGTCAGTCAGTCTATTAGCATAAATTACACTATATATCTAGAAGATAATAAGGGCATAGCAAAGACACATTGTACTAATACTGTATGCAATTCTGAGTGCGCTTTGGAACATACCTCTTTTTTTGATGCGTAGTCTTGAGTACCTACATTTTGAGAATTTGGCCCTTGATAACTGCTTAGTCTGGTACCAATACAGTCTCCGTCAAGAATTAAATGAGCTATGTTTGACTCCATACGCTCCCGGCCTGGCTCAAACGTTAGATTCAACAGAAAATAAGTGCTGAGCCCCCACTGTTCTCGTGGGCTTCAGCGGGGAGCAGCCGTGCTCAGCATCCTTTAGGGCCAGGCCCTTCCCAAGGCCCTCCAGGTTAACAGCTGGTTCTGTGCAGAGCTGTGGAAATGCAAGGCTGGCGTTTTGAGCTCAGCGCAGCAGGTACACACCGCACAGCGATGGAAGTGGGAGTACGACTGCATGACGCTGGGGTGGACTGAACTTGCCCTTGTTTGATTTTGGGCACAAGAAAGGGGCTGCATGAGGCGTTCAAATCCCTCTGGGATAAGGTGTTTTCCAGTTGACCTACCTAGGACACAGATTGGCCCAGTGGCCATATTGTATAAGGACAGGTAGGACAATCAACTCTTTAACATACAGACAATGAACACCCGCACCCAGAGAGAATACACAATTAAGGCTTCCTGATTAATCTGATATCATAGAGCAGAGAGACAACGGGGAATAGGCATATCCTGAAAGAGGTAAAGAGCAATTATCTACCTATGCGAAATATATACCATATGTATTTAAGTGCCAATTTAAACTTGGGCTATTGCCACCTGTTCTAAAATTGTCCCATGAAAGGAGAAGGTTCTAAGTGCAAAACATTATCCAGAAGTTCAGTTATGCTAGCACCATAAATTGCTTTTGCATACATTTTAGGAAATGCAATGTCTGTGCTTTAGAAGATTATGCTTTCACTTACCTAAAAGAACAACTGTATCTTGGTTAAAAACAGCTTGATGTAAAGATGGAAATATCTTAGAGACATTTGTCTTTAAATATATGCAAATAAATGGTCGGCAGCCTATGACCTCTAGCCATAAAAGTGTTTATGCATAACTTTAAGTTAAATTCCATGGACCAGCTCATGTGTTTAAAGATAAGCCTGTCTTCAGGAGCTTCCCTGGACAGAGGACCTAGAGTCTTAAAGCCTAGTGAATCAAAACACGTATTGAGCTTTCACACTGTGATGTGCCGAGGTAAAGAAGCTTTTGTGATTGTCTTGAGCATGTGTTGTGATAAGGAAGCCTAACATTTTCCTGTGTGTAAGTACTGTTCCATTGTCTTCCACGGAAAGACGTTTTTGTTTGCTCTGAGAATCCAGAGTTATTAAAATCAGTCTGCGCAGTCTTTGCACAGACAGGAAAAAAGCTTCAAAATCTGTTGACTTTAAAGGTTGTTGGGTTTCTTTTTTCTCCTGAGCAAGGACTGCAGGGCCACACCGTAATTACTCCTTGAGCCAAGTATTGAGCTTTCGGTGCTCCCTGTGTTTGATGTTTACTACCGGAAGACCCAGTGAAAAATGGCTCATACATTTTGTATTACTTTAAAAGGCAACAACATCTCCTCTATGCAGAATGCAGAATTCAGAATGAAAGCTGCCCTCATGTGTTAGCATGAAAAGCATTTTTCAAATGTATAGTGAGATTCAGGCATATATGTGCTTAATCTTAAAACCAATCTGCAAGTCAGCTTGCATTTGTATTATTTTTTATTATTATCCTTCGTACTGTGGAAGTGCTTAGGAGGACCAGTAATGAGTCACGATCCTGCTGTGCCAGACCCTATATAAACAGAACCGAAAGAAGATCCCTTGTCGATAAACTGACACTGCTTCTACATGAGTGCACTAAATGATACTTGCATCGTGTCTATCACTGAGGCTGAAAAACTCTATGCTACTTCTTGCTGGTATAAACCTGAGATCTGACCTTCCATCTTTGAGATGCTGTTTTGGTCTTATACCACTGAAGTCGATGGGAGCTTTGCCACCAGATTCAGTGATGAAGGTAAGTCAGACCCTTAGTAACCTGAAATGCAGCTCAGCGGCATGCGATGCAGATGTACGGTGTGTCTCACTCCCCAAGGAGCTTCCCGTCCCTTGGAGCTACGAGGAGCACAGCACTCTTGAGATCATGCACAGCTGCAGCCTACAGACATCCTTCTTGCCCTACCGTGACTCACTTCTGTACAGACAGATATTTCTGCATGGAAATGTCCTTTGCTGTAAACTTTCAGACCATTTAAATGGCGGTTTTGACAATTTTACACAGTGCATCTTTGAATATAAATCATTTTTCATAAACTATTTCATGGCTTTCTCTAGTTACACTTTTTTTTTCCTCCAAAATTCTGGGGAATTCCAGAACATTTTGCAATTAGCTAAGGATTATATTTCCTTATTTTTATTAATTTTATGTAAAGTGGGATTTATCAGTGGAGCATTCATTGACACTGACTTCAATTTATTCTGATGAAACTGACTGACATCTGTGTGTGCTGTTCATCAGTCATAATTTAAACCATTCTTAATTGCATTAAATGTAAATTAAGACATTCAATTTCAGCCATTATTTTTCATAAAACACTGTGAACTGAATTTTAGTGGGTCATGAGATCTTACATTCAAAATAAATAGGGTAAATTCGAAACTTACCATTGATGTTCATATTTCACCCTTTGTCGACTGTATTTCTTTTGTAGCTTACTAGATTGGAACAATTAATTTTCTCTCTGAAGGGAACATGAATGGCTAAAGATGATGTAGCTGGATTTTTTAACAAATGACTTTATCATTTCTAGAGCTTGCTTGTCACCACAATGTATTAAATATATTAAGAGAAAACTAAATTAACCTTTCATCTAAACCAAATGACAAATTAAAACAGAAAATGCAAACAGCACCAGAATCAGTTCTCAGATTTTGAACTCACAAGGGGACGCCGTTGGATTCATCTGCTGAGCTCCTTGATGAGATGTGCAAAGCGAAACCTGTTAGACAAGGAGGGCTTGGATCAGGCAATGTTCAAAATAACGGGAGGACATGAAGGCTGCACTTCTGTAAAGGAGCATTGCATTCAGCAAGCAGGCTGGTGTACTCTGCTGGAAAGGCCTGATATTTCACTTTCTGAAGTTAATACCAAAGTGCCTGTTTAGGCCAACAGATCTGGCTCTAATAAATGACTCATGCAAGCACCAGCAAACCTCACCGGTGAGGAGGAGATTTTTAAAGCAGTTTGTTTTACTCCAGGTCAAGGGAGTCATCGGACGTTGTTGCTTGATGGAGGGAATACCCTCGCGAAGCCGACTGTCTGCGTGAGCCCGGCAGGACTCTGCTTGTGCTGGGCCGAACGGGCTGAGCAGGGTTGTGCTGCGCGGCGGGCGCGGGGGCCAGGGAGGCGAAGCCCTGGGCCAGCCCGGCCTGACCCCGCTCGTGCTCCGCGTCGGGGACTCGGCCAGGCAGATGGACGAGACGCAGCCCGTGCCGGCGGATGGCCTCGTCCCGACATGGCAACGGCTGGGCTGCCTGGTGCTGGTGTGAAATGGGTGCACGGCGGGCTAGCCGGCACCAGCTTGCCCTCGCAGCCCGCCGCTAAAGAAGGGGCCGTGACCTGGGAGAGGCTCTGGGCTGCTCCCAGGATTCGTCCTTCTGATTAAGGATTAAGGCTACTTGTCTGGCTGCAGCTTTTCAGGACGGGGTGCAAAAGTTGGCCACGCAAGGGAGGACCACAGCACCTCCTCGCTTCTCTTACATATGTAGTAAAATTTTCTATAACTATTATATACAACATTTACATTCTCATGTCAGTTCGACTGATGGAGAATGAAGTGTTGCAATAAGTCTGGAGACGGGTAGTGATGCAATCGTTCTACCAGTTTCTTGCTATTAATATATGTCTCTTACTCATTTTTAAAGATAGCATAAATGAGGGTACTGAATATAAATGGCTTTTGTAAGTCATTGAGGTCAGTGAAGCATGTCATTGTTTGCAACTTGAATTCCATGAAAGCACTGGCCGGCTGAGAGGCACACTGTATTTTTTTCTCATAAATAAAACCCACAAACAATATTCAGTATGTTTAATGATAATTATAAAATAATACTGTGTACAATGAGTTTCCAAAGCCAGAACTAGTTGCAAGCGCTTAATAATATGACCTTACGATGTCATCGTCAGTGTACGTGATGCCTATATGCCAGCAATGTATAAATTATTTCTCTGGCTGTACGTTAGCAAACATTTGATTATGATTTATTTTGGGGTTCTCTGAAAGATGAAGTAAGTTCTTTAATATTAGCATTACTAATGGTTTTAATGAGGCATTAAAATGTTGCAGTATTGTAGGAACATTTTTCTTTTTTAATATTATTTCATTAATAGTTTACATGAATGTTAAATGTTAAATTGATTATGGAACCTGAAAGAGTAATCCACAAAATGTCAAAGTGCCATTAGCACAGCGAAAGAGCCCTCCAAAGGCAGAGATCTGGTGAGAGCTAATGAGATATCTCTGTACCACATAACACTGAAACAGCTTTTTTCTAAAATAAAGACTGAAAATTAGGTTTTAATATACTTCATTTTGGGACTCTCCAGACATTTCAGGGATTGAGTGCTAGGCCTCACACATGCAAAAAGCCAGCTCAGGCGCCAGGCCCAACAACTTCCTCAGAATTTGGGTCTTATTTATGTGAGCCTAAGGTAAAAACTCAAAAAAGCTAAATAAAAAAAAATAAAAAAGGTCTTTCATAGGATCCAAAGACTGCATAATCCATCTATTGACACCTCTGTAGAGCGGATCAGCCACAGGGATTTATGGTTCACCTGCTGTTATTGCTGTACACATTGCTTTTTAGCTGAACAAGAAAGAGCACAATGAACACTTCTGGTAAATTTTGCTAAAGCTATTTTTTAACTAAAACTCAGTTTTCTTAGAGTGCAGGTATTTTCAGGGGAACATGGGGAAATATGCTGCGTTAGAAAATCTAAATGAAAATTGGTACAAGGCAAGGTGGAAAAGGCCCTGGTATATGTAAGTAAGGTTCAACATCAATAATTCACAAATTTGGAGGGTAGGTGTGTTTAGAAAGACTTGTCCCACAGCAGCTCCGACTTAAGCAAACAGCACTTATGCAGCAGATGAACCAAGGTCTTACCGACCTTGGCAGCTTTACAGGGTAAAAGTCAATGTAAAGATGAAGTGTTCTTGAACAATTTCAGCTCTGTGCTAGGTAAATCCATGCTCTCATGCGCTTTCTATATATGTCTTGAATGTTCTTGTTCTTGATAGTTTTATTGTGGCTGGGGCAAATAAAATCTATTCTCTCTCTATGATTTCTTTTTATATTACAGGAAGATATTAAGAGGAGAATTGGCCCATTATTATGGTTCCTTGCTAATGGAGTCCCATGCTATGGAATATATAAGAGCATTCACGGATGATAATTTGTGTGAGAGCCTCAGGCTGGCACCAGAGCAAAAGGTATGTTGCCTTTGAAGTATGATCATCAATAAAAATGCCTGCTTGCAGTCTCCCAACAGCCCAACTGCTGCTATGGCATTCCACATAAAGTCTTGACTACTGATGTGCAAGCTTTTCTCATAGCAGTTATTGCCAGGCTTGGCAGTCCCTCTTTCACCACCAGGGCCAGCCCGCTCCCAGCACCTTTCAAATAGTTATGGCCGGAGGGTCAGACCTCCAGGGGTCCTGGGCCTAAGGCAGGGGACAGCGCCAGGACATGGTGCCACTGAACGGGAGGTGGCTGGTGCGTCTTCAGCCTGAAGACCATTGGAAGTGGTTTGGGGCTTTGGCCTGGCACAGCACCCTTCACAACACTTGACCTGCAAATAAGCCCTGACTTCATGGCAAGCAAAATTGTTAGGTACTGTACTCAGTCCGTGCAGCACAGTCCTACGGTAGATTAACAACTTCTCACGGTGTCTGAGATCAAGCGGGAATGAGCAATTCAGACTTTCTCCGATATGGGATTGCCAGACACTGGCTTTGCTGTGGTCAGCGGAGGGAGTTGAATACCCAGTCATGATCTGGTTGTAGACAAGGTGTCAGACTTTGCAATTCTGGGTCATGCATGAACTGAATGTCTCTCATCAAGGTTTCACAAACAATCAAAATGCTTGAAAAGGCTTGTCTGCCCTGACAGCAGCAGGAGCAGAAAGGAAACCCCAGTCCTCCACCGTCCAAATCCATGCTGTATCATTCTCATCTGTCTAAATCACCTTCCTCTAAACTGAGACTCAGGCTGAAGTGGAGCAGAGAGCTCAGTTTTGGGCGAGATCTCTTTCTTTCTACAACAGGAAAGATTTGTTCAGTCATGAATCAGGCAAACAAGCCTGAATGAAATACTCCAGGAAAGGATGAAGTATTGCCATATGGCTCTACAGCCTCCTCTCTACCTCTGGGGCACACAAATGCTACCTGCTTTTCCTTTGTGGCAGCGTGACATTTTATGTGCTGTGACCATCCTCTGGTCTGTAGTTCAAAAAAGGCTTCTTTGCTTTGTGCAGCTAGCGGCTAGAGGGCTATATGGGTGGCTGTTGGATGAAAAAGAGTAAGAGGGTGATATGAGGCAGGCAGACGTACTGCCAGGCACTGTGCAGTGGGCTGAGCCTTGAGTTGTGGATGTTCTAGTGTAGGACTTTCTATGCTTGCTGCTTTGGTCCAGTTTCGTCCTTCTCTGGAGTCCCTCCCTCTGAACAGGCATTTCTGCCTGCGCTCTCTGTTTCATCCCCAGTCTCGCCTTTACCTATGTATCTCTGATGTAGCATTTTCCATTTATGACTCTTGTTGCACTCTTGTAATGGCAGTTAGTTTGATCCAACAACACCCTTAAGAAAAGCACTTCTTGTATGTCACAGATGTGGAAACTGAGGGCCCATAGCCCCACCCCTATCGTACTTGTTCTCTATCTGCCACAAGCAGTGAAAATACTTCCCTGGGCCAAATGAGAAGACTACTATGCTGCCCAAAGGAAAACTCTTAAAGAAATTATTAGAGAATGCATTGTTGCTGGAAACAAAAGGCCTTGGGGGAATTACTGCAAACAGCCCTTTTTAAAATAAAACTCCATAGCGGATATTACTCCTTCTACCTTCCCCATAAAAATTCCTTGGATGATTTCATAATTCACATACTTAGAATATCTTTATTCGATGTCATAGGGTTTTTCGATAAGGATGAAAACTGGGTTGAAAAGAGGTCCAAACATTTCTATCTACCATGGTTTGTTTGGGCCCCTTTAGCTGCAAAACTGGATTTTTGTAGCTTCTCCCAGGACAGGGACAGAGTCAGCAAAGATGGTCCTGAGCACCACTCCGTGGACAGAATGGTCCACGGTTTCAAGTTACCCCTCACTTTTCCAGGGGTAAACAGGCAGCAAAATGTAATTTGGGCCTTGAGAAAACACATCTTAGCTGTCATGAGTCAGAACAAGGAGGTAGTCTCTCTTCCCTTTCCTCTCTCACCTTAGAAATTAGTGAGGGCAACTTTAATAATTAAAGCAACAACTAAAATAAAAAATCAGATAAGTAGTTAATAAATAGACCATTTTCCAATGATAAGGAGAAAGCAGATAGGCTGAGAGAGATGTATCTGGCTTTTAGGCAGGAGTCTTCATTCTTCTACAATTCGATACAGAGCTCTGCTTCATTTTCGTTTCGCTTGGGAGTTCTGTGTAGAAGCTGATGGTATGGTTTGGTCCACTATACTTAAGAGGGCATGTTATTTATTATTAGATGTGTGTATGTAATCTGAATATTCCAGCTTGCATCTAACGCATCTAATGGCCTCTCCCTGTTCTCTTACACAGTAGAAACTGTGCACCAAATCTAAAAGGGGATTTTCCTGAAGCAAACACTGAAGGATTGGCCCTTGATCCATTCCTGACATTAGCGAATAAGCACAGAGTTAACCTGGAATCCTCTGCTATTTGCAATCCAGTGTCCTGGCTTCCTTCAAGGGAGAGCTTTGGGTGAATTCATTTTCAGCTGAATATGTCATTAAAGACATTTACTAATGCATTTATTAATGACTTATTAATGCAGATGGAATCAAACTGAGCCCCCTGGTGCAAATACTCTAGGACCTCAAGGAAATACACAACTGCTTACTGGGCACGTGGTTTGACAGCTAGCTCCTGCTATCAGATGTGGATATATAGGCAATATTAGGTATTCTGTTTAACACTGTACACTTACATTCATTACCACTCAGAATAATAAAAACTTCCCATTTTACAGTGACATTTATTTACCACTGAGCAGCAGCTCAGGTGGAAGAACTCCCAGTCCACTACTGTATATAATCTCAGGGTCTGTCATTCACATGTAGAAAACTCAGCTCTCTATTTAGCACAGTGTTGGTGAAAGATAGACATTTACAGGGCCCCTCTGCCCTTGAGCTGTTCCATTAGTGCATGGAAAGCACCTTGCAGCCTGTGACAAGCGCAGCAGATCGGCACTAAATCAAAAATCAGTGCCAGCCAGGGATCTAAGCCACCATGAAGGTCACAGCCATCAGCTGCATGCCATCTCAATCCAAACAAAACACGCTGGATACGGGGGGATTTTCACTACTCACAATAGGAGACAAACATATCATGTTAGAGTAATCCCCCGATAGCAGCGAAATGGGTAACTGACCTTTTAAATACTTTTGAGTATTTAATAAAACTTTGAAGACAAGGGGAGGGAGGTGTTGGTAATTTTTGGGTGCTTTTTATATTGTAACTTAAACGTTGGCTCTGTGCCACAGCAAACCAAAGTGTTAACAAAGATTTTCTCTCCCAGTGTTGGGAGAGCTCATATGTTTTAAAAAGGCTTGTGAGTTAATTCTCTCTATTCAAGCTTTTTTCCTAGATAAAAGCTCCCTGTTCTGAATAATTTTCTCTTTTGAACATTAAGAAACTTACTGAAGTGTCTTTAATTGGTTGATCAATGTAAAAGAGATTTAAGATGCAACACAGCTTTATGGCGAATCGTATCTTTCCTAAAAAATATAAACCAAAGCAGTGTTCAGAATTGCACACTGTAATAGTAGCACAAACCTGAATGAAGGGAAAATAGTAGAAGGACAGAGAGATTAAGAGGTTTAAGTAAGACAGTGAAGGTAGTCTATCGATTAAGGTTTATGAGATGAAGAGATATTAAAATAGCGGGATCTGAATGAACTACGATGTGCGTCTTCTTTCGGTAAGGTTGCCAAAGAGACGTCAAATGTATGGCAGTGAGGAGGGCAAACAGACACCTCCGTATGGACATTAGTGGGGGACGTTCTCACGGGGATCCGTGCAGGATGTGTACCTAGCTCTCCCCGCTTCCTCTGCAGGAAGTGGCATCTAAAACTGCTTCCTTGCTTAGCACTCCTCAGATTCAAGAGAACAGGGAAGAAAGAGTAGTGACAGAGATAAACAAAGTATTTCATTCCCACATGGCCTCCAATGGTAGATCTCCCTATACATCCCTGAGCCCCAGGCTGGGAGCCTCCTCCACCTGGGGAACACCATTTACAGGCAAATCCTGGGACCAACTGGCTGGTGCCCTGACCATTAGGGACGTGGCTTAACCCAGAGCGGATCTGAGAGCGTAGGCTTCTGTTTGGGGTAGCCTGGCCTCCTGCAAACTCTCCCAGGTTCACAAAGGGCTTGAGGAACAAGCTAAACCCCGGCATCCTTCCACGGATTTAGCCCCTTCTCTTTGGAATAATTTTGGAGCAAAGTCCCTATGTGAACTCCAGAGAAAAATGCTTTTCCTTCCCCAGGGTGCCTTCCCCCAGTCTTTACTGAGGGAGACCCCCTCCCTGTCCCTTAGAGTGGACAGTGTGCTCTGACCGATGGAGTCTTTATTTCCCCAGCTCTATAGTAATTTATATTCTGTAATAGAAAGAGAAAAAATAGAAATATGTTACATGGAGAGTTCATACATAGCCTGCCTGTCTGTGTGTGTGGTGTAGAGAGATTGCGGGAGGGCAGGATGGTTTGCCTTCAATATCCTACATAGCTAGGCTTGTGTGCTACTGCACATGAGTTTTATAAAGAGAATGAGGCCCCTTTGGAATAAAATGACCAGAATAGGGAAAACAGAACTGCTTCCCTTTAGAAACGTCTACCTCCTGCTTTGTGAATCTCTATTAGAAATGTAAAATGTGTAAAACAAAAAAAATGGGTCTGAATGGATAGTATACAAATAACATTTATGTAATCTGTGTGAACAGATCTATTGAACTGTCAAACCTTATTTTATGTATGGTGTTTCAGCTTTTGACAGAGTAATTGGCTGCACCATTAACTATATAGAAAGCTAATTTGAATAAGATACTAAACAGTGTACTGGGTCAGGCTAAAGGTTCACTGGTGCCCAGAAGTGGATGCAGCTTCATGAGAAAAGAGTGCAGGAAACAGGGCAGAGATACAAGTGACCAGTTCCTTACTGCACTTCCAGAGCTGTGGGAATCTGCCTGAGCCAGAGGTTGAGTTGTCATGTTTAATACCCACCAGTGGGCCTACCCTTTAGGAGTTTGTCTATTCCTTTACTGAAGCTATTTAAATATACTTGTAAAAATAAATATGAAAGGCTTGCTAACATGTTTTTGGGAAAGGAATATTTCCCTTAGAGGGGAATATTCCTAAATATGAATAACACTGCCGCTCCAAATGCCTATTTTGCTATTAAAATCCGTGTACTTGTGGCTGATTAATAGATCACTTTATACAGATTATGTTAATCTTATTTTTACATCATAATTATTTGTGCACATATACATACTCGCATACCCAAACACACACAAGAGCTCCGCAACCTATAGCTGAAACACGAGTGTTTCTGTTATCAAGCGCTAACTAAAGGCAATTTAGTTCGAAAAAGAGCTGCTTTGAGGCCTCTGAAGGAGGGGGAGAGCAAGTGGCGTTTTCCCCCAGCTTGAGAAATTCCCTGGGAACGGAAAAACAAGGTATGCTAGGAAAAATGTGCCTTGTGGTAGGATGCCATCTGCTGGCACTCGGACGGGCCCTTTCTCTGCAAAAAAAAGCATGGGGAAGAGATTTTTTACTTCAGTTTATCATCAGATGAATTTTTTTTCTCCTTCCAGTTGAGACCCTCAGGAAGGATTTTGTCTTACCTGTACCAGAGCTTTCATTAAACTCATGCATATCTTTGACTAATATTATTTGATTTAAGTTCTCTTTAATAGCAATTTCTCAGACCCAGGTGAGGAAGGCACTTGAAAAGGAGCCAGTGTAAAGTGTTCTTTTCTCTTCCCTATTTCTTTTTCTTGTCAGTTAATAAAGTTTTCATATTCATCATTCATCAGGAGTCAGCCTGTGAGTGTGCTCTATTTAAACGCTCTGGCTTTTCACTTAATGCATCCCATCTGTTTCTGAAATAAATTGCAATAATCTGTGTTTAATGTTAATCAATGTATTACTAAATATGCAAATTATATTAAAAGACGTGGTTTGAAAAAGCTTTCATTTGTAAATATGGTAGCTTAAAACAGGAAGCATATCTAAAAGCCATTTAGATACAGTAGCCTAAGTCTAACACTGTGGCTGATTTATAAAGCGGTTTGCAAGTTGATCTTTCTCCCACAAGGGGATATGTAAAACTGTTGCATATCAGATTTTGTTAACATCTGATGGGTTACTGCTAACAGTGTAAAAGCCTAATATTCACAACCATGTCTCTTATTTAAATTAGAGCAATCTTATTCCAGCTTTCTAATTTTTGTGCTCGTCTTAACATACGAATTTGCATGAAGAGTTTATGAATCACAGTGAAAGCAATCTGAACAAGCTTTTCAATCAGTGATACATCTTAGTGCCTGATTTAGATAATTCATTGTCTAAGGGGCTGTTCTGGCATCCCTCCCTCCCTTCGGAGGGCCTGGTCTATCCGGTGGGCTCTCACTGGCAGCATGGCTGCAGCCACCGCCTCACTTGACTGGAGGGGGTCCCGCACAGGGCCCTCGGGGTATGGCCCCCGGCACCACGGTGGCCACACTCCCCCAGCTCGGGGGCTCAGGGAGGCTGCTACAGCATTGCTTGTGCTACCCATCGGGCTGCCATGTTAGACATAGGGAGTTCAGGGTTGTTTGCACTAGTTGACTTTCCATGAAACAGCGGTGGTGCATGTCAGGAAAGTGCATGCACACAAAGTCTACACGACCCCTGCACTGGATTAATGGCCCAAACATGGGAACAGACGCATGGGTAGACAGAGAGAGAGGCAGGGAAGAGACAGAGAGAGAAGCTTCTCAGCTGGGAAGATGAATACTGAAATGTTCTGCAAATAAAGGTGACCCCTCTTGGTCTTGGGCCAAGGTCAGCCATTGCCTTTACTTTCTATTTTTTTGCCTTGTTTTCTTGTTTAGACTCCTGCTACCTTCACTGGACACACTGCCTGATGAAACCTCCTCTTTTTCATGGCAGGACGGCTGAAGATTTGCCATCCCTGGGAGTCCTAGGAGGCTACTGGCAACGTTATCAGGTAGGAAAAGAAGTTGTGTTCAATTTATGTTTCGTTTCGCAACAGATTCTTTTTCCCATGCTGTGTTATAGAAAATCTTTGATGTTTTAGGATATGTCAGCCTCTAAACAGAGAAATTTGAAAGGCAGCTTACCCTGGGAGAAGGTCAAGTCATAACTGCTCGTGAAGTAGTTTCTGGTTTTTTTTTCTTTTTCTTTTGCAGCTTCCTATTAAGTAGCCAATGAAATTCACTGAGATACCCCAGAGTAGGACTTGGGGGCTTAATTTACTGTAACATTCCTATGTTCTGTGGGGATCTCTTGGGTCCGCACACATTTGCTGCAGTTTTCCAAACCCTTAGAAAATGTGGGCAACATTTTGGGACTAAGGAGGAGCAAATCTGGGACAGTTTTGACTGCAGCTCTTTCAAGAGGTCATTTGATGACATATTATTAAACATTCAACGGCTTTGCCACAGTTTCCATCAGAAATTGAGCACAGATGACTTTAGCTGAGTTCTGCTCCAAATTTTTAGAGGTCCTGAAATTTAAAGCTGGTCTTCTCTAGATATGTGAACAAACCTCCAAGGACCTAAACTGGGAACCAAAACTGTCCAGTTCCACATGTCTCGATTTATGACACCAATGCCACAGCTCAATAGCCTTGCAATACCACATATCATGCAGAAAGAGAGCGAGAGAGCGCACTCCTGATGTACTGTGCTGCATGGTTTTATGTTCACCCGAATGGAAACATTCCCCTTTTTGTCATGTAAGCATAATACAAATACTTTGGGAAATGAAAAGCTGAAAAATAAATATTAACTCCTCCTTTCTCCTAGTGAAGAAACAAGAGAGACAAACACACAAACTGGATTTCATAAACTGAATGACATCTAGGGCTTGAAAAGAAAAGCATGAGAACAGACAAAGGTACTTACTTCAGTGACTATAGCTGTCCTACCCAGGAGCTGGCCTGTCTATCAAGAAACCGATATATGTCTCACTCCTTTTGTTTTTATCTGAGACCCTTCATATATCCCTGATGCTCTGCTTTGCCTAGCTTTCTTCCCAGTCCATAAGAGAAACAGCTGGATTATAGGCCTGAGAAGATACATTTGTCCCACATGGCATGGAGCTCTGAGGGGAAGTTAAACTCATGCATTTGTTGCAGTTTCCCTGTTGGTTCCTTGAGCATGGAGTTTTGGGGATCAATAATACAGGTACACTGGGTAGAGTGACACAACCTCTTGGCTCCTTCTTGTTGGACAGCAGGCACCTTTCACTGCCAGTGCCTATAAGTAGAGTGCTCTCTTTTGGGTCCAAAGTAGCAGCATGGTTTGACCTTTCCTTTGCGAAGGAGCACTCTTCCCTCACATCACAGTGCCTGTGGCTGGCCCTCAACCCTTGGGGGCTTTTGGTGATGACACTGTTTAGTGAATGAGATTGCCCCCAAGTGATTTTTTTAATCTTATTTAATCGAGTAAAAAAAAAGTTAAAGGAGCAACTAGTTTTGGAAGGGAGATTCCTATTCATAGAAGATTTATTGACAGTACCTTTGAGCACTGTTTAATATGCAATGTAAACAAATAAAATACCAGCTTGTGGTCCAAGGGCATTCACAAATTAGAAATGACCCCCTGCCTGCCCTGAGAGTGCTAATGATGTAAAAGTTGAGAAGCACTGAAGCCTCTTGGGAGAAGAGTGGAGGTCAGTGGGGCTTTTGCTGAAAGTACCAATCTGCTTGGCTTTGACAGGCTCTTTATCTAACTTGGGAGATGACAAGAGGAGCTGAGCTATCTGGCAAAGGTGGGGATGTCTGTCTACAAGATGCTGCAAGCTTCACATATTTGTAATTTTGCATTCACTTAGCTGCTAATATCTCTTGGCTGCCTGAGACCAGGGGAAGCACTCTGCACTGCCTGCAGCTAAGGGGTGAAAGAAGTAGCAGCCAGAGTGAATATCTAAAAGTGTGACAAACGAAGAGTTTTAAATCACAAATCCAGTAACTCAGTTTTGCTTTACAGCTATTCTCATTATAAAGGTGTTTCTAATGCAGAGCTGAGAAAGCAAAAAGGTCATCCAGTAAATTGTGCATCCAAATCTCACCTAAAAGCTGTCATGGGGAGCAGAGAGCAAGGGCTGGTATTGTTAGTACCAACTGCGGAAACACATTGGCAAGGTCTGAAGGCTGAGCTACGTGCCTCTGTGCTGCCAAGGACCACGTGAAGGAGCCAGTTTTCTGTACATCTTGCACTGGCCCATAGCCTCCAAACTGCACTGCTGCTCAGGAAAGGCTATCCCATACTTTTTCTGCACAGTTAGTCTCTTTTGGGGTGATACAAATCACCAGGGATTCTTATGCCTTGCACAAGAAGACAAATTTCTGTCCTCAGGGATATAGTCCCAATTTTCCTTGACTCCAACAGAGAGAATTTGTCTAAATGAAGCTTCTGTCCAGCCTCCAGGCTTCCCATAGCCTAGGCTCAAGAGGTACACCTGGAGCCCTCTGGTGCACTGAATGTGGCCCAAGCTCTAGATCTGCCCAAAAACCATTCCCTCCCCAGTTTTGAAAGCCTTTAGAGATAGGAAAAGAGCTATGGGGCTGATATTTCCCTGTTCATTGACACCATCTTTAAGAGAACAAGTGAAAGACTAATCCCAGAACAGGAACACGTCCTTTTTGTTCCCCTAATTCATTTGTTCAGGCTGAAGTTACCTATCTTGTGGATTTTTGTATACATGGAGCTCATGTCTGTGTGAATGATAGGCAGGCTTTTTGTCTCTTCTGCTGCATGCTGCACAACAAAATGCCAAAATCATCAGATTCAGAACAGAAGAGTCTGTGAATGTACCTTGATGGCTTTAATATAAGTATCATCATCTGAACTGGGGTATGTTCTGTCACAGCTAACTTCCCTCAGCTGAAACAGGAGCTTTATTGTCTCTCGATGAATTCTGGATACCTAAGTCTCTACTAAAGAATCTGATCATTGGTTTTTATAAAATGATATTCATCTGAGGTCTGAGCTTTGTTCTTTATCAGCTAGGATCAGTGGTCCTCAACTCCTACATTTTGATCATCTCAGAGCTACTCTACTGACGGAAGTTAACTCTTCTACTTCTGTAGATTCCCTAAAGTACAAACATCTCACAAATGTTCATGCACATGTATGGTATTTGGTGGATACCATTCTCTGATTCCTTATTTAATTGAAGGTGAGTAGTGAGACCAGGTGAGAAATGCCCCAGGCTTTGCACTCTCACGGGTTTGTGGACACAGGAGGGGACATAAGCGGGTGCACAAGCTTACAGCATTAGTATGGTAAAGAGGTGAGGCAGGAGAGCCCCACTGCTGAGGCAGAGAGCAGGTATATGTTTGGGAAAGAACAAAAACTTTTTAGCAGTACAGACAAGCGTATGGTAATACTTAGTTGCTCACTTTCCTGACCGGACTAGAAATGAATGAATTAGGTATTGACATCTAGCAGAAAAAGTGCACCATGATGCCATGGCTGAAAGTTAAAGCCAGACAAATTTAAAGTTTTTAAACTTTTTTAAACAGTGAGATTAAGCCCCTGGAATGGCTTAACTAGAGATGTGCTAGATTCTGTCCCTACATGGGGAGTGGTTGCAGCTTGCATGGAAGCGATAGGCTTGCTATAGAAATGGCTGGGTAAAGTTTTCTGATCTGCATTACATAGATAAGAGGTGCTGAGCACAATAGCTCTGCCCGGCTTAAAAATTATTACTGAAGAGCAGGACTTTTGTAGGAAAAATGCCTGGGAGAAAAGAAGAAGAAATGTTTAGAAAGGACTGAAAGCCTGTTAAAATGTCCTTGGAAGCAGGACACCATGGAGATCAGTGCATCACTCAAGAAAGCAGTTCTGAAAAAAGAGACAACCTAGTCTTGTATTCATATGAACACTGCCTGCCTTATAATTATGAGAGCAAAGTGAGAGGAGGATGTATATTTTGCTCTTTTGATTAAGGCTCCTCGTCTCATCAGTCACCCATTTTAACTGTTTTGTGCCATTTTTTGCCATCTTGACAATAAAGGAGCAGTGTAAGAGAATAGGATCTTGGGAGCTAGTTTGTACACTCAAGCTCAAGACTGCAGCTATCACCTAACTCTCATTGCAGCCTAGACGCAGAATCCACTCATACTTGTGCTGGAAAACAACCAAGGCAGGACAAACAAAAAGGACAAACGACACAGCCGCTTAGCTGGCACCCGAACAGACTGATACACCATCCAGACTCTTCTGTCACAAAATTAGCCTCGAGAGCAACACTCTTACACTTCCAGCTGTACGTCAAAAAAGGATTTGTGTGATCAAGGCCAAAGAAAATGTGGCCCCTCTCCTAACTTAGCCTTACTCTTTACTTCAAGGGGGAATGTGTATGAAAAGGGAGCAAAAGATCTTGCCTAATACTGCTGTCATTTTGTGGCATTTTGGTAGTGCCAGACGGAGAAGGAAGTCAGAACTAGAAAATCATTTTATTCAGTGATGTGGTATGAATTAATACAGTAACATTTTTTTAACTATAGTATGTGTAGAGAAGAGCTGTTCCATAGTCAGTCTAAATCATTATGGCTCATCAATTATAATTTTGCTTGAACTTGCTACATTGAATTGCAGTTGAATTACATTTTATTTCAAAGAACGTAGATTTGAAATATGAAAGAAAAAACTCTCAGTATACAGTGTACATGTAATCTACACTTCAGTATATTTCTTAAGTACAGTGCTGGACTTTACAGTCAGATTCAGATATCCCCTTTTATGACTAAGCCTTTATCTTAAAGATATTTAGTTGGCTACTTCCCAGTAAGTTGACTGGAATGAATGAATGAAACATTGAAAAAATTTCAAGGATTTGGCTTTAATCTGATGGTCTGTGTGCAAAGATTTCTCTCGAATAAAGGAAAGGGTGCTCCACACAAAAAACAGCATCAGAATGTGGCCCACATGGAGATCCTACAAGGTACTTCAGTACAAACTTACTTTCTAATATCTCCATGAGACAATTTAGGCTGTCCATATTGGCTGCCCCCACCGTTTTCTGGTGTGTATTTCCCTGACACAGGAGAAGAGAGCTATTCTCCTCTTTCCACTTAGGTCTGGTTGAGCTGAACTTCTAGTTCATCTGGCGTGATAGACCCTCCGTGCCCCTACGGGTTATTGTTAATGCTTCCTGCTCATGTACCAGTGTAAATTAATCTTTCCTGACTGAATGACCAGGCTTGTGCATAACAGTGAATGATATCTTGCTAACGTCCTCTACATTGGTCTTTAGAAGTCCGTATCTGTACTAGAAGTATCTCTCTGTTATGGTTGCACAGATTATGCACACAGCTGCTTCATTTTGCCAACGTATTCATATGCCCAGGGAAAGAGTATCACCCAAAAGGAAGTAACAATTAATAGAAGAGGAAATTCAACACCTTCTCCTTTGGCAGGACCTCAGAGGACACCAAGAAGTGGCCAGTGCTCTCACTGTGGTTGCTTAGGTAACCATGTGTAAGTATTGAAGGCTTTTGCTGTAGCCACCACAGTATCTATGGCAGGTAAGATGGTGAGGCTTTTTCCATTTTGGACCTCTGCTCTATGCATGAAACTTTTTTCTATGATCAGTTGTCAGGCTATACTTTTGTTCTTATTTCTTGTAAAGGCAAATGACTGTCCCAATGACATTTGAGTTAGGGAACAAAAGAATACCACACAACCATTTTTGCACTTATTATGAAGGGGACCAGCCATTAAAATTATGAATCTATGCTTAACATTAACCATATGCATACCTAAGTGCCACTAGAAAACAGCACAAAAAATGTGGTTGACAAACAGGAAGATAACTAAATAGAATATGTCACATGCACAGCAGGAAACAGTCTAAAAGGGTTATTCATGTGTCTTTGTGCATAACTATACAGGGCTTTGCTTCAAAATCTGTTTAAATCCAAAGGAGTCTTTCATTTGCCCAATCCAAGCTCCAGTTAAGTCATTTGCAAGCGACTCGTCTGGATGAAGGCTTAGTCCCTAAATATATAGTGACATGACTTTTCAGATGAGCTCTTAAGAGTTTTAGATATGAAATACAGCAAGCAGGTGAAAAGCTGAACTTCAAGTTTTCTTCTGCATTTCCTGGCTACCTGCAATCTTACACTGCTACAACAATTTTTTGTTGCTTCAGGAAGTGTGGTTGATGGTACTGAGACTTACTATCTCCTCCTAAAGTATATTCTGAAAGATTTCAATGTAGATTTGTTTTTATTTATGACCTATTACATACCAATGTATTTTAAGCAGCAATTTAAATTAGCTCCATTTGTTTTATTAAATATGATTACTGCATATTTGTACTGCTGTCTCCCCTGGAATCCTAAGCAGAATCACAGAGTGGCCAAGGTTGGAAGGGACCTCTGGAGACCATCTAGGCCAACCCCCCTGCTCAAGCAAGGTCGTCTAGAGCACACTGCACAGGATCATGACCAGACAGATTTTGAATATTTCCAAGGATGGAGACTCCACCACCTCTCTGGGAAACCTGTTCCAGTGCTCTGTCACCCTCACAGGAAAGAAGCTTTTCCTCACATTCAGGTGAAACTGCCTGTGTTTCAGTTTCTGCCCGTTGTCTCTCGCCCTGTCACTGGGCACCACGGAGAAGAGTCTGGCCCCATCCTTTCAACACCCTCCCTGTAGATATTTGTATACACTGATGAGATCCCCTCTCAATCTTCTCTTCTCCAGGCTGAACAGGCCCAGCTCTAGCAGTCTTTCTTCATAGGAGAGGTGCTCCAGCCCTCTAATCATCTTGGTAGCCCTCCGCTGGACTCTCTCCAGGAGTGCCATGTCTCTCTTGTACTGGGGAGCCCAGAACTGGACCCAGCACTCCAGGTGAGGCCTCCCCAGGGCTGAGGAGAGGGGCAGGATCACCTCCCTCGACCTGCTGGCAACACTCTGCCTAATGCACCCCAGGATCCCATTGGCCTTCTTGGCCACAAGAGTGCATTACTGGCTCATGCTTGATCTGTTGTCCACCAGGACTCCCAGGTCCTTCTCGGCAGAGCTGCTTTCCAGCAGGTCAACCCCCAGCCTGTACTGGTGCATGGGGTTATTCCTCCCTAGGTGCAGGACCCTGCACTTGCCTTTGTTGAACTTCATGAGGTTCCTCTCTGCCCATCTCTCCAGACTGTCCAGGTCTCTCTGAATGGCAGCACAGCCCTCTGGTGTATCAGCCACTCCTTCCATGGACAATGCTCTTATTTGGCTGAATGTATACAAACACAGGGTAAAACTATCCATCTTTCAAAGTGTTTGTAATCTAACTACAAGAGAAGAGATCACAAGGAGATGAAGACGGGGAAGTATATGGAGCATGTGATTAAGGGGTCCCTGCCATAAGACATAAGCTGCAACAACTGCAGTCCAGTTCTTTTTGAGGAAGTTGGGGGCTCATTGTTGAGAAGAATTGGAAGAAGGGATTTGAGGGGGCCAGCAAGGTTTCTTTGTGGCACTCCTCCCACCCTCAGTGCAGAAGAAGGCACATACATGTTCGCCTGCAAAATAACGACTGGGCATGAGATGGTTGAAGGAGAAAAAACATCATATGAGGAGGCGTTTACACTGCTTGACACTAGACACCCACCTTAACACTGTGAAGCTGATGGGGAGAGAGATACTTCAGCAGAGAGTAACTCAGATTAGGAGCCATGTGGGATACTGAGTCGATCTCTCTAGGAGCCTTGTGCCTCTGTGGACGGAGGGAGCTGAAGGCTAACCTTCAGCCCCTGAACAGGGAGCCTAAGTTAGGATGTGCAAATTCTACTCCTTGCAAAGGGCTACCTGTTTTTACTTCTGGTTGGGAATGTAGATCTCACCAATCTCTTTGGTTTCATGTAGCCATAATATTGAATTCTGTCTGGATTTCATTATGACCCAGCATCAGTTAATACCCGTGTGTTGTAAAGTGTTAGTCATAATCAGATTTACACTTTTCTCATAAAGTCGTTGAAATGTAACTAATTTTACTGTAATTGTGATCTTTAAAATTTCAGTGGTATTTTTTATTGAGTAACTGTTGCAGGACATCATTAGCTTATAGACTTTAATATCTGGAATATAGTATAATTTACCTGATTCCATTAGATGTCTATCAGATTTCAAGCTGAGTTTGAGACTACTGCATTTGAATTACCAAAACGGGTACAAATTGGAAACTTTAAAAATAAATAGAATAGAGTACAGCTTTAATTTCTTTGTTCAAATCCACCATGAGGGTGAGGAAAATTTCTTTTTAAACAAAAGAATCAAATCCATTCCTTACGAAAATAAATGATTCAGAAAAACAAGGTTAGAATGCCACCTGGGGGCTTACGTTGCTATCACACTCCACTTAAGACCAGAGCATCTTGCAATTTATACTGCAAGTTCCAAAAAATTATTATCTTTCTTTTCTTCACGAAGTAGAGTAAGAGACTTAGGAACCCATGGATGTTCCATCTTATAGTATTTGCTTCTTTAGTCCTTCAGCAAAAATACAATAGCGAAATACAATGGCCTGGAGTGTACTAATACGCTTTGCAAAATGAAAAACAGCAGTATGGCTGTATGTATGATAATGTGTTTCTTTTCATAAAAAAAATCAAACAAATATAAGATACAAAAGATTAAAAAATGCATATTTATTCAAAATATGCATTGGAAAAGTCTAAATTACATCAACCCCATAGCAGTGAAGATCATAGGTTTCTTGGAGGCAGAAAAGTGATCATTCAAGCACAATTAAACTGGATAATGTGGCAAATCAAAGCATTAAAAATGGAAATATACAAACTACATTTCTAATCCATTAAATTAGTATTAACGTAAGTCTTTGCTTAACTTTAAACTAGCGGTTTATGAACCCAGTGCGGCAAAAGTGACAACTCACTTGAATCTTTGCCACGAATTACAACTAAACACAAATATTCTTCCTGTTAGAAAAACATGGAAAGCTTCTTCCTAACCATTAGCATTCATCTGCACCTTTTGTGAACTTTCATATCCTCGATTATGATTCAGACCAGACAGAAGAACTTAATATACCTTTTGCATGTTTGGATGCTAAATCTAAAGCCAGGGAGAGGGAGGTAATTCCATTTCCTTGAAGATTGTAACAAGTCACCAGCTTTGTTCCATTAAGAATAACCCTCCTCCCCCCCTTCCCAGCCCCTTGAAATTCTCCATGAAAGGGTGGATTGGTGCACTGGGCTACCTGACTCCCTCGCAGCTTATATGAGGACCCACAGCGCAGCTGTCAGACCTGGAGCACTTGGGTACCTCCTGCTGGGTCGTTCCATTGAGTGAAATGCCCAGGCGCTCAAGACTGGGGAACTCAGCAGTCCCACTCCATGCGGTCTGCAGGGCAAGGAGGACTCCAAGGGACTTCTGTCCCTAGGGGCAAGGTTATTGTGTGTTTGCGCACATCATGCATTAGCTGAACAACAGAAAAAGAAGACATCATGCAAAGGGGATCCCATATTAATGGGCAACACATGAGTTCCCAACGTTGTTTCAAGGGTAGCTGGAGCTGTTGACTAGTAGGATGACAAAGGCCCTTCCTGCAGCCCAGAAAATCCATATCTCATAAAATGCAGCATTATTTATTTGCGTCTCTGAACGTGAATCCATACACTCTTTGGTCCATGGGCAACTACAGCTACTGTTAATGGAAACAGCTGATGCCTCCTTCAGGGGAGAAACATTTCCCCTCTCTCACAGCCAACACTGTGGCTGCCACTGCAGGAACTTCTCAGGATGCATTGATTGCAGTTAACTACCACCCACTGCTGAACTCCCATTCCCTAACAAGTTCCTGGAGGAGCCAGCTCCAAGCTCACCTTACGGAAGCTCATCTCCTAGGCCCAGCACAATCTGGGCTCAGGCCACAAAGGGGAACCCAGCATGCTGGGTGGCACTGTGGGATAAGCTCCTGCTCTTAATGAACAGAGGGGATGTAGCCAGCCTCCTCCTGAACCTGTAGGCTGATCCTTAGGTTGAGCTACGTGGTAATGTGACACGTCCTGCCTCTAAGATGGCCTATGGATTGAAAGGGATACCTTCTCTGCAGGACTGATGAATGTCTGAGCATTTGTACCAGTTACCTGACCTAGGGAATGCAATGACATATCAGCCTGAGAGCGTGAATTTAGCAGAAACTGAAGATAAAGAGTAGTAGAACAAATTTTTAAGTTAAATATACTTGGCATGGAGAAGTATAATACTGTTCATTAAAATATCAGATTGGCTGGACAACTCTGCTTCTAACTCTGTTTCTTTAACATGTGAAGTATTTTGGACTGTATTTGATCCTGGCAGAGTGTGAAATCCCTGGAGGCACTTTTCTACTGATACATTTATTAGACATAAGGGAATATACTGTCTGGATTAGGCATGGATTTTGAAACTGAAGCACAACACATTATATTTCAAAGGTATGGTTAGATTTAGATAACTTGTCTTTAAAAAACATTTTCTAGTACATTCTTCACAAAAATCTTTCCAAAGATTTTTAAGTATATGTTTTAAAATATATGTATAGATATATGTTTTTAAAATAAGACTGATTCTAAAGTATTTGTTTACTTGTACTTACTACTCATAACCTATTCAATAAATAGTATCTGTAGAAAAATTTAAATTACGTAATTTAAGGAAACTGCAATGGGCTGCAGCAATCTGTAAATAGAGAAGCAACACTAGTGCAATAGCCAACTTTTCTCTCTCCTAGATAAAATTAAATTCTGATGTATGCATATATTAGCTGTATCTACACAGAGCCATACCTGTGTGTTTTGTTTGTGGGTGTATATATACATATACACAAGTTCATGCCGCAAACAAATTGGTCCATTTGTTTAAATGTTTTGATGCCTACAGTAAACTAAGCCATTAAGGAATTTATTAATAGGACTGCAGATGACTGTGTGAAAAGCTTCTTATTATTAACGATTGCTTCAGGGATAAGATGATGAGAAAATGAAAATGCCATATGTGACTGAGCCTCCCTAAAACTGACAGTGTTTGGAGGAGAGGGTTACAAATGCTAAACACCCAAACACCGCATTATTGCTGTACAGTACTTTCACTATGAAAAATTCACAGGAACACTAACATTGTAAGTCTAATGAGGTGGCTATAAAATGGCTGTTTCTCAAGACACAAGATTTTTAAGGATTTATCTTGGTGTATTTGGTTGTTACAACAAGAGAAGTCAGGCAAGCAGGAAGAGATGTACAATTAAAGTGACATGTTAGAAACATGAATTAAGAGAGCAGAGAGGAAGAGAGAACCCAGTGCCAGCTCCAGTGCCTAGTCACTGTAACAGAGGCCAAGCTCTCATCAGGGTTAGACAAAAAAGGCAGCCATCACGTTCCAAGGAAGAAAGAAAAATGCACTCCTCCATGGAGCTACAAAGGCACGGGGACAAGAAGTGTTGAGTTTGTGGAAGGAAGTCTCCTTTTGCAAGTGTGATCAGAACATGTGCGGCAAGCCTCACGCACTGGGAGTTATCCTCAAACCGCCCCATCATTTTCACATTGTTTAAGAGCTTTCACACAACAGCCTTTTGCCAACTGCTAATGGCTGACAGTAATGTGCCATTGCATTTCAGAAAACACTGCATCCAGACTCGGCAATTAGAATGCGATGGTGAACTCCACTCATTATCTAGGCATTACTACAAATATAATAGTTATATAAACTAATCTCCGAAACAGAGAAGAGTTTCTGCTTCCATGAAGTATACAATATATTAGCTGTTTGCTCTACCTTTTTTTTTTTTTGAGATTAGAAGAACTATTTAGAAAAGAAGAACACAAATTCATATGAGATACAAAGGCAGTGAAAGTGAAGTAAAAGAGCTGGAAGCAACCTGCATTGCTGGTTTAAGAAATCTGGAGATACCCAAAAGTTCAGCTCTGAAGTCAGATTAAATTACCCAGACAAAAGGCAGTCTTCTAAAGTTCAGTCAAGCCATACAAGGCTTTTGGCTCCATTTACACCACGTAAGAACCTGGTGTATTTCCAGTTCTTGTTTTGAAGAACGCATTCCAAGGAGCCTGTAAAAGCACAGTATAACATTTATAACCTTCCAGATTGGCTGCCACGAAGGTTAAGGCTCCGTATTTACCTACAAAGATGCTGTTCAGCATAACTTTCTGCACTGCATTTTTTCTATCCTGCCTCCTCCAGATGTGCCAGTTGTGATACAGCGGCATAGGTTAAAATAAGGCGGTATGGCAGGAAAGGAGAGGTAAAGTCAAGGAGTGTATTTTCCTCATTGCATTAAAGAAGAAAGAGGATCCTTACTCATATTCCTAGCCTGAGTAAGCAGCATTCCTTGTCCCTGCATCTGAGGTGGTGAGTGCTCTCCCTTCTATCTTCAGTTTTTGGAAGAAATATCAGTAGGGACACTGTAGTTGAGGATTCCAGCTCATACTGCTATCAGCACTGCTATGTTGCGTAGCGTTTCCTTCCAGTAATGAGATGGAAAGAAACTAGTTATCATTTCTCATTTTGGAGAAGATACCAAATCGTTTAGGGAGACTGCTAAAGAGTAGATTGGTGATGACAAAATATTACCATGGAAATTCTGGCAGATGAAACTGCATGCACAAAGGAATCCCACTGATTGTGTCCTTAGTCTGTAGGAACAGCACATCTAAACTGGAATGTGAATCTAGCATGACTAAACTTTATGATGACTAAATGGAAAAGCAGGGGTACGCTAAAGTAGGAGTAAACGTGTCCTGCTTTTTAAAACCAGTTTACTTTTATCATAATCTTTAGTCTACTGAGAAGTCGCAAAGAACTCACCAAACCTAACAACCTGCAACATTCAGCTGGCATGGCACCAAAATTTGCCAAACTTACCTCAATGTTGCAATATTTCATCTTAAATGTAACCACGCTTTTCACACACAGGTTGGCCACTACTAGAAGTTCAGGTTTTAATAAATCACCATTATTTCCTGCCTGCTCCAGGTATTTGAAAAATCTCAGGTATGCCTCATGACACTGTGTGGTAAGCTTTGACAACCTGTAACAACACTGGCAAACAGGCAACCAGGTAACAAATGAAATTTACTGCTCAGCTACGCAAAGCAGTGCCCATTGGATAGGTTATTACACATTACAGGATACTCCATTACCTGTGTCAGCTCAAAGATGGGGTTTGTGAAGATCTTACTCCATGTGCATTTAAAATTCAAGAAGGCTGACAAGATTGTTTTGTAAAGAGCAGGAGTGTGAATTGCATGAGGCCATCACGTTGGGGCAGCCTCCTTGTGAAGACGGGCTGCTGTACTTGAGAGTCTGTTTTGAGAAGGACATGGCAGAACTGAAGGAGGTTCACACAAGGACAATGAAAACAGTCATAATCAAGGAAAATTTATCTAATAAAGGGAAATTTGGGGGGCTGTTTATTTTGGAAAACAATAAATAGGAGGGTCACAATAAAATGGTAAATTGTTTTGTTGTAAGATGACAACACGACAACACATTTTCTCTGAAATTACAAGACAACAAGTAAAAGCTAATAAAGGAAAATGTTTTGTTATTTATTTATTATATCTAATTAATATGCTTGCTTTATGCAATCAAACTACAGAATTAGTCAACAGGCCTTTGTTCAAACCAAGAACTTCCAAAGACTCCAAGCGGGAGTTCAAAGTTTCTTCGGAAATCAAGCCCTGCCAGGGCTATGGTAAGAAAAAAACAACCATTTTTGGGCAGCGGTGCAAGTGACACCCCCGAGACGCCCCTACGGACCCCAGCCGCCACACCTCAGTGCTCCGCCGGCCTCGGCGCCCCCTCACAGCACCCGCTCCCAGCTCCCGCCTAACGGCCACCCGCTCCCCGCTCCGACCTAACGGCCGCCCCCTCCCAGTTCCCGCCTAACGGCCGCCCGCGCCGACGCGAGCGCGCGCCCCCTGCCCCTGCGGACTGCCTGTGGCGGCGGCGGCGCCCACTCGGCGGTCGATTGCTCGGGCCCGTCTCGGCCCTGCCCGCTCGAGGGCTGGGCCGTGCGCGGAGCTCGATTAATAAGGCCTTCCTGCCAGTGGGAGGCCGCTGGGGCGGCGCGGGGAGGGCGCCGAGCAGCTGCCGCGCCGCCGGTTGCAGCAGCGGCGAGCGACAGTCGCCGTCGCGGGTGGCCGTGCAGGAGGGCGCGGCGGCGGCGGCGGCGCGGTTGCCGATGCTGCGCTGGCTGATCGGGGGCGGCCGGGAGCCGCAGGGCCTGGCAGAGGTAAGGCGGCGGGGGGAGGGGCGCCGGGGGCAGGGGGCGGAGCTGCTGGCGCGGGAGGCGGGGCCGAGAGGAGCGTTAGGGCCGTTGGTGGGGGGTGGGGAGGGGGCGCGGTTCTCCCGCCCGCCGTGAGCTGCCGCGGGGCTGCTGGTGCCGACGGGCGCCCCTCGCGCCGCCCGGCCCCGGCCCCGGCCCCGGCCCCGGCCCCGGCCCCGGCCCCGGCCCCGGCCCGCGGCGAGACGCTGTGATGAAGCTGGCGAGGCGGCGATGGGGCCGCCCGCGGGGGTCTGCGGAGCCGGGGCGGGTAACGCGGCTAGGGCCTGCGCGGCGCTCTGCGGAGCCGGGGCCCTTCCCGGGTAGGGCGCTGCTCGGTGAGGTTTCCTGGCTGTTGGGAAGGGGTAGAAGCTTCGTTGAAGGGAGACAACAACACTCAAGCCCAACAGCAAGAGCCCCCAAGTGGGGCTTGCTCAGGAGGCGAGGGGCTCAGGAGCCGTCCCTGTCGGGGAGGTCCCGGCTCCTGCCCTGCGGCTCAGCCCGCGTTGGCGAAGCGGCCGTTATGTCGCGTAGCAGCCAGCGTGTGGAAGTCTCTCTTCAGCACCCCCGATCGATAATATAAACTATGGACTGTGACTGATTATTTGCCTTACTTAGTTGTAGTCTGTAATAGGTTTTTAGCATTTCTTTTCGGTTTCTCACCTGTAAAGTAAACTGGGTCTATGTAAGGCGCTAAATATAGGTATCCCTCCTGATGAGTCACTTGAAATACAACTTCACTGTATTTGAGGGATGCTCCATTGGGATTTCTTTGTCCCTAACACTTCTGAATTTCTCTGCCTGGGCTTCTCCTTAACAGAGTTAATGAACGCTATTACTGGGCTCCTTAGCTGTAATGCTTTCGCAATCTAGACAAATGCAAGGAAGCGATTCTTCTTCAGCCACTAAACATGGGTATGCCATGACGATACTTCATTCTAGTGTAGTAAATGCTGGTATTTACTTTGGTAGAAATGTGACTCTGTACCAGTTTGGAATGTTGATATCCAGGAATACCTCAGACTTTTGTACTCTGTCAAAATGTTGGCTGTGTTACGGTCACGTTTAGCAGGTTTTTGTACAGTACTTTTTTAAAAAGAAGATGGGGAATATATAATAGTATTCGATGATGTGCTAGAAAGCTACGTTGCTGTGCAGTGGCCGTCTGCAAAGTTTAAGCTCTGATTATGAGCATGAGTCAAGATACCCTCCAGTTTTTTCGTTCTGCTGTTTTTAGCTGTCTTAAATCTGATCCACTGGACTTCTGTTGCCATTGCTGCTACCAGCTTGCTGAATGAGGGTGGTCATTTTGCTTCTCTGTCCAAAACTGAATAATATACGTTCATATATTTGCTTCTCTGTGCAAAACTGAATAATATACATTCATAAGAGTCACTCCTAAAATGCTGTTTTTTCTCTGCATTAAGTAATATTGTTTCATCTGAAGATGATCTTCATTTCCCATAATTCTCTCTGTCCTCTTACGATATAGGTAAAGAAGCCCATAATAGTGTGTGGGCTATAGACAGTTACATGTTTCAGTTACATGTGCTATGCCTTCAGCCAGTGATAAAGAGGTCAGATGCATTCAAGTCTGACCTTGCGCTGGGTGAATGGCAAAAGCCCTTTGGCAAAGCTGTCTTAAATTGATGAAATGTAAATTTATCCTAACCCATTTCTTTCTTAACAATGGAATTGAAAATCAATTAGACTTAAGCACCTAAATCTCTTAAGTTGATGGCCATGGTGTGTGTCTCTAAGCAGAGTAGCTCTGATAATGGGAGCGATCTAACTGCAGTAACACAGTACTCCATATAAGCTAATTTGTCATGCTCTGTGATACATACACAAGTATATCTATATACTCTTGCACATGTATTTTCAGTGAACTGCTTTTGAAAATCCCACTCTTAAATATGTCAAATTACAGGGATTACGGGAAGCTCTGAAGCTGAGATGAATGTTGTGGTTATTTTACTGGTTATTGTGGTGATGCTTACAGGTCCTACATGAAAGCGTAGAAGTTGGGAATAGGTTCTGTTAGCATCAGCATCTATTTTTCTCTTCTAAAAATTTGATAGTACTACAACAGAGTTCAATTAATAGTTGTTTAAACAAAAAGAGATTTCCTTAAGTAAAGAAAACACTCCTAACCCATTCAGTAAATATTAATGAAGATTTGAAAAGGGAATAGCTTGTATATGACAGCCCTGGAGGAAAAACTGAATTCGTTTTGTTGGTATGTAAAGTACTTCATCAGCACTATACCTTTCAGTATTCACAGGCGTTCTTAGAAATAACAGAATTAAGATTGGACAGGTTGTTCAAAAGAAGTAGCACCATCTCATATTGATTATGAAGCAACAAAGGAATATCATATTGCAATGTTAATGTTAGAAATAACGTAATTTCTAAAAGAAAAAAAACTTGTTCTAAGCAGTGTTACAATTTTATGAATGTATTTTTCTATTAGTAAATAAAAATTGGAAATCTTCTGACTGCAATATTGCTAATGCCATCTGTTAAATGATGCTGATATTTGCCTAAGATTTGTCAAACTTTTTTCTTAAAGAAGGTTTTGATTTGCGTTTTGGCAACTGAACTTGTCGTTTCCGTATTTGTGCACTTTTCTTTATAACCATGGGGACTACACTTGCATTATTTTAAGCAGGAACTGCTATTCTCACATAATTGCATAAAATGAGGAACAGTTGCTTCATGAAATGCATCAGATACCACAAAACCAAGATAAAATCACAAGAACTAGGATACTGACAACCTCTTAGTTCTAAAAATAAACAGATTACTTTCCCTATTTATTAATGTTGTCGTTCTTAAGTTGTGGAGAATAATATCATAGGACCAATGCAGAAGTAATAGAAAGTAGTTTATTATTTCTGCAAGAAAATAGTGACATTTCTGAGGGAACTATGTTTGTCCTTCATGTAGGCGTACCTCTCCTGTATGCTAAATGTAATTGCTGTTATACAGTAGTGCTAGGAGTAGATTCTTTTGGACGCTTCAAAGAATAGACAGTTCTGGAAGAAAGAAGACGACACTCACTGTCATGTAAAATAAAGCTGGAAGCATGAGAGTGCTGTCACTGAGTTACTACCAAACTATGCAGACTTTTTTTTTAAAATCATGTCTAATAACAAGTTGTTTCCAGAATACTAGAGATTTTGAACACATAAAAATTGTCATATTGAAACAAGCCAATGACTGAGATTAGCAGAACTGTCTATGCCTTGAAATTGTAGTCTTATGCAATGTTTTCTTGACCCTGACTGGTGATCAGCTTGCTCTGAGTGATTGATAGTACTTTTAATTAATAGTCTAGCTGGGGTAGTTGCAGATGCTGTTCTATAAAATGATTAATCGTTTTTTGACGTCTTTCTAAGCTGTTGGCTTTAGCACTTCGTGAATAGAGACCCAAGGAATGATTTATGTATTACACAACAGAAAAACATTTGTTCTTATTTGTTTTAAATGTGTCATTTTTATATAGTATTTAAAAATTGGATTGTAGATGAAGGGTATGAGAAGTTCACAGACCTATCGGAAGATGTGTAGTTTAATGAAAAACTGAGTGGATGGTGTATTGTGTCATGAAGCTGACTCCACATGATAGCTGGTGACTAAACTGCTTTTTCATCTTGATAGATCAGTGATTAAAGCAGGACAAAATGCTTGTGGAAAACACAAAATGTTTATATTATAATTTAAAATACCTGCTATAGAAGGATATTATTTACTTGAAATAAAAGAAATGATCCTGGGTTGTGGTTTTCATTAAGGCAAAGTTATAATTCAGAAACTTAAATTAATATAACTTCAAATAGAACTATACATTCACAAACAAATCTATATATGCATAGTGCTAGACACTGCAAAGACCTAATGAAAAAAAATATATCAGTAATAAATTTTATTTTCCTTTTTCATGAATTTTTAGAAATCATCTGTACAGACCATTGGTGAAGAACAAATACAGAATCCTTACACAGAGCTCCTTGTGTTGAAAGGTCATCAAGATATAGTACGATTTCTAGTACAAATAGATGACTGCAGGTATGAAATTGCATTTCTAATTGCTTCAGAGCATCCTTAAGAATATTTCTGTGAATGTTCATGAAAATGTAGAAATATTCTTAATCCTTTTTCCCCCCAACAGAACCTGAGGGAACATAATTAAAAAATCCAAATTCTGAGCATTTTGTTTACCTTTTTTTTTTTTTTTGTGGTGGTGGGGTAGGAAAAGAGACTGAGTGTAAAAAGGCAAGGAATAAAAGCCCCCTTTTTTGCAGTATGTATTTAATTCTTTTGACTTGTCCCATAAGTTATACTTTTATGAGAAAAGAATGGTGATGGAGTTAGATTTCTTGATACAAACTCATTTAACTACAAGATATGCCTTTAGCTAATTCAGTCCTTCTTTTCAGGCTGTTTCTGGGTTGAACTTTCCCTTCTGCACATGCATACACACACTTTCTCCCAGGACAATACACCATAGTGCCTGCCTGTTCTGAGTGGATGCATGTATTTTATATTTTTAATTTGAGAATAGCTGTTATTTCACCTTTTGATTTTAGAGAAGAACTTAATATGACTCCTGCAGATACCCTGAATTTAGCAATTGCAGATGACATTCTCAATAATATTGATCATTCCTCTTCCTTTCTTTCCAATCTTTTGTCATGTCTCCCGCATCTCTACTTTTTTAGTGGTGCCTAAAGCCATGTGTGTGTTGTACTTTTCTTCTGAAACTCTAGTGCTGCATTCGCTTGAGCTTTGATTAATGCAACTTTTTTCTAGATTTCTCAGACTGAAATTTTCACCACTTTAATTCTATTCTGAATGGCTGCCTACTCAACCTTACTCAACATATATGTATCTCCATATTGCATATCTCTTCCAATTTCCTCTTGTTCAACTTGCTTTACTGCTTCCAATCCTTGCAGCTCCTTTGTTTTTTCTCTTCTAATGTTTAGCTTTGGGCATTTTGTGTATGACAATTTTTGTTATCCGTTCTGTTCTTAGCTCTCTAGGTCCGATTTCAATCATGAACTCTGTGTAAGGAGTCATCTAAGGCTGGAAAACTGGTTATGAAGCAGGGGTGATGGCACTAGATTTGCCATTGTCACTGTGTATGTGTGACTGAGAGAATGAGTTATGACACTCATATTAGTGACCTGGCTTCTGTCCCTAGCTTTGTCTAAATTAGTGTTGTATGTTCTCTCATTTAACTTAATCCTACAGGAGAGGAGAAGATACATAGCTGCCTTAAAAAGTAAGGTTGTGGAGTTTTTAGTCAGTAATAAGCATATTGACTCTTGGTTGATATGGAGAATTAGATAGGAAACCTTCAGAACTAAGAAGTGAAGTAACAGATAGGAGCCTCTGTGTTAAGGAGCTGTAATAGTTTCTCTCTCTTATAGGTTAAGCACAGAAGATCATTTTTAACACGTTCATCAATAGATTATACAAATATAACATGAGTGAGAGTTTGGTTTGTAGCCTCACAGTATATAGCAGGCATTTTGTGAAGGAAGACGGTTATCTCCTTCCCCATGTGTATTGATCAGGCAGGTGGTCTTGTCCAATTCAGAATGCCCGCAGATTGTTATTTCCAAATCATCTTGTAAATATATATATAACTTACACAGAAGGCTTCATGGAGAATTTTTAGCCAGTCAGTTTTCATTCTTAATGTCATAAATATATTCCAGAAAAGTTGCGTGCATTTCTATAAAACTTATTTTTTGTGTTAAAGTAGTTCACCAGAAGATTCTTAGAAAAATAGCAGATTCTTTTTTTTTCAGTCCTTTCCTTTTCAGACAAGTTATTAAAATAACCTTTCCTCAAAATACATGTTTTTCCAAAACATATACACTGAATAAATGTAATTGGTTTTTATGGAAATACTAGGGTATTTTTAGACTGGAGGCACTTCCTGGTGCAAAAAAAAGTCTTTTACTATTCTGGGCTTCAGTGTACTGATACATTGCAGGTACAGGAGTAGGTCCGTTATTGAAGCTAAACTAATACTAATCAGTGTAAAACTAAAGCGTGGGTGGCCAGGTTGAAGATAGGTTATAAAATAACATATGGATAAGAAGTAAGTTATATAGCCAGTTAATATTCTGAGGGTTAGAGGGGTGTTTGATACAGTCACTTCACTAGACAATAATTCTAAGGTTTTATTTATCAAGAATATAGTAGTTTCTGCATTGTTAAACAGCTGATAATATTTTTCACTTGATTCTTTTCAATAAAATTAGTATTGTTACTCAGCTGCTGAAATGTTTTTATTTAGTTTTTGCAGCCATTCCGTTGTGTGCTTTTTGTCAACTGTTGTAAGCCAAGTTTCACGCTTCAGGTCTTTAGATAATATCATCTTATTGAGAATTTTGCAGAAGGATTTTCTTGTTTTCTCAGTGGCTCAGCTAAAACCAGTGAGTGGAAAATTTTCTCAGATTGGTTTTTGAAGGTACTAAATAAATCCTGTATAAATGTAACAGAAAGCTGCTTTTTTCTTCTTTTCTGTTGTATTTTTTGAACATGAAGTGAGGGTCATATTGATTGGAAGATCACCAAAGAAGGCTAAGCCTCAGCAAGAATGTTCTAAAAAATGAACTGAGATAAAATTGCATGTAATACTCTAGCATTTGACACATTAAACTAAACAGGGTTCATAACACATTTTAGGAATAACTTTCTTTGTTGCTCATTTGACCATTCCTTGCTCCTTCAGGAAACAGACAAGGTTATAGAGGATGGTGATCATGACTGGAAAAGAATCAGGTGACCCATGAAACTGCACCTTGGTGAACAGAATACATCTGTAGGATAACTGATTCTACTCTATACCTTTATATTTAAACAGAAATTCTGCTTAGAAGAGGAAAAGTGAAAACACAAAACAGCACTCTGTACAACTTCTGTGCTGATGAATTACCCTCATTCCTTCCTTTAAAGATGAGTTTTCTTTAAAGAATTTTGTTTGGGTGGCACACAGTTCCAATGTAAATCAAGAATGAATTGGAATTGAAAGGGCTTTTGCTCAAATTTGAAAGTTTTACTGTTTTAAGTTCTTGTCCTCATGACAAAACAAGATAAAAGTAGAACTGAAAGGGAACTAAAGATAAAAAATTAATGTTATCCGAGGTGTGCATAAAAAAATCTGGGTTTTTTGCCCTAATCTTTTTCGAAGAAGGGACTTGATAAATGAATACAAATTAATGAAAGATATGAAGAAAATACACTTTTTTACTGGCATATTTTTTACTGTGTTAGAAAAAAGCAAGGGCATTTCAGAGAAGAAGAAAAAAATTACAGCTTTATGTCAGAAAGCTTGCTCTGTTGGCAAGTTTCATAAGCATCATGACTGCTAAGTAAGAGTCTAAAAGAAAGGTCACTTATACAGTTAATGAAAATATTCAACCATGATAGCAGGAAAAAGTAATCAGAAGTGATATAACCTCTCCTATTTCATGGCTTCTTTGCAAACAATAGAAATCTTGGTTAAATCCTTTAGTATTAACTGTATTTAACCCTTGGCTAACACCTAAAACAAGAGGAAAAAATTAGAAGGTATATTTCCAAATAACAGCTGAAACCAAATTTCTGTGGGAGGTCTTGCTTCTGTTCTTGGCTCTCTTAACTCAAAGTACACCTTCACTAGAAAAGCTTGTGTCTGTGCTGTAGCTTCAGTTTAGCTGTGTTGGTGATAAGGTGCAAATGTAAGCAGGCTGTTACAGATATGCTGTCTAGCGTAGGTAAAAGGTTGAATTGAAGTCAGATGTTGTTAAGATTAGATTAGCAGTCTAATAACAGACTAAAATGAACCCATATTTTCCTAGTATGGTGTGCCCTTTAGCTGAATTTTTAGCAGAGGTCATATTCTGCACGTTACATGCACTCCCTTTGGGAGTTCTTTTAAGCCACTCTTTAAAATATCATAATAAACATTGGGCTCCTCTACCCTTGGGCTGAACTTGGCTGAGTGGTTTGTAACCTATTAGATGTCCTGCAATCTGTTGGCTCTGACTAATAGAATTTGGTTTTAGAATTTGGTTTCGGTCAGTGTATAAGATCTCATACTAACTTTTGATCAAAAAGAGAGTTGGTTCTGTAACGAGGGCTTATATTTATAATAGCATATGTTGGAATTCTTAAGCCTTGTTCTTTATTAAGTATATGTTGACAAATACCTTCTATTTAAATATACTGACTTCAGTTTATAAACTGTAATTGGGATTTTCGGATATATTTTTATTCTTTAGATTAAAGTCAGAGTCTGATATATCCTGCAAATATTTATCTTGTTTAACTATCTACTGCTATTCCATTGCATTATGCTATATTAAAGTTTTCTTTTTTTTCTTTTTTTAATCAGGTTTGCTTCTGCAGGAGATGATGGAGTCATATTTCTGTGGAATGCTCAGGTTCGTTTGTGTTTTGGATAGGTTGTGTGCTCTGACAGAGAGATGGGGTAGGAGCTGGGGAGAGGAGTTGGAAATTTCTCCTAGCTAAAAGGCAGAATAAATAAGAATTGCTGCATGGGTTCATATCAGCTGTTGTTTGCATAATGTAAAACTGGATTGTGTCAGTCCAGTTTTAGCTTACCGAAAAGACCTTGGCAGGTAAAAGTTGTGTTGTGAACCCAAGAGAATGATAAGTTTTTAAATATAAATGTTTTGGGAGGGCATAGTGACTTTACAGAAATTAGAGATGAAATGTTGACATGAAGAACAGAGATGAATATGAACTTGTGACTTGAATTCTTCCTTTAAAATAAATTCAGTGTTTGCTGTTAACGCTGAGAGGCTGACTATTGACTCCACAAATATGTAGCTAGTTGCTGCTATCTGCTAGCGACTTTTATTTTAATAAAATTAAAAGTTTATTTTAATAACTGTATTTGGAATGACTGTTTACAATGTAATTGATTAATCTCAATGGAGAGCTAGCACAAAACTGTACCAGAAAGACATCAAAGTCAGTGGAAGTTAAACATTTCGTGCAGTGCGGAAACAAGGCCTTACTTGCTTGCTATGATAAAAATCCTATTTCAACTTTTGGAAACCTTTTAAGATGTTAGATTTATCATGGAGATAGTGCTCTGTAAGTGTGGTACCGTTCGTTCTGCTCTCCTGCTCTGTGTCTCCATATCCTTGAGAAAATTATAGAGTAGAGGAGAGTGTTAGACCTGCGTTTAGGAGGCCTAGTATGCAAGGTAGATGTTAAATAGTCTAAAAGGCAGATACAGTGCACTGTCTAAACTGGAAATATCAAAAAGAAATCTTAGACCATAAGCTGTTATGGTAACATCTAAAAAATGTATGACATTTGTGATGGTGTAGTTTTAAAATACGGAAGGGGAACTTGGAGCTTTTCTTCCTTCTGTTTTGAGCTGTTTCAATTAGTTCTTTGCAGTTGCTGAAGGTCTTTTATAACCTTGTTATTTGAAAAAGGAAATTGGTTTTGAGTATTCAGACATATGTATGTGAGTATATATGCTTGGTGTTCTGAGCAATCCGTGAATGTAAAACTGATTTAGAAGTCCAGCTTAGGAATAGAATTCCATTTTCTACTTCTGTAGGATTCTTACTACATTTTTGTTAAAGCAAGTCTTCTATTTTTAATTTTAAAACTTAACCCAGAAGTGTAAAGAAGTGTACAGTTATAACTACTCAGTATTTTAATTGCTTGATTAAAAGACCAGTATATTTCTCCATGTTTGTTTATCAGGTTTTGCCATCTAAATAAACAAAAGAGAGGTGGTCAGAATTCTCTAAACCACCAGCTTGAAGCTATAGATAAGGTTCATAGTAAATAAAGCTGGCAGTACTGTGTTTGCCATAAAGATAGCTCAAGTTTTTCAAAACACTAAAATAAAAACAGATTAATTCAAGAGAGGGTTTTGATAGCAATTCAGAATTACCATGATATCAGTTAAATAGACTCAATGGCCAATATTTCTGTTGAAATGAATTTAACATACAAATTACGTTCTTCAGTTCTTCCAGAGATTCTTTTTTTTATGCCTAGAGTGATATGCTTCATATATTATTTAGTTATAGAGTAAAATCTTGACGTGTTAAAGGTCTAGTTGAGATGTAAATCCGAAAGTGACTGTAGAAAGTGAGATTTTAGACTCTTAGAAATTCTTCTTTTGGAAAGTAATTTGGTCATATGATACAGTAGGTATTTTCTACATGTTACCCTTCATTTTTCATGTGTTTATTTTTCAGACTGGAGAGAAACTTTTTGAACTACATGGACATACACACAAAATTACAGCTATTGCACCATTTTTTTCATCAGATGCTTCTGGAGAAAACAATCAGTTGATATTAACAGCATCAGCTGATAGAACAGTTATTGGATCCTTGGATCTGGAGAGGGTTCAGCTCTTGTGGAGTTTTTGTTGTTTTTTGTTTTTAAAGGCTGCAGGCTGTTTAAAGTTATTAGATAGTAACATCCAATAGGTATAATTGGATTACCCTAGGGTTTTATTAGCCATTGCTCACAACTAGATGCAGTCTCTACTGCAAAAATGAATAAATAACAAACCATTATGAATATGTCATTTTGGCCAAATACTGAAAAGAGAATCAGGATTTAGAAGACTGGGTCTCTCCATACTTTTTTCCGAATCTGTCCTTTAGTTACAACATAGCAGTTATAACACATAAAATCATTTTTGGTTTCCTTAATGAATGAAGTCAGGTTTGGGACTGCAGTAGCGGCAAACAGATTCAGAGAGTGTCTTGTTTCCATTCTACTGTAAAGGTAAGCAGAGAAACCCGAGGTATGTCTGTTTGTTGTATACACAATCTATTATGTATAAGAGCTCATGTGCCATGTTGGGGGGGGGGGTTGTGTTAAAACGAACAGCAGTGTTTGATTTAGTCAGGAGCACATAACCCTTAAAGAGAGGAGTGGCTGAGAAGCAGACACAATTATTAAAATCTCTTTTTGTGGAGCTCTTAATACGTCCATTTCTTTTTGAAAAGACTGTAGAACAGAGGTGGTTTTATGGCTCAGTTTTATTACTGGCTTGGAAAAGACAATCTACAGTGAAACTAGTTCTTGAATACTAATAGTATAAAGAACTGAAAAATCGAATTTTGCATTGTTGATTAAAAAATGATACTATGTAACATGGTAGGTAACACATTATTTCTGTATTTCTCAGGAAGGTGACACTTCCAATACTATATTTCATAGTACTTAAAGCTTGAGCTGGCTAAAGCCGATGATCATTTTACTGAAAAATTCCCTGTAGAACTTTTGCAGGGGACATATATCTAGTTTTTGTTCTGCAGTGTTTGACAGTTCTTCAAAGACTGGATGTATGGTTGTCTGGAGGGAGTGATCTATGTGTTTGGAACCGAAAATTAGATCTCTTGTGTAAGACCAGTCATCTTACTGATGCAGGTAAAAATGTAAATGACTCATTATAGCTGTTAAGGTGCAAGTAAAATGGATCTGTATAATGATGCAAAACCAACTTGGCAAATCTCTTTAATTCTAATGATAACATTATCTATTAAAGGCACAGTATATCTATTTTTTAAAATGTCAAACTTAATCATTTCAAATTTAAGACTACTTTTAATCTCCTGTGCTATGTGAATTTTAGAATACGTCAAATCTCAGTAACTGTACGTTAACTTGGACTTGCAGGGCTAGCCCTCATGTAGTGGTTTATGCATATTCACTGTAATGGGGACCAGATCCGTAGGCAGGCTTCCTCTGTGAGGGAGCTTGAATTTTTTTTCCATTAGTAAAGATTAGTAGCGGTAAAGTAGTAAAGCTTTCTTTTTCTTATTAATACGCTTTATATACAAAATGGAGGTTACGATAGAAATATAGTAAGTGTAATCAGATCTCAGTGTCAGTAATACTTTTCTAGTAATAAGTTTATGTATTATCTAGCCATGCAAAGAAAATTTTTGCATATTATTGTCATGCTTAACAAAGACAGCTAGGAAACCATGAATCAAACTTAAAGCTGGAACCAATGTTTTTCCATTTTTTTTGGTCATAGAACAGAGTAGTGGTAGACAACACCCCTGAATCTTTCAGGATACTAATACTTATTTTGGTTTGATATGGAGCATTATGCTAAATACCAATTGCAAGTCGTGCTGTAATATTTAGCATGAGGAGCTATTGAAACTTTTGTGTAACGAGTTGATAGGATTTATAGCATGACCCTCTCTTCCCTGGTGATATGTTGTGGGAAAATGGACAGATTGCTTATTGCTTGGGGAATTTTCCCATAAATGTGTTGCAGCACAGGTTGGGGGAAGTCTTGGCATGGCGAAGGCAGAATAACTGCAAGGCTGGACATTTAAAAAGTTGAGTCAAACTGTGCAGGGCCAGCTGAACCAGAATAGGCACAAGATTAATCTAATGCATACTGTGGTAGCGTCAGTAACTTTGGTCATAACTTTGGTATTGTGTACCTTTAGAGTCTTGATAATTACCACAGTATTCTTAATATTTTCCACCGTTAGAACATAAATATCTTAGCGCTATTTAAAATAAAAAGATTACTTATTCCCAACTTCGCCTCATACCTGAAGTTTCGTGTTCGAATTCTGCTGCATCCTGATTCAGACTTCCTAACTATCTCTGTCTGAGGTTACCTGTTCTTTTCTGATGCGATTTTACTTTCACTCCATGTACTACACTTTTATTTTGCTATTAGCTTATTTGTGGAAGAGGAATATGAAGAAATTTATTAAAAGGAATTGTAGTTCACTGTGATTTCATTTGGTCAATGAATATCATTTTCTCCCTTATTTACTGTGTTTTTTGAAGGTATCAGTGCTTTGATCGAATTGCCTAAAAATTGTGTTGCGGCAGCTGTGGGCAAAGAGCTAAGTGAGTATATTGCATTTCTGTTAAATCTTCACGTTTTGTAATCGGCTGCTTATCCAAGATGGGTGTGCAGACCATGCTGCTGGAATCGTATAGGCAAAGTAGATGGTATCAGGCTGTGATCAGCAACCTCCTTCTCTTTTCCCTTACTTGACAGATTGGCAGACCATGCTTATTTCTTTCAGGAAGTTGTTTGAGATCTGCAGATAAAACTCTTCTATATACTTGTTTACTACTGTTATGCCACCTGTCCAGTTCTGATTGTGGAAACCTACATTTTTCCTTCTGGAGAAGGTCTGGAACTCATTATCTGAGCTGTCAGATTACCTCACTAATTTGACTCTGCATTTACTAGGCTTCCCTAGAGCATCCTTATCCTAAGATCATGAGTGCAAGGTACTGCCAATGAACTGATACCAAGAATATAATGAGACAATATGATGGTTTGTGATGCTCACTTGGAGACAGGCCTTTCTAAGGTGTGCAAATTGTGAATCTTTCGCTAGATATGTCAGTGGGGAGGGTCTTTGAAAAGGAGGGTTTTTTATGAAAACATTCAAAGATCAGAATATGGAAAACATTCCAGGAGGTAAAGTATACACTGAGTCAACAAAACAACAGATTTTGCTCAATATGTTTAAATACATAGCAGTCTGGTGTTCCGATCAAAGAATCGGGAGCAAAATAAAAATAGACTTATTGTGTTTAGACTTTGGTATTTAATGTAAACTTTCATCTGAACTTCCCGTGGTTCTTTTACAGTCCCCTTGAGATCACATGAAAGAAATTCCAAGACTGGTTAAAATAAAGCCTTAAGTCCTGGAAAATTTGATGGACTTATTAGAGAATATGACATCCTTTTGAATATTATAATTCAGTCAGATAAAATGCTTAAGAAAGATATTACTCTTTTAGATTATTAAAAAAATCTAATCATGTTTACTTCTGTTTTCTACAGCTTGTGACGTTGATTGATTCTCTGAATTCCAAAATTACTGAAGTGTTTTATCCTATAGTCGCAGGAATGAGAGATGTTAATAATAGCACCACAATAAGTGATTCCAATTTTATAGTAGTTAAAAATGAATATAGGACTTTCATTTTTAAAGTGTCTGAGTTTTTACTTGAGACTATAAAACAGCTTTTTCAAGAAATTCTTTTCAAATATTTTTTGTATGTTATGAGGAAACCAGTTAGAGACTGTTGTAAGCTGCCTTGTACCTCTTGCACTCTCATTTATAATATGCTTTAGTTTGTGACTGTCTAAAAGTGATATGTTTTAATTAAACATAACTAATCTAAACATAACTACATTTTACTCTGAATGATGAAGCTTATTTAGACAATTTTTCTGTCTATCTTTGAAGTCATTTTTAGGTTGATTGATAGACCTGAAGGTTGGAATGTCCTTGAAGTAAAACGCATTGTTGACCATCAGGATAACATCTTGTCGTTGGTCAGCGTCAATGGTAAGATTGATGACTTAGTAGTGGTGTTAGTTGTCAGTGGAATATTTCAGCTATGGTGTTTTTGTTGTGACGAGACTCATAACGGGATTGAAACTTCCTAACTGGCAAATGAACCTTCCTGTATAGCTGCAAAGACAGTGAAATGTAAATATGTAATGGCTTTACCTATATATTAGTGGTGAAATGAAACTAGGCAGATTATAATTTAGAATCAGATCAAAAGAGACAATGTCAGTGAAAAGAATAGGACTCCAGCTGGTCTTCCAGTTGAGAAAATTAAAAACATTTTTTTTTTTTTTGGTTCCTTCTGCTATCTGAAATTTAGCGTGTACAGCCACGTCCCTTTGCAGTTGCAGTCCAAGCTAACTGAAAGTTCTGGGTGTGAGGATGTGGGCCTGCATATACATCCACTATTTAGAAGCTCTGGAAGCCTGTGTAATCTGAAGCTGCTCATCAGGGCAATACCGAGCTATTACCTGAAATTCTCTTCCTTTTTTAACATCTCCTGTGTCTGCGCAACATTAGGAACCCCTTCTACTTTGGGGTCTTCTCTATCTTTCTCTGGAGCTCCCTCTGAGCCCAAGACATCCCGACAGGATGGAGAGTGTACCTTTGTCCTTGGCTTTTTTGTGTCAGCCAGGTTGACACAAAGGGACTGTGGTACAGTGAAGACATCTAGAAAGAAGGCGGCTTGTGTTCTGTGACAGTAGTTTCTGGGTTTTCTGGGTTTCCATTGTTTTCTTCCTCTTTCGGTTATGAAAGAGAAACAATGTTGGGCTTAAAAAGGCAACGTGCTATCTGCTCTGTCGCTGCAGCAGTTCCTTTCTATGTGTGATTAACAAATTCATGGGAAGCTACTTCAGTCCTGTCATTAACTCACCTCTTTAGTTTCTAATCTGTGTTTCTGATCACGGCAAAGATATACTTTGTTGCATCTGAGAGCCCCTGACCTACCTGCTTGTCCAAGGAATAGAAGTGTTTTGCAGGTAGGCAACAAATGAAGTTCAAAATACTTGTACATTCTTCTGCTGGTGTTCCTTGCCTTTGCCATGCTGTGTGTTGTAGCAGGTGAATATTCTCCTTGCTAGTTTTAATTTTGCATGAAAGCGCTGATTTCCTTTTGCTAATCTAAGGTGCACTAGATAATCAATCAAATGAGTATTTACTCAAGAGGAGAGGATTTTGTCCAGTCAGTTACATACTATACATTCTAAATAGCTTCACTCTAAGATGGGCTTACTTACTATAATTTTCTAGGGCTGTAACCTTATTTGAAATGGATTATTTATATCACATGATTTTTGTGTGGTTTTTTTTCTAGATTTGACTTTTGTGACAGGTTCTCATGTGGGTGAATTAATAGTTTGGGATGCACTTGACTGGACAAAACAAGCATCTGAGTGCAACTTCTGGGACTCTTCTCTCCACATAGATGCACAGCCAGAAATAAAATTATCCCAAAGTCCAAATGAAACTTCAGTTCAACACCTAGCTTCTGATGAGGAGGTGAAAAGCTTTAAACAGAGACTCCTCTGGGCAACCAGCATGACCTTGCCATAGAAGGCTGAGTGTTTAATTTTGTATTTTCAGTTTGGTTGTTGCAGTAAGTAATGCAAGGGGATTATTTAAAATGTGCATAACTATTTTAATACAGTCAGCAGTTCTTATTTCCAAATTTAGTCATTGAACCAAATCAAGGTTATAATATGTCGATGGTCTGAGAACTAACATAAGGAATGTCACAACAGCATTTGTTCTTGACTGACAAGATATATTAGTTGTTTACACTACCACTGGAAAAATATTAACGAGGTGCGTGTTTTGATGGCGTACATCCTTCTTAATCCATGGTTCTGGAATTGCAGTTTCCAAAACATGCCCCTCTTGGACAATTACAGCTGAGGCTACTATAAAATGAATTAAACAATAGGCATATTTGCAGTCTGTGCACAGTAGTAAATAAATATTGCTGCTTCTGTTCAGATAGGCTTGAGCAGTATGCTTAATTGTAAAGAGCACAAAAATGGGTCTAAAACGCAGAGTCTACTGTAATCATGTCTTGGAGATAATCCAGGAGTGCTTGGTCACAATATTTAGGCAGAACCCAGTTATTTTCCTGGAAACATTAGGAATCCTCAGGTTGTTATTTACTTTTGTGAAATGTTACCAACTTTGTTGTTGGGGTGCAGTCGGATTCTGTTCTGGGGCTTGTAGGCACATTGTTGGGGAATGATTAAGAGATTCCTGGAAATGAATATAACAGAGTAAAAATTGTGGAAAAACCTGAATGTATGCTGAGGGCTGAATGGTCACTCGGTGTAGTTATCTCTTTATGAAAAGAGCAGCCTTAAAACACTGGAGAGAGAAATAATGAGTGGGAACAAAAAGGTAGCATCTCCTCTAGTTCTGCCATGGGTGCTTAATTCTGGAAAGAGCGACAAGGTGATCTTGTTCTGAAGAAGTTCTGCAGTTTGGCTTCAAAACATTCTGAGCCCCTGCTTGAAAGCTGCAACATGAGATTTAAGGGAGAAAAAAATAGTGTGTATGGAAAAAGCTGTATGGGAAGTTCAGAAGAGGTTAAAAGATTGAATGTGGGATCAGAGGCTGCCTCATGACTCTCTTCCCTTCATAGTGGTTACCTAAACAAGTTGCTGCAGAGCTTTTCTGGCCATGAATTTCTGAATATATTTTTATTTATTTCCATCTATTGAGTGGTAGGAAGAAAAGGTGGTTCTAGTGTGATATCTTGAAATAGAAGGGCGCTTTTAGGGGAGATCGGTCTGTATTGTGAAATTCCTCTTTAAAAAGTGGGAAGAAATGGATTTCTATGATGAATTATTCTGTTACCTGCTATCTAAAAGCAGTAAAATTGTTCTTCGCAAAAAATATAGTGATTCTGTTAGGAACTCTGTTGGCAGGCTTGGTGGTTAAGTAGTTAGAGAAGATGAACTCATCTAATTCGACACTGAGCTTTGTAGGCAAAACATCATTTAGAAACAAATGAGTTGGTGAAAAGGCTCGGCAGTACTAAGAAAGAGCGCTAAGGAGCGCATTTGCTGCCCTAATAGGGTGTATATGTGTTTTTAGCTTGCCTGTTAAGATGGGTGTACAATTCATGCTTCAGCACCTGTTTTTTTTCTAGGGGGTGAGATAACCAGGGCTTTGCCAGGTTGTGTAAATGAAAGTGTAATCTGTGAAAAGCACCTTTTGCAGAACAGTCATGTTATATAAAACTTAGGAGCCTGTCTCAAGGTGGAAGGCTGGTGGAGAGAAAAGGCTGAGATGAGAAATGGAAGAGTGATGTTGAAGGCCTTTGAACTGACCTGCACACAACATTGGGAAAATAATAAAAACAGGCACAGTGGTTTTTTTCCTTTGTTGAGGGAGTGCTATTTGAAATCTGAGCTTAATTTCAGAGCTCCCACCACAGATGTGCATACAAAATGAAAACCTGGACAAAGAGAGTTGAACCGGTGTCTGTCAAAACACTGTTAAATATGTAAAGGAAGATTTAGCCAAAGAGACAGGATTAGCAAACGCTCATTTGGCAGAAGGTTGACAAGGGTGTAGTGTGAATTCTTATGAGACACTAGTATCAGGGCTGAACAGATGGAAGTAGGCCATTCAGGGAGAAGATCCAGCATGTAACCACCTAAACACAAAGTATGTCCAAAAAACCAAAAAGGTACTGAATGGGAGTGTTTTGCACTCCCATGTTTAGTACCAAATGTTTATCCTGTGCACTGACTGTACACCCAGAGTATTGTTTCAGTATTAGAATATAAATACTTACTTGCAGAAACGTCTTATATTTGGTATCCTTGGTTTCTTCTTAGACTTAGATACAGGAAAAAATATAATGAAAAGATGAAACAACACGTAGAGTGTAGCGGAGTACCTGTTCTTTCCTAAACATCCATGCTTTATCTCTAACTTGCTGTTTCCATATGTATAAGGTAAAGCAGTAGCATGAGGACTGGAAAAAGCCAGATAATGATGGCTAGATGATGTCATAGTGCCACTGGAAATCCATTACATGCAGGGTGATAGTTCAGTGTCTGTATCTGTAAGTTGTTTCATTGAATTTTCTTTCCAGTGTGTGTTCGCTGCTGTTGGGAAAGGCATATACGTATATAATCTTCAAATGAAGCGTGTGATTGCCTGCCAGAAAACTGCTCATGACTCCTCTGTATTGCACATTGCGAAACTTCCAAACAGGTACAAGTCATGGTACATTTTGTAATGCAGTAAAGAAATGCAGGACTTGGAAGGGTGGCTAGAGACCGTCTGCAGAGCTACATCTAATTTCTAGTGCAGGGGACTTGGTCTTTAGTTTGATCTGCTTTTATTAGAGCTTGTTGGATCTGATTTTTGAAAATACATTGTTGTAATTCAATGTGAAATAACATAATCCAGTGTGCTTGATGCACAAGTTCAAAGTAAAATAGCTTTCCTATTTTCAAAAATCAGACTTAGTAAAACACTTTTGTCTACACTGTGAAAATGTAGCTTAATGGCATTTTGTTTCTATAAAGCAGCACAAAGGTCTACGGCAAATTCATTAAACATTTTTCACTAAACATTTCTGAAGAGTCAAAATGTATTAACAGAAAATAACAACTTGCAGTCTTTTTTAATTAGTTCTGGCAGGAACTTTTTTTTTGATAGCCAAGATACAAATTCATCATTATAAAATTGCCAGCTTGCTACATATATAGAATCTAATGGTTGTGCTGTTAGATCCCTTTATACTTCTTGTTTTATATAGGAAGTCTATCAGAAGATAAAAATTAGGGCCTTTATCTTGCAAATATATATGCTGTTCTAAGCTGTTAACGTATAACATGTTCACATAAGTAAGCTTGCTAGAGTGCATTTGTGAGTCTGTGTTTGCAGAGTCTAGACTTTTGTTTTACAGAGCAATACGCTTTTAAAATGTGGTTGAAAACATGTATTTTTTTCCCCCCACTTATTTTCCAAGTCCATTATAGTTTGTCGTGCTACAAATACAGTTTGTTTTATATGGAAAATCTGGGCATCCTGCTACATTTTAAGAGTTGTAATAAACTTGTGTAAAACCTGAGGCACTTTCTGTGCCTTTTATAGAAACTTCACAAGGTGACTTGCGCAGATGAGTATCTGAGTTAATGCTGCTTTTTAACTGTTTTTGACAGGCAGCTGATATCCTGTTCAGAAGATGGCAGTGTTCGCATTTGGGAGCTCCGAGAAAAGCAGCAGCTACCAGCTGAGCCGGTTCCAACAGGTTTGCCTACAGTGGTGGGTGGGAAAGAGCATGCATAAACTGTAGGAACTCGGTGGTAGAAAGGCTTATAGGCTTTTCAGAAGAGCTAATGTCTTGTGTTGGACCTACTGATGCAGGTGTGAGTGGGAAACTAAACAGGATGTTGGGCTCTCCGGCTCTGATTTGAGAAGCTAGAAGGTCTGACTGAAGCAGTTGTGTGCCATAAAGCTTATCTAGAGTTTCCAGTTTTATCAGCTGGTCTGACAAAAATTATTACCTCTCCCTTCAAACCCTGAGCCACTTGTATCCTTGTACTGATAGTGCAGTCATTTACTTTTGCATGCTAGAGTATCCTGGCTGCACTAGCAAGAGCTTTTGAAGAAAACTAAAGACAAGATTGCAGTTGAGCGGTTGGCACAGAGAAACATGTTTTACACATCTCCTCCCTGAACTTGAAATAACATTGGGACTCCCTTTGAGGCTCTGCACAACCTCACTTGCATACTACCTCTGGGTGTTGCAGTCCTCACTACTAGTTGCTTGTGATTTAGGAAGCGCTTTCTCATGCAGACATTGCCTGTGTAGTTCTTCCTACCCTTTGGCTAGGCCAGCAGCTGCTCTGGGCACTGGTAGTAGTGGTCTTGGTCAGATGCACGACAGCATAATCGCAGGCACTTGTACTGCGTGACTGGGAATAGTCATGAGCTATTATTCTCTCTCTTCTAGTATTTTTATTAGAGCTGTGTATAATTTTCTGGATGCAGTTAGTCTGTCCGGCTGCTCACCAGCTGATAGTAATTTTTGCAAGGATCTTGTCTAGTCTTTGTCTTGTTTGTGCAAATCTTTTTTTACTGTCTAGGTTGATTTAGAAACACTTTTTCAGGATGTTCTATCTCCGCTATTGCCAATCACAGCTGATCTACGCAGCTCAAGATTTTTATTGTGACGTGGTATTTGGTTTCACATTGGATGTCTGGAACTTTTATAATTGGAGAGAACAATTGGAAAGAAACCATGTGCAGTACTGGGATGCGTGAACTGCTGTTGATTTGCTGTTTTCTTTTTAAGGACTCCCCTAAGTAATTGTTCATCTCTGGGATCTGCCTTGCACCAGGGCCATAGTCTAGCACACCTCTTGTTTTGTGGGCTGATGGGGCTGAGGTAGAGGCCAGGAAGAAAGTCTGAGTTGGATTGTGTACACCACCCAACTTTCCTACTTCTGTCAGTATCGTTACACAGTTCTGGAGGAGGCTTGGGCGCAGATGTGTGTCTTCCTGTAGTATTAGTGGAACATGCAGAGGGCTATTTTTACACTCCAGTTTGGGAGATTGTTTTAAATCTGAAGGAGAAAATTAGTGGGCAGTATAAAATCAGGGACTGAGCATCAGAAACTTGCTTGTTACCCATAGGCCACCATTCTAACGCATTAGTGCAGAGCATACAGGGGAGAGATTGGTGCCTTCTTTTTCTCCTTTGTGCAAGTGACAACCAGTCAGTTTAGGAGGACAGAGAAAAGGTAAACATCGCTGTCCTGTACATGTTATTGCTGTTCAGTTGGTTCATTTAGGCAGTTCCTAGATTTCTTGCTAAATCCATCTTGTGTCATCCAGGTGAGTAACTCAACATGTTTGCCCTATCATGTTTAGTAAGGACAAGGAACAAAGTGGCTAAATTTCCCTTACCCCTTGAGATGAATAATCCAGATGTAGAAATGCTGCATAGTAAAATCTTCTGTCATTTTGCTGTACAGCATGTCCTGCTTTTTGAGTTAAGTGACTCCCATAGTTCTCCTTTTAGCTAGAGGAAAGAAATTGTATTTGTGATTATTGCCATAATAAAAGGGAGGATTTACTCTTTCTCCAGGGTTTTTCAACATGTGGGGATTTGGAAGGGCAAACAAGCAGGCAAACCAAGCTGCTAAGAAGACACAGGAGAATACAACTACGTATTTCTTGGAGTTGGTTGGTGATTTAATTGGTCATTCCTCAGCTGTGCAGGTAGGTCAGCTTTAGTAAGAACAAGAAAAAGTGAGTATCACTTATTAATGTAATTTTGGAAGTGTTTCTTCTTAAACAGCTATAACTTATGACTTCGTGGCTCTGGAGGCTGGGAACGTGTTTATCACACTGCAGAATTGTGTGGGAGGCCTAGGCTTTGGGCTCTTCTGAATTCACAAGAAACTTAATGACCAATAATAACATGTTGATTGTGTGATATATTTAGTCCAGTGTGAGCATAACAACATGTAGTGACTTAAAGAAGTCCTCATCAAACTCAAGCAGTAACTGATGCCTGAGGATTGTGTGCATAGATATATACGTGAATGCTATAGAAAATCTGTTTGGGTATTGGATTTTTTTGCAGACGGCAAACAGTATATGTTGCAATTTTGCGTGCCCGATGTTCAAACAGAATTGCTTCAGACATTTGTTTCATATCATGCATTTGTTTAGTCCAGCTGTAATCTGCATGTTAAGCAAGTTACGTTTTTTTTGCAGATGTTTTTATACTTTGGTGAACTAGGACTGGCTACGTGTTCTGCTGACCATCTTATTATTTTGTGGAAGGATGGTGAACAGGAATCTAGACTCCGCAGTGTAAGACTATTTCAGAAACTGGCACAAAATGGTGGCTCACAACTCAAATTCTAAGTTACTGGAATACAGGGTATATACACATAAACTGGATCTGCCTTAAATGTAAAGGGAAGTCTGAACTACTAGAAAAGTGACTATCATTAAGGCTTACACTTAATGTCATATATTAAAATTGATATTTTTGTTATTTGCTGCTATGCTTCTCAAAGGAGAATGTTGCAGGTTGAAACTTACTTGGCTTACTGTCAGCAGAAATGGTGTTCTCTTAAACCACTGAAGATAGTGATGACAAATTAAATAGTTTCTAGTATTATTTCTAATGTTTAAAAACATTGTGGATGGATATGGAAAATTAGAGTTGTTAACTGCCTTTACATGGATTGTAACTAAGGAAGTTTGGGGGCATTTTGCAGCATCATGTGCAGAATGGAGGCATGGCAGCAAATCAGAGGCTTCCTGCTCTATGTAATTTATTTCTTAAAGCTAGATTTTAGTCACTGATGGCTCAGACATGTATCTACAAAGACGACTGTTCTCAAATAGTTCTAATGCCTGAAGCTGCTATCCTGTACCAAGGGTAAGAGGAAGAAAGTAGTGGGCAATAGCAGTTTGCCAGATTTTGATTTTTTGGGGGGGAAAAAATATAGTGGTATAAAGATACTGCAAGTTTGCAGCTGGTATAGTTTTACTGTGGGTTAACCTACAGCGGAGTTTACATAGCACCATTACTATGTCTAGCATGATATGTGATTGGTTTAGCTTAGTCTTGCTATAGTGCATTTATCTAATTAATTTGTCTCTTCAAAACAGAACAAAAAAGCATTGCCCAACCCTGTGGGTGCTTGCCCCCACTCCCGAATCCAGGCATTGTCTCTTGATTTCTACCATAATCATCCCTGGAAGGCAGAGCAGAGGGATGGTAAAAGTATGGGCTATATTCCCCCTGCCCCTTTGTGAACTTGTACAGCTCATCTCATCTGTTGAGTGTAGATCCCAAGATGGCATTTCCAAAAAAAAATACAAAGCAGATGGAGGCATAATTAAAGGCCCCTCTCCTTTCTATTCAGGAAGGATAACTCAGCTTTAAAGCTTGAACTGCATGCTCTTTGCTCCAAAGGTAGCTATAGACTGGCATAGGAAAGAAGTTTGAATTACAGCTGATGATAACATGCTTTGTGGGTATGTTACAGTAAGTGGGGGTGGGAGTTACCTGTTAATTTCGCCAGCCTTTAGCTAATACATTGTTTCAGCTGGTCTTCATCAGCAAGCATTGTCTTTTCAGTTACTCTGTGAAGGTACCACCTCAGGAAGACCAGTTTCTCTCCAGCTCTTTTTTCTTATTTCAAGTGAGAAATAACTGTTTAGTCTATATATAAAGTATATGTGTGTGTTGTTACTAAAACTTTGCAAAAAGTTAATTGTTACTAAAACAGTTAATTTTTCTGGAGCCGCTATCATCAATTATAACTAGAGAGAAGGAACATCATCCTTTTTAATTATCTGTTCTTCCTATACCATGAAAAATCAGCTATTTCATTTTTATGTGAGTGCTTTTGCGTGAATACCTGGTAGAGAAACAGACCTATTTAACTGAACAGTTCTATTCACAAAACTCATTGTGCATTTTACAGTGATGTAATTCAGCCTTAAATAGTCCTACATGCTTAAAATATATTTATATCTATAAAAAGGTGCCATTGTTCTTAGATGCACTCAGTTGGTAACAGATGTCCCAAGGGTCTCTTTCTTTAACTCAACCATGTTTAAAGGTATTAAATTTGAACAAAGAAGTTTTACATGTAAAGTTTGAGCATAACAACGAATATAGTAAGGCTATATTAGCCAATTCATTTTCAGTAAGATTTTTGTCACTTGCTGTTGAGAAGTACAGTGAGCAGAAGAATTAGGGTGATCAGGTTATAAATGTGGCTTCCATCCAGTGTCCTTTTAAATTTCATTTTTCAGCTTGCAGTAAGTTTCCATATGTTCAACCTCATGAAGGTAAGTATCAGATTTATCCTTAATGTTTGTACAAACCCGAGGAAGCTGTTTCAATATCTCTGCATGACAATAGCATGAAACAATTAGCTGTTAGTCAAGTAGATGGGTTAGAGTCCAGGAAACCTGACAAAACTGGGACATTAAAATTAATCTGTGCTGATTCTTCTGCTCTTAAAGAAGCTTTGACTACATTAGGACATCACTGCACACAAATTACTTTTTTGCTTAGTCTTCAGCTGGGGAAAGAAACAGGAGGCTCTCACAACAAATATACTGATTCCACATGAAAGCCTTATCTCATGAACCAGAACTGAGGCTGACCTTTATTCCTTATGTTCCTTCCTCCATTAACATTTCCCTCTGTGTGTCAGAAATGTGACAGAATAACACACCAAACTGTTTTACATGGTTGTGGTCTTACAGTGATGCTGTATTTAACAAATAAAATTAAAGATGACAAAGCTTTGAAAATTTGTGAAATTCTTTTCTCTAATGCAAGCTTCAGCTAGAGTTCAGTCATTAGGATATTAAAACCTTTGAGGGCGCTAGTTCCAAACAAAGGAATGATAAAAGCCAACAGTTTATGGTACAAAAAACAGAGTTTCAACTTATCTGAATAAAAATCCATTGAAAAAATGTTGAAATACATAATAAGAAATAATTAATATAGGTACTTTACCAAAGACACCATTCTTCAAATATACACAATGCAGCATTTTAATACACAGCAACCTGCCTTAGCTATGACAAAAGTAAGGTTCTATTACAATTCTAACAAAAATATAGCTTATATACATTTCTCTGCACATATATTTTATGAATGTTTCAATTTGTTTTCAGGAACTTGGTACAAAACATAGAAAAAAGGTTGGCACATTATGTAAGCTACCTGCAGTAAACAATGATCACTGTCACTCTTCTTCCACAGCCATCTAAGTTTCATTCTTTTTCTTTACCTTGTTCAACTCTTAGCACAGCACAGCACAAGGGTGGTAAAGAGTGCATCTCAGGACCTTTCCTTTTACTGAGCAATGGACTAGCTCCTTAGCTGAAGTCACAGCTTTGACACTCTTGCCTGCAGCCTGGAGTGCACAGTGTTAAAAATCAGCAGTTTCGCTAGTATTTATTAACTGGAAAAAAAAAAAAAAAATCTGAGAATAGGCTAAAATGTGAACTTATGTTCATGTTCTGCATGTAATTAAAATGAAATGTACAAAAATACGCATTTGTGCTTTGGAAGCTTTAGCATAAATTTAATGTGTTAAAACTAATGAAAAAAACTATGTTCAATTTCTAACTTATTTACATCTTTTGAAATACTTTTTACATCACAAAACAAAACAGCATTTTATTAGGAGGGAAAAAGCAGTACAAATTATAAAGCTGTTATATAATTTATAACCTGGAAACTCTTTTAAAAAAGCTACAGGTTCGTACTGTAAGTAAGTAGCACAATATATGGCCTTGTCATAAAATTTATATTGGTTTAATAAAATTGATGACCATGTGTACAAACACCACGTTATAAAAAAGGGTGTTGATCAATTCATTACCACAATGGTTTATATGTAAAATTTGACAAAACATTGCACAGTAACATCTCTATGAAGGCAGAGAAAAAGGTAGATGGCACCAAGTATACAGAACATGCTTATTTTCTTCCGTTATTTAAGCAATTTAAAGTAAATTTGACTCTAATACCAAGATGTGATATGGAAAAGAGAGAGCAGGTGGTACTTTGACAGCTTTATACTCTGCCTGTGTAATAGTTTAAAAAAAAAAAAAAGTTGTTTTAAATGGTGCAGGTTTTTTTCACTGTATCCAATTTCTTGGGGGGGGGGGGGCATCTGTTGTGCATGTTCTCCTTAGAACTATGGTCAAAAGAGCTTAAGAACACATGCAGAGTTGGAACAACTTTATGTTAGGTAAGTGGGAGGTTTTTATGCTTATTTGTCAACCTATTTTCATTCTACTGGTGAACAGATCACCCTTCTGCTTGAGAAAGTTGTGTGAAGTGTTAGTGAATACAGTTCTATCAGTTACAAGATTTGACTAATGCATATTCAGTAGTAGAAATTAGCTTCAAAAGTACCTTTTCTGCCACCAAATGATAGTTCCAAAGAGTTTTTAACTCATCTCTGGATTACACACCCTTCATGAAAACATCTTTGTTGTAGAATTTAGAGCAGCTTAAAAGTGATGGATAAAGTATTTCCTTCTTGCGTTAGTCTTTAGTTCACTTGAAAGGAAAACACCATCCCTCTTGTATCCAAGTTAGTAAGTGATTCACAGTGAAACTGGTAGATCAAGAGGTCTGTTTTTCGTGCCTTAATGTCAATTGTTGTTTTCCGATGGAAGCCTGAGACTCTTGCACTTTAACTCATCTAATGTTTTCCAGTGTTTATAGTTATTAGCCAAGTGTTGCATCAAAACAGGCAGATGTGCAAATGCTGAAATGAAGAGGAGGAAAAAGTTGTACTTTTTATATATATATCTACATACACAGAATGGGCAGAACAACAGTGCAACCTGGCCTGTGTCTGAAATTCACATTCTTCTAATTACTTGTGCTCTTTTTTAGTTGTAAGCTAATGCTAAATGGGAAAACTGTATTATTTTTCAGTCTTCTTTTTTTAAGCAAATCCCTTTCTTAAAGTAATGATGACTATCACATTATTCTAGCACAAAACCACTGTCAGCTTATTTTTCTGCTGTTCAAAGAAATACTTTGTTAAAGGAAAAAAAACAGATGAAAACTTAGTTTTAAGCCACTGCTCCTTCCTTCTTTACATAGATCATCTGGTGTACTTAACTTCTGTGAAGCTTGTACTGTGTACAGTGAAACCAGCTTCAAGAGAATCATTGCTCAGGTCCTGTGTAGCGCAGCATACTGACTGCTTATATATACCATTAACTGCCCCTGAGGAAAAATGGACTAATCACCAGCTTGCAGTAATTAATTTTAGGCTATAGAAATTTCTGCCTCAGAGCCAGGAAGAAAAAAGTGCAAATACTTACCATCCCACGCATCGAACATATCTGTTATAAAATAATCAATGAAGGAAATCTGAGACTTGGGTATGCTGCAGGTGTTTCTATCAAATACTGGCATTACAACAGGCAGACCCTGTCTTTTCTCTTCATCAGTCTAAGAAAAAAAAACACCTCCTGTTAGCCCTGGAGCTTTGCTGGCTTTCACACTAGAATAGCAAAAGGTCAAGGCATTAGATGAATTACTTAAGACCAGTACAGTAGGAGATCTGAGGCAAAACTTAGAACCTCAGAAGTGAACTGCCGTAGTTTCATGTGCCTTGTGTCTTCTGGAGCAGAGAGACTGAACTCATTCTCTCTTCCCTTCCACAAGTACTCTATTAGGGTAGTGCCGTGATTGCTCTTAGCTCCAGTGAGACAGAACACACTCTGATCTGGTGCTTAGGGCTCAGTAGCTGAAACTGGACAATGGGGTTTCAGATTCCTTTAGTAGAGGACAGATTTGAACTCTCCTTCTCCACATGTCTGGTGGTTGTTCCAAACCATTTATCTTTTAAGTAAGAGGGATGTTGCTGTCACTATTTTCTCTGCTTGTGTCTTGTATAAGATTAATAAAAGTCAGACTATGCCCTTTAACTCTGTGCCCACAAATGAGAGAGGGTTAATTTTTTTCCTTTTCCTTGCTCTCAGTATGGTGGAAGAGCCAATCAGCTCAACAGTCTTAGCATCCAAGTACAAAAAAACATTTTAATAGTTTAGGCACCAAAGTAGTCCCAAAAATTACCACATGAGGTGAATGAAAAGCAGAACAGTTCTTAGCACCTCTTATTGTTGCTGGTAGACTTATACCAAAGAGAGCCAATTTAAAGCTAGCTCATGATACCTCCCTTGCTAGGGAGATACAGCCTTGGTGACCTGTGTGCATCTTACCGTGATAGCGATCAAATACTCAAAGGATTCACTCCCCAGGATTAAAATGAAATTCAGACATGTTCTAGGCTCTATCTACTACTTCTGTCAGTAATGACTGTCGCATCTGCAATCTACATTTGGATGGTAGGCATGCCCCACTTTTCGTCTCTCCAGTTGTAGCTGCTAATTTCCATATTAGTGGCAAATAAAAACTAAGAATCTACCAGTTGTTCAAAGAACTAGAAGACTATTTAACTTTCAGGAAACTGATGTGTTTGTGTTAGAGAAATTGAATATTAAGAAATAATATATTCACGTCTCTTCTTAGGATCCCAGATGATAAACACTGCCCATATGCCTGCAGTACTGGACTGCCATATTATCTGCCTACTGGGACCATAGTTCAGGTACCAGCTCAGAAGAGAAAAGGCCAGCCTGATGAGTCAATCGAGGGGTTCATGAGGCACAGAATCGTTCCTCACGCTCTCTTCAGGGAAGGCATTGGGACTAGAACCTGTAACAGTGACAGGCTCGAACTTCAGCCAATTAAACTGATTAATATTAGTCCAATCATTTTGTTTTGGCTACACAGAGAAAGTTAAAACTGTAAAACCTCCTTTCCACCATTTGGTACTGCAAACTTCAGGGTAAACTTAAACTAGCTAACTTGGACAGACTGACTGGGGTAAATTCTTCTGCATGAAAGTGAGCAGCCAGTTGTGAGTTGGGAAGAAAAGCAGGTTTGGACTCCAGGACAAGTCTGGGTAGACCCCATGTGGACTAGAAGAGCAGACGACATGCATTTTCTCACTGATAAAAATACACATACCTGTGCAAAATACTCTTCAGAAATCCTCCCAGCCCATTCAATACATAGCTCTAGGGGGCGACATGGATTTGCTACATCCGCACATTTAATCATCATGCGCTTGATCAGTGTCTGGTTATCTGGAAAATTCTTGATATTGGCTGTACATTCACATTCGCTGCCTTCACTCTGTAACAGAGAGTCAGTTATGGCTTGCATCCCTGCTGGCACGAGTAAATGCATCATTATTACTATCTCCACAGTGCTTGGGTAGGAAGAATGCACCCAGTCTGATTGCTTTCTAAATGCATACAGCATACCCGGGGTGTGTATGTGCATGCATCCACAGCTGCGGGCTGCTGAGCTGCGGTCACCCCATGTTTAGCTTTGGGGTGGTGATGGCAGGGGCTGTTTTGCTTACCTGAGTTTTTAGAGTTAGGTTCCATTCACAGGTGAGAAAACTGAGACAGGCACAGAGGGGTAAACTCACTTGTACAATTGCCTATGATTCTTTTAGAAGCAGAAGACCGTGCCGTTCAGTTTTAGTAGGTTTTGAAATAAGAAAATATATTCTGTGCCTCTTTTGTGCTGGATTTTGAATGTAGGCCTGGAACACTTTCTGGCCTTAGGTGCATCTTGGCTTACCTATGAGCCTAAGAGTTGGAAAATGCAAGAGTGGCAGACTGACTGCAGAAGGTCTCTGTTTGCTAGGAAGTAAAATACAGGACTGCTTAGTGACTGCTCTGGAGAGTGGGTGGGGGAGACAGAGAACTTGTAACAAGTCTGCTGTGGCATCATCTTCCAGATTTTGAACAGCTTAGAAGGGCACAGGTATATTACGTTCCTTATTGAGTAATAAAAAGCCTCCACCTCAGCTCACCATGGCATTCAAACTGTTTTCAAAATAATATATTTGTGTAATTATGGCTTCCCTTTGCTGCTAAGTTCAACTCTGAATCAAAAATTGAACATAAATACTTTTTACCACCACTGCTAAATTAATGTCTTTGTGGTTTATGGGGAGATATTTTGCAGTGACTCTTGCCAATTGGGGCATTAATCTTCTAACTTTATGTTTAACAGTTAATTTTTTTTCAGCATGGGTAGCCCAGCAATGAGCTGCCAAATTAGACCTCCTTCTTAACTGCTGCTCAAGATCAAAAATAGGAAGAGGCACCATTAACAATAAGGAACAGAAAAAACTGCTACTAGGAAAAAAAAAGTCTGTAATATGGGTGGCTTTGTGCTGCAGTTTTATTGCTCTCCAATTCTTGCACATTTTAAAAATAACCTCTGCGATAAACTGGTAAAATAAAGTGAATCAAAGAAAATGCTTTCTATAGCTTAAAAACGCTGATTTCAGGGGAACGTGTGATGAACATCATTGAAATGCACCTTAGCAACTGCTAGAGCAAATGCGTTAATGGGATAAAAGGGAGATTCCCAGAAACGCGTTCAAGCTTGGGAACACTGTGGTTTCAGTAAGACTTGTGCATCTAAATCCTACAGGACCACTTGGGAAAAAGACTTTTAAAGGAGGGGAGGTAGGGAAACCATTCAGAATATGCTTAAGCTATCAGAGGGAGAAATGAACCATTGTCCCAGAACGCAGACTTCCCAGTGCCACCTCGGAGGGCATAAAAAGAAACCGACAGGCGCACAGCAAGCTGCCATCTGGTGCACAGGCAAGTACAGAGGAAACATGGAAGTGGCTAATTCTACACAGAGAGGCCTGCAGATGTGGACATTTCTTTTCTGCTAGCTTGGACCTAAAGTGGAATCTCTGCTGTCCTGGCTTAGCCTACGCCACAACAGAAAACCCATGTAACGCACTGCTAGGAGATGCGCTGGGAGCACAATGCAGAAACAGTGAAGGAGCAGCTCCTGTTTGATTTGGACGGCCTCCAGCGGGTCCCAGAGTGGCCAGACCCTGTCCCTCTGTGCTGTGGGCGTTCTGGCACTGTGAAGCGGCGAGCTCAGGTGCAGTGCCACGTGCAGAGCCCTCCAGAGCCTGGGAGTGCTGGGCAGGACAGTGCCAAGTCTCCACGGAGCCAATCAGTTCAGCAGCATTTGTGACTTCCAGCTCAAACTGCTGTGAAAACAGAGCTCAAGCTCTCCCTAGAAGCAGGTTAGCTAAACTGATGTAATGCTATCCCTAAGCCATAAAGGGGCAGCAGTCCTGACTGGTTTCTGCACCCACTACAGTCTACAGTGTAAATGGTCCAATTATGGAGAAAGGACGGAAGCTAATTTTTTTTATTTTAATACTATTGACCTTCAATATTGTCTGATTTTTTTTCAGTGCTTCGAACAAAGCACTGTTTTCACTAAGCAGGGATAAGATGATCTCTGCTTAAGTGGGTAACACTGCCCTAGAGAACCTGGTCAGAGACAGAGCGCTCAACCTTGAGAAGCAGCGACAGAAGCCCTGCCAGGGCTGGGAAACCTAGCGCCATCTCAGGAAATAGCCCTGGCTGGCTATGGAGCAGTAGGGTACAAGCAACTAATGGGAATAAGGCACAGACACCTGTTGGCACAGGCAGGAATGGGGCAGGGTTCTGCGTGGAGAGGTCTCAAGAAGAGATGGAGTCATGGCACATGGTGTGCAGCTTCCAGATGACACCACAGCGTGCCTGTCAGCGCAGGTTCCTGGTTACAGCCCCTGCAGAGGTATCAGCTGGCTCTGGTAAACCCCACCGTTCAGATGTGTGCGTGATAACCACACGTCTAACTGTAGGCACAAGTGCCAGCTTGGTACCGCACACACAACTTTGCATGTACAAAAGCATCAACCTCCATGCTTTGTGAACACAGGATAGCTTCAAAAGGAAGGCTTGTAAAAGGAAGTGTTTAAATCAGCTCAGGGCAGAGGCAGTTACAGAAAGCATTGAAAAACTAAAGTCTTTTCTCACACTTGGAGGTGTGAGGTCAAAAATTCAATTGTCTTTTGGGCATTACCACAATGGAAATCAATACAACATGAATGAAAACGATACTTGAAGTTGTCTTGGAAAACTTCATTGAAATGCCTAAAGGGGTGCTCTGCAGGCACTTACGTGTGAGCTGGTCTCCTCAGATGCCATTGGCTTGTTGATGCTGTTCACAAATTTGTTCACGTGCTCAAAGTGCTTTGTCATCTCTGTTGCCAAAACCATATCAATAATGGCCTGGCGCAATGTCCGATAGTGATTTCTAGGAAAGAAAAACATTTCTTGCTCACAAGCTTGCCAGAGAGAACTCTGCCCTCTCCTTGTCCCTTTCCGGAGAGCACTGCAAAACACAGCTTGGGGGTTGCAGGCACACGAGCAGCTTCCGAAAAATTATGAATAGCCTGGGGCTGGAGGAATGGACTAGATCACTCCTCTAGGTTCCTCCAGCCCCAAATTCCTGTACTGCCTTTATTCTGTTATCTTTACCTGATGAAAATCAATTCCCTGAAGTCAATTAAAAATTACAACTCAATTTCAAAATGCTGTAATACTAGGACAAGTCCTCCAAGATTGGCACTAACACATTTCTGTTGCACTGCCTGTTAGCTTGGAAGTCTACTTAAAGCTCAGATTTTTTAAAAAAACGTTACATGGGGTAGACAAATCCATTAGCTGTTAGTGTCAGGCCCTGATTCCTTTCCCTCCCACCCTGCCCCTGCACGAGCTATGCTGACGCGATGGCAACTCCCAGGCCATGGGCGTGCACAGGAGCAGGGGGCTGCTGCCACGTGTCCCACAGCTTCACCTCCCTCTCTCCAGTGTGACTGCAGCAGTGCTGGCAAGCACGGGCCACGCACAGGCGCAGCACACAACACCTGGCTGCTTGAGTGACAAGCACGCCCAAAAAGCCATTCCCCGGCTCCTGCAATGAGAAGGCAGCAGGCCAGATGCAGCCTTGAGGCTTCCAATCGGACCGTGCCAACGTAATCCATAAAAGCATCTTTATATGCTTCCAAACAATATAAAGCACACAGTGCTACAAAACACAGAGCATGGGGAAAAAATAAAGCCTTTTGAAATTAATGTACATAGGATTCTGGAAGAGGTTACATATTAACACGGCTATTCAAATAGTATCTTCTGTATTGGAAGGTAGCTCTCAATCCACATCAAACTAAAATCCCCAACCAACTGATTGACAAGACCTCCCCCCGCCTTTTCCAGCAGACCTACCTATCAATATTCTTGAAAATGTTGCATTTGCTGTCTTTAGCTGTGAGCTGAAATGCCAGTGCTGTGTGGTGACTCTCTAAGACAGCAGTATCATTGTAAAGGACAGCTAATTCACTGCCCGCATTGCACAGGAAAGAGTTGGTCCGTCCAGGGTGATCTACATCATGAATGGTGGCAGCTATTAATGCAGCCACCTCATCTAAATGGTCAAGGCTTCCCTACAGGAGAGAGAAATATCATCATGTGTCACCAAAAAAAAAAAAAAAAAAATCAATAATATCTGATCATTTCTGTGTACCCAGAACCATGCAAGTGTAAGCCTGAGTGCAGGGATCCTGCCTCTTTGTAATCATTTTCCTCTCACTGTGCACCAAGATTACCCGCACTCACGCCCCTGCCCCCATGCTCACCCAAACCCTCTTTCCTTAATGAAGCTTTTTACTGTGCCATCACCAAAGCAACAGCTCTACATTGCATCCTCTTGTAGGTGTCCTTCCACTTTGTGCACTTGTCTTGAGACTCTATATTCCTACAGAGCTTGTGCGTTTTGCAAAGCTCTATAAAGAACTAACAGTCAGTTACCAAAAGATAAACAAGTAGTTTTTTTTCCTATGGGTGCCAGTTACAAGTATAAATTCCTTCCTCACACGAGCAGGCTCTTTAGAGAAACTGTGTGGGCCTGCAGGCATCACAGGAAAAGGCTTCAAGGGTAGAGCCAAGGGTAGAGCAACTTTATGAAGCCAGGACCATTATTTAAATAAATACATGACTTTTGAATGACAAATCTAAAAGAGCTGCAGGTGTTCAGGCTGGCACCTGGGCAAACACACTAAAATCCTCGCCTAGAGGACTCCTAGGTGATAGTTATACCTTAACTCTCTCCTTGCCAAGAAAGAATGCCGTTGCGTGCAAGACATCCGCTGCGTGCGTGGAGTTGTGGTAGGAGTTGGAGGAATGGTAGTTGGCTTCAATCATCTGCAGCCAGGCTCGTAATGTTGCTTCTGAACAGTTTAAAAACTCAGAGACCCCAAATCGAGCGAAAACTTTTAGGCCCAAATAAACTAATGGCCTGGAAAACAACAGAAGGGAATGATACCACCGTAAACCGCAAAGTTCTAAAGGATGTTATCTTTTGACAGAGAAACCAACAACATCTTAAACACATAAGATTCCTCTTCAGGACACCTTCTAAACACACTATTTAAAAAAAAAAAAAAAAGAGGGGAGGATGGAAAAAAAATCTTTTACTTGCGCATTTATAACCTTTAAAAAGCCTGGCCAACAAGGTTACAAATTGTAACCATTTATCATCCTTTCAGATATTATTTTAATGTTTTACAGAAACGGCACAGTTCCATTACAGTGTCACAAATTACTGTGATTTTAGTTTAGACCTTTTGATATCTAACATAAAAATTTATTAAAAGCTCGGTTCCTGTGTCTTCTGATTATTTGTCAATCGATCAAAAATACATTTTTTCTGCCAAGAGAAAACAAACTTGAAATATGAGCCAGACACATTCCGAAGTCTAAAACATCACAAGACAAAGGGCCAAACTGTTTTAAATAATACTGTGACTTTATGGGGTCCAAACTCCTAATCCCTACATATTTAAAGCTGGTAATATGCAAAGCATTGTGATGTTTCTTGGAGAAGCTCTGAGCACTGGGTCACTATTTCATGTAAAGTCTTCCAGCCTTAGCAGGACTGGATCTCTTTCAAGAAATGAGACAGGACATAGCTTTTTTCGTCATAGACAAAAAATGTCTTGAACTGGGAATACTAACAGGCAGCAGGTAGGGGTGCGTGGCTGTGGGTGTGTGTAAGGGTTAATGCCTGAAATGGAACGTTTGAACTCTCAAGCAGACGCCTGCTACTTGCTAGCTATGGCTGGTACAGGCTGGACTAAACCAAAATGGCACTTCCTAAATCCTTCAAAAGAGGCATGAGAGAGAAACACCACTTAGGAGGCTGATTGTGCATTGTCCTTCTCTGTATTTAAATTGGGAAAAACAGGGGCTTGGCGCTGAAAAAGAAGGGTGCCCAAACAGAAGGGGTCTTGTAAAGAAGAAGGGGGCCTAGAAAGAAGCAGGTGAAGCTCCTGGCTGCAAGGAAAGATCCTGGGAGTGGAGGAAGACCCTGGGGATCCGAGAGCTGTGTGGAGATGATTGCCGGGGATGCCCAGGGACCTTGGCCAGTGATGCCCGAGACTGGAAACTGCGAGCAGCTGCACAGTACGAACCAGTTCCACTTTCTGCCCGATTTTCCCAGACCAACAGCGATCTGCCCGCTGGGGAGAGAAGCTGGGTAATGCTGGCAGAGGGGAGCGAGTGTGTGAAATAAGCAAGTATGGTAAAAGCTCTCATCTTGGTGGTTCTTAAATCCTGATCCGCTACAGGCTGTCATTTATTTACAGTCTTGCCTGTGACCGAGTCCCATGTATCGGTCATATTTTTTGTTCCTGCAAGATGCCCTACAGAGCTCCTGAGCGGGAAGGGCAATAACCAAAAGCCACTATCTGCAAATTAAAACCAGACAAATGCAAATTCATACTATGAGCACCTTCTTTAAAGAGACAAGGTGATTAACCTCTGGAACAGAATACTGGAGGAGCTGTTAGTCTCCCCAGTTCCTTGCATCTTGGAATCAAAATCACTTCTCTCTCTGGATGACATGTTTATTTTTATAATCTGCATGAGACCAAGTATACTGGTGCCTCCTTTCAACACAGTCTTCAAAATCTCAGGCTCTCTTGGCCTTTTGTCCCTCATCCCAATCTTCTAAGCCATAATCAAAAGCCATAGCTGCTTCCGAGCTGCTTAAATCGTGGGGGATGAGGTGAGCGGCTTGCATTTTTCAGCAAGACCATTTGTGCAGCAGCAAAAAAAGGGGCACCTGTGGGACATCCAGAACGTAACAACACCAGTCCATGCCAAATAGCGTTACATGGATAGACTAGATGGGGTAGAGACAAGCTAAAAATTGAACAGGAAACAGGAAGGGCTGTAGATGCTGTCAGGAAAGACAACAGTCTGCAGGGGTTCTCCACTGCCTGTGCATGCATCCTGATCATAGTGTGTGCCTGGGTTGTTAAAATAGGACAAGTAACATCAACACATACATGCACAAAAAAAAAAAAAAAAAAAAAAGAAAACACCCAAGACTGCTCTCACAGATCAGCTGTATCTTGCTTCAGTTCTTCCAGAGCACAGCACTTTGTGCCACAGCACCTCAACAAGTTCATTAAAGGCACCCAGGGAAAGGGGTCCAGTACCTTTTATTTGTAACAGCCTCTAACTCAAAAATATTGAAGTCCCAGCTTTCTTCATTATCCAGGAGCTGTGCGATACAAGGTGGAACATCGTTGATGGTAATTGGCACTGAAAGGTGACTATGGCTCAGGTTCATATCTGTTGAAATGGAATGCAAATACAATACTTCTGGATTTTATTTCATGTGTAGAATTCAACTTAGAAAACAACTTTTTTTCAAGACAAAATCTAGCTGGAAAAAGTCTGTAAAAGCCTATCGTATCTACGGTTTATATCTTTATATGTTATTTGGACATATACTAAAAAAAAAAAACAAATCAGTGATCATCTCTTTGAGTGAGAATTTAGTTTTTTTTCAGTTTGATTTTCTGCATTTTTAAATGTCTTATTTTAAGTATTTTAACCTGCTTTAACTCCAAAATAAAGACAGTCCAGCACTTTAGTTCTACGGCCACTTAGACAACCATTTCCAAAGACTTATGCCACATTGCAAATTAGCACAGAGCTCTACATCTTTGTCATCTGCAAATGAAGTAACACTGGTAAAAGGAATTTTAAAATGGCAGCTTACTCTTAGAAAACACATACTCGTTTCCTGACAGTCTTCTCAAGCCATCCTGAAATAAGTAAAGATGCAAGTTTTAGGCAAACACAGTACACATGCATGATTAATTGTAAAAACACAACATGCATTTTCTTTTTAGGTACTATTCCTGGGTATTGAGAACATTACTCGTATTGTAGCATCATAAGCACCGTCCTTGTTTTAAGGTCTTCCACTATAGATACAGAAGGATCCAACAAGAAGCATGTAAATTCCAGCTCTGTCTTCTCTGATTTGGCAAATTTGACAGAAGTGATAACTGCTTTCAACTGGACTCTATGGATATCAAAGGATCAGGAGTATGAGCTCTCCAGAAAAGAGATCTCATAGAGTCTACAGTGTACTGTACAGTGTACTGCCCTCCTTGCTGCTTCCATTGGCATCTGCAGGATTTCATCGTTCACATTAACTAATACAATTTATTCTTCCTTTTCTTTATATCATTTTGGCAAGGATCAGCTCAGTGTTCATCAAAAAAAAGAGGTAATCCATGATGATGAGGCAGGCCCTCTCTGTAAGGGAGTGTTGCTACTGTTAGGAAACTAAAGTTAGAACGTGACGAAAGTAAATCTCAGTTTTACTGTCCTCACCTAATCGTCGGGTACAGCAGATGTAGAGCAATCCCTCTAATGCAGCATCTAAACTCCTAGGGCTTCTAAAAAGTATCTCCTTGAGACAAAGCAGATTAGATGACACAGTTTCTAGTGGTATCCATGTTCACTTGTATATGAGGATGAAAGCATCCAGTGGGCTAAGACATTGCCATAATATACCTTACTACATCTTGGTGCTTACTGTTGGCAGAGACCTCTCCCTCCCATTGCTTGTACAATTTTAGGACAGAAGATCACCGAACAGTGATGCACTAGGAGCAGTGACTTAATCTTTACTCATTTTACTTACAGTCATCAGACCTCCAACAAGATCACTTGTGTGAGGATCTTCATCTTTGGTACCTAGCTGAGGGGAGTAAAGTTCTGTTGTCCGCAAGATTTCCAGAACTCTGTCCAAGGCTTCTGCTACTGTGATGGGGCTGTTTTCCTGGGCAGCATTAATTATATTAATAACCTGAAAGCAGATTAGGGAGGTGAGTGAGGAAAAGTGAACACCACATTGTTCTTTTCTTATTACAAAATCTTTGTTGGCAAAACATTATGCTGCTTCCCACTTAGCAAGTGCTATGTAATTCTCCCCAGCCCTTTGAGTACAACCATGAAAATGTAAATTTGTGCTTTGATTCCCAGCTACCTGGCTACTGTTTGTAACTGGTAAACTCCTACGAAGGGGCGGCAGAAGGGAGGGTGCAAAATATCTAAAGTAGTCCCAGATGGATAGACAAACAACTGGCCATGTCACAGTCCTTCAACATATGCAGGGCTGCTCAGACCCAGTCAAGCAGTCCGTAGAGAATAAAAGGGACTGCTGGACAGGATTCAGATATCCTGATATTGGATTTAAAGGCTTAATTTATTCAGTATGGAAAGGAAGGGCAGGGAGCAGCAACAGCTGGGCTGTGGCTGAGGGAGAAGAGGATGGCTCTTCTCTGCCTTCCACAATGCATCTCAGCTGCAAACTGGAAAAGGAGGAATGACACAGCCGCACCAAGGACTGCCCCTGGCATGGCTAGGACTGAGAGGAAAAAAGCCCCAGCGTCCTCTCCAGCAACCAGAAGCTGCTGCTGAGATACTACAGGCCTCCCTGCAGGTATGTGAAGATCCTGGGGGTGAAAGAAAAGGAAAGGAACCAGCTGCTGTATCAGGCAGGTTGGTGCTTGGAGGCAATGGGCTTGAGGATGGGAAGAGAAGATGGGGAGAAGGGAAAAAATGGCTTGAGGGTGGGAGATGGCAGGCACCACGGTCTGTGGGAAGAGTGAGTATGCAGCTGCTTTGGGACAGCAGAATTTGGGTAAAACAGGTAGAGAAGAACCAGTACAGGAAAGTGGGTAACAGAATGTGGTGTAGGTAACAGCAGAGAGCACATATCCTCCTGCACATGCACAGCCCAGCAGAGTAGGGTCCTCTTCCTGCCACAAGCAGTGTAGCTGAACAAACATAGCAAGGCCACCCTTCTTCCTCATGACTATGACTAGGAATGAGAGGCACAAAGTTGGAAGGAAAAAAGAAAAACAGGATCGATTTTAATTATTCTGTTAGATACAAGGTGCAGTATATATAATCCCTTAATGTCTGTAAATACTGCCATTAACTACGTATTTCCCTATCGGAACAACTCTAAACTCCAAGTTTGTGGAGAAGGCAATGCTCAGGACTCACCTTCGTGATAGGAGCTTCTATTGTCATTGAGTGGATCCTTGCCATTGAAGAGTACCGGCGGGTCTGCAAACTTGGGGCTGCCATTAAAGAGAGCACTGTTTACATGTTGCAGAGTATAAATCATACGATGCCATTTAGAGTGCGCCAAACACTGTCATTAGGAAACAGCATGACAGAATCCAGGCTCGTCTCCTATTTCTCCTGTATCTCCCCTTCTGCCACTTCTTGCTTCGCTCTTTCATTTCTCATAGTGGTGCCTATCTCGTTTGCAGCTACCTCTCGCTTCCACTATCGGCTTTTCTATCCATCCTTCGCTCCAATTAGGCTCCTTTGTGCTCAGCACCTGCCACTCTCCATTTGTTTGCAAATGGATCTCTGCATACTATGGTTTCTCCTGTGAGTGTGCGTGCCCATCTCACCCCAGTGATGGCAACTGCTCTAATGAAACCCATTACTGCTCCCTATAAGCTGTCCTTCTCTCACTGTATCCCATGGCAAAAAGAAATCTCTGCCACCACCATCCCAACCTGGCAGCCAACCACAGATGGGATCAGAAGCGTTGTTCCCAAGTATCCAGTAGCAACAGATTTCTTTATGCCCCACTGTCTAATGAAATCAAAACACTATTTATGGAGCACAAGCTGCAGCTTTCCAAGGCAGGTGGAACTGGTGCTTCACCACACGCTCTTTTAGCACACACACATGACCTCTCTGCTGCAGCAAGCCACTCCTTTCTGTAAAGGCATCACGTGCTGCCATGCATCTTACAGCAACATGGATGCTCATGATGCGACAATGCTTTACTATTCTGAATAAAGAGATTTTTTAAGAAGTTACAAGCAACTAGAGAAACCTCTGTTTAATCAGTTGTGAATCTGTCTGGCTCCTCTTTCATTCTGCATTTCTATTGCCTAGGGCAATTACATTCTTTATTTCTAACCTTCCTCTTGATAGGTTTCTATTTTCTTACCATCACTACTTTGAGATGTTATTGACTTAACATCAATCGAGTCTTTCCTTCTGTTCTTGCATCTGAAGGAATGGGATTCTGTAAATAGAAAATAAAAGCTTTAAAAATGTGTCTGTAATACATACTTTTACAGCCTCCTCCATCTTAAAAATTACAAAGATTAAATGATCTCAACAATGTCACATAAGGAAGGGAAATACTGTAATGTTTACGCTTCAGAACAAGGGACTGAGATGTAAAACTGAGTATCTGTCAACTTATAGCAACTTGTCTAAAGTCACCTGGGAAGTTGTCTATCAGGAAAAGCAAGATAATTTACTGAACAGCGGACTCACTTAACTTAACTTTAGCTGCCTAAAAGCAACAGTCTTTCAGATTGTCTTTGTCTAAGGTAGTTGTCAAAGATGCCTCTAAATTAATGGGGACAGGCTGGGGCACAACCACAGAACAGTTCAGTGTACTTTAGGAGAGACATCTGTGGTAGGTGGGTTGAACCTCTTCTGCAAGTTCCTTTGCTCTCCACTGACACTGAACAAGTCTAAGGATTATGTACCTTTAGCTACCTGGAAATTTGGCTAAGTAAGAAAAATCCCGCCTTGGTCTATACACTTCCAGCCCTAGAATGAGGGCTGTTCCAGCCTCTTCGTACTCAGACAGCTTTTGCTTTTTATTTCACTAATTACTTGTACTCTGAGTTTAAGAAAAATTTAACATAATCACCAGGATTATAAATAATCAGTTCAGTCACTGCCAAAATTAACTGCACACCAAGCTGTCATTCTTTAAACTGCCATTTGGTGAAACAAGAGAAATCATCACATCCAGACAAATGCAAACGCCAGATGGAACTGACTCATACACATGCCTGGACAGGTTCTCAACAAACAAATAAATTTCAGTTTTCTCTAAAACCTTATAGTCTGCATGCTCCCTTTATGTTTATAAAAACAACAATCCCAGATATCTATGCATCCCTTTGCAAGGGTCTCTTCAAGTGCCTACTCCCAGACTATCTGAAATGTCACTCAAAGATCAGAGACCACAGAAAGCGTTCAAAAGGAGATAAGTATTGTGTGAAGAGTCAGAAATATCATAAAACTTATATTCTCAACATAAGGACAGAGCTACATATCAATGTTATAAGACAGAATTCTGTGTGGCATGTCTTCCAGAAAATTAAATTTCATCCAGTGCTCCAGAATTAAAAATATATCAATTTTATAAATGAGTGTTGAGAATTACTTTCTTTTTTTTACAAGTAAATTTGGGTCTTTTTGTTTTGCTTTACATCATACTGGAGCAACAGAAAGCATTTTCCTCTGTTGTGCTTTTGGTGCTTGTTGCAACTACTGTGTAGATTTATTCACTCAAAAGCTAGGTGCAGCTAATGTATGTTAAATTATTTTATTGTTTTGTTCATTTATTTGGTAGCTCTCCTCTTTTAACCCCTCTCCTGTGTTAACACATGCAAGAGTTTAAGATAAGGCACTTGAGGGAGAGTAAAACACAGCTGCAGGGCGGTAGCAGACAAGATACTCCTCGTGTTAAACATCAACTAGCGAGTTGGAAGATTTGCTAGTGCCACCTAGAGAGACACACGTGCATAAAAGCTACTCTATGCCAGGCTATAGTTTTAGCTGCAGATTTCTTAAATACTCAAGTAAAAATTTAGCCTTCTCCTGGTGAGTGAAATGTCTCCCCATCCAGATGTGTTGTGAAACACATCACAAACAGCAGCATACACATGGATCATCGTACTACCCTCATCATGTACTGGCATATGCCTTTAGATGGCTCTAGGCAGTAATTCTTGCAGCAGAGCCAATACCACAGCCACGTGACTTTAATGAGATAAAGTTGCCCGTTTTCAGTGTACCATAATCATCAATCAGACTTCAAGTAACGTGGCTTCCAGGTCTTGCTGAAATCTATGACAACAATGAATGAATCTAAATGCCTCTATATATAATCTGTGAAAGACATCAGTAAACTAACTAATAACAATTCTATTCCAGTGTTCTGCAACTTGATTCACAGGTGTTCCCACCTTCCCCTGTCTGCAGACTCCACAACCAGGAAAGAAGAATAACATTTATTACAGGAGCACAGGAGCAAGTAAACAGTTCAACACAGCAGGATCAGTTCTAATGGCAACTATGGTAATGAGAATAGCAAATAGCAAATATTGTCTCTCCCCTGACCCCTCGTTACACTTTTGCATCACTAAGTTCTCCAATGCTTCTATGTATCCTTGTGCTACTTAATTTAAAAAGTAGGGGATGTCAAGCGGTCACTTCTCACAGTCTTTGATAAGTTATGTTCTTCCATGTGAAGATCAAAAGCTGGCTGACAATGTGCAGCAACATGCCCAGTGTTTCAGAGGGGGAAGGGCCTCAGGCAGTAGAGGGTAACAGAGCATGAGAAACTAGATGCTGCATCTAGCCTAGATCAATAGAAAACTATTACAAGCTTAAAACTGGCCTTTTACACATCCTTCCTCAGGAAAAAGTGCTATTCCAAACAGTACACAGCATTGGAAAAAGTGATTATTCACTTGCACTCAAAACCTTTAGTAACTTCTGCGGAAAGCTTTTGACTGAGCGCTAGAACATGCTGTCTGCAAGTAAACAAACCTGCCTTGGATAGAGAGGGTGGTGCAGACACACAGCAACAACTCTGTCGTGCTCAGCACTGACTGGACATGAGGAGCTGTGGCCTGCATACTACACAGCTATCTTAGCCCCACACTGAGCACAGACTAATAGGTCCTGCTGACATGTCCTAAACTTGGAAATACTAGGACAGATCTTCTGGTAGCATGAATCAGTGCAGTTCCACATTTATTTCCAGTAGTAAGGGATACCAAGTTACACCAGCTGTGGGAAAAGACACGGTGTTTTAATACAACTAAGAGCAACGCATCTTAACTCTGAACGCTGGGCAAGAGCTCTGCACAGTAGACTGAATTACTAATGATTTTACAAATCCAGTTCATGGTGGATCATTAGAGCAGCTGGCATCAGGCATAGGCCATCTTTTTGACCACAAACTTGAATCGAAAGCGAAGAGACAACATTTCATACCAACAAAGAACCTGGCCACAGTTTCAAGCACGCAAGTACGTGAAGGTAAATGATAATATTCTGACCTGACTGAGAATTGTCGCCGGTATACTTCTCATCACGGTGGCTCTTGTAGAGCTGAAGACGCATCAAGAGTAAAAAACATACATAAGGAAAAAGAATACAAAAAGATTTTAAAAGAGCGAAATTCAACACCATCCTTATCCAATGTTTTCTGTTCCGTTATTAAAAAAAAAAAAGGCAAAGACTCTTCTGTTGGTGTAATTAGCTGTAGAGAAATAATACAAAAGCAAATAGACATGCAATGCAGGAAATCACTAATGTAATAGTGCTTTTCTGTACCAAGTTACTGTTTAATGCCTGTGTCTGCAGGAGAAATGACATTCATTTTCAAATAACGTTTTAAGGACAATTCTTAAATAAACCTGAAAGATTCCAGGAACAAAATGCAAAAAGAAAAGAGATTCTAAAATGTTATTCATTCTTGCCCTTGGTACAGTAATTCCAAAACCATTTTCTTAGCCTATTTAAGCCAATTGCAAGTATTCTCTCAAGGATCTGTGATAAACGGGACAGTTTTCATAAAAAAGAAAAACTCCCCAGCAACTGAAGGGTAGAGATAGATGTAATCCTTCAGAACCAGGGGATTTTCTTTATTTCTAAGTAATTTTTAATCATCTCCATGAATGAAAAAGTCAAATAAAACATTTTTTTTTGGTGCTTCTGAAACACCTTGGGTAGCTCCATGAATAGATATTTCAATATTTCATCAAATTTAGGTAAGACATATCCAGCCCCTTGAAGTTGTCGCATATTGCTTGGTCTCCAATAACACAGGTCAAATGCTTCTCCGTGTTTCCAACCTGCTCAGAAACAAACGCGCATCCTGTCCAATATGTGATAGTTTTAATATCTATTAATCACTTCACCCCTTTTCCTTTGTCACGTGGTTACAAAAAGTATTTCTGTGCAAGTAGGAAAACTGAATGGAACTCTCAGTTCCTTGTGCTCTAATTAGGTATAGCTAATAAAGCCATCTCAGTACAGTCACCTCATCTATGACAGTTAGTTCCTTTGACCAAATCCATCACCTGCCTAGAGCAAAGCACTAGCTTGCATGGAAGCCTGAAGTCCATGGTTGCTACTTGTGAGCTAAAGGGAGAGTACTGCAAGGCTGCACTTATCTGAGTGCTCATATCAGTGTATGACACTGCACGCTGCAGAGTCCTAATGAGGATTATTCACGAAAGAAAGGAATTATGCAAGTTCTCTTTTCCATCATTCTTCCACCCTTCCCATCCTTCTTCCTTTTCACTACTGGGGGAAAGAGGAGAAAACGATGAAAACAAAAGAGAAGAGAATGGAAAGACAAAAACCAAAATTCAGGAGTGGGAAACTATTAACGTGATGATTAAGAAGGAAAAAAAAAAAAGAAGAGGAAATTCTACACTCATATTCCATACACATTTTGTTTAAGGGAGGGTAAGGAGCTACTCTCCCTCAGAAAACTAGTTTTAGAAGCTTAAAATACCTCTCTTCTAATCACCTAAACAGGGGGGATTGCACAAACTCTCAAAGAAGTCATCTGGTTCAAACACAGTAAGATTGAGGAAGCTCATCATAGAGGGTACACTGACACGGCATCTGAACTGCTTGCTCTGGTCCCAAACTAGAGCTTCTTTCAAAGCAGTTGGAGATCTCTCTCCCTCTCTATTGTATGACTGACAGAAAATCTCCAGGTGTCCCATTAAAAAAATAAAACAAACTGCATTCCAGTTCTGAATACTTCTCTGACCCCTTCAGTAGGCATGACCTGAAAGAGCCACAAAAGGTGAGTTACGAGAGCAGTTACACAGTTAAACTTGAACTAACACGTTCTTAAAAGGAGAAACATCACCTCCACTATAAATTTATGAATGTGCAAACACTGGACTCGATCCTGCCAGGTCCCAGTTCACAAAGGCAGCGTTAATCATTACCTAGGCTTCAGCACCCGGGACTAGTCACATGAAAAGTCAATTCCCATTCATAAATCTTCACTGTAGGAATACTTACTACATTCTCAGATGTATTATTTTCCATGCATAAATCTAACATGCTCCATTTTTGTACGGGATAAATCTGGCACTGAAATCCATGAAGGTTCCTATACAGTGATTTCTAATTGTACTGATACGCCTTATGCATACTGTCAGTACTGACAAAGAACATCCCTACAATATGTCATGTGAAACAATGTATAATAATATAATGATGCTTGTATGTCTACATACAGGGCCTGAAAGTTGAGTCCAAGACATTTAGAATTACATTGACATAGAGAAACACAAGGTATTTGGATCAAAATTTGAATCATGGCATCTATTACTGCCCTCTAACTAATTATAGCAATCGATTTTCTCTTAGCCTTCCATAAAGAATAATTTTTGGCTTGAAGAAAAACCTAGTAATTTTTTAGTGCTGAGAAAAGTTCTACTGCTGCAAATACTTAGGTGTGGTTTTAATTAAGCCTTATGGGCTTAATTTTCCCTAAAACCTGTTTTGAGATGAGTAATTAGAAAAAATCCCAACAAAAGCTGGATGTAAGTTTAACTATAGAGAGAAAAAAAGCATCAAATACATTGCATTTGTCACAAAAGAGGTGTTTGTAGCTTTTGTTTTGCAAAAAAAGAAATATTTGCATGTTAAAAAATGTAGTGCACTCTTTTGCTTCCCTGCTAAAGATGTCCATATGGCTAGCGGAAAGGAATTATGAGTTTTATCACAAAACATAATATCTAAAAAATGTGATTAAATGCAAGACCTGACTTATTTTTAGAACTGAAGTCCCATTTTATCTTCAAATCTCCTGGCAATAAAGACCACAGACATGCATACAGTTCATTACACAACAGTGTCATGATGATGGCAGAGTTGTCCAGTGGAGTTATTGGAATCCACAGCTTTACATAAAAAGAAACTGATACTAGAACCAACTCACTCAAATTTCTGATGGTATTTTTCAGAGCAAATCGTCCAGTACGACCACAAGTGGATTGTGGAGGCTGATCAAACATTCCTGGAGAAGAGTGTGTGCAAGACAAACTCATCACTGTTAGCTACCCTTCTGAGTTAGGTATTTTGGAAACATATTGCCTCCCCTTCTCCCATGTTACTCTTTTGGGTGTTTAGCCCTCACAACTTTATCAGCAAAAAGGCTTGTTCAGTGCATCGATATGAAGAGATTGCGCCCCCACCAATGCATGAGGTCATGCAACAGAGGGCCACAGCACTAGGCTAAAGCCAGGAGGAGCGTTCTCACAGCAGGCTTCGAGGAGCCAGGCTCCCTCAGGAGTCACGCGCTGCCCAGCTGCTGCCCAGAGCCACAATCTCACACCTGCCTGGCAGATACAGCTGGCTGGTGAACACCATGTCTGACAGATAAGGTCATGGAAGCCATAGTGCTGCAGCAAAAATATGTGAATTGACAGCGCTGTGGTGTGGGATCAAGAGCCAGGTGGATATCCTACATAAAGCATGAATCTCAACAAACCCAAGCATTGACTATTTATTACACTATTGGAAAAGAAAGAATTTAGGCCAGTCTCAGCATTTACCTCACAAGGTGCCATTCCAACAGGAAGAAGAGAGGAAGGGAATGGTAGCCAGAAAGCTTCACAAACTGCACCCACACCACCACCTGGATAGGACAAAATAGCTCTGCAAGATGCAGAAGCTTGGCGCGATATGTTATGGATGCTCCTAGCAGGCTAACTGAAGCCTCTTGGCCACCAGAAGCCGTAGCTTAAATGCTGACCTCTCAACGTCTGTGTGCATCCTCTCACCTGAAAGGAAGCTCCCACACTACTCAGCCTATTCAAGCTCCATCTTGAGGAAAAGTCAAGCGGCGCCCCCTCGCACCCTAAGCAATCTGCAGTGCCTGCAGGCATGTTATCGACTCACACAGCTGCCGTATTATAAAGGATGAGGAATGTTCCTTTTTCAGGAATGCACTGAAATAAAATGACAGATGAAAGCAAGGGATTGCCTTCCAGCAGAGCCTGAGAACACCTTTTGGGAGGTCTAAACCTAAATCTAAATCAGGGTCCTGCATTTAGGGAAGAGTAACACCATGTACCAGTGCAGGCTGGGGCTTGACCTGCTGGAAAGCAGCTTTGCAGAGAAGGACTTGGGTGTCCTGGTAGACCACAAGTTAACAAATGCATATATACAAATATCTACAGGGAGGGTGTCAAGACGATGGGGTCAGACTCTTCTCCGTGGTGCCCAGTGACAGGGCGAGAGGCAACGGGCACAAACTGAAACACAGGCAGTTCCATCTGAATGTGAGGAAGAACTTCTTTCCTGGGAGGGTGACAGAGCACTGGAACAGGTTTCCCAGACAGGTTGTGGAGCCTCCTTATCTGCAGATATTCAAAACCTGCCTGGATGTGATCCTGTGCAGTGTGCTCTAGACGACCTTGCTTGAGCAGGGGGGTTGGACTAGATGGTCTCCAGAGGTCTCTTCCAACCTTGGCCATTCTGTGATTCTGTGATTCTAAATGAATAGATGGGATACGCTACTAGCTCCAAACAGAAGTGTCAGTGATGGGTTTGCCTATGTTTGCAACTTTGCTCTATTTATCCTTTGATAAAGTCTCATTTTACTCCAGTACAACACACCTCCATGGCATTAGGAGCAGGGGAAAGAGAAAACGGCTTCATCTCAGCAAAATCTACACCTATGGTCTTATTAACTGTCTCTAACTGAAGACAGAGTGCTATCAACTGTCTGATCTCTCAATCCCTAAAAATATTCCTCTCCATATCATGAATGCAGAAAGTCTACGCAACTGCAGACATACTTCTTCCTTTCCCTGACAGCTTTTCCAAAAGGATGGTGCACTACACTGGAAAATGCTGTAGTATACTGAAAATTACAAATATAAGGGGTACCACAAAAATGACTGAATTAAATTTAATATCAAATTTAAAACCCCAGGAGTCATTATTAATATAATATTTCCTTTTCATCAAGCTTTTTCTGGGTTTTCATTCTGCCTCACTAACTGCTGCAGAGGTCTTCATGCAAAAATTAGTTTGAGCTTGGAGCAGTCTCCTAAGAGTTGTGCTGCGTCTGTGGTTGAACCACTCTTTGCCACCAGAGGGTGCAAAACTGCAGCGTCTAAAGGTTCAACAGGATTAAATTCAAGGTATTACTGCTACAAAACTAACTTTAAGTATTATGAATACAGTATAGGTATTATTATACATCACCCCATCTAAAATTAAAAAGCAAAACAAAACAAGCACCCAAGACACTGTTAGAATTTTCTTAGTGACAGAGCACCTGATACCCTACTACAAGCAGAAGAGACTTCCATCAAAAAAGTAAAAGAGAATAATTATCTGGTAGTGTTGGATTTACCTTGATTTTTCCCATAAGGATCTTAAACGTCCACAGATTATGCTTTTTGTTAGGCTATGATCTTTAGTCTTTGTGGTAGATCCCTACACAGATCTCTAAGGGTTCAGAACCCTTTAAAGGTCATATTCCCTGAGCTCTCCAGGTGTGTAAGGCTCTCCAGGCCTGCCTACAAACTCATTTCATCAGGGCTTTATTTACCAATAACCATTCATGGACCCATATTAAAAACCATGAATGGATGGGGCTAGTAATATAAAGAATATGAATCTGGTCTTAAACTCAAATTCTTATGTAAAACGTTATTCTTAAGCTTACTTCCTTTGGCAGATCAATGAACTGGAAGATGAAAAACAGAAACAAAAAAAACTTTTATCTATATTCCTACTATTGCTTTTTACATATGGCTGCAAGTTTGCAATTGTTTTGCACTGCCTATTTTGCATAAAGAGTATCACATCTACATTTCCTTGTACCAGTCTTTCAGCTGGGTGTGTATTATAAAAAAGAATCATTATTAAATAGTATCTCACTGTCAAAACAACATTAAAGCAGCTGTAAACAGAGCAAAATCAAAGACGATTATTAATGAACTAAAAAGAAATACCTACAACTTTAGCACTTCTTTTGTTTCAAAAATCTCCCATGTGCTAAGCTGAGCATATTTAGCAACCTGCTACTGTAAATGATACTTCACCACCGAGGTATGTTTATAGTCCAAAGCTGAGGTCTCTTTTCTGGTGATAGAACTTCCAGTTTCTCTCAAAAGTTTTGCAGCTGTCTCCCTTGATTTGTTACTGTCTGCCCCCACAACAGTTTGTGCAAGGGGTGTGGTTTCCACTAACAGATTCAGATTTTACAGAACACCATCTATTAACTTCTTCCAATAGTAGAAGTTTTCCAATGATGTACTAATATGGATAGAATTGTTATACTGAAGAAGGGGCACCTAAAGATAGAGGCGACTACCTAAATACATTTTAAGCACAAGTGTCCTTATCCACATCATAGATGAAAGCACATTTAAAATTCTAGGTAAAACAAGACACATGGAAACGTACGGTGCTTCCCAGGCACATCCTCAGTCTAAAATGCAGCCGACGACTTCCTATGCTCCTTCCTTTCTGTCTCTCGCTCCTACAGACCACAGGCTAAAGATTTTGCTTCTTTGCTCAGATAAGTTCAAACTTCCTGACTCTACAGGCCATGTAGAGTACTCTTGAGGCAAAACACGAGATATAATGAGTGTCTGCAGAGACACTTACAAAGAGAGAGGCCAAGGAGGAGATCACAACAAACTGCTCCCCACACCACTAGATTCTCTGCAGGACCCATTGCTTGGGTGAAGATGTGCGTGGACCACAGACAACAGGGTCAACAGCTACTGCTGGTTTACCTCCTCCCATGGCTAAGGGTGGCTTGGATTACACTCCTCCACAACACACACATTCTGTCGAGCGTGTGATGTCTCAAATCCTCCATGAACGCCACGCTTAATCAAGAATCATGTATCACCAAACATTGTAACAGCTGAGCATAGGTCATTATTAGACATAAGTATGGCAGTTCAGACTTGCAACAAGGGTAGCTCTAGAAAAAAGGCCAGAAGTTTCCTCCAAACTGGTCTATGCTGCACCACAATATCATAGACTTAACTGTCATGTCCATGCTCCAGAGAATAAAAGCCTCCACTCACCAGTCCTACAGAAGAAGAGTAGGCCATCAGAAAAAAGCTAAGCTTGAAGTAAGCACAAAAGCTTTCCTGCTTGCTCAAACAATAAGAATTTCATCATTTTCCCAAGAGGATGTGATACTAATTTCTAAAACAAAAAAGTTTACTAAAAGTGATGAAATTTATGGCATGAAAGAAATACAGTACCTGTTTGTTGTTTTCATTGGTACAACGCAGCCTTTTGAGCGACACAAAATGTCTTATTTTCCTAGCAAGAGAAATAATCAATTGTTACCACATCAAATGGTTATGAGAGAAGTGAAATGATATCCTGCTGTTTTCCTAAAGCAGAGTTCTTGATGCCTTTATGAAATCAGATATCAAAACCAAAATCGTACTACTAAGCAACAAGCACTTCTTCAATGTTGTATGTTTTTGTCCCAGGATACCTGAATCTTTTCCTCCTGCAGGAATTCACCTGCACATCTGGGAGCAGAATTTGGCCATATGCACTGTAAAGGCGCAAGTGCATACAAGCACACACACAAACAAGAGAATCACCTTACTGCTGATACTTCCAACTGACTTAGTAACAGTTTTGATAATGGAGAATAACTGCATAAATAAAGGCACAGTAACATGAACCTAAACTTCAATTTGCAGATATCTGTAGTATGACGCTATTCATTGTTATGACTTTATACACAGTTCTTTTAGCCAGCATATGACAACACTGAAACAGACAACATCAGCAAAGAGCATGACCTTCTGAACACTGCTTATTCTGTCTATATTCCTTATAGCCAGTAGTTATATCGTCACCCTGCTACTAAGTACATGGGGGTTCATGCCAAACTCGCAGGTGGGAAAAGAAAAGAGAAGAATCTAAAAATGAGAAAGCAACTATATTCTGGGCAAGTTAGTTACCCTCCTTGACCAATCACGGGTGTTATCTTCACGTGCTGCTGGATACTGTCTCCTGATTTTCTTCTTGCATAATAAACGCCTTGCCATTCCTAGGCAAACAAACATGACAGAGACAGCATTTAAGAATACTTAGCTTGCAGTCAAATATTCATTCATTATTAAAGTCTTTCTGTAATAAGTAATTACATATTATTTCATAGTTTTAATTTTTAAAATAGTGTAAAGTTTATTAATACAGAGTATCATCTTTAACAGACATTTACATACCTCATGACAATATAAATTTTTTCATGTTTCTCTTTTGAGAGAGTTCACAATTTTTACAAGGAACTTTAGGAATCATCCATTTCAAGGGGTTACAAACATTGTTGCTAGGTACCACAATAAGCAGTCGTGTCTGCAACAGTTCCAGAGAATATCTCTCTGCTAGTGGTAAATCCAAACTCTCAGCACCACACGTATGGAGCTCTGCTGAGCACCAAACAGCTCTGAAGTCACTGATCCCTCTAGTGATATGCGTGCTAGGTTTCAGAAGCCGCTGACTGACAGAACCTCAGGTAACCATCAATCTCTTGACACCTCGTGACCGTTCTCCCAGGACCTTGGATATTCAAGGCCCTCCAGACTAGCAAATGGAAGCAACAATTTCTTTATGGCATCTTTTATCCTGGTTTCCCATGAAAATGCCCGTTTGTCTGTCCAACCATTCATTTCCTTTCCATTCCCGTTGCTAGCGGAAAGCATAAAGAGGACTGAAGACTAACTGGGGGACATATATGCACCAGCCTTAAGCAGTCCACTGATGCAAAAATACAAGACTATACTCAGATATGGACTGGAAAAGGAAGCAAGAGGGAAAAGGCTTCCCTCCCCTTACTGCCTCCAAGAAGAGAGATTTTAAGGGGGGAACTACTTAGCAGCAGAGTAGGATGATGTAGGGAACTGGGTGGAAGATGAGCTCTCTCATCGCTGTTACAGCCAAAGACTTAGACCACTACCTCCCAGTGCAGAGGAGGCAGAGGGCCACTAAGCAGGCAGTGCTAGCAGGTGGGCAGGCTATAGCAATGAGAAGCAAAGCAAGAGGGGCCTGTAGGTATTGCTAACGAACCAAGATGAACCTGCAAACTCCAGGCAATGGCTCTCAAAAACTCAGGATGTTGTTAAAAGTGACTCAAAGACTGAAGAACTCCCCACAGCTCATGACGCAGAGGGGGGAAGGGAAGGGCTAGAGGTACTTCTGCAACCTGTGGGAGACGCGGTAAGAGACTGCTCCATGTACTAGCAGACATACGGCCAGGAACATACAGCCTTGCTGTCATGTTCAGAAGGCCTGCTACCACCACCACAGGAGTCCACAGCGCACCACAGATATTCTAATCACAGTTAAAAAAGAAACCACACTGGGTGCTGATACATTTTGATCACAGCAGATTATGTCATATGTTGCTTTAGGCATGCAGTCAGTGAAGCTTCTGCAATTATGACAGAACTGTTAAACCTTTTGCTTGCATGATGACACTACTTGAGAGACTGACTGAGGGACAAACAATATGTTCCAACTAACAAAAGAGACCTGTGCTCTCACCAAAACAGAAGCACAGAAAATTTCACAGCATATTAATCTCAAACCAACAGATGGGTTGAGAGGTTCAGTCACACCCTAAAAGCAAAAGCTAAAGAAATGTGCAGTCATTGGTCTGAGGAATGGGCTATTCTGGTCCTAACACATCAGAGGAGCAGAATTCTGGTCATATATATGCAGCTCAGGAAAGTACCATCTTGTGTTTTTAACCCTAGAGCATTACAAATAAAGCAGATTAGAAATACAAATTTTGCACTGCTTTATTTTATTTACCTACCTTTCCTTTTTTAATAAATGTGTTGATAGTGTCTAAGAGATCTGCATGGTTTTTATCGCTTTTTGGTAGTTCAGTAAGTTCCTTGCCAATAAGCTCTCCCTTATGATAGCCCATCATCCGTTCAAAGGCTGGATTAACATACTGTCAGACAGAAAAGTACTTTAGGATTATGTGGAAAAGAACATACTTAAAAGATATTTACTCATATAAAAATATCCAAGTGTTAAAAGATATACACCTAAAGCCATAACCACACATCCCTACAATTCAAGTTTTTTCACATAAAAATACTACGCAAGTGGTGAAACGCTTCTGAATACAGAAGGAGATATATACATTGTTATCAAAGAGCACAGAAGCAGAACAAAGCTCCTTACTGTACAGGCTACCTAGTTCTGTTAGGGATTTCATGCTGCTTTTAATTTACATTAATTTACTACAAATTATAATTTAAAGAAAATTACTAAAGGAAAGGACTTAAAAATTCAGCCAGTGTCAACATGCAGCATCTAGAAATAAGCCAATTCACTGCACAGGGCTTTCTAAAGGGCAACAAAACTAAAATACTGAAATAAAACCAAAACTGCTGTGCAGAGATCTCTCTGGGATTCCTTTCTTCATGTTTTATAGAATGAATGGCTTTTTTTCCCTACCTGAATGATATGATCTTCACTGGTTATTTCTATAGCTTCCTGACAATGGTCTAATGCTGTAAACACTGCGTTACAAGCCCTGAAATTAGTAAATGGTTCATATTAGTTTTATTGTTAAAATACTTTGCTCACTATAAATATATTATTACATTGTATTTATTGGTAGATGAATCACAAATTAGTATCTTGTTTTGACTAAACCATGTAACCACCTCCATGATGATCATTTTTTTCAGGAAACTCAGCTTCAGACATTCCTGTTGTTCACATATTTTTACTGCAGATCACATTGTAAAATGGGTTCATGGGTCTTGCATCATCTTAATAGCAGGTTTCTTTCTCCAAACATGCTCTAGATAGCAGGAATTAGTAATTAGCAGTAAAAATAACAAATCATTTTGTGCTGCTACATCAGAATAATGAAGTTTTGTGATCATTGAAGACAGAGAACACAAAAATCACTGCAGTAGATACACACAAAGTTTTCAACAGAGTAAACAGATATCCAATATCAAAGAAGTTGCAATATAACAAAATTAGAGAAAACAATTTAAGTCATCTCAAAGTCTAGTCACAAAAATTTTACTTTTCTTGCCTCCAAGTAATTATTCAGTGACTTCATTTCTGTATGTCCTGGTCTTAAATAAGGGCCAAAGCGTTCTCCATTTCCCATTTTTCCAGGGCTCTCCTTGAGCTAATGCAGGAAAACAAAACCCTTACCTGTTTGCTATAGAGTTTAAATTGCTTAAATTATAATCTAGCCAGGATGGGATTAACTTTAATGTACGCTCCTAATATTAGAAAGCAAACTACAGTTATATAGTACATACTAAAAGAAACATCCCAGACACTTCTGTTTTGATAGGTGCCATTACTCCTTCTTTGATTTTGACTAAATACAAACTAATTATCTTTCACGTATATCCTTCTGTCTCTCATTGTAGAGAGCATAAAACGAACCATGCTTAAGTGTTCTTGTATATAATTATTTCCTAAAAGGAATATCTTGCTCACAGACTGCATTTTTGGGTTTGAATTAAGTACTGATGACTAGCGATTCACTAGCAGAGAGGCGTTCTGCCTCAGGATTAAAGAAATACCAGTATTGCTAGTTCTACTCATCACGAAAGTAACTCAAAAATAAATGGCATACACAAAGACATATACATATAACCACACTGATGAAGATGTGTGGGAAGAAGCGTTACATACAGAAGGAAACAGCACTGTTTCAGCTTGCACAACAAAGAGCTTCTATTGTCATTTTACAAAGGATGCTCTAGCAATCCAAGCCAGTTTCACAGTGTGATTTTGTATTTGGTGAAATAACCTCTCTATCTCAGCAATAGATACTACACTAGCATTCCATTCTTGAAATGAATTAATCTATGTGTTAAAGCAGAAAGTTTTGAATGAGAAGGATGCAATAATTATTAGAAAATGAAAAAAAAATGAAAACAAAACATATAAGAAGACACCATTGACACATCTGTTAATACCTTAAAGAAAAAAAAAAAGGTAATTTAAATGATTGTTTACCGAAATGTACAAGAGGAGACAGGTGGAAATGCCAAAAAGCTTCTACAAAGAGAATGCAAAGTAAAGAATGCACTAACTCCCCTTAGCTAAGAAATTAAGGAGGTCATTTGCACACATTTGCAGTTTCTGACAGGAATCCGACTTTGAACAATGTTGGGCAACAAAGTCCTATAACAGTAGCATTGGCTAACCTTGTGAGAAGAGTAATCTTGAAAAATATGTCCAACAGCTTGAACAAGTTTCCCTTTAGACTACAGTATTCCTCTTGTTACAAATTCTGTTCTACTAAACTACAGCCATTGTGTTTATGACAGCTTAATCTTAAATATAAACTAATGCTTTTGAACCATACAGACTTAATTCAGCAGTCACATATTTCACATCACACTTACTAACAGTAATGCAAACCAGGACCACCATAACACCTAATTAACGTCTAAGATTTCACAACTGCTTTATTTGCCTAGTGAGTCTTGGAAAACACCTGTTAAATAACTGTGTAAGCACAAATCCTATTTTTGTCTGTAAATTTTATTTTAATTGCGTTCTTCATGTATAAAAACATTCATTTGAACATGAAGTCATCTTGAAACCCCTTTGAAAACAAGGTTTTAGAAACGCCTACTGCCTAAACAGCAACACTGGATCCTTTAGTGGCCCCTATCTTGCTTCTCTGACTCAAGTGATAAAAAAAACTAAGAATTAGGTCACATTATAGAATTTGCTGCAGAGGGAACTGGAATTCACTGATGAGACCTAGAGACCTGAATCTGCTCTGTATGACACAAATTCAAGGCTGTTTCCTCATATAGTCAAACCGCAAATACCTTTATATGTATGTATAAGCAACTATATTAAATATAAAATTAGTCATATAAAATAAAAAGTGATAGTGGAATGAAAGTCATATCTGTCTTTAATTTCTCACTAAGATAAAAATCCATGATCCTGGTATGAGTCTTGTCCAAGTAAGAAAATTAAAAACTCAGGGTATGAAGATCTGGCTCAAGACTGTGTTCATCACAAGCTGTTGATATGAAATCTCAGACATAGGAGATCAAGAATGACTTTATGAAGTTTTATTGTCATGTAAATTTTTAGCCCATAAATCTTATGCACAAGATAGCATTTTTAAAATTACTCCTTTCTTGACTACATGAGCAGAAGTCACCATTCAGTGATATTTTTGCTAAAGGATCTCACTCAGATTTGTGGTGTTAGTAAAGCTGCTGGAATGTTGTTAAATTCAATATGGGACCTCAAGACACTTGCAGCACAAGCAAGTATCAGAATAAAGAACATGTACTATATTTTACATTAAGGAAAACTGTCATCTAAACCACAAGTGTATTAGACACATCAACTAAGCTTTCCCAGGATACCAATCAATAAAATGCTTGACTTTGTCCCTTACAAAATGATTGAACAAGAAAATAAGGGTACAGTAGTTAGTTAACATATAGATGCAAAGCACATATAAACATAGCTGGGAAAAGCAGAAAGTAAACTAATACGATCATGCAGACCAAACAATTTACGTTTGCAGCTTCTTATACTTTTACATACCGTAATTTGAACTGAGATCGCACTTCCCCATGTTCTATTTGAATCAGTTCATTGTAACAAGCAGTTACGCTACTATTCTCCATGAATCGCTGGAAGAGAAATCAGGAGTGCATAAAATAGATAGGAATGTTTTTAAACTATTATGTCTTTTCCTGCATCCAAAACTCTAACTTAGTTGTACCCTTTGGGTTCAGTAATCATCTTTTCCACAGGAATGATTTCCTAGTTGCTAAGACAGCAATATTAGTTAAACACAGCGCCAGTATGACAATATGCTAAACAACAACTGTGAATTTTCCTATCTGGTTTTAGGAACCCAGTTAGGTATAGATAGTATGGAAAAAACAGTCTCACACAAAATCAATATTGCATTGATGTTTTATTTTGGACATCGATCCCTTAATTCAGAATGGAAATGGAACACCTTAAAGATGTAAAATATTCATGCTAAAAAAAGAAAAGAAACCAAAGACATTTGATATTTCACTTTTTTCCAAACAACTACAGCAGCTGAAACACACAACCTGCAGTAACTTTGCTCTGCAAGTAATTGCGCTGGGCTGTAGCTGCTGAATTCAGAAGTGCAGAAAGGTATTTAAAGTAAGGAGCATGCTGACAACAGTTAACAAAACTTTTATGTACTCCAGAAGGAGAGCACGTCCTCTGTTTGGCAAAGGCACTAAGCTGAATTGTGCTTGGTCCTGCTGAAATCAGAAATTAGATGTCAGTCACAAAGAAGCAGTGGATTCGCTGACTTCCGTTAAAGCAGACTGCTCATTAGTAAACCTTTGGTATGAAGAACCAAGCCATTCCTTTATAAATACATGCATAGTTTTTCTGTTTTTCACAGGAAATACTCTGTGATGTCATTAGTTTTCACGGTACAGCTGAGCACTGCACTGTAAGCCAGCAGGCGAACCTCTGAAGAGCAAAGACCAATTTTAGAAAAATCTGCATTTCCCTCCTTTATGAAAAAAGCGTACCAATGGCTTCATCCCAAGTTGCCAAGTTTTACACATCCCAAGTTGATGTGTAAAAAGTAAATTAAAAAAAAAAAAAAAACCCTGTTAACACAGGTCTAGTTCACTCCTTAGTGTTAACATATTAAAATATTTCTGTAACTCTCACTTTACGTAAGTGAATGCATAAGGAACCAAATGGCACAGCAGCAGCTTGGCAGAAAGTCAGGTGCAAACGATGACGTGTTTTTGCATAATAAACTGTCTCCAAGCATACTGTTCTTCTATGGCACTGTAGATTTAGATTTTCAGTTTTAGGATGAATATTTTAAACATTAAAATATACTTGTTTTAAATTTAAGACAATATACATCTGTTAAAAAAATACAATTCAAGCAATGATGGCAACCTATTCTATAGACAAAATTTACTAGAACATACTAAAGCTCTTTTTCTAAAATGCATTTTAAAGTAGTGCTGTTTATTGCCAAAATTTAAGGAGAAAAATCTAACCACCATATTGGCACAACCCACTAGCTAGGAATCAAGAATTACAGTTCGCTTAAGTGCTAAATCTGCTTTTGACTGCTGTAGATCCTTACGTACATGCACAGAATATCTCTATTTAAGTTTACAACAGCAGTTCAGTTCATTCACCCGTTCAAGTTCACTGAAAAGCTGGGAAATCAATTGGGAGCTGAAAAAAGCAGGAAGTTTATTTTCTTTTTTCTAATCTGCGCATATAAACGAGGCACCAGAAGATGAAAATCTATTAACTCTCATATATTAGAAGGCAGACAATAATATGTCCTTTTTTTTTAAAAAAAAAAAAGCAAAACATTTACTATTTATACAGTATATTTTTATTTAACTAACATGTATTTTTAAATTATGTTTTAGTTCATTTTAATTGGATTCCACTTCCGTCCTATACAGAACTTGACACAAATCACAAGATTAATCAGCTGGTACAAATGCATCATTCATCTTGCTTAGCAAGAAGTACTAGGTTTAATATTAAAGATTTATTTACTTGCAAACCAGAAAGTTTTTAATAGTAACTGGTCAACAAGAATCAACATTTGTTTATGAAAAGAACTAAAATTCAAAATGCAAAACAAGACTGCAATTGAGCCACTGCAAACGTTAAGGCCTCCTGATTGCTAATTTAAATCATAGTTAAAAAAATCAGTCAGGAAGTTAAATCACTATTATTTAAATTAGTCCATCTTAAGTAGGCCATTACTATTAGACCTTGGAGGCTGAGGGGGAAAAATATCAGCATAATAAAGACAGTGCATTAACAAGACCATTAATTTAATAACACAAATCCTGTTAATGATAGAGGGAAAAATTCAGAAGATAGGTTAAAAAAATAGGATTTTCTTAAGAAGGTGGAAGAAAAAAAAAAGATCTTTTTTTTAATGCTGAGGAACAAATAAGATGTCAAACAAATTTATAGAATGAACAGAAAACATTCCTGAAATCTCTCTCTAGATAGTGTTCATAAGATCTTTTCATCATTAATTTCATTAGAAGAGATGTGAAGTGATTTCTTTAAGATTACTTACAATATATTATATATGTACATATACAAGTAGAAAGATATTTCTCTAGCTTAAATACAAATGAAGGTAACAGAATATTTTTAAGCAGAAGAACCAGCTATCCATTATAGAAAAAAAATTGTATTTGATATAATATATTTGCAAAAGCATCTCCCAAAAAAGATTAAAGGAGTTGTCAGAAACCTTTTTAAACCTTTAATTACAGAAAGGTGACATGCTAATTGGTTACAAGATCTGACTCTTTACTGTTCAAGTTGGAGATGCATTTAGAAGGCAGCCACCACCAGACAGAGCAACTGCAATCAGTGTTTTGTCAAGGGAGGAGGAGGAGGAAAAGGAGGAAAAAAGATGTCAAAGGCTGAGACGATGAATAGCGGTAGCGCAAAATAAAGCTACCAGAAAAATGGGACTGTAAAAATAAAAAATTACGGAAAATATATAATTTGAGCAGGTATGATTTTTTCAAAAATCCTAGTCCCTGCATGGGACTGCCTGTTTGGGGGGCGGGGGGATGTTTTTTATTTGTTTTTGCTGTGGCTTTTTAGGGGAGGTGGGTTTGGGGATTTTTTTTGTTTTGTGATTTTGTTAATGGACTTAGGGTCTACAGATCCCCATCCAAGCAGGAATAATTCTTACGCCCACCCTACTGCAAAAACAGGTTCTGTGACATCAGACATGTTTTAAAAGCTTGAAAATAATTCAAATGGGAAATTACTATGTTATGCAAACTCCCTGATAAATCCGAGGCAGCTGGTGGGAATGGCTAGAAGCTGTACACAGCTTTCCCTGTTCACTTACCACAGCCAACTGGTCAGGTGCAGAAAGATCAGACTACTTTCACTTCCCTAAAAAGAAAGCATGACTCTGAGATGTGTCTCAGAGTCACCCAGTGCCTCCTGGGGCTAAACTCAGGACCGCACCTAACAGTGCATCTAGCCGGCAGAACACATTGCCCTGCATTTTTTTTAATGGAACACTGGACTTCAGAAGAAATGAAAAGACGGCTGTTAGAAACATTAAAGCTTTTTGGGTTGAGAGAGCAAACTACACTAAAAAAACACTGGAATTTTTGGGCTGACCTTTCTCTTAGCCCCTACTTTTCCAGTTATCACAGCATGTGAGCTCCTCAGAAACCATTAATGCTTTTGTCCTTAATAGCACCCCTCTTAGAGGGGAAAGATCTATTACCTCCTTTTGGAGACTATCTGCAAATGGTGACTGAAGTGCATGTTCCTGCTTTGCCATGAAATTCAAGCTAACTATGAATTAGGTCAGATATTGGACTCACGCACATTATGCACATAATACATACGCACATTAGCATGGCCTTCTGCCTGGGCTAATTCCCTCGCTTCTCTAATTCTCCTAACTACAGTTAAGTCTTTAATTCTCTTAACTGTAGTTAATTATCTTAACGACAGCGTCTACTAATGTGCCTCTACTGTTTCGATGCATCAGCTTCCTTATAAAGGTCTAGCTTGAATATTGCAACTATTTTATATTACATTAACCTAATCTTCAATACCTACCCAAAGCCACACACACAGAAGTTGGGAGAGGGCAAGCAGCTGAACCTAGAGTTTCAGAGCTGAGAACTACTGCCTATTCTGCTCTCTTCTACAAGGCTGCACTGAGAAACAGTATGAACAGCTGGATCTTCCCCTCTGCCTCCTGTACAGAACAGTCTCTAATGCTGTCCTGAAGAGTTCAAGCCAACATAACAGACAAGTCAAATCTCACTGAAAACAAGAATTGCAGCAGGAGCTAGACTAGGCTTGTATTCCTTTTAGAAGGGGAATTCTAGCAACCAGAGGAACACAGAGGGGTCTGGATGATCAGACAGCATGCACATATTAATCAGGGTCCCATACCATTATTTTTTCAATGCACTCATAAACAAAACCCACCCACCACTTGCCCAGGCTGCAAGAAATTAATCTCACAGCATTCCTGCTTCTTCTAGAAGGATTAGCAAGGCCATAGATCCTCTTATGCCATATGTTTCTCAGATGTTTTGTTAAAAACAAGAAAGAGTACTCAATAACTGCCACTGTTTTCCCGTCCAAAAAATAACACTTCTGATAGAAGCAAATGTGTGATTTACATGAAGGATTCATTTTCCATTCGAAAAAGCGGAAGAAGTGGAAGTGTTTGTAACTTCCACAGCAATCATGGTTATTATACTTAAATATGTGTTTTATACATACCCTGTCAAAGCCTGCATGAAGAAGGGGAAGAACAGAAGCCTCTTCTTGGTCAGAAGATCTACAAAAGAAAATATATGATCACATAACATTTGGTATCAACTTGACATAGTTAGCTAAACATATTGCAGTGAGAACAATACTGCACAAAATACATATACAAATCACACAATTCCAGAAGTTGACCTTGTCAATATATTTCAAGACGCTACAGCCTTCCTTTCTAGGTATATGTAACTATCATTACAATCTGTTGATTATTCCTATCGCAAAACTCATAGGTATTCAAGAGAAGTCCTGTCTCTCTTCACAGACATGCAAGAACATCAGAAAAACAAAGCCTGAGGGGGATAAAAGACATTCTGTGACATCCTATGAGAAAGGATCGAAGAAGGTGTTACTAAGTAAAAGACGAAACAAATTGCAAAGCCTTAATTAGCACCAAACTTGATCTCTATACGCTAATCTCGTCAGAAATAGTTCTTGTCCTTCCAGTCAATTTGCTAATATTTTATTGAGTTAGGAAATTAACAAAATGAGAATGTTTTCAGCAGTGTGGAGGAGTTTTAACAAAGACAGGAAAACTCCCTTTTTCTAAGGCATTTGATAAACAACATATTCATTTAAATCAGTAAGAATTTTGCCCGACTATACAGGGTATGTATTCCTGAATGGATTTCAGGAAACATTCTAGTCAGTTTAGTATCAACAGAAATTAAGTTTATCCCATTACCCAGTTCCCTAAGAACCACAACACGACATCTAGTATTTCCCTTAGAAACTAACACACAGTTTTCTAAGTTTTCTTAGTATATAAGGCATTATAATATGATCCTCTGAAAAAAAGCTGGTAGGGATAGTTTTATTCTCCGTTAATGGAAAGTTATCGAGTATTTAAATAGGCCATATGCAACAACTCTTAACTATTTCAGGTAAAAATAACTAATATTAAACTTACTCTGTAAAGCTTGCTAATAGATAACTTGTTATTAGACAAAGCTTGCTATTAGACAACTATAAGACATTACATTTTTCTAGAAATAAAAATCTTTCACTAAGAGAAATCTTACGTGCGTGGAACCACAGCAAGTATTACAGTGTGTTCTGATGGCTTTGTGGCACGGATAGACCTAGAGAAGAAAAATTCCTCAGCTGTGTCACATACTTTCTCAATGTTACTTATCATGTCTTCACAGACAATATAAAAGAAAACCAAGCCTGAAAGATTCCACTGAATTGAGAAAATAGCATGTCATACTGCCAAAACCTACCTACCCCTTTTAGATACTCAAGTTTCCATTTTGCTATCACACTCTCCATTTTTGCACCACAAAGAGGATATGGAAGCAATAAGATTCAAACACAAAGGACATGAACAGTAACTCTTCAAATACACTCTCCCAACCTAGTAAAGGTTTGCTCTTTTCACCCAGCTCATTTGGAGCAGGCTGCCCTAAACACATGGCTTGAGAAGTGTCAGTCTCTACAGCATATTTTCAATACACATTACTTGATTTACCCTAAAATCTCTCCATCACCATCTCCCACCATTATCCTTGCCCTTCTAGATACTGTAAAATTTTCTTTCAAGGGTAGGAAGTGCTTTTGGGGCATGCACGTAAGAAAAGAGGCTACAGCAAAAGAATGAGTACTTCTCTATGATAGGCTATCATTTATGAAATGAAAAATAAGCAGAACTTTACCACAGTTAAAGAGACAGAGATCTTACCAAGGAACTGAAAGAAAATATGACCAATTATCATATACAGAAGAATATTCTATTCATCCTTCAGTGGTAAAGGATAATTTTTTTTCAAACATGTCACATTCTCCTGAATAAAGAGTCCTTAAATATATTTATTTGTCAGTCTTTTAGAAGTACTTCCACCAGTACAAATATTTGAGTTTTAAAATACTCCTTGTCATAAACTTGACAAAATTGTGCTCATGGAAAGCACAGCACACTATATGGTACAAAATATATGCTTCAGCTTATGAAGTGTATCTTAGCACAGAACGTTAATACTAAGTGCCTACGAACTTAGAGCTATTGAGACAGTCATGGGCATCAAAAAGTGATGCAAACTTTTGCAAAAAGAAGTGTTCTCAGTGAAGGGTGCCTGATCTAGAGGACAAATAAAAGCATTCTTTTGAGGCTCTGCAACTTCACGTTTTGCTGCAGCAGTAACCCAAGATAGAAGTTTCTGTAACAGACACAGACTGCATGGAATGATTTCATAACAGCTGACTTGGACTTCCATTGCAGTGTAAGACCAAAAGAGATAATTCCACAAGTCAAATGCCAGCGTTGCCAAAAGTATATTTTTCAATTTTTATTCCTCTTCCAGATGTATGTATATGATAAATTTAATCTATCTTTTTTTTCCCCCTCACTTTATGAGTCCCCACAACAGTTTTTATCCTTCCTCTCAGTGATAAAGCTTTGCAAACCTCCTGGCTGCAATCTCCAAACTTCCAGTTTACTACAGTTTTTTTGGCTTTAAAGCTTCTTTTTGTACAGTTAGGGGCTTTGTACAATATATTATGACATTCAAGAGAAGTAGAAGGTCCATTAGGTTACCTGCAGATAGCTTCTGCATCAAAATATCTGGAGTTCCTGTGATCTATAACAATTATTTCCTGGTGCTTATCAAGAAAACATTCAAGTGCTGACTCTGGTGTCCGGGCAATATTGCACCTGTATCCAGCTCTGTCACAAGCCCACCAGAAACCATCACTCTGGTTGTCTTCTTTTGCAAAGATCAGCAAAACCTGCAAAGTATGCAAAACAGAGTACCATCTTAAACATACAAAATAGTTCTCTGCATGGTGCAAATCTTAACAGTGACAAACACACTTCTACTATATGAAGGATCGAGTATTTTGAAAGCAGAAAGATTAGACTACAGAGTTAAAAACAGCTGATGTAGTAGTATGACTTTATTATCATTATATCTATGAAGAGAGCATTAATTTTGTAGGCTTGATATTTACTGCTTTCAAATTCGCTGTGTTTGTTCTGGATGTAAATGTGCCTGCAGTTAGCCTCGGTGATGAGAGGTTACCTTGCCTTGCTCATTCTTTGAGCATCACAGCTTCAGGAACACTTCCACTATTAAGGAAGATTTTGTCACAGAGGTAATATCCATTAGAACTGAGACCACACAAACAGCTTCCAGATGATAACCGAGTCTCTTCCAACTCGTGTTCAAATTCAGTCACGAGCCACCCAAGGTAGACAGGAGGAAATGTTCAAAAGCACTACCGCTCTCATTAGGCCATCCCAGCTACGCACATCTTTAATTGTGAGAAACTGTCTGAAATGTCACTGCCTTACTTATCACTCCTCAGGGACAAACAATTAACGTAACATGGTTTTATTCACTATTTCTCCTTTGATGTACAGCAAAATGGAGCTAAGTCATATTCTTTCAAAACAAAAAAACAACAACAACAGATAGGCAGGTATGGACAGAGCCAGGTGGGGAGAAAACCCTGATCCAAACATCACAGTTTTTGCCCAACAACTTTTCCTAAATTATGTAACTATATGTAGTAGTTTTACCAACATCAGCTGAACACTTAAGGAACTGCTCACAAGCAAACGGAACGTCAGCTAGGATGCTTGCTGAGATGCTGTTCTAAAAAGCAAATTGATACTGTAGGAAGTCTGTTTGCTAACTGACATACAGACTGTAGGCTGAACACAGCCATAATTGCAGACTTCTTATTTTTTAAAAAAAAAATGCATTTTTAGAAGGAAAGAGTTTTCAGTCTTGCCCTATAATTCTTATTATCAGTGTATAAATTATACAGTTAGCAACAAAAGTCACGTACACACTCCTCTTTACAATTTGCACATATTTACCTCAGCAGCTGGTCACCAACCATGCTGCCCTGCGCTACAGAAAAAGGTTAATATAGCACAAATGTGCTGTGAAAAAGAAAGGCCTCAAGAAGTCAAAAGTTTATCCACAGCTACTCAAATTGCACAGAAAAGCAGCAGATTGAGAATTATCTATGCGTAAAGCAAAATCCTGTTCATTTTGCACATAAAATTTATCCCTAACTTCGCTGAAATGATCTGCCTGAGCAAAGTATGCAATATTTTGCCCAAAACGCCCATGAGAAAGGTCAACATCCTTTTATCAGTGCTACTCTGTGTAGCTGTGGTGTCACCATGTGAAATTCAACACCATCAGCCTAGAAGCTAGACAAGGTGACCATAACTTTTCTCTTATCTTGAGCTGTCTGGATTGCTGAATTCTTAACAATAAACAAAACAATCAATGTTACTGTGGCAGCACTATCATTCAAGGTTTCCTTAAACTGCAGAGAAAGTTATGTGCTAAGAATTCCAATAAATATTAAAAAATACATCTAGAAGTTTTAATTTAGAAAGAGTATTTAATTAGGAAGAGTATTTTTAAGCGTAGTTAACAATAAGCAGATTTGTATTACTGTCATTTAGCATCCAAGGTAACAGTTGTCACTCTACTCAATCCCTTACTTATTTACAACTCTCAGAGTCTCTGAAAGCAGTTACATGGTTAAGCTGTAGACCTCTCTCTGCAGATACTCGGGTCAAGTCCCTACTCTGATACAATCTTGTTTGGTTCCAACTGCTATGAGTTTTATTTTGTTCCTAGTTTGATCAGTACAATGTAGTCAGCAAACAGGTTTTTCATGGTGCATTTTTTGTTGTCTTTTTCCTTCTCTTGACATCCCCATTTTGGAAATAAAAGATTGCAAAATTCAATCATTTACTAGCTGCAAAATGCTGAAGCATAATTAAACTCCCCAATCCCCCACTCGTAGCTAATTATAAGTGTGTGAATCCTTCTGAGAATATTAACTTTAAAAGGTACCCTTAAAGAATTACTACCATGCTTTCTCATTAAAAATTGTATGAAGCTTACTGTAAACTATTAAAACAGACTAACTAGAACTACGCAGGAATATTGCAAGATATGTTCTCAAAATAAAGGTAAACATTTATCAACCTGTATGAACCACACTGTTGAGGAAAAGCTTGAACTCAACGTATGTTTCAGTGAAGGATTTTTTTCATACATAATTATTCATTTTTACTGTAAATTGATCATTTTGCTTAGCTAGGAGCAGTGCAGACTTCTCCTGCTGAGATAATTCACATTTTTGGTGATGCACTGGCATTCTTACCATCTTTTTGAGCATTTGTGCTGCACAGCTATTGCATGTCTTGGCCCCAGCTTATCATACAAATACAGAAAATGGACAGATCTGTCTCAAAGATCTCAAAATTAAACAAAAGACACACAGAATACCACAAGGAAACAATGAGAATGTTACAAACAGTAACTTAAGAAGTCATAGCACACGTCACCTAATTATTTTTATGTTCTTGCAGGTATCACAGCAAAAGAATTTTAAAGGTAGGAAACATGCAGTGACTTTGAATTAGTTAAGAGGGAGCTCCTGTTACACCTAAAATTGGCATGCAAGAATCGTTACATGTTGGGCATCATACAAATGCTTCAGTCACAGTTCAGCAGGAGAGATCATCATTAGCAGAACAGAAACGGAGTTTGATGTTAATGCTGTAAAAGATGTGATGAGCAACAAAGGCTTTAAGAGGGGAATGTGTTATCTGAATGGGGGACAAGATTATGTGGTAAAGAAAGGAACATAGATGCCAGAAAAACTGTGCAGCAGTTTTCTGAAAGAAAGGAAGTTGTATGTGCTAAGATCAAAAAAGAGAGAATGCAGTTACTAATATGCAAAACAAGGACTGTGATTGAAAAAAAAAAAAAAAAAAAAGTGTCAGTTTCCTTGTTAAATCCGTGAACGCAGCAGGATCAGCACCACGGTAACCCTAATAGTACACAACCAGGATCAATTCTTCTATACGAAAAGTTCTAAGCAGATGATGCCAAACTTCACCTCAAATGCTTGCCCCACCATTCTCTCCATCCCACTCCAAACCTCTAACCCTTTGGTCATTAGGGAAATTACCAGTACATGCATGGTTTCAATCTAATAAAACTTAGAATTAAAACTGTGCAATAATGTTTCCATCGGTTATTGCTTTAAAAAATATCTGGTTTATATGTTGTCACATTATAGCCTGTCACTCACTCTCTGGCTTTAGTTTAACAGTTATTAATGGTTGCAGATGGAGTTTGGCCTCTTGTTTTGCAAGGTACTCCGCAGAAACGGAAAATGGATTTTATCTGTGGTCCAGTCCCACAAATTAAGCTCACATTAATCAGCTGCATAAAAGGTTTGACTTCGATCAGTTCAACGGCAAGCATGAATGAGACTTGAAGCAAGTCAGCTCTTTGGCCATCAGAAACCATCTTCTATCAAAGGGCAAAATCCAAGAGAAACTCCAAGATTAACAATATCCAGTGATTTTCCCAGATTACCATCTGACCTGTTTTAACCTCTTCTTCTGATCTTCTAATCACCTATGGTGCTAGCTCAAAAATCTTATATATAAGCACCACATCCAAATCTTTGTCAGCCCTAATAAATAGTTCTGCAAAGGGATAAGATAGCTTTTTGTGTGTACTAAATGACTATGAAATAGTTTTCTCCTATGTCCTCTGGAGAAACAGCACGTTTACATACACTTTTTTCAGGGTCATTTCTAAGGTCTGGAAACTAATCCATGCCTATTTGCCAGCTAGAGCACAACATTTGGGTAGACACACATAAGCTACATGTATGAGAAACAGGATGGGAGGGCTTTTGGATGGAAAGAGTTGGTAGGTTTTCTTCAGACACTTCCCCTCGCCCTTTCCTTTGCAGGTCTAGGGTGCCTGAGTCATGATCTAGTACAAACCAAAATAGATTTGTCCTCTAGCCATAGATGGTCATAAAGCCTAGTGAGGAATCTATGACATGGTTTATGGCAGGTCATAGCCACAACGAAGGTCACCTCTCAAGCAAAAAATATAGTCTATTTCCAGCTTGGCGTAGGTGTTCTGATGGCAAACAATAGTTTAAAACATGCACCAGAATAAAACAAACATCATTAAGAAAATCAGTGAAAATTAACTTATCGGGCAATTACGGATACAATTAAGCACCAACAAACAGACATTTAAAACATGGTATTCAGTAGCTGTTTGCACTGCATAGAGAAATATGCAACTCTATTGTCAAGATAGAATAAAAGATTAATGCATATGTTTTTAAATGAGTGGATGTGTGCAATACTTGCCAGATTAGTTGAGGTAATGTGATTTGTTCCACAACAACAAAAAGTGTTTACATAAAGTGTTTTCCTTTTACTGTAAATAAGTTAGTGTATGGCAATAGCTTTATGAAAAAGTCTTAATGGTTGTACTTAAGGTCTGCTTTCTATAGCACCAGAGATTCTTAAATAACGTAGGGACAAAAATACTGCCCATACCTGACTAGATGCCAAGAAGAAAAATGTCAAAAGCTTTTTTGAACAAAAAAGTCAAACACTTTCTCTTCTTACATGGTACATGTTCACTTAAATTATATCATAACAGCTAACACTGATATTACGGTATTTTGACTAATACAGTTTCTACAAAGCACATCAAGGGGAATGCTGACATAAACATTGAGAGAATTCTTACTTGTTAAATATTTTCTTGACCATCTTACTTAAGACTAACACAGCTCAAAGAACATGTTTTCCATGAAAAGTTCCACACGTTTATGTTAAAATTCCTTACAAAAGCTCTCCTGCTGAAGCTACCCTTCCACAAGATTATAACATAAATACACTGTTTCATTAGTTGAAGTTATTACTGAGACTGGATACTTAATACAGAAATAAAAATTTAAAGCTTTATGATGCACATATACATAATTTATTTTCCTTGAGAAAAGCAGTTCTCCCACATGTAGGCTTTGCTTCCCACAGTTAGAAAAGGTGGGGGGTGGGAGGGGGGGGGCAGAAAAGCTGACTAATTACTGACTAAATATCTCTGTATTTTACAGAGTTAAGTGACTCAAGACAAAAAGTTAGTTCAGATGACCACTGCATCACAGAAGCAATGTTAAAGATTAAGATGGTATCAGTTCCTATCATCTGAGAGCTCTAAAACACAACACTATAAGCAAAAAAAGAAAAAAAAAAAAACCTCTTAGCATCTGTGTACTGGCACAGAAAGAGTAAGTACAGAAACAGCAGCAAAGATGTGTAAAAGCTGTTGCACGTTAAGCCAAAATTCAACATTTCTTGCTGGAATTCATCTTATTTTTTTGTACTTGTGATCTTTCAAAGCTCAGTTCTCTGTCCCGTTGCATAGTCCTTCAGCAAAACTCACCTGATACCTAGACTTCACAACGCAGTCCTCTGCTATGGTGTATTAGAACTAAACAGTTTTAACATTCAGAGAAGCAGCTTTTTTCTTGCTACTGCACACACATTCCTACTGACAGGACAGATAAAAGGAATGATTTTATGTTAGCAGAAATCTGAGCACCTTGTTTACCAATTTACTTTACCTGTAGGTCTCTTCTCAGGCAATTAGATAAACTAAAATACCAATTATCCATCTCACAGTCCTTGCACAAGTAAAATGAAAACATTATGCTTAACTACAATGGTTGAACCTTAATTTCTTCACCCATTAAAACTAAATTGATTGTATCAAGAAACTAAAAGAATATCTTACCTGAATAGGATCTTGTGTCAGTCTCATGGGCCCAATTTGTATCTCTGCAGTTGAAGTCTGCTAAATAAGAGTAATACAGATTTTTTAATCAATCTCAATCTTAACCAGATTGCTTTTTAGAAGCAAGAATTAAAGATCAGACAGAACTATGAAGGATTCGCAAAGAAAGGCGCATGACCAGCAGCTTTGTTTTAGTTACTTTGAAGTACACCTTTGATGAACATGTTTTACCAAACTCTTAATTTTGTCTTTGCCTTTAAGTTGAAAAATCGTAGGGCTTTAAATATGGAAAAGAAGAAAGACCTCTCCCTTTCCTTCCTCTCTCCAGAACAGAGTACCCCATTTAAACAAAAAGACTTATATTTTGCTTAAGACTACACAGTTATTTTTTCTGGCTTAAAAAATTGCCTTATTCATTTGAACATAATACAGACCTTCAAAGTCGTGTGACATATATTCGAGACCAATATTTTACTTGGTTTAGTTAAAAAAAAAAAAAAAAAAAGTGATTTCCCAGACAAGAAAATTTGTTTGGATTACAGATTTAGAATTGTTTTCCAGAACCACAGCCTTCAGTTTGCAGGAAAAAAAAAAACTTTGCTGCCATGTGAGTCATGACATTTTCAGAAGATATGCGAGCACATCATAATTTAATGCTACCGCAAGAAAGTCAGCAAACATTGGTTATGGCTGCTTTATTGCCATATTTCCTAGGAGCTGGACAAACTTTTAATACTTCTTGCATGCTGATAACATTTCAATATACTTCTCCTGTAGACTACCAGTTTGTTCCACTTCAGATCATTAGTTATAGACTACTGGTGACCAACTGAGCAATACCTGTATCCTCCCATGGATGGGTATATGTAGGGAAAAGATTCAGTGCATCCTTAAAATATGTTAGGTACAGAACAAAACCCTACTTGCACGCAGATTCCTAGGTTTTGCTCTGACGCTCAGGAATTCTGCAATCTTATTTCTGCTGCGCTCTGCTCTGCATTGCTTGCTAGTTTGAGTTTTTTGCTGGGGTATCGCCTTCTTTTTAAATCTAGTATTTTTCAAAGGAATGTGAATAAACATACAATATGGATGAAGTTACCAGTAACCAGTTTTCTTCCTTATAAAATACAATACCTTGTTAAGTATTAACAGCCTTACTTGCATGTGAGACAGTGGAATTATGTACAGCTACTACTGACATGTTGGACTTTCATGCATCACTGAGCGTTGATTCTTCTCAGCCCAACAACGTACGTCAGAAGGTGGCCACAGGCGCTACTCCAAGAGATTAAACTACAAAGAACCTGTCACTGTTTCCCAAAGCAAAAGCTGCCCCCAATATATCTGTAATTAACCTCTCCTTTTCTCACACAAAAGCTTCACTTCCCACTTGAGCGGTTGCCATGTGGGAATGGAAATGTAAGTGTATCAGAACAGAAATGAAAGTTAACACTGAACATCAACTAAAAGGTAATGGATAAGGTTACAGAAACAGAGTTCTCTGAAAGCTCCCAACCCTTTTCTCCTCCTCCTCTTCCCCCCCAAAGAAAAACTAAACACGTTCACCTTCCAGTGGTATTATACAGAAAACTCTTAAATATATTCTCTTATCATGACTCACCTTGATAAAAAAATTAAATAGTTTAAGTAGTCTCATTAGAAGATTCTATAGTAAGCGAAATATACAAGAGACACAACATACGCAATATTAGCCAAAAGGCTTCTTTATAAAAATACACAGCTCTGACTACCCTAGAATGTATTGATCAAGAGCCTGGGCCCCACCATGAAAGGCAGTTAGAAAACAGATATCCATTTTATTATCCATTTTTTAATGCTACGAGGGAATTGATACCATAAATTAAGTATTTACACTCTGCTGCCACCTCAGAGGACATCCACCTTTAATTTACCCAGTTCTGTCCAAAAGGGAATAATTGTGTCTAAAAAGGAGAACTGCACATGCAAGTCTATCAATTCCTTCACAGAATTTCCTTTAAAGAGTGGCCACTTTTCTTAGCCTGAGTATTTTAAAACAAACAAACACACACACACCTCCATACAAGGACTGTGACTCGGGGCTTCTCTCTCCGCTGCTTCCAGGTTAGCCTCTTGAATAGAAAATAGCTGAATAGAAGGACCTGAAAATCAGTGAGCCCTCTTTGTTTACATAGCATGTGTCAGAAAGTTCCTGCCTCTACTAATAACTAAGTTTCCTGAGGATTTGAAAAGCGGAGAGCCCCAATGTAGCTTTCCTAGCCCTGCTGCATGCAGCCATGATTTGCATAGGGTCAGAACCACAGAGGGATGCAGAAATAGTGCTGCTGTATCTGAATAATTGCCACGTATAACCCTAAGCTGGTCAACTACATTTCTTATATGACACACCGAGACCCCAAATTAAGACTGGTAATGATCCTGAGCAGAGGAAGGATTAATAAGCCATCTCATTGGAAACAGCAAAGAGCACGTCCAAAATCCTCCTTGCTGGACTTTCTGAGCTCGGCTTCATAAGCTGAATCACTCCCTCGATTTCTATGCCCAAATTGCTTTGGGTACAAATGACTGACTCACTTTTCTCTTTTAAAGTATGGCTGGAGGAGGCAGCAAGAATGATAACATGAGTGCCCAGCCTCCATAAAAGTCCTACACTTCTCTCCTTGGCCTGAAGGAACTCAAGTTCACGTCTTCCTAACTCCCAGGAGAATCTGACCATGTGGATGTTGCACATTAGCGATACCACAACCATACCTCTGCTCATTTCCTGACTTCAGTGATTAACTCGTTGCTGATCATTTCCAATCTCAATAAATCTCTCATTATTTTATTGACTGCCAGGAAGGACTGGAAATAGACTTGCAACCTAAATCAATTAGTACAGTAGCTCATGATAAACTTTTCTGGAAAAACATGTGCAGCCAAGCCTGGTTCCAGAGAGGAACCAGAAATTCCCGACTTCAGTGAGCAGAGGAAAAGACAGGGGGTTGGAAGCAAAGAAACCATAAATAAACTAACCATCTGAGACTAATAAGAGCTTAAAAATAGTCAAAATTTTTTTGTTTTAACATTTTAAATTGTCCAATATTATTTCCAATATCATTGTAACCTTCTAGACCATTTCCATAGGAATCAGCTACTAAGCAAAGAATAAAAGACAAAGCAAAACGTATTTTCTTAAATCTTGTTTTTAAATAAATTAGTGATCATCCATTACCTTACTATCATAGAATTACCATTAAGCAAAATGTACTTATCACGTCTTTCAAGTTTCACCCTTTTAAACCACCAATACAGCACTCCTTACCTCCTAAATGACTGAAGATGTACACAGCCTCTGCAGCTTACAAATCCTCACTAACCAGTGACACAACCAGTGTAAAGATAACGACTTCCTAGCAGAGTGAAAAGATCTTGAATAACTATTTGGCTTCATTGCTCCAGAGAACAAACAGCAACTAGAGCCAACCCAGAGGTGAAGCAAATCTGCTGGGCAGTTCAATCTCCTAGAAAAGGCCCAGACAGGCTGGCTGAGAAGCTGTATCTGTAACAGGCAGGCAGCAAGCACTGCGCAGACGGGAGGGCCTAGGGACTCCGTTGCCCTGAAGGCTCCTTCCTCTTACCAGCTACATCTCCCTCGATTACTTACTGACAGCCATGGTGAGCCACTGGACCTATTCCCATACAGAACTATATCCCAGTCTTTCCCCTCTCCTTCTATGTTTTTGTCGTTGCTGGTTCATTCAGCTCCCATCCACTGGCATTTTTCTGCAGTTTTACACCTGCCCACTCTCTCTCTGTTTGCAGTCCCCCATTTGCTTCTTTGTCAACTCCAGCTGTTACAGAGAATATCAGTTGGCCCAAATAGCAATTTACGCATCTTCAAGAACGAGTAAATTTATAGGAGAAAAATGAAGAGCTATTATCACAAATACACCATCTCTGACTCAGAAAGCCCCTTAATCATAAACTGATAAAGGCTCAGAGAATAAACTGAGGAGGGAGAAGGAGAAAGTAAAAGGAAAGAAGACCCTTCCCTTCCAAGACTGCCCTCCCCACTGGGCTATGAAGTCAGGCTTGTGTTGCATACCTTCTTCCTCATCCATGATCCTCACATTCCTTTTTGCAGTGATCTGTGCCTTAACAGGGATCTTAGGCAATGTCCAACTTCCTTTCCTCATCCCTCCTGCTCACCAACCTTGCCTTCACCTGCTGGGGGAGAATTCTCCTGGGAGAGATGTATTTGAAGCCTTCAGGGCAGACTGGGCATAGGCTATCATATACCAGATGAACGATTCTCTCTCTCACCTCAGCTGTGTTTTTGAATGAAAGTGGTCACTGCTGCAGAGCCAGCCCATGCTGTCCCTGCATGTCACATGCACTCTGAGACTACCAGCCTGACTGGGTCCTTCAGGAGACCTGCCATAGAAACGTCACTGGCTGTGAACTCTACAGATTCTTCAGTGTGAGATACATGCAAACACCACCTATCTTAGCAACAGCTAAGATTGGCAGCAGGCCAACGGGGATATGTAGAACTATTCATAAAAACCTGAAGTCTAAGGATCAAATAGCTAAGCAGGATTTCTGTAGATTACTCAGTTGACAACATACTGGATGTTTAAGTTATTTTTGAGTTTGGTTCTCAGAGTCTGCTCTTATAACTGATTCTGTGCGAAGCTGCAAAGATCTGTCTGATTGGAGTCAGTTGCAGGAACAGATGTTAAGATTCATATCTTTCTTCCTTCATCCTCATTCCACTCTACACAGTTTCCTACCTTGTGTCTCAAATTAAAAATCAGGAAAGTACGTACTACAAAACAGATTCATTTTCTATGTATTTCTCATTCTATTTTTCCCCCTGCAACATATATAATCAATTTTTAAGCAATTATGGACAGCAGTGACAATCAAATCTTGCTGTATGCAACCTAGAATCATTGGTAAGGAAAGAAAAGTAAACCAATGGGATGTCAGTAAACCTCTGGAAGAGAAGGGGAAAAGAGAGGGGAGCAAAGGGCAGCTCTCAAGAACAGGTCACAAAACCTGGAACATCCTTAGGAAAAAAGGAATTGAGAAAGACAAAATGCACTGACATCAAATTGCTAGTGATTTTAGACAATCTCTTGAACAAGCAAGCTGACACTTGTAAAATAATTCTTTGAGCTATAATGTAACAAACGTATGCCTGGCATAAAATGACATCTGAAGGAAGACTATTATATTAAGATTTTCTGCATTCTGTTCACACACTGATAGCAGCTTCTTTATGAATACGTTATCGTACTAGGGAGTAGAATACTCAAGTAGAAAAGTCACCTGTATTATTTTGTTATTTTAGGCATACAAGCTGCCACTGTGAATCAGTCCTCAATTCTGCTCACAGCAGTGACTGAGAGATTAAAACAAAAAACAAAAAAAACCCCACAATCCATAAAGAGTAGTCTGAGTCCCATTTACGGCTACAATTTGTAAATCAGGGCTTCCAAAAGAAGTTGGAAGCAATCCTGCACGTTCGTACAGACAACTTCTCCTCCACCCAGATTTTCCTTTCTTGGATTCAGGGCTCATCATCTGTGCATTGGTCCTAGCAGGACCAGTATTAGGACTCCATTTTTTGATGTTAGCACAAAATAGATTTGGTGTCCAAGTTAAGGCTATCTTTATATACGTGGTTGCCCAAACACAGTTGATTAAGACATCCCTGAATGTAAATCCACAAATCTAAGGGAAGATTTCTAAACATATTCGCATGTCCACGTAAGGCCTCTGGAAAAAACAACCAACATTGGTCAGACCAAACCAATCTTGGCCCAGCAACCTGTCTCCAGCAGTGGCCATCAGCAGATGCCAAGTAGAAAAATGCCAGACTATGGCAAGCACAGAGCAACACTGTCCCTCTTGGACAATCTGAGCTTCACCTCCTTCTAGAAAAGCCAAACTGACTCGTCTCCAGCAAATCATATTACCTATCTACCACATCTATTTGGATTACATTTTATCTCTAGACATACTGTCTTGCCCACTATGGAATTAGAACATATTCCCAGATCATTTTTGGAAGACTGATGTGTCATTACCAAATTTTTCACTCCTCTGGCACTGAGGTGAGTTTAAAGAACAAGTGACACACCACAGCAATTTCATGTTTATGTTCCTCCTACGCTCCTGGGTGAACATGCCAACCGGGTCCTGGCAATATGCTACTGATTTGTCCTAGACTGTTTTCCAATGACCGTTCCTTCTTCTCCTCCTTCTCTCCACAGCGGACCAACAAACGGCCAGCACCCTCAGCTCTGCTACTCACGTCTCCTTCTGAAGAGCAGAGCGTAGAAGGAGCTGGTTCAGCTGAGTTCTGAGCTATTTGCATTGCTTAAGCATGACACGGTCTCAAAGGATATAGCTATCATTGTCAGTGTACTCACTGGCAGTGGAAATTTTTATGCCAGTGCCATAAAAAAAATAAGTATAACAAAAATGTTATAAATGAATGTGTAGGTTAAATGCATACCCAGGACGACATCAAATTACAAAATGCTGCACCACACTCTGATACTCAACATTTTTCTTTCAAGAAACTCTATCTTCAATGGATCCTGTCCTTCTCACTCTAAACTCAGCCTTGATTTTTAAGAAAAAAATAATATACCTTAATGGGCTTTCTTGACAATGTCTTACAAACCAGCCTACAGAAACAAGAAAAATACAGCACAACTGGCTTATTTCCTGTCTTTCAATAAGAAAACCAAGCATTTATTCCTTTTTACATTAAGCTACTCTTAGGTATTATTGGTTTCTTATTCTTGTGCTTGATTAGATGTTTAAAGGTATATTTGCTTAGAACTGGGCTAGATTTCTGTACCACAGGAATTCAATACTTGAGAAACCAAACTGGCTGTGACAAGGCAGTAGGTGAGTGGTATTTCATTTCAAGGTAACAGCCACTTAGCCACAGTTGCTGTTAATTTGTTCAAAAAACCTGCAACATTTCTTATCTTAATCAGGGGAATAATTCATGACAAAAAAACTAATCCATCTGCTTCCAAGAGTATTATGACTACGGATTGCGACTAGGTTCTCCTGCTCACATAGCAGCGTAAGATTAATTGCAGTTTTACATTTTTTTACAATTTAACAATAGGATGTTACAAGCAATGTCAATACATACTTAAGGAATTTGGATCAAACACTTCCCTCTCTCCCTCATCAGCCAAACAGACCATCAGTTTAGTACAAAATGGAACACTGGTAAGGGCACTTTAGGAAAAAAACAGAGCTAGATTCACAAAACTGTCACAGCAACAACAAGTGTAGTCTTACTTATTTTTTTGGCTGAGGGTTCAGTCTTAATTTTTCCCACTTTTCAAAAGAGTTCCTAGCCATCTCTAGGAAAATCGCCTGAACTAGGCATAGAATGGAGTTGAACTAAGGTTCTTCTACTCTTCAGACTTACATTCAGCAAACCCAATACAGGGAATTCTTTGACTCCTCCAGCTGGAGGTATTCTACTCTGTATAAAAATATTTAAACATTCATAAGACAGAAAGTCAACGACCAAGAAGGACTCTACAACCTAGTGGCTGGATATCCCCTTGGGAGGTCAGACATTTGGGTTCCAGTCCCTGCTCAAGTGGATATTTAATTACGGGGTAAGAGGGAGAGAATATTACAATCTTTCAATTTCTTAATGTAGCGCCGAATTTAGAAGCCTAGGCTTCCCAGCTAGTTAATTCAGAGAATCTAAGTTAAGAACTACAAGACCTCAAGGTCTACAACAGTAGGAAACTTTCTCCCCTTCTCCCCAATTAATCAGAATAAGAAGAAGGGTCCTAACATCTTTGAGATGCACATTCCAATCTCAATGGTAAAGAATCACAGCAACATTGGCCTGAAGGTCATTTAGGACCTCCAAGTGATGCTATCACAACACCAGATCAGGTCATCAGTGCCTTTATCTAGCCCTTTTCAGCATGACTATTGCTCAGGCAATCATCTCCCAGCCTGTACTGATGAGAAGGGAATTAAAATCTATATACTGGCCAAGTGCTTTAACTTTCTGAACTAACGTGTAAAAGGGGAACACCTGCTCATCATAATGTAGTCCTGTTTTAGTTCACTCCTTCCCCCTGCCTGCAATATTGAGCAAGTTTGGACCAAATTTGCACATCTTTTGGAAAAATGCAAACAAATTTTATTTTAAAATACTTTAAAAAGTGAGTGCTGTTCCAGTTACAAATGTTTTAGGGCTGAATAGACCCTATGCACTCCTTCAGAGATAAGAAACTTCAGTAGTTCTAAGTACAAAAGTTGTGATAAGTTCACAAATGATTACTTCTTTAAGAAAAATACACTTCCACGTTTTAATCCAGCAGCAAACAAGTAATAAGGAGAAAGGCTCACTTCATGAGTAGTAAATTTTTTAGGCCTTTGGAAAGAAAATCTATTACAAAATGCAGTCCCCAGTGACATAGGGTTTATTTTGAATACGGACTTTGTCAAAAAAAAGTTTCTCTGAAAGAATATTTGTTTTGTTAGCACACACATTCACTTCATTAAACACACATGGTAAGTTATGCTAGTATCCTTGTAATATTAAGACGCATTGGGAAAATGAACTTTTCTGAACATCTGTCAAAGTAAGTACAATCTGCCCAAGACTTGTGGATCTCAGCATGATGAGACCTCTTTCTGTAAATCCAATTGTCATTACTGTCCATTCTCAACTTCATAAGAGAATGAGTCACACACATTACTGATGAATCTAGTCAAATCTAGTTACGTCAATCTTACGGAAAAAACCCAGCAACTAAATCTGAGCTGTTTCAGCAATACACACCCTAGCGCTTAGGAGAGAGCAAAATCCAAAACTGTGACGACATAAAGGAAGATTTTGTAATTAATGTTATTTTTACCTTCGTATGCTCAGCTACAGTTAGAAAAGCAACCAACACGATGAAAGGAAAAAATGCTGTTTAGCCAAACTAAACAACACTGTGCTGCCATTTAAATTCATGGTGATCCCATACTTTCCACACTGTTTGTCATCTTTTTTCCCTTGAGATAAGATAATCAAAACTGGAAAAATTAAAGAGAAAGCAACAAGAATAATCACAGATATGCCGAGATATCTCCAGAGAACTAATAAGACCAGGATTCTTCAGCCAGGAAGAAAGGCAACTACAGAGAAACAGAACAGACATCTATGAAATCGTGAATGGTGTAGAGCCAAGTGGAGAATGACTCTCCAATATTCTTCTGAATACAAGAAGCAGGAAGACTCCACTTCAGATCTGTGGCGGGGGGTGCTGTTCAAAAAACAACTGAACAAAACCTACCCAAGATAGGCCTCTGTGTTGCTGTGAAACATGATAGTAGGAATATAACCTCAACTCAGAAGCCCTTAAGTTACAGGCTAACAGAGGCTGGGAAGACAGACCCAGGGAAAGATCACTTTGTGCGTGCCCTCTTACCTATCTGTTAGACAAGGCTCTCTGCTCTTGTCAAAGACCAGATACTAGGCTGGCAAAATGGTTTGATACAGTATAGCAATTCTTGGGCACGACTATTAACATGGATAGAAAAATATATGAATTCCAGTACTGGAAGCTCTGTGCAATATGATCATATAAGCATAAACAGAAATAACAGCAAGAACAATAACTTGCAGCAAGCTGCTTACTAGATAATTCTAACATCCTTCCATCAGCTCCTGGCCTAGAAACATATTCATTACTTGTGAAACATACTATTAGTCTGAAATCAAACAAATCATTTTAAAATGCAAAATTAACTTTGTCTTCCAACGAATGACCAAGAGAAATCCATCCGGAGGCTGCATGCATACACCTCAGGGGTGGTCAGCTTAGCATTTGCTCAAGAGCCTACTCAGATCCCTTCATCTTGCATGGAAGGTGCGGCCAAAAGAAATGTCAAGTCCCTCTTCTGTGCTGTGTTATGGAGGGCATATTTCTAGGGCTCTCTGACGTCCGTAAGAGTTTGCTGGAAGACAGTTATCGTATTTGAAAGTACTCCTGGAAGTTAGGGAAGAAGAAAGTTAAATATTTTAATATGATGAATATTCAGGAGTTTCCCACAGCTCTATACTCTACTAGTAAAGGGCAATTTGTCTCCTCTCTCTTCATCCAATATATCGCTGCCTTTGGCTGCTGCTTCCTGGGAGGATTCTTTTAGTTCAAGGGGGGAATTTTGACAAGAAACGGTGTGTTCTCAAAAAATTTCACACTGCTTTTACAGTAGTAGATTGCCTTTTTGGTAAGAAATCAGGTAGGTTATCTCAGGTGTCTTGGCATCCATTACATATCTAATATAAACCACACATTATTTTATGAAAACAATCAAATTAAGTCTGAGTATAATTGAGAGAAAATGGAATCTTTTCTCTTGTCTTCAAAAGCACTAAGATCATACCCGTAAGTATTCTGAGAGGAGTCAGAAGCAGAGCCTCAAATACCAATTCGTAAGTGTAAACATAGGTGTTATGGCAAACTCTACTTCAAGGGTTAAAAGCAATACAACTTTTTGACCTAAGGCATACATGTTTTTTCGTTTACCTTTTGTCCAGCAATATTAAATGCAGGTACTACTTCTTTAGAGGCATATGACAGACGCTACTATGAGAGCTTTGGCTTACTACCACTTTCTCTTACTTCTTATCCCAGGTGGGCACAGCTAGAATGAACCCTTCCAGGTTCCGCAAAATCTGTTTATCTCTTCCTTTGCCAGCCATTGTAAGGCATCTACATCTACAGGGCCAAAACAACACCATATTACTCTGACTGGAACACAGAAAACAAACAAATAAACAAAAAAGAACAAAGAGATGCTGCAATGTTAGTCACTTCCTGTAGCCTTCTTAATTTTCAGTTAGAAAACTCCGATTCTTGATCCTTTGATATAACTCTTACATAATCAGTGAGATAAACACTAGTCAAGAGTAGGGTACTCCTCACTTTCTTCAAAAACATGTTCTTTCCTTAGCTTCTCCCTACCACTCCTCCTTCCCACTGCCAGGAAGTGTTTGCTTCACAGGTCTTCTGTCTTGATTGCTTGAGTTTGGGGAAAGGCAGCTGAAGCCCATTAGTTTGGCCTGTTTAATTCAAGCTTCAGCATCCACAGGACATGCCCTCAAATTATACCTAGAAACTCTATTAAAAAAAGACCTCCAAACTGTAAATATACAGTACAACCACCATATAAAGCTTCTTCCTGAGTTTTCAGAATAACAGATCTGTATGTGCACTTCTTCCATTACAATTGAGCATTAATTCTAAAATCTAAAACCAGCATTTAAATATGTCTATGTTAACTATGTCTAAAATTAACAATTTTGCTGCCAATTCTGTTATCAGAAACCTAGATAGAAGAACTAATCCCAAAGTAGACCCCTCAATCTCAAATATCAAAAGTGACAGTCTCTCCAATAACAAAGCCTCCAGTTCACCAAATCCTTTTATCATGCAGTTATAAATTATCAGCATAAAAGTTTGTGCTATGTCCCACACTAAGAATTGTGGGGATAGCAAAAAGTAAAGCCAAATTATCATCAAAATAAGTCACTCAGAGGCCTTCATACTGACTTATTCATGATCACATTTAATTCAGTTTAAGTTCCTATTTTAATTTTGATGGAGCTATTGCAGATAATCCAGCCAGCAGTAGCAGCGTATGAATTTAAGAGAGTCCAGTACTGACATCTGGATATCACCTTCCGGGAAGTACACAATGCCTTGCTTGCTGGTGAATCACCTAACTAAGCCACAGGGCTGTTACCCAAAACTAGCATTTTAAACCTCTCTATTTTGTCATTCAAAACTAAAATGTTTATGCAGCTTTTCTCATCTATTTAGGCTATAAACCTCAGAGGCAAAGATCACTTTTATAATGCCTAGTACAATAGGGCACACAGGCTGACTGATCCTATAAGCACCACCCAAATACAAAGTAAGAGGGAGTAAAAGTAGAAGTAGTATTGATACAAGGTGGGTAAAGCAGCACATCATGAAGTGGTCAGAGGAAGGAGAAAGTTTAGCCCAGAGGAACACAAAATGGTGCATGGTAGATATACCTGAAGTACTCACACCTTGCAAACTAGGATCTGCCCTAATAAGTCTGTAAACTTACTTCTCCAGTCTTACAAACCCGGAAATGTAATTACCCGGTCTTATAAACCAGAAGGCAGTCATATTGACTTCACTGCTTCTGCTCAACTCCTGTAAACATTGGTAGGATCAGCATCTAACACTAAAATTTAATTTTTGCATACACTTGCATTCCAAATAAACTCTGTAAAAGTACAGAAAGAAGGCCTTGAGCTAGCCTGCTGCACCAGAGCAAATTATTACTTATGCATTAAGCAATAACAGTTTCAGTATTACTCACCACCATTTCCACAGGCTGGGGGGAAATCATTAAAAGCTTTCTGGAAAAAAAATACTTTTTGACATTTTATTCCAGTTTTCACAAGGGGAAATACAACCAAATTTAAGTGTCACTTTCCAAAAGCAGCATTACAGAGTCATGCAAGTGTTCTACAGAAGGCTGTTACTGCTACTCCAGTTTTTATTTGCTGAGATCTATTTGAGCAGAACGCCTGTCCATCATTAGAGTGTATTATTCAACTCACTCCTCACACAATACTCAAAGAATAGAAAATCACCCTGTTATACTATTCACAAGTAGTAAAACACTATTCCCTAACAAACGTGTCAGCAATGGATATTCTTCCATGGATTTTGCACATGTACAGTACATGAACTTCCATGCTCAAAAGTTAAATGCAGAAGTTCTGATTCTAGAACGCAGTGCTGACTACCACACCTTTTCTCCCCCCAAAAGTAGGTACAGGAGTCTATTTCGAATGCCATTACTCACCTTATACTGCATAAGCTTAATCTTATGCACCACAGTCTCAGTTCAGCAACCCGTTTAATTTTACTTATTTAACGAGCAGTATCACTGAACACAAGAAGGGCTTGTTGTACACTGAAAGATAGCATGGCCAGAATGTTCAGCATTTCGCAGAATTAAGCAAAACCAGAGCTGTGGGAAACATTTATTACACTGATCACAGAGAGCCTTGTGTCCTACAGCTGCATCTTTCCCTCATCTACTATTGTTCTGAGTCATGAAACTCTCTGACATTATTTTTACTTGTTACTGGAGTACAAACAAATCCAAGACCCCTATTCACAGAAAACAATATCGCAAGAGCTAAGTCAGTACACATGCCAAAAATGGTTCCTGTCCCAAGGAATTTATCTCACATATATATACATACAAATGTAAACACAAACACACATACATAAAATAAACTGTAGGAGAATATTAACCTTCTTTTCAAGAGATTAGATAGGTTTTGACATTCTTGAGCAGTTCAAAGCCTGACACCTTTGAATCACTTTATCTAGAATTCCTGTCTCTAAAAGTCATGCAAGATTTTAGTTCCAATTCACTGACAAAGCTTTCACCAGTAAAGCTTTTATTCAGGTATGGTTTACTCACTTTCATGGGTTAGACTCAGTACTTTATACAACTTCACTGAAGAACTACTTAAGCATAAATCATTCCCTGTCTGACATTACAGCCTACGATGACACAAAAGAAGAATATACTGCTGGAGTATATAGAGAGAATATATCTTTATTTCACAACTCTCTTTAGATGGCCTCTGAATAGACAGGTTTTATTTCTTCTTAATATTGTATTTATTCATGAATGCGTATCACAATACAGAAAATAGTAACTTCTACAAATGTCTTGCTGAGTCACAGATAGTTTTCTAAGCTGAGAAATATTTGACGTGAGCTGGGGAAAATGAGATGCTGAGAGCAGGGAAAGCAATCCGGGCGACTATAGGCCCAACACTTTAGCATTCACGCTAAAAAACCATTCCAGAGTTGTATGGAAGAATAAAGACTCTGAGTTTATTGAATAGAAGATGAAATTCCAAACTTACGGGTCAGCCTAATATAAGATTTGACAAAAGCAAAGTGATTCTCTAGAGGAAATTCAGTAAGCCTGACCTTTTCAAGACTGCAGAACGGCATCTCTTGGGATGCCAAAGGAAAAGTTATTTAAAGAACTGTAGAAAATGGGGTAAGTAAAAGACCAGTAAGGTGGGCAGGATCACAGAGAACCTTGAGGGCAGGAGTATTACAAAAAGAGCTGAAATTCGAAAGCTATGAAGCACCACATTATGCACTTAGGTATGTTACTGTATGTTGGAAGGTTCTTAGCTGGGTATAACAGAAGAAACAGGGATGACCAGAAGAGAGGAGAGCTTACCTGACAAGCAGAAGGAAACCTCTGTTCCTCAAAGTCATCTTCTAGGACTCCAGTTCAGCACATCAGAGAGGACCACAGTAAACTTTTTCATGACTTTGTTAAATTAAAGGGATTACAGAAGATGGTTTCCTAAAACTGCAGGGAACTGTTCTCTGACCCAGGAGACCTTTCCGGATATTACAGTTTACATAGCAAATTACTGTTAAAGTTTAAATGCTTCTACCAAACAAAATAAATGAGACACATTGGGCTAGGGGCCTCATAACAAAATACATCTGAAATATCTGTAATTGTTATGGTCATTGAACATAAAAAGCCCATTTGTGGGCATACCTAAAAGAGTCTGATCAGTTCACTGGCCACATGTGCGGAACTCCTGTGATTAAATGATAATGTAATAAGGATGGCTTAATTCTCCACACTTATGGTATGGCAAATATATTAGTACTGCTCACCACAGAATTACGCCTCAAGTCTTCAGGATCCACACAACATTATTGTAACAAGAAACGCTCACATATGTAGCTCTCAGGGAAATTTCACTTTTCACTGCACCCCTTTTTAGACCTTTCTAGTAACACAGAGCTAACCTACTGTTCTATATTTAGCTGCCAGACACAGGTTAAAACCGCCTCAAGGCTGTTGTAAACTTCTTCCAAGTGCAATGACCCTGAGGAAATGTAAAGTCAAACGAGTGCGCTCGTTTTTCCAGTCAAGCTGCATGGTTTTACTCATGTGCTTAACTATTTTGCTAAGTCAGGCTTCAATGGAGGCCAGGATTGCAAAGACACAAGCGCAGCTGTACTGGGTCACATCAAGCCACTGAGCTAATATTGTCTATCTGAGAATGGTCAACACTGGACACCAAGGGAAGAGCATAAGACCCAGGCAAGCACACGTTACCTCCTACATCCATTCTCCAACGGAGGGATGCAAGCCTCAGGCATTTCCTATCACACATACAAACCATTTTTGATTTACTAATCCTCAAAAGATGTCTTTTTCACTTATTTGTCCAGTATCCCTGTGAACTCATGTTACATGTTTTGTGGAAGGCTACCTCCTTTTTGTATGTACAGGTTTAAAGGAATGCATAGTCTGACATATTGTTTGCAATCATTATGTTTTTCCACAGAAACAGCCATATATGGGGTACAGATTACTCAGAAAACTTACATTAAAAATCTAGCAAAGTCACTTTCAAGTCCTCAAGGTTGTGAAGATGAAGTCATGTTTTTAATGTTACTTCAACAGTCACACGTTCCTGAAGCTACAGCAGGTCTGAGACAACAGCCCTACTTGCCTTTCAAACAATTTAACAGTCGTATGGTTAACTTATCTTCCACAGAGCGCTATTCTGAAATGGGAGCTGGCCTTGCGTACTCTAAAATAAAAGCAGCCTTGACTCACCACTTAAGTGCATCTTCTACAGTGATTTTTCTTCCCCTACAGAAACTGTATGAATGCTGCTGCTTAGATCTGAATTAGGATTATTATCTGATTTTAGGGGTGACTTTAGGCCTAAAAGAAAAAAATAGGAATAAGGATGAGAAAGAAGGGGAGAAGTCATTTTGCTAGCAACAGGAACTATATAGAACTTACGGAAAGGTGCATTTTTGATCCATTTCAGGGTCGTCTTTTAAAAATGTGAAATGGATACACACAAAATGCTGAAAAACCACCATTCCCATATAAAAGCTTGATTGTTGTGTTATGCTTACTATTTCATATTTTAGAATATTTTCACAGTTTCCAATAATGAGATACACACATTTGCAGATACAATTCTCCTCATATATGTTCTAATGAAATAATGCGTATCTATTAACTAACGTTTTTGCATCTTACTTTACAAGAACCCTAACAAATATCCTTATCCACCTTGGTATTAAAAATAATTAAAAAAATAAACATTCCCTAATCTGGTATTTTAATTTCAATCATGATGTACATAGAATTTTTCTAATGACTCAGTCAATAGCTCTTGCCACATGTTCTTAAAACCTGATCACATCAGAGCACTTCCCTAGTTCACTCTGGTAAGTTTTGAAAGTTTTTGGAAAGTAACTAAAAGTGACTCTAGACACAGTTCCCATTTTTATCCAGAGAGGGATCTTGTTGTCTGAACTGGGAACTATCCTTCCAATCAAGCAGGAGTTAGTAAGGATCTTCCTCCCACTTAACTGCACTCGAACAACCTCTGTGATGCAGCAGGAATCCTCATCGCAAAGCAGGAACTCTTTGCAGCCAGTCATCTCACAAGAGGCAAAAGCCACAGTATTAGAGACATCAGGCAGTCTCAGAACTTTGGACACAGAACTCTTAAACTGACTTTGTGCATATGAGATTACAAAAAAAGGTTACCTTATTTCTATCCTTAATAAATACTCTTAATAAAACTTAACAGTTTTGTAGCTATTGATCATTTTAGCAGATTAAGAAAGTGAAAACATGATGTTACAATGGGAACCTTACCTACATTCACAGCAAATAACAATTGTTTCTCCATTTCTTGCACATGCCAGTTACTTTAATTCATTTTTTCTGTGTTGCAAAGGACACTTGCTATAAATTGCAATGAAATTATAGGCAGGTTCAAGTAACTAGATTATACTATGAACACTACAAAAGGCATTTCACTGGTACCCACTACAAATTATGTTATTATCTTTGCAAGACTAATGAAGATACTGTGAGTGTGTACAGAAATGGAATAAATACACTCTACTTGGCAAGGACTTATAAATTAGGTCTAGTGAACAGACTCATATTGAGAAAATGAAACAGCTGCAAAATCGTCTATCTTACTTAAGATGGCTTGGTTTAATGATCATCTATGCTACTCTTGAAAGGTAGATTACAGACATTTCTGAGATTATTACTTATCACTGAAATGTACACGACACGAAGTGCTGCAGAACTCTCCATGAATTTTTTTGTCCAGTAGAACACACAGCATTGACTGGTGGTCACTTTACATTTCTGTTGCTGACAGTAATATCAGATAAGCGTTTCATTCATTTGGTTGCTCATATGACAAGGTTCTCCATAAAACGAAACATAACAACAGTGGATTGAGTAAGAGCCTACTAGGCCAATTCAAAACCTTGCTTGGCTTCTTTTGACTGAATTGGACTGAGATGCAAACCAAGTTAGAAACCATATTTATTTAAAGATGATTGCTAAATTCTTCACCTTAGTGCTCCATTTGATGTTTTCCTTCAAAGAGAAAGATTCGTCATTTCCATATGGCTCACTGAACACATCTGCAAGCATTAAAGACAGACAGTGAAGCCAAATCTGTAACAATGCATATGATGTTACAGGAGGCCATAGGAAGAGTCACACATTTTATTCCCGACTTTCAACATGGATTTAACAGTTCAACCACTACCAAAGATGCAAGATACATCATTGCAAAAAGTAAAAAATCAAGTCAGTTACCAAATGAAGACGAGAAGGGCAGACCTGTCTGATGCCGTCCACGGCATACATGCTGGTGACCATGGCCTACATGCTGGTGACAGAAAAGAAAGTATGTCTATCTTCGTCAGATAATCATCAGTTTCTGTGATACTTGGAATAAACTGAGACAGTAATTGATCATTAAAGAATGAACAGAGAGACTTGGCAACAGGTAGACACATTAAGGGTTTTGGTCAGCTGTTTTGGTCCCTGACTGCCCATCAACAAGGAGAGGTCATATCAGGGCTCAATCATTTATCTCCATCAAACTAAAAATATTGTGAAATTTTCAAAAATTTGTTTAGCCTTTTCGCCATTACTACCTTCTCATCTGACAAAGATCAAAACTTCATCTCACTGATGTCAGTGCGGTCTTTCCAGGAGTAAGATTTGGATCCTAACATGCGAAGCAGTGAATTTTGAATTCACAGAATCACAGAATGGCCAAGGTTGGAAGGGACCTCTGGAGACCATCTAGGCCAACCCCCCTGCTCAAGCAAGGTCGTCTAGAGCACATTGCCCAGGACCGTGTCCAGACAGCTTCTGAATATCTCCAAGTCCAGGAGACTCCACAACCTGTCTGGGAAACCTGTTCCAGTGCTCTGTCACCCTCCCAGGAAAGAAGTTCTTCCTCACATTCAGATGGAACTGCCTGTGTTTCAGTTTGTGCCCGTTGTCTCTCGCCCTGTCACTGGGCACTACTGAGAAGAGTCTGGCCCCATCCTCTTGACACCCTCCCTTCAGATACTTATATACATTGATCAGATCCCCCCCTCAGTCTTCTCTTCTGCAGGCTAAACAGGCCCAGCTCTCTCAGCCTTCCTTCATAGGAGAGATGCTCCAGGCCCCTCATCATCTTGGTAGCCCTCCGCTGGACTCTCTCCAGTAGTGCCATGTCTCTCTTGTACTGGGGGGCCCAGAACTGGACCCAGCACTCCAGGTGAGGCCTCCCCAGGGCTGAGGAGAGGGGCAGGATCACCTCCCTCGACCTGCTGGCAACACTCTGCCTAATGCACCCCAGGATCCCATTGGCCTTCTTGGCCACAAGAGTGCATTACTGGCTCATGCTTGATCTGTTGTCCACCAGGACTCCCAGGTCCTTCTCGGCAGAGCTGCTTTCCAGCAGGTCAACCCCCAGCCTGTACTGGTGCATGGGGTTATTCCTCCCCAGGTGCAGGACCTTGCACTTGCCTTTGTTAAACTTCATGAGGTTCCTCTCCGCCCAGCTCTCCAGCCTGTCCAGGTCCCTCTGAATGGCAGCACAGTCTTCTGGGGTGTCAGCCACTCCCCCCAGTTTAGTATCATCAGCAAACTTGCTGAGGGTGCACTCTGTCCCTTCCTCCAGGTCATTGATGAATATATTGAACGAGACTGGACCCAGGACTGACCCCTGGGGGACACCGCTAGCTACAGGCCTCCAACTAGGCTCTGCGCCATTCACCACAACCCTCTGAGCTCTGCCAGTCAGCCAGTTCTCAGTCCACCTCAAAGTGTATTCATCCAACCTGCACTTCCTGAGCTGGCCTTTGAGGATGTTATGGGAGATGGTGTCAAAAGCCTTGCTGAAGTCAAGGTAGACAATATTCACTCATCTACCCAGCCAGTCATCCCATCATAGAAGGTTATCAGGTTGTTTAAGCATGATTTCCCGTTGCTGAATCCAGGCTGACAACTCCCAATCACCTTCTTGTCCTTCGTGTACTTGGAAATGGTATCCAAGACTAGCTGCTCCATCACCTTCCCAGGGATCAAGGTGACGCTGACTGGCCTGTCCTCCTTCTGGGTCCTCCTCCTCGCCCTTTTTGAAGGCTGGAGTGACATTTGGTTTCTTGCAGTCCTCTCCTGATCATCATGACCTGTCAAAGATGATGGAGAGTGGCCTTGCAATCACATCAGCCAGCTCCCTCAGCACTCATGGGTGTATCCTATCAGGGCTCATGGGCTTATGTATGTTCAATTTGCTTAAGTGATTCCTAACCCGATCCTCCTCCACTAAAGGAGTCTTCCTTTCTCCAGACTTTCTCCTTGGTCTCCAGGGTCTGGGAATCCTGAAGGCCAGTCTTACCAGTAAAGACTGAGGCAAAGAAGGCATTCAGTATCTCTGCCTTTTCTATATCCTTTGTCACCAGAGCCCCTGCCTCATTCAGCAGCAGGCCCACATTTTCCCTAGTTTTCCTTTGTTACAATTTATAGAAGCCCTTCTTGTTGTCCTTGACATCACTCACCAGATCAAACTCCAGATGGGCCTTGGCCTTCAAAGCCCCATCCCTGCATATTCATCTGGCCTTATATTCCTCCCAGGTTACCTGTCCCTGCTTCCACCTTCTGCATACTTCCTTCTTTGTTTGAGTTTTGCCAGGAGATCCTTGTTCACTCAGGCATGTCTCCTGCCCCCTTTGCTTGACTTTTGCTCACGGGGATGGACTGTTCTTGAGCTCGGAGGGGGTAATCACAGAATCACAGAATCGTTTAGGTTGGAAGGGACCTCTGGAGATCATCTCGTCCAACCTCCCTGTTCAAGCAGGGTCCCCTAGAGCATATTGCCCAGGATCACATCCAGACGGCTTTTGAATATCTCCAGGGAAGGAGACTCCACCACCTCTCTGGGCAACCTGTTCCAGTGCTCTGTCACCCTCACAGTGAAGAAGTTTTTTCTCAGGTTCAGATGGAACTTCCTGTGGTTCAGTTTCTGCCCATTGCCTCTTGTCCTGTTGCTGGGCACCACAGAGAAGAGGCTGGCCTCATCCTCTCAACACTCCCCCTTCAGATACTTGTACACGTTGATGAGATCCCCTCTCAATCTTCTCTTCTCCAGGCTGAACAGGCCCAGCTCTTGCAGTCTTCCTTCATAGGAGAGGTGCTCCAGGCCCCTCATCATCTTGGTAGCCCTCCGCTGGACTCTCTCCAGTAGTGCCATGTCTCTCTTGTACTGGGGGGCCCAGAACTGGACCCAGCACTCCAGGTGAGGCCTCCCCAGGGCTGAGGAGAGGGGCAGGATCACCTCCCTTGACCTGCTGGCAACACTCTGCCTAATGCACCCCAGGATCCCATTGGCCTTCTTGGCCACAAGAGTGCATTACTGGCTCATGCTTGATCTGTTGTCCACCAGGACTCCCAGGTCCTTCTCGGCAGAGCTGCTTTCCAGCAGGTCAACCCCCAGCCTGTACTGGTGCATGGGGTTATTCCTCCCCAGGTGCAGGACCTTGCACTTGCCTTTGTTGAACTTCATGAGGTTCCTCTCCGCCCAGCTCTCCAGCCTGCCCAGGTCCCTCTGAATGGCAGCACAGTCTTCTGGTGTGTTAGCCTCTCCCCCCAGTTTAGTATCATCAGCAAACTTGCTGAGGGTGCACTCTGGCCCTTCCTCCAGGTCATTGATGAATATATTGAACAAGACTGGACCCAGGACTGACCCCTGGGGGACACCACTAGCCACAGGCCTCCAACTAGACTGTGCGCCATTCACCACAACCCTCTGAGCTCGGCCATCCAGCCAGTTCTCAAGCCACCTCACCGTCCACTCATCTAGCCCACACTTCCTGAGCTTACCTAGGAGGATGTTATGGGAGACAGTGTCAAAAGCCTTGCTGAAGTCCTGGTAGACAACATCCACTGCTCTGCCCTCATCTACCCAGCCAGTCATCCCATCTTAGAAGGCTATCAGATTGGTCAAGCATGATTTCCCTTTGGTGAATCCATGCTGACTACTCCTGATCACCTTCTTGTCCTCCAGATGCTTAGTGATGACCTTCAAGAGGAGCTGTTCCATCACCTTTCCAGGGATGGAGGTGAGGCTGACAGGCCTGTAGTTTCCTGGCTCCTCCTTCTTGCCCTTTTTGAAGACTGGCGTGACATTGGCTTTCTTCCAGTCCTCAGGCACCTCTCCTGATCTCCAGGACCTTTCAAAGATGATGGAGAGTGGCCCAGCGATAACATCCGCCAGCTCCCTCAGCACTCGTGGGTGCATCCCATCGGGGCCCATGGATTTATGGATGTCAAGTTTGGACAAAAGATCTCTAACCCGATCCTCCTCCACCAAGGGAGAGTCTTCCTTTCTCCAGCCTTCCTCTCTTGTCTCCAAGGTCTGGAATGCCTCAGGACTGGCCTTAGCAGTGTACCTTGAACATCAATCAGCTTTCTGGGATCTCTCTTCTTTCTTGGATGCTATCCTATGGGACTCTTCCAAGGAGGTCCCTGAAGAGGCCAAAGTCTGCTCTGCTGAAGTCCAGGGTTATGATCCTGCTCTTTGCCCTCCTCCCTCTTCACAGGATCCTGAGCTCCACCACAAAGGCTGCCCCCAACCTTCAAGTCTCCAGCCAGCCCTTCCTTGTTTGTAAGTCTGAGGTCCAGCAGAGCACCTCTCCTCATCAGCTTCCCTGTCACTTGTATCAGGAAGCTGTCATCGATGCTCCGCAAGAACCTCCTGCATTGCTTGTGCCTTGCTGCGTTGTCCCTTCAGCAGATTGGGGTCATTAAAGTCTCCATGAAGACCAGGGCCTAAGAATGCGAGGCTACTTCCAGCTGTCTGTAGAAGGCCTCATCTACTTCTTCCTCATCAGGTGGCCTAGCAAACACCCACAATGGTACCACCCATGTTGGTCTGCCTGATAATCCTTATCTTATTAGAGCTTATGGGTACATAAGCTCTCAGTCAGCCCACATGTTCCAACTGCTCTCTCACATAAAGGGAACTTCCTCTCCTCACCTTCCTGGCCTGTCTCTCCTAAAGAGCCTGTAGCCATCCACTGCAGCATTCCAGTCATGCGAGCTATCCCACTATGTCTCTGTAATCACAATGAGATGATAGCCCTGCAACTGCACAGAGATCTCTAATTCCTCCTGTTTACTCCCCATGCTGTGTGCATTTGTGTAAAGCACTTCAGAGAGGCATCTGAGTGTGCCGATTTCCCAGAAGGGGTGCAACAGTTTCCCCATAGCCTTGTCTTTAGGTACCTCCTGCATGCCTGCATGCAAATGCTTGAGGGACTCCCACTTTAGCCCTGTTTTGTTGACTGTGTGATCCCTATAACCCTCCCCTTCCCCCTTCTTTCCTAGTTTAAAGACCTCCTTACCAGGTTAGCCAGCCTGTTGGCAAAGATGTGTGCTCTGCTTAATGAAGTGGATCCCATCTCTCCCAAGCAGATGTTGATAATTCAAACAGCATCAAACGGTCAAAGAAACCAGAACCCTGTTGCCAACTCCAGCTGCACAGCCAATTGTTGACTCGCAGCAGCCTTTCATTCCTTTTCACATCCTTCCCCCTCACTGTCAGGATCAAGGAGAAAATCACCTCGGCCCCCATACCCGTGACCAGCTCCTCTAGAGCTCTGTAGTCACATTTGATACTTTCCAAGTTGCACTTAGCAGTATAATTGATGCTCACATGGAAGAGCAGCAGAGGATAATAATCAGAGGGGTAGACAAGTTTGACAGTCTCTCCACAACATCTTGGATTCAAGCCCCCAGCTCTCTAGACAGGAGGTCAGGTCAGCAGATGGGTGCCCCTGCAGTCACTTCCTACTATCACTTGCCTTTTCCTCCGGGTGCTCCTGTGTGGCTAAGGGTCCATTGGTCCAGATGCTTCATTCAAAAGCGTGCCCATTTGGCTGTTCTTTCCAGAATACATGTATGAATTGCACACTTCTGCACTGGGGCAGGAAGTGCAAAAAGGTATAAAGTTTTTATTGAGGTATCACTGAATATTGTTTTGTATTTTAAGCTTTCATTAAATTTTGAAGTAAAACACTGTTCTTCCTTTATTGACAAGAAGTGATATACAAAAAAAAAAGTACTTCTTGTAAGCACCTCAGAAACATTCCCACTTATCTTCTTCACGTTCTGGTGTCCAGTTAGAAGGCTAGTTCTGTTAAACGTTCTTATAGTGTACGCCCATAGTCAAAGCTAACCTGATTTCTCCTAAAAGTTTCTGAAGTGCACAGAGGCTTTTTGTCCTTCTTTACCACTCAGACATTCCTAAATCTGCCTGATGGCAGTATCTTCTAGGCATAGCTCCCCTGCCCAAACTCAAAGATGCTCATGTATCTCCAACACCATTTTACTTCAACAGTAACACAAATTGAAACACTTTGCAACTATGAGCATGTTGTCTCCATCCTCCTTCATTTTATTCCAGTGAATCCTGTGCAGCTATACTTTCAAAGTTTCCAAATAAAACAGGGGTGTCCTGAAGATATTCTTTTTTCATTTGCTATTTAACGTGCTATATGCCAAAAAACTGCACGTGCTTCAAAAAAAATACCAAGTTGTAAACATACATGTATCTCAGACTCAAATAGTTAAACTGCATCATGCATTGATCCCAGAGAGCAAACCCAGTTAGCATGGTGATTAAGCATCATCCTAACACAGGCAACCATCTGCATTAACCATACAGGAAAACAGGACTTTCTGTGCAAGCTACAGAAATACAGAGCCCTCTTTGACTTTAGTCTGCAGACTACTTGCAATCAAATGAAAAATAGCAATAAAGTGAACATAAAAGGATGGCCTTGAAGGAATTACTTTCCGCAGAGCAGATTTTTCAAATCTAAGGCGAGGCCACAGATGTCTTAATGCTCTAAATGAAAAATCCTTGATCTAAAAATAACCTCTTGTATAAATCTGGTGGAACCCATGAAAAGGATTCCCCTCTTTGAAGATGATTCATTACTGAGCTCTTTGAACTGTATGGATGGTCCCTAAGCCACTAAAATGGCAGAGGGCCAGAAAAGATCTGCATGTAGATCAGCTGTTTCAGTTAACAGTGTATGTGCAAATAGACAACAAAGGAACTTTCTAAGTTGATATGGCAGGAAAGAAAGAAACAAATTTGAGCCCAAAGCCTGAAACTGTTGTTTTGAACTATTTTTTGTTAAGAAAATTTCTCAACACGTGCTTTTTTTTCCTCCTTCTCCCCCACCCCCTTCAAACTCTGTAAGCATGTGTCAGGATAAAATGGTAGGTATTAGGACAAAACCCAGGAACCCACTTGAAATTCATGACTTTGTTCCACGTACATCAGGGAAGACCCAAACCTCCAAGAGCAGCATGTAGATCTAATTTATTGCAAGATCTTAGCAGAGGCCACACAGTATCCCCACACTTTCCGAGAGTAACATTGATCAGTCTGGCTAGTTTCTATTTTATTGATAACTCTATCATATTTAACCTTAAAGCTTAAACACTTGGCTTCACACCTGAAATTTTCAGTTAATTAACTAAGCTTGCTGTCTGCCTGAAAAAAAGTCTGACATCTCCAACACCGAAATGCATATAAGCTAACTTAAAATGATAAAATAAAAATATAATACTTAAAATTTCAAGACTGACACAACTATTTCCCTTCAGCTCTTCCCTTGATATCTATCAAACTCACAGTTTTCAATCACATTAGAAAAAAAATCTTTTTGAAACGTGAACAATTCCACTGACGGCATATGAAAAAAAAGAAAGTTCTGTTGCTCACTCCAGCTTATCTGTCACTGAAATGAGCAGAAATGTTAGAATCCACAAAAAACCTGGTGCGCCACATAAAATTACAACATTTATACAAAGTCACTTTCAAATGAAAAAGCTATGGATTAAATTTGTTCCTGTGTACCAGACCCACAGAACTAATACACTGTGCAAGTACTCTCTTGGGAATAACCCATTTGGGCTTGGAGCCCAGGAGTAAACACTGTCATTTCACTTAAGTTTTACTAGAAGTATCCCCATTTTACTTTACAATAATTTTGGCTATGCCCTGCTTTTTTTTTTTTTTTTTTTCTCCTCATTACAACAAGACCCTCCCAGTCAGCTCCCTTTCCTGTCTTACAGTAAAAACATCCATTTAGCTACCAACACTTCTCCCCTAAATGTCCCAATGTGATGGCAAGGTAGTATAGTTTGTCTGGAGCAGTACTCCAGACAAGGAAAAAGGCAGGTGAAGTTAAGACGTTTTTTTCCTTTCAAGAATGTACAACTTGCACTGGGAAACAGACTGGTTAGTAGCCTTCAACTTGTCTGGGTAAATAATAGATACTTCTCTCTCTCGCTCTCAAATATAGATTTATACAGATTTAGAGAGCGCTCTGCTGTCTTGATGAGGAAAAAAGTAAAAAACACAGAGAAGCACAGATAATTAGGTGGCTTTAGGCAGCAGTGGACATGCTACTACAAATTTACAAAACAGAATACCTCCTACGCATTCCCTATTGCAGTGAAACAGATATATAATTGAATTACTTTATAAGCCCATTAAGATGCCTATAAATAAATTCCAGAAACAGTATTTTCAAGAAAATTGCTATAATATGTAAAATTCTCAGCACTGAGTTGCAAGCTACATTATTGCCGTGTAGCTATAGGATCTGGACGAATCATAAATTCAGACATCACAACTCCTCAAGACTCCCAAGTCTCATGATCATTCTGTGCCATCAAGACTTATCATTTTTCCAAAACACTCCTTCAGTGTGCCCTCCAGCCCTATTCCCTTTTGCTTAAGTCCCTATTCTAGCCTCCTCCATCCCATGACAGATGCTCCTTTCACAACTGTTCCAACCTTTCTTTTCATTTGAATAAGTAAGTCTCACTCTGCTTAGCCCATCTCAGGCCTTCACTTCATCTACCTCTTCTCTAACTAGCCACCACATCCTGATGCTTATCTGTACTCTAGTTCAGCTTTTATGTCTGGGGAAAAAAAAAAAAAAAAAGACAACCAACTTAGTCCTTTAGTCCTCCTAAAGGAAGCCTGCAAGGCGCTGATGAGCACGGTGCATCTCCCCTGCCAGAGTGCTGGGGAGATTCGTGTGAGCTGTCCAGCAGCTTCAGCCAGCCCCTCTGCCTCCCCAACTCACCCACTGCTCCAGAACTAAAGAAATCGAAACTCTTGAGATCTCTTGCCTTGTCATCCTGGCTTCCCCCACTGCATTCTCTCAGGTAACAGGAAGCAACCTGAAATAAATCAGTAGCAAGGTGTTCTGCATCCTATTTGCTCACCTATTCCACAAGCGCACAACACAGCTTAGCACAAACACAACTCTAACTACATTTCACAATAAAACCATTCATGTATGTTAAGTAATATAACACCTTTTTCTGAAAGCTTGTGGTACCTTCTAATGTAATTATACAGCTCTCCAGGAAACTACTTACTTTGCAACACTAGGAGGTAGTGATTCATCACGACAGGAACTCTTTGGAAATCGACAGATTTCAGGGAAGCTCCTAGAACCTAGAGGAAGAGAAATTCACAACAGCCAACAGCCCAGGAGGTTGGGGACTCACAGGGGAGAACCTGTTCAGACTCTTTCAAAACAGAGAATTGAATCTGGGTGTCTCATCTCTAGATAGCACCAAAACCACCAGGTTATCACCTACCCTGGGGAAAGTCTCGATCTCAAAGTTTCAGAAGATCTTTCTTTCACTTCCAAAATAGACATGCACAAACTCTGAAGTCTCATTTTCCCCCTCTTTTTCTAAGAGAGATTTCTTGTTTTTCTGGCTAGCACAATGGCTTGATTAGGTAAGTTGAATTTTAATAATAATCATTGTGCACATTTATAAATATAACTGCAGGAAAATGATGAGCATTGACGAAGCTCAAGTTCAACGGTGCCTTTAAACAGATTTCTAAGCAGTGGCAGGGAGAAGAAAGTCTCTTCAGTAGTCCCTGTGGAAAACTGGCCCACCTAAGAACAAAGGGAAAAGTGAGTGCCGAAAGGAGCTCCAAAGCTAACTTTGCAGAGTGAGCGCCCAGTTTCACATCAGATTAACATGATCTTTTTTCAGTGCTAAATTGTCTGCTAATGGTAAGCATTCTGCTGTTTTGATTAAAATATGCATAAAATAAGAGGGGAATCAGCCCCTTGACCTTCACACTGATTCCTCTCCCTGCCGCTCCAAAAATAAACAAACAAATTGTAATTAAATTTAACAGGTTACAGCTCTACATGCAAACTGGCTGCGAGCACAGTTTGTTCTAGGCCTATAAATAGCTGTTTAATAGCTTGTTTTCCAATAGCTACATTGCTTCAGAACTCCATTCTGCCCATTTTGTCTCATTCCCTTACCTCCTAACAGACGTTACTGACTCCACTAATGCAGAGTCTCCCAGCTAACTGCAGTGACTCTGGATTTCTTATTTAAATGTCACTTTATAATATACCTGCACACACACGTTTGGCTGGGTACTCTGTAAACTCATAGAAATCAAGGAGCAAACAGTTGTTCTATGTGATTGATCTATGGGATTCTTTGTGCAGCAGCTCAGATGGCCCATATTTCTGCAAATTCTGCTCCCACTCTTCCATGCTCTGAAACCAACCGATGTTGGTCCAATTTTCCCATCCTTTTAGAAACAGTGCTGCTTCCTCAGCTGCACTATGAATACAAAGCAAGAGACTGTGTTGGAAAGCCATCAACAAAAATGTGAATCTGCATCAAAATTCAACCCGTTTTTTGAAAGCAGCAGGTAACTCAAGTAATTAAGAGCTTCATATTGAGTCTCTTTCTAAAGTAGCACCATATAGCTGAGGGGTTTTTCAAAATAAATCTAAGCTTTACCTTTCCCATAGTCAATATATGGGCACTGGATGAGCGAATCAGTGGATATAGGAATGAACTGGTGTTTTGAACAACTTACAGAATAACTCTCTATTCACGGAAACTAAGGTAATCTAAAGGAACATCATGTCTGGCTGACTGGCAGAGCTCAGAGGGTTGTGGTGAATGGCGCAGAGCCTAGTTGGAGGCCTGTAGCTAGCGGTGTCCCCCAGGGGTCAGTCCTGGGTCCAGTCTCGTTCAATATATTCATCAATGACCTGGAGGAAGGGACAGAGTGCACCCTCAGCAAGTTTGCTGATGATACTAAACTGGGGGGAGTGGCTGACACCCCAGAAGACTGTGCTGCCATTCAGAGGGACCTGGACAGGCTGGAGAGCTGGGCGGAGAGGAACCTCATGAAGTTTAACAAAGGCAAGTGCAAGGTCCTGCACCTGGGGAGGAATAACCCCATGCACCAGTACAGGCTGGGGGTTGACCTGCTGGAAAGCAGCTCTGCCGAGAAGGACCTGGGAGTCCTGGTGGACAACAGATCAAGCATGAGCCAGTAATGCACTCTTGTGGCCAAGAAGGCCAATGGGATCCTGGGGTGCATTAGGCAGAGTGTTGCCAGCAGGTCGAGGGAGGTGATCCTGCCCCTCTCCTCAGCCCTGGGGAGGCCTCACCTGGAGTGCTGGGTCCAGTTCTGGGCCCCCCAGTACAAGAGAGACATGGCACTACTGGAGAGAGTCCAGCGGAGGGCTACCAAGATGATGAGGGGCCTGGAGCATCTCTCCTATGAAGGAAGGCTGAGAGAGCTGGGCCTGTTTAGCCTGCAGAAGAGAAGACTGAGGGGGGGATCTGATCAATGTATATAAGTATCTGAAGGGAGGGTGTCAAGAGGATGGGGCCAGACTCTTCTCAGTAGTGCCCAGTGACAGGGCGAGAGACAACGGGCACAAATTGAACCACAGGCAGTTCCATCTGAATGTGAGGAAGAACTTCTTTCCTGGGAGGGTGACAGAGCACTGGAACAGGTTTCCCAGACAGGTTGTGGAGTCTCCTGGACTTGGAGATATTCAGAAGCTGTCTGGATACGGTCCTGGGCAATGTGCTCTAGACGACCTTGCTTGAGCAGGGGGGTTGGCCTAGATGGTCTCCAGAGGTCCCTTCCAACCTTGGCCATTCTGTGATTCTGTGATATTTTGTTCTTTTATAACTGACAGTACAGGTGGGATATAAATTTATAAATATGTGGATGCTGAGGGACTGGATCCATGGTTGACACAAACAGTTGATCTGCAAGAGAAAAATACTGCTTGTGAACACACGGGCTAACTACTCCTCTCAGCTGAAAACAGTTACCTGAATTAGAGGCTACCTCCAGAACGCTGTGCAGCATTTTTCACTCAGAAAAAATAACGTACCTCTGGATAGCCCTCCTTCCCCACCAAAAGGAAAGGCAACTCAAGCTTCACTAGCCAAAAGCCTTCTGGGGAGTGCTGAGAGCTCCTAGAGAATGAGCTTCTTGTATTGTAAAAATTGCCCCAAACAAATTGCTCCCAGAAAAGTGAGTGATCAGCTATTGCTACACAGCAAGACAGCTGACTTACTGGGGTAGAAACGCAACTGCTAAACCAGGCAAGAGAAGGACAGTAAGGCATAGGAAACAATCACTTGGCACCCATTATTGCGAACTCATAGTCTCAATCACAAAATGATGCATTTTAAATACATGCTGCATTCTACAAGGTATCAGTACAGTACATTTATTTTTATACCCATAAAGGTGACTGCAGATTTTCTAAGGCCATAATCCTGCTAGCGCTGAGTTATTCTGAAGTCCAGAAAATACTGGTTTTAGTTACCATGACAACACTCCCCCAAAAGAGTTAAATTCTGCTACACCATGAAACACTTCACATATTATCTCCTAGCAACCACACAGGTACATAAGAGGCTTCCCTGAAAGCAATTTCAGAAAGTTACATGTATATTAAAGATAAATCCAGAAAACTGACATAGACTACATGCATTTCACTTCAGGCTTCACCGAGAAAGCCCTAACGGAGACAGAGTTGAGTCTTTGAGAAAAAAAAAAAAGGAGTGACCAAGAGGTAGACAGGAAATACAAGCAAAGAATGATCTATATGGAAAATAAAATACCCTGAGATCTGGCAAGATATAACCCAAAGCAGCATGAATGTGGCTTGTTAGGGCTGTATTACACTGTCCATTCAAGAAGCTTATGAAATATTAGGTCTTGTTAGGGAAATCACTAGGATCTTGTAAAAATACTCCTATTGACTTCTATGGGCTTTAGAGATTGTTACACAAAATTGACAACTATTTCATTCTACTGCACATTACAGTTATTGAAAAAAGCACTTGCATTACTTTCTAGGTCAGGAGAATGCCTACACCGTACAGTGCAGCTTAGCGATCTGATCTAGGACCAACTGTGCCCTTTTGGAAGTAGAAGAGGTATGGCAATCTATCTGAACTAATAAACTTTGATTTATCAAAAGTACCCCAACCAGGAATAGCAAACATTATCGTGAGTCAGGCTCTTAAATGCTCATTACAGAAATTAGGGCAAGATCAGCACTTCAATGTGACCCATGTACATGGAGGGGTGGGGAGTTCTTATCACACCAGCTGACAAGGAATGCTTACAAGAGACATTTGATATTTTTGCCTGTCACTCAGACAGGCAGAGCAGGTGGACTATTTAGATTCATAACCTAAAACTGCTTCATTATTCTACTGCCCAAACCACTACTGCAGATATAATGGATGACTAGATTACTCTTCTGAAAGAGGAAAATGGTGCCCATCTTCTGTATAACACATGATTATTAAGCATCCAGGAAGTAGAAGGTATTCTAGACCCTTCTCAGCTGTGGGAATTCAAACGTATCTCCTGCATACTGTTCCCAGGACTGTTCTCCATGCACTGTTCCCCAGGGTACAGGGCAGAGTTTCTCCATTTGCATTACTTTCAGCATGTGGTCAGTTTTGTCTGAAATCCACCTGCTCTGCTCTGCATTCAGCATGGTCATGGAGCACTAGGAATTGCCAAGAGATGCAACTCAAGCTCCTTTGAAGGTAAAGGCTGGGTCTCATTTTGTGCACAGCAAACGGCATAAGGTTGAAAACAAACAAAAAGTAGCAAACAGACCCAGTTTAGCTAAAACAGTTGGATGCTCTGGGCATTGAGAGCAGATAGTCCCAAGTAATTTTTTGCTAGAGGACTTGATGGGGGGTGGGCTGCAGGGGTACTAAGATGCCTGTTGATTCCCAATGCCTAAATGGTTCAAGTATATCGTTCTCTCCAAAGTTTCCAAGAGGGGCTTAGTTTTACTATTTGCCTATGTGCAGCTACTGGTTTCTCTTTTCCATCTGACAGTGTCTGTCTTCAACAGCTCTTCTCTCCTCTCTTGTGCTCCAGCTGACTCTCTTGAGCTGATACCTAGCACCGATGAACATCGCCACAGAGAGAAAGAGAACATCAGAATCACAAAAAGATGAGAGACAGGAAATGGACTGGTCTCTTCTGAGCATATCTCAGTAGAGCAGTTTGCCCCACCTCTATTGTCTAATACGTTAAAATCATCCCACAGGGTCATTGTTCTCTAGCAGCTTCTTCTCCATCTATAAGGTTGACAGTATGCTCCTGAAGCAAATACTTTTATGGTGAATGATTAGTGAAATAAGGGAACAACCCAAGTAATCCTTTAGATAACTTATCTTTTAATCAAATAAGATAAAAAGATAATTAATGTTTTCTGTACACACACACACTGCCCCAAACCAGTGTTTGGTTAAGCTAGCACTGCCTTGAACGAGCAGGAAAAAAGCAGTACTCTGTAGTGACATTAACACTCCTGAGTGCATTCATGGAACCAATCCAGCCGAAAACTAAGAAAGAGAAGAAAGATGTGTTTTGTGTATAATGATAATATATAGATAGATATTAATATTCATTCTATAATCTCTCTATATATCTATAGATAATATATAGAAATGCCTATCACCCAGAACTGTTTTGGAAGTCCAGATGGTTCTGTTAAGGAGTCAGTACCAAGTAAGTTTAATCTATACGGCTGCTTTGTTTTCTTTGCCAAGTGGCTTGTTATTTTCTTTGAAAAAGGTTTCCTCCATCCTGTAACACTTCAATATACACATTTCTCCTGTCTAGCACTGCTTAACAGAACAACTACAGAACTTATTGAAATTTACCTGCACCACTTGAAGGAGAGGGGAAGGAAAAAAAAAAGCCAGACACGGAGCAGCAACTCTCTGCAAAAGTCTTTTTAGTGTACTCATTTAAGAAGTCTGGGCTTAGTCCAAGGAAAGCACTTCTCTGCTAGCATTTTTTTTTTTTGTGGTAAGAGTCATTGAGGCCTATTCCTTTCAGAGAACAGCTAAGTTGAAAAGGCTCTGCACTGTAACATAGCTCAATGTACTAACACTTTTCAGCCTGCTGTAAGAACTTTTCTAAGAGCTTTGCAGCTCCAGAACATGCTCAAGAGGACTGGGATGCCTTAGATGTCATAACTAGTTGTGAAATTGACTTTCGTCATGCTGATTCACAAAGCAAGGATATTTCTCCTAGCACAGGCTTGAGGTTTTTTTCAAGTCTAGCCTAGGGAACATATTAGCAGCCAGTGAAACAGTAGCATAGTTTGAACAAAACAAGAAGTAGAATGCCAGTGACTTATTCCTGTTCTTGGACATGACATTGGTTTAAAGAGAAGAATCCTATTTTAGATCCAGGCAATGCTTAGGGTTACATTTCTCCAGGGCCCGTGGGCCTAATACAGCACTCTCAATACTTGGAGTTCTCCAAGTTCTCCATAGCTCTTTGCCCTTAGCCTTCCCCCACCCTTTTCTTTAAGGATCAGAAAAAGTAAGCATTTGACAGGCTGAAGAACAGCTTCCTCACTGCTTCCACCTTGGAAATTAACACAAACCAACACCACATGGCCACTAAAAAGCAAAAAGTTGTCCCATTGTATTGCTTTATTTCTGAGTTTTGCCTCTAATAATTAGTTTGATATGGAAAAGCCTGAAAACTGTCAAAAACAAGTTTTTGCTGTGACTGACTTTCAAGAGATGTTCATACACAGATTTTTCTCTTCTTCCACCAAGAATATGGCATGAGTGAATCAAATCATTACACTTGGTGTTCTCGTCCCTTCAAAAAGAGAAAGGATAAAGCAATCAGCAGAAGACAGCTCTCTTTCCCACTTGGCTATGAGTTAGCAACAATAGCTTTAAAGTTTGTTTGCTCTTCTAGTCTTTAAGTTTGGCTAACGCTTAAGTATCGAGATGTTAAAGGAAGGCATACCTGAATACATACTTTTGCCTAGGATTTGTATTTGTCAATGATGAAAAAAATGTATTTGCATTCTTTAAGTCCTAAAGAATAAGCATAAATAGGTAAAACTTCTATTATCTTTTCAGATGACCAGGGAACTGTTTACATTAATATTTTTACTGAAAACTCAAACAAACAAACAACTGAAAGCCTTCTGTACATAGAGTCGAGCCACACTAGAGACAAAATTAGCATTTTCTAATAGACAGGAAATATACATTGGATATCCCAAGCATTTGCCGTAAAAAAATGTGTTCTCAGTCATTAGAACAGAACTGTTTACTCAGGCCAACTTTCAATTAGATGCAATATTCTTCACTTTTTGCCTTATCAAGAAACTGTTTACTTCTTGCTGAACAGCTGGCACTGTTGCCCTTCAGGAGTGGCAACAGTTGGGCAATGGGTCAAGCAACCATTATATGCTCAGTATTATCCCACACACCATGTTATGCTTCACTGAAGTAAAATGGCATATATCTTTATGTAAAGCTGATACAGGATACTGTTTGCTGCCATGACATTGTTCCTGCAGGAAATATTACATGTTACTGGGTCAACCCCTCACAGAAGAGTACATCTGCTACACGTAACTGCAGTAGTTGTATGAATATTACAATTCCTCTTTGGCCCTAAGAGCACAGGGTTTATTAAGGAGCGAGCACGGGCAAGGAAAGTCTGCATTTTACTTCAGTTTGTGCCTAAGTAACTTAGTAACATAATATATGGCTAGGCACTAGAAACTGTGGATCCTATTTCAAATTATGGCACAGATTCACCTTACAATACTTAACAAGTCCACTTACTTAACTTTCTCAACTAAACTGCAGATAATTGTTACCAAACTTCTGACATCCACAAAGAAGCGTGCGCACACACTAAAAATATCAAATGGTTACTCATAGCTGATATGAGTAGGACTTGACCAGAACATCTGAATGCTTGGAACGATTCAGAACTTTTATTAAAGAACGTAAAAACAAAAAAAAAGAAAAAAGAAAAAAGAGAAAAACTCCACCAAATATCTTTGTAACACTGATCTCGCCCCAATGAGTACAGATTCTATGGACTTAAAAAGTAAAGTTTAGGCAAGCCATGATGTAGTTCAAGCAACAATTGATCTTTGTTGTTTTTCATTTGAATTACACTGAAATGGAATCATTACAGATTGATTTTGTTTAATGACAGTTTAATATTAATGTACAGGTAAGTTTTAAAACATCTTAGAAATATAAGGTCAGATGCAAATGTGATACTTGATTGTGTAAACAATGAAAAAATAGTTTAGAACAGAAAATAAAGCCAAACGAAGCAGCATGGTTTAAGTGTGTTGAACGGTAACATAACCAGGATATAATATCAATTTATAATAATGCCAGCAGCCATTTGACCCACATCTGTATTTCCTTTCCTTAAAGACAGCTAGTTGAAGTTTCAACACAGCTAATATATGTAACTAAGCTCTATGAGAATTAAAAACAAGAACATTTAGTAGACATGTTCTCTGTACCAAAATTACTAATATTTTTCTTCAACTTCTACGGAAATAATTTTTGCTACATTATCAGAGGACTATAGCACCAAGCTTCTCCCTTTCTTATAGACAGACAGATATTAAGTAGTATTCTGTATTTATGTTAGTTCTGCAATATTCAAACCTTGCTTTGGTCACACACATATATAACTACAACATCAACTCGCATGAAATTGTGCGAGGAGTACTGGCTAGAAGAGAAGCTCTAAATTTGTTCAAAATTGTTATAAAAATATTTTATAGATCTTAATTCTTATGGTATGGAAACATTTCTGTACATCACTGAAACAGTTAAAAAAAAAAAAAAAAAGCATCATTTACCTGCTTGGGACTCAAAAATGGTAAAAAGAACCTGAAACTACCCAAAATGAAATTAGAGTGCCAATTACAAAGTTGAACATCTGAAGGATGTTCACTTTTAATAACCAAACAGTTGACAAATATATTGGCTTATAAGAGCAGATTATTATGTAATAACAAATAATAAACCATTAAGAAGAACCTAAGCAGATATTACCGCCTTAGAAAACCTTTTTTCCAATTTACAATTTATAAAGACTTGGGCAAGAACGTCTATTTTGCTCTCCTCATTTAAAAAAGAAAATCTTACTTTGTTTTTTAAGAAGCATCTCTTCCTAGTCTCAAGTTTTTAAAAACAAATTTCAAAAAACCCCAAGAAATTTAACAGATTATTACTCCAGTCCTTTTTAATTTGTGTTCATATCCTGGATTGTGCAGGTTCTGCCTCTGAATGAGAAAAACAGGCAACATAACCACAGACATCTCTGCAAGTTTCTCAGCATGCGATCAAACAAACTAACTAGGGGCTATTTTTTTTCCTGTGATCTCTTTCATTCACATTTTCCTTAGATGATTTCTTGTTTTAATTATTTAAGTAGATTATGTTTTGAGTTCACACTAATTTTTTAAGTTATATGACAAAATAACATGATCTATTTACATCAGTGGAATTACTTTGTGATACGATATCCTGCTTTACTACTACAACAGAAAAGTAACTTAAGGTGCAGTGGTGATCACGACACCATTAGTTTTTATAATGAACTATAAGCTTTGAAATAAAGCAACAGCACAACATGTAATTCTTACAAAACTTTTGGAGAAAGTAACGAAGAGTCTACTTCTTCTTTGGTACCTGCTAGTACCAAACAAACAAAAACTCCAGAGCAAATACCTTTTTTTAACTGCCAGGTTCAAGCGAAGATGACACGCTGGTTGCTGTGGCACCTGCCTTAGCCACTAACAGGCAGACGCAAGCCTTCCAGCTTTGAAAGCGAGCAAACCCAACACACAGCCTCCCGTTCACCCGCTCCAGGAGTTACTGCTAGCCCTGCAACAACGAGGGTACCTGCACACGTGTGCCCATCTAAAGGGTTTATTTTTCAGCTGAACATTCACCTATAGCTGCAACAGTTCATTTTAACTAGATACAGGCAGGAGAAAAAAAAAAAAAAAGGAAGGAAAAAACCCGCAATATCAAGTACTTGCTGTTGCGCTGGAGGAGATTTTATTCCAGCATATTAGCGTCTCCCCCAGCTGCCCACTCCCCGCTATCAACCACAAAGGTCGAAAGGAGCCCTTCCGCCCGCGGGGGCAGCCCCAAGAGCTGCTCCAGCGCAGGGCCGCACACCGCACGGCGCTCAACCCGCCGCGGGCTGCCTTCACACGCGGGCGCAAGCCCCCCGCCGCTGCGGCGGGTCAGTGGGCGCCACGGCAACCGCGCCTCGCAGCTGCAGCCCATGTGCCGCGGCATCGCCCTCCCAGCCGAGGAGGAGGAGGAGGAGAAAGAGGAGGAGGACGCCGCCGCGGCGCCTCCTTCCCCGCAGTGCTGCCCTGCGCCGCGGCCGCCCCGCGCCGCCCCCAGGGACCTGCCGAGACCTTCCCCCTCCTCTCGCCTGGGCCGCGGGGGGCTTCTTGCCGGGCCGCCGCCGCCTGCCGCCCCCGCCGCGGGTTACCTTGACGCTGCTGTCGCTGGTCTGGGTCTCCGCCTCGATGCCGCAGCAGTGGGGCGCCCGGGCCCTGGCGGAGGCGCCGGGCTCCCTGCGCTCCTTGCGGCGGGGGCCGGTGCAGGGCGGCGGCTGCCGGCTCTGGTAGGCGACGACCGAGGGGATGGAGTCGGCCGCGTCGGTCTTGATGAAGAGGCCGTGCAGGGTGGCGGTGCCCTGCGAGATGGTGGTGGTCTGGTGGGGGGAATTGGACTCGTCCGAGTCCCGGCAGTAAATCACGCCGCTCTGCGAGACGTGGATGCTGGGAGCGCAGCCCATCCCTCCCCCGCCCGCCCCCGCTGCACCGGCCACCGCGGCGCGGCCCGCTCCCACCTGCCGCCCGCCCGCCCGCCCGCCGGGGCTGCGGGGCCGCCGCCCCTGCGCCGCGCACCCCGCGGCACCACCTCCCGCCGCCGCCGCCGAGCCTGTGGCGCTGCCCCGGCCGCTCCCGCCCATGTAGCGCCTACCTCGCCCCGCAACGCCTCCCCGGCACCCTGGCCGTCTCCGCACCGGCGCGCAGCGCGAGGCCGCGGCTCCCTCCTCCCCCCCCCCCCCGCCCGGGGACCGCGCTCTTCCTCCTCTAGCTGCCCGGCGCCCTAAACCGCTCCGGCCCCTTTCCCCACTTGGCCTCCAGCGCCGGCCGACGCCCTCTCCTCCCCCCCCCCCACCCCGCGCGCGGGTGGGGGCAGGGGGCGGCCGTTGGCGCCGGGCGGCCGTTGGCGCCTCGCGCCCGGCCCGGCCCGGCCGCCCTGGGCGGCGGGCGCTGCCTGCTCGGGGGCGGCTCTGCTGCCGCGGGCTGAGCCCCCCCCCCCTTGCCGGCATCAGGGCCCCGGCGCTGCCCTCGGGCACCGGGGGGTGAGCAGAAACCCGCCTGGCCCCTTCCACCTCATGGCCTCTGCGGCGGCACTGGTGCAGCCAGGGCCTCCTTCAGCCGAGGAGGAGGAGAGCTCCCCTCCCTAGTACAAACCCCGGGAGAGCGTCTGGCTTCAAGACTTTTGATACATTCAATATGTCCTCCCCCCCCCCCCCCCAAAGTCCACCCTCCCCGACAACTGTGTCACATCCTATTTTGTTTTCCAAAGCTGTTAAAAAACACTTACTTTAAAAATCAAAATGCACCTGTTTTTCTTTGCCAGCAGGAAGCAGATTTCAATTGATTAGGGGATTTTTAAGTAGGAGCTCGTAGCCACACAAAACCTGCTGCACGTTTAGGGGAAAAAGCCAGAATTGTTCAACAATTTTAATGCTGTTCTTCAATTAGACCAATATTCAAAGACACAAACTGTCTCTGATCTCTTGGGCTATACATCTGATAACTGCCAGCCCCTGTTTCCAGTCCCTGGGGAGATAATCAAGCTAAATCCTTAATCCTGCCGAGATTTATACATGTACTTAACTTTCCGCGGTGAATAGTTTCATTGACCTCAGTGGAGCTACATGCGAGGTGTAAAGTTAAACATGTGGTTTTTAAGTCTTTGCAAGATTTTAGTTTAAATCCCTCTGTTTTCAATGGCACGTTATAAATCCTTCACGAATTGGTAACACCATCCAAGCAGTACGGTCACTGCCTAATAAAGCATTCATCTGACACTCGGTTACCAACCACCAGCTCTGTATGTACCTTTTCCTCTTCTTGGAGCGTTACCTGATGTTTAAGCAGCGCCTCTCCATCTAGGTTTTAATAAGTGATGTAAAAATGCTACAAACATGAAGCGTGGTTGCTGTGAGGAACATGAGGCAGAACGACAAAACGCTCCAAACATTTTAATGTTGATATCTAGTATTCCTGAAGTGCGTTCACAATCAGACCAGTTTGTCCTATCTGCTCTCACTACAGCAGCAGCGATAGCTTCACATCTAAGATGCCTCAGTTTAGAGAGACTATTTGAACAGAGACTCAGCCGTTAGCCTCTCTCTCTTCCCATCCTGCCCACAGGTCATTTTATTTATGCCAATATGGATATTCGTTCCTCAAGAATGGGACTGAGATCACCAACCTATCTGACAGACTATGGTTTTTCACTTACCAGAGATAGCCTGTGTTGACCCTAGCAATCAAATTTCTTTGAAATTTCAAGTAATTTTTTTTCCCCCCAGTAGCTGTCAAAGTTCACAAACCAGGCTGTGGTTCATATCTGCATATGCTGCATGTTTGCGTGGTGCCATGCTGCTCTGCTAGTAGCTCGCTTTGAGGACCAGCTTGAAGACAGGCTCAGCAGAAGCAAAATGAAGTAGACTACGATTTGTCACCCAGCTGTGCAGTCTTAGTTGCTGGTGGATGAACCTAATGCATCTAGTTGCAGACGAACACATCCTATAACTGCATTTAATATCAATAAAGCAACAAAAAGTATTTATTTCTTTCAGTATTTTAAAGACCCTCTTCATTTTAGTCTCATTGCAGTACAGAACTAACCTTTCTGTTAATGACTGGGAAAGTAAAGTTGGGGAATTAAGTTATTTGCCCTGGCCACGCCTGAGACTTGCAGCAGAGCCAGGAGCAGGAGCCAGGATCATCACACTCAGAATCCATACAGTAGCTGTAAATGAAGCTGCCCAGAAAGGCCTTTAAGAGCTGTTGAGCATCTGGTCTGAGACCTAGCTCGTAGGAATTTACCTACTCCAGGTATCAGGAGTATTTAGAATTTTAATAAAGAACATGAAAGTAAACAGTATTTTGACTTTACCAACTGAGTTTGGTGAAAACGTCAGCTCGAACCTTAAGCACTGTTGCTAGCTGTTCACAGTCCATTTTTCTAAATCAACATCAGTGAGAAGTTATTTCATCAGTCAGTGAATGCCTAGATTTCCTTAACATCCCAGTGCTCAGGGCTCTCTCCTGTTCCTATTGAATTCTGTGACAGCTTTGCTATTGATTTCAGAGAGGGTTGCAGACAGCTGCCCCTTCGCATGTGGGTTTCCTTTGGGAGTAACGTTCCAGTTATGTCAGAGAATAAGTCATAACAACGAGAAGCTGCAGGTCTGGAGAGTCTTTGCCAAGTACAACTCTTGAGTAGCTCTCACCTTGCTCTTGGTTTCTGGGTAATGGGGAAGGGTCATCACTGAAGGGTAGAGACCTGTCTGTAAGAAGCACCAGAGCACTTGAGAGCAGGGTAGGCTGCAGGATGGGGAACTATATGGATTGCTGAAAGGCAGCAGCAAAGAGGAGAGTAATTTAATGCTTCATCTGACAGCAGAAAGAGAGACAGTAAAAGCAACTGTCAATTAGCATGAGCTGGAGTGGGGCAAAGTGAGCAGGCGCAGAAAGATGCTTGTCTACAGCTGAAATACAAGGTGAAAAAATAGAGAGGAATATTACAGATTCTCTTTTCCTAGCGTTTATATTCTTGCTGCAGTTCTCCTGTGAGAAGATAGCTGCAGATTTCCTGGACATTGGAGAAGAGGGAATATTTCATGCACTCCCATTCACACTCACTCACTTGCTCTACCTCTTGTGGCACACACAAATGCTGCGCTTGCTGTCATCTGGCTGCAGTCTGCCCTTAGTGAGATAGGCTAAGTGTGAGCAGCATGTGAAAGCACCAGGGACTTACAGGATGTACAGTCAATACACCGAAGCAGACTGCCCTCAGGAACCTATATATGCAGTGGTGCATGCCACCACTGGCAGACATTCACATGCAGCAATTTTTCCACTAAAAAAGAGCCTTCACTGGGTTTAATTATAAACTAAAGATCCTAACAAATTTTACACTTACAGGAAAACAATTTCTTTTACATGACTAATTTTAGCATGATGGATTTAAGCATATGAATGATTCTGGAAGAAGTCAGTGGAACCCTGAAGCATCTAGTCTTTTTTCCCAGGAAAAAAGCAAGGGATACACATTCTCTACGGGATTTAAACCTACAAATCTCTCCACAATGAGGAAAATATTATACTCCTCCAAACTTTATATCCCTTCCAAAGCCAGTCATAGGCTTCACACAGACCTCAATATTAAGACTTTTTACCACGAGTAGATTCATAAGTTTATGTTGGCATTATTGGAAGTAACATTTGTAAATCTCAGTTCATTGCAGTAAGAATATACTACTTCAGAGGCTGCATTTTACAGAGACTTAAAAATCTGGTACTTGACAACCAGCTTCTGAAGACAGTTACCTCTATTCATGGTTCATTTACCATAAGACTGGTTTAAGAATGTATAAATAAGCCTGTATAGAAAAAAAGTTACTAGGAATAGGGTCTGAGCTCTTAGGAGGCTCAATAGTTTCTCAGTCCTTTCATATCAGTCCAGATTTCTAAACTAGTGAAAACTAACATGCTGCAATCTAGATTAGAGCAAAGTAAACACCTAAAAAGTTAATTTAAATTATCCAGACTACATGCTGTGTTTTTAAGGCAAAATAGATTTGAGAAAAATAATAATCATGACAGCTAGAATGGAAGCCCTGTATGTATACCTCCTTTTTTTGTTTTTTTTAAAACTATAATAATAGATTTTCAAACACTAACCTTGTGCTTTCACTCCTCAACAATATAAGAAATTATGTTGTTTGGAAAACAGATGCTGAATATGAAATGCGAAATTTGTTTCTTTTGCCTGAGGAAGACCAGAATGTATTTTCCAATCCACAAATCTGATGAGTCTCACTTACACCAATGTAATCAGGAATAAGTGCACTGAAAGCAATGAACTTTCTCCGATTCGGCCAAAAAGAAAAATCAAATCCTGTATTTTTTTTACTCTGTCCAAAGCTACTTGTGCTTCATAATTTTGAAAAAATTATTTGCTGCGGCAAAACTATGTTTTAATTTACCATGGATTTATTTTATTCTGTGTGTGTACTAAATTCTGTGAGTGCTATGAGCAAAATCTTCCAATAGCAACTTTCTGCAATAAGATATTCCCAAGAGTAACGATGGAAGTAAGCATTGCTCAGACTGAATGGATTTGCTGGGATTGCTTGATAATTCCTCACATAGTAAAGCCTGTCGGAGTTTGGCCTACTTTTACAGTCAGATTTTGGTTGGCTCAGACAATAACCGCTATCTCACGTTTCACCTTAAATTACTTTCCACTATACATGTTTTGCAAGTAGGGAAACTGAGTCGGAGAAGTCTTTTGCTGAAAATCACTCAAGCAAGCAGAGCAGTCCCGTTCCCTTTCCACCAGCAGCCTGCACCCTGTGCTGCTGCAAATGCTGCTAGGGCACAAATTGTGCTGAGAGTGCACAGAGGGGCAGGAGGGACCTCCGCTCTCCTTCACCTTTCCCACCCCTTTGTGCAAGAGCAAGAAAGAGCTGTAGTTCCTGCTCTCTTCTGGCTGCAGCTGCTTCTCTCTCCCCAGGGGTAGGAAAAGGCGCAACCTTGGGCTCTGCCACCTCGCTACTGAGAGGGACAGGAGCCCAAACCACAAGCTGCCCTAGGGAACGCAGGGATGCAGATCCCCCCTGGGGGACAGGCGCCTGCAGCCCACTCCCTAGCACGGGCTAGCTTGGCACTGTCCCTGTGTCAGCATGTTCTTGAGAGACACAGCCAGCCCGTCAGCTTTAGCACAGTGCTTTGAGGATGAACAGTAACCTACAGAAATACACAGCGCTCCCATCACTAGCAGTAGCGTTATGTTGTTAGACAGCATTATGCACGTTGAGGAGCTCAATACTTGGCAAGATACTGGCTGGATGCTTTTAGTTATAAAGCAAATTTTCAATGACAACAGTGAGCACGTCACATATAAAAGGCTTAGACTTCCCCTGTTCTCCACCAAATCCTTTGGTTTTGCCTTAGGATAGGATTGAACCAAGTACTTCACTGCACTTAAAAAAAAAAAAAAACCAACAAAAAGCAATCTACAGTTCTCCTAACAGCAGTCCCCCAGCAACTCTTCAGTGGTCATTTCCTCATAATAAGCTTATTATTTGCTTGTTGCAGTTTTAATAACACAACTGTTCTCCATGGATTCATTATTTAATGGACGTATTTGCACGGCAAATACCACTTCGGTGCTTACTGCATTTGCAGGAAGCTTTTGGCTCCCTGCTATGTGCATGAGGCACCGCTAAAAGCACCTCCCGGTCAGCTGTGCCGCACGAGGTCCAGCAGGCGCCGTAGCAGCAGCAGCGGCAGCAGCGGACACGCACCGGCCCACCGGGGGCAGGTCGCGGCCCCGAGGGCTCACAGCGAGAGCCGGGCTGAGGCGCCGCGGCTGCCGCCCCGGGGACCCGCCGGGGCCCGAGGCTGCCACCGCCTGCTGCAGCCGCCGCCCGGAGCCGGCAGGGAGGGTTTCCTCGCCCCTCTCCGCAGCAGCGGGGACAGCCAAGGCACCGGAGGCGCTCGCAGGCTGCGGCGGTGCTGTGCGGGGCTCCCGGCAGCTGCCTCCGGCCCCGGCACGGCCGCGCTCCCGGCCGGGGCGGCGGGGGGCTCCTGCCCGCGCCCCCGAAACAGCGCCGCAGGGGCGGCTGCGGGAGGAGCCGGGGGGCCGATGCCCGCGGAGGGCCCGAGGCGCAGCCCGCTGCGGCGGCAGCCGGGGAAGGCGCGGAGCCAGCCCGGTGTTTGCATCCAGGCTCCCCAGCAAGACGCACAGCACCAACAAGCAGGCACGATACCAAGCCAGGCGCCCCCGAAGGCTGCAGGGCAGCTGTCCCGGGACGTCGGCGCCAGCCACTAGGTCAACGTCCAGTTTTTCGCCTTCCCTCTCCCCAAGCAAACTCCACGCGTTCGCCCCGCCGCGCACGGCGCCGGGGACCCCGAAGCCGGCGGAAGGAAGCAGGGTGAAACCCTCCCCTGGATCCAGGCTGCCCGGGGGGCTCCGGCCCGGCCCTGCCTCCTTCCTCCAGCCCCCCGGGGCCAGCACCGCCTCACCTTCCTCCCGGGCCCGGTCAGCAGCTCCGGCGCGCGGCCGGGCCCGTTCATCCTCCGAGGAGCGGAAGGGAGCGGGACCGGCGCTCCGGCGCGGCCGCCCGAGCTGCCCAGGTGAGCGGGGCGGGACCCCGCCGCCGCCGGCACCTCCCCTGGGGCCGGCCCGGCCCGCGGCCCCGGGGCTCCCCCGCCGCCCCTCCCGGCAGCGCCCGGCCCCGCTCGGCTGGAGGCTCCCCCCATAAAGCGCTCCGGGAACAGAGTTGCCCCTCAGGGCTCCGAGGGGGAGGAAGGCAGACTGGCTTCCCCGCGCCCGAGTTGCCCTGGACTCCCAGCCTTTGCCCCTTCCCGTGCCCCTTAACTCATTTTCTACCCTGATCAGGAACACTTAGAATGGGGGAAACCACTTGGAAAAAGTAAGGTGAACCAAGTGCTCTGAGCCTAGCTTGCTTCAATGCACTAATAGTTACACAGCCTTCGGAAAACGGCAAACCCTTGTGGCCCCCAAGAGAGCATGGTACATCCACACAGGGGGAGGGTGGCTTGTGGCCCATGCTTTCCAGGATTCTCAAAATCCAGCATCGCAGTCAAGGAGAGGGGAGATGAATTGCCGGGGGTTGAGGAGGGCAGCATGACCCTCATGTAGAGAAAATCAAAGGTGGAACTAGAGTTCAAAGAGTGAATTTTCATCTCTGAGATATTCTAGTTTGCAATAAGTACCAGGCACGTGGAATGTGTTGCCTTGGAAATGACATCTCTGGGCTTGACTGGACTGGACTCTCTCAACCCACTGCTCTCTCTTTCATGCTGTAAGAACAGCTGATCAACATCACTATTTTTCTGCAGAGTATTGTTATTACTTGGGAGTTCATTAATACCGTTAATACTATCATTGTTCTGTAGCGATACCCAAGGCCTCGACAAAGGAAATGTACAAAACACTCAGCAAACACAATCAAAAACAATCCCTGCCAAAAAGAGCCCAAACTTGCCCATGAGACAAGTCGAGAGTAGTTGTATGCCACAAGAGTAAAGTAACAGTAAGATGACAGGGAACAGTGGGACAAGGCACAGAATCTGTCCAGCAGAAAACCCACAAAATCACAGACCATAACACCAAATAAGCACTAAACTTACCCAGAAAGTCGGTTCTACAGAAGACAAGTGGAAACACTGTGGGTCAGCAAGTTATGTCAGATTGAGGCTAGGGATTGCGAAGAACTGCCCTACTTTCAGAGGACAGAAAACATAGTCAGCAAATACAATCCTTCTTGGGCTTCCCAGAAACACTAGGCAGTGCACATATTGAAATATCCTTGATGAGAGGTCAGCACACTCCCCTTTTTTTGGCCGTACATCTGCGAGAACCGTTGTCTGGGAGCTAGGTGCTTTGTACTCCCGCAAGGGTCCTGATCCTAGATCTATGAGGAAGGCTTACTGTAACTTCAGTAGTGCACAACCAAGGTCTTGGATAGCTGGGACTGAAGCACTGGTATGGTCTCAGAGGAGGTATGTCCTTTCCTGTTCAGTGCATCTGCAAAAGTGCAAGGTGTCAACCAGCCTTTAACTGCAAACCTCAGAACCAGCTTTGCCCAGTTAAATTCATAAGATTGTTAGATTAGCTGCATCTAGGCGGAGCAGCAAGCCTCAGTGCCTGCCCTGGGATCCCTGCTTCCCCAGTCATACAGATTGGGGACTAATCAAAGCCAGCTTTTTACTCCCGCCATTTTGTACACCCAGGTCGCCTTCCCAACTAAGACACAGGAAGAAGAGAAGGAGGAAAGGGCTCGGATGGGCCCAGATCTCACCCAGACATGGGATCAGGATGTCGCCAAGGTGCTCATCTGGACACGAGGGCTCAGAAGTGCCCACAGTGCCACAGCTATAGCCACAGTTTCCACACAGGCCTTTCCCTGCATTTCTCCTTGCATCTTCCCGTTCAAGCTGACGTGGCTTTTGAGGACTTGCTAGAGGAATGCTGAGACCAGCCAGAGTGTCAATTCTTTCCAAGCATCGAGAAGCTGACACAGGAATCACAGAAAGATTAGCCCCGTCGCTAACAACCACACTCAGTATGTGGCAGGCAAATAGCATTTTGTACGCACTCTGAAGGGTGGACGCCATTCTGCAGCAGCTGTGCTGTCAGCAAGAGTTTTGCCTGAACAAAGAGTACAGGCTCAGACCCACTCATTTCTTATTCATTTTTGATTTGGGACTGGACTACTGGCAATAACTTCAATGATTTAAAAGGAAAAAAAAAGAAGTGTTTTGATTCTGGGAAAACAGCCCAAATGCAGGCAATTATTCCTCCTACTTTCTTTTAGTTGCAAAAGTAAATTAAAAAGTAAATTCTCTGTTGTTTTTTTATTACCTTTTGCCTGCATGTCGACTTCAACATGCCTTAAGGACCCCACTTTGGGCTCAGTATCCTGCTCCCACTGAACTTAATGGGAGTGTGTGAGCTGTTTATATTTTAAGAGGGATTGAAATAGGCCCTTTGTTTGAACTTTATACCCTTTTTATTAATTTATCATTCTTAATTTGCTTCTGCTATGTTCTAAGAACATTTTAAGTACACCTAGTGTCCAGAATAATATCTTTAAATTCTAGTATACAAACATTGTGCTTCCTTGTGGGTAATGTATATGGACGTCAACTCTCCTTAGGGTTGCATTTTCATGTTAATTTCTTAATAATCTTCTTAATTGCTTTGTCACTATCAAGGAGGCAATTTTCAACATTTTTATCTCTCTAGAAATCCCTTGTTTCTTTCTAACATTATGTTTGCTCTTTCTGCCACATAGCCAACTCTGTTGAAACGTTCTCAGCATTTCACCTTCATGTTTTTTGATGTGTGTGAATCTGCTGTTAAAATATTTGTCTTCCACAAGCCTATTTGTGAAGACTCCATTCCTGAGATGTTATTACAATCAAGTTATTACAATCATATAAATAGTAAAAAAGTTGGTATTTTCCTATCTTCCTGAGTAGACTTTCTCTAGTACATTATCTGTGCCTGAACTGTACGGTGACAGCAATTGAGCTCATGTTTCTTATGTAAACAAAATGCCCACTGATTCTGGGACTTTTTAAGGAGGTATCCAAGGCCATGTCATAAAGATAAGTTCCAAGAACAAAAAACAAACGTTCGCCCCTTTTATGGGTGAATTCCCCAGGCTACAGAAGTCAGTGACAAGCTCCATCAGGAGACAACTAGGCCTAAGCACAGTTAGTGCCACAATCCACTTCTACCTCCTTAGCTAGCTGCAGCCTGGATATACTTTCAACTCATAGCATCCGCATTTAGTTTAGGAAGAGACAAGCTCAAGATACGGTGGACAGGCTGAGGAGAACTTGTCCTGACACTCCTTCCCGTCCAGACTGCAAGGACAAAAGCCTGGTCCTGTGCTAAGCTCCTAGATTCACACTCAAGAAGACTCCAGAGCTTAGACTAAGATTGCACTTGACCATCTGTTTTGTGTTGGCAAAGCATATGGTAAACATTCCTGGTCTTGCGGTCAGACCTAGTCCCATGAATAACAAAAATACACATATTCTCACTCATTTGCTGCCATTAGAGTTTCCTCCTCTGATGTCACTGTAGGCAGGATTTCTGTGCCACTTAAACAAGGACTGTTGTGTTGGTTTTTTTTTCATTTATGTCTGGCCAGCACTGAAAATGCTGTTGGATCTCAAAAGATAAGAAATCATCATCCAAAATTAGCTGTGCTTAAAATGAACAAACAATTTTTATTTATGAACATACATAATCCACATATGGGTTAAAATACTAATCCTGAAAAGGCAACCATTTGCCAGACTGCAAGCCAAATGGGAGCACAGGAGAATATTGTTCCATTCTTGCTATTTTTTTCATCCAGTCCTCGTAGATTGCACTAACTTTGGTTTAATCTCTCCTGAGGTTTTCAAGTCATGACAAGGGCAAACAGAAAAAATTCTTTAAAGGTTGACATTAGAAGCTGAGACAAATATCTAACAATATTCCCTGGCAGAACACAGCTGCGTGAATAGGACAGTGCCCAACAGAGATGTCATGTGATGTGTACTCAGAAAAGCATTGCTTTTGTCACTAGCTATGAAAGAACCATTCTTCAGAGAAGGAATTGTCATTCAATAATAATAATAGTAATAATAATAGATGTGCACTCCTGAACAAGTCATTGCTATCTTATATAAAGGCACAGATAAAGCTGATAAAGCTGTGGGCTTTACGTTGCGTTTTAGGTGGCTTGTTCTTGGATATGCATCGTATTTCCAAGCTTCTTCCTTGCTTGATGCTGTCTCAGAAGCCTTCGGGGGAAATTGGAAGTCAAATGCTGTCCCACACTGCCACAAATTTCCATAGACTTCTGGCAAAAAAGAAATCATAAAATAGTTGAGTCACTCACAGCCCCACTTCTTGAGTCTGGCCTGCAGAAACAAGGGTATGGTACTAAGAAGCCACTGTTCATTTGCAAGTGTGAGGTCTCCATTCAAAGAATTTCCAGCAGGGTTCAGATAGTCCTGATGGCCTTCGACTTTCCTGGGACTGCTAGCGTGAGTAAAAGGCTACAGGATCCTGCATTAATCCTGTTGTTAACTATAGGCCTCAGAGTGTATCAGTTATTTAATTTGCTTTTAATTTGCCCTAGATAATCTTTTACAGTGTAATCTTTGTGTGCAGTCAACACCATAATACTTAAAGTCAGCTATAAATTGCATCAGCTGACATGTACAGTAGTTTCTTGTTTTGCCTTCTAGTGGTTCACTTGGTTGGTAGACAATCAATTTATTGTTAAATGCGTCCTGAACTGAAAGTCTGATTGGATTCCTTTATGTTCTTATGAAGTAAATAAAAAGTAACAAACTGTAAAAATACTTCAGCATAAGAAAATTTGTAAACTACAACTCAGAAAGCCACAAACATCACACAACGCAAACACTCATGAGGACCAGCAAGGCTTTTGACACTGTCTCCCATAACATCCTCAAAGGCCAGCTCAGGAAGTGCAGGTTGGATGAATACACTTTGAGGTGGACTGAGAACTGGCTGACTGGCAGAGCTCAGAGGGTTGTGGTGAATGGCGCAGAGTCAAGTTGGAGGCCTGTGGCTAGCGGTGTCCCCCAGGGGTCAGTCCTGGGTCCAGTCTTGTTCAATATATTCATCAATGACCTGGAGGAAGGGACAGAGTGCACCCTCAGCAAGTTTGCTGATGATACTAAACTGGGGGGAGTGGCTGACACCCCAGAAGACTGTGCTGCCATTCAGAGGGACCTGGACAGGCTGGAGAGCTGGGCGGAGAGGAACCTCATGAAGTTTAACAAAGGCAAGTGCAAGGTCCTGCACCTGGGGAGGAATAACCCCATGCACCAGTACAGGCTGGGGGTTGACCTGCTGGAAAGCAGCTCTGCCGAGAAGGACCTGGGAGTCCTGGTGGACAACAGATCAAGCATGAGCCAGTAATGCACTCTTGTGGCCAAGAAGGCCAATGGGATCCTGGGGTGCATTAGGCAGAGTGTTGCCAGCAGGTCGAGGGAGGTGATCCTGCCCCTCTCCTCAGCCCTGGGGAGGCCTCACCTGGAGTGCTGGGTCCAGTTCTGGGCCCCCCAGTACAAGAGAGACATGGCACTACTGGAGAGAGTCCAGCGGAGGGCTACCAAGATGATGAGGGGCCTGGAGCACCTCTCCTATGAAGGAAGACTGCTAGAGCTGGGCCTGTTCAGCCTGGAGAAGAGAAGATTGAGAGGGGATCTCATCAACGTGTACAAGTATCTGAAGGGGGAGTGTCGAGAGGATGAGGCCAGCCTCTTCTCTGTGGTGCCCAGCAACAGGACAAGAGGCAATGGGCAGAAACTGAACCACAGGAAGTTCCACCTAAACCTGAGAAAAAACTTCTTCACTGTGAGGGTGATAGAGCACTGGAACAGGTTGCCCAGAGAGGTAGTGGAGTCTCCTTCCCTGGAGATATTCAAAACCCGTCTGGATGTGATCCTGGGAAATATGCTCTAGGTGACCCTGCTTGAGCAAGGAGGTTGGACTAGATGATCTCCAGAGGTCCCTTCCAACCTAAACGATTCTGTGATTCTGTGATTCTGTGACTTACTTCAATAGATACGGACTTACCACAAATCGGAAGAGAACGTTATGCCACACCAAGAACGAAGGATACAGAAACACTCAACTCAATGTGCCCATATAGTAAAATTAAGCAGATCTAAGACACCTGTAGATAGAATATAGAACATAAACATCATGATGTACATAAAACAACTAATGAAAAAAGCTGTCCACACTGCTGGAGAAGACAGTGATTTAATTTTTCCTCTAGCGGTCCTAAGCGCTGGTCCTTTTGTCAATGAAGTTCACATGAAGACACTGTCTAGTTCTCTCACAAGCAGGAAACACAAAGTTTTTGTGGATCATATGGTCCTCTCCTGGCTCTGGAATGAACTGTGCTACGAATAAACCAGGTGCAGGATGCATTCTCTAACTAGAAAGCAGTTCTAAGAAACCCAGGAGTTCCTCATTTATACTGCTGTGTTTTCAAAAAATAAGGAGTTTTTTTCAGAAATGTATTTCCGCATTGCACAGCAAACTCATATTAAAAGCAGCGTGAAATAAAAATCTTCCTCTAGCTCAAGCAATATTCCTTACCCTTTCAGAGCCCCTATCCAACACAAACGGATGGCTTGGGGATTTGCTATTGAATATCCACTGACATATGTTTTGCTATAACATACTATTAGGGGTACCCATCTTAGCTATCACAGGGAAATTCCTTTTCTACTCCTTCTAGCAGGCTGTGCACAAACTGAAGATACGAGCATAGCTTTCAAGAGCTACAGTACTTGGCAGAACCCTGTTACTTGGCAATGGCACAGAAGGAAGAAGTGACATGACTCATTTTGTCTCTGTAAACTCTCGGGTAACGCTTCAAATGCACAAGCATTGATTCCACTGTTTTAAAACAATCCACAGCAGGACTATGTTATAAGTAATCCTTTGTAAAATATGAGGATTGCATCACAGACTGTGTACCTGTGCAACATTCATGCCTGAGCGGACAGGCACAGGGTTCATTCTGAGGCAGATACTACCAGTACAAACTTCACACAAGTCATTAATATTTGCAGACCTCATGGGGGTTATGGGACAAAAGATAATATACGTGTGCAAAATAGTCTTAATATGATGCTTACAAATTAATACTTCCGTATTTGCTGGAATACAGATATTTAACAGGTGTGTTTGAAATCTCTCCAGCATTTGTATGTTTGAAATCTATCCAGCATTATAGCTCTGAGAAACCACCAGCCATCTCAGCATACACAACTATGTTCTGATTTTTCCAGCTGTTTGTAATAATGGAACGTAGCTGCACAAACACAACAATTCCTGATTAGTTAGGGAGGCAGATAAAGCAAAGGAATCCTTTTCTTTGCACACTATAGCGTCTAACCTAGTGCCACTGGATCAAAAGATGGGTATTCAGATCTACAAATCATGGCTATCTACACATAGTTTCAGTTTAGAAAGTTCAACTCTCTTCTCAGCCCTCTTGCATCCTATTATATATATGTATAAATTAGTATAGGCATATACAAGAAAGAGTTACAAGACACAATTCTAGGAATGACTAGAGCAATTTCATTTTAGAAAATCTTGCAGTGAAGATCAACTAGACCCAGCAGTTGGCACAAAAAACCACTGAGTGGTACTACTGTGTTTTCTAGTAAAACTGTGTTTCCTTTATTAGAATACCTGCCTCATGGTGCCTATGAAGTCAGTGGTAGTTAGGTAAGGTTTGAAGAGAAACAACTTCCAGAGTAGGCATAAAAAGCAGCAACACTTCTTTTTTTTTTTTTTAATAAAAATCATAATAAAATACACCTGTTCTTGAGGGGATATGGTGCTATATACATTTCTCTCTGAGCTGTATAGTTCTGTTTGAGGCCCAACAGCTCCACTCTGCTCATTTCCACAAGAAATGAAGATAAATTGTGTTGCCCTCCAAGAAACATTCAAGGGTCTCCACTACAGCTTAGCCACAATGATAATACTACTTGTCTCTCTTTCCAGCTGTGGTAGAAGGGGTGTAAAAATGGTATCTGTCTAGAAGATACAGCAGTCCTTCAGCCAGAGCAAAATACAGTAGAAAAAAGTCTGCAGTGGGTTCAACACACAATGCTGGAACTGCAGCAATAAAAAGGCACAGCTACTCTACTCTCAGATACACAGCTCCTTCCACACTGAAAGTCAATACGAAAATCCGAGGTCTGGTAAGTACAGATCAATGAATAGCTGCATATAAACAGTTTTAACCATCAACTGGCAACATCAGATCTTTAACTAGTGCTGTTAGGCCCAGCCCAGCGTTCCTGAGCTGTTTGCAGCCTGCAACTCACTCAGCCTGCAAACCGAACTCGGAGATTGGCCTGGGCATGGATGCATTGTGACAGTAGTGGCAACCAGCTCCTATATACCTTGTTCCTACGGGTTGTATGGTCTCTTTGTCATTGTGCTGGGTCACTGCGTGTGTTCTTCTTACACTTCCATAAAGGTATAAATCTGCTTCCTTCGCAGGAAGATGGCAGAGCACACTGGGCTCTGTAAGTTTTTCTGGTTACAGCAGTTAGATGTCCTCCCTTAGGAGAGGATGACTGACCAACCTGCTCACAGGTGCCATTGTACAAAGTAGCTCTGTTAGGGGAGGGACACCGGGTTATATAGCTGTCCTCAAAACTACATCAAATTACATGTCCCCTTAGGTTGGAAAGGTTGTGCACTACTCATTCCCCACAGACCATGAGATCTCCTCAGGAAAGTACTGGACTTGAACCTTCCTAAATTATCAGAAGTTGCAGACAAAGGCAAACCCACAACTCAGCTGAGTGAAGGCTCGTGGTATAAGGACAAAGGGTATGAAACTTATAACTTCTCCACAAATTTCTGTTCTGGTAACAGAGTGAGCATACAAAGTGTCAGGTCAGAGGGCTGTCTGACTGATTTCTGGAAAATTCTTTCTAGGAAATGTAACTAATTTCCAATTCAAAAAAAAAAAAGCCTTTTAAATTCTCCCATGTAATCCAGGGCGCAAGACCATCTGCAACAACATATAGCTATTTGCAGCTTGCTTGCTGACCCAAACCATTTTCACCCACAAGTCAGGTAGGGAAAACGTTTTTTTATTTGCAGACACAAATCATTGTGTGCAACATTTCCAGGCTCGTATCAATAAACCAAGTTCAAACTCATTTTAAAATCTGACCTTTAAAATGACATAATGGTTTTTTTAATGCATTGTATGAGAGTGATTATTTTTCCATAGTGGGCAATTTCAGATAATAGTAAATAGGACAACTTGAGCTAAAGAAGGAAACCAACTCCAGGAAAAATCATGCTGCCTTAGATTTACGACAGTACCAGTTAGTTACAAAAGAGATTTGCTTTGCAGAGATTACCCTGCTTCATTTTGCCTCCAAACTTCCAAATTCATCCCATTACTTGTGTCTTTTTCCTCTTCTCTCTTTAAGCAGTTTGTCTTTTACGGTTTCTGCCTTTTCTCGCATCTGCCTACAGGGGACCTAGGATTTTCTAGTCTAAAAAACTTCTCCTCAGCAATAACTTGTTTTCAAACTATTGCCTTCTCTTGCCATCATTCTCTCACCTCCAAGACTGTGGATTATGTTGTTCACTCTTGCTATTTAATTTTGCTGTAATTAAATGATGACCCCTTAAACCAGTTCCCTCGGCTTCTGCTTTCCCTCTGTTCCGTCAAACTGTGCTTCTCAAGCTTGATCGTAATAGCCATCTATCAGAATCCCCCACATTGCTGGAAGAGTAATTAGTGACACTGACCACTCACTCATACAGGGCAATTAGGATTACTCAGTTGTCTGAGCACAGTCGCAAGCATGATTCTAAGTACAGGAAAATGAAAATCAGTTGGATACAAAGAATGAACAAATGCAACGAAGGGAGCGAAACTAGCCCAAGCAATTTTATCTCTTCCTATCTGTGACCATCCTTGCATGCTCATCCTATCTCACGGCCACAGGCAGCAGGACGATCAATCTAAAATCCATCTAACTGTATTCATACGCTGCTCTTATCCATTGCAAGAAGACCACTGTCTACAGTCACCACTGCTCTTTCATTCACATGGCTCTGGAACGAGACTGATAGAAAATACTGGATGGATTGCCTTCTCATCACCCTTCCTACAAGTAGTTTAACATCAGCCACTAGTTAATATGACCACCATTATACAGCTATGTTTTCCTCAGCAAAGGTTCAACAAAACCCCCCTGAGGAAATGTGATATCCTGTTTTTCTACACGGAGTCAATAATGATATTTCTCAATAGAGAAGAGGATCTGAGGCACAATCCACTATCAAAGGAAGTGACTTAATTGAAAATTTAAGAAAACTCCTCGTCTTTGCCCCTGAAATATTTTATTCTTAGCCCATGTAAGTAAAAAGTATGATTTACCCTTGAACAATTTAATCCACAACATGCCTGCAGAGCTGTACTCAGCAGAAACACCCAGTTCTGCACCCACAGGGTGGCTAGATATTTTTCCTTCCCTTTCATTACAGACGCTTTACCTCCTTTTTCCCACCTGTCTCTGAATCCACTTGCCTGCAATTACACACGCATTTGTTCTTGTCCATAAGGTATTCTCTTTCCTTCAGTCCATTTATTCCAGAAATCCCCTAAAAGTTTTTTTTCTGCTATAATCTCACAATACTTGTTTTTTTTTTCATATCTTGACCTGTCTTGTAGACTGGAACAGAACTGGCAAAATACAATGTCGTGTGGGTTTTATTGTGCACTGGTAAACTATGTGGTGTTACACTGGTTACTGACTATTGATGAAGACTAGTTCAGCTACAGGGTAGATTGCTTGCTGTTTCACTCCGGCTTCCCTAAGGACAATTTCTTCTCCTTGCCCCTGGAGGGCTTATGAACAGTGTACATGCAAGGTTTTTTAGAGTCATCGCAAAGACTTTCACCTGGTGGAGGTTCTTTAACACTGTGTTGTGTATTTGCTTAGACTTTTTAGTATGGGTGACGAAGTGAGTAATTTTATGACTTGGAATGTCTCTCTGCACAGAAATGGAAGATGGTTAAGTCCAGAGAATACAAATATGCTCAGTTTAGAGAGGGGACGGAGGAGAAGTAAGCCAAATACTACAGGTTTGCTTACCCTGAAATAGTCCTGGATTCCTGAATTCTATCACATCTGTTTTCATCACGGGAAAGTTGTTATTTAATGCTAGTTTCCTTTTTTTGGAGTGGTAAGTCGTATTTGGCTGTGACGTGAGGAGGGACGCAGTGAGACTATTCATGCTGTGCTGACAAATGCCGTTAAAATAGCATCAAGATGACGAAGTAGAAACTCATTCAGCAGGAGTCTCTCAGCTTGCATAAACTTTAAATAAAGAGAGAGAGGGAAAACAAAGAAGTAAACAAACAAATAAACAAACCAGAGCAACTGGGAAGATGAGAATTAAGGCCACAGCTAGCTGCATAAAAGCCAAAAATTCTAATCAAGCCAGAAAGAACAATTTATAAATTCCCACGAAGGCTGCTATCTGAGCACCCTCTAGTGGTATACGTTTGAGGATAAACAGATCCACAGATGAAAATGTCATATCACAGGGAAAAAATAAGCAGAAGATGTAGTATCTGGTTGATTTTGTTTGGATAGTCACTGTACTTGAATTTTCCATTTGAAAGGCAGCAAAGTAACTCAACGTGCCACAAAATATTTTGTCATTTATCTTCTGGCATTGTATTCCCAACATTTCCTTAATTTTCATGTCACCCTATTGGTTAAAGACTTCTATTCATTTAGAAGTATTCTATCAATTTATTTTAAACTAATGCTCTTTCAAAAAGGGAGATTAGAGTCAAATGAACAGTAATAAGGCAGTATAAGAACAAAGAGGGAAGATTTAAAGCAAGCAGAAGTCAATTCAATTGAATTCTAATCCTCTTGGTGCCAATGTATATTGCTACTTAACTGCAGATACATTCTGAAGAAGTTGGTCGGTTTGAAGAAGAGGCTCTTCACAATTTCACATTTGTATGTAATCTGGAAAGGGAATGGAGACTGGTCTAATCATGCAGTGATCACAGATCACAGCATTATAGTTTAATATTTTCAGGAAAATGTTAAATGCATTTTATATCTGTGCTGAACATGCTGCATGTTTGCTCTTTCCCACAATGTATTTGACTTACGGTATCTAACTATTAGTGCGGTTTGACATACAAGAAGTGTAGGCTAGTAAGTTCATGGTGCTGCAGTTATGGATTCCTACTTCTTTTTAATATCACTCATCCCAGACAGAGTAAGAACTCTTATTTCCTACGGAGATAGCCTCTGCAAAATGGCATTTCTAGATCCACCACACAGGCTGGAAACTTTGCCATAGTGAAGGCATCTGTTATCAGGAAGTGATGAACAAGCCAGCTTTGGGCAGGAAGGTCCCTAGGTCTCCTTGTGCAGGAAGAGCTTAAAGGATGAAGCCCACAGTGAGGCAGGACCGGCACTGACGTTTAGGGATGTCTGTGCCTCTTGCAAGCACTATACATTAGCAGAAGAAAGAATACTTCTCTTCAGATAAAGCAGTGTTTCAAAAAAATGAATCTTACCTGCCTTTCTTGAGGTCCTCCATGTGCAAACGTGAGCAAAAGGAAGAGGAAGGAAGAAATGAACTTCTCTTCCTTCTCATCCCGTGCGGTGCCAGATAAAACTTCAGCTCTTTTGTTCTCCCAGCTCTGGGACCGCAGTCAACCTCCTCCATGGTAATGCTAAGCTGTTTGAACAGAGCAGTGTAGAAGAAGAGGGATATATCTGTTATTATGGGGATGCTTAACGCATAGAAACATCAAATCAATCCTAGAGCAGGGCTTAGGCTCCCCGAAGAAAGGCAGGACCATAGATAAGGCATCCTGCAGTTGAGATATGTGTATTTGGTACCTGTCTTGCCAAGTTACCAGATTTGAAGAGTAACAACAAAAAATGCTCGCCCCTAAAGCTGAAAGGCAGCCCTCTGTGTCAGACTATATCCCCAAGTGCTCCTGTTCTGTGTAAGATCATGTGAATGGAGGCACACCTCTATTAAATTACAGAACTGAAGATATCCCTTACCCTCAGTCAGGCTGTGTCCTTAGGATTAGGCCTCTTACCACCCCCTCCCTTTTTTTTTTTCCACAGGCAGAGTGGAAAGTACAGTCCCTCTCTACCACACAGTATGCAGCTGAGTTTCCCACACCAGGGAAAAACTAGAGATGAGTATATTGTTGCTTATTCCTATGGAAAATAAATAAGCTCTCAGGGTTGTGTCTTGAGATGGGAAAATGGAGAACATCCTATGTCCTGGATGAAAGGCATGGAGGACAATTACTGTCCTATGTGCTGTTTCAAAGTCCAGGGTAAAATATCACTTCAGAACTGTCGTCAACCTGTAAGACGGAGATCTTTAGATCTGAGATGTTTCAGATGATAGTCCACAAAGTCTGGTCACCTGGCTACTGCACAGAGTCTTGAACAGAGCCATGATCCACGAAAAATGCCTATTCCATCTTAACCAGTAATTTACTGAGGGAAAAATCAAAGTGAGGACCCTAGCAAACATGTCATCCTACTTTGCAATTATCTCTTACTTACTCATCTTCTCCTTATTGAACGGTAAGTGAGAGGAATAATTTCTACCTTAATCATAAGATATACAGCTAGAGGGGTCATTTAAGATCTTTGGTGGAGCATATATTTGAGAAATGCAAGCAGAAAAAAAAAATCTTCATTACAGTTAATTACTGTTAAAATGGATTTGGAAGAGAAACTGCTTATATTTAAAGGCAGCCATGTAAAAATGTAATGACAGGCAGATTTTGACTCACGTTTACCCTGGGTTTGTATTGGTGTAATCCTGCTACCTTCAGAAGAGTTTTTCTCTTCTTTTTACACTCATTCGAGTAACATGAAAATCAGGCCCACAGCCTACCTGTCCACCCTTGCCATGATGATGATGATGATAACGATAATGAAAAAATTAATGGACCTGGAGTCAGTATTAAGAGTTGCTTTTACCTAACACTAATTTTCCTCATGGCTGTGAAGCCTTCTTTTTGAAGAGAAGGAAAACAGAACAGTTACCAGCTGTTCACATAACGACGAACACTAATAAGGAAAGACATGCATGTTAATGAGCTGGTGGAGGGGAAGTAGAGGGGGCACTGAGCAGTATACAGCTGTAAGTGCAAATCTTTCCTCTGAGAATTTTGGAGATTTGATGACATGTCACACAGGCAAATAGGCTTGAGACTGGAGTGAGTCCCAGATAAGGAAAACAGCATCTCCAGAGTCTATTTCCAAACCTGTCCTAGTAAGGATCTGCCTGTCTTTCACCATGCTGTTAACAGTATCGGGACAGGTATTTCCACCACATGTGACATTTTCTAAAAAATTATTATTGCAGTCACAAATGAACAGTCAAACTGAGATGACCTCATGGGTCCAGGAGAAAATAACAAGTGAAGAAAGAAAGGGACACAAGGATCAGAGCCTGGAAGAGAACAACAGTGCCCTTTGTACTCTCTGGTCTGTACATCACACAAGCAAATTCAAGCTTAAGGACTTGCCGGCATGCAGAGCTGTAGAATCTTTTTTCAAAGTGTGATTTAGAACCTAATTTAGCTGATTTAGTGCAAAAGCCTGTGAAAATTAGTCTTCCTTCAGTTTAAACTCAGCTTATTTTTATTATGTTTAGGTCAGACAGGCACAAACGTATGCTGAAATAAGCCATCAGGCCAAAATAAGGTCTGCATATAGGCTTACAGTGCTTTAACTAACCCACTTCAAAAATGCGCAGACAAGACCTGTTCCCAGGTCCTGCACAGACAAAGGAATTCAGGCTACCCTAGGTTCAAATCCACATCTTGTAATTCACTTCCTCTTTCCAAATTTCTGTAAACTGTCTGAAGGGGCATTAGGCTCTTGGAGGACCGCTGCAACAGGAATCCCGGCAGCTAATAACAAAAGATGAATTTGTGCAATTTGTTCTCCCTGAGCAATGTTAGGCGACTAATCATCAAAACTCAGTAAGATTAAAAGGTGAGGCTGGAGAAAGAAGCCTGTTTAAAAGAAAATCTGCTGGGAGTTGCTTGGCCACCTCCCCAGGTGCCAATACAGATGTTCGCATCACAGAATATTACAGTTCAGCATAGTCAGAAATAAGAATGCTAACGTAAAAGAGAGGGCTGTTCTAGAACTGACTGGTTGATGTAAAAATGCATAGCTGGGGCTATGCTGATTTATCTCAGCTAAGAACACCTTCAGGGTTTTAGATGTGTAAACCAGTCTTTACAAAAGGGTTAATGTTTCATGGAGGGATGTTCACTTAGTAGGCTCTTCTTTCTCAGTAAGAGACGCAGCACTTAAATCAGTACTGCGAGTTGTTATATTAACCTCCATGTCAGGCTCAGATTGAAGAGAAACTGCTGGGGACACGTTCTTCCTTGATTAATACAAACTTTTTTTTTTTTTAATGCAGAGAAAAGACTGAAGAGAAATGTTTACCATTCTAGCTGTTTGTGCAGGAAAAATATATGCTGCACAGCAGTCAGCACTACTCAGCAGGAAAAATTGAGACCAAGAACATGGAGAGATGTGAAATCAGAGAAGAATTGGAAAACATGATCAAGGGAGACAAATTAGAAAAATCATTTAGAAAAAAATCAATTTCCTAGTAAGTTCTAGTTAGTTTCACAGAATGCACTGAAATGAAATGCAAAACAGGGAGTCTGACTCCATCAAGAAGCAAAAGTTGCACAGTATGAGAGTCAGTAAAATTGTATGAATTCATTTAGTTCTGAAAAAGTCTTCAGAAAAATAAATAAGTTTCTGTAGCTTTTGCAAATGTCAGTAATGGAATCTGAGAGAGGTACCAAAAACAGGATGAAGGCCAGAGAAAAAAAAAATCCAGGTGTATTTTAAAATTTACAGTTAAGGGTAGAGAGCATTTCAAGGAAAGAACTAGCCTGACCCCTCCCTGATCCCTAAGCTAACCCCAGGGTAATCCAACAACATTGCTAGGTTGCTCCTGTGCAAGTCCCCTGCAGCATGAAATAGCAGGGAGGACAGGGCTTGAAGAGGTTTCAGGAGCTCTAACCTAGCCTCCTTCTCAGAGGCAGGATCTGGTACGAGAGGATCCCCTGGGGACAGCTGTCCAACCTGCTGTCAGAGACCTCTGCCCCGCCTGGAGATTTCGTAACACTTTCCATGGAATGGGAAAGTTTTCCAAACTAGACCATCTTTTGCTGCACATTAGGCTTTTGCTCATAGATATGGCAAATAATTGATTGCTGTCCTCTTCAACTCCACAGCTCCAAAGCCTGTGTATATGCCTCCTTTCTCTTCTTTGGTTTTAGAATAAACTTGACCTCTCGGTCATGTTTTCCAGTCCTCTGGTCATTCTTGCTATGGTCCTCCAGACCATTTCTAACTTCTGGCTCAGTACAGGGCAAACGGTGGGGATGCACAGGGTTTCAGAAGGCCAATAAATGAAAAGGCTGTTTAGATGAAGCTGTAGATGAGCAGGAAAAGCACTGCCATCCATTTGGTGAAACTGGTCTTTGCAGAATTTCTAATATTCTTCCTACATGCAGACCAAAGGCTTTGGCTTAGTGGAAGGCAGACGGCAGAGGAGACATGTAATCTACTCTTCCAAGCTAAGGCAACTCAGGTTCCCCGGATCATCAGCTAGAGAAGCAGCTGCCCTTCCAGCTGCCACTGCAATTCTGAAGGGTACTGAGGCCACCAGACTGGTGAGAACAGATTCCCTGCATCCCTTCACTCAGCAACCTGTGACAGCCCATGCCAGGGGAGCACAGAAATTTCTTCTGTGCCTTGCACCTGCTGTACAGGCCTGTTCCTCTGTGCCACTGCTGTAACTGCAGTCCTCACTGATATGGCCATGTACAGATAAGTGCTGATGAACAAGCAGTGGTCTTAATGTACTGTACTCCTGGTAATACTGTCACTGGTGCAGGGGAATGAGGCAATGGTATGTCAGTGCACAGGCATGGCATGACTACTTCTGCCAAGAAGCAACGACAAAAAGCGTAGGGAAAATTTAACCATATGGAGTTCTGATTCTCAAGGTTGAAATTTGGTCAAAATACTTGTATGGGTACAAAAACTCTTAGGAAACTTTAACAGCCCAACATGGTTAGGATATTGGCTTTTCACCTCTTTTGGAGCACAGCAGCACAATAAGATACTGGCCACGTACTGTTCAGAGCCTTCAAAGTTAGGCTTTGGAAAAAAGCACTGAAGTGTGATGATTGACTTTAAATACATGAATAAGGAACAGGACTTGAGAACAGTAGCTTGACTCATCTGCTTAAATTTAAAATTATAAATTTAAATTTATTCAGCTCTCAGCACCACTTGCTGTAACTTCTTCAGACATATTTCCCGTCTGTTTCCATATTTCTTTGTCGCTGTACTGGTGTACAACGGATGGTACAACGCAGACAACAAGGGGATCCTAATGATGAAAAGAGGGGAAAGTCCAAGTCCGGGATTTTTGGTGCAGACTAGAAGGCGTGAAGAAGAGCTGTGAGTGGGGAAAAGAAAAGGGAAAGTGAAGAGAAAAACTCCGATTCAGTTTCTTGCTAGCTAAGTACATTCCTTCCTGTGCACTAATGGCAGTAGAGAGCCTCTGGAAATAAAGAGGGCATGAGAATATAATTATATGTTGAATTATGAGGCAAGAAAATTGCATCTGAAACAACATTGTTAGCATCATGCAGTAAAGCATCCAGCAGCTGGAATTATTGATAAATGGACAGGCAAGTGTACTTCTTGCATTCCTGCAACATTTGATGGCCTGAGTGCCATATTAACAATGTACTTTTCATATTGATTTTGTCTGTGATATAAATATCAGGGTGCTCAGATGTATTTGGTAACTACCTCCCATTTTGAGGATCTAGGGTTGGGGCTCTATTTCTCTTAACTCCAAGTAAATGAATTGAACATAGGAGAGCTGCAATCATAAAAAAAATTGATGCAAGCATCAAGGATGTGATACCAAATTCTTACATCACCAAAGGAGACTTAAAGCGGCAAGTAGCTGGCAAAAAATACCAGTGTGAAAGCCTGAAGTGAAGACCACCGTCTCCACTACGCAGAAAATGATTTTTACTCTAAATAACCCTTGCAGATTCCAAAATATGCTCTGTAAGACCATTGTTAATTGTCAAATGATTGAGACACTCTAACTGAAGCCAGTCAAAAATCACGCCAGTGCAGCTGTCAGAGATACCAATTTTCAGGCTATTTTAAACTATATTTAAAATAATACGAAAAATAATCATTCAAATGAGAAATACTCAATATCTGAAATGTGCACTGTTTTGAAAATAAGCAAGCATCCTGACACCTGTACCACTGCTGCAATTTGGCTTGGCACTATAACTATGCCAACTATTAGTGCAGCTGTCATCCAAAATGCTGACCACAAGCAGGGGGTAAATGCTTCATTTAGGTGAACAAACATATCGTGGCTCCTAAATGAATGACAATAGCATGATCTTCCCTAGCTAACTGCTGTGGTGCCACATACACAATTTGGCAGGATGATGGTGCTGGGAAAGAGGGACACATTTCTTAGTTTGGGGTTGTGTTGTTCTTCTGGTGCCAGGCAAAAATATTTTAATTTCTCCTTCAGCCAGAAGAGTCAGGGCATGTGCATATGTGTACAGATTTGTGCACAAACATCCACTCTATTCATTTATTTACTAACCCTGCCCTATGAATATCTGGGTCCAGACCACTAGCTGATGTGATTTGGCATGTACTAAATGAAGACAATGTTGACATCCCCAGAGGAGACTCCAGTCCTTATATTTGGAATTTGTGGGCTGCTTTTCCAAGCTTTCAAATCAAGATGCAATGCCTATAGTTCTCACGCCTGCATAACAAAAACTTCTTCCTTTCAAAGCAAAACAACAACAAAAACCTAAGGTGAACAAAATGACATGACTCATTAGTTAAAATCCCCCAAGAAAACACATTCTTTACCTAAACCAGTTGTGGCAGCTATTAATAATACTGCCAGCTGTTACAGGAGGCCCCTTCAAGTGTACCGCATTCTTAAACTTAAAGGTCTCCTGCAATGCATCTACTGCAACATTTTAAAAATCAGCCTTACACTCAGTCAAGCCTTCTTAATCTTTATTTGTAATGACTAAAATGATTTATCTAGGCTTCAACAGTTCATTAGTTTTAATGGTGAATACCGGGAATTTGAATATTACCACAGCCAGGTGTTAGCAGTATCTAGGGGAAAGTAAGCATTTTCCTGAATACAGGTCATAGGACAGCTAAGAAACAGGAGAGACTCCCATCACATTTTCTAGACAATTGTTTAAATATTTTTGCAACTGTTCCACTTTCCCCTGAATAACCCCAAGTATACAGGCTTAGAAGAAAAAGGTTAACCTTGGTTTTGCAGAAAGAACAGGCAATGGCTACCCAAAAGATCACAAGCCCAAAACCACATGCAGTTCTCACTCAATTCTTTTTTGTGGCAAAACTCAAAGTAAATCAGTGTTTGAACAAGTAAGGTGTCAGTCCAGTGGCAGGATCTCTACAGGGTGCCACATGTACGGAATATGTGGGAAAGCAGATAAAACTGAAAGTCGCATTCATCCTTCACATATATTTCTCAGTCAAGGTAAAACATAGATGGAATATCTCGATCCATGATGAATGCCAAATATTTCAAATTCACCAGAAAAGCTATCCTTCTTTAAATACCTCCAATATTTGACACTAAGGACATGTACTGGCTGAAGTTGTTTTTAAAGAACTTGTGATTTTCCTCCTGATGCATATTGTGAGCAGTTCCAAAGTTAAGTCTTTGTTGTAAACACAGAAGAAGCCTTAAATGAAGCAGAAGCATTTATACGATAAAATGAAAAACGGAACAATTGTCTCAGAAAACTCATGTTTTTCAAAGACATCTCAACTCTTACTTTCCTTCTCATGAAGCTCTTCAAATGAACTCTAAAGAGCCAGAGAGGGGCCTCATCCACCGAATTGTCTTGCGCTGAACTTAAACATAAGAATCCCATCTATGTTACTTCCTGGTCATCATTTCCAATTCATACAGATCTCCTCAGCAGAATGCTCTAACAACCATTCACGATGAAATAACTCACTCAGCCAAAACCTCTGTTTTCCCACAACAGTCATGCCAAAACAACTCTTTGTTGACAAGGATCAGAAGATGTCTCAGCCCCCCGCTTCTCCCCCCCCCACCCAACACACACAAAACATATCTCAGAAATACCCCAGCAGTATTTTCTCTCTCACTGCCTTTCTGCAGGATCAGTGCACCTAACGTCACAGTTACAAACCAATATTCTAGGAATAGGGTGCCCTATTCATGCATGTCTCTGAGCAAAAGTTCTGTAACACCAGGAGTTCACACTCCTGGTGGTAATGCCAGGCAAGGGAGAACTGCTCATTATAAAGCATGTGACAATGTTCCAAAAAGTCAAAATGGCCCAGTGCTGTGCCACTTACTTGTGCATTGTGAATTGTACTCTTTTTTTTTTTTTTTTTTCCAAAGCCATTGTTTCTTTCCTATGTTGTGCAGAGGAACACTGGACTTGCCATACTGGAGGAGACGTTGGCTGATGACACCTGACTCTGCGGTAGCACAACTGCTTTAGGGAAGGTTTGAGAGGACATGACGAAAGCTGTCTCTGTAAGCTTCCTTCTAGCCTTTCCAATCAATAGGTTGGCATTTACAGTAAAGAATAACCACTCCTATATTTTGCAAAATTCTCATTTAATACTTACTGTCCAACTCTTCACATGCTTGCTACTCTCCAGAAAGCCTAACTTCTCTTAAGTCATGAATCCAGATCTCAAGGATAACTGGGAGCAGAGTTCCTCTAGCAGTGTAGGCTGCGTAACAGATTACCTCCTTCTCTCAGCCTTGAACTGCCCGTTCTCACTTAGACTCTTTGTTGATTTTCTTACCATCTCTACTTCAAGGCTTTTTTCTGCCTGTATAGATACATCTATGGCCTCCATCGCTACAGTATCCAACTGCCAGCTGGTTCTTCATAAATTCCTCTCGCAACACTTTCTGTGCTAAAGAGGTACTGTTATTTCCATTGTGCAGTTAAAGAATGAAATAGAAAGATTAGTGGTTTGCCAAAAAGTTAAGGAACTGCTACTACAGTTCTGAATGACAGTAAGCGTAACTCAACACTGTTGGGCAGTTTACCGGCTATTCCTGCTCTTTTGTCTTTACAGCCTGAATAAAACAGATAAAGGGGTGGAGGGTAAGCAGAGGGAGGCTGAGACATTTACAACAGAAGGGCAGAGAACAGCATGGTAGGAGTCAGTTCTTGACAAGATGATCTGGTGGGGCTGACATACTGCTGGTCCATGAATAGGCTGAGGCTACTTCTACACTGGCTCCTTTGGTCAGTTGTGCTGACTCCTCCCTGGCATTTTTCTCAGTATTTCTAATCCCAACTGTTTGAAAAGTCATTTAGTTGTATTTTTAAAATAGTATTTATGGATTCTGTTTCATCTTGCAGCTGTTTGGCCTTTGATCATGCTCTCTCCATTCTTTGAAGGACTCATCCTGCTCCTTCGGACCTGCTGGGTAGGAGAACGTCACATACTACAAACTCAGGACGAAATCCCAATTCTTTGCCTTGGTGCACAGGACCAGGGATGAGCGAGTGGCACTGCGTGCCTCCCCGTGCCCTGCCGAGAGAGCGGCCAGCCAGTACGACGGGGCGCCTCTGAGGAAACAGCGAGCCCTGGGTTGCTTCTCCTCCCTCCACCATCTTCCCTCTCCTCCCCCAGTCCCAGGCCACGTCTTGCTGCTCCCATCAGCATCACTCCCCAGAGTCCTGAGCCCAGGGGCACGGCCGAAGTCACCGCCGCGGGCCCGAGGCCGCGGGGGGGGGAGGCGGCGCTGTGCAGTGTGGCGGTGACCCGCAGCGGCGGGCCCGAGGCCTTGGGGGGGGGACGCGGTGCGGCGGAGACCCGCAGCGGCGGGCCCGAGGCCTTGAGGGGGGGGCGCGGTGCGGCGGAGACCCGCAGCGGCGGGCCCGAGGCCTTGGGGGGGGGGGGGCGCGGTGCGGCGGAGACCCGCAGCGGCGGGCCCGAGGCCTTGGGGGGGGGGGCGCGGTGCGGCGGTGACCCGCAGCGGCGGGCCCGAGGCCTTGGGGGGGGGGGCACGGTGCGGCGGTGACCCGCAGCAGCGGGCCCGAGGCCTTGGGGGGGGGCGCGGTGTGGCGGTGACCCGCAGCGGCAGGCCCGAGGCCTGGGGGGGGGCGGCGCGGTGCGGTGCGGCGGTGACCCGCAGCAGCGGGCCCGAGGCCTGGGGGGGGGCGGCGCGGTGCGGTGCGGCGGTGACCCGCAGCAGCGGGCCCGAGGCCTGGGGGGGGGCGGCGCGGTGCGGTGCGGCGGTGACCCGCAGCAGCGGGCCCGAGGCCACGCGCCAGCACCTCGGCCAGCCCACGGCTGCCGCCCGCTCGCAGCCCTCGCCGCCCGGAGCGCGCTGCCACGCCGGCTCCCGCAGCGCGGCCGCTCTTAACGAGGCCGGAGCCTGACCCAGCCGCCCCGCCGAAGGGCACCCAGCAGCGGCCCCGGCCGGCGGCTGGGGAGGAAGAAGAGGCGAAGGCCCAAACGGCGGCGCTCCTCCCTCGCCCCCGCCTCCCCCCGCCTGCTGGCGAGACGAGAGAAGATGGCTGCGGGAGCCGCGGAGATGGAGGCCGCCCGTGGCGGGCCGGGCCCGGGGCCCGAGGGGGCGGCGGCCGAGGGCAGCGGCGGTGTTGGGGCTCGGCCCGGGGCCGCCGTCTGGCGCAGGCAGGTCCCGCGGCGGCGGCGGGAGGGGGGCGGCCGCACTGGGTGCCCGCGGCCCTGGGCCGCCCGGAAGGCTGCGCGGAGCCGTCGAAGCGGCCCAGCGCGGGCGATCGGACCCTAAACTTTCGCTGAGGATACGGACTTTCGTGCATTTGCTCTCAGGCATCTTTTAACCGTGCCAGCCTTGTGCTTCTCCTACTTACTGTTTGTGTAACTTCCCCAGTTCTTTTTCCTGCCTTAACTACCACGCTGGAGCAGCAGCGGCAGCAGCGGCAGCGAGAGGGCATGCCCTACCTGCCGGGCTGGAACAACCCTGCTGCGCCTGCCCCCAACACCTGCTGTAAGGCTGCGTCAAGATCAGTGCTAGTTGTGCCACATAAGCAGGAACGCAGGTATGTTTAGGAACAGAGGGATTGTCAGATTAAAGTAAGGTGCGATGTATGAAAAAAGTGTGCACGCACCTAGGTAAATATATGAAAGAAGAAAGGGGAGGGGCAGAGAGGGTGAAAGCAATGCAGCATTAGAAACTGATGTTCCATAGACAGCGTAACTCCCCCTTTCCATAGGACTGTTATAAACCAGGACTGTTGTTTGGGTGTCCACGTAGTTGCTTTGTCAGACTCTGAACAATTCAGACACATTTGCTCTGCTCACCATATCCCTCCGATTACACGTAGACCATCCAAAGAAGTTACGATTTTAACGGGATGAGAAAGAAACACACAATCTTTGTCACAAAGATGCCAACTAATAGAAAATCCATGTAAAACAGAAAATTGTTGATACGCACATGTGATCTTAAATGCAACTTGTTCATAACAGGATGCTATTTTTGACATCTCTTCCTGCTGCCATGGTTTTGTTACCTGCTGCCTGAAAGCCTGGATTGGGTACATTTAATACAACCAGTTGCTGCAGCAAAGCATTTCTTCTTGCTGGAACAGGAACTCCAGTTTCAACTATGGTATGTTTTGGAAAAATATTTTGTATCTCTACAATAGTTTAGAGCCATCGGTGCAATAGTGGGTGTTTAGGCCAGTGGCTTTCAGAGAACGATGAACGTACTGTTTGGTTTTGCTTGCCCACTTGGGCTTTCAGCACTGAAGGTATGAACATACCTCTTGCTCTTAGTTTTTGTTTCAAATTTCAGAAATGTGTTAAGTTGATGCTTTGCAAAATTCACTTTTAGGAGTACAGAAAATTGTTTGTATAAACTAATGTCATGTTATTCTCAACAACTTTAAGATTCTCCCTATGTATAAAGTAATAGTGCTAGTGAATATATACACAGTAAACTACTAAAACTTTTTACTCTGGCTGTATAGATAAGCAATTTTGTCTGTAAGTGATGAATATTGAGTAGTGTGAATTTGAAAAGATGACAACAGGATGGCTGGAGGACTGAGAAGGTAAGACAGCTATACTTCATGCTGTATCTTACTGGTTATAGCCTCCAAAATTATAATAGTGCAATGGCAGCTCATGTTCTCCTCTTGACTTGAGGGAAAAACAGTACTGCATTTGCACATAAGGCTTACACAATATTGATGGCTTTCCCTTAACTCATTGGTACTTAAACTTACCACTTCAGAGGTCACTAAGGTAGGGAGCCAAAAGCCCTGCTTAGCTCACAAAAAGGTCTCCTGCTCAATAAAGGGATACAACTGCTTGGTAAGGATGATTAGTCAGACCTTATTTCTACTTGTTTTGATAACAATGGTGTCTATTAATGGTGTTGCTTTTTTCACTTTACCAGGCTGCGTCAAGACATACTGGGATTTGTCATGCCAACGCTAAACTGAGTCTAAGCTTCAGCCCTTTGTATGGGATCTATTTGCAGAAAGAGGAAGTTACTGTACTGAAAACAGGCACTCAGTGCTTGGCTGCATAACCTTCTTAGAGATCAGGCTTCTCAAAAAAAGGGAATGTTGTCTTACTTCAAAAGCTTTATGAAATGCAAACTCAGTTAAATTCAGTTAAACCTTTCAAGTTTCTCCTTTGTTTGGCTCTAGTAAACTAGTGATTGACTTAAAAAAAAAAAGCTGTAACTAATAACTGAGGGAAGGAAAAACTAATGTTACTACCGTATGTACAGGATGTCTGTCACTTCAAAATAAAATTTATACTTTGATTTAGCATCAAGATCATAGAGGTCTACTGAACATTAATGAACACACTTTCTAAGAATTTTTAAGAGTAAAACCATTCCTTTAACTTGTACTTTTTCCCCCCAAATAGAAGAGCCTTTTTATATACCTAAGGAACTAAATATACTATAGAACTGCTTCATAAAGAATATATTTACTCTCAGCTAGAAACACACAGCCTTTGAAAAATTTGAAGTTTTCAATATAAAGGAGTGCAATGGCAAAATAAGCCAGCAGTTCATAGCTACTAATGATAAAAGATAACTACTTACAAAGGCAAAGGGCAAACTGATTTTAATGCAATTAACCAATACTGCTGCAGGCGTTCAGACCACTCGCAGCCACACCTCCAATTGTACTCTGCTGAAGTAAGGTGCACTTCAGGTTGTTTAAAAAAAAAAGTGTGCTCTCATGATTTAAATAGCATAGCTTGAATATTTCTCGTTACAGTACATGAGTCTGAAGATATTAAGATAAACACCTAGCAACCTGTCCCAGTTTTACTGAAAACTGGTCGACAGTTGCCTGCATGATACAGTAGGATGGTGAGACTGTTTACCTTACTGTGACAAGGATCAGAATTGTAACTTGACTCAAACTGGATTAAGTTTTCTTATTTTACAAGAACACTCATATCCAGCATATGCACAAGATAGTATCAAGAAGCACACTGCTTAAATTGACAATAATTTATTCTGTTTAGGCACATTCAATAAATACCAAGCTTTAGCTTCAGTTTGGCAATCCTTTCCCATTGAAAATCTGGTTGGTTGCTTTTTTTTTTTTCCTGGCATAAACCCCATTGCCAGCAATGGATGCATCAGAACGAGAAATTACTAAGTAATGCACACAGACAGCAGTTCTCTAAACATACCTCCTCTTTTAAAGGCATGATACAGATTTAGTAAACAAGTCTCAAGCAGGTTCTTCACAGAAGAAATTTTGCTACAAGCTGTCCTGTGAACATTTTTTTTCTTCACTAATGTTGGTAATTTACTTCATGGAGTACAGTATTTACTACTATAAACACTAGTGATGAATCATTAGAAATACCAAATCTGCTTTCTCTGAAGGGAAGCTGTGGCATTTGACTGTTACTGAACTGCATGAACTGAACAGTGGTGTGCTCTTGTTGAGCACTGCATACACAGAAGAGAGGAGAGAAAAAGGCAATATGAAGCTCTTGTGCTGTTCTGTAAGTCAGCTTTGGGTGAGGTTTTTTTTTGTTTTGTTTTTTTGCTTCAGACTGCTTTTAAGCCACTGCTCCAACGTTAAGGGTATTATTTTTAAGTTTAAATGTAACATATTTTGTTCTACTTTCCATGAAGTATTGTGTTAACACAATTGAAGAAAGTTCCTGCTCATGATAGAATCACTTTCAAGTACTTATATTTGAACATCCCTCTACGTTTCAGTCATTTCTTATTAAAAATGTGATTTTATAAAAGCGTGGAGATTACAGAAAACCAATGAACATAGAGTTAATCTTGAAGAGGTTTTTCACAACGGTATGTTACATATCACCAAACTTCTGCTTTAGCAAAAGAAAAAAAAAAAGAATAAAAATAAATTCTCTCCCAACTATTTACACACAGGAACTACCCTGCTGTGGGACCAGTCAATTTTATTCTACAGTCCCTCTAACCCAAGGCATAACCTTAGGTGTATCCTTTTGTGTTTTAGCCTCTTGGAAGTTTTCAGCAAACCTTTCTCTTGCTTTATCCCAGTTCTTTTTATTCTTGCTCTGGATGATCTGAACATCTTCGATTGAGGCTGGTCTACTTGTACCCAAACCTGCATGCATCTTATGTAACTGAAGGTGGATCTGTCAAATACATTAAAAACGGCTGTAACTATAAGTTAGGTGTTTAAAATACTTTAAATCATGTTTTATAGTACTAATCCCCCTTTCCAAGCCCTTCTGTTTAAGGCTCTAACAATAATAAACCCAGGTCATAGACTGACATCTAAAGTACTATTAAAATCTGTCGAATCACTTAACATCATTCACCACTTCAGGTTGCAATTTTAAAGATGGTATCTACCACTTATCTGTGAAGTACTCCTCACTGATTGAGTGCAGTAAATAGCACATAAGCCCTGTGAAGGGCACAGTTTGCCAACACAAAGTAAGGTGTGGCTCTGAGCAGTGCTACTGCCAAAAAACAACACATGGCTCTTGTGATAAAAAAGGGGCTAAGACGACTGCCACAGCAGCCTAGAACGTGGATGCTACAAGAAGTAACTTACAGCCAGCTTCTCTCTCTCATGGCTTGTCATCTAGTTTGACTTTTGTGCTACATCCTTCTCCGAAAGTGAAGGGTTTTACTATGAGCCCACATTAAAATGGGCTCACATCACTTCAAGCGATTTCGGTCTTCCTCTAGACTTTGTATTCAAATATGAGATTATTCACGTGGCTGGAAGCTGTCCGTCTTCCCTTGTTGTTTGTTATGAAGCTAAGCAAACATTACTGCATTTTCCATAGGAGCGATGCAATCATTGAAAATTTTCACGAAATTTGATTAAAGTTAAGAATGATTTGAGATTAGTCCTATCGAGATTAATCCTTACTACGGGATGATTTTGAAGTGTTTTAGGTGAATCATGGCTTACAATCAGACATCCTGTGCTGCAAGTGCATTTCAGTTTCTTTGCGTTCCAAGCAAAAACCAGATAGACCTACCGGATCCTTCATACCACCGCCATCCTTGCCCAGGCCTTCTCCTTTCTTCCATCCCATCTTCTCCAACATTTTATGTCCTTTGTTGCTGTTGCTGATTTCACTTTAAAGAAAGTTTAAGGCAACTGATAAGCAAGAGTTAATACCTCCTTAAAACTAGGGAAAAGGCAGCAAGTACTTCACCACCAAATCATCCTAATCCTCATAGTTCATTGCCCCAAACTTTCTCTTACTAACTTACATGCACCTGCAAGTCCATGTTCCTTAAAAAAAGTACAGATGCAAAGGAATAATTAAATGGGAAAATCAAGGTACGTTTCAAATAAAAGGTACGTAAATTCAAGTCTTATGATAAGCTGGATATTGAAAATGAAAAGCTATTCAGGTGAACAGTTTGCATGTGTAGTGTTACTGGGACTAGATGGAGAAGTAGAAACAGGTTGTTTCGGATGTCAACAGTGCATCTGGTGAGTTCCTTGATTTTTTTGGGTTGATAAGAAAGTCATCTTAAGCACCCATAACATCGAGTTAAAAGTTCTGTATGGAATGTGAGGAGTTAACAATAGTATCTGAATTGGAAAGTAAGAACAACAACTTACTATTTTCCAGCTCTACTAACTCATTAGGCTCATATAATTCATAAGGTAACAAACTATCCAATAATACTTACTGTACACCGTTTTTAAAGATTCAGCATTGAAGGGCACAGAAGATTTTTCCAAACTTACATATGGACAGAAGCTGGAGTATCATCTCTCTGGAAAGTTCCTTCACTTCCAATGGTCTCTCTGCGTTTTCCTGCTCTGTCTTTGTACTTTGGATTCTTTACTGCTTTGTTGTCTTCATACTCTGTGTTCTTTATGAATAGGAGAAATTCCATCAGGGCAAAGACGGCTGACTTTAAGCTCTCTTTTTTGGATAACTTGATTCCTTCCCCCCCGTAAGAGAAGCGGCTTCATCCTATTTTATTAATTCTAAATCTTGCTACAAAATACTATGGAGATCTCATTCAGCAGTTTGTTATTGCCACCATCAAGTAATAATGTAATATTGCCAGATTCATCAATTTCACAGAGACTATAAATAGATTCTCTTGAATCTTTTCTTGTTATGAAGAATCAATCTCCCCATATTAAGCACAAAACCACATTGACAAGCCACTCAAAATTCCACCTTTTTAAAGCATATAGCCTGTCTCTCAACACCTATTTCTTCAAAATAGGTGACAGAACTAAAAGCACTTGCATGCATTTTGTATCAATGTTATTTCAGCAGCTGAAGAATTTTAGAAAAACAATGGCATTTTTTCCATGAATAATTGTTACAGCTGCTAGATGCAACATCACAGTTAAAATCATCTCTAAAACACAAGTAACGGGCATACTTACACGCTGTATTGCCTGTACATTCATGTTGGCATTTGTTTATGGCAAAAAAATAAAAACTAAAAAAGCCCCTCCGAACAAACAAAAAACCCTCTTCCTTCCATCATTTTTCCCCTTTCCAAATAAATTTTGCACTAAATTGCAGTGCTACATTTTAATTGCAGAAAGAAAAATACAAAATACAATGTCCAAAGAAACATTAACCTAAAAAGGATGAGAATCTTGTATACATTGAAACAGATTTTTCCTAAAATTTTAAACAGGCCTTCGATGTCCTGTTAGCATCCTCTCTCTTTAGGCATTTTTAAATAAGGACTAGTTTAGTTAGTATGCAAGAGACAAGCACACATTAAACCACCAGGCTCGAGGTTTTTGAAAACTTTGCTAATTCACTGAAGTCCATGGCTTAAAATAGGAATCAGAGAGCGGCTGCAGACTTCAAACAATTAATCAACATTCACTGTAAACTCACCTGTAAACCATATTTTACCCGTATTTGTTTTAATGCTTTTCTTCTGACTAACTCTCTCTCTTCTTTGCTAAGTGCTGGGCAAACTAAAAGGAAAAACACAGGACTGAATTTAATTAAACAATAGCGCAACAATATTTTGAAACATTAAGACAGACAAATTTTGTTCTAACATTATTACATGTAGACACGCATACCAAAAGAAAATACATCGTCATGCATTGTAGACCTATTCCCAGTTGAAAAGAAAATTGCAAGACTAAAACCATCTGAAGTAATTATTATGTTTATAAAGTAAAGAACTATCATCAAGTAAAATCTAGTGATAACATGACTAACCAGAAGATTCCTTTTTCCTGTCCAGACGAAGATGTGCTCTGACTTGTCCTGGTTCACAACCATCACAAGTATCACTGCCAGGATGTATATGAAAAGAAAGTACAGTTTCACCAATCTTCACTTCATCTCCATGCTCCAAGATGTAGGGATCACATTTTGTTTTGGGCTACAGCAAAAGAAAGTTTTGGCAGCCATGTTCATCAGTTACTAACAAAGGGCAAAAACATGAATACTGCTCATAGTTTAATGATTCAGTTCAGCCTCATGAATCCAGGCAAATACTTAGAATGGGCATTTCAGTCTAGCTACTGTAACTGGAATGGATTTTTCCTAATTTCTAATATAAAATAAACATGAAGTATTACAATTGGTCCTAAAACCAGAAGCAAACTGAAGAAGTGATTCAGGTATGAAAGAAACCGATTGTTAGTGATTTATCATAACGTATTTAAAGCAATCATGACTACAGTCGCCTTTAACATACATAAGCATTATAACAACTTAAAATACTCACCTGGAGAATCTGATTTCCATTAACTACTGTTCCATTCTGACTCCCTTGATCCACAAGAACATAATTTTGCAAATCGTGGTCAAAATACACTTCTGCATGGAACTGATAAACAGAAGAACTGAAGTGAAATGTTTACATTAAAGTAAATGTTTCACAGTTTACATGCTATTTTAAAGTAAGCTTTCAGAAGGTATTTTAGGGACCTTTTAACAGAGTGGCTCTGGTACTCTACGTTAATAGACGCAGTACACCATGCTTTATGACCTCAGCCATTTGAGACGCAAAGGAATGGGCTGCAACAACATGAGCTGAAGTATTTTATTAATAACTATTGAGACTATAAGCTGATTTTATTAAAAGGGATTCAATAGCAAAAAAGTACACATTTTCAGTATGGTAACTGTGTTTTATCTAAAGGATTGCAACAGAAGGAAATAAAGGATTTTAACAGCATTCTAATTTTTTCCTGTCCTTAGAGCATACACTCAAGAGATGCATAAAGAACTGCAATTATTTTTTTTTTTAAATCTGATCTCATTCTACAGTTTCACAGGTCATATGGGTCTCTTCATAGCTGAAAGAGATGTACTAAGATACGTACCTTAACACCCAGGACCCATCAACAATTCCTGTCCATCAACTGCTGTTTCTTTTATTGCCTTTCTGACATTAAGACTAACAATCTAATTAAAACTTCTGTAGTTCTGTTTAGCTACTGGTCCCAAGCCCAGATAAGAGTGGAGAAGATAGCATTCCATGCCAAACTACTTGTCTTATTATAACATATAAACCTACTGACAAACACGTATTACCTACAAAAATGGCCAATAAGCAAAGCAAAATATTAACTTCTGTAGCCCATTAAGGCTCCAACTAAAACACAAGAGTCTAAAAAAAAGTGATAGTTTTTAATACGATGAACAAAAATTATTTTCGCTATAGCGGAGAAAAAAAAATAGCAGTCAACCTGGGGAGAAAGTGCTCATTTCAAACCAGTTCCATCCTTAACTTTGAGCAAGGACAGTTGCTACGTTCAGGAATAAAAAAAATTGTCAAAATAATTGTATTTTGTAGATTGGATAGCACAAATTTACAATGGGAATATGCCTACAATGGTCAAAAGGTGGACTAGATCATTTAAGAGAGAATTTAATGAACCCAAACTTCTTCTAAAGATGCTATATCTGCAGGGTGTTACTTTGTTTATTTAATTTCTCATTTTAACTGTATGTAAAGCAAATGCCAGAATGGTTGACCCCTACCTACTCTGGACAGTGAGGAAAATAAATTGATACTAACATTTTATATTTCTACAGATATACATGTCATTTAACTTTCTGCCTTTGAATCTTCATCTGCAAAGTGAAATAACTAATGTAGACAATGAATTATTTGAATGAAAGGTATTTTAAAGCAATTCAGGTGCACATAAAAGTACTGGTAAATGTTGTTATCTACACCAAGAAACAATAGAAAAAATGATAATGTTGCAGCAATTGGCTTTGGGCCAATTTGGCTGTTCCATATGCCCAATTTAAAATACATCTCCGAACAAATAATTAACACACAGGAAAGATTTTTTCCCTGGAAATTCTTTAATATGAATATGCTACATGCCCGATTAATCAGAACTATCATCTACCAAAGACTCAGTAAAGCATATTTCAGATACTTGCATATGCAGTTGTTTTTATCAACTTTTTTGCTTAGATCAGGCATCTTTGTCTATTTACATTTTCTTCAATTAAGAGTGTTATATTAACAGTCTAGGCTGGAGTATTTAGCAAAATAGAGCATATAATTTATTTTTAATCTCCTCTTAACTAGAAAAAAAAATATTTGTCCATTATGATCTGTCACTAAAAAGAATTCTGTTATATTTTCAACCTCCCTCTACATCACGTATTTATACCGTTGCCTTGAAAAAAAATAAGATAAAGTATGTTGATGTAAGCTCAACTGCATGGACTAGACTACTTTGTTGTCATAAAGTCCTATAGCTGACATGAATATTTTAGCATACCATCAGTAGTACCCCCAACAAAATAATACATTTTCAAGTTCATTAACGAAGTAATTCAAGATTCAGAGTATAATTATTTACTGTGGCTAAATTCCAATTAAAAAAAGTTTAGCTTTTCTAGAGTTTGAATTGAACCTGTTCAACCTTCAAACAAGGGTGTCATTGAAGTCACACTGCTGTTTGCATTAAGTTCCCATTCAGTGAAATGCTGTATGTTTTCTAACTTCACAGAAGTAGATGAAATCACATCTCACTCTAAAAGTTCTTTAAAAAAAGTTAACATAAGATTTGAAAACATTTAAAGCCATAAAATCTAAAGCTTCATCTACCTATTGATCTACCTTCTAGCAGACAGAAACAGGAGTTACCTTACTGACTCCAACTTCAGGAATCTGAAGCGTATGTCCAACATCTTTTTCTCTGGAAAGAGAAGTCAACATATAAATCATGACAAAGTAGGAGTATTTCTTATAATGGCTTACAAAAGGGGAAAGTTTCCCTTTGAGCTATCAGGGAACTTTACAGATGTAAAAGTATTGTGTTGCAATATATGATGTACAGAATTGCTTCATATGCCTTCATCCATCTATAAATCATAATCTAAACGGTTGGCAATGTATACATGATACATGTATACATGACTGGATATTTATCCAGAAATCTGGTATTTCTACCTGAACTTTTAATCTCATACAAGTCCTGTACATAATAGCCTGTGAACTCTGCATGATTCATGCTCTTCAGTGCATCCTGACATCAGTCTTTAAGGATAAAGTTCAATTCTTAGTAGCATCAGGCAGGTAATACAAGCAATGAAAGAGTAATCTGTACAGATCTACGTGTCAAAACTATTGCAGTGGGAGGCAAGAGGAAAGGATCAGTGTCTTAGTTTCTTATACTAGATGATAAAGAAACAGTGCAGCTATTAAAAAGACCTTATGCAAATTGCAAGATTTTGCATCTGTTTAACTTCCAACTGATGGACCTAAGAAGCTCCAGTTATAAGAGCAAGTCAAAACACATCTACCAGCACCAAAGGCAGCTGAAAAGAGATGAGGATTTCAGTAAACACTGAAGAAGCCTTAATGCATCACTAAATTCAGCAGTTCTTTAATATCCACCAAGAACAAGCAAGATGTATTTTTTTTTTTTAATAGCAGAATTGAAAGAACACATACAGGCTATCACAAAAGTAAACGCACTATTTCAAAGTGACGAATTGACCCTACTGGAATTTGAATATGTGATGAGTCCAGGTTTGCAAAGATACCCACTACTCTTCCTTGAGATCCTGAATTTCTGAAATGTAACCTTTCATTTCTCAGCCACTGCGTGAATTTTTCAGAAGTTATTCACTGTCTTAAGAAATAATGGTTTTCAAAAAAATTACTTGCAATGATGCTGCCATTAAGCCTTAGATAAACGATCAAGTACCTAGCTCAGCAAGCCATGAAAATTAGCTATGTTAGCTGCATATGCACGTGCTGTTAGGATAGCAGACGTGATACGTGACTTGCCTTAAACCTCTTACTGTGGGCTTAATCAGAGTACCTCAAAACTGCTGCAGGCTAAAACAAGCATGAAGAATAGCGATGAACAATACTGAGTAGCTTACACAGCTTTCAAAGCCAGGGATAACTTAAAACTGAGTGGAATTTATTACATATATATATTATATATATACACACACACACATATATATCTTACCTTCCAATTGTAGCAGGTTTCACAGCTGTGATAATATAAAGTGATCCAGTCTGTAGTACTGGTGATCTTATTACAATTACTCTGATACAAGGAGGCCAAATCTTTTCTTCATCTACAGTAACAATAAATAAATAAATAATGAAAAAAACCCATTACTACCAACAGGTCACAGTTTTACTCCTATAGTCCATATTTTTCAAACAATTGGTATACATTCGGCCAAAAAACTTGAATCACAATTAGTGGAAATAATCTAGCAAAATCTTTCACAAAGGGAAACATAAGCACATCTGAGAGAAAACTTTGATGTAACTACTGTTTCAAAGACTTTCCGTTTCCATACTGTTAGCAGTTAGAAAGGTTTTCCTAGTTCTGATTTACGCACACACAAATGTGTATTTACAGCAATAAAATATAAATAAATTCACAGAATTAACTACTATATCATAAAGTTATGGCCCATTAGTTAGAACTAATTAGGGATACTGCCTGGTACAATACAATTTTACTCTGACCACCGACAGCACCTTTTTGTTCACCAAATTATAATCCCAATGTATGTAAACCTTTAGCTTTATAGCCTTTCTAGCTCATTATTTCCATGGCAAATGTTGGCCATGATTGGCTGACAATGTTGACTGAGCACCAATACAGATAAGCGAGAATAGATGAGATTACAGATGCATATACTCTCTGCCTCAGTAGGTGTTAATTGCATTTTAATAGCTGTATGAATTTTGTTCCTGGATGGGCATTGGTAGAAGCAGTCTCCAGTGATCTGATCTAGGAACAGATAGGGCAAGTTGGGAAGAGACTAGCTCACAACATATTAGAAGGAGAGAAACTGTGTCCAGTTCCTGTTACTCCAGCACTGTTGCAGAGCTGATAATTAGAAAATAGTGAAAGAAGAAAAATTAATCTAAAAGCTTAGAAAAAAAGCTTAAAAATGTAGCAAGCACATTTTGAATGGTATTAATCAGAATCAGTCAGAGTCTGAATAGTTGAGTACGTGAAGTAATAAAAGGAAAAGAAAGAAACCGCAACTGTTAACTATGACCAGGAAACAGGCTGCAGTAAAGACTTCTACAGCTTGCATTTCGTACTGTGATCTGGAATATCCTTCGCATATGCACGGTCCCTTTTCCACAGGTCAATCTTTTTGTGAGACTATCAATTCTTGAGAAGGTCTTGAGGACTTAAGATAACACTTTCTTTGATACAAAAGAAGTATACAGGTTTCCTTTCTATGCTCACTTCCTACACGCTGGCATTGAAACATACAGAAAATAGGATTTGGGGTAGTACAGAGTACTTCACATTCATCTTTTCACCACAGTGAATTTCACTCTTACAATGAATTATACATGAGCGTTTATCAATAGCATTATAAATACTATACATTAATTGAAGAGTTAATCCACAGAATTACTGTGAGGACCGTACTAGCATCTCTATTTTAGCAATACGCTTTCACTTCTCCAGTCACTAATCCGAACAAACCTTATTCCGTCACCTCAGTTTCTACGTAAGCATGGGAGACGTACCTGTAACAGCTTCAAAAAAAACCATTACTGCTTAGTTCTGACTACAGCAAAAGGAGAGAGAATGAAAGCAAACATTGGTAATATATATACAGCAGTTCTTAACCCAGAATATCTCAAGTCAGACATTTATTTTACTTTTAAATATCCAATTTATTTTCTTGTTAATGGGCTCCTGGAAAAATACAGTAATATTGTACATAAAAGCCACAATAATTCACCTTCATTTTCTGAGACTTCTGAATCAGCAGTTTCTTCACTTGTCACTTCATCCTCACTGCTATACTCTTCGCACTCAGAATCAGTAATTTCACCTTCTTCTGGCTCACTTTCTGTATCTATGGTTCTACTGTCATCTGTACATGCTGCAGTATCTGGGGTACTTTTGCCAAAATGTGAATTTATATTGTCTGTAGAAACCGAATCTTTGGCTGTTAGACTGTTTCGCATGTTTGTGTCCATTTTAGTCTTCTTTCTCACACTTGGAGATTCTTCTTCTTCAGTAGAACTTACTTGCTCAGTAGTGGCAAAGCAATTCAGATTGTTAGCAGATTTCTGCTCTTCTGTGTCCAAATCCTGGAGAAGATTTATAGAAATCAAACTTGAGGAAAGTTACACTCTTTACAGACTGTGTTATTCTAAACTCTACCAGGCTGAAATTAAAATTTTCACTAGCAATTATTTTCACTAGGAACAGTTAGGAAATGACTTCAAAATTCAAGAAAGTTTAGGGCATGCAGACAACGGACACATTTCAGTAGAAACCTTTTCCACATCCTATTAGGCATGTCTAAGATCATCTTCTATTTGGGAAAGCGTGCCTGCACTCCTCTTCTCACACAAAACTTCAAAATCCTTGTCCTCACTTTCAAACTTGTACAACACCATCTTGAATATTTCCAGTTTTGCTTTTGATTCCTACTTTTGTCCCTCTCTTACTTAGTTCTTGTGACTCATTTTAAACATCTTTAGTTGATCTTCATCATATCTTCCTCCTGTTTGTCTTCTTATTTTTTCCATAATGGTCCCAAACACCTGGAATGCCCACCAATGCTTGTCTAATGACCTACTCTTCCTCTTTTCAAAACTGTAACTTTAACAAGCCATTCACTGAGATATTTTCTCCACTGCACACCACACAAATTGGTTTATCGTAGGTTCTTCCATCACCACTTGATTGCATTAAGGGTGGGGGGAGAGATCAAGATTCCTTGAACTGAAAAAAAAATCTCTTCACAAAGATTTAAGTCAATTTTGCCAGAATACTTTGAAAATGTAGTTCTCAATTGACTAACTCTGATGATCTTCTTAAAAAGGAGGAATGAAATGACTTTTAAAGTTTTAAAAAATCCTCAAATGTTATTATTTGCCATCTTGAATTCAGAATTAATACATTCAATTGTCCTGAATTGTCAATAAATAATAAACAACAGATAAAGCTAAAAGCATCCCTGATTTTTTTTTCAATTAAGCACAGAACATTTTACAATTTAAGATACATGACTTAATGTGAATATCAAGCCTGTGGACATTATCAAAGCATTCTTGTTTTACCAGTATAAAAGGTGAATTTGATTAAAGCTGTAAAAACTTATCAGTGCCACAGCTGTAAGACAAACACAAAAATGCCTCCCAGCTCTGTAGTCATGGTGCCTTACACTGTACTTCTGAAATGCTTTGACAGGACAGCAGATTCTCATTAACAATCAGCAAATACTGAAAGGCCTCAGGCTGCTTTGACTGAAGAACTATCAACCTGTGTCACTCAGGTTTGTTCAGGGTTTCTCTGCCCTCAGTAGCCCTCCTCCCTGAACTTTACAAGTATTGTAACTAGGAAGTAACTAGGAATGGGTAGGAACACAAGGCTACAGCCTGTGTTTTTATTTTAAGTGAGTGATGTAGTAATCTGGCCAAAAGTAAGACTGCACAGTTCATTCATTTCAGATAAATAATACTGCACTAGAAGCCTTTCTGAAAAACCAGATTATAGCTTTTAGCAGTGATCTTTTCCAGTGTATTTTTGTCTGTATCTATTATTTGGTATGAAAATCAGGTCCATACCCGTCATACCAAGGCACTCTACAATTTATGCATGAATTTTTCCCTGTGATACTGTGAGCTACAGAGGTGTTGATTCCAGTCTGAAGCCAGAGAATCTAAGCGGTCTGGCTCAAACCACATGACTGTGGCAAAACAGCAGATGACTGACACCCAAGCGTAACACTCCAATCACTCAGTTTTCTCCACAGTGGATGAGGTGATACTGATTTTTAGCAATATTTCAAATATTTTCAGTTACAAAATAAGAAGGCGCCAACTTTTTCAAAGCCTGGCTACTAAAAAATAGGCAATACTCTTGTTCTGGGATGAAAGCAGCAATTTTAAAAAGCGTTCTTGTAAATGGATCAGAGACTCCAGACATCATTCTGCCAATACGACCATTAAACCTGTTCTCAGCAGTTTCTGGATTTTTAGTACAACCAACTCTTAAGAAAGCAAATAAACGAAGTAGTTCTGTCATTAAGTGTTTATATAATCTTCACATTCCCCGTCTTCTGAAGAAACTGTAACCTTACACACCTCAAGCAAACATGTCAAAATGACTCAGTACATCTGTGTAAAAGAAAAATAGTAAGTCAGCACAAGAGGTAATGACTATTTGCCCATTTAATTAGGGCACAAAAAACTTACTGAAGGTGTTACAGTAAGCATAGACAGCTATATTCAAAACAATATGAACAATGTCAGAGTTATTACAATTCTGGGTCCACTATTTCTCCTATTGAGGTCAACTAGAACAAACTTAATTTCAGTGAACAATACTGTCCTAAGTGAAACACACATGATTAATTAGCTAAACAGCTGCATAAAACAGCTCCTGTTTAAACACTCAAATCAGCAAGATACAGATTCCTTGAATCCACCAGCTTAGCCTTGATGCCACAAAGCACCAATATGCTTTGCTCTGCTGAAGTCAAGCACGGAAACTTGTTTCTGGCAAGGATTTACAATAAGAGACTCCTTTGCAAGTTCAGAAGCTCAAAAACAAAGTTGTTTTGGGGGAAAAGTTATTATTATCTTTATCCTTTTAGGTAAGCTTCTGAAATATTCTAGATACAACAAATACGTTTAGAAATCCTTGTACAAGATTTTGAGGATTTTAGTATTATTTTCCCCAAAGAATACGGATTTTGAGCCCTTTACACTTTCACAGACCTCTAATAAAATGCACACCTTGAAGCTCTCTAAATGCTAAGCCTGGGGATGCTAAATGTATGCTCAAAGCATTTGAGGGTGTCTTTACTTGTGCTGAAAAAGCTTTTTTTCGTATATGACCTGTAGTACTATTGTTAAACTTTTGTAGCATGCGTGCAAGTCTACCTAAGGAAACAGCATCTAATAACTTCCCTCTGGACTGCCACTGCTTAGAAAAAGGAACCAGCAGTAAACAAAATATGCAGTGAATATAACCCTGAATGATCCAAGAAATAACAGCAATACATTTGCTTTTTCAGTGGGAGGACGTTTAAGTCTTCTTCCCAAGCTCACGACACATCACAAAAACAATGCAAGCCCGTGCTCCTAACAGCCATGTTCTTACTACACCATGAAACTAGGCAGATACTTTTATTTGTATGCTGTTTTGCTCAATATGTCTAAATAGTCAGTAGGTCTATCCCAATGGCCTAATGTTGGACAGAACAATCTCTGGCTGATTCAACTTTGGATAATTTTGTTTCTGCTGGGTATCACCACACCATCTCTGGCTTTTTGCTAACAAAATATAAGTTGAGCAGTGAGATGAACCTGTTCCACAATAAACTATTTCTTAACTGCAGGATGGAGTCAATTTACTGTTCTACGTTCCTGGCAGAGACAGAGCCAAAGATGCAATTAAAATCTGGGGAGGAATCACCTCATATACCATTATGGGCTGGGGGCCAGTTGGCTGGAGAGCAGTTTGGCAGAAAAAGCCCTGGGGTCCTGGTTGACAAGTTGAACATGTGCCAGCAACATGGCCTTGCGGCAAAGGTGGCCAACAGCATCCTGCGTTATGTTAGGGAGAGTGCTGCCAGCAGGTCAAGGAAGGTGATCCTTCCCCTCTACTCAGCCCTGATGAGGCCTCACCTGGAGTGCTGTGTCCGGTTCTTCAAGAGAGATATGGATTTACTGGAGTGAGTCCAGCAAAAGGCTATAAAGATGATTAAGAGACTGGATCATTTCTCATACAAGGAGGAGAGGCCCAGACTGCTGGGACTGTTTAGCCACGAGAAGAGAAGGCTCTGGTGGGGTGGTAGTGTCTTATCAGTATGTTTAATATCTGAGGGGAGGGTGCAAAGAGGACGGGACCAGACTCTTCTCAGTGGTGCGCAGCGACAAGATGAGAGGCAATGGGCACAAACAGAAACACAGGAAATTCCACTTGAACACAAGAAAACACTTTACTGTGAGGGTGGTCAAACTTTGGAACAGGTTGCCCAGAGAGGCTGTGGAGTTTCCATCCTCAGATATACTCAAAACCTGACTGGACAATGTCCTGACTAGCTTGCTCTAGTCACCCCTGCTTTGAGCAAGAGGGCTGGCCTAGATGACTGTCCAGAGGTCCCTTCCAGCCTATATTATTTTATGATTCTGTGAAAAGGTTCGTGACCAGCATGTCATTTTTATGTATCCCATAAAGTCGGGATCTTTTCAGAATTACAAATCATTTTCATATGACAGGGATTGATGGTTTTGCTTTATAAAGAATAGGTCACGAAGTACTCCTACAAAGACCTTCTGAAGTGCGTATTGGCCTACTTACATTAGAACATTTCAGTTATTATTCATGTCTATAAGAATGCTTAAAATATTTTGCATTTAATTAACTTCTTGCTTTTTTGTGACAGAGCAAAACCCAAACATTTTCTCTTCCAGAACTCCTTCATATTTTTCCGTATTATGCCTGATCTACATCTATTTTCATGCAACCCTTCAGCATGGCTACACTAGAACTTTAAAATTATCAGCACCATTGGCTCAGTTCTAGAAAATGCACTATATTCAGCTATATTGTTGAAAATTCAACTATATTCCCAAATCCAACTATGTTGTTTTCTAGCTCAATTGAATTTACACAAAACCAATATATAAGCAGCTCTTCAGAAACAGTCGTCTGTTGCTTCTTGCTTTTGCTGGAAGTTCAAGCAGATGATTTAACTGAATATAACATGGGTACTTAACAGTAATTGAAAGGGTTGAATGTTAAGTCTTTAACACTGGATTTCTCAATTTGAAATGTTAATCTGAAAGTAAGTATTTTACTAAAGAAACACTTTCTAAGCGTTTAAAATGACTCTTTCACTTGTTTGATAGCACCATTTTACAAGCACTCCAGTTACTATCTTCCAGCCTACACAATACTGGAATTTCCAATGCAAAAAAACCAATTAAAAGCTGTAGTAGAGTAGAACTCCTCTTCCCATATCATAAGGAAGCCATTTTATCAACTGACAGGCAGTACTGAAATACAAAAAACACAAATTTGCCTTACCTAAGGAATGCGTAAAGTGATTAGTTAAAAACACTTGTTATTACTACAGTGAGCTAAATGTCTTTTCCCAAGTATTACAGAGTGACATCAAAGTTTTCTTCAGATGTTTTACTTATACAATATTTCAAATATATCTGAAGTTACTTCTAAGATGAACTGATTTCAACCAAAAATGAGCAAAAAGTTTAGTAACTCTTCTATGCAAATAGGTATCCAAACATTAACTACCAGGTACTATTTTTTTTTTTTAATAAATATATCAAGGTTAAAGGTAAACATCCACAGACTAATGTGTTTGGTGTCTCAACTCTACCTTCACCAGAAGCTGCCAATCCAAAAGAAGAAATCTTCAGATTAGCCATGGTTTCTGTCAACTGACGTACCTAAAGATGGGATGAATATCAGCAAAAAGTAAACTACACATGATTAAAAATAATTGTAATTAAAAAAAAAAAATCACTGCTTCAAGAGTTCCATGGGAAATACTACTACAAAAGCCTAGTCTCTCTTAGAGAAGTACCTAGGATGCATCTATAAGGAAAAGATGACAGCAGAAGTGAATTTCCAGCAGCAACATCGGGACAAAGTTTATTAGACAATATTTTAAAAATTAAACTGTGCACATAGACTTGTAAAAATCATTTATAAAAAAGTCATTGGAGGTAGCCAGTAGGCTTTGACATAATAATTTTGCTGTATATTTCTAAAGGTCCCATATATCAATTTTGCTGTATATTTCTAAGGTCCCATATATCAATTTTGCTGTATATTTCTAAGGTCCCATTCATGCAATTAGAGAAAAATAATCAGCACCCTTGCACATAGACTTTTCTTCAACCTGCATGAAAACCCTGAATCTAGTTATTAGCCCAGGGCTTGTATTACTATTTATGCAATGTTGTGTGGCCATTTTTTTTTTCAAAGTCCCCACCCCCCTCCTTTTTTTCTTAACTTTTCCAAGTTAACATATTTAAAGGTTTTCCCCTTGCAGCTGATAATTCCCTTCAAAAATTTCTGACCTACCACTGCAAAAAGAAATTGGAACAGGACTAAAAATTCTGAAGCATCCAACTGGTTGCCTTTAAGTGAGCTGAATGTAGGCTACCTAATTTTACATTCTGACAAATACAAACTCTGATTTTCTATTTAAAACAAGCACGTAGGCAGCATGCTTCGCTTCGCAATTCAAAATAAAGCTATTTGTAACACAAAATTTTGGCAATTGAAAAGAATCTCTCTTTAAGGAAAGCTCTTTTCTAAGTCAGGAAAATTCTTTAGGATATACCATATGCGATTTCCCCTCCATTGTTTTTGCAGTTAAAAGTACATTGACTCTGGCAGAAGTTCCCTAATTCTTTCTTGTTTGGTAATTCATCTCATTAAAAATACAATACTACTTCAACAGATTGTTTTACTTTTAGGATTCTCAGATTTATATTGCCTTTTCAAAAGTTGATTTATTTCTGGGGAAAACATTTGCTATTTCTGTAGCATTATGTATCCCAACATGCTACTATTAAAAGAGATAGTATATGTAAAATAGCTAAGCACACAAAATTCTTCACAACAGCTGTAAACTAAATTGCAATAAAAATAAATAAATAAAATAAAGAACCTAGCTCATCAGAAACATAAGATAACAGAGATTGGACCATTACTGTTTGTTTTTTTTTTTAAGATTAAAAAAATTAAGTGATTAACTTTGGTATAAATAGAATAAGTAATTTAAAAATCAGATTTTTTTGTAAAAACTGGACAGATATCAGTATTTTGTATACATATAAATATATATATATATATATATATATAGTTGTGAAACTCCTTCCACTCAGCTGCTGAATTTCCTTATTTTCTGTATTTGACAGCTCTTGAATACTGAATATATGTCAATACTTGTCTATTTTTAAACACTTAGCTGAAAGAGAAAGAAAACCAGTTTAACAAGTGTTCATGTACTTGAAGTTCTGTATCTATTGCTCAGTTAAGTCTTTCTCCACTTAGGATATGTACTCTTATAAACCTGCTAGCTATCATCCAGGAATAATAAGGTTCAGGTGGGTTCTGACATAGTCCCAGAATTAGATTCTGGTATTGCTTTATTCACCCCTGTTGGCAGGATATGATGCGAGATTTTTCTGGACTATTCTCTACTCTATTTCCTTTTCTACAGCCAGTAAAGGTAGGTAGGAATAAAACTTAGTTTGGTCAAGAAATTAGCTACTGTTTGGAGTCACTTTTCAGGCTAAAAGGGCACTTTAAAATAAGTAACCCATTGAGAGAAAAAAAAAATGAAATACTTAATTTTCAAAATAATTGTACCAACTTTAATGAATCAATCAATATTCAGGGATTGCTTATATTTTAACTTTATATTTCTTATGTCATGCATGGAAGAGGGACTGAAAGGAAAAGAGAAGGCTGGGCATAGGTATACAGAAAAACATTTCAATATATAATACTTTAACCATAAAATACTACTGAAAGAGAGAACTTTTTCACTTTTGCCTCTGGATATATTTAAATGATACAATAACTAGTATGAACTAATTAACATCTTTAACAATACCAGACAGAACTGGACAACAACATGATTGCCAAGAAACAGCATACATTATAAACTGCTTTGCGCAACTAACAATTTTTCAGTTTTGTAACTGAAAAATCCTCCACATTATGGCACTATCTTAACTTTTTTAAATAAACAAGTTACAATAGAGTAACAGTGCATTTCTTAATGATAAAAATGCTGAGAATAAGGTGTTTTCACCCAATTGTAAGATGCAACAGTAAAGAGGTGCTGTTTTTTCTAACAGTACATTTACACAAAAGGGCACTGACAGAAAGGCCGTCTATTCTTTTCAAGCGTTAAAGTGGAGAGTAATTGTTTTAAATTTCACTTTGTATTTTTTCTTCCTCAAAACTGAGGAAGGCCTTGTTTCTTACCATGACACCACCATTCACCGACTGTTTGCAGATGCACAAACCTATGCACTATAAAATTTATTTTGATTGCTTTTCCTGTTATCTTGTTGGCCAAGCAAATTAATTCACAGATAAAGCAAGGTACTCAATTCACCATCAATAAAACACATCGTAAAAAGTGGATGTTTACCTCCTACCTTGTGACAGTGCAAACTTCACGTGGAAGATCTAATTTGCTAGCAAGACTATTTGCATAAGAATGTTTTATCAGTATAAAATGAGCTCAAGACAAGTAGCTATTTGCAGCACTATCAGACAATATAAGCGGAAGGTGACAGGATTCCAAAAAACTATCCAACATTAATTCCTAGGTCAAAGCAACGCCACAGAAATTTTCTGAGTATGCTTTTAGATTTACATCAATATGTAACAGTTCATCACAGAACTAAATTTAGATGGTTTATTATTTGCACCATAAGACAAAGGCTTGTTCATACAACTTCTCCATTTTGTAGCCTGACGGAAAATGAATTAAATTCTGTATTTACGATGCCTTTTGAGAGTGGCAGAATAATTCAATACTTGCACCCAGTAGCCACTAGGTACAGAACACATATGCTGGTAAAACCCCTAGCTTCAGCTTTGTAGGTTCCCTCTCACAGCTCTAAAGGATCGTTATACTCAGTTGTTACCGAGTATCCATCTCAAGCTTTCAAAAAGGAATGGCCCACTTGAAGTGATCTCAGAGCAGAAATTCCCATATCAGCCACAAACTGATTCATGGATTTAATGAACAGTTACATCTGTCCATACAACCTTCCTTCACCAGCTTTTAATATACAAGTTTCCATTTTTCAAACCTTCCAGAAGGTCTAACTCTCTACAAAAATTTTTTGAACTTTGCACTGCTGATGTGCAACTATTAGGTAAGAATACCTGTACACTAACTTCATTATTTCAGATTTCAACCAGTCAGCTTGGCTGAGGCCCATATAGTGAAATCATGCAATAGTTAACACACCAGCTATAGAAATGCAAGCTAAGGAGCACCGCAAACTAAAGAAACCAATACATTCAATTACATCTTAAGTAATAAAACAGATTTGCAGAAGAGCACCAGATGAATTTGATTCAACACTGGTAATAATGTTCACCAAGAAAACGCTTCTTGAATCTTAATACGTGTGAGACAATAGAAATTCTGGTGTTTAGGAGTGAGCAATATTTTTCATGGCACTCGCTAATTATGTAATATATGGTACGCTTTCCTTAGCGATCAGGAGACGACAGATAGGAGGTTTTATGTTTTTCATAACTTAAAATACAAGTTAATTACAATGGGCATTTATTTGTTAAGATGTACAGTTAACTCACGTTATAGACACCAAAACATCTTAAATCAAATATCAATAGAAGAGCATAATATGAAAGGGATTAAAGCTTCATACACATTTCATCAATCCCAATGATGGAAAAGATACAGTAAAACATCAATGGAATGAGCTTTGGAATACAGAATCACAAATAAGTTGTTTAAACAACACTAAGTTTTTGTATCCAACAAACAAATTAAAAAAAAAAAGACATTAATGTAACACTGAGTTGCTGACATAAAACCAGTTATATTTAAAACTTAACTTCACATGCTAGTATAATTCGCTCCAATGCGTTTACCTATTAGTTTCATTAACATGCCAAAATAAAGATCTATATAGCTGCATTTTAATAAAATAATACTGAAAAAGTAACAGTCCAAGTCTAAAGTTCTATCCTTAACCATTTAACGGGAAAATTATTTTAACACTTGTGTTAGGGTTTGATTTCAACTACCTTTCAGCAGCCCACTGTATATAGTTTAAAGAAATCTGAATCCTTCAGAAAACAAACATATAGCCACTTAAAAAAGAAATCCAAAACAAAAAATCCCAGTAAAGCTTAATTTGCATCATGAAAAAATAGGTTCTGCATTTCATATCTTTCAGTTCTACAGTTACCTTATACTCATTTGAGGTAATCCACTCTGGATCTTTTCTCTTCTTTTTCCCTTTTTTATCCTTGGTATGCTGAGTACCAGAAGCCTGGTAAGACTGCAGATCCACTCGTGAATGAAACTGATATCGGCCACTTTCCACATCACAATAGTAATAAATTCCGGTTGCTGGATCATAATACAGTTGATTTTCCTTTAGAAGAAAAATAAAGCACAATGCTATCATTATTTGATAAAAACAATGCTAAATAAATAAATTGTTTTATGAAACACACAGTTAACCACACACTAAGTTCTAAAAAATAACTGAGGTACTAAAGAATATTTCCTGTAATTCAGAACAGGCACTGAACAAGAAAACTTACTTTATTCTTTTGTGTAATTGTATTATAAGCTGAAATCTTTAACTCCAATCACACAAACGTTTACATACCTAACTATAACCACATGTAATATCATTGCTTTTGATATCATTTTCAGGACTTTTAAGAAATAAACAACAAAAAGTACAAAAACATATTTGCAAGCAAAACTATTCTTTCTATTTTCTTAGATCAACTAAGGAGCATACTTAGAGCCACAGGTGTCTCCCATGCAAGTGAGGTCAACTAACATCAAGTTTAGACCCAAAAACTTGTGGCTATTCAGAGTAGACTGATCATTCCCTTTGAAACACCAAGTACAGGGGACAGAGATTAAGAAGTAATGCTTCAAAGTCCTTGTGAAATTGTCAGACTTTTAGTCTACCTGACTTCTGGGAGCACTACATATATAACTTACAACTTAAAAAAACAACAAAAAAAAGTATGTAGCACTGCAAAAATAGAATTTTTCTTTTTCAGCAGAGTAGTTCCACTAGGTTTTGTGACAGTGCATGCGTGTATATGGATCTCTCTTTAATTATATATAATTATAGAGATACATGTATATGTATACTCATACATACACATATGTATACTCATATATACACATACACAGTCCATAGGACAAAAAGAAAACAAATTCTGTCTTATGAAAAATGTATTGCAGAAATTAACCATTACAGAATATCTGAAATCGTTATCTTTAAAGACACATTTTCTTTCCTGTAACATGCAACTACTTGGCAACAGCACTGATCTAAATTATCTATTTCTTCTATTTTCTCAACATATTGTTCACTGTGGAGAAGTTACTGACACAGGTTTAGCAATTTGTCATGTTGAAAATTAGTCACATCTTTTGAGCTCAAGCTCTTAATTTCGAAAGAATTAGAGAAGCTCTCTATTATTAAATTTCTGCAGTATATTACTTAATTTTTCTACAAGAATGCTAAGCAAGTTAAAAATCTAGGAGACATCAAAGAACTGGATGAAAGTCTACATTTATTTCTTAGCCTGACATTTTTAGTTCAACCTAAACAATTCAATCATTCTAATTAAGAAGCTTTCATTATTACTAGCCTTTATTAAGATATTCTTCAAATCATAAAAATCAGCTTGGATCTCACTTCTCCATCCATATTAATTTTTATTATTTCAATTGCTGCAATAGAGGAAAAACGCTACGGATTTTGAATAAGATTTTACCGAATTATAGTAGAATCCAGTGCTATGGTCATAATACAATCCTGTATTTTCATCATAAATAAATCCAGTTTGTGAAACAGCAGCTTCTGCAGCAGCTCTCAAGCTCTCTGCCAGCGAACCCGCCGGGACTGAAGTATCTTCTGCTTCCTAAGACCAAAAAGTAAGAAACGAAATTTTCTTCTACAAAGGAAGTATCAAAAGCTTTAACCAATGAGTTTTTAGAATGTTCTATTTTAAATAGAACAAATTAGTGCTCTACGGATTTAGACTGTTTCAGGGACTATTAGAAGGAAGGTTAACTCTATCTGTAACTTGTTGATCAACTCCCGCCGATTTCAGTAAGACCAAGATTTCATTCTATGCCTTTCATTTTCAAAAGTGGTTCATGTGAAAACTTAACAGCATATTTCAGTGCATTTCGAAAATTTCCACTATCAGTTACATTTGCTACAAGCTAAATCACAAAAAAAGCCAGGTGAGTGAGATGATCTAAGGAGAAGGCTGACTAGCAGAAAACCAACTACCCTCTCCTTATAATGTTGTCCCCTTATATCAACTTGGGGGGGGGGGGAAGGCGACAGCCAGCCAGCATGGCCATATTAAATAGAATCTGTTGATAAAAAAATGCCATGCTTTCAGTTCAGTGTTTCCAATCCAGTACTATAGTCTACATTTTCTTAGAAACATGGAAATTGCTTATACATAACTCAGTTTTCATGCCATCTAAACCACATAAAAAACATCCACATACTATATGAAAGCGTTTTTACTAAAAGCTTAAAAAATAATGAACGTTGTTATAGATTTCAGTACAGAATTAGAGGCAAGTTATCTATGCAACCCTACATGTAACTGTGGCTACTGATGGAAAATTAATGGGTTGAATATAACTACTAATGTATTAAAACATCTATGGAATGCTTGTTAACACTTAAAGTATGCTTTCTTTAAAGTATACTTATCAGAAGGGAATCAAATTTTATTAAATACATACGAATGTGATTGTTTTAACTTCATCGCTGCTAAAACACCACAGTCAAAAGAGAGAGAGCTGAGCATGGGCAAATGCTACCCACAGCCTTCTTAAACCACACATCCTCAGACAACTACTCTTTTCTACCTTAATTTAAAAGCCCAATGACGGCATTTAAATTTGACAAAATATAATGAAAATATACTTCAGAACACGCACATTTTTACAACACTAGAACTAATCTTACACTCAGAACATACCAGAAAAAAATGAGTTCCAAAGCACAAAGGAAGATGCTTGTCTGCAATTATTACCATCAGACGATCATTTCCATACAATGATATCAAAACCAAAAGTGCATATATTAAGTGAGAAATATTAATGAAGTAGTGACTTCAAAATTTGTAAAGCTCTAATAAGTTCTATGACCTGGGAATTCTGGATGAAGTTTTCCTCTTCTCCACGTTCAGCAACTTCAGTGCTATCCACCTCTAAAGGAATATTACTAGCTGCCTGTGATTCTTCCACCAAATTAGGCTCAGTGCCTTCAGTCTCATGATTGTGCTGCACTGGTAGTTCAGAGGCACAATCTTGAGCATCAGCGCTGTTGTAATAATTTTCATAGTAGTAATAATCTGCAGGAAAAAAGTTGAAGTTACGTAAACTAGCAAAGTAATATTTTACATAAGACAACTTAAGGATCCTAAAACTTAATCTCAGAATGTATGCATATAAGTAGTCTAAACAAAATCAATTACTATCCAGTGTCATCAATTTGTATTTATCTTACTCTCACTGAACAAATCAAGTCTTGCTTTAACGTACTTCAAAAATTGGTAACACACACACACACACACATATATATACATATATATATATATGTAATTCCATTATTTTTTCTCCTGAGAACAGAACAGAATTCCACTGCACTAGGTCAGTAAACAAGCAAGTAAAGAAACTGTTGCAAGAAACTGTCACAAGAAAGTGTCACAATCCTCGAAAATTACAACCTTTGAGTGAGACAGAACAAGAGAAACAGACAAAAGAATGATTTGGAAGAGCAAACAAATTAAAACTATTAATTTCCATCAAAGAAGAAAGAAACTCGGACTACGTATCAAAAAATGCTATCAGATTACTACAGCATGAATTCTGCTACAGTCCATGCTGGTTTATCATGTTTTCCAAACACTTCTCAAATTTCTTTCAGAAGCATAAGTTTCAGTTCAACACTTGCCAAATCAAAGGCAGTCCATAAAATGCACAAATTTCATCAGCAAAAGTTAATCTGAAAAGACTTTTCCAAATTGAGCATGGATATCATATAAGAATAGACAGGGAAAGAACAGAGGCTTCAAAGAAAAGATGATGACCTAAGTTACACTGTTGGCAGAACAAACACAACAGCTACTCACATAACAATACATCAGTATTTGATATGACAGAAACTCTAAAGAACAGCTTGGGTGAACAGGAAATAATTTGAAACACATATGAGGTTGCTCAGTTTAATGCAGCTAAGGACACTGAATTGAAATGTCTTTTCTATTAAAAAACAAACAAACAAAACAAAGAAATACCAGTTAATGTCACTGTCCTAGGCACCTGTTTAAGCAATCACCATCCTCTACCTGTTTGTGACCAAGCAGCATAGTCCTCTGTCTGTACTTCTACACTAGATGTCTCTTTCTCCTTCTTCTTCCTATTATGGATTTCCTTACTGAGCTCTTCAACCTGAAAAAAAAAAAACCCAACACATTACAGAACACAAAACAATGTTCTAGCAGTTTCTGTCAGAGAAGAATACCACCCTATTTTATTTTCCATAATTCAGACAAGAAATAATTGTCATAGCTATTCCAAATGAACTTTTTTTTTTTTTGGCAGGAAACAACTTTCCACATGAGTGGTTATCATAATGAAAGAGATAATTTCTACTTATGAAGAGTAAGGGCGATTGCTTTAAATAAAGGCAGTCTTTAAGAAAGACTAACCCGGGTTATTTTTAAAACAGCCAACTTGCAAAGTTGAATTTCACGCAATAACCGCTGCTACGCGGCGATGAACTACGACACTGAACCCACATGACAGCAGTTGTGACAAGACCTAAAACAAGCGAGAACCACAAAACTTCCCTACTCTGCCACAAGTATGTGCGGGGCAGTTCTTCCGCTCCTCCTTCACCGCTCCCTACGCTACCTATGTGCGCGTCTGCCTTCTCCGGCCCCGGGAGCCCGGCCCGCCCGCCCGGCGAGGGGACCCCGGGGACGGCCCGCCTCAGCCGCGCGGGGGGCGGCGGCAGGAGGCGGGAAGGGCCGGGCCTGGGGCGGGGACCGACCTGTCTCCTCAGCGCCTCGCCGCCGTCCCGCGCCTCGCGGTAGAGGCGCTCGGTGCGGCGCAGCCGGCGCTGCGCCCGCTCCAGCTGCCCGCGGCAGGAGCCCAGCTCCGCCTCCAGCTCCGCCACCTGGTCGCGCAGGGCCCGCAGCTCCGCGCCGGGCGGGGAGGCCATGCCCGGCCGCTCCTCAGCGCCCGCTCCCCAGCCGCCGCCCGGCGCACGGGACAAAGCGGCGGCCGCGGCCCCGCCCGCCGGCCCCGGCCATGGCGTCCCGGCCGGCCGCGAGGGCAGCAATGGCGGCGGCGGCGGGCTCGCGCCCCGCCCCGCCCCCCCCACCGCGCGCGAGCTCGGCGCAGCGGCGCCGCCGCAGCACCACCGGCTCCCGCCGAACGCCTGGACCCGCCCGCCCGGCGGGAAAGCGGCGCAACCCGGAAGGAGCCCGCGGCAGCAGGATGTGACATCACGGCGGGGAGCAGAGGGCGCAGGCGCCTGGCAGCGGTCGCGGTTGCTAGGCGACGCCTGAGAGTCCCGGCGGCGCGGCGCGGCGCGGCCCAACGCAGAAACGGCCGCTCGTTACTGTAGCCGTTAACGCGGCGGCAGGGAGCGCCCGATAAAACCAGCTGCGAGGAGCGAAAGCTAAAGGGAGAAACCTTCAGCTAAAACTCGTAAATGTTTAGCTGGTTGCCCCCGAGGTTGCTGGCAGGCCCCGTGCCAGGGCAGCGGTTACTCTGCGTGGGAGCTGCGTGATTCTGGGCGGTGCCCAGGCACCGCTGAGGAGAAATGAGGTGTTACAGCAGGCGTGAAACCAACCTCAGGGCTGAAAGCGGTCAGGATCCTTAAACGGCTTTAACCCAGCATCTGCGTTTGATCCAAACGCTGGACGTTGGACGCTTATGTTTGTCTTCCACACCGTGGCGCTGCTGGGGTGGTTGGCACTCTAGTCGGAGACTGCCTGTGACACGACATAGAACATAATGCAATTTTAGCACATTTTTTCGTTCCTAGTTTTCTTTGAGATTTCTCAGTCTATGCTATGACAGGGTATCCTGGCTAGAAACTGCAGTGTCCTGAAAGTATTTTGATTTTAGCTATCTTAACAGCATTCAAGGCTACTGTGTTAAACCTGTGTAAAGAATTGTAGTTTTTCACTCCTCTAGTAAATTTCTAATACTGGGATTGCTAGAAGCAGCTACAGAGGATTCTTGGACTTTTCCCCATAGCCATATCTGAATATGATAATTTTGAAACGTGTGCCTCACTGTGCTCCGTTTCTTAACTGTGTTTTGTCTGTGATGAGAACAAGGCTTCTTAGTTGCTAACAAACAGTAAACTTTGTATCCTTTGTCACTTCTACATGTTGCTCCAGAATCAAGAAATACATGACGATAGGTCGTAACGTAATAGTTTTTAAACCTGGAATAATACTGGCAATAGTGAATGTATTACAAACGTGGAGACCCAACCCTGCTAGTAGGTATGTCCCTAGTCGTGCACCAGCCTTCAGAGGGAGTATTCACCGTACTATTTGAAATAATGTATAGGTTTTGTTTATACACAAATGCAATTTTTTTCATTTGGCCTTTCCTTGAGGGCTGCTTCTTACAGAAATGAAAGATTCTCCAAGAGGATGACAGCTTCTGAGTTTGCCCAGTGTGTAGTGATGCAGCCTCCAAAACTGTAGCCGCGCTTCTCTTTCCTGTTTTACAGTGGTTGGAAAAAAGGGAATCCTCTTTTTTGCCTCTCAAGTTTTTGTTCTCAGCACTCAAAACGGTGACTATTTCTGCCATTGCAATCTGTACAGGAGCTTCTGGAAGTCTATAGTTTGTTTGGCATCATGCTATTACATACTAAGGCGTGAACTAAGATTACAAAAAGTTTCAGGTTAGACCTCACTCCAACACAAGTAAACTTAAACCTTAAATAGCTCTTGTGGAAAGCAGGTAGCACAACACTTTTAGTCTATGAGTCAGAAGCTGAGATAGTGCTATCTTATTCACTTGCTTCTTGCAGCTGCTGAAAAATGACTCCTGTTCAGAAATGATAAGCCCAAAAGCATGCAAGCTGGAAAATCACTGCATGTTGCAGTGTTATTTTAACATGAATGCTACTTTTTCCTGCAAAGGCAATTGGGTCATGCGCTCATGCATAGCTCATTTAGTACCGTTCTGACCAGAAACTGCCAGAATGCAATGCCTGAACTCCAGAGGGTGACCTACAAAAGCAGACAAGAGGAAAATCTGCAACTCTTTGTATCCCAGCTGAAAGGGAAAGCAGGAAATATATGTAGTTTCTCTGCTTTAAAGCATTTTTGTACAAAAGGATAAAGCTCCAATGTGGACAGTAAGTCCTAAGAGATGCTAAAATCAAGAGCATTGTTTCAGACCTCAGTTTTGGTCCTCCATACTGTCTCACTGGGAAGCTGTGCCTTGCCAGCTAAGAGTCAGTGTATTGACTGTATCAACACTTGCTTCATTTCAGGTAATTCTTCTGTGTGTATCCAGATGGTTTTACTTAATGCATATACATAAACAAGAGAGCTGAGCTAAAAGGAAGATACCTTTGGAAAGTGTAGGGATTTCATTTGCTCCTTTTTATTGAACTGCATTCAGTGCAGTGAACTGCATTATCTTTTTATTAAAAATCTGCCTGATGATAGGCCTATGAACTGCACGTTGTAAACTTCATTTTAAAAATAATGGATCATAAAGTTTAAGCAGCCAAAAGAAAGAAAAAGATGCCAGCACTTAAAACAGTGTGTACTCCTAATGGTTTACAGCAGCTAAAAATTGAGGGGGTGGAGGAGAGATGTACATCCCTGCTGGCTGGTGGAAACATGTTCAGCTGCCTTGGCTGTCACCACGAGCTGTTTTTCTACCACATCCTACTGTCAGGCAGTGGCAGAAGGGAACAGAGGGAGACAAGGTGGAGGAATGGGATACGCAGAGTGTAATTTCCATCTGTGTGCAGCATGGTCAAGTTTGAAGGAGGAGGTGGTGGCAGCTGTCGCTACAATCAACTGACTGCCAAACAGACATGTTAGTTGGTGAATGGTTCAGACGTAGGCCTAAGGCCTCAGCTCTTCTCTGGTTTTGTGATAAGGCCAAAGTCTGGCCCCTCATGGCCACTGAACCTGCCCCTTTGCTGCCTGTGGTCTCATGGTCTTACTGGATTGTGACGTGGGCTGATGAGCTACTGTTACAGCTGCCGTGTCCGCACTCCTTGGTCTGCTAGGGTGACATAGACACACTTGCAAGCATAGGTGGTGTCTAAATCCAGCTAAACAGAAAATACAAGCCTGGCTCCAGCACCTACCATATTAAAGGGAGGGGAGTATTTCAGGCATAGGGGTCTTTGCAGCCAAAGGGCAGGGGATAGCAGAAGGAGGGTGAAATGGCCTGTGGGAGGCATGGGCAACAGGGCTGCTCAAGCACAGATAGTCTGAACAAGGGAGGACGCACAGGACAGCACTCCTCCCCAAACAGCTCCCACCAGTCCAAAGCCTGCTGGAAAGAAAACACCACTGTGCACGCCACAGGAGCGGATGAGAGGCACCCACAGCTGGCAGAGAGGACCAGGAAGGGTAAGCAGAGTGAGGACACAGAGCTCTAACTCCGCTCGCTCTTTCCCCAGGCTCATGCCACGTGGACGTTACAAAGAGCTGCCACCAGACCAGCACACTTGGCCTCCGGGGTTGCTCTCCGCACTCCCTCCTTCCCCTACCCCCGGGGAGGATGTGGTCCTCACCTGTGGCTGTTTCCAGGTTCCTGTTTCTCCTGAGGGGTAGCGCAGAGAACTGAAACATTGCTTACTGCTTCCTGTGTTCTTCTGACAGTTCTCGTGTGACAAGTTCACCCCGTGCAGGAGCTGAGTGCCTTAACCCGCTACAACCAGAATGTAGCCACTTGGGGACAGCTGGGAGCCACATGGTGGCCTCTGCCAGCCTGCAGAATGTCAGAGTCTCAGCAGCAGGGGCATCACTCCAGCTGACCACAACATGGGAAGCACTTGGGACAGAAAGGGCGCTGGGGTGCTGAAGCTGTGAGATGAGACACATGAGGATGTTGCCCTCTGACAGGACAGGTTTCAGCAGGACTGGACCCTCCAGCTCCTGTGTACCTGACCTGGCCTTGTCGACCCCCAGGTTCTGATGACGAAGAAGCGGGGGGGGGGAGGGGGAGCTGAGGCCATCTTTGTCATCACAGTCTCCATGGTTTGGTCACGTCATAGTCCTACATCAGCAAATCATTAAGACCTTTCTGTCTTAGTCTGCAATGAATTATAGCAATGGACCTGCCTGGCCCTTTCTCCCTGTCTGCTGCTGCACTTTTCATACAACCCACCTTTGCCAATGAACCGTGGGCTCCCCCCAACCCTTCCAGCTTACTCACTCAGCTCAGTGGCTTTTCTCAACTTTCTGCCTCTCCATACATCTGTTCGCTAGTACAGATACAGCCTGCTTGCCCACAGTGTCTGTCACTTTATGTGTAGCATTGAATTAGCTGAACTGACTGCCCTGTGCTGCTGTAGGATGAGGAAAATGAGGGAATCCCAGAAGAGAAACGGCTCTCTAATTTTGTTTGGTGTTTCAGTAAAGGGTTGTATGCACAGTGCTCAAGAGCAGCACTTCCTTAAACCTCTTTTGATAGAGGCAATTGCTTTGTCAATCTTCTGAGAGGTTAAAGGCTTCTGTGGATGTGATTTCACAAGCGTTTATACTGCGTTCTTGCTCCGCCAAGTCATCTTACAATTTAAACAGGAGCCACTCTGAGGAGTGGCTACAAACATTATCTGCCAGAAAAGTGACATAGAGATTTTCGTTTTCATGGGATCCGTAGGCTTGGTACTCAGTATCTCAGATCCTTGTACATTATGCCCATATGGGTTGCTGGAGCCAGCCCTGCTGCACTGCAGGATTTTTGAGGGCAGACCTCTAGCTGCTCCTTTCTCTTTCTGGGTTTCTCAGGAACCGACTGCTGCTTGCTTCTAGTTTTGCAACAACATGGGGGTTCTCCAAAAAGTTGTTCAGCTGGTGATGGCGTGCCTTGAACCGTGCGGTTTTACAGGGAAATCCTCAGAAGTCTCCTTTGAACTTAATGGCCCTTTCATCAGCATATCACATTTGATCAGGCGATGACACATGCCAAGTTAGGTGCCCTGACAAGCTGTTTTAATAAGAGTAACATTACTGCACACTACCTATGTACATGTTTTAAGGAGTACTCAGCTACAGGGAAAAAGAAATGAAAGAGAAAAAAAATCCAGGCAGGTCTTACCATGACTTTGTAGAGCTCCTTTTTTTTCAGTTGTATTTCTCTCTCTGTAAAGCTGAAATGGAAAAAGAAAATAGCTTTTACCACTAGATGGCATTTGAGGATTGTTGGAAAATGGAAACCCCAGCCATGAAAACCCTAAACCAGGCAAAATATTGAATTTCTATCCTTCTTCTCTTCCTCTCCCCAGACAATCTGGCTAGGGCACACATGCAAGTTACCAATACCATAAAAGCACAGCTGTAAAGTTGACCCGAAGGAGCTGTGGAAGCCTACCTTATAGTCCTTGTCCTTAGCAAAGTGTTCTTTAAGAGCTGTGCAAAGCAGTGCATGCAAAAATAGTAAATCCTCATTTTGTCCAATCAACTAATATTGGAGGCAGCCACTGAAAATGGCTTGCTGCTGTCCCTTGAGACAATCTGATCTAAGGGCTGCTAGCATAGAGCAAGGCTTGCCTTTTGCCTCTGTAGTAAATGGTACCCTGGAGAGATGAGTCACTTGGGTCTAAGGGAGAGTCTGCTTCTTTGAACCCTTCTCGTTAGGAGCCACAGCTGCTGGGAGATGCCTGTATCTCTAATACAGTAGGTCAACAGACACTTTAACACAGGCACCAGCTCGCACCAAAGCTGGAACACTCTTCTCCGAGCTTGTTATTGGTGCTGTCAGCTGCAGGAGGAATAAATATGGGTACCCCCTTCTTGCTATCCAAGTCACAGCATCACCTATGTTTTCTCATTACAGCCTGAGCAGCTCATCTCAAACAGCACATGTACACACAGAGCCATGGCTGGGAGTCACCAGCCACTCGCAAGCAGATAGATGTGGGTCACAGAGACAGCCCCAGCCCGGACTCCTGGGCTTAGATGCTAACTCTGAAACATGTTTTATGAAAGGTTTCTTCCACTTTGTTGGAGTGGTATAAAGCTGCCAAACCACTGATGCCTTCACTTAGCAGTTACAAATAAACTCTGGCAACTTCTCTCAGTTGCAAAGGCAAAAACAGATTAATACAGGCAAGTGTCACAGTGACAAATCTACATTGTTCTCTGAAGAGGACAGAGCTCAGTATCAGGGGTTCACATAGGAGATCCCAGCATGAAGAACACCCTCTGCTAACTATGCCAAAATTGTTGCGGCTATCCCTCTCCGAGATGCTACAGTCTGCTCTAAAGATGAGTCCATTGTCATGGCTGTTATGGTGGATTTGCTCACTTTTGCCATGCCCCTTTGTCCGTGGAGCAACAGGAGAGACTTTTCTTTCCCTTCTTGGGTCGTTATGTTCCAGCATCCAACGCCTGTGGTATGTTTGCACCCAAGGCAGCTTTCCCATGCTGCTCTTTCCAGGTACACACGCACAGTCCCACTTCCACACGCTCTCCTCTGCATTTCTGCACCAGCCCTGCTGATGCTCATCCTGCTCCAGAGATCAATGGCCTCCCCCTCACCTCTAGCAAGCCCTAAACCAGCAAGCAGTGGGAAACTGCATAGATAGATGCTGTTTGCCTGCACGCTGTGCAGGGGGTCTTTCTCTGCCTGGACCATGACCCAGAAATGAAGATGACTGAGGTCGATACAGAAGGAGCAACTGACACCAAGGCCCTTACCGAGACAGGTGGCTCAAAGCACAAAACCCACCTGCAACACTCAGTGATCAGGCAATGCCTGGGGACCAAAGCGTGCCTGCATCTCCCCGACACAGGTCGTGCTGTGAGAACACACAGGTGCTGCACCTGTTTGTTTTTGCAGTAGTGTAAACGTTACCAGTGTAAGCTGCAGTCTTCCCACTTCACATATCAGGGTCCTGCTACAGGTTATATGATCTCTAAGTCTTTGTTTTAATAAAAAAAATGAACAAAGAAATAATGGGCAGTGTACAATGTATGGACACGTGTGAACTTTAACACAAATTATAAACAGATTACAATTAAAAAGCTCTATTCAAAGGATTCTTTCTTGCAGATGCAATCCCTAAAAATTGGGTCACTGTGGCAATAAAACTGGAAACAGCGTGGTGAGAGTAGATAGGAGCAAAGGATTGGAAACTCTTTATCACCAGGTTAATTAAACTGGCAGTTTTGCTTAGTTGCCTTGTATTTAATAGGTGATTTTTACAGGTGTATTGTCACTCAGTTAAGAAAAAAATGGAAGTAGTGATCAGGAAATTGCTGTAGTCATTAATAGCCATGGAGAGATGTATGTGACTATTCATATCGATATATTAAGTTGAGACTGTAATTAAGAGCAAATCAGGTACTAACTGTTTTAATAAGTATACTATGTGAATTGCATGAGCTTCAGACCCCAAAAGCCTGCTACATTAAAATAATCTCAGTAGTTTTACTATCTGAATAAGAACCAAACTGGATTTAATCTAGTTAAAACGAAACTCAATTATTTTCAATTGTTGCTATCAGTTATGAGAGAATAAAAATGAGATTCTAGTGAAACTCATTATGCCCAGGCTTTCAGTGGTTTCAATATGAAGCCATGTTTTTAATTTCTACGTTTCTGTGGTCTGAAACATAGGAAATATCTGATTTTTATCCAGTACAAATTTTTTCCTTTTGTAAAATTACTATCTTGTCTATTTTCATATTAAGTAACGCTTAGGACTGCAGGTTTTTAGCTCTTTATCTTTCTCAGCAGTCTCTTACGTTTGCTTCATTCTTCACATCCAGAGCAGCCTCAGTCTGTTTGGAAGGGAACAAAAGTTTTGCCAAATAAGCAATGTTCAACATGATATCCTGTTCCCAATTATGGCCCTATGAGTCTCTTGTGGTTTCTCCTCTTGGGGCTGATGTATCCTGAAGAGAACATTCAGGCTGCAGTTTATCAACCCAGTCTTCCCCGTGAAATGAAATCTTCTGATATAAACTGTAAACAGATATGTTTGTCTTTTAGCTATAAGCTCCTGGATCTTTTCTACATTTAACTGTAGAGCTGTATTTTTTGTATGTCACACACACATTTGAATCTTAGAGGGTTATTATGCAAAATGCAATTTTTGAGTCATTTACCTAGAGACATACCCTTTCTTCTCACTGCAGTCCTCATTAGAAATGTGTATCATCTTCCCCAAATATTCTGTCAAGTTCTAGAAACTCTGCTTGCTCTGTTTTATAACAAGGGAAACAAAGGAGGCATAACCAGGAAGGTCTCACACTGAGGGGCACACCATATGGAAGAGCAATAGCCGACTTCAACTCCCTTCGGAAAAAAAAAAGAAAAACCCGCTACTGCAAAACAAAACAGCAGAGGTGCACCAAGGGGATAGAAGTGATTTTGGAGGGATCATTCTGCTTGTGGTGAAGTGACCTTCTTTTCTCGACACTCTGCTTAGTCATTTCCCAAATATCATTCCTTAATATGAGCGGAGCCCTGCAAAGCTTTTCAAGTCTGTGAGCGTCTAGTTCTTCCTTTTCCTCAGAGGAGAGGCTCTTTTTGCTGTCTTCGAGAAGTGCAGCAAAGAAACAGGGGTGGGTCTCTGTTTTAAAGCTGGAAGGTTGGCAGTGAAAATTCCCCCAAGACTACGGTTTTAAAGCAGTTCTCAACTCAAACCTTCTTCCTCAGGGGCTATTACAATGGTTTCTGTCCAAAGAAACTTTCCTTCCTCCAAACCTTTGGTTTAACTAGGCCCATATCTTTAAGTGATATTTCTAGACTGTTTTTCCTCGGACTCTTTTCCTGTTTTTTTCCATACTTACTTCTGTAAGTGGCTCTTGCCTTAGGGATGGTAGGGTCCATTCCACCAGAATTTTATAATCCTTGCTAAGTCTTTCTTTGTCATTCTGTCTTTTTGGTGACATACAATGGAGGTATAAAGCAATCGAGGCTTACCTCTAGCGTTAAAAGGAGGCAACTGCAAACCTTGTACAAATTTGTTACAGCATATAACAAGTTTCCAGACACAAATGTTTTTACTGGGACTTAAACATGCTATGTTGTTCCCCTGCAGTTACCTTCCCGTGCAGTAGCTCTCTGTGGAGATTTCACTTGCCCCCAAGCTCCCCGAGATGAGCACACAGCAACTCAGGGCGAGCGTGAAAAGGAGCACGCAGGATAAAGTTAAAAGGTTCCCCATGTGATGACTACTTTTTCCTCTGTTTTCCAACACATAGAAACGGAATATTCTTGCCTTGTTAGGATTATTTTGATAATGAATAGCCTATACTGCTGTTTTCTACTATGTTGTTCTCTTAAACCTTCATTGCATTTTATATATGCACGCATAACACAAGACTACCACAAAATCTCTGTTATGAACCCCATCGGCTAAAACAAAAAAATATATATACACATATATATGTATATATATAGTTGCCACTTGTTACTAACCGTAATGAAACTCACTTTTTGGACTTGTTGAAATTCCAAAGGTCCAATTTTCAAGCCTGGTTTCTGAAGGAATGTGTTTGCTCTGGATACTGGCTACAGATGAGACCAGCAAAAACCCCAGATTCTCACCATTATGGGTGTGTTTGGTACTTGATATAGCTGTTCAATTGGTGATGATTAGACAATTTTAAAATAATGTAAAAACTGAAGGAAGGCCTAAATTATATATAATACCACTAGCTTTTTATGCTTTCTTTACTCTCCTGTTCCTTGCTGCTAATGTTGGCCAGGCTGAATTTTTCAGCAGCCCTCTCACTGCAGATGAAGCATAAACACTTCTAAAAGGTGATATCTGTAACAATGCTCATAACCCAGCTACTAATGTCTGGAATACTGTGGTACAAAAATGTAATGCCACTCACTGACACATCTCTGTTCAAATTACATACTACATGGTAATTCCGGGGCAGACTCCTATATTTTTCCTCCACCTAATGAGAGGATTTAAGGGAAAATTCTATTACTACATTGCCAGTACAAAAGAATTAGGAATTTGTTTTAACATCTACAGTGCACTGGGAAACAAATGAATTCACAAGCCTTTAAAACTCTCAGAGGTGCCAAATAACTGCCAAATGGCCTGCCAGAGGTAGAGGTCTGTGATTTTGATGCATGTATCCATGTTCAATGTTCAGACTGCTTTCTACCACTGTGTGGTGAAGTATCCTTCTGACCATTTTGATCCTTCATCTCTCTCTAAGCTTTCTGGTACCCTATGGGGTTGTTTGAAGGAGCTGGACTGCCTGGCCACCCAGATGTGCTGGATTTTCAGGTAGGAACCTCCACCAGGCCCCTCACAGTGCCAACACAGGTTGGGAGGTGCCTACCCCTGTCTGCATCCTTGTGAGCATCCAGGAGAGGGAATGACTCTTCCCCCTCCCTCCTGGAAGAAGTTTCCTGCTCTATGTATCACTACTGAGCAGTCAGTCTTGCAGCATGTTTCCTTTTCCATTCCCTGCTGGGAAACTCAGGGCCCAATTTTCTTTCACTAGGGCCAGACTCTACTTGTGGGTTAGGGGCTACAGGCAGTGACAACCACAGGGAAAGACCTTCTCCGGCTTTGCAGGGCAGAGATTCCCTGATTGAAAAACCAGGGTTAACATCCAGGAGCCTGGCCCTCAAGTCTGGCTCTGGTGGCTGAAAATTGGGTTTGAGGTTGCTTGACAGTGAAGGAGAAGGGGTCTGATGGGACATATCATCTTCTGAGGTCGGATCTGTGCTGACACTGATGCTATACAGCAGCAAGAAATGGTCTTTAGGGGAGAGGAGGAGGCATCAGTTTTTCTATCCTGTGACAGCAGCCCAGGGCAGCTGCAGCAGGCAAACCAGACTGTGCTGGAGAGCACACTTGCGTAGCAGCCAGCCAGAGCACGGGGCAAGCTGCCACCTCCCCCAGCACATCATGGTTTGGTCACTGTAAATACACTGAGCCTCTGCTCAGCTGCCTCAGCCACAGCACCCAGGGAGGTGCTGCAGAGAGACCGCATCCCTCTTGTGGGGTCGAGGGCAGCAGCTGACGAGTGAGCTGAGGCCACGTTGCAGCAGTGACTGCATCCTGACAGTCCCAGGCCTCCACCTGCACCCCACCTGCCTCCCACTCCCTGAGAGATGACACAGGCAGGGAAGAGCAGCTCCCCACTGGCACCATTTTTCAGAAATTTCCATGGATAGTCTCTCTAACAAACTCAGTTACTGGGGAGGGGGAAGGAGGGAAGGAAGTGTCTGAGGACTAACATGGGCTGCTGAGAGGCTCTGCAGCTTCTCAGAGCTGCAGGATTTTACCAATACAGTGATGTGCAGGATCTAGTAGCTCTGAAGGCGGTAACTGAGACTTGAGCACACCAGGGCTGTGTGTCTGAACTCCACCAGTATCCAATGTCCCTGTTCCATCTCCAACTAACCCAGCTTTTAAGTGAAGAATCAGTTACCTCTGTGTTTTTTTTTTTTTTTTTTACCACAAAGACATAACCAGTGACTTACCAGCTTTAAATAATCAGCATATTCTTGCATACACATTCTCCAGAGCTTCATCCAGGGGAAAGAAGAAAACAAAACAAAACAGCTTTAGAGCCTTTAGTGACATACTTAAAACAGAGCTAGTTCTTCCTGCTACCCATAATGTGCCAGGACCTGGCCTATGTCCAGCAATGTAATTTAGCCTAGGAAAGTATCACACTAACACAGCTGAACCATTTCTAACCCAAGCTACTACCTATCACCATTGCTAAGCACTGTCAAATGTACCTGCTTGCTAGCAGCCAGCACAAAAGTCACTAACACAGAACCCCCTGCACAACACAGGTAAATCTCTAGAGGTAAATCTTATAGAAGAACATCCAACACACATGAGCAACAGCTGTGATCCTCTTTCAGTTGCACCACTAATCAGACTAGAAAGCCCTTTCTAAATTATTGAAGACAGATGCGTCTGTCTTTTGCCTTTACCTGCTGAGTTTTGCTAGTTTTAAGCATGCTGTGAAGTTTTGCATACTTCTCTTCCAAATATAGGACGGTATTGAGTTACTTATATGGATCACATTCTTTAAGTTATCTGTATGCAGAACTGACACACAAAAGTGGTAGTGTTCATGAACGACTGACATTCAGAGTTGTCCTGTAAATAAAATAGAAACTTTATCTGTATGTGAACGAAGGTGCCTAATCTGTAAGTACACAATACCGCAAGCAGCACGAGGCAGTTTTCAGTCACGCGCCCCATCTAGTCACATGTGAAATGAAGTTCCCCTGCCTCCAGTGCTGGCTGGTAATAATCACTATTCATCTCCAGTTGTCCCTGAACTTTCTAAAACTGAGCAAGATTCTTCCAGCTATGATTTAATTTGGCACTAAACTGTCTGAAAATAATTCTAAATGGGTCTCTAAGAGCTCTTTCCTGTCATACCTGACTACAGTGCTTGAAAATACGATCATTTCTGGCTGTTCAGAAAGACCCTTCAATCATGTTAAGTGCTGGCAAACTGCACTCCAAGCACATGCTAGACACAGCATAATTTTCCAAAATGCTGTGAATTTGCTTGCTCTGTCTAGCTGATGCCCAGATCCTGCGCTGTGAATTTTGAGCCTGAGTGGTATTGCAGCAGATCTAAAAGGGTCACAACAGGGACTGTCGTTCTGTAGTCATGCACATGTTTTCAATCACAGCCAGAAAATCTGGGCATTACTTATTTAAAGAAGAAAAAAGAAAGTAGGAACAGGAGTTGGAGAGAAAAGGAGGTTGCTGTTCATGTAATCAGTAGCTCTTGATGTGCAAAGATCTCCCAGGTCACAAGAAATCCTGTCGGTAGGAGGGATCATTTCCCCTGAAATGTCCCACAGAGGCAGAGGGCTGTCAGACTAACACAAACAGTGTGTGGAAGAAGACATCAGTGTTGCACCATGCTGTCATGGGCTGAAAGCAAGCATGTGCTACGCAGACAGTGCGTGGCCCCTGCACACCCAGTACAAGCCCTCGCAGGTCAATGCAAGCTATTGCTTATGTTCTAAGTCCTACTGAAAATATATTTCTCCATTATATGAAATTCCAGTTCCGTATTGTGTTTTTCAACATAGAAATGCAGAGCAACTTGAAATCCAGCTGTGCTATGAGAAGCTGCAGACCATTAATGCTCAGTGCCCCACACAGATGTTACTGGGGCCTGTAACTCATCGAGCTCTATTCTTTTCGGTCATTGAGGCATGGCAAAGTCCCGCAAGTTATGTGCTCTGTCCTGAGGCTGAGAAAACGGCTTCAGTAACTTTGTGAATAAAATGTTCTGTAGACATCCTGAAAAATCTGATCAAGCAGATGACTGCAAAGCCCTTTTCTCCAATGATTTCTCTGTGAAATTCTTTGAAATAAAGATTTTTAACTTGAGAGCCTCAGAACATTCTTCAGACGATGTTTCCCTTGGAATCCAGTAAGGCAGCGCCTGCATTAGTCTGAGACGGTTTTCAGGTGAAGTGAACCATAAGATTGCCCTCAAGTAAACGTTCATCTTTACCTAGAAATGGCCTCATTACTCAGCAGGTCATACATTCATTACTGGTTCTTGTCTCAATAGCTTGCCGAGTCACCTGGGATCTTGGCTAAGCGTTTCAGCTTTGGCAAAAATGCGTATTAATGATTGGCCTTAATAGGGCCACATTGTAAGATTTGATTTGAATGCCGCAGAGTAGCTGGGCCATCTACAGTTGACCTGCCTAAAAATGTCGGCGCAGCATGTGGCTATTGAAAGAGTTAGGTGCTGCTGTTTTGGTTAGTCATTTTATGACTCTATCTCTAAATCCATCCATTCAGCCCTTTTTTTGGCTTAAAGCCAACACCAGCTGTTCAGGCTGGGAACTGCCTTCTCTTAGGAAGACCAAAGAAAATGCCGGTTTGTACTGTGTCTGTTTGAACCAAAGATCAGCAGGGGAGATTTTCTTCCAATCACAAGTGAATCTGAGGCCATTCATGACAGTCAGGCCACTGCTGTAGCTTATGATGATTCTGGTTAAATTCCCAGCTGCGTACCTTTGTTGCAAGTTACGTTAAGATATTGTACAAAGAGGGTTCCAAATGTAGGTGTCTTCCTTTCTTAAAATAACCCTTAAAAAGCCATCAGATGCCTAAAATTCTGTGAGGTGGTAAAACCTCTTTCTGTCAAGCTCTGACAGGTACCGATGGGCTATACAGTATTTGAATGCAAATATGACTCCAGCTCCAACCTTAGCAAGATGCTATCTGTTAAAGTAGCCGTCATTGGAGTCATTACTGTTACTCAGAAGCATAGCTGCACTCTAGATTAAATATAGAGATCACATTTATAAATAAAGTGAAGCAGGTACTGAATGTGGCTAATGATTTCAGAACTATGATGGTCTCCACTTTTCAGAAATAATATCCATATTATCTGTGACTGTGGCTCATAGGTTCATAGGATCATGTAGGTTGGAAGGGACCTCAGGAGGTCTCTAGTTCAACCTCCTGCTCAGAGCAGAGCCAGCTGTGAGGTCAGGCCAGGTTACTCAGGGCTTTAAACCGTCACTTCCAAGTGCATCAGTCCCTGCAAGGGTGGCGTTTTGCTCAGCTCATCCTTAGTTTTGATCTTTGCCCTCAGCTCCTTTCCACTTGCCCAGTCTGGGGATCCTGTTCAGCTGTTGCACTCAGCAAGACAACCTACGAATTTTATACTAAACTGTTTAATATACACGTCAGCAAAATGCTGGAAAACACAATGCAAAACACCTCTGTGCTCATTCATACCTGATTAGGTATGTTCAGCTCATCCTTAGTTTTGATTCTTGCCCTCACCTCCTTATTTCAGGTTTATATAGGATCTTGCACAGTAGCTTTCAATTTCCATGTAGGAAAACGCTTAGAAAAATGTCCTACATTTCTTGGCATGTAGCTGTCCCTTTAATATGAATGTGTCAAAAGAAATATATGTTTTATATAACATAATTACATTTCAGAGGTGCACACTAGCAGCAGGTCTGGAGCAACTGGCTTGACAGTTCTTTCACGCAAGTTGTCTTTGTGTCCTCAAATGCAGCCTTCCAGTTTAATTTCCTTGTGATCAGAGGTGCCTGTTGTTGATACAGCAGTCCAGCTTGACAGTTGATTACGGGGTGCCATGAATTTGCTGCCCTATTTCCACCAAAGCCTGCCGCATCATTAATTTTACTTTAACGCAATACCAGTAGAAACACTGACCTCCTATCAGTGCAAGAATTCTTCTATGAACAAACTGCAGAAGGAGCTCCAAACTAATGAATCCTCCCATTTCAAAACAGAGAGCTCAGCTCTTGACTGAGTGTAGATGTCAGTGCTAATGCTGGAAGTTACTAATGCTGGGAGTTACAAGAAAGCAGTCAGATAACTTCTTTCGCCTGTTCTTCAGCTTCTGTATACTAAGCACACTCTCCTCTTGGGCTGAAAGTATGACTCAGACCTATGTGAGCAAATATTTCAAGCTCCTCATGAGTCTTAATCATTATCCTCCACCAGATGTCAGAGAGCTTTCAAAGTTTTTCAAAGGAAAAACTCCAGTCCTTATCCATCTGCTCATGGATAATTAAAATATGATTTGGACAAGGCCAAAATACACCTAGAATGGCTTAGTGTAAGAAGAAAATTTGATAGCAAGACGCCCTCTATAAAACATTTACTGCTCTGCAGACCACAACAATCTAGCAATGGCACTAGCACCCTTTTCCACAGTAACTTCATTAAGCCCTCTCTTTGTCTCCATGTTTATATGAAGAAGGTCTTTAAATGATGATGACATCATCATTTGACAGACAAGGCTGTTTCAGGTAACTGCAGCACTGACCTGCCTTTGTGATTCACAATTACGCTTGTGACTTGCATTTAATTTTACTACATTTTGTTCTGAGTTTTTGATTGAGAGGTATGATAGATTTAAGCAGCCATTGAGCAAATGAAGATTGAATCCAAAAGCTCTCTGCTTTTTGCCAGCGTTCCCTGAAGTCAGAAAATGTACAAACACTGTTTTGAAAAAAAAAAATAGTTTATGAAACAATTCCTCTGTCGCCAGTGCATTCAACAATAGGGTGTTTGAGGGCTAAGGTTCTTCTCTAATCAGAGCTAAGAATATGCTTTTTGTCTTTGTTTGTTGGCAGGAAGTCAAATATCATGTTTTTACAAATACCTGAGAGACTTACTAATCATAATAGAAATCCTTACATAAAGTTCAGTTTCTACTAGCTTTTAAGCCACTATTCAAAATGAAAATAATCTGCATTATCCTGTGCTGTGTGTAAAAAGCAAATATAAATCACTCAGGATTCAAGCTGAAATCTCATTCTGGTGACTAAGATAATTGTTTCCAAAAGAAGCCAGTACATAAGGCGGATGATAACAGAAATATAACTAATCATTTTCAAAACCTGTATCTTTTAGAGACTCCTTATTCTCCTGTTATCTGCCTCAGCAATGACATCACAAAGTTATCACCCGGGCCAGCAGGGGAGGCAGCACTGCAGCAAATGTGTGAAATGAACTGAGAAGCAGATATTATGATAAAATGTAATTATGCTATATAAAAAATATATTTCTTCTGAGACATTCGTATTAAAATGACAGCTACATGTCAAGAAATACAGTACATTTCTCTAAACATTTTTCTATGTGGAAATTGAAAGCTACTTTGCAAGATCCTATCTAAACTGAAGAAAACAGGCAAAATTTCCAGACTAGCTAACAAGCATATGTAACCGTTTTCCATTTTGTGCTGTAGAATTGTAATAAACTGGCATAAAAGAGCAAAAAAATGAAAAATGTATTCAGTAGCTCTGAGGAGAAGCCCGTGTGAGGGCCAAAAAAGCATACTGAGAAGATAAGGGAAAAGCTTTGCATTCCTGGTGTAAGGTCTGTGCCTTTTTCTCTGGAGTTTGACCAAGCAAGTTTCATACTTTTTGCCTGATCCTTTGTCTCTGTTTATTTCATCTTTTAAGATACAAGTTGCTAAACCCAAAGACTTCACAAGGTAACAGATGAGTAAATTACATCTTCAGCTGTACAACTTATGTGATACATTCAGTTATATGACGTTATAGCCTTAACTAACTAGTTGACAAAAATATTATTTTTCAAGGCTTTGCCTCAGGATTTTTCATGGAACTAGGGATGTTTTCTGGTTTATTCTCTGTCATAATAATAAAAGGTTTCAGAAAATGTTCACCAAGAGAATAATGACTATTTTGAATTTGCATTTCCCTTTTGAATGATCTTTTCAAGGAAACCTCACAAATATCTTACCAAAACACTTCCAATGATTTCTCTTGAGGGAAGGTTCATTGCTGAGTGTACTGCCTGTATGCATCTATTTGTTTGGCTCTTTAGGGAACTAAAACTGCACAGACCAATTTCAAGGGTACCTTGATGACTGAGAACACCTGAATAGCTATATATTACTGGATTGATTTAGTTTTTTATCTGAACACCTGAGGAAGGAAGTGGATGTAAAAAATCAACACAGAGAACCCATGAGCAGTCAGTCTATCATGAACATATGTGTGTGTTCCAGAAAGGACACAGGAGGTGTAGGCTTGCATTATACTTGCAGGATATTATTTAATTCCAGGCCTTATCAGACCTTTATGCTTCGCAGAATGCAAAGATATTAGCTAGGATCTGTGGGCTCTGTCTCACCTACAGCTAAGAGGTTAATCTGAATTTTGGAAGGAGCTTTCTGGTTCAGTTATGGTGTCTGAGGGCACCTTCCCTGCTGCAATGCCAACTTAAAGTGTTTCCCCTTCCACATATGGCCATGTTCTCCTGTCCCACAGTGTGCTCCCATAGCTGAGTCTATCTAATCTTTTCTGACAGTACCTGGAAAAAATGACTGTTTTCAACCTGCCTCAGTTTCCCGTTCTGCTGCTCAGTGCAGCCCCAAGGACACCTGAGTGGGCACAGCTGGGGGTGGCTCAAGGGAGAAGGAAGCGAGCAGATGAGGTTGCCACAGAAATGTGTGTAGGTTTAGGTAGGGGTGAAGAACTCAGACTAGTCCCCCCCCAGCAATAACAGAGTCTTCAAGGCAGAGTTTCCTGGCAGCAGTTAGCTATGTGACTGAACCGATTATCAGAGATCCCAGGGTTGTGGGAAAACCCTGAGTTTGTTTAAATTCACCAGGAGCTCTGTCAGGAGAGGTTGTGGTGTTAAGTCCATACCCTTGTGGGCTAAGGCAGGGTCAGCACAGTAGTGGCTGTGAGCACCGGAGCTGCGCGGCTCAGGGTGGCTGGGCTGGGGCAGCCGGCGGCAGGGATGCGGAAAGTGTCCCAAGACCCAGCTCAGCAGCAGCCGGGCAGCGCAGCGATTCCCAGCTCTCAGCAGCTGCCTCCAGAGAGCATCCCGAATTTCTTAAGCTTTGCCTGTCAGCACCGCAAACTCATTCCGTTTAACCTTAAGGTGCATCTAATACTGAGATCCATTTCAGGTGCAGAAGGAAGCGACTCCCTGAAACTTCCGTACTTGGGGAGACCCTATCTTAAAACAGGGACTGGCTCCTTGCACAACACGGCGCTGCTCGCTCAGCTGTCCAAGTTGGGTTGCAACCCAGGAGAACAGGGGGTTGGTCAGAAAGAGGATTAAATCACCGTTTCCCCATCAGTAATGGCAAGGCCACTGCTAATGTTTCCTGTCCTGGGGATGCAGTTTATTTGTGTCCTGGTGTTAGTTTATCTATCTTCTACAGCTGCTCTGGATCTATTATAATGGTGTTTTCTGGTACTCCACTAGTGACTCAGTGGTTTTTAAATGGGGCTTTTAACTACAGTAATGCTGTAGTATAATATAAATGGAAATGTTTTAATTCAGATTTGAATTGTGGTGGCTTTTAACTCCTCCTCTGACTAAAATAATTAATACAATAAATTGATGCCAAAATGTCAGCACAGCCAATTTAGAAGTAAGGTATCTTAAGCTGAAAAAATTGGGGTTGATTGTACATGAAATATTTTTCAGCCTTCTAAAGTAACAGCTCAGATGCACTGAATAGCAACCCTCTTCCTTCTCTCACACGCAAAACGTGGTCATTCCTTTTAAAGTTAAAAAAATGTTGAGAACATGCCTTGGAACCACATTTGGAACCACACTGAGAGGTGGTTAACAGGAAACACCAGTTTTGCATATTCCTCATTGTTTATACTGCTGATTTTATGGGCTTGGGGCTCATTCACCCCAAATCAGTAAAAGAAATAACAACTTTTTCCATGACTCACAAACAGTTGAACAAATATGGAGTGCTTAGGCACCAGTTCGTGCCTTCCCTGTTCCTTGAAATCAAAACATTCTCACAGCTGGTTAAAAAAGCACTTTGGTCATAGCTCTGGTCATAGCTCTGGTCACAACAGTGTTAGTAATTGAATACAGGAACTAAAAATGTTGGCCCTGCAGTCTGCTGTCTCTGCTTTTATATCCCATTCACTGTGTCGATCAGGTACTGGAGAAGACACAACCATGTGTTTCAATAAGATAAGTTAGCCAGACACAACAACCTCCATTAAAAGTTGTATATGATTTAGGGATTTGAGGAGAGACTTCCACCTGCTTAGTCGTCTGAAAACAATCATTATTGAAGGTCTTTCACCATTTTTGTGAAAGATAGACACTTCATTCTCAACCTCTCTTTCCCCAATGCAGTAAAAGACATTTGAAATGTCAAGTATTGCTTCATTTAAACAGCCTTTGTACTTAGGAGGCTGCTGAGAGATTTCCTGAGGAATAGTCCCTTGTTGGCCAGTCCCCTGAGGGGTAGTATGGTGATGTGGTGTCTTTTTGGAGGAAAGGTTGGCTGATGTTAGAAAAGAGTACTATCCTTTCGCCTGTGAAATCTTGAAACAAGACAAACATGCAGAGATGGCGAGAGAGAAGAACGGCAAAGACAGAAAATGCAGCTCTATTTGTGGTGAGGATTTTTTTATTATTATTATTCTCAGCTTCCCTGCAAGTTAAATGCAGGTCTATTACATATAGCCCTATTAGACTTTCTGCCATCCCATAAGCTCAGGCCCACATGGAGCTTTCAAGCCCATCCATCCTACTGGCTTGTCAGTCACCGGCTCACAGCTATCTGACAAAAAATACAGACTTGGGCAGGCCTAGAAAAGAAAACAAATAATAACACGAGAAAGAGAAAAGAGAAGGGAGACTCAGATCTCCCACTCAAGACAGTTTTCAAGGCATAGCTGAATCCAAAATAGCTGGCAGCATCTTGCTGACTGTAGTAGCTGGGTCTGCACTGCTCTATTTGGTCACCAAGGCTGGCCCAGTGGGAGCCCCCCAACTGGAACAGACCGTCTGTGGCTCCTTGGGGCCCAGTGACTTCTCCAGAGTGTGCCAGATACACTCCTACCACATTTTATATACATGCCTGAGCTTGTGACATCAGTCCATGCAGCATCCTCAGCAAGGCTGGCAAAATGGACTGCAGAGATGGTGCAGATGCAGCTCCTCTTGCTGACCTCATCTGGATGAGGGCCTTCAGCCACATATTTGCTTTCTGTTTTGCTACTGGGCATGTTAATTTGGCCCATAATCATGACAGGGTGATTTTACAGCCCCTAAAGGTGGTGTCTGACAGATATATGAGGGTAAAAAGCCTGCTGGAGAGCCATCTGAGGCAGCATGAGCCAGCCCTGTTGCAGCCTAGTTCATACTGCCTGCAAGGATGTGTCTCTGGAGCAAACTGTCCCCTGAAGCATGCCTAGGTTGTGTACAGGAGAGACCCAGTCCAAAACAGAGTCTGGCAGAGGTGAACGTTGCACAGTGTGGATGATGGGTGTTTCAGCAGTCCAGTTTGGTCCCTGGCACTCTCTTACTGAGTGTTATAAATGTTTCCTGTGAATTCCAGGAGTTAGCATTCAGGCTAATAAATCTGTGCCATCCCATTCACATGCCTCCTGGCTTCTGCATTTAACTGAGTATCCTAAAACGGGAGAAGTAGCCTATTTTCTCTAGGTCTTACCCACCAAGGAATAGCTAGATTTCAGCATACAGTTATGGACTACAGATTTTCTCATCTTGCAATTACCTTATCTGATAGATCTGAACTCAGGCCTTGGCTTGAATTAATTCAGTGTATCTATCTGAAACATTCTTGTTATTTCTTTTAAAAAAAAAAAAAGTCCTGCACTATTGGACTTCAGCTCCTATGCACAACTGTGTAATTGTGCAGTTACTAGCTGCTTCAACTTTATCGAAATATCAGCAAAGCCAAATGACCTGAAAAACCTAATGCCTTTGTTATTAAATGATGATCTCACCTCGTATCCCTTAGCTCATTCTCTCTAAGTCAGCCTTGAGGGAAGAAGGGTGGGAGATTTTGGGCTCTTGCCAATGTCCTATGAAAGAGCAATTTATTTTTCATTATTTAACAGACAATGTGGAAAATACAATTACCAGTGGGATAAAAAAACCCATGGTTTATGTAAGTAGCAGTGGGAAAACTGGTAGACCAGAGGTGGGACTAATCCCTTAACAGAGAGGGATGAGTAATAGCAGCTGAGTCAGACAGAACGAGACCTCACTGGATGCTGAGGGTGTCTGCAAGGTGCTGAGCATCTCTGCTCCCAGCAACAGTGATCACTGTGGGCAGGCAGGACCTACGTGAGCTCTGAACCCTTCACGTGCTGGAACCTATGAAGATAAGGAGTAGTAAAGACAATTTGAAGGAGTCAAGACAAAAAAAGGGACTGCTTGAATTTCTAATGAAAACTGATCAGAGTAGCATTGTTGCTAACTGTGTAATTAGAATTATCCTTGAGCAATGTATTATTGAAGTTAAAAGATACTCCAGGGCAGTCCTACACAAAAGGAAAAAGAATCATTACCATACATTTATTTAAAAAGGCCATATAACCTAATCAAGAGCCTTATTAATCCAGAAACAATACTAGCTAGAAAGAGACCTACGTCCAATGCTCAGTTAAGATTGTGCCACCTGATAGCTCTTGTTAAAGGTATGCAACATCAGGACAGAGTTAATATGCTATTTTTCAGTGGAGCCATCCTTACAGAGCTTGCAGCTTCAAGTTGCAGCTTGTTTCTCCAGCTTTCCCAGGAAGGCCACATAAATAGAGGATGAGAGGCACTTTGATTCTGAATCTTTTTCCTAACTATTCATACCAAAGGAAACAATACAGATGGACAGCTAATGCATAAACTGTGCTCTTAGGTTTGCAAAGCAAAGTTGTCTCCTTTTAGATATTCCCTTTACAACCTTCTTTCTCATGTGCTGTCCCGTTGAGGCAGAGGTTACCTGCTGCGTGATACTGAAGTGCTGGTAGGTGGTTAACCAGCTGCTGTTCCCTGCTCTTCCCATCACACTTGGAAGGGCTCCAATGGTCCCAGTGACCTGCTGCTGCCGAAGAGGAGCGTTTGTGATGTGTTTGTGTGAGCTACCACCTCCTCACACAGGGTGCCTGGGTCTACGTGAAGTCCCGGTGCTGGCCTTCCCTCACACCCTCCTGGGGCATTCCCGGTCTTGGAAGGAAGGAGTAGAAGGATGAAAATAAACTATGCTACTGATTCCAGTCAGATGTTCCCTTTTAAACGCAGACTTGACAAATAATGCTTTATCAGTATCAATGCACATCAGTGACCACATTGTTCAGTCTTGCATTTGGGAGTGCTTTCCAATTAAAAGCAAATCTCTGAAAGAGACTTTCAAATTGGTTTCATTGAAGAAGAAGAAATGAAGGGAAGCTACTTGAGATCTGACAATAGCTGAAGTGATTTGTAAGCATGAAGCATGCGAGATAACATTTAATTAACAGCAGCAAAAATAGAACATCGCTTTGAATTTACGTAAGTTCTCTTGTTCTATGTATGCGCAATGCCTTTGCTTTAAGTTTCTCTTCTTATAAAACTGTGTTAACCCTCCATTCCTACAGATAACACTCCGGTCTCAGGTTGGGTAGCATTTCCCTTCCTTTTTTCAGAAATTCCATGTTCACTAGTAGGGCTTGCCCCAAGCTGTATTTTCCAACACTCTCAATCTGGAAAAATTTTCCTGGAAGCAATAAAAGTGACTATTTGTTTAGGAGGAATGATAAATACGTCCTTATATTGCAGCTATGCAGAAGCTTAGTTACTGACTGCTGCCTGACTTAGAGACAGGCTTAGCCAAGTAGTACTCCACAGCAGATAGAGTAACTAGGGCACCTACAGGTCAGATGATCATCAGAGATGATCATCAGTTCAGCAGAGCAAAATAGGCAGTTTTTTGGCACTGTTCACCTGATGCACATCAGCTGTTGCTGCAGAAAGGCACGAGCTGCAGCTCTTAAACACCTCCTGCCCACTGCCCAGCATGGGTGCCCAGCAGCACTTGTGTGCCCTGGGGTCATCCACCACCATTGATTCGGGAAAGGTCTCAGCTTGGAGCCTACCTCCCAGGCCCACGCGTTGACACGTCCCAAAGCCCTGGTAGCACATCACGCGATCACTCCGGCGCTGGCCACAGATGGGGAGCCCCTTCCCGTGCCTCTGCTCAGCGTGGCCTGGCAGCACGGCTGTCTGCATCTGGTTACCGTCCCACATCGGGGTGCCAGAGTCCAGGCACCACCAAATTTGTCCTCACATTCACACCAGCTGCCTTGGATGCCTGCTCCAGCCTGTCAGGAGCCCGCCTCTCCCTTCGTGTTAAGGTTAGCGAGCTGCCGCTCTCCAGAGACATCGTTGCTGCCACCTGTTTCAAGACCCTCTGTGACACCTGGTCGGTGTTAGGATGCCAACTTCCCAGTGGAGATGTGTGACATTGGCCCAGGTGCCCTCCCAGCCACTGCTCTCTCCAGGCACCCTGTGATGCAGCAGGTGTTTGGGAGCTGGAAAGCTGCACCTGCTGGAGGCACTGGATACTGCCCAACCCTGGGTTGCAGCCCTTCTGACTGTGGTGCTCCAAATGCCACCGGGCAAGGCCCGGAGCAGCCTGATCTAGCTTTGAAGCCAGCCCTAAGATGATCTTTCCAGCCAGACCAGTTTGGTGAGGCTGTGGAACAGTGAGCAGCAGCGAGCTGTTGTCCACAGAGGCCCACCTGCAAGGCTCCCACTGAGGGACGGGCATTAGCCATCCTGCCCTGGAGCAGTGGACCTTGTCTCCAGGTGGGTAGGGGCTGCCCTCCCTTGCAGGAGCTGTGTCCCCCAGCTGCTCCTGGCTAGCGTGCAGCCAGCTGAGGGCTGCCCCAGCTGCATTCAGCTGTTATCTTGAAAGATGCTACTTGGAGCAGTACAAAATAGCGCCAGGGAGCAAGCTAACAAACTTTGTGGGTCCCTGCTCAGTCTTTGAGCTGATTCCCTAGCATATTTTTATATAGGAATTTGTCACATTTCACTGTTGTTCATCTGTGAAAGGATTGCTCTGGAACAACTCCTGTAAGACCTGGTCAATGTAAGATTGGTGAATTATGAGAATTAAGACTGGAGAGATCGTATAACTGAGCAAGATCACATAGCTGTTACAGAATTAACAGGTCTGAGCTCTCCTTTCTGTTACATGAAGAATCAGACTTTCTCCATGGTCGTAAATTCCCTCTTTCCCTGTTTCACCGTGAACCTTCCCACCAGTTTCCCCTGCTGATGTTCTGCTGGAGTTTAAAAAAAATAGTAAGCATCCCACACACAGCTTACGCCCTCTCCACTAGACCATGCTGCTTCTCTCTGCTGCTTTTATGACAAACGCGCGCAAGTTTTGCTATCGTGTCCTCTTTCCTTTTTTGGTGAGGTTACCATGGTTTTAGTTTTACTACAATTTTGAGCTTTGCAAAGTCATCACATGCTATAGTACACCTCTATGTATTAGGAAACCTTAACCAAGCCACATCCTGATCTGAAAAATAGCAGTAATTAATAACAATAGTAAGTAATCAGTTGTATAAGAATTAGCAGTTAATCAATTAGTAATTAATAATTAATAGTTATGCATAGTAACTAATAAGTTGTACAAGAAACAAACATATGTACGGTCTGTTTGGGGGATCTTATCATCCAGAATTAAGCAGTGCTACAGTTTTTGTGACAGTTATTTTAAAGTCAGTGGGAGAACTGCTGGCCTTTCAGTGATAGGGTATCATGCATCAGGGCAGTAATATACTCATACCCCTGCATTACAATGAACCAAAAAGAGGGAGCCTGGCCTTTTCCAATTGATTTTCCTTTTGAATTTGATGCAATGCAGGCTCTGAAGTCTGCCTGACTTTGATTTATCCTCTATAAAGTATGCAAATATACTCTTGCCAGATCTTTTCCCCCTCCCGTCCCAGTTTTCTCTGCTCAGACAGTAAGAGCAATGCTCCAGAAAAGCCAGGATATGGGAATAAATTCTGATGGGTCATGTTTCTAAACCAAGCTGGTTTGGAATAAGAATAAATGAAAAACACTGGGGCAAAACCCCAAGGATTCAGTCTAACCCATTCTTGATTATTGATAGGATGATCCAAACTCCATTTCCACTGCATTCCCAGCTCCCCGGGAAATTGTACCTTAGCCTGAATGTAAAGAGATTGACAGTTCAGGTGGGCTGAGATTTAGCATTTTTCTTATTTTCTTAATCCCCATTATCTATGTTCAAACCCACCAAATTATGACAGTAAATATACAGCAATTTCCATGTTTTGTGAATAATCTATTTCTAACATAGAAAATATTATATTTGGAGGGTTAGAGCTGATACTGCTGTGATGACAAATGGATCAGTCAAAAACAATCTCCCTCCAAAGATAGCTACATGTTTTGATATAATGAGATGATAAACATATGTGCCAGCTGCAGTAAGAATGAGCTATACTATACAGGGATAACTCTAAAGCTTCCCAGATTTACCTTTTCTCTGCCTTTTAGTTTGAGAATCCAGTTCTTCCTGTCTCTGAGCTGGCTGTTTCTACTTTTCATCATCTCTCCTTCTCAAAGGAGCTCTTATCTACCCTAATAGGAGTCTCTGTTAACCAGCAATTGCCAGTAACGTTGCTTCTTGTCCAAACTGCGGTTCAACACAGGAGCTTAGAGCAGCATGAAGACGCGGGATTTTTCCTACAATAGACTGCCTACCTGTTCCCAAAGGTGAGGATGGAGCTTGACTGGTTAAACAACCAGAGACCTCATTTGGTTATCTCTTCATTTGGGACACTTTACTTTGTCTCCAAATTAATTGTCATAAGTTCTTGGGTGGAAGGAGGATTTACTTTAACTCTAATTAAATTATGGCAGAACTAGAAGCATGGGTTATCCATCTCCTTTGCCAAGCAGAGAGCCAGGCTTCCAAACCAAACATATTTTTAAGAGAAATCAGAAACTCAGGGCTATGTTCAGACCTCCTCCAAGAGATGCCCAGTTTAATAGCTCAGTTTACCACAGCACCTAAATTTGAGAGAGATTAAAACCAAGAGCTGTGCAGAGATTTTTGCTCATTTCGTCCTGCCATGTCATATCCTCACAGAAGGCACAGTAAAGAGCTTTGAAACTGCCAGTATTTGGTAGGGGTAGTTCCTAGGTCCACAAAACTTGTGGGAGGAGTATCTTTTCCTAATTCAAAAGCTTGTGAAATCTTCTAACAAATGTTGGGTTATAATTGTCTCCCCATGCCCCGCAGCGAAGCTCCATACCTTTTCAGGGTCTGCAAAACTCACGTTCGGGTATTTCTGTTCGCAGAAGGTGCCTGGCTGGGCTGGCAATGTCCCTGACACTTGTGGCAGGGGCAGCTGCTGCCTGTCTCAGGCTCCTCATGTGAGTCCCCACTGCTGGGAAAAGCAGATTGGGAGCAGGGGAGGTGACGAGGACACAGCCGAGACTCTCAGCTAGTGCCCCATCAGTCTGGCCAAGGCGCTGACATCTGAGATGTCAAAAGGAGCCATCATTGCCCAGCTTTTGTGTTCAGCCAGCTCCAGCGTACTGGAGGTATTTGCTGATATCTATCACTTGGTTAAAACTGAGTTTTCCAAAGACAGTATAATTGTTCTTCAGACAAATTATTAGGACCTTTTATCACCTGTCACTGTGATGATTCTGTAATTTTTATTTTTATTGTGTAATACTCATTCAAGCCCTTTATTATTGCCTTGAGGTCTGAGCAATTCCTCAGGTTATTTGAATAACTGAACTTTACATAATAAGGTTTATGTATGTTTGTCAGTGCCCATATATAGCTCAGAGTGTCCAAGGTACGTGAGGTGGCCAGAGGGTCCAGGAGGTCAGACTGGATGATAAACAGCCCTTAGCTTCTCTTAAGCACTATGAATATGGGAGGAGATGTCAAGCGCAGCCAAGGCCAAAGGACACCTCCCGAGTCTCGGGTCCTCCCGGCAGCGGGAGGTGAGGAGGGGAGCCGAGGCCTGTGCTGGCATGTGTTGGAGGTAGTGACCTCCCAAAGGGGTGGGTGATGGAGGGCGGATGAGATCCCCTCTGAGCTTTGCAGGTTGGAGTTCCCGCAGGGAGGTGACGCTGCAGAAACCTCCAGCCACCGCCTGGGGCTGTCTTGTGCACCAGCTGTGAGCAACGTGTCCGGCATAAAACAGGTATTGTGTGCTCGGCATGAAGGACGCGCTTGGGTCCTTCAAAATGCTGTCTGAGTGCCAGTGAGGAGCCCTGAGTACCAGTTTATAGTGGAAAGGCAAATTTTGGTTATAAAACCACTTGCTTTTCTGTTGAGGGGCAAAGTTATAAAAAAACTATTAGTCAACACTGTAATTGATGGTTTGGTGGTAATTTGCAGCAGCACGGTACCATGAATATCAATTTTATTCATAAGAACAGATAATGAAAACTTTTCATTTTGTAGTGACTCACGTGTAACACACTGCATTTCCTTTAATAGGAAATGATGTGCGTACAAAATCTATAGTTGCTATGATTAGTTGTTGCTGATCTTTAAAGATAAGAAGCAAAGTGAGGAGAAAAAGTGAAAACTGTGTCAATTTATCAACAAGAAAGTTACTCAGATACCAGAAGTAATGAGGCTCTGAATAAAAATGACTATAATGAATCACTTCCTTGAAGTATAATTTAGCTTGTGTTTAGAACTGAGTTAAGTACAGCTTTGAGGTCCTAAGAAGTGTGCATTTCATGAAGAAAAGTGAAATTTCTTTAAGCACTTAAAAATGAGATCGGCCCCGGTTATATAATTGCAGCTGCATAAACTTTATTCTCTGCTGAGCCTTTGGGAGACTCCTTCCTAATTACTGATCGAAAGTCCATGCAATCAGCCTTCTGCCAAGTGAAAAGGGGCATGATTTCACAGGATTGGTGTTAGAAGAGCAGTTAGAAACAAAAGACATTTTGAAAGTAATTTAGACTGCCATTGGAGTGCCAAGGACTGCACTTGTCATTGTTCTGAGTGCTTATTTTCATTGTCAGTCATAAAAGATAAAAATCAACGTTAATTTAGCAGGACAATTCTAACTTTTAAAAATTATTGTGTATTATTATGGTGAGTTGCACATGGCTGCCAGCAAATCTTTGTCTTTCTGCTTTAAGAACCAAGATCCTAATTTGAGGGCCAGGAAGTCACTCCACAAAGCAAGAAACCATCTCACTGTCTCTAGTCTGTCTTAGTTTCAATTGCTCTATTGAGTTTTTACCCCCATAGGCGGCAATTCTGACTTTTAAAAGCATTGCTACTGCACCTTTATTGATTTAAAATACTGCCTAATTCCTGAACAGCTCTCTTGCTGTTAAGTATCCCAAAGAGCTTGAACAAGTCTAAATCAAGACCTCTTTTACAGTGTGCTAGGCCCGTGTGGGTAAGTCCTATAACACTGTTCCCCTTTCCATTGCCAGAAGACTTTTGACAAAGGTTATTTCAGCTGACTGCTTCTTTCAAATGCCCATGGGCACTTCTGTAGAGGCAGGTGATCCAGCTTTTTTCCTACTGGAATACCCTCCAGGGCATTTCCATCTTCTGAGTAATTTTAACAACAGAGAATTACCACTCTCCTATAAATCTCAGCAATTGTTATTAATTTATTTCATTTAATACCTAGTAAAGATGAAAATAACTTTTAAGTCCAAGATTTATTGCTTGGTCTTTAAGTAGAAGATTTTCAGCCATTAAATCTTAAATAAGGCAGTAAATTCAGCCGCCCTCTGGGCAACTCACTGCATTATTCTTTCTGGACAGCCACCCTGGATTTTATGTTACTACGCAAATGCAGGAGTTGATTCATTTCTTGTATCCCTCTGTGTTCCACAGATGAGTTTCTGTTAAGAATTGCTGATTTTTCCCCTTCTCCGCAATTAACAGTTCTTAACCCTAGGTATCTTTGTAGGTTTTGTGATGCTGAAGAGTTTTTCAGTCATTGCTTAAGTATTGGCTGAGATATCAGTTCAAGTTTGGTGGTTTTTCCATCTAAATCTAGCATGGTGCTCCTGTGCTGTGCAAGGCTGACATGGTATCTACTGCAGAGGCGGGGAGGCAGTGATGATGCCAAATAAAAAAGATGAAGAGAAGTTCTTCGTTCTTTGACGTCAGTGTTAGCACTAAACCACTCACCCACATCTTCTCCTGACAATTTGGTGGGTTTTAACATTAATTGTGAGTTTTGGTTATTTTGTTTACAGTGCAAGACATCAGGGTGTCTAATCTTGGACACACACTTTCTCTCAAAGCCAGCATTTGCACACCGTGCCTCTTCAAAGCCTTTTGCTCCATTTCTGTTGTTAGGATGTTGATTTTTCTAATTCTTAGCAGGCTTTCCAGCTCATGTCAGCCTCCAGGCTACAATCTTGTTAGCTGCTAAGTGTCCTTTTCTTGCTTCTTTCAGCAGGTATTCATGTTACCCACATAGGTCTTGTATTGCTTTTTTTTTTTTTTCCTTATACAAATTTTTGACTGCTTTCTTTCCTGCAGTGCTTTCATAGGCTTGGTTTCCTTTCTTTTTGTCCACAAGGGTCCTTATCGCCTCACTTATCCAGAATCAAATCCCGGGAGGAGATTATGACATCTGACATTTACGAGTTGATTTCTTGTGGCTGAAGTGCTATAACTCCTGTAATGACTAAGTCCCCCATAAATACAGGTACACAGATTAAAGTGACTATTGATTTTCCACATGAGGTAGAGCGTCAAGTGCAGGCCAGAGAATGGGTAGGCAGCTGCAGTTTGGGTTTTTTTCAAGGCAGCCAACAGAGTGGAGTGCTATGATTGGCACCGCTGTCCAAATTTATGTTGATTACAAAGAGTAGGTGAAGTGACAGCCGGTTCGAGTAAAACCACCACGTACTCAAGTACTTCGCATGAAGCAATAGCAATAGATGGTGCTGTCATACAAAAAGTATCGTTTTTCATTCTCCTCCATCTATAATGGCAGGTTTCCTTAGTAATAGAGTCCACTTCTACATAGTTTGGAAGGAGAATTTTCCAGGCTCTGAATGTTAAGCATCTTTTCTATAAAGTTTTGTTGTTTTGAAGGCATTTAAGTCACGTTAGGATTGGAAAAAAGTACCATGTAAAGCTGAAAGGTGGGAGATTCCACTATTAAACTACACTAAGTAAGAGACGCTGAATTTATTTTCGTCAGTGATCTAGTCCTGCGCTATTCGACCTTAAATCTGTCGTTGCTTTTCAGACTCCTTGTGACTCATCCTGTGGCTCGAATCAAGGCAGTGACTGAGAAGCAGCATTTTTAAAGACCTCTCGCTCTCCCCAGTTTGAAGGTGGGCATGTGGGTAGGTATGGATTGATATGGGGCTGCCAGAGCTCTTTCCCACCCTGCTTAGTCCCATAAATCCTTCTGGCTCTTCCAAGGGCACACTGCCAGCCACCCCTGCCCGGGTACGGCGGATCCCAGGTATCGTTGTCCTGGCCAGAGGGGCACCTGCAGAGAAAGAGCTGAGCAGATGTGGGGGCAGAAAGCTGTTGTCACTAGAAGCTTCCTCAGAAAAATGCTTATTCATTGAGCCCTGATTTTTTTTTTCTCCTTGTTGTTCAAAATGAGGGGCAATGGTGGGGGGGTTTAATGCCCTGCGTCCAAGTGCCGGTGTTTCTGGCTCTGGGACAGCCCTCGGCCAGTTTGCGACCCCTCTCGGGACCTGCCAGGGTGGCCAGCTGGGCTCGCGGCCAGCCGGGCCTCCCCCACAGCCACCCTCCCAGCGTTTCCCGTAAACTCAGCTCTGCAGCGTGGACACGCTTGCCCAGGTTGTTTCAGGCCTCATCTGGCAGGGCTGGCAAACACATCCCTCTGCTAAAGTCAGTCGTCGAAACTGGGTTCCCAAAATCCTCCAGGAGGAGAGCCTGAAGCGGTCAGGAGTTTCCACCGACTTCAGCCAGAGGAGAGGAACTTCAGAGCTGCTGAATACTCGAGTCACTTGATTTTTGGTGACTGCATATGAGATTAGGAGCTGGAATTCAGCTCCGAAGATCTCAGGCTTGCAGCTGGATCAGTCGTTGCTGACTGCTCACTCAATGTCAAAGGAAGAACAGTTTACTCCCATTTTTGGCATACAGCACTCCCAGAAAACGCATGAGTCAGCGCATGTGCTGCTGAGCTAGGGTACAACGCTGATGCTCTGACCCGCTGTGCTTCCCTGAGCACTAAGCTTAAATTCCTCTTCTGGGTGACCAAAGGACCAGAAACCTCCACCCTCTCACCCCCAACCTCTGCGCGTATGTCCTCAGCTCCACAGGTTAGCAGGACACCTGATCCAAAAGTTTAAACAGGGCCGGTGCCAGTAAGTAGTAAACTGGAACATATGCTATGTGAAGGTGTATGCAAGATTAGCAAACCAAATTTCTGCCCATAATGCTACTTTAATAGTCCACAATTTTACAGTGACGCATGTTCAAAATTATCATTTCCAGAAAGCTGCACAAGGCTTAGGAAGCTTAGCCCGAACATTAAAAGAGCTCTTCAGAAAAACACAACATGGTAACATTTTGCCAACTCTTTGAATGTATTTATTCATGTTTGGGTTTGTGTAAGGAAATTTTCATGCTATAAATTTTTATTAAAAACATATCGTTAGAAATAAATAGTACATTTATAGTCATAAACAAACAAGTAGGTTTTACACACACTGATGTTGGATTTCTGGTTACAAAACTGGAAGTGTATTCCACCATCTTATTTTTTTGTTTGTACCTGATACAAAACGATAAAGTTCCTGCATAAAGTTTATACTAATTGTGCATTTGGTATGTCCTCAGATTAGATACACAGAGGGTTTGTATCTATTTCCCTAAAGACAGGTACTCTAGAAACATAGTCTTCTGTTCTTGCTGTTGATTTTGGATGTAGTAAATGAGCTTAAATACTGCAGGAAAACTATTATGGTAATAAAGATTAATATATTGATTGCTTTTTACTGTTTGCTCATGGGAATGATTGATTTATATGAATAAAGAAATATGCTTGTACAGTAGAAAGGTTTGATAATACCAGTTGGTTAAAAGAAAAGTGTAATTTTTGAATCCACCAGAACTTTATTTTCATTAGCTGTGTGAAAATGTGTTGCTTGGTTTATCAGATACTGGGAAAGCAGAATTCCTCAATGCTGTTCTCCTTTCTGTTTTCTAGTTCCTGCAGATCAAGTTGATAATACTCAAATGTCACGCGATTGACGTGTTTGCCACTGGAGACCATTCGTAGCACTGTATTGTCACACCCAATCTTCATTTGGGCTAATTAGGGAAAATAAATATATAAGAGATATAAAGATATATTTATATGAGTGAGAGGGAGAAGAGATATACAACACTGGGAATGACAAAGCACAAATACACTAATCTTGAAAACAAAGCGAGTATTTGTATGTAGTAATGACGGACCAGTGGTGGTAACACTGACTAAATACCTTTTTCTGTATTTTTTTAAGTTTTACTTTATAATGGTTTGGCTAGTTCATTGAACGTTATAGCCTTTACTCACATAAATGCCATTCACTCTTCTCATGCACTCCCAGTATCATGTACGTATAGACAGACAAGACACAGACATCTATATATGCCTGTGCCTTGAAACGTATTTTATTGTTAGAAACCATGAGTGACAGTTTAAGGTAATAGCACCCTGCCATGGACATGTACAAAATTAACAAGTTTGAAATGTTTCCTATTAGAAGGATGAGTGCTTTTATATGGCAGCTGTAAGTAGGTTCGCAATAGTGAAGATATTTAAGAGTCCTACTAAGACAAACTCAAATGGAGATGCCCAACATGGACACATTCTAGGGAAAAAATCAAGCCTGTGAAGCATATCACCAACCACTGCTTTTAGATGGCTGCTTTAGCAGGGATTTGGCAAAATTCAGAGTGCCTTGCCCATTTGAGAAGAATTGCTGTAGGTCATTTAAAGAGCATGAGCTGGCAAGATGTGATCCCCGCTTCTGTCTGGCCAGAACACTCTTTTACACAGCCAGGAAAGCACGTTTAAATCTCACTGCAGTGCTCAGCATATGCTTAGTACCAGTGCTTTTTGGTTAAAGCCTTAAACAGTGCCTGGACCATTAGGTTGTGGTGCCACAAAAGGCAATGGAGATGTGCCAGGAACGCTCCTGCTCTCTCTAACCCTGAGGAAATGCCACCCCTCCAGTATACTCATTTACACTCTAAGGTCAAATACTCCATCAGCCACACATGCACGTGTTTCACAGAGGCCTGCCCATGTCATCACTGCTACACTTTTTACTCTTCTGCATGAAAGATTAGGGGAACTGTGAATTATTGTTTCTGTGCTGAGAAAGAGATCACTAACCTTGCATGATTGTGAAACACAGGCTCAGGGCTCCCCCAGGGTCTGAAGCAGTGAGTGAAAGCTCTGAGGTTTTTGGTTGTATGTGTTTATTTCTGCAGCAGAAAAAATGACTTTGGGAACACTGTGTAAGTGAGGAACAACTCCTCAATAAAAAACATAATCAGTCTGCCTTAATTTATTATGAATTTCCAGGGTCATCTGTCTGTTGAGGCTCTCTAATAGCCATATCTGTCATATGACAAGTGTTTTTAGAAATAAATATAGCCTAACCTTGTTATAAGGATTATTGCCGGGGCAAGTGAAAGTGTTCATGTGTTTGCTGTGCCAAACACCCTGGCTGAATAGCTTCAGTTCTCGTGTTCTGCTACACATGAAGTTCACGAGTCTAGCAGGAAGTCCAGATTTGGGTGGGCTCTGCAGGACTCCCTCTCATTATTATTATTTTATCATGCAGAGATGTAAGTGGGAGAAGGAGCTCTCACCAGACCCATGAAAGGAGTGACAGAGATCAGCTAGTGGAAACATCTTGGAAGGGTCTAAGCCAGTTCCTCCCAACAGCTCTACAAAATCTCCCACTCCTGCACAGCCTGCTGATGGTTTCTAAAAAGATAAAGATTAAAATTTATTTATTATATATCTTCAAAATGTAACCATTCTCCAGACATGACTGCGGTCAATAGCAGGTCTTAGAAGTCCTTCATGCTCAAACCTGTGAGAAATCAGATCGTTCTTATCCCCAGTAATAATTCTTCAATTTGACATTAGCAAGTTAATGTTCTTTAGAGATTCCAAAGAAAGACCTAAGTGGGCTCTGAAAATTACAGCTAGGTAAAGTGTTGATTCAATTGATTTCAGTGCAGATAAACAATCTGATCCTAGGGTTTAGGCATGTAATTAGATTAATCGAGTCATGCACTGACGGTGTGCCCACACTTGGCTGACAGGCAGTAACTTAAGCTCCACTGTATCGTACTTTTAAATTCCTAAGCAATAAGAGTTACTAAAATGTGCTATTGCAGCAAAGTTTAGATGAAGTAGGAATTAACCAAAACAGTATTTTTGCAGGGCAGTAGCTTACTCTATATTACACCTACCAATCCTTTTTTCTGAAAGTTCGTGCTGTTTGACAAAAGTATCTTGCGCAGACCCCTTGCACTCCTTTGGCCTCTGACCCGTATGCTGCTGCTTAAGCGTTTGATTTCTTTACCTGTTCTCCTGTTCTAGTCCCTTGTCTGCCCGCTGCTGAATAAACCAACTCTTTTGGCCCCCCTCTCAAAGGCCAGTTTTGGACACATTTTGGACACATCTAATCATCCTGAGTGATCAGTCAGTCATGTTGCCACTGGTTCACAGACATCAAGAGGGAAGATGGAGCTCCTGGAGGGGCAAGGGCATCTAGCTTTGACTGCAGAACTGGGTCTACAACTCTTTATAGCTAGTTTATAAGGGAAGAAGATGAGTTCTCCTTGCACACAAAAGGCTTAAAATTTAATTGCCTTGTTTTGCCTTTTTTTCTTGGCTAATAAAGTGGAGGTCTTGGAGGTCTCCCTCTTTCTGATAAGGGAGGGTCAGAGTCTCTGTGAACGACTAATTAGTTTGAGACGAGTAATCTGGCGTTCCAAATCCACACTTCATTTAATGCTTGGCTGATTTTGTCCTCAGATGCCACTCCGCAAGCTGAATTCCCTGTCTGATCATTAGCTGGTCTCTCTCCGCGCTTGCAACCCTGCTCCTTGATCCGGATGACTTCCCACCTGCACTCAGCCCTTTCCTTCCTCAATGTCTGCATCCTGCTTCGTTCCCTTCACCATATGAGCAAGACTTAATTGACTCCTAAAAACTCCACGAATCCCTCCAGTGACCTCCCCGAGCCTCCTTCCCACTGAACATGCACCTTGGAGTTCATCACCCAAAATTCAGCCCTGCTTTCTTGTGCCACAGTGAAATGGATCTCACCAGTTTCCAGTGACTTCTTCCTAAATCTCGGACCTCAGTATTACATTGTGAAAGCACTCCTTGTAGCTCCTCTTCCTGTGTCACAACCCTTTTCAGCCCAGGTTCGAAGACCAGCACCCTCCCAATCTATCATCTTTTCTGCAATATTTAAAGATCAGTTCCTGTTGCTGATCAGCACACAAGGCTAAACTTTTTTGCTCATTTCTTAAATCAACAAAAAAATATTTGGTACCTTCACCCACGCTGCCTATTATGCTTGGGAACCACACACAGACCCAAATAGCTCTTTCTTCATTTTGCTCTAAGCCCTTCTTTAAAACTTGTCTTTGATGCAATCCTCTCAAAAATGCAAACTAATGTGCAAAGACCCCTATATGTTGCCCTGACAAAGACTCTGTCACTTTTTTTTTGGTCTGCCTGCATCCATCAGTTGTCTTCTGTATTGCCACCTTCTTGGGTCCTGTGCCTGGACAGCACCTTGCACGTGGGAGTCCTGAGCCCTGACTACATTTCAAACACTTGCAATCCCAGCGAAGGACCTAGGCCACCAGTCGCATTGGCAGCAAAATAACAAACTTCATTTTCCCTTTCCCACGGTGTCTGAGGGCCAAATTCTGGTCCTACCTTTGTGGACATTTTAAAATTTACACTTTTTCAGAGCTCCTGGGTACAGGGTGGCAGCAACAGCTCTTGTCCTCTCCTACCTGGCCACTGGCTGCCAGCAAGCACCCAGATGCTGCAGCCAAACCTCAGCCCCTGTGCTGCGTGCCGGAAAAAATGGAGCAGAGGATGCTCAGCACACTGAGCAGGGGATCTAGTGAAAATACAAATGTGTTTACAATAAGTACCTCAATATCTAATCGGCGTCTGTTCAGAACCGCTGCTGCTTTCATTAGCTTAAATGCAGACAGACAGCTCTCTGGGCAACTGCTCTCTTCTTTCTAATGAGAATCTTAGCCTTTGTTATGGCAAGCAATATTTACATGCCTTAATGGTACTTTGCATAATTTGATTGCCTCTGCAACATTACAGGGACAATAGCAACAGGGACAGACCCAGCTTCGATCTCTGTGGGGGAACCAGAGCCCACAGCAGTTGCACATGTGATCCAGAGCATGCACGCCTTAACAACCAGTGCTGACGGCAGAGGCTACCCCTGCTTCACCCCCTCCTCCTTCCCTCTTCCAGTCTCAGGAAAATTGCACTTGGTAGTAATTTATTATGGAACAAAAAAACCTCACCTTTAAAAAGAGGCCGTTTAAATGTCCCAGGATAAGATCAGATATTTTTATCACCACTGGGTAAATTATAGAAAAGCTGCAGTTTCTGTGCTGATGAGGAATGACCATGGTAAATCTTCCAGAAGGAGTCTGAGAGATGACATTGCAAGCTGGGGCACAGAGAGAAGGTGCAAGAGTTAGTTGTGCAGTCATCATTGCCTGCATGTAGCAAAATCATGTATGTTTGGTACTCACAAAGAACAGATGATTTCATTACTGAGATGTATAACCAAATGCTGAAAAAATATGTTTTTTCTGCATTTGTTCTCTAGAAATTCCCTGTTCATTGGGGGGTGCCAGTTTGAAGGAGGCTAAATAGGGATGCAAAGCCTTCATTTAATTCTGTATTTATTTTGTCTTGTTATTTCCTGACATTGCTATATATATAAATATAAAAAAAACCCTAAGTCTTATTCTACTTCTCTTAACTAAGCAGTTCCTTACCCTGAAAAAATTGAAACTAGAGCAGAAGAGTGCTGACTTTATCTTAAACTTGAAGTTCAACCATTCAGGTAAGACAGTAAGTTATCCTCTCTGCATATGCCTAGCTGGGATGCAGCCCAAGGGGATCTCCATGCAGACATGGAGCTGTGCAATTTCTTCTGCCTGCGCTCCAAGGTGAATGAACACAAGCCAGCTCCAGCAGTTGCACAGAATAATCGCATTCATGGGCACAGAGCCACATCAATGTGGAGACACAGCTTCCAGCCTCATGTCTGAGTAATCTGGCGTAAGAGCAGGGCAGGTATGCTGTTATCTTCAGCCTTTGCATGGCAAGGCAGATGAACCAGACTGGCCTGAATAATAGTTGTCAAATATTTAAGCCAGATCTCCTGTCCTGTCTTGAAAAAAATTATGCAAGTAACCACCATTTGTACCTTGCCAGCTCTGAGGCTTAGGGAAATAACCTGCAAGTAGACCCTCGTAATCAAATATCACTTTTCACATAACTGTTCAATACGCTGTTTGTACTGTTGAACATTTTCAAATATTTTTTCCTTTTTCTTCATCGAGAACTAAAAATTGCTGAGCATAAAATCTCTTCGTGAATACTGTTTGTTCCAACCAAACGTGGCTGAACATGACAATATTAGACTGAAATAGATCTTCTTTGAAACAGTCAACTTTTGGCTCCTGAACGTAGAAGCCCTGCTTAAGTTATGTTTTATACTTCACTAATTTTCTTTTTTGAGACATATACTGAGCCTAGATCAAATCCTCAGCCATGCAGGTGCATGTGGGTCCACTGGAGTGTTATTGGAACTATTTCAGTGCAGATAGTATCAGAGAGAGCAAACTGATATATTCATTTTGATTTCTGCCCAGAATGCAAGCCCATTTGAAAAGACAAAAATCAGACTTACGGAAAAGGTTGGCATTTTTCTTGACAGTGACAGTAAATCCATTGCCTGGCTGGTGAATCCTGAAGAAGATCATTGCCACGTTCTGCGATGACCTGATGCTCCTCTGAATATTACCACTTTCACAAAAGTCTACATATCTTTGAGAAGTGGGGAGGGGATGGTCCAAGGAACTAGGAAATTTCTCTCCTTTGAGTATCCAGCCATCAAATACCTAAAGGCATTCAAGAATATAAACCAGAGTTTTTTGTTTTCTGTTTTTTTAATTATTCTGCCAGTTTAAAAAGGACACAAAGTATTGCAGAGATAACCTGCTGGTTTCATAGACCTTTGTTATTCTGACACCAGATGACTTGTTCGAAGTCTCCAATTAAAAAGAAATACTTTGTACTTCTGTATTTCCTGATATTTTACTAATTATTCAACCAAAATTCAGGAAATGGATGTGTATACATTTTAATGTCATTTTTACTTCCTTCAAGTGACAACGTTGGCGACATTTTAGAAGGAGGCAACTCTTTGTTCCATCATCAAGTTAGCATCAATTTGGGGATTTATTACTGTTGTAATTCCACTGTTATTAAGCCAAGTGTTTGAACAACTTGATTTGGAAGCTACATCAAACATAGGTCACCCTTTTCAAGCTCTAGGCATTAATTCCATTGACATGGCCCGTAATTTTCCATCATACATGCTGCTTTACAGCTGGTCTCTAGTTGGCCTGGAGGCATTCCCGAGCATTGATGCTTCAGGGTGGAAGAGCAGCGGTTTAGGAGAGGAATTACTGACAGAGGTATTGCTCGCTTCTGCATCTTCCAGCTCATCCTAACCACTACAAAGCAGAACAAATGCTGCCTACTTGGCTGGATCTTAAGCAGCAACAACTACAAATTGTTCCTTCACAACCAAAATAGCAACAAATTTGCCCTCATCATGTTCAGGGAAACGTGTCAGACGTATGTCAGAGCTAGAAATCTGCATTAACTCTAGCGTAGCTGAACAGTTACCTTCCTTGCTGTTCCAATTGCCTCCTAGCTGCTCTCACTTGGTAATTTCTTCTGCACTTCAGTTGTTCTTTGCTGATACTTTGAATGTCTAAGGACCAGATTCTGCCTCTGCTTAGGTGAGTAATCCTAACGTGAATATGCGTGGGACCTTCTTATGGCAGAGCTGCAGAATCAGTCTCTGGGTTTTCTAGAACTGCAAATTTTCTGAAGTAATGAGATGCGAGTGCTCAAATTACATGAGGGGAAAAAAACGTCTTTATAAATTCTGTATCATAATAAACAAACTGAGGGCCCCCACAGTCAAAGAGAAAGGAAAACTAGAAAACCTCGAAGGTCTCTTGTCATTTTTCTAGCCTTTACACATGGCTGTAAGTCTAGGTGCAAAATCCTGAAATCAGCCTCCCCAGCACAGCCCATAGCTAGGGCAGGACAGCATTTGAAGAGATCCCAGCCAGAAGTAAAGGACAGAGAGAGAGGATTCCACAAGGGAAAACAAGCAGGAGGGCAGCATCTCTCCAAGGGAGAGATGAGGGGCTAAAAGACAACTTTCCTTACGCCGTCTCCTCCTCCTCCTCAGAGCTCAGCTCACTGTCAGGCAGGATGGGGTCTGTGCCGTGCACAGCTGCTGCAGTGCAAAGGGCAGAGTGCAAGGTGAGGGGAGGGAGCAGGCACCTTCGAGCCTCCCCTTGTCTCCGGAACTGAATTCAGGACTTGGCCAACATTTCTCCCTACCAGGAAAACGCTCTGATAAAGTTTGTTGGTTCTGGAATGTAAATGGCTCTGAGTCATGAAATTCATTCGAGTGAATGCCCTGAAGAGCTCTAATAGGGCCATTTAAAAGAAAGACTGAAACGATCCACTCAATAAACAAAATGCTAAATGAGCATAGAGCGGAGATCTTGGAGCAGAAACAGCAGTTTAGAGAGCAGTGTCATTATCCGCAGGGTTCATATGATTCACGGTGTTACAAAAGCAATAACAAAGCCCTCCTAATCAGGCTGAGAGGGTTGGCTTGTATAGACTAAACTTTTCTTTTCAAACTATCCCCCAGATACAGGAACTCAACAGAGGTGTGCTCTTCAGTCTGGGAAAATAAAATTCCTGGAGAAGTTCAGGAGAGGCTGTGCTGTGGCAGGGAGACGGAGTCTCCGCCTGCATCAGACTGTGCCTTGCGGGGACAGGCTGTTCCCAAGGGTCTGAGGGAGGAGGGACAAGACGTCCCACAGGCAGCTGCTTGGCAAAATCCTGTTCTACCCGCACGCACACGCACTTGTGTGCACACACATTCATCCATCCCTTCTGCACATAACCCCACACTTGAATAACTGGAGGAGAGGAAGGGAAGAGCAGCAGGACTTGCCAGCTTACCTTCAGGAAATCGCCTCCTTGGCAGTCAATGTTCACAAAGTCATAGTCTATGGTGATGAGCTCCTCAGGGTCCCCGATGAAGAAGGTGGCACAGTGCAGCTGGGGCTGCTCTGCAGTGAAGGTGAACTGCCCCTCTATGCTCAGCATGTCAATGCATCCTGCAGAAACAGAGCCCCGGGGACATGCCTCAGCCCTCCTCCAGGGAGGGAGACCTGGCGCCACCTCCGACAGCGCGAGCTGCCAGCAGCGAGCGGGAAAGAGGAGGGAGAGAGAGGGAGAGACCCTCCGCTGAGGATGGGGGAAGGGGGTCAGGGAGGCTCTGCTGAAGGAACAACGAGCTTGCTGAGCACTAAGGAGACAACAGCAACTCGGCATGTGTGTGCGCGAGTGTGTGTGATGAGAGAGAGAGGCACTGACATGCTGAAGCATCTCTGAACTGAAAACTGTGTGTGTGTGCGCGTGTGTGTATGCATGTGCATATGCATGTGCATGCAAGTATATATACTCTCACTTCCTTCGAATTTCTCTCTAATCACAGCCTTTCCACCCATCCCTTCCCCTGGAGCTCACTGCCCTTCCCTGAAGGTCACCTCCATCCCAGGGACATAGGCTGGTCACCTCCACCCTACTCCTTCTGGTCAGGACGCCAGCTCTGAGCTCACCTCTTCTTCCTTCAGAGCCCTATTTCCATCTGTCTGCCTTAACTACAGTTTCCTGAGTTTTTAAAACGTTTTTTCCTTCCCCTCCGCTTCTCTCAAAAATTACTGGCAGCCCCCTCGCTCCCAAGCAGCCCCCTTTCCTCTCCCCTAGTCCCGAGCTCTCCCCTGTGTTGGGAGTCCCCAACAGAGAACTAAAGAAACTCACTGAGTGACCGCCGGTAGATCTGCCCTGCCGACAGCTCTCGTTTCAGATCTTCGCTGAGGAGTAGAAAAGGCTCATCTTCACCAGCATCCCTCACCTGGTGAGGGAAACAGGGTAAGAAGAGGCTGGGACAAAATGAAACGTGGTCCCCTCTCTGTACCTCCCTGGAATTGGCACTGGCAGATTAAATCCCTCCTCCAAAAATGGTGTAGCTGTGGAAGAGCTTTGTCAGAAACCTGCCAAGGTCTGAGGCAACCTGCTTGAGAGAGGAACAAACCTGGCACGAAAGAGATGAGCCCAGAAGTCCAGCACTCAGCAAGTCTCACAACTCCTTAGCAAAAATGCAAGTTTGAGAAAAGGGAAGATAAACAAGAGAAATGAGGAGGGGGGAAATGCCTGTTGCATTAAAATTGTAGTTAAGTGTTGGTTTGTGCGGGGGGGGGTGGGGAACGGGAATAGGAAGGGAGAGATGAAAAGCAGGATGCTCTGAAGCTGGAAACGCAAGTTGGAAGAAAGTGGGAAAAGCCCAGCGTGGCGCATTGCTCACCTCTAGGTATCTGGTTTCCCCCTTCAGGGCTGCCAGGAAGATGAGAACGAAGTGGCACTGAAATCGGAAAGCAGAAGGCATGCTGGCACTTCTGTCGCGTCCCTCCCTCTCTCCCAGGGCCACGCTTCTCTCAGCCTGTGCAGATAGGCAGCAGCCGGTGGGGTATCTTTGACAGACTCTTTTTATAGAGCGGTTGGGAGGGGAGGCACTTGGTCCCCGTACTGATAGGGTAACCCATGGTAACTGAATTCCTCTCGCAGTGACACAGTACGTGGGTATGACGAGGGTCCAAATCACAGCCACAAATTTCCAAGCCAGCCGCACTCTCCTCGCTGGCAGATGTCTTCTCTACTTACCTTTGTCTGGCAAAGCTAAAAAAGCTCTCGGGAGCTGCCTGCACCTGGGACACTGGCAAACTACATGCATTTCCCGTTACTCAAAGGCAAAGTAAGAAACAAGGCACCCCCCCGTGCCCCCGGCACAGTGAGGGCATTTCGGACCTGCAAAGAGCAAGGGCCACAGCGGCGCCTCCCGGCTCCCTCTCGGCATGGAGCAGTGCCTGCGCTGCCGCCGAGGCCCCGACACCAACGGGGCGCTCCTGGCCCCCTCGCCGGGCATCAGCTCCTGCCCCAAGCGCAACAGGAGCCCTAAGCCGCGAACCTGCCTGTTTTCCCCTGCCCTCCCCCATGGGGCTCCTCACTGGAGCCAGCTCAGGTGAAGAAAAAGTGGATTAGTGCCAGGGTGGGAAGGGCCAGAGGAAACTCCCTCAGCCGCCCTCCCTGGCAGCCCGGCACCGGCACCGGGAGCCGCCCCGGCTCTCGCGGCTGCGGGGGAGAGGAAGGGTCCTTCAGAGGGCCAGGACGGGCACCACCAGGGCTCCCCTAGGTTAAGGGCAAGGTCAGGCCACATCCCAGGCCTCCCGGCCAGGCTCCCAACAGAGCAGGGACCATGGAGCACCCCAGCCAGGTGCTCGCAGGTCCTGGCTCCATCGCACCCACTCTTGTGGCCCCGCAAGGCTCAGGGACACTCCAGTCCTCCTAGTCCTGCACCAGCAGCTGGGACTATCCACATGTGTAGGCAAAACCAGACAGCCCTCCGTGCCAGACACGGCTTTCGTACAGAAATCGGGAAAACGGGGTTCCCAAGGGAGTATTTCCCGCAGAACAGCTACTCCTCCTCCAGTTTCTCAGCCGTGATCCTCAAGGGAGATCTGCAGAGTACCTTCCAAAGCTGAGCTTGGGGGTTAAAATTCATAACTCTGCAGAGTCCTAAAAACCATTAACTCAGCAGAGACATTAATTTTATGGCTTATTCTGGTTTTCCCCCATCCTGACCCCAGATGAACCCACAATGCTCTGCAGACAGCGATTACCCTTTTTCGGTCACAGATCTCCCGCTAACGTCATCTTCTGCTCTACTCTTCTCTGACAAATTGTCACTTCAGTAAGTAGGACTTCAGAAATACAGACTCCAGCCTTGCAAAGCTTTAAGTGTGCTGCTTCTGCTTTAGGTCTGAGGACTTCTATATCAAAAATTAAAAAAAAAAAAAAACAAAAAACACACTACTTGTTGCTCTAATAGGAGATCTACGGATCCAGCTTTATTACTACTTTTATGTGAACTATATTTCCCCACCACTTCTGTGGTTTCACCATATCTATGTGGCTTTCAAGAGCATAAAGAGTATTAAGGAAATAGAAGAAAGGCATATTATTTTTGAACTTTGACATCAAGTTGCTTTTAAAGGTTACTAAAACTGCTTTGGGGGACTGAGTAGTTAACTGTTGGATATGTTAATCCAGTCTTGGTTTGTCTTCATGTACTTGCCTTGCAATGTTTAAATATGGCAATTTTAGGCAAGGATTATCAGAAACACCAAGGGAGTTCAGAATCCAAAATCCTTTGAAATTCTCTAGGAATTACAAAGTTTCTTGGAAAACTGCAGGGTTCAGCCCCTCTTGCATTATCTGACAATGGGAAGGTTGCTAAGGGTGGCAAGAGGAGCCCCTGGGACCATCAGGACCCCAAGGGCCCAGAGCAGGCCTCCATGCATAGGCAGCAGGAGAACCCAGCATTGTTTGTTCTCTTATCACACATCCACTTTCTGAAGGGATGCAGGAAGTCAGGATTACAGCATAACAGACAGCTCTTTACTTGTTCTTGAGAGCAGGTCCAGAAAGAGTCAGAGTTTTGACTGAAGCGCCTGGAAGTGGCACCTGAAGCTCTGCTTCAGCCCCAGTAACAGTCCAGGCCCCCCTCCCCTCCCCCACAAGGCACTTTGCAGAGCCTAGGCCCGGTTTTGGCTGGGGGTGTCCCAGTTACCCTGCCAGCCACCAGCCTAAGCACTCAGCCGCTGAGTCTTTGAATATCTTCAAGAAAGAAGAGAGAGTGTGCTTCATTACTTGTGAATTTCACCAGTTATTGAAGATTTGGTTAAATTCAGCTGTAAAAAAAGAGTAAAGAACAAATGACGCTGCATCTAAACCATTTGCCCAATATGACAAATGAGTTTGTCCATTGAACCAGCTGTGAGGTTATCTGCTCAGAAAAAAAGTGTACTGATAGCAACATCAGCATATTTTAAGGCCTTGCCCGTGAAAAGCTCAGAGCTGGGCTAACGTGGCATTAACTGGTGGGGGTGCCCAGACTAGCAGGTAACCCTTGGGGCTGGCTGGAGGACAGCAAGCACCAGGCAGGTGAGGTATGGAGACTGCCCCTCTCTAGAGGCCTAGAAGCCACCTCAACATCTGTTGCAATTCCTTAGTCACATGGCACCTATGACTGGTTTGTGTGTCTTGTGCAACACCTGCAAGGTTTTTTTTTTCATTATAAAGAATATCTTTAACGCTCATGTTGGAAAACCTAAACTAGGGCTTCTGTTGCTGTGAACATGGAGCTTGTTTTTAACAGAGGTGCTAATGCAACTTGTTGTCTACTCTGCATCATCTTCTACCTTGCACTTCAGCTCTGCACTCGGTCAGAGCTGATGAAGCATGATGACATCCTGCCCATCCTCGTAGCAAAGCTCTTCGCTTAGAGCTTTTCAGTGCTTGAAGTAATTCCCTGTGCCCTCAGTCCTCTAAACCCTTAAATCACTTCCTCTGTGCAGCTGTAACACCTTCAGAACAGCATGTATTTGGGATGGAGAGGCAAAGAGGCACAGTTTAGGCTGTCAGCCCACTGCCTGCCCGCACCCATGGCCTTGCCTCTGCCTTTCATTCCCTCCAGACCCAACTCAAAAGTGAATGCTAGAGGACAGGAGGGTTTTGTGCTCGCCTTTTGGAGGGACCACTCTGAGGGAAGAAAGAGGTTCACCTTCCAGTCCTACAGCCCAAATGCTGGTGAGCAAGAGGACAAGGGATACCACCTCCTCACTGAGCACCGTTTCTTCCTCATAGGGTAACAGAGGTCCCCTCTCCTGTCTGAGATTGCTTGTCTAGGCCCCTGCTCTAGCTCTGTTCTTATTTAAAGCCACTGGCAGAAACTGAACTCTTGAGGAAATGCGATTATGACTAACAAAGCAAAGAAAAATCAGCAGTTTGAACAGGGTTCAAAATGTTCATACAACATCTTGGAAGTTAAAAGCACCTTAAATGCGATATGAGCCCTTGGGCAACTGAGGAGGGTGCCATTTTTCTTTCATTAGGTTGAGTCATGATAACACTTCATAGGACAATTTTTTTTGTTAACATCAAATTTATATAACATCATAAAACACATTTCCAATCTGACCCTGCTATGGGCTAAATAATCCAGTTCCTCTCATATTATTAACACCTTGTCTCTGCTGGCAAACATTGTGGCCATAATTCACTTCTGGAGCAGCTCCTCCCCAGCATAACTGATGGGAAGGCGTCCCACTGGTAAGCTGCTCGTTGGAGCACGAGAATCACCCGACACCACAATGCTGTGCTGCTCTGATATGGCTCAGAGGCACTGCTGGGGGGACCTCAGCCATTGCAGAGCCTCAAGTTGTTACAGCAGTGGGGTGGGGGTGTGGTGTGTGTGTGGGGGGGTGTAGTATGGGAGGGGGGTGTGTGGGTGGATGTTTTAAATGCCTTTCAGCTGCACACTTGGGAGAACCCACCTGCCCCATGGTGGAAATTCTCCATATTGTGCTCAGAGCCTGTAGGTGTCTTGTCAGCTATTATTCCAGAGAAGAGATCCCAGCTGTGGTGAGAGGTGGAGAAAATACAGCTGAATAAAGCAAGTAGTGAAACAAACCCCATTTAGCCTCCCCCATGGAGAATAAGCAGCGCTCTGCACTATAATACAGGTAAGTGTGCTTCCTTTCCCGCAAGGGTAAGGTGATCAGTACAGTAAAACTATGACTATGCCCTTGGTATTGGGATTTGTTACTGAGCAGCACTTGAGCTACAGATGCCAGGTAGAGACTTGCCAGGTGCTATGAAGCAAATGGGACCTCTGCTGTCCAGAAGGGTCCCTTGAGCCTTCAACTTGCCAAACCACCACCCTACCGTGCTTCAATTCTTGTGAAAGACCATTTTATTTCAGCACTAGCTTCATCACAAACATGTTGTAGGCCCTGGCCTCCATTCTCTCCACTCAGTAGAAATATCACCTTTAGCACAGCTCATCCACTGGGATGCATCTTAAACCCCACCATTTCTTCCCAGCCAAGCACCTCCTTCCTCAGTTGCAGCCTGACTCCTGGTACAAGTGGCCAGAGCAGACTGAGCCCTCCTTCTAACACTAGAGCTTTAAACAAGAGTTAGTATTACTATATAGACACTTATCCCCCATGCAAAGCCCAGCTCCTTTCACCCCAGGAAGTAAGTAATTCTGGTGCCAGACCACTGCTGTGTCCCACAAGGGCCCTCTCTGCTCCTCTGCACCAAGCAGCTTCATGAGCAGCAGCAAGCCTGCAGTGATACAACCCCAAGCACGTGAGCAAAGAGGATTTCCCCTTCTGTCTTGGGCACTTTGTCCTCAGCTGTTAGTGCAGATTTTTCACTGCTGCTCAGAGTGCTGGCTGAAGAGACATGACACAGGGCAACACAGTGAGAGGTATCTGGCTGAACTTTAAACTTCTTATTGTGTTGCTAAACATTGCACTGAGTTGCATTTATTTCCCTTATGCTTGACCCTGGTGTGACTCAAAACTAATTTAAGGACTGGCTCTTTCATTCCCCCATGGTGTCTGGGGGATGTAGCACTATCCAGTCCTTGCTGTTTATCATGTGGTAGCAAGTCTCACACCAGTGTTCATGTTAAAGGGCTAAAGGCACAACAGCAGGTGGTCTTGTTCAATCAGTTACCAGTGCTCAACCATCTCCCAGCATCCCTTCACTTCCAGTTAACATCTCCCCTCTTCCTCTAATCTCTTCTGGGTTGTGTCAAGATGCACAAAGCAGAGTGTGAGCAGACCCAGCAAGTACACAGCACGTTCCAGAAGTTGAGCAAGATGCTTTGCCCCACCAACATGAAGTGTGGGCTGCTCTTTTGGCCACAGACCCTGTCATTGCTCTGAGCCCATCCCCTGCTTCACAGCCAGTGGGCAGCTTCCCTAGTTGTGTCCCATTCCATGAAAAAAGAAAGCCCAGGCCAGTGCTCTCCTTGAGCATTAGTATTAGGGCTGTCACCCCACTTGGTATGGAGCTACCATTTCTGATTCCCATGTATTACCTCTACTTTCCCCTCAGGGAATGTTTTCAAATGGCTGCATGAAGCCAAGTTTTATCATATGAAGAGCCCATAACTGTATGATGATACCAAAAGATACAAGTTATTTTTAAAAGAATCAAAGCTTAATAAATTCTTTATTAACAAAGGAGTTTGGATGGCACAAGAAATCCTTCTTATGATGGTAATCACCACAGTTCTGACACTAAGCATTCAAAATAGCTATGTGTTTCTTCATAGCTTTTGCTCTACGTAAGGCGTTTTACACTTACCTCCTTAATACTCTGTGACAAGCCTCTCTCTCCCTGTAAAGAGAGCACATCGCAGTTGGAGGTGCCACATAAGTCCTCCCTTAGTCCCACTGGGGCAGGTTTAAGAGCTGTTACGCAGAGTTGTCCTTCCCCCTGTAGCTTTGGCAGTTACCACCTTCCACAGTAGGGACATGTGCACCGTGCGGGGAGCCACATCCCACCACTGAACATCACTGCCCTTTCCATTAAGAGAATGTGCTACACTTGGTAGTGTCTTTGCTCATAAGAGTAAATTAATTGTTGAGGTACCTCATGCAGCACCCCTCTGTCTCCAGCACAGGCACTCACCACCTCACCCCAGCACTCTGCATCACTGCCCAGCACCTAGCCAGAAGGCAAACTAGCACAGAGCCAGAACACAAACATGGAGAGTTTACTAGCACCTCCAAACTCTGTTATCTGAAGGGCCTAAAATGTGACTGCCAGATCCCTTAGGGCCATGATGGTGGCCGTGATCATGACTACTTTTGGGGACTGTTTAACAGCATACAGGAAATGAGTTTGATTACTGCCACGGTAGTCATCAATAGGCAAGCATCCTTTCTGCAAAATGTATTAGTATAACTAGTGCAAGTCCATTTAAGCAGCTAGGCTACAGACATACAGTAGGAAAGGTACAGTTCAGTGACTAAAGTAACTGAGTTGACCCTATTGCTGCTTTGATACTTTCCTCTTATAAAAACCTAGTTATGGTTGCAGCTAAAGGTGAGCATTCCCAGCAACAAAATGCAGAGTTCAAGATCACCTTTTATGCTTCATCTCTTTACTCTTGCACTGCAGTGTGAGACAGGTTTCCTAAGAGCACATGGTCTAACCTACCCAAGACTCCTCCCTTTGAGATCGGTGGATATTTCTGTCATTGACTTTTGCCACTATCTGTCTGTCCCAGTTCTGTGAGCTCGCATAGTAAAATCCACTACCTCTTCCCGAGCCTTGCCATTTATCTCTCTGATAATGACACTTCTATTACTTTTTTGTGTGTCTCTAAATTGGCTTTAAATAGAGCTGAACTTTTGGTGAGGTGAAGTAAGGGTAGCTTGTTAACTCTGGGCAGTTTGACACAAGAGATGTGTGATTTGTCACATGGAGTGGTTTAAAGAAATGACAAACGCATGTGATTTATAAACTGAAAGACTATCAGCATCACACAGGCTTGATGATAAGTGTTGCATTAACACTTTTATGGCACTGAATTAAAGCAAGGACCGTGAAGCTTGCAGTTTAGCAGGTTACAAATAATCAAGCAAACATTATATTTGGACACTGAGATTACCCTGAGGGCGATTATCACTACCAGTTTTGCCTGTGACTCAGCCCAGAGTCTACACAAAGCAGCCAGGACTAAGAAGTGGGAGTACAGAGAAGTTTTCTTCCAGGAGGCAGGAAAGAGATGCCAGATGGGGATGACTGGAGATGATGTGCCAGGTACCATCAGAAGCCATGCAAAGTGTGCCCCTCTCTGCTTGCTGAGCTTCTTGGGGGGGGGGGGTTGGGGAGGAAGGTGCTTGAGCAGGGGCTGCCTATTCTGGACTCCCTGCCCAGAATCTCCCCTTCACAAGATCCAGTGCAAGAAAATATGGACCCTGGAGAAGCCTGAAACATGCTGCCTCAGAGGCAAGGAGTCTGGTAGATGCCACCACATTTATATCTCAACAGATCAGTGCTGGGCTGTATCAGCCCCTGCCTAATGCTGCAGCTGCCCTGAGCAGTCCCCCCAAGAGCCTCTTGCAGGCACAATGCCCTTGCAGAGAAGTAGACTGCTTTCCAAAGCATGACACAATTATTGCAATAGCACTGTACTTGAAGGCGTACCCCTCATGCCCCACATTATACCATTTGCCAGACCTGCAGAGAGCACGGGCTGCAGCAGCCTCTTCCACCACCTTTGCACCACATGGCCCCCAGCGTTCACCCAGTGACTCAGCCCCTGCTGCTCTCCTCATGTTTGCTGTTCAACTCTTGAGTAACTAGAGCATTTGCCATTTTCACTTTCAGTGCAGGAGTCACTTTATTATTCAAAATATAAAATTTTCAAGTGTTTCAAAGATCTCAATATTTCTACATATCACGTTCCAAAATTTGTTAGATCTGGATCACTATGAAGAGGACCCACAAACCACCCACAAATTCCCACTTTAAGAAGTGGTATCATAAGATAGTCACTTCACCTGAAAAACTCCTATCCTTGAATAGGAGAACTGTCTCTTTGATTAAGTCTTTCTCATCCAGGGAAAGAGCTGTGATTTAACACAGTCCTCTCCAATAGCCTTAGGTATTACAGTAATGGGTCCATTTCCAAAATGCTGTGGGAGATAACACAGTTCAACTAGTCAATATGTCAAGTAAGAGATGCTAGGCATAGCCAGCATAATGCTATACTTATCCTTTCAACTGCTCCTACCCCTTAGTCTTTTATTCTTCACTTGCATGTAATTCATTTCTAGCCATCCTATCTAGTACCATATAGGATTCAGTGCCAAACACATTGATCAGGTAGACTTCAAACACTTTTGGATGAAAAGAGTGGAATATTTTGTATTGATGTAAGAGTCAAAGTTTGAAGAATTGAAATCACCTAGTCAGCATTTTTCAACCTCCTAAAAAAATCTAAAAATAGCTTCACTTTTGATAAAAGCTTCCACAAACCATCTTTCACCTCTGGTCTACCAATGTGTTTTTCTTCTCAAACAGAGATCTTACTTGGCTTTCAAAGACCGATTGGTTGCCTTCACTTCATCTTACTCCTGTGCACTGATAATGGTGAAAATTTTCCCTGAACAACTACCGAATTAGGCCGTTGACACAAGGGCAAGAAGTTCTGGTTCACCTAGCCAAGCTACTAATGGCTTAAAGGGACAGAACTCCCCATCTCCTGCAGATCAGCTGCAGAGCCCTGCTTGCTAATGTTATGCAGTGTCCATAGCTGGAGCCATCAAAAACCTCAACTTTCTTCAGCTTTCTCAGCTTTGTCTTTTCTTTTCCAGTTCCCCAAACACAGCCATACCTAGTACTCCAGGTGCTTCAGTTGCTCTTTTGCTCTTGGTGGCACATTCTTCCATGTTTTTCCTGCCATAGCCTTATTTTGCATTTCCATGTAGCGTGTTTCTGAGTTTCTGCAACTACTCTGAATGTACAGTCGTAATAACCCACAGAGACTAAGGATTCATTCAAAGCCAGCATATCACGGGATTATTTTCAACAATTTCTCACAAGACCCCTACTGTTTGTCTTCCCCCCACTTCAGCAAAGTACCTGTGTTCTGAGCAACAGCTCCTTCTATCTTCCTCTCAGCTGCCTTGTTACAACATTTGCCCTTTTTCAGACATATCCTTATTTAACCAACCAGCTAAAGAGAAAGACAATTTTCCATTGAAAGCTAATTTGAAGTCTCAAGCACATGCCCTCAGCTGTTGTAAAATTATGCCACTAAGTGCAACGGGCTCCGTTGTTTTACATCAGCTGAGACTCTACTTGCTAGGGCAAAATAAGTGGATGCAGCTGCAGTTCTCTTCCTTGGGAGTTGTCCCTCTTACACAACTGATTGCAGGTGGCTGAAATTTGATCTTTAAAAAGATAAGCTTTTCTTTTTTGCCTTTTTTTTTTTTTTTAAAGAGTATCTAGTGAGGTTCATTCATCTACTGTATCTGGATGGCTACCCAGGGCACGTAAACCGACATAACCCAGCTCTGAGGAAAGGACGTGGACGGTGTTAGCTCAGAAAATAGATCACTGCATCATAAACAAAACATTATCTTTCATGCAATATCATATGCCAGAGGAAAGATAAAATTGAAAATGTGACCCTTTTTTCCTTCGAATAATACAGTGCCATTCAACAGACTTAATTATCCCTAAAGACACATTTATTAATTGCTGGCCTGTCAGTCAAAACCCTTGTTAGACCTGCGTGTGCCGTCACATCACAGTCTAACAAATCTTCCTGCCAGTCAAAAACCCTTATACAGATTTGTCTAATTTCAGAGGTAAGTTCTGTGATTGACCTTTCAGCCATTTTCTCGGGGTTTGAAATCAGCTTTCGGGTTTGAAAGCAGCTGAATGCTTTCTGTATGGTGCTGTGCTGGGACTATGGGCTCTGGGCTGCGTCCGAGAGTGTTTCCCTCCTGGCCACTCTCTGCTTTACGCTGCAGCACAGAGTCTGCAACGCTTGTACTGGACAGGGACTCTGCACTGGACAGGCGAGCAACCTGGGCAAATCTGTACCACTACAGAAGAATTATTCCCACCCTTCTTCTGCTGTCTACCAGAGCACTGACTCCCTATCCGGAATGCCATCCCCAAGCACCCCTATTAGGATGCCATGAAGTTGTGCTTCATTGAGGTACATGCACTGGCTTATGGAATGGTACACTCCATCCCATATACACTGAATACACCCTGCACGCTGCTGTGTGCCATACACCCAGGACAGTGCTTGGCAAGCAGACTGTGCTGAGGGAGACCCTGCAGCCTTTTCCCCAGGAGGAAATACCTGCTTTGAAAAAGGAAAGGTGTGCTGGTCTGAAAAGAGGGAGTATGGTAGAGACAGCCCCAGGACTTCGCAAGCCTTTGTGCGGGGATGCCAAGGGTGAGAAGTTACAAACTAATAACCTCTGGGATTTCCCAGCCCAAATAGGTGTGCATGTGCTATACTAGGCACGGGAAACTGCTCCACTGTTGTGCCAGATTTAGCAGTTCTGGCCTGTGTCACCCTCACCACAGGCACAGGTCTGCGTGTGCCCAGCAGTTGTGATGGGCTTTGGAGATGCTGGCTTTCCTTTGCTACTGCATGCAGATAAATGCAGATAACTGCATGTGTTCAAGGTGTCCCTTAAAGTGCAACATCAGATTCATATCTGTAACCGTAAAATAGTCATTGGCAATAACTTTCAATTCTTTCTTTAATGGCATAGATGGAAAGCAATTAATGAAACTTCTGACTGCTCAAAATACCAGCTGTGAAAAGAAAAAGATCTGCTAGAGCACTTCTGGAAAAACTGGTATCTCTGTTCTCTCTCTTCCTCCAAACCCAGTCAGCATCAAGTTGCTCACCCTTACCAGCAGGAGCTGCTCTTGTAGGATGATGATTTTCCCATTTACCCTTGCACACCTTGACGCCCCCTACACTGCTGTAGAACCAAAAAGGTGGTGCCTTCCAGTCAACCTAGCTGGTAAATCAGGACTTGGAGGGACTACTTCATTTCAAAGCACTCATCATCACAGTGGTCTCATACACTTCTTTGAGGTCTGTAGTTGGATACCAAATCTGAAGAGGTTATAAATTTATTTACAGATAGTGCATCAAGCTTCATGTATCCAGTTTCACTGGCACTTACAATTTCCTTTGAACTGAAATAAAGGTAAACGGCAAAGGCTGAAGCTTTCAAGATAATATCATTCATCTTCTCAAAATCTACTTTTTAGATGTCAGACAAAACAGCTTCACAATAAATAGAAAAGATCTCGTCTGGCACCACAGTATTTTTGTTGGTCTTCAAATGCAACTTGCAAATATCAGGCCATACCGTGGTATTCACTTTTCTGTTGATTTTCCAGACAGTCTGATAAGACAAATGAAAATATGCTTGTAATTATACACCTTTCCTATGGCCAAAGCCATGCAGCAAGCTTCCTCTTCATTAAAACTTTAAAGTGGTTCCTAGATTCATGAACTTCAGGCAAACTTGAAGTCAGCAAGAAAAACATCAGCAAATAATGAGAAAACAGAAATGCCTTGGTTTTTAAAGCAGCATTTTTCCCTTTTGAGGGAAGCTAAAAGTAAAATGCTCACATCTGCAGCACAAAGTAGCTGTAGCGACAGATCAGCTGGCCATGCAAGCACCATCTCGCATAGCCAGGGTGAATGGCTGCAGTGCAGTTCTCTTTCCTCAGGTTTTTTTATAGAAAAGAAGACTGCTCACAGCTTTTTCTGGCTCTGAGGCAGTTCAAAAGGTTCAGATGATCTTCCCCCAGAACAGAAAGATTTCGGGTAACTTCCCTAGAAGTGGTGTCTATTAATGCAGCACCAGTTGGCTCTTGTAGGAGAGGAATGGCAGCTAAGGTAAATCCATACCAGTCCAGTGAGTCAGCCCACAGCTAGCTCAGGATTAGGATGGCCAGTCCTTAACCCAGAGCACCAGACTGTGCCAGAGCTTTTTGTTTTCTAGCCTTTGAATGTGCTTGGGTACATTTTCTTGCTTTTCTGCTGGGTATCCATTCCTTATGTAAAAAAGGTTCTTCTCTACAGCTGGTAAGAGTTTAAAATTTGTCTTTGTAGTTAAAATGGCAACACGAAAAACCTAACCAGCCAAGCCAAAAAAAAAGTGATTTGTGAGGTTTTATAAAACTTTTGTTGGAATACAGATCATTTGAGTCATTCTCTGAATCACACATAGCTCATTTATAAGTAAGCCCCTTCTGCACAGGAATTAGGCTGCGCTGAAGCCCTAGTAAATTCAGCAGATGAGATGGCTCCACTGACCCGCTCCGTCACAGCAGCCACTCTCCCTGCCCAACCCCAGTGTCGCACCACCGCCAGCTGGGACTTAGTACAGTTCTGCTCAGTACCTGGGCTGTGACATGTACAGTGTCTCATCAGGGAACAGCAGCAGATTTACGAGCTTTCTAGAGCTTGTTTCTGAAAAGCCTCTTGCTCAAAAGTTTTAATGGATAAACTGGCCCTTATTGGGAAAATTCTTCCTTTTTTAGCTTTAGGCTAAAGCTTTAGACTAGTTTCCTCTCCCTTCCCTGCATAAGAAGGGGAAAGGCTGAGAGACCAGCAACAGCCTGCAGGACCCGTAGGGGATCATAAAAGTTGTCTTGCTTTTTCCGGCTGATACGCCTGTCATCCTAGTCCCACAATTGCAATGTTATTAAGGTTCATGACATCACAGCAAAAAGCTGTGCAACTGTTATTTGTTTTACTTCAACATTTTTTTGCAGTGTTCCCCTATAAGATCTTTCATGAATCCTATAAACATACTATAAAAAGAGGTAGTATATTCTGGCTCTGCTACCACTGCAAAGTCCCTTTTGTTCCAGGATAACATCATCAAGTGCTGGCCTCCTTCTGGGGATAATGTCTGCCTCTTGTTATATTTATTATACCTTATAGAATCCCCTTCTTATAATAAATTACATCAATTTAATGATATATAATATCATACAGATATTACAGTCTTTACTGAATGATTTCCAGGAGGTTGGGGAGGAGAGAGAAGTGAACTGCATTCTCCAAAAATTGTCCAGCAGGCATGACTTCATCGAGGGCTTTTTTTTTTTCCCCTCTCTTAAATAAACAGAAAACCTTCACTAAATCCAGATGCCTTTTATTATAGTTAGAAGTTACCAACAAAGCAATAATGAACAATACGAGATCTCTGTGAGAGAAAAAAGCCACGGGCCCCATCCCCTGATGCCCTTCCCTTGAGGATTTGGTCTGAAAGTACGTGCCATTCAATCCAAGAGCAGGTTAGCACGGAAAGGGACTGTCCCACTTTCTCCGGAACCGGCCATGGCGTCCCACTGCCCCCTTTGCCTCGCACACAGCAACACTTTTGACCACGCAGTGAGCTGGATCAGCATGAGATGACATAATTGTTACATAAGATGACTCACATTATAAAGCTGTACCTGAGATCCTGTCATTAAAACCCCCACAAGTTGTCCTCTAAGAGTCCTCCTCTTAAGGGTGCCAGAACAGTACAAGCAGAAGGCTTTTACATCTCCCCTGAAGACCCAGTTTTCCCATTAATCCTCGGAGCAGTTTGCTGACTAAATCCCCTGTTTCTGAATAATTTATCATACGAATAAATTAATTAACACTGAATGAAGGGGTAGACTATGGGGATGCAGCAATGCAAACACAACCCAATCAAAGCTGGCGGAGGTGAGGAAAACAAACCCGTAACAATGGCAAATGGTACAGTCTGCTCAGGCGGGCAGGAGGTGGCTGTGACTGTATCTGAAATATGGGAGTATGGGGAAGTATGGAGCAGTTTCTAAAAAGGGGCCTAAAATAAGCAGAGTTGATCAAAAACCAAACAGCTCTTTTGGATCTGCAAAAATATTAGTTTGTTACAGAATGACAGAAAAACAAGCTGCAAGTTTTATGTTTCGTTCCAAATGTTCCCATTCATAACATGTAGAAGTAACATACATGTTCCTTTGACTTCACACCAACATTAAAATACTGTAAGTCTTAACTTGAGACTCCTCTCAAACGATCTGTCACCCCAAGCCCTTGATTTGGGGAACTGATGAATGCATGCTACAGCCACAGAAGCCAAAGACTGGAAGTATTAAGAGCCAGATCTGAAGTAGCGTAAGCTGGCTTTGGTTCAGCTGACACCAGCTGCTGATCTGTTACAGCAGTAACAGTTGGACAGATGACGGTCTGCATTCACAAAACGCTGATGAGTGCTACCTAACTAGGCATGTTTCAATTACGCTTGTGGCTGGGAGATTGAGCCTACTGAGCATTTCTAAACTCCCTCTTTCTTTAGCTGTTCTTCAAAGAAATCATTGCATGTCACAGTCAAAGCAGCAATCAGAATCATAAATTCATTAAAATCCACTTCATTGTCTTTATTGGAGTCCAGATCTTTCATAATCTTATTGACCAGAAGGGGATCCTTTTGGCCCTGAAGAAAAAAAAAGTGACTTAGCTGTGCAGATCTTGAGTGCACAGTTCTAGCCCACCTGACAGTGCACTCTAGCGGTACGCCACAAGCCCAGGTGCTATTAAATAAAAGGTTGTGTGAAATATGCACTTAATTACTGATATACCACTATTCTCAGCATCAAAAACATAGGCCTGGAGTTGCAAAAGTGCACAGCAACAAAAACTGAAGATAGCTCGTAGAAAGAATCCAGGTATTAAATAGCCACTGACATTAATCAAATAGGTTTTAGGACGTGCTGAGCGCTGATTTCTCTTGGCAAGTTTGAGCTATAATGTACATTCCTCTGTATCATCCATAACAAACAGTACTTAGATTTTCAAGAGGCTATTCATACGTGGTCGTATTATGCCTCTATTTGTCATGTTCAAAGATCCCTATTTAGCAAATAGCATCCAACTCAGTGGGAGTAAGGACAGCAAATGCCATAATAATAAATCAATAGTCAAGATTAAAAGAAAATCCAACTCAAGAAAAGGGATACAATGCCTTAAAAAAATTCTGCTGATGGTGATAGGGACCATACAAATTCTTACAATGAATAGGATACAGAAAACAATTATGTGTCAGGTCATTATTCCATAAAACATCAATGCCGTGTAATGAGAAGCATAACAAATGTGCAAAGAGATATTCATATCAGCAGCTTATCACTGGAAGGATTTTCTTCATAGCGCTCTGCAGGGCGGATAAGAAGATGCACTGTGTTTGTGGTTTCCCAAAAATCAGTGTAACAACTGTGTATGATATATTTACAAGGCCTCAAGGAATCTAATAGACCTGAAGTTCCACACACTGCCTGGCCATTATGCTCAAACTTCTTTCTTGTCTCCTGAGAACTAGTTGCTGAATTTAATTCTTATAAGGACTTATCTACCCTCTCTAATTAAGAAAACTGATTAAAGCCTGTTTTAATACAATTAGGCTACTCCTTCTAGTCTACTTTTGGCACTTCTGTTCAAAAGCACGGTGCAGAGTACCCAGTTCTGCTGCTCATAGCAGATGGCAGACCACCAGAAAGAAGCCAGATCACCATTATAAAACTCTTTTTCAAATGGCACACTTGATCGCATCGCCTTCTCTCTGGCTCCACAGAGACAACCGTCCTCTGAGAAGCTGTGGCAGGGTATGCATTGTGTATGGAAATGCTATTCCTGAACCTTTCAGTAACTGCTTATCCCACCCATTAAACATTAACTAAAGAGATTCAGTAGCTGCATCTTACTGAAAGGAAGTCAGTGAACTCACTGGTGAGGAGCTCTTTGAGTTCTCCTTTGTTGAGCTTGTATCTGTCTCCTTCTTTGCCAGAATAATGATGAAAAACCCTGATCAAGGTGTCCATAGCATCCTCCAGTGGCATGGACATAGCAGCAAGTGGAGTAGCTGCATCCAAAGAACGAGAATCAGGGATATTACACAGAAACCAAGCAGAAGTCCAGTACTGGGAAAGGGATGGAGAACATCTGAAGACAGAAATTGTTACCAGAACTGAACAAATGGGTTTTCAGCTGATCAGTCCTGTTAAACGTGTGTGAACAAGGCTGCATTACTATCAAAATGAAACATTGCCCTCAAGTAATTAGCAATTACTTCTAAAAAGTAAAAGAAAGGGGCTTTAATTAAAAAAGTATTCTATGGTGCATCCAATTTGCAAAGTTACTATAAAAGGAAACTTTTTGTACCCACAGCTGAAAACACAGGCAAAATGAAGAATGCTCTGACAGCGCACATCCTCACATCTGTTCGTCCAAAAGTTTCCCCAAGAAAATGAGGTAACCTTGACTAGAGTGAATGTGCATTTATGCAGAAAGCTCCACCCTAACACACCAGTTTCCTAGGCAGTTGGAGGAAAGTCACCAATAATGAAGAGACGCAAGTATTGGAGCATCAGCTTTTACTGTCTTTGGACTTGCTGTTTGGGCAGATTTTTTTCCCATAAGTCACCTGGAATAAACAAGTGTGAGCGAGGGACTCCAGCGGGCCGGCTTCATCAGGCATGCAGTAAGAAGGTAGACAGGGAAGTACTACTAAAACTGAAAAAAGATGGAAATGTAATTAGTTACTAAGTAGCTGAGTGGAAAAATAACTAAAAATAGAAATCAAGTCAAAGGGAAACATTGTTTTGATCAAGTGCCGGGAGAGAGCTTAAAAAGCCAGAATGAAATTCAAGGTGAGACTGCGGTCATGAGCAGTATTAGAGTGCAAAGGCTAAGACGTACCTGCTTTACAGGCTAGCTGAAGCAAGAAAATACTCAGATCACAGAAGGTGATGCTCACCTTCCTTTCAAAACCCATGCACAGGCTCTTGTTTATCTGAGAGGCTGAGAGGGTGGATTACACATATAGAGACAGACATATAATTGTCACAAGGACAAGTGGGCTTCTGTTTCCCTCTGCATTTGACTACTCTGTTCAATAAATGCTGCTTGCTCTAAATAGGTCACTGAAATATTCATTAGGCAGAGCAGAGTGCTATGGGTGGAACATACCAAATATTTCTTATCATTTGACCTTTTACAAATATGCCCGTGTTGGGGCCTGAAGAGCAAAATCAGAAAACAATCACAATAACGGAAAAGTCGGTATAAACAACTCCCTCCCCCTTTACAATAGAGCTCCTTCTGTTCTATCTTCCTGCACTTCTACAGAAGTGAGTCTTCACGCCTAGGCTCTAGCAGACAGCGTTCAAAGATATTTAGGTAGCTAAGGACAGTCTTGTGGATGAGTTAGTCACAAATCCCTTGAGGCATCTCTCTTTACTGTCAGATGTCTGAATGAGTCTAAAAATTTGGCTCTTGTTGAATGAAGTTCCTGCTGCAGTGCATTTGTCCTCAGGAGGAAACCAGAAGATCTCTTTCAGAAAAAAGTATCTGAAATTACAGTGTTCAGAGATCAATAGACCTGGCTTGATTTTTGCCAATCCAGTTGAAATGAATTGAAGAGGCAAAGTCCTTTGAAGAGAATGCTGGAAATGAAAAATGACCGCAGTTTTCACAACAGCCACATGAAATAGAAAACTTCTTGCTTTGGGGTTGCTTTCCCTCAATAATGCCTTCCACCCGCTGCAGATACGTGTCCAGAGAACACAACTGTACAGCTGAACAAATAGCAACCCTGTACACAATCACAGCTATTTCTCTCTTTTATTCTAGCCTGGGGGAGAGAGAATGAGATGGCCATCATTTTTATTTCTGAAAACCTCTACGCACTTGTAATTTTAAGTGCCACAGTTGATCTCATCCCACATCTCTGCTTCCTTTGTGTCCAGATATGATGCTTCTTTCCTTTAAGCCACTGGGAAAAGTCTCTGCAATCGGGAGGTGTCTTGGCTGTGTCTCTTTGGAAGGACTTGCTCTGGGAGAAGGGGGAGGGAAGGGGACTCATACAAAGATGGTGGATCCCAGCACTATGAGAAGGTGCCTGTAGGTAAAGCTCTGCTCCCCAAGCAGTAGGCAGGCTCTTCCGGTTAGCGTTCTCTGCTAATATGCACAACACCGCATCCAGTGCTTACACCTCCACGTCCAGCATGTGGTCATGGGTGCCAACAGGAGAGGTGAGGAATTCACACGAGGGAGAGGGGTCAGGTTAATCTGAGAAAAGGTCCTCCTGCAAAACAGCCCAGAACTGCTGCCATACAGCAGGAGGAACCTATTCCCTCCTAGAGTCGGGGAGAGCTGGAGCTGCCCTACGCAGCCCTTCTGTATTTGGGGATAGCTAATAGCTTCCTGCCTTCAGGCAGAGGGAATCTCTAGGCTCCAGGAAGCCCAGGGTTGCAGCCAGACCATATGCAGCATGTAGGGGAACGAGACGGTTGGTATCAGCTGCAGCACAGCTCTCCCACTCAGATCTTGGGAGTAGTCTGTGTACTCGCAGATGCTAAGAAAAAGCATATGGATGGAGCATGTCTCTTCTGTAGCTACAGCCATGCAGAGCTATGTCTTGTCTGTTATTCACCAGTGCTCATAACTATTTCTCAGAAATAATAACCAAAATAAAGGTTAAAACCCTAATTTGTTGCCATTTATTCAATGGCATTATTCAATAAATGGCAAAAAAAAAGAAAAAAGAAAAAAGAAAAAAACACAACTGAATCAATACATAAGTATAAATTCCTCTTGTTTCTCTATATATTACATCTATCCTATGGCCGATGGATACTGTAAATCTGATTAACTAAGCAGAGCTTACAGGAGGTACAACTTTCAGATAACAAGTATAAACTTTTCAGAGCTGTCATCCTCAGGACAGAAGAAAGAAGGGTTTTCTCTATCATCTCCAGAACATTAGCTCAATAATTTATACAGCAATATAATCTGTATAGTCTCTTTCAGTGACTACTTTCACTCCAGCTAGTTGTATAAGAAACTCTCTATTCCATGCTGGTGGGTTACACGTATATTGAGAACGGCTGCACTGAACTTTTTTATTATGATGAGGTCTGTCCAAAACTGCTGTGTCACCTCTTCCCTCCCTGGCCAGTAAAATCTTGCCATCGGCTCTAGTGAGAGCGGAGATCTTGTAACTTCTCCGAGGGCTGGTCCCAGGGGGTTGCATGGCTACTCCAAATCCATGGTTATCAATTGATTGTTTTTAACCCTTCATCCAAAACTCCAGCACAATCTGTTTTTATATGATATCTAATATGCAACCAAGATAAATAAAGTTAACACGGACTGTGAACACTGTATCAGGGTAAGACCTGACTATGTGTTAGCAGCCACTATTCCCCTATCAGTCCTCCCCCACACATGGTTTCCACTGGTGGGAAACCCATGTGCAGCACCAGGACAGACATGTGGCAAATACCACCCAACCTCTTGCTCTATCTGACGGAGGGAATAGGACCAGAGCATAACTGGAAACAGTGAAGACTGATGCCTTTCTCATTCATGACCAGACTTCTTCCTTTGGCATTTGCAGAATTAGGAAGTGTTGGCTGGAAGGCACCTTTGGAGGTGCCCAGCCCAACCTCCTGCTCAAAGCCAGATGATCACCAGCACCAGAGCAGGTCAGCTGTGGCTTTGTCTTGGCAAACCTTGAAAACTTCCAATGAGAGCGCCTCCACAAGCTCTTGGGTAACTTGGCCTAGCGCTGTGCTACCTTCCTGGGGATGAAGCTTATCCTCATATCCAATCTGAATGTCCAAAGCAGTACTTTGTGGCCATTGGCCCTTGTTGTTCCATCTGCCACTACCAATAAGAGTTGGGCTGTGTTGATTTTATGAACCCCCTTCAGATATTCTTGGCTCCTCACCCTAACTCAAAAGTAAACTGGAAAGCAGCCTGTCTTCCGACTCATCCAATCTAGTTCCACATTTTAGCGTCACCCTCATGTTACGTGCTTGCCCCTTGCAGACTACTTCAGCTGTACCCTTCTTCTAATGCGTATTTCAATATGAAAGCACACGCTGCAAAATTAATGGCTGTCAGAAGCAGACGGACAGATTTTTCGTATGGTGTGGCACAAATACTATTTAGGAGCAAATTCTGCCACCTTTGCTCAAGCATTCAAAAGTGCTAACCTTATGAAACAAATAATGTGTCTGATTTCACTGGAGGCTGCTGACACAACAGGAGGTTGTTCCTTGCCCTTTAAAGCTGCAAAATGAGCCAACCAGCTATAAGTGATTCCTGTGCTTTTATTGGGGGTAAGGTACGGGTAGCACCCAGCTGGGTGGAGGCTGGCTCTGTGGGACTATTCCTCCCCTCCTCCATGTAGATGGCAAGACCACAGGCAGAAACTCTCGACTCTGTTCTCTGCCTCACAACTGACCAGAGCGCTGCCCTCTGTGAGAATGAGTCAGCCCTTGATAGAGGTCAGTGGCTTTCTTCCTCCACGGCCAGGGCATTTGGGCTTCTTGGATCACCAGGATTTTTCCTTGATCTCTTCCTAAGGCAACATTAGCACAGGCTGCCTTTAAGCCAGAGCAGCCTATAAAGTGACAGTCTAAGCCACAATGAAATAGTGCTCAATTTAAGTAGGAGGATCTCATAGTCAGGGCATCTGGTTTTCTACATTTGCTAGAACGCACATGGGGAATATTTTCTCACAAATAATTGTTGCACTGGGAAAGGCAAGTCAGCCTCCCACCCACATCCTGTCATTATTTATTTTTCCCAAACTCGCACTGTTCCTGAGATGCACGTGTTTTGAATCAATGTTGTGCCCCCAAAGTGGCAAAAGGTGTCACTGGAAGCAGGGAACAGTGCAAGGCTCAGAAGAACAGATACATATTAAAAAGCTTACGTTACACTAAAGAGCTTAAATTAAAGAGCGTGTGTATATATGTGTATACACACAAATAGATATACTAAAGAGCTTGCAAGAGACTTACATTTTTAACCAGCACTTTTTGTTGAGCTTTAATGAGCTTTTTGACATCACCCTTTCATTTGTGTTGTTTTTCCATATCTTGGTGGCTGATTAATTTATCTTGTTATATCAAGCATGTCTATCTATCTTCTTTGTTGGTTCTTGTTCACATTTTCAAGCCTGTTTTTACTGCTGTGACCCCACAGAAAACAGAACAGCACAGATGGGGCTTTTTTCACCTAATTTCAGTGTTTTACCCTGTACACAGCCTTTTAAACGCGTTCCATTTCAAGGGCTGCCCAAACTGAAGTGCACCTTGATCTCATTCTCTTATGAGTCCCATTTTGGACAAGACTGAACACTTTTCCAAACACAAATGAAATTTTGCACTGAAATGTCCAGGTCACTGAACTGTGCTTGTTCCTTGTAGTGGTCATTTCTCCTTTAATACTATTCTAGGACAGAAATTGAAGTATTGACTGTGCTTGAAATACTGACCTGAGTCACCACCTACTCCCTTCTCTTTCTCCCAGTCACCCTTTCCTCCCTCTGTGAGCAACCACCTGCTACTAGCTTGTGGGGCAACATCAGACTGCATAGGAATGTACCATTACCTAGAAAATAGCCTAAAAAGCCTTCACTAACCTTAAACTGAAGTTATAAAATTTATATATAAATATACTCTGCCTATACAGCTACAAGCCATCTATTACTTTAGTGTAGCCTACCCACACAAAGGAAGCATACCAAAATAGTGTAAAATACCCCAGCATAGGCACAGATTCAGAGCCAGCTCTCTGCTTGCAGGTAACAGCAGGGAATCCAATCACAGGGCCACAGAGCACAGCTCTCCCCTGCTGTAACTAAAGAACTTGCACACAGCGCCAGCTGGCTTTGGGCGCTCAAGTTACAACCGGTATTTGGCAATACATCACCTTCTGCACAAAATCAACATAGTAAATCCCCTGTGATAAATCCAGTGATCAATAAGACAAATATACCCTTTTGAGACACACTGGTTCTGGCCGACTCATGTTTCCTCCTAATTCAAACTTGCATCTACGTACAACAGCATTAAGCCTTTGTCCTGATTCACTTCAGCATCCAATTCCTTTCTCAAGGCTTTTGCAATCAGGTGCAGATTATGCTTCGTAACTGTCAATACCCCTCCTTGCAGGGGCTGGGTGAACGCAGGCTGTGTCATAGGACAATGTGGACAAGTTGACAGTGATTGGGAAAATCACTGCCTTCCTCCCCACTTGCCTGGAACATGAGAGTCTCTTAAGCTTTCCCTGTGCTTAAGAGCACACTGGGATAGTAGGTGTGACTTGCATGCAACCATGCAGGAGCAAGAAATGTCTGTCCATGACCATTAGTCTGAAATACAAAAATTAACTGAGATCTCTAGGGTCAAAGGCTGCAGCGACATGTTTTCCACTTCATGCTGATTTCAATGGCATGGAGGATGTTCTCCACCCTCTAGGGCTCAGCAACATGCAGGACATGCATGAACCCCTAAACAACGTCTCCTGTAAGCTTTCATTACTTTGTAACCTGACGTCCTTTTGCTGCTGTAGTTTCCTCCGGGTCCCAGAGAAAGCATCTCTGTTTAGCACCATGGTCTGAGGCACAGGAAAACAGGATTCCCTTTCTTCTACAGGTTTTCTCTGGCCCTGGGCAGGCCACTGAGTGAGTTGTGCCCCAGTGCCTCCTCCCTTTGCTTGTCTGGTATCTAACTATACACCCAGCAGCAAGCTTCTTAGAGCAGATACAACTGATAACACTGCTCTTTGATGGCAAGGAGCTCCTCTGCGCTGTGAAAGCCCCCTGGCCCATACAAGTCACTGAGCACTGCTTGTCCAGGTGCTTGGCCATGTTGCAATGTGCGGGCAGCCACCAAGGCAGAGCTCGCAGCAGCTTTTTCATTCTCTCTGCTCTGTCTGCATGCTATGAGCTCAGACGGGCCAGTCTTGAGGTAATTTGCAAGTAAATTCAGCTTCCTTATCACCAGTGTGTTGGCAGAAATAAATACCTTCCAAAGAATGCAATGGGAGGAAAACTCCTGCCCTTGGAAAACTGTCTAGCTTTATTGACCATTCCTGAGCCTTGCTGATACTAAATCAATACGCAAAGATAAGGTGAGTAAGGTTTTCTCTGAGTCTGTGCATATATAACAAGAAAAATTTCCTTTGGTCTGGGGCTGCCCCTTAGTGTCCTGCTGAAGAACTGCTACCGAGCACTTCCAGATCTCATGCTAGCAATGACTACCACAGTTATTCAACCTGCAGGGCTCAAGAGAGTCAAACTTCTACCTGACCGCTTCACACTGTACACATAGATATTTCACTGCTGCGTATTTACAACAAGCTTTGCTATCATAAAAGGTCTGCACTAACTGCAACAAATAAAAAGAGAAGTAATATCATTAAAAATTAGGGAGAAAACAAATAACAATGCCCATGGCTTGTTAGCTAGAGCTCTAAGTTCTGCAGAGAATTTAAGTGCTTGGGCCTCTCATAGGTCAATGTTAAAACAAAGGGATATAGAAACCAGCCTGAAAAACAGAACTGGTGGGAACATGACTAAATACAATCTACTGCAGAAAAGCGAAGAGAAGTCACAACTCAAATCTACCGGCATTCCCTGAAGGAGTCAGTGAGTGGGTGACTTCACTGATTACAGTCTCCCTTTATTACTGGAAAGCAGTCCCTCACTCTGAAAGAAATGAGGCTGCCATGGCATTAAAGGAAAAGTCTCACATAGATAAATGACTAACTGAGAGATAGGAAATAAAGACTTCATTACTAGTTTTTACAGTGAACTGAAAGGACCAATGGAGCCCTACAGAAACCTGTGCTGAGGCTAGTGCTATTTAACACATTCGTTAATGATCTGGGAAAGGGAATGAATAGTGAAGGGATACAGTTTTTAGCTGCTATAAAGCTATACAGAGGGACAAATCTGAAGGCCAGCTGTGAAGAATGCAGAAGGACCTCATGGTACTAACTGGATGACATAAAGCGTCAGATAGATAAATATGAAGTGACATGGGGAAAATCCATTTTTTGTACACCAGCATGAGCTCTGAGTTGACTGTTAGGATTCATGAATGAGATTTTGGGATTATTGCAGATTTCTATGAAAATGTCAGTCCAGTAACAATCTGAAAACAACCAGTTTTAGGAAAGAAATAGAGAACAGAGCAAGAAGCATTCTTATACCATTACATAATTTAGGAAAGAAATAGAGAACAGAGCAAGAAGCATTCTTATACCATTACATAATTTCAAGGGAAGCTCACTTCCTCACTATCATGGTAATCCTGGTCATCTTCATTAAAAAAATACAGTAGCATTAGATACAGAGAAGAGCAGCAAAGATGATCAACAGTATGAAACAGCTTCCATATTAGAAACAACTGCATATGCAAGGGCGCTTCAGTCTGCAGAAGAAGGATATAACTGAGCAGGGATGTGAAAGAAGTCCATACATTCATGAATGGCATGGAGCAGGTGACTAAGGAGTCATGGTCTTTTCATTCACGGTCTTTTCCAATACAAAGATAAGGAGACATAAAAAAACAAGTTCAAAACAAACAGAAGTAGATTTTTAGCCCGTGAAATTGCTTGCTATGACAAATTCCCAGGAAATATTTATTGAGGGCTACTAAATACAAAAGCATTTGTCGCTGAGGCATCTCTGAAATACAAATCACTGCAGACTGGGTGAGTATTCTGGGGAAGCAACACCTTGTCCCACTCTAACCCTCTTTCCTAAACATCTGCTATCACCCACCGTTCCTAGCAGGCTAGAAGCAGTTTTTTTTCTGACATAAGAGGTCAGTTATACTCTTACATAAAAAAAAATCTCAACAGCAATGTGGGAATAATGCTAGTTCCAACATACAGTTTCTTTCATGGAGGGCTGTGTGGTTATAATAGCAAAACTGTCCCAGTAACATTGCAATAGGGAGAAAATTCATTAAGAAGTCCAAAGTAGACAAAACAGCCATAAACGATTCCAGAACCAGCTCATAACAAAGCAAAACTCCATAAGCAGAAAGCACTCGTAATCCTCCCAAGATGCTGTCATTGCCATTTCAGCTGCCATCGCTCTGAGGCATCTGCTCTAGATAGGCGAGTTCTTGATGGCTCTAGGAACGGAGCTGGACTAGCACTAACAGTAGCAACACATGCCTCAGCAGGAGCCAGGCTGATCACAAAGAGCTGATGGAAATGGAAAGCCAGAGGCAGAGTCTGTGAGGTAGAGTTGGTTTAATTATCTTTAAAAGACAAGGAAATTAGGTGGTTGTTCCATGTTTAATGAACACCATAACTGATGACGTGCATGAGAGAACCAAGGAGAGCTGAGATGGTGGGAGGAACAGAGAAAGCCAAGTGGCACCATTTCTTCTTCATATCTTGTAGTTTAGCTAGAATTTGGAGGGTTGGATATTCTGCTTCTGTTTGGAGGAGAAGCTGAGAATACATAGCCTGTGCAGATACACTCAAGTGACGCCTAGCTCGCATTGCCCTGCTACGGGGCCTCCCTCTCTCATATTTGCAGTGCAGCACCACAGCATCTGGCTGCGCTGCAGCTCACAAGCCAGCCAGCCCCACAGCTGGTACCTCCTCTGAGCCACAGTCTAGAACAGGGCCCCTTTGCATCATGCAACGTGATGTGCCCTGACCTCCTGGGCACCACGTCAGTCTCCTGACTCACACACTGGGCACAGTCTTCTGTCTCATACTGCTCTGCTATATCACATAACTCAGTTTTGTTGCATCTGAGATGCCGAGAGTCTGGATGTGAGCCCAGGCTCACGTGGTGACAGGGGATATACCTGCTTTCCTGGCAGTACACCCCCGGGCAATACACCTGTTTCTATGAAACAACGGCAGACTCCATGTTCCAGTGTTTTCCAGGACTGGCCATGACCAGTGAGTTTTATTTCCCTCTCTCTCTTTGCTGTGTTTTTCCTCACCGTCTGCTCCTCCCAAATAAAACGCCTGTACAACCTTTCAGCCCCTGCATTTGCAGAAAGGGAATCCCACATCTCCAAAACCTCAGCTTCAGCAGAGCTCATTAGGTCTCATTCTGCAACAAGGAGTTTTCTAAGAGGTGGTATATCATCTCCCATGATCTTGCTATTCCATAGGTGTGAGACCTGTTTTATATGACTGATCTTAGCCATTACCTCACTTTCAGGTCCAGCATATTAGATGCACAGAAGTAATCTGAATTGAACAGATTTCAGTAAACATCTCTAATCCATTAAAAAAGACATTAGATAAATGTTGGAGGAGAAGAAATAGACACAAGTGTCTAAAAAACTATTACTTAAACAATACAAATCACAGTTAAAACATATTATTATAATTTGGAAATAAATTGGAATAAAATCACTAAAGAGAATTAAAATGGGTGAGTAAAAGTTATGACAGATAGAAAGCCCACAGAACAATTATCTGCTTTGTCTATGTGCCACTAAAAATAGTCATCATGTCTGCTGTGGAAAATAGAGCAATCATGCACAAATCCACTTAGAAATTTGCTGCTCTGTTGACTTTTAAAAGGATGAGTAATGTCTTATTGCTCTTACTCTGTTTTTTTCAAGTATCCCTATAACAAAGCCTTGAAAGAGATGGTCTTATAGCCAGACAATTTCTTTCTCACCTCCTGTCCCCCATGCTGAGTGATATTCCACCTTTGATCAGTGGGTCTTCTCTTTACTTCAAAAAGCCACATTAAAACTGTTTAAATTCTTTCTCAGTCACAGAATATTACAAAAGTTGCATTCAGACACTGATTCTTGTGAGCTTTCTACACTTGTTATAAGCAAGATTTTGATAACATTTATATTGTACCTTCTAAGAGGCATATTTCTCACTGAAAAGAAATTCATCTACAGTTAAAACTATATGAGCTTGTTATTTGCTTTTCAAGTATTTGACCAAAGACCTATAAAAAGCTACAAAAGGAGAATGTCAATGACTGATATTATACAAAGCATTTTCCAACTTAAGCTTTTATTTTCTCTGCAAATATTTTTATACCTTGTGCAGTGATTTTAGAATGAAATCAGGTTTTTCAAACTAACCTTTGCAAACTAACTTTTTTGCCAGTGCTTAAAAGGTTCCCTCTGGTATTTCAAAAGAAGGCAGGACAATCCATTGAAACAAATGCCAAGTCTGGTATTAAATGTGATTTTTAGATGTGCTTTTGACAATACAAAGCACTGCCACCCCTGGACTAGAAAGTGTGATGATGATGATATCGCCATCCTTCCTTGCTCCCTTTTTCCAAAGAATTCTTTGTATTAGGAAACTTTTGTTTCCTCAAGAAACACTTCAGTTCAATGGAACAGTAGCTAGCTCTCTTTCACGTGGTTAATCTGCAGATCCAAGTTGCCAGCAGATTGCTGGGGGAAAGTATGTGCTACCAACCTTTTTTCCTCTGTGCTGAGTTGGGTGTTTAATTTAAGTATGTTTGTTTTAGCACAGAAAAATAAGTATCTCTGTTCTATGATGGAAGGAAGTAATACATACCACTCGGGGCTCCTTGGATTCATACTTTGGCAGAAGTATGGCATAAAATAGTATCATATGACCTGTGGCAGCTGCACTGTACTATAATTCGGGTACCTTTATAAATTTTGCTGGCATAGTCCGTCTTCCTAAGGTCATTGAAACAGCGAGTATAACATGCACTGATAATGTTTATTCTAAAGGGGCATCTAACTAAAATTACATCACTCACTGAGTAAATGAACAGTAACTTTCTAATAGCCAAGATTACAGCTGCTCTTAAATGATGATATTACAAGCATTAAATTTTTTTGTCTGGGTGTTCCCCGTTCTTCATTCTGCAGAGTTCTTGGTAGCTATGATGACCCTGGCTAAATGCGCATTCAATTACAGCCACACACCTACCGGTCAAGGAGTGTTCTCTCCAATGGCAAACTTCACACAGGGGGTGAAAATAAAGAAAAAAATCAACTATTGCTGAAAAAATTTCCGCGTGTCATATTATTTCAGAGAGCTGGGGATTACAGGAGATCAACAATAACACCTCCTCTTGTTCAAATAAGACTAGGCTTAGAAGATTTCAATTTGACAGGGTTTTAGATTAAAAAAAAAAAGAGGGAGACTGGAAGATACCATGAGAATATCCTGCTTCAGAGGATAGAGATCGCTCCCAGGCAATCTGCTTCCCCGATCCCCAGCTTAACAAGGATATTTAATATCATCTGTTAAGTACTTCTTCTCCTTCTTTAACATCAGATATTTTTGTGTGTTTTGAAATGTAGCATTACAAGACTATTTGCACAGCACAAGAAAACCTGGAGTAAGACCTTCCCATTTATCCGTTTGTTAAAGACAATGTGCAGTATTAGCTAGAAACAGAAGAGGGAGCTTTCAATCACAGTATCAGCTCTTTTTGCTGTTTTTAGGAAAACAAAACAAAATGTGATTGTCTGTTTAAAATTTCATCCCCTCAAGCTGCAGCTGAAGAACAGTGTTCTCTGTCAGATCCTGAATGTCACTAATACTACTGGACTTGGACAGAGAGCTCAGCTGAGACCTTACATGCGCTTTTGCCCTTTGCCTGAGAACTCACACTCCCATGTCATGCTTTGTGCCCTTTCTCCGACGATACGGTACTGAGAGATTTCCCTGTGCTACAAATTTTCCCAAGCTAGGAAGTTAATATGCGAAAGTGAGGGTGCAGATTTACAGTGAATGTAATACTGCACAGAAACACCCTGCACCGAGAGCCAAGGAGATACCTACTAATACCTCAGACCAGCTCAGCAGCCTTGGCTCATTGTATAAGTGAAAGGAGAGGTGGATGCCCTGGAAGGAAGGAGGGAGGCTGTTAGGTTAGATGTGCTGAATTGCCCTTTCTACCCATACAGGATGCCTAGACACCAAAACAGAGAGGTGCAACTCCCCTCCCCTCCCGACTGGAAACTAACTGTGCGGAGCTTGCTCTGCTCTGAAAAGGGAATAAACTACCCCACGCAAAGGGACTCTGGGTTCATTCCGGGAATTAGCTAGCATATGATACCTGTATAGGTCAGCACCCGGTTAGGTATCTCCACTGTGTAGCCAAGCTCCCCAAATGGCTCTCAGGCCTCACTGCCCTGTGGACCCCCTGTTCCTTCCTAGCAGGTCTGTCAGGTTTGGTTTCAGCATCTCTGGGGATCCTGTGACCAATAGTGTGCCTATGGCAATTATTGTTCTTATTTTGTTTAAATGTAAATCTCACGTGAAAGAACAAAGGATTTCAAAACAATAGGGCTGCTGAAATCTTTTATCTAAAGCCCTACTATCTTGATTTGAGGTATGGGCGGTGGAAGCTGTGGCCTGTAGCAGCAGTGTTGGGCACTGGATGGAATGGATGCCCACCACCTCATATCCAACACTATTTTCAAGCTCCCTAGCCAGCCTGAGAAATGTGTTCATGCCCCCCCTACATCAAAACAGAGCCAGAACAGACAGAGCTGTCTGCACGGACTACTAGTCCGAGTTTCCTTCCTTGCAAAGAGGACTGGAGTGAGGGTCTTGTCAGAGGTGAAAGTAGGGTCCCATATGCCAGAAATAGGAGAAAGTGAAGGATCTTAAGTGAAGAGTGGCCTACTGTACCCTATTCTACGAAGGTGAGGGAGAAAGGAGTCACATCTTGTGGAAGTGCCCAGTGGAAGCTGGCAACATACTAAAAGTATATTTGCTGTTTGCTCCTAGTAGGTCAGGCAGTGCTACCTTGCATCACTGTGGTGGTCCAAAGGCCCTCCTCATAACAGGCCCCAGGGCCAATGTTCCCTGACTTCAGATGGGATAAGGACTTGTGAAGGGAAATGTGGGATTACTCTCTCTCTCTTTTCTCTCTCTCCTCCCATCCCTGCTTCTCTAGCACCTGCTTAGCTACTGCCACAACATTTAATTTTGCAAAGCTCACCTTGGGCTGAATATTTTCTACACTGGAGCCAGCTCTACATCCTTCAATAGTAAAGCAGAGCAAAGCCATCTTCACTTTTCAGAGATATCAGCTAGAACAGCTGAGGAATATCTTACCAGGGATCACCTTAGAGAGTTCCTCTGTGCCATCAGTGAGTGACCCTGCTCATCAGATACCCATGCGGGTGGACACGCTGGGAGGTCAGCGAGGCTCCTCAGGCTCACCTGCTGGCTGGCAACAACTAAGACATTTATTCAGGAGTGTCTTACCAGAACCACTGTTTTCTTTCCCTGCCTGTTTCACAATAACTCTACTAATTTAACTGTACACAGCCACATAGTGAGCTTCCAGGTAACCAACCCAATATATACACAATGCAGTACTCACAAATTATTATAGAGCAGTTCCACAGTTTCATTTTGGAGTTGTATTTTACCACTAAATCACTGTACACAGCAATAGTGTACACACCCTCCACCCATCTTGCAAATAGCATCACGACAATACAGCCGCCTCTGGTATTACCAGCTGGCCCAAGGTGTACTCCAGAAGTGTATAGGGAGACATTAGTGATTTTGACTTTGCTCAGTTATCCGCTCACAGAAAACAAACAGGTTTGCCTCATTGGGATTTGAAGATCAATTGTCAAGGGGTCATGGCATGTCAAACTTTAAGCATACACTAATCCTGAGTCACTGCCAGGCAAACTCCAGAGAGCACTGGAGCGTGGTGTTCCCTTCCCAGCTGACACTGCTGATTGACTAATGTATTCCTTCTTATGTCCTTCATCATATCCCGCCTTTCTTTTGGGAATGCATGCACTCTTTGGGACTTCTCCTTCTTCAGAAGTCTCCCTCTACTCGTTGCATCTTTTTTTTTTAATTCTTATTTATGTTCTATGAGCTACTTATTTCCCTCATTCGCTTTTATTCAGTAGACCAACCTTTCCAAAGGCCCAGTGCAAATGTGCTTTACTTCCCCACATCCTGCAGTGGATTTTGTGACAGAGTAGTCCCTAGCACAGACATTGAGCAGGGGGAAAGCACATACCCAGCTGTTAAAACACAGCACCAGAAACACTTATTGTCCTGTATTCAGACACAATGCAGAGAATGCATGAATGCTGACGACGTTCTCCACTGCAGAAATACATCCGTATGTCACTTCCCTCCTGTGTACACCCAGGCTCTGAGACTCACAGGCACTCTAATGAGGAGGAAAAAATAAACCGTACTCCAGGCCCAAACTTAAATGTGCTGAACACTCCATTCCCAGCAGTTTGCTTCTTGAAGTTGAAGCACAAGGTTAAAGTGCAGTCACTGAAAGAAGTGTAACTGTTGATTGCAACAGATGGGCATCCACCCATGTGCCAGCTCAGGCTTCATTCTCAGCCAGAGCACTTGTCACTTACGGCATGCAAAGTTTGGCAGTTAAGATCCTGCCAACCTTAAGAATTTTTACATATGTCGATTTTCAGAACTGCCATCAATGAGGAACAGCTTCCCTCTCTGTTCACTGTTTCCACAGAGTTGTCTGCTTTAACTGACATGTCATTCGGGCTGCCTTACACGGAAGCAACCACCTGACAGAGCTGAGGTTTGTTACCCTCCTGGGTGATTTCTCTTACCTCCCACAGGCAGACAGGTCACATGCAGGCTCTTCTTCTCCCACTCTTTGTTGTCTTCCTTCATTACACAGATGCTCATTAATGCTGGCTACTGCATATTATTAACTTCTTCAAAACAAACAGAGGAATAAGGTTTAGTCTATGTGATGAGTGTGCTAGGCTGTACAGATAAAGCAGCAGAACTGTGCTTCACAACCAGCATACTAATCCCACGGAGACCAGGGGAGCAAGTCGTACCAGTAAAAGTGCAGTCTCTGCGTTACAGCCACATTAGGACTCTTGCTAACACAGCTCTGGCAATCAGCAATCACACTTGTTCTGCCCCTTGGGCTATCTATGCTGTGAGATTGCTGTGGCAAAGCACAACATCTAGGTCAGCTTTCAAGATAAGCTCACTCAGGTAGCACACAGCATTCAACAGTTGGCAGCATATGGGATAGGGAAGCAGGGTACACAGAGAGATAGAAGTGGAGACACCTGGCCCAGAAGCACAGTCAAATTTTAATTATCTTTGTATTTGCATATATATCTTTGCAGCCACTACATTGAAGTACAGACACTGGAGTTTGGCTCTGACAGAATTTGTTAGCTCAGTTACATCAAAGATACTCCCAGGTAGTGCTAATAAATGTTGGCAGCCTTGAGACAGTCCTGTTCCGGTGCCTCTGCACGACCCATCGCAGCACTAACGATTCCAGGTGATTTATGAACTGCAGTACAGCTATGAACCCAAACTACCTCCATGCAGGCACAGCACTGTGCATGAACCAGATATGCCTTTCCCCCTTCCTCTGGCCACCCAAGAACCAGACAACCAGGGAAGCTGGTGCAGGCATACTTAAATGACTGTGAAGCTTATGTCATGCAGGCTAGCGCTGAATCAGTTAGTCCTACAAACAAGTCAGCCCAGCATCTCTGCACTGCACCCAATGCACCCTTCACAATCACTGGTTATTTCTGTATTATCCAAAGTACCTCCACCTCCTTTGGCCTAGATAAAAGAGAATTGACTACGTAGTCAGCTCGTTGTACTGGTCTTGCCAGCAAACAGCACCTGGAGAACGTTTATCTCCGATCCTACAGGTTATCATTCATGAGACAAAATATAGGTCCATAGTCTCTTCTGGCTGTTTTTGAGTCAAAACGGCCATAACTATTCTGCTTGCACTGAACTTAATGTTGTTGCTGGATATTAACTATGTCCAGAGTGCACATACCAGACCAAATGCTTCTCCAATGAAACATGAGTCTCAAAGGCCTCTAATGGTAGGTAAGCATTACACTACTCAATTCCCAGGACAGTTGCACCACTAGACACGTGTTACGTGTCTTCAATCATTACATCATTATTAGCTAGACAAAGCAAACACCAAAATCGTTGGGCCTGGATAGTATTCATCCAGGAGTCCTAAGAGAACTCAGGGACAAAATAGCTGAATTACTAACAAAGCGTGTTACCTCTTGGCAACATTTCCAACACTGGAATACTGGGTGCCAGTGCCATTATCTACAATTTTAAAAAAGGTCCAGGGAACTACAGTCCTGCAAGCCTAAAATCTGTATTTCGCAGATCAGTCATTATTATAGAGTCTATAACAAAGGACAACATTAAGGAACTTCTGGATCTTCCTGGGAAGAGTTACCATGGTTTTTGTAAAGGGAAGTCTGGCCTTAAAAACCTTTTGCAGTTCTTGGAAGAGGTCAGACACACGAAGGGAAGGCTGATCCAGCTAGTATAGTCTACTTGGATTTCCCAAAGGCTTTTGACAAAGTCCCTCATCAAAGACTTTTAAAGAAAACTAAGCAGCCGTGAATATGAGGGAAATCATCTCACGGATGAGTAATTGATTACAAGACAGGAAACAAAGGGTAGCAGAAAATGGTCTGTTTTCACAGCACAAGATCATCAGTGGAGTTCTGGACCTGTACTCTTCTGCCTATTCACAAATGGTCTGAACAGGGTTGAGCTGTGAGGTGCGAAAGTCTGCTGATGACACAAAGCTATTCAGATTCAAAATAGTAAAGGCTAAGGCAGGCTTCAAAAAAATTACAGATGAACCTTGCAAGACTGATTGAGCAATAAACTTGCAGATGAAGCTCAATAAAGATATCCTTGTGGTATTACATAGACACACACAATTCACAGCCTTTACAGCATACAATTTGTAACCCTTGGACTCCTGGCAGAACACTGGTAGCATTCCATCACACAGATAGGGCGCCCTTCCTTTGTGTTACTCATTACCCTATCTACAACAGGAAGCACATGGACTTGGCTTTTCAGCAAGGGAAAAGACATTCTCGTACTCTGTTTATTGTACACACAGGATAAGGGAAGAGTTCAGCTAGCAGCTTGTAAAGATGGCACAAACTCCTTTCTTCCCAAGAAGTTCTTGCAGTCAGTCGTCGCCTCTTATTTACAGTTATTTTCCAGTAAAGATGCTTGGTTGCACCTGTAGTTCGGTAATCAATAAGCAATTACTTCCCTGCGTTTCTGTCAGCAAACAGGAAGAGTAAACAGCGTTCATATCTGAGAAGTGTGCGTGTACCACACAATCTAAAGAGTTGCGCAGCACTCTCTGCCCCTCAAACAGACATCAGTTAAGATAATAAAAACTGTTATTTCAGATTGAACTTTTGCAATACCACCACAGAACATCCTACTCTTGTGGTAAGCAACCGGTAAGAGTCAGTAGGCAAGACTGTGGCAAATAAGTATTAAATAAGCCCTAACTTTCCTTTGAAGAGAAGAGTTAGAAGTACTTCAAACAAACCTCTGTATCTTTGCTGTGTGTGAAAAACAAACTACTGAAACTGCAGCTGCTTAAAAGAAACATCCATTGATTTTAGTAACAATTTCAAGTTTGCCACAATAGACTGAAAGTCCAGCATGAGCAAATCTTCATTCACAATGAGGAGACAAACTTGTTAACAAGCTAGAAGAATATGAAAACCAAAGAAGAAGGGTAGGAGTTAACTAGCACACACATACAAAACAAATCTCAGAAAGAAACTAGTACTTTAATAAAGAAATACTATGGGGCTCTAAGCCATATGAGACTGCTTCAAGCTCCCCTTCCTTACTCTCTGTATTTGAAATGGTGAGCTTTTCCCATCTATATACCAGTTGTCTCAGACTACTCTTTGGACCAAAGACTTTTCTATTCGCCTGTGTTTAAAAGGACCCTGTTATAACTCAGTCTCAGATAGGTCACTTTGATACTAGTGCAATTCATAACTTGGTAAAACTTACTAGGACTGCAAAATTTGAAAGAATGCATTTAAATCCTACCACCAAACCTATATCCATCAGCTTTTCAGATTAAAAATAAATATGATTCCATGTTCCTGAGTGGTCACACATATTGGGGATAGGGGAGGAGGCTGTAAGATACTGTAGAAATTCAATGGGCCTGAAGTTCGGTATCTTGTTATTTCCCCAAGGTCCCGAATTGTTCGCTTTTAGCTATCTGCTCCCCAGACTCACTTCTTCTTAGGAAAGTTTGCTCTAATGGAATGCATCATGAGAAATGATTTCCTTAACCCATTTACATGTTATAGCTACAGTTCTGTCAGAATTCTTATTCGCTACTAGGAATAATACCTTTGTTCCCTGAAACCAGGTAATGCAAGTTGAACCACTCAGCATATTGAAGAGCATTTAAAAGCATAAAAGAAAACACTCCACTCAAATGTGTTATAAAAAATGTCTTATTTAGATATCTTAAAAAATACAAGACATTACACAAAAATCAAGTAGCTATTCATCAGAACGCTGTTAAATAACTCCATTTATGATCACGTACTGGCAAGTGTTAAGTAACAGTTTGCCCATGTGTATAATCTCAACTCACACATTTTATTTATCTCTGTGCTAGCTGATAACAGGTTCAGCTTGCCAGCTCAACAGGACAATCTTACCAGGCTTCTACCATGTTAGTATTACAACATGAAAACTTGGAAAACAATATAAAATTAGATCATACTATGGTTAATAAACAGTCACGCTGCTGGACCTACAATGAGACGGTGAAATAAAACGATTCTCCTCTCCTTCTCCCTATGGTTTCAAATAACGTTCAGTGGAGGCAGGTACACAGAGCAAGGTCCTATACAGACAATCTGTTCAACTGTTTAATGTATTACTGTTAAAGCCAAACAAAACAGAATTTCTCTGTTAATTAAATACACTAGTAACAGTACACAACATTCCAGAGACACTATGCATTTTAACATCCTCGAAACTGAAGAAAAACGTCTTCAAATACAGCTCATTTTAAGGCCAGCAGCTCTTTTGTAGAGCATCAGAAATGTCACGCGTTTTTTTCAGTCTAGTGGGAAGATCCACCTGCTGGTGATTTCCATACAGAGTAAGCAGTTACCAGTTTTGAAATTAAGACTTCACTGTGAACCAAAAAGCAAAGCTGTTTCTTCAGGCTCTCTTGCACAAAATAACTTTGTCACTTATATCCTCTAAGCAGTACTAAAGGGTTCACTTTTCTCCTAACTCAGTAGGTTGATTTAGTTGTTCCATTTGAGTTTGAGGAGTAAGAATTTGATTTCTTGGGGTATCTACTTGATGAGAGAGAGACTTGCATCCGCCGGGTTGTTCGCACACTTCGACAAAGAAGAGCGTTTTTAAGGTCGTCTCGGAAGTCTTTTGAAATATAATAATAAATGAACGGATCAATACAGCTGTTTAGAGTAGAAAGACTCAGTGCAGTTATGTACAACGCATACAAAGAACTCTGGCCATGGGTCTTCAGGAGTAAATAGTGCACAACAAGCAGCACATTGCTAGGCGTAAAACAGATAAGATACATGGACAGGACAGTAATAATAAGCTTGATTGCTCTTTTTCGTTTCTTTCCAGTGTTTATGTCTGAAATGGAAGCATTCAGAGTCTTAATCATTAGTATGTAAGCAACAGCAGTGAGGAGAGCTGGGAATAAGAAGAGTCCAATTGCAAGTGAGAGGAAGTAACTGAACATGTCATGTGCCAAAACATTTTCAGGCAACACATCATGGCAGGTGGTGATGTTAAGTTCTGAAATATGAACAGTCTGATTAACAAGATACAATGGAATGGTGCCCAAGAAAATCAGTATCCAGATAGCAAGGGAGATGCCCAATGCAATTTCAGATTTCTTTCTTGAATGCACTATGGGGTTCACTATGACCCAATACCGTTGCACACTAAGGCATGTCATAAAAAGAATGGAGCAGTACATATTTCCATAGAAAAATCCTACAAGTACTTTGCAAAGACCTTCACCAAATAGCCAATTATTGCCATTTACATGGTATGCAATCTTCAGTGGGAACCAGACAACAAAGAGAAGGTCTGCCAATGCCAAGTTAGCCATATATATCACAGCAGGATGTTTCTTCTTTGTTCTGAAAAAAAAGACCCAGAGGGCCATGGCATTGCTTGGCAAACCAACAACAAAGACAATGACATAGACTATGGGAAGAAAAACTGTAGTCAGCTTTCCTGTAAGAACCTTTGCTGCAAAGTCATCCACTTCATATGACTCTCCAGAGGCATTACTTGTATTTGGAACTTTCTGGCCAATGAAACTTCTTCCTTTTGAATTGCTGGTTCCGTTTCTCTCTATAAAAAAATAAAATTAAAAAAGTGAAGTTATTGCAGTAGAGACCGTTTTTTCCTTGTCGTTCTTTTTCCAACTAGACAGTATAATCTACTCCGAAGAATTAAAGATAATTTTTCTTCCCTTCATTTTAGTTTATTATCCAAAAGACAACCTATATCCCTATGCAAGGATTACACGAGCAACCAAAATGCTTTTCCGCCTCACATGACCGATACAAAAATACCACGTTAAAATGGCTGTCAGGTGGCTCCTTCCATCAGAACAGTTGCAACAGAAACTGCTCCAAGTACCCCAGGGTATCATTACCCTTTCTCATATCAGACCCAGATTATCCAAGTGCTGGGATTCATAAAACTTTGCAGCAGGCTTACAACGTACGTACAGTAGAAATGTCCTCAGCTTAGACAGACAAAACCAGTTATGTGGTAAAGAAAGCATACTGTCCTCAACCAGGCTAGCTTGAACTGAAACTGTCAGAATGCAATGTGGAAGGCTATAAACGAGTGACCTTTAGGAAAGAAAGATGCATGTTTACATTGTACCTGAACTGAAATGTGAACAAACAAACTTTGTGCATGATGAGGCAACAGGGCTGATCATCTGGGATCTCCTTTCAGTTCAGACCAAATGGTCAGGTAACCTCTACAGCTTCTACTCAAACCACTAGACTGACAGAGCTGACAGCTGTGATTGCTTAGTACACCAGAAAGCTCTCACTTCATTTCGCTCTGTCTCTCTGAATGCCACAGGAACCTATAAAAGCATGCCAGCAAGCCAGCAGTTCCCGAATGTTCTGTCTTGTACAAAGCCCTTCGGATGACTCAGTCCAGAAACCCCCCATGACATCTTCCAAACCCAACAGCCCTCTTGTGAGAACAAGTTTAATTGCACAAAAAGATACTTTCAGTGAACTTGCTCTGTCCCATAAATCACACACCCACCAAGCAAAACTGAAGGAACGTGACTGTCTGTGGGAAAAGTATTTTAACCTTATCTCAGTCTCTGTCAAGAATTGTTGAGGATTATAGGCACAGAACCCAGGAATACAGAGTCTTCTTGAGCAAGTAGGTTTGTGTACAACAAGGCATGAACAGTATGGCTCCTCTGTTACTTAAAATGAAAAATGCTTAGCCTTTACATTTGAAAGTGCAAGAAAAGAATCCCCACAAACTAAACAGACTAAAAAAGATAGCTTCTAAAAAACCTCCACAACTTTAGATAGGTGTTACTTTCCAGTTGTTATTGCAAAGTCTGATGCACAGTATTAGGGTCCTATCTAGACTGTGTGATCTCCTAAAGAAGTATAAAAAAATAGCGTATATTGGCATTCTTTAGAGTTAAGAGTGTTTTGAATTAAGTTACCCTAGCTCCACTTAGCAAGGGTCTGTCAAGTTCCAGGCACAGGCAAGCTTCACTGGAAAACTGAGGTATAAGAAAGCTTTTTGGCAGTACAGTTACAGAGCCAAACCTTTGTAGTAGACTACATGAAGCCTATGCTGAAGAAGTCTGAATCGTACCAACAAAACAACAGCCCTAATGAAAGTAAACTTGAATGCCAAAGAGTCCTTTTGGCCTGCTTGAGGTGTAATTGCAACAAGGCAGAATTATGCAAATTCTGCTCTCAGCTCTTCATGCAACATGACTGTGTCAGCTACACCATTAAAGATTACAACTCCTACTTGTATATTAGAATGCCAGGTTTCTAACTCAAGCTGTAAACAGTAAAAGCCATAAAATCAACCTGAATAACATAGCTTATATAAATGTCAGATGTAAAAGATAAACAGCTAAGCAATGCAGCCATCCTTATGCTTACAGCTTCGCTGAGAAAGATTCCAGAGCTGCTTGAAAGCATACCCTTCAGTGTGAGCGGAGAGCAGCTCTCAGAGCACAGAGTACAGTGCTATGTCAAGCAGCTGTCCCTCAATAACTAGTCAGTTTTATCAAATTCCAACCATACTATTCGTATTCCCAGTTCCAAGCACTGATATTTTTGTGGAAAACTGGCACACCAAATACTAACACTTTGTTCTTATTAATGTTTTGTGAGCAGATGTAGAGCAGTGCTTTGAAATAGATGCTCCTAGCCTGCGTTGAGAAAGTGAAGAAAAACGATCACCACAAGAACCTAAAGCGTCACCAAGGAAACCTAAAGGGTCATTGTGACACAAAAGAACAACAACTCTATGAAATGACATCGATTAACGTACATGTAGCTCCCATGGAGGACTTGGTACTGCCAAGAGAGACCAAACAGAGGCAAAGATTTGTTTTGTTCTTTCTTTGAATATGTAGTCAAGCTGAATCAGTATTCTTGATTTCGGGCATCAAGTTTTGCTTTTATGCTGATTTTAGGTAGGAAATGTTTCACTTCCACCCTCCAAACTTCTGATTGCAGACACCGGGCAGGTTTTGTTAGCTCACGTGGCATGCATATTGGGAGACAGTTCAGTATCCAGTTTCTCCCCCCAGTTAGCACTCTCTCACAGAGCTACCAATCCTTTGTCAGGTATGTGCATTTTCTATGTCCTTTTCTTACTCCTCCTGTTCTTTCAGTTTTCCATAACAATTGCGAGGAGTTCTTTTCCAAGCATGGTTTCACCCTGACTCATGTACAGAGAATGCAGCTCACTTGCTAATCTGCCCACGGGAAAAGCTTCCTTAGTATCAAGGGGACAGACAAACTCCCCTCCCACAAGAAAAGCCTATTTCAACACATTTGCCACTGTTCAGAAGATATAGCCTACTGCATACCAAACTGAAGATTATACCTACCCTGCAAATGCAAAGGTGACAAGAGCATAAAGTATCCAAAATTAACTAATTGGGGTCCCAGTAGCAATATTACTAAGGTTAAGATTACCCCGGATCTTGGATGTGCAGCACAGACTCGCCAGAACCCCATAATGGCATCAGCCCGTCTGAAAACGCTCACAGTCAGGTCTCCCGACTTCTGGCGGCTCGCTCTTCCAGCTCACCTCACTTCCCACCACCAGAAGATCAAGTGCCCAGCGAGGACATTTGTGCACAGACTACTTCCTGCTCCCCCCGCCCCAGACGATTCTAAGCCGCCCTTCCTTCCCCCACAGCCCTGGCCCCCTTCCCCCTTAACGAGGATAGCGGGAGTCATTCACGATCTCATTAGCATCAGAAACTTCACTCGGAACCAGAAAACTTGCAGCAAACAGCTTGTTGATTTTTACCTCCCTAAGATTTTAAGGTGAATACCACCTTCTTACTAAAACCTGTAACAGCTCTAGATAAACTCTCTGCTTTGACGATAGTTCTCAAAAAGACAGTGGAAAGACAAAAGGCCTTTCCTGACATGCACAATTACGCTAGTTACTAGTTTAACTCTAGGTGTTTTAGGCAAATTTAATTAAAAGTAAACAAGATGCTAGATGGCATTTTTTGTTGTTTCAGGTCCGCTTATCAGCGATTTAGCTTTAAGTCACTCAACCAAAACGTATCACACAATAAACCAAAATTAGAACATCTATTACTGGCATGCACTTGTCCACAGGTGATGGCCATATCTCGAAAATCTGGTGTCTATTTGTTAAAAAAGTAGGATCTACCATAAGTTTGGCTCCGTTACTTACACAGCCTCTACACATACATGTATTACGTAAATAAGCACTAATGTACAGGAGGAACAAGTACAGGAGGACACGGTGCAAAGAGCATGCGTGCAGATGGCAACGGGTTTTACTATAAAAGGCAGTGAAACACGACCCTTAAGGCAGTGAAACATGAATGCCTGTCTCTCTTTTAAAAGCACTTATGTTCCCTATGCAGTAACACAAACCAGCCAAGTTAAGCGTTAGGATTAAGAGGCCATCCTGGCTTTCCAGGGATAGGAAAGGACCTCCAAGACTCCAGTCTTTAGGGGCTCTTACACCTCTCAGGCAATACGCCGGCTGAGCATCACAGCAGCTGCTCAGAGCGGTGTTGCTGGGGCAGGCTACGCGCGTCCCGGCGGGCTGCTCGGCGGGCTCCGCTCCGCGCCCCCGCGGCCCCGCGCACTTCAGGCCGGCGCCGGGGGCGAGCACGACGGCCGGGCGGGCGGAGGTCCCGCCGGCGCACAGCGACCGGCCGGAGGATTGCCGCTCCCCGGCGGCGCCGCTTCTGGCTCCCGCTCCCGCCGCGGCCCGGGGGGCCCGGCCGGCCTCGGCTCTCACCTGCGGGCGTGGCGGCTCCCAGCAGCGCGCACAGCAGCAGCAGCAGCAGCAGCAGCGGCGGCGGCAGGCGGCGGCGGCACAGCCCGGCCATGCTCCCGCCGTCCCCGCCGCGCTCCCGCCTCTCCCGCGCAGCCCGACCAGTTTCGCCTGATACCTGAGCAAGGAGTGGGCGGAGGGTGCGGCCTCCGCTACCGGCCCGGCGCGGCGGCAGGCGGGGCCGGGCCTGGCCACGTCCCCCGCTCGCTGAGGGGGCTGGCGGGGCTGCGGCGGTCGCCTGAGATGGCGGGGGGAGGAGGGCGAGCCCCGCCGCGGGGGTCGGCGGCCGCCGCGAAATGGCGGGGGCGCCTGACCGCGAGGCGCGGCGGGCCGGGTCGGGCCCCGTCCCGTCCCGTCCCTGCGGGGGATGGCCGCCCCGCCGAGCGGGGTGGGCTCGGTTTGCCCGCCGGCGGATCGCCCCTCCGGCGGGCAGCGAGCCGAAACGGCCGGCCGAGACCCCGGCCGCGGGCAGGGGGCGGCGGTTCCCGCTTGGGCGGCGCGGCGCTGCCCGGTGGGGGCCCCCGGCCCCCGCACCGCGGCGGCTTCCGAACCGCCTTTATTACCATTATCATCATTATTATTATTATTATTATTAGGGGGCCCGGTAGCCCACGTCCCCCGCAGAATCCTCTACAGAGCCAGAAGCCAGGTTCGTCCCTCGCCTGCCAAAAAAAAAAAAAAAAACACAAAACCCACACTGTGAAGTAATGGGTCGGATTTGCAATGCGGGAGTGCTTGCGGTACGACCTCTTACTGTGAGCGATGCCTGAGACTTCCAGATGCAAAAAAAAAAAAAAAAACACGCTTTAAAAAATCACCTTCCTTCTGTTCCATTAATGCTGTTCTTGAGTCTTTACTGAGAAAAACCCTAAGTGTGCCTGTAAATAAAATTTGTATCAGATCAGCCAGCAGTAAAGCCAACACAGGCATTGTCAGCAAGGTCATATAGCTGGAGGCTGTCATAGTTTATATAAAATTTCTGTCTGAATTTAGCAGAGTAGTTCTAGGATACACAAAATAGGGCTGGAAACAGACAAACTAAGGAGGAAAAGGGCTGGAGGGGTGCTTTATCCGACAGAGGTGCTCCTCCTGGCTCAAAGTGTTACCGTGTGTTTACCTAGTTTTTTACTGTTCTTCGTGAGGTTGTCCTAGGTAAGACAGGCAGGGAAATGTTTAATAGTTGTTTAAACTTGAATGCGTTTATGGTACCGTGTTGGTGACACAACATGAGAAATGGGTATTTTCTCTTGTCAGCCTCTCTTAAACTCAGTGTATACCAACTTCCCCGTATCCTTTAATTTTTGCAAATACCAACTCCAGGAATAATAACATTCAGCACAATCCAAAACCAGCAATGCGTTCAGTTCTCACACACAAATATGCATTCCTTAAACAGTTTTTAGGTTTGTAAAATCAAGCACACAAGTTACCAAAATCCATGTTCAACTGTAGTTCACACCTCTAGACATATACGGTCTGCAGTTATGTGAGTAATGTCCCAGTGCAAAAAGGGGGGGAAAAAATCCCCAGACCAGCAAGTTTATCGCTGACTGAACACTAGGCATTTTGAGCGCTGACCCAGGCAGCGGGTCTGGAGGCAGAGGGACCATCATTCACACAGCTGGGGACCACACGCACGTCCTGCCTCCTTGCCGAACACCGGGGAAGCGCCCTGCCGTCCCTGCCGCCTCCATCCCTGTCTCTTTCTTTGTTTCGTGCTCACTTGCAGAGCTGCTCTGTTTGCTTTACCATTACCCGCCACTCCACGCACACTCAATCTCCTGCTCCTAATCTTGCCCAGTGAGTCCTAGTCTTCCCATCTGGCTCTTTATCTAATCTCCAGTTCAGAGAGACATGTACATATATACTGGCTACTGGTTTCTGCAGTTTTCCCTCTCAGCCCTTCAGTCCTAAAGAGTATTCAGTCCTGCTGTCACCTGGTCCTGCCCTAACCAGCGCTCGCCCGCCGTCTGCCACGGCCCAGCCCTAGCTGTCACTGCTTATTTTCTCCTGATTTATTCCATCCAGTCCAGCTTTTTGTCCCCTTTGCATTCAAAGCAGGCTGCTCCTTTCCTGTTTTGCCTAGATCCAGCAACGGTGGGAGGGAGGGACAACACAAAGGAAAGGGACCCCTTGCTGCCCCTAAACGAAATCTGGGCTGGCCTACCCCCAAACAGGCCCAGCTGCAGCTGGAGAGGTCCTGCAGGGGTGCAGGGGCGGGTGTCGCGGCAGAGCCTCCTTCACACAATGCAGCCTTGAACTTAGCCTCCAGTGAGCAGAAGGAAACTATGAGTTAAGAGAGGTTTATAACTGGGTTAGATTGTCATAAGGATGTGAGGAACACATAACTGACACAAAGATCATCTCCCTTCAGAATTTCCCAGGCAGTTAAAAAGCAATTAAAAATAGGATCTTACAAGAGGGAGGGTTAGGCAACTTTAATACCAGACAATTTTATCAGCCTGCCTTGTGTTAGCACACATGAGCAGTAACTGCCAGTGCTCCCCCTAAGCCTTGCGAACAACATAAAAAGGCTGGCAGCTAGTTAATGTGTATCCCTTTTCCTGAACAGCTGTTTTTGTTCTGTTTATTTACTTGCAGCTAGAAGTTAGTGTTCCAAGCTGACATCTTCAGCTGGCGTCATATCTGTTAGGAAGGTTCCCCTGTTCCCCTTTTAAAGCCTGCACGTTAGTATGGCCTCATGACTTCAAAACATTTAATAGAAACTGGACATGGTCTTAGACCTATTCAAATCACTGGGACTTTGTACAAGGCAGCGTCAAGCCTTCGTTAATCGTAGTCTCTTTGTTGAGGACAACTCATTTGTCAAGCCTATTTGCAGTTTTAGTGTGCCATTTTATCAATTTGGAAAGAAAATTTAAGACTTTGTAAATAAGCACAGACTATTAGGGTTTAATTCACAATTGTTTATAGGTGAAAAACAGTTACAATGAATGTAACTGCCACAGGAAGAAAAAGTGGGTGACTGTAGATGCTTATTAAACCTCAGTCCTCCATCACAAACTGGTAGTTTCCTACTTTTTGTGCTATACTGAGGATTAATTCTTTAATGAGTCTGGAAGAATCGTCCTGCCGCTTGCTGTGGCTTGCAGGGGGACTGGAACATGCACGTGTCATTTGTGCTACAGCAGTATTGGTTGCTAGAGCATACCCCAAGCTGACTAAAAGATAAGTGAGCAGTGGCTCGTAATTGCCTGCTGTAGTAGTGGTTGGCTGGGACATGTTATCAGGAAAGCCTTGTGCACCGTCGGGCAGAGGTCATAACTGAATATATGCTCTCCCTCGCACTTTGAGTAGCTTGTGGGTGTGGTGGTAGTAACATAGCTCGGTTTGGGAGCTGTAAAGGGGACGTCTTGCTGTGCATGGCTGGCGAGGCATACCCCTTAGGTCTTTATTACTTTTTAACAGCACAATGAGTGTGAATAATCACGAAGATAGGTCACTTTGTCAAACATGCTTCACTGAGAAGTGGATGTGGTTTCATTGCAAGGTACCTGTCAGTACTAGCACAGTTGTTTGTGCTTAAATAAATAGGTGGGAGCATTTTCACTATAGAGAGCTTGTCTTGTGTGCTTTGTGTCATCCTGTGAGCTTCTGAATACAGATGGCAAATGTGTTTTTTGTGGGTGGCTTATTGTAACATGTATGCTAGGGAAGAAGGTCAGGGAAGGGCTGTTTGTGCCATGTACCTTGTACAAATATCTATCTATCTATCTATCTATTTGAAGTTAACCCTGTGCAAGAAGACCTTGTTTTTGGAAGGGAGAGGAAATAAAAATCTTCTAACTTTAAAAATCAACCTTTCTTGCCGTGATGGCACAAGCACTTAAATGCTCTTCAAACCGTGCAGTTTGTGCAAAGGGTTCAAGGAGGGAGGGGGGAGTTTGGTTTGATTAAAACAACAGGAATTAGTTTTAAAAAGTATTTAGTTTCTGATCCCAAACAAGCCCATGTGTCGGCTCTTGTTGCCTTAGCTTATCCACAGGCACCACCTGGCATCTGGGAAATGAGGAGGGCACCGGGGTATCTCCCACTCGTCACAGCCCCAAGTTCCCTCTGCATTTCCCCATCCAGTTCTGCAGGTCCCTGAGTTACAGCAAAGCAAGACTTTGCTTTCTCAGTGCAAAACCAGGTCTGTGGACACAGTAAGCCTTTTCATTACCTCATTTCAATGCAGTGAAGTACCCTATCTTTCCTCCTTGTGCTTTTATTAAAAAACCCTGTGTCATCTTAAGTGGTTCCTCTCTTTTTTTCAGAGCATTTGAACACATCTCTGAGCATTTCTGGCTGTTCTTGCCAGCCTTGTTCTCAGACCTGTTAGGTACTAAGTGGTAGTTTTCACTAATGTCCTTGACCATCTGCGTGCCTCCAGCAAGGTTCCTATGAAACAAGAAAAAAAAAAAAGGCAACTGGTTCATATTGTGTGATTTCCCTGATAGCAAAGATCCATTTTATTTCACTCTCCACACCTAGGAAGTTGCTCCCATTCCCTGTCTTACTCAGTCTCCCCCAGGTATTTGGTAGTCCTTGGAAATACTGGCCATGATGAAAGTGTGTTTTATGAGCATGATGTGTTGATGTGCTGTTGTGTTGTTACTACTGTGGGAGAGCATATTGATTAATGGCATTTTGGGGTCACTGTGTTGGAGGAAGGACTAGGTGCTATGGGTTGATAAGATGGTCATTTAATGGTTATTGCATGGCATCCTGATTTTCCTGGCCTTCTGTCAGCAGTTTCCTGTGTTCGTTCCTGATGTTTGGCCTTTAAAGCTTCCAATATTTTCACCTTGCCCAGAAAGCAAGGAGATGCAGGATTTGCGCTGGAGGTGGGATAAAGAGTAGTGGCAAAGGTCTAGAACAAAATGTTAGGTAAGCCTAGTGCCTGAGGGATGCAAATGCAGAGGGACCAAACCTGACTTCACACTGACATGAAAGCACAGCTGTGACTTCTGCTCACTGTGACTTTGCGGAAGCAGAGGGTATGCAAATAGAAATGAAATAAAACTGCTCTGGCTGCACAGAATGCAAAGCACTGCTGTTCCACTTGATGTGTTATATCTGTGTGCTGATGTGCCTACAGATATATGAAAAGAGCATGTGAAGGTGCCAAGATCGAACAGGTTAAAATCAGGAAATGCTAGAATTTAAGCTTCCTGCACAGCTTTAATTCAACCTGGCTTACGCATATGCATTATGAAACAGGTTTAGTTATAACGTTATATCTTATGTTTTCCATGGTGCACAGCACAGAGCGTGCTCATGAATGAACACCTCTACTTACAAGTATAGTTATACTCAAGATATTAACATTTAGGTAATATCGATTTATTGTCATGCTACTGTTGCAAGTCGGGGAAGTATTATCCTCTTTGTGTAGACAGGAGCTCAAAGAAGGGGATATTGAGATTGCTCGCAACTCATTAGAGCAGCCACTAGTTTAGGCTGAGTCTGCGTCTGCCTGCTGTACATAATACCATTCTTTTACCTGTGTTGAGTAAATGAAACAATGGTTCATTATTAAGCTTAGGAAAAAAATATGTAATAGCTCAACAAAAAGAAACATTGTTACTGTGTTGGCATGTTCCGTGGTGTGGGTGTTACTGTAGTCCTTTGTAATAGCCAGCTAGTCTTTTGAGCAAATCAGCTGAAAGCAGATAATGATAAATTTGAGCTTGCCTCAACACCTGGAATTTTAAAAAAGGGTCAGCATTATGACAATGGGAGCAAAAATATTATAACTGTATTCTTGGACATAAAAATTGTTTGCAGCAGGAATGTAGTTGTGGTGGAAAATTACTAAAGACAAAGTATTAATTTGGATGAACTGGATAAGGATTTTGCCCTTCTTTCTCTTTTAGAATCCTGCTGGTCCATCTCACGTCATAGGAAGTTTATTCATGGCTTATCACAAAGATAACTAAGTCTGTAGTGATCCTGTGGTACTATCCAAACACCCAATTAGCTGTAGGATCTTTATTATGTAACCATTAAAAGTGATACTGGCCCATAACGTTTCTCAGATCTTTCCTACTGTTTGTATTTTTCCTACTGTTTGTATTCCTTTTAGCAGTATAGCAAAACTACACCAGTTCCAAGGGGCAATTTAACTTAAATTTTACAACAAAAACCTTTCTGATACCAGAAAAAGGTTGCAATGGCTGATGAGTATTGTGAAGTGTTAACCCTAGCCAGTGAAAATGGGTAAACAGATTTACTGCCTGGAAATTAATTGAAGGAATGTCAGGATACATTGACCAAACAGAGGAGGGATTTCTTTTTTTCCTTTTCATTTTCTTTAATTTCAGCTGAGCTACTGTGTGTAAGTACTGGTTTGTAAAACTCTTATTTGAAAGGGGCTGAAAGATATTTTCAGCATGGGTGTCTGCCAAGTCTTGTATAATGTTTCTACATCTGCACCGGAAGGAAGGTAGGATGGAGTGTATAACATAACAATTCTGCCTTAAAATAAACTGAATCATTACAATGAATTACAAACTCAATGATAGTCAACTGCATTGTGCTGTAGCAAAGAGGGTATTTGTCTGTAATGTATGTGAAGGAATCTCTCCTTCACTCAGCACCAGTAAGGTCTTAGTTAGAGGACATTTTTAACTCAAGCTGTATCTTCCTAAAACAAAACTGGACAAAGTCCAGAGAAGATGTGAACAAGGTCTAAAGAATGTTTGGGGAATTAATTTTGTTTGGTCTGAAGAAGACCACAGACAGACATGATAACATCCTTAAAGTATGTCTACAGCTGCAGCACGTATTCCATGTTCACTGGGTAGGCTGACATGGTAGCAAGGCTGTGGCACATTGCTTTACACTTGTGTACCTCTGTTCAAACACAAATGCTATTGAAAGTCCAGGACCCGTCTTATCTGATTTTAGCTCAGGAAAAGTTCAGATCTTTAGGTCATGCTCACCATTTCCGAGCAACCATGACTCAGGCGACAGCAAGGTCTCCTGCTGAGATCCCTGATGTTTTCTGCTCTGGAGAGAGGAGCTTTTCAAGCCCATCTGCATTCTTGCTTCCCCACCACGCAGCTGTGCCAGCGCTTCTTTGACCAAATGAAGGCGCAGAAGCACACTGAGGTGGGGTGAAAGAGCCTCCCTGTACGACTCTGAGGGAGACAAACACCGAGCAGGTTTTAGAACAGTAAGAAACCTCTGGGAAACCCCATGGGATTTGTACCCATTTTGAAGAGCTAGACAGCAGGCATGGGAAATGCCAGTCCTGCACCACAAATTTTTGTGCACTCTGGGAGAACTGTGCTTAGCGAGTCTGAGATAAAGAGCATGGAGAGAGTGACACTGAACTGTTGACCTTGTCACCTTCAAAGAGCAGCATCAAGACGCAGGCTCAGAGACTCAGGAGCTGACTAAATCACAGGCAGAGGCTGGAGCGCATGGTACAATGAGCCCTCGACGAGCTGGGTAGGGAACTGCATGCAGTCAGTGCTGCCAGGTGTTCCAGTAGGCTTCTGGGAAGAGCTCTTTAAAATATTATTCCTGTGTACAAAACAAGGTGCCATGATAGTTGTATGTAATTTTCCCAGAGGGCTATGGAGGGTATTGCCTTTGCTTTGCTTGCTTTTTCTTAGTGTGTTTGCTTGTTTCACCCCTTTTGCATTTAAAACACACATACACCTGAGTAAGAAAGTGATTGTTAGGGCACTTAAGGGATGCTGTATCCTCTTCCCTCTCTTTCTGGGCGGTAAGATTAAATGCACAAGTGATTCTTAAATTAAGCACAGAGATTATAAACAATCTCTAAGGATTGGTCATATTGTCTGTGTTGACCTAACACAGATTGGGAGGCACCATACAAGCAAACTGGAGTATGACATGCTTTTCTGGTTTTCTCATGACCTTTTTGAACTTAGTCCTTCTATGCCTTGTGGGCATATGTCTCAGATCAGCAGCAATCTGTAGCAGTAACAACCCACAGCAGAAATAACCTACAGATATGCTAATACAGTTGCTAGCCAGACTGCTGCCTTCCCTACCGCCTTCACTCCTGTTCATGTTATTTCTCCTGCTGCTGCCAGCCTGCACAATGGCATTGCCTACCTGATGCATCTGCCCTTCCATGTTTTCCAACTTAGCAGAAGCACACATGGTTTTCCAGTGTTCTTTTCCTGTTATTTTTAACACACACATACACAGTTACTGTACCTCCTACCACAGTCCCTGGAGTGCTTTCAAAAGAAGGGTTGTTTTTTTTTTTGTTTTTTTTTTTTGCAACTTCCCTCTTATCTCTAACTACAGGAAGCCTATGGAAAGAGAATCCACAAATCAAGGAAAAAAGCAATGCTTTATAAGTGCTGAGCTGGAAACTCCACTTTTTTTTCTTTCCTCATGGTCCCTTCATCTGTTGAGATCTTACAAGAATTACAACATACTGTGAAATGTTTTAGTAAATCCACGGTAAATCGACAGAATCTGCAGTGGATGTGGAGATCTAGGGATGGATGGAAAGAAGAGTTGTGTGACAGAAAGCACTCAAACTTTGAGAAAGAAGAGAGAAGAGAACAATGACTGAGGATGAAATTTCAGAAGAATAAGAAGGATGAGATTTTCAGATGATGGCTCTGGGAATCTAAAGGTTCCCAGATCAGCAACAAAAAGAGAGACTGCTACTTCCAGCTTCATGGTCCCTCGTGCTACTGATGGCATTTTTTTTGGCCCTTCTAAGAGCTAGTAGATCACTAACTTAACCAGACAAAGAGTAGTGGTGATGAGTAGCAACCCAGCTTCCCAAGGGCTCCAAGCTGGTGCAAAGGAAGCAGCGGAGGCAGGTATCTGGAGGCAGCGCTGCCCGTGCTGGGGACAGCAAGACTCTGTGGCTAAAATGCCAAATGTTCCCTGAGAACGAAAGCAGGGATTGCCAAAGGGAGCAAACAAAATGTCTAATGGCAGTATAGGGGCTGAGGTGTCTCGAAACTGTCCCTGCAACCATGGCAGGTCATCCAAACACAGTCTCATGTAATGCCTGCCAAGCTAAAGCTGTAGGCATCCTCTAACCTCACCACAGTCAGTAGAGGCAGGGACTAAACTGTATGCATGTGCTAAACTGCAGCAGTGAACAGGCTTTAGTGTCTGGGCTTTGATTTGGCCAGTACATCATGCCTTGCCTCACAAGTTAGTTTCATTTAGGTCAGTTTTATTGACATTATCTAAACATCTAGGTGTAGATAAGGCCTGGGGCAGCTGTCGGGATAAACATAGTCTGAGAGTTGGTGATGGCTCCTGAGGAACTTAGAGTTTACCCAAGCAGTAGTGTTGTTTTCAACAGCGAGAGGATGCCAAGAGTCTGGATCCAGAAAGTCATTTAATGATGACAGTGAGATCCTGTCCTTGCCGTTAATACCTGCTAATGCTTGGATCTATCTTCTAATCAGAGTGTATTTTTAAATTCTGATTGATATTTGCAAAAAAAAAAAAAAAAAAAAAAAAGGAGGTGAATTCTAAGAGCTCCATGGAAAGTTTCTACGCCAAGCTTTCAGTTCAGTTTAACAAAGGGACGTGTTCATTCAGAATAGTGTTGACTGATGTCAAAATTGTTTGAACTATTCCAGCATTTCAAGTAAAGAAGGACTTGAGAACAAAATTGGAATCTAGAAGATGAATATTTTACCTAGCTCTAAAATGTCTCTCACAGTAAGGAGTATTTGAATTTGTGATTGCTTAATCAAAGCCCTATTTTTTAGGACAGCTCCCTTACTCTTCCTTGAACTTTGATTTTTGTAATGACTAATAAAAGGCATAACTGCTTTAAGAGATAAGGAAATATGATTGGTTGAATCATAATACCATTTCGTGTTGCCACCTAAATGGAAAATGAACTTAATCCAAGGCTTGTGCAATATCAATGTCTTATTTTTTTATTCTGTATTCCTTGGGAATTTATGATATGATGATATGTTGTTAATCTGCATTATACACATGAAGTACTGCATTTTGACCACATTTCCTGATTAGTCATAGATGCCTTCCTTTTAGCAAAGTCATTCATTTATTAATTTTGGACTATGAATTCCATTTCAAGAATCTGACCTGACTGTTTAGCCAATCTGTCAGTATCTGTGATCTGTTCTGGGGTCTTATCATGTTATATCCATATGTTCTTAATTTATTAATGATCTAAATAAGGCATGAAAAAACATGAGATGGAAATTGCAATGTTTCCAGTCATCATAGCAGTAAAATACTGGAATAGCCATCTGGTAGGAGTAAGGGAGAAAACAGATACTCCTAGGGTCATAGATTTCCGTTTTCTCAGCATGAACTCCCATGCACTGCCCAATCCTGTGCAGTGGCCCATAGGTTGGTGCAGCTGTGTAGGGATAGCAGGAAACTAATCCAAAAAAAGGTAAAATTTTAGCAGGATCAGTTCTCCAGTCTGGATCATTACATGGCTGTGACAATGTAAAAAAGGGAGCGTTTTAGAGACATGCACAAATGTCCAAGGACACTGAGAGGTCATGGTGTTTTTTCTGGCTGCAGTCCTGGCTTATGACAATCTAAATAGTAAATGACATTAGAGTCCAAGATGCAGCATAGCAAGTAGAAGAAAGAAATTATTATTATGGGATTGCTTGGTTTGGCAGAGACTGCTACCTTACCTGTTGCAATTTTATGCTGATAAATTAGTATGAAGGAGCTTAAGCAACAGACACACAAATGCCTCTTTAAAGCTTGACTGAACTGGATTCAAGTTACCTTGTACAGCTAGGAATAATAGACAATGCAGTGATCCACTCACATTAACAGTTTAGGCTCTAGCAGAGTCCAGCAACATATGCGGCACATGATTAAAAGGAACAACTCCTGTATGTGACATGATGATGTGGGCGAGAGCACTTCAGTCTGGAATAAAGCCAGCAGGGCAGGGGCTCAGACTGGTTGCACATGTCCTCCGCCGTTACAAGAACTAGCAACTGGGGCCACCTACTCAAATACCAACAGCCAGGTTAGATGTAAAAAAAAACATGGTACAAAAGACACACAGCAGGTGGCAGACCTGGGGACCTCCTTGCCAAAGATGCTGTGGATACAAGAAAGCTCTAGGGAAGACTGGATAAAGCTCGAAAGAGAGATGAGCTCATGGTTACTAAATAAACCAGGCAAAACCCAGTGTCCACAAAGGAGTGAGTTTAATGGAACAAGTATGCTGGCCAGCCAGGACTCCAGAACACCAGTTGGAAAACTACCCTTGCTGAGAAAGGAAGTGAGAAAGAGATGCAACCTGCCTGGCTGAGTCACACCATCATCTCGTCTGTGCTCACATTGCTCATTCAGCGTCATGGGAACCAGTCTCCTCGCCTCCCAGTTTCTTAGCTCTGCTTACCTTCCACTGTCTGCACACTCAGGAAAAAACACAAACTCTTTATTAGATCCAGTGCAGTCGTTTGAGCAAAAAACTTGAGGATCACCACACTCCAAAAAAAAGCTATAGTTATGACCAAAAATAATTTTCCTATTCTGTCATTACTTTCTTGGGAGGGAGTTGTGGTTCTGTAAAATGGCTGTCTGTGATTGAATTATTTAATTTGTGATGGAATTGTTTAATTTCTTTTTAAGTTTAATGAAAACCATAGCCATTATTATTATCCAGGTTTAGAAAAGTACTTCTATGTAGCTGAAACTTGTCAAATATTTAAACGCCAGATATGTGACAATCCCATATAAGTATTTTCTTGCTAAGTCTGAAAATGCTTAGTTAATGTGCCTTTAGAAAGCACTTATTGAAGTGAACAGAACTGTTAACGTTTGCAAAAGCTATGGCTGCACAAGCAGAGCAGCCATATTCACTGTTAGCCTGTTGTGAAAGAACAGTAAAGGATGCGAAGGAACAAAACAGATTCTTCCTTCAGCCGCGCTGCAGAGCAAGGTGAGGAGTTCACTGCGCGAGGCCTCCTGATGCCACGCTGTCCCCTGCCATTGCCTGGGCTTCCTTTGGCAGTGGCAGGGGAAAGCGCTTCCATATTGTACTGTATCCAGCAGTCCTACCCAGATCCGAACGCAGCACAGAAATACAGGATCGCACTGCAAACATGGCTATCGCTACAAGGCACCAGAGAAGGAACCCTTTCCTGTTTCCTCCCTTCCACCTAAAGCTGCTCTGTGTCTTGGGGGATGCGCAAGGTGGAAGCAGGATTCGGATGGCTAAATTAGCCCCACTGCGAGGATAAGCAGTTAATTCCTTCAGGAGGGGTGAGATATTTTCTTCTGACAGTTGGGCTCATTCATCCTGGGGCATTTGTGAGAGAGGAGCTGCTGGATTGCACCAGTCCTGGGGGTTTTTCAGCCCTGTGGTAGCCAGACAACTCTGCTTCAGGGGCGGTGAGAGCTTTCTCTCCCAGTAGCAGGGCCACACAACCTCCTCAGCACGCAGTCACAGCCAGTCCTCTGAGACTCCTTACCTCTGAGTAACTCCTGAGCTGCCCTGCTCAGAGCCTGCAACCCCACATTGCGCTGCACACAGGCACGGCACTGTCAGCTACACACATCCCCATCCACAGCTGCCTTCTGGCTCACTAGCTTCGGTCATTTGCCCTCACTCACCTTATATTAAAACACGTCGTATATAGTAATCAATGGGACATTACTAAACTAGAAAAGGCAGGCATTGGGGTGGTCACTCACACTTAGTGATCCAGATTCGGACGAGTGTTTCGGTGCCAATCACTCTACTTCCCCCCAAACTGTGGTAGCACTGCACAGCCCAAGACTACGTAAGCAAAAACTTTTATACGCAGAATGTGACATGTAGCTCACCCTGCCTCACGTGCTGGATTTTTGCTCTCCCCACCTTTTACATTACTGTTGGTAAGTGCACATTTAAACAATGTAGTCTTACATCTATATAACCTCAGCTGATGAATGTCTTTTTGCAAAACAGTATAAAAGGCTGAAAAGTAAGAGCAATAGTTCCTGCATTTTAATTGTGTAAAAATTCTGTGTGGTTGTTACAAGTACTCAGTGTATTAGCTATCGTTGCTGGGCTTGACGGCAAATTAATTAGGAGCGTGGGGGTAAGAATTAAGAAAATCTAAATGTTCCACAGCTATCTGATTAGTGTAAACTGGATTCCCAGGACTGCAAAGGTTAATTCCCCTTATTTAATTCAACGTATCACTTGGCAACGACAGCTTCAAGAGTATCCTCATTGCTCAGTGAGCAATTGTATCGTCATTTTCTGCAAATAGAAGCCCAGTGCTCTGACTACCTACTTTTGCCTACTGTGACACCATTGCTTTGACCCAAAGAAAGTCTTGGAGGTTTTTCTCCCCACTATGTTTAGGTTTGTTTATGCCTTGGCAGAAAAGCTGGTTGATCTGGTTTTTCGAGGCTGGAGTCATTACTGTATTACCTTTCCTGACCTCGTGAAAGATCACTGTTTTTTTACAGCATGTAAATTATGAGCTACCCACAAAAACAATTGAAATAAGATTAAATTACTTTTCTTCAAAACTTCACACAATACTGCACTGTAGTCACCTCTGACCTGTACCAAATACTGAATTAAATTTTTAAAATGTAATAAATCTCTGCAAGTAAAAGTGATTAGGTGGTTCCAAGTGACGACCTGTTCCACAGAGCTAAAAAATCCTGGTATCTGGCTTCCAGTTTCTGGCAAGGAGAGGAGCATTTCTCTCTGTCAGCCAGGAGGCATGTTGAAGGGAGCAAGGCCTGCTCCTGGCCAGGCCCACTCTGCCTGGCCCACCTGGGACCTGGGTCATGGGACCGGGAGGTGGGACCCAGGACCTGCGACATAGGACCTGGGAGGTGGGACCGGCACGGGGCAGGGCAGAGCAGGAACCGTGTGCGCCTGTGATCCCAGGGTGAGCTGCAGTGCAGTCACGGCATGCGGGGAAGAACGGCTTCCTCTGGCCTTACTGGAGGTTGTTTGTACATTTGTGTGGAACGATAGAGGTCAGGACAAGCCGTACGAGTGGACCCTGGGGACGAAGCGGTCTGCTGGCTCTGCTTTTTAAGAGCCTGACACCAGAGTAAACAGCCAGGCTCCTACAAAACAGGAGAAAAACCTCTGTGCTTCAGAGTGGGATTTGTAGAGGCACTGGGCTAGGGGTGGTGGTGCCCATGAGGTCTGCTAGGAAGTGCTGAGGGGAAACGCACCACCAGCCCCCCACGCTTGGCGATCAGGTGCCGAACTCCAGGGACGTCCAGGTCCAGCTCAGGCTACTGGCCATGGCAAAACCAACTTAGTGCCTTCTAGCTCTCAACTCACTTCTCCCTTTTAAGAAGAAAATCCACAGAGAAAGAGGATGAAGAGGAACAGCTCTGTTTTTTACCCATTACCTTTAGGATAGTGAAGATCTAAGATCAGTCTGTAAAAGGGATTTCACCCCACGTCTCTCCTTATACTAAGACAGTGCTTGTACGTCTGAGTTATAAGGTACTGTAAAGCTGGGACATTTTTGTTTTCTCCTGCTAAAACTATTCCACTTTGTTTAAAGTACTTAGGCGTTCATTGGCACACTGGCATCCCTCATCCTATTTATTAACAGTGAAAAGGCAGGATGTGAGCTAACAAACATAAAATCTTAAAAATAGGAAACACAAAAGCTAAGGGAAGATCTATGCATTGCTTTCCACCTTTGCAGTGCCTACAGCACTGAAATGATCAACTAATGTACAGCAAAACTTCACAAGACTTTCAGGTCCATCCCCAAGAGGTACTCAAGAGCATTGCGTACCCCAATCTCATCGCTGACTTTTGTAACATAATGCTAAATACATCATACTTTTCGTTTAAGCTGGATAGTTTATGGCTTTTTAACTGGCTTGTATGTTCCCTTTTCTTAAGCCTCTCTCTCCACTTCCCAAAAAGCTACCGCAAAGAAGCAATTGGAAAAAAAATCACATCTATTGAAAACTAGACAGTGGTAACAACATTTCTATACACAAGGGTTAAAAAGAACATCCTGACCATCCCTGCCCAGATTCGTACTACTTCACAAATAATAAACATCAGCTTTTTATTTGGAGCCATTAGAATATACACAAGTCACATTTTTAAAGGATTTTTTTTTCCTGTGGGAAAGTTAGAACTCTTTTTTTTTTTTTTTAAACAGAAATGAATTCTCATTTAACTAAGCGCGGCACTGAAACTTTAAGAGAGAGTACTAGTTATTGTAAGCCCCATAATAAAACTTCTTGGATTTGCAATTATCAGCTCTTAAGGGCAAGGATTACACAATGGCATACTCAGTAGGTGCCTTGTTTTTGCTGAATTTTCTAAGTGCTATCAAAACACACATTCAGCTCACTATGAGGAAAAACCCAGCCTGAAGAGCAGAAGTAGGGAAACGGATGGGAGCGATGCCATCCACTACTGACATTACACTGTTGGCACGGAGTAGAAGAGCTCACACGGCACAGGAGGCAACTGGGAAACACATTTCCGTTTTCTGCTTTCTTTTCTCCACCCATGCGTAAGTATTGCTGCTATGGTAAAACACGTCAGGTGACACGGGATGCAGTCTCGTCCCTATCACAGGATCCAGGATCCCTGCCCCACTGGACGGTGCTAAAGGAAAGGACTCACGCTCTCTCAGCCTAGTCACGCCCAGCAAGCCTGTTCCTGACTACACCGTTATCTGCCTTTTCTGATGATTTTCAGCAGTCAAATACATCTAAACGATATACAATAGGCAGTCCTTTTATTTATGCTTATCCATTCCCAGATTTAAATGAACAATTAATCCTTTGTAGCTACTGTTGCTCCTCTGAAAGATTTATTATTTCATTATTTTTGCCATAATGAAAGCAAGGTTCCAAGTGAAGTTGGTGAATACTTGCCATTATCTGGGTTTCCTGAAATCCAAAGGCTCTCAGTTCTTGACACCCTTGTTAAAAGTATGAGTTGAGAACCTGGCTAATAGGAATTTTGCCACTAACTTTCATGGGATGAAAACATGACAGTTGATCAGCTACTGGGGCTAGCCTCTAAGGAACCGAGCCTTAGGGATTAAGCAACACACATTGCAACTGTTAATTGCTTTTTAAAGGGCTATAAAAGAATATTTAGTTGTGTTTAAATTAAAAGACAATCATCTCAAAATGCTTTGCAAAAAAACTCCCCCAAAACAACAACAAAAAGCCTTTCAGATCATTCAGAAAAACCTTGTTTTTTTAAATTCCTAAATATATGGCATGATAGAAATTGTGACGAATTATTTTGGGAGATTAAATGGATTTCATTATGTACATGACTGGAGCAACCAGATATGACAGGAACTACTTTTTAAAGAGAGAGTGGTTGGGCTTTTGAATCTGGCTGGGGAAGACAAGGCTGAATACTTCTCTTGTGGAAAGAACCAAAGAAGGAAAAGCATGAGCAGTAGCTCCAGTGTGCGTGTCCAGCCCCTCAAACAGTCTGTTTTCTTCCCAGAAGTTCAAAGATCTCTATCTTTCTGTGTTTATATTTTTAATACAGTTGATTTAATGCTTGTGAAATGTTAAATCCAAATCTAAAGATTAAGATCTTGTAATTAGTTTGACAAAACGCAGTACAACGTTTCCAACCAATACGTTTTAAGCCTGGGGTGTGCTCAGTTTGATTAGTGTAGAGGCCACTGGAAATGCCTGGAGCATTAGAAGAAGTTACAGTGCCGCTACAGCAGTAAAAATGGCTTAGTCCCAAAAATACTATTCATTATTGTTACAACAAGCAGAATGGCAAGACAGAGAACTTAAATAACTAATTTTTGCCAGCAGGTAAGTGTCAAGAGAGATTAGCATAGGTTAGTGCCTCTATTCAATCACTGAAGATATACGAAGAGGTCATTACAAAGTACTGTATATCAACTTTCTCTGAAGGCAGATGAATCAGGAAAATGTGTGAAACTGACAGTTAATTTGGGTCTGGGTCCTACTACAGCTGCATTTCCAACACTAATGCTTGTACTTAAGAAATTTTGTTGGGCTACAGAGCTGCTTACCAAAAGGGCCTTCTATACTGAACCGATTCTTCCCCCACTGAGCTTCAAAGCCTCAATTTGCACCATCTGCGTGGAATGAGGAGGAACAAAAGCTGATTATCAGTCAGCTATGTTGCGCTGTTGCAAAAAAAGACAAACAGCATACTAGCTGTAGCAAGAGGAGTACAGCCTGGAAAATGAGCCACGTCAATGTATTCAGCATCAGCAAGGCCTCAGCAGGAGTGCACTGCCCCACTGAGGGCACCATATTTCAGGAAAGATATAGATCAAACAGAGAGGACAGGGAAGGAAAATAAGAGGTCTAGAGAGCAATCTATTTTAGAAAGTTTGCAAGAATTAGAATTGCTCAGTCTAGAAATAAGAAGACCAGTAGGAATCTTTAAATACGTAAAAGGTAACTACAGAGAGAAAGGGAAATGAATAGGCCAGCTTCAGATGCTGAGGGAGATTAGAGTTCCCCATCACCTGAACATTACTATTCCTGTATACTCTTATGATTACTGCTGTGGGTGTTTTGCCATGAGATGCCCAGATACTCTTTGCTAGCTCTGTCTGTCTCCTAATTTTGCTCCTCTGTGTTTCTTGTTGCTATACAGACTACAGAAGTGGGATAGCTGAATCTATCCCACTTCTATCTGTCTATATCAGGGCTATAGCCATGTAACTTCTGAGCCCTTTCAAAGCATATGTTCTACCTATGGATCCATTTATTGTCTTGTGGGCAACTGGACCTTTCCAAAAGAGCTAGGATCCAGACGCAGGAGTCAACAGGAACAGAAGCGGGGAGGCTAAGCATTTATTAGAGGAAAAGGTTTTCATGATTATTAGCTTTGTTGTTGTATTATAAATGTGAATCATTACATTTCTGACTCATCATGACAATCACCATTACACAATAGTCTGACTAAGCCACTTATTTTGTGAGTGTTCTGGGTAACAGAATAAGAGAACAGCCAAGGCTGGAAGGGACCTCTGCAGATCATCTGGTCCAACCCCCCTGCTCAAGCAGGGTAAACACCACTATTAGAACAGATGTGTTTATCTTTATTTGGCTAGATTACAAAATAAGGACAGAACTGTGAATGTGGATCTGTTCCTATATCATCTGAAGACAAGGGAACTGATTAGGAAATTACACCACTGCGTGTCTCCCGGGTGCATGGTAAGAGGGAAGAGTCCGTGAATGCCAGTCACCGTAATCAGCACACAGTGGCCTGAGAGAGAGATACTAAGAGTGGACTGATACGGATGTCTGCTAAATCTCAGCCGCTTTCAGGAGCGCCAGTGTTCAGCTCTGAAATGCAAGATCAACTCCACAGCCGAAAACAAACAAACAAAAATCCCCTAAATTGCCCCTTTTAAGCAGGAGCGCTAAGAGCCATGCTCTTGGATTTAGGCACCTCAGTTGCTACCAAAACCTTCAGTGGGAATGGGCTAAGTGATTAAACCTCTCTCATCCGCAGCGACACACTCGCCTTTCTCCCTTTCGTCCTGACTGTGTGTGCAGAGCCCTGAGCTGGGCTCTGGCTTTGGGAGAGGCTTTCTGGATCTATCTATTGGGTCATGTCCATTTAAGTAGATGGTGAGTCTATTTGTAGTACCAACTTAGAAACTTGCAAAAGCAGCAATTTAGTGCACGGGTAAAAGCAGAGCAGGTAAAAGGCTCTGCAGTTCTGTCCAAGACCGAGCACAAAGTATGGAAAACCCCTTGAACACAATAGTGCAAACTGTTAAGGCTGCAGTCTCATGGTTACTAATTATTACCACATCCTCTACCGAAGGCAGAAGATACATTTACTCCACTGACCACTGAGAGTGGTCCACTCCACTCCACTGAGAGTGTTTTTCTACTGCCAGCTTTTCCCCAGCCTGCTTTTTTGTGGGATCGTAATACACTGACAAGAAGTACGGCAAGAATACATCCTTTCACATGTTAATCAGTAAAACAGCTCAGTGTTTGGATGGTTATGTAATTGGGCTTTCTACTTGGCAGGGAATTTTTGCAGAAGTTACTACAGAGGGAGTATTTCTGACACACTTGGCGATGCTGGTCTGGATCGTGCTAGATCTCACTGGAACCGCAGGGCGTAACAACGTGCCTTTGGTTAAAGGAACGGTTATACGCCTTCACAGGACTGGCTGCTACACCTACGCGCAAGCTGAGGATACCAAAACCCAGATGTGGGCAAAACCTGTGTAGGTAGTAGCTCTGAGAGAAACCCCAGCAATAAAGCCTAGAAAGCTCTTCTGGACTGAGTAGTGACTCGATGACGATAGGAGCTGGGAGCAGAGAAACAGAGCCCTGCCCCTCCAGGGCTCACAGCCCTGCCAATACACTCAGTCTTTGTACAATTAGTGTTTTTGTGCAGTGAAGGGAATTGCCAGAGTAAACGTTCACCTTTGTCACTGGTACCTGTCCAGGTGAGCAGCCCGCAGCACTCAGTAGGGCCTTAAAACAACCAGCAACCCTACTTCCTGCTGAAAGAGTTGGCTACAAGGCTGGGGCTGTGGCAGAGATCAAGATTTAAATCAACCACAGGACAAATCAAGCAGTCCTTACCGTTCTCTAGTCTAAACATGTCACAAGTACGATAAGTTCTTGCCCGATACAGCAAGTAACAGCAAAAAAAAAAAAAAAAAAAAAAACACACTTCTAAGCAAATATTTACTCAAAGGCCAGAAATAATATTTCTCCCCACCTTTGTCTACAAAGCATTTGTTTGACGAGTCCAAGAGCAAGGACCCTCATGTACAATGTTTCAGCTTTGTCTATAAGGGTTAGCTTAGGATGCTTCCCCATGAAACGATCATCCTTATGAGAAAGGGAAAGATCATCCTTAAAAACTTAATTTGCTTGATGCTTGGGCTCTCATTGCCACGTGTGACTCGTGTAACATCACTCACATGATGTGCTAGAGAAGCTTTGGCTTTAGTCCATGGGGTTGGGTGCCTTTATCAGTGATTATTTCTGCTTCTCTCTCACAAAACACCTGCTTTCTGCATTCACAGGAGGAACACAAGAAGTGCCTGCTGGAGAGCGCTGCCGTCCCGGCTGTAATAACGCGTTAAATTTAAGCTGTCTGGTAAGCGACTCTGCACTCGGCACCAGCCAGCCCCCGAGGCGGGCGCGAGGTTGCCAGGCAGGTCCCTGCCTCGCGCTCCGGGGCGGCCGCACGGTGGGCGACCCCAGCCACCGGCCGGACCCCACAGCTCGCCCCGAGGCCTGGGCGCCAGCGAGGCTGCGCCAGCCCGCTCGCCCCAGGGGAATGCCCCCTCCAGCTCCACGCTCCCACCTCGCTTGTGCATCCCCTCCCTCCTCCGCCCCCATCACGGGAGCGGATGCAAGAAACTGTTCCTGGCAGGGGAGGGGCAAACATGGGATGTCTGTATGTCGCTGGCGCTAGGAGATGCTGAAGTGAAACTGGAGGCAGCCAAGCTCTTTTCTTAGGCACATTGACCAAGGGAGATCATTCCTCAGTCAATGGAAAGCCTTAAATCAGCATAGCCGAGAGCATCGCCTGGGAAAACCACACCATTTCAGGCAGAAGAAGCTCCTCTGTTGCGTTATTGATGAGCTAAGTCCTACTTCCTCCGAACAAAGGTGGCTCAGCCTTAAGGAAGTCTTCTGAAACTCAAGGACAGGTGAAGTGGGCCCCAGCCTGCCCACAGGAACAGCCAAAACCACTGCTCCGCGAGGTGAGAGGCAGCCCGCCAGGCACCACGGGCCCCGCTCTGCCTCTGAGCACCCCCCGGCGCGGCTGTCCCACGTGCAAGGCCAAGCAAGCTCCCGAGCCCTGGAAACCCGCAGCCACAGGCCTGCTTGCCGCATGACCTGTTTCCCAGAGCTCACGCGCTGCTCAGCGGGACAGCCCGCGCTGCAGCAGGGAGCCTGGCCACGGCGAGGGAGGAGGGCAGAGGCTGCCTTCATCCTGCCTGCCCCTCGTCCTCCTCAGCCCGGGCGTGCGATCTAGTCGCAACAGTTTGTTGGTGCCTCTCGCCCTAGAGCGCCTGGCTTAAGCGCTCAGATGTTTAAAAGAAGAAGATGTTGCGGAGTTCGCTGTGAAATCATAAGAGAAAAGTAAACCTCATCTCTGGGAAATGCTTTTACAGGCTTTGTCTTGTGCCCGCAGCGTCAAAAAAAAGCTGTTTCATGTTACAAATGGGACATATTGAGACCAAATGCAAAGGTGGAAGAAACAACAAAAAAGAGAATAATTTGAAAGAAGTGATATGATTTTCACTGATATGAAGGTTTATTCCTTCTGTGACTTATACTGAAAGTATACAAGAAAAATATTCATGGAAATATAGCTAAAATATCATTCTGAAGGAAGAAGTTTTCTTAACAATTGAACAGGCAGATAAAACAACGTCAAAGTCTAGGTAACTGAGTTCTCACTCCTCTTTCTTTCTCGCTCTCTTTCTTCCTCTCGCTCTCTTTCTACTGCTGTCTCTCTCCTTCCTCACCAAGGCCTGAAAGACTCATGTCTTTCTGTTCTTTTAAATAGAATTAGACTCTCTGTTTTTAAAAAGTTACAGGAAAAGTAATACATTTGCATAGGTTGTCGGTACCATGTGGTTCATGCAGCTGTATAGCACTTATATGCTATACAATTGCCGCAGTTAGGCTAGCGAACCAGATGTTCTGAATTAACAAATTTATCGCATTTTATGGCTCCTGGAAAACGTGTCAGATAGGAATGGTACCACTTCACAAATCCACAAGATTGCTGCAGGCAACAACACATCTTTTAGACAACTTTACAGCAATGTTAACAAGCAGTGAAAGTCTGGAATAGACAGTAAAAACCGTGACTTGTATAAGAGAAAAGAGAAGAGGAAAAAAAAACGCAAGAGTCAACCGTACCAAAACAGAAGCATTTACATTGGTGAGTTAAGTTGTAGTGGGTAAAGACTAACACTAACTGGAAGTGAAATCCACAAGAAAAAGCGAATCCTGAAGGCACCTCGCTGAGTGGCTGGGAGAAGGACTGGGCGGGAGATGCCTCGGACAAGAGGCGACCAGCGCTTGGGAAGGCATCGGCAAACAGCGGCTTACGGTGGGAGCAGGCGGCAAGCAGGTGCACCCTGCAGATCAGCATGGCCATTCCCAAACGGACACGGGGCTGCCTGGAAGGACGCCAGCCGCAGAGTCCCACCCCGGGTCTGTGGCAGCGGCGGTTCCCACTCGTGGCACAGCTGGTTTCTGATATCCCGCCTAACAGGTACGTGGGGCTAAGGGAGGCCCCACACCTACAGAGGTATAAACTGAGTGCGTACTAAAAAACCAACCAGTGACTTAGTCAGATGAGACCTTCCCAAGAATTGCTGCCTCTAGCACATAATAATAGGGTAAAAAATAAATACATTAATTAAGACAAAAAATCCAAACCCTAAATTCCCAGCACAACCCCTCCAAACAATCAAACAAGGGCAGTCAATTCTCCAGACCTCCAGACTTAACTACAGTACAGAGATGAATTTGGCTCAAATTAATTCACTTTTATTTTGGCGAAGAAATGCCAAGACAGATTTTCATTGCATATTAACTTTATCAGTTCACGCCTCAGAGTTAAGTTATGGCGTGCAATGCACTTGAGAATAACGGCACTCTCCTTTTGAGGAGAGAGGAGTACTTGTGGTGCTCCAGTGGCTCAGGGACATCTTGTTATAAGGCTGGTAGCACAAAGATGAAAATAAAAGGATTCCCCAAAATTTTGCTGAATAATTTTTCAGGTTAAAACAAACTCACCCATTTTCCCCGTACTTTTCCACCTTGCAAATCCATGTGTTTGTTTACAGAGGGATGAGTAGTGTTTCACAGTTCAGCCTGCTGTTTCTGATGTGGATGCTAAGGAGCTCCTCCCCAGGGAGCCCCATTTCAACAGCTGAACCTCGTTATCTTAATGCCCTCTAGTGTTGCCTCGGATTATAGCATGTTATTTGCTCAGCTTCTCCAGCTGTTAGCTGTAACTAAACCACTTCTAGCACTTGCAAAACGCCACGTTCCATGAAAAAACCTTTGTGTGGGTGATTGATTTTAAGTGCATGACAAGTCCCATTAATTTTTTCATTTGCTGGATTTCTTTTTTCTATTTGCTTAGCGTTTTGCGGGGTCAAAACACAAAAGACGAAAATGACCTGTATAAAGGCATTACCAAGAAATTTGCCCAAATATCTGGGCCTACCTGGCTCCTCTCTCTCCCTCAGCCCTGAGAGAGCGTGATGGCTGAGCTGGCTGTCGTTTGCAACCCACCAGCTGGCTCTCACTTTCTGTCACTACAAGAAGGGAGCAAGCCAGCAGCAACAGATTCAGAACACCACTAACAAACTTTCCGTTCATGCTCACAGTTCTGGGTAAGGGCTAGCTTTAACTAGAGAAAGCAGACTTAACAGACAGCTGTCCATACTTTTTCTGCAGTCAGGTTACAGAGAGCAACGTGTAATGGTAGATGCATGCTTGGAAGAATTAAGCAATAAAATGCTCCTAGGGTGAACGCACCAGTTCCCGCAAAATTGCCAGGCTACAAGAAGCAAGTCTTCTGCTGTGAAATAAGTTATACCAGTGGCAGCAGCTAGATGAGGTGTTTTGCTAACAAGAATCATGCTAGTTACAAATCTCACCCCCGCACATCTCCAGCCAACATCACTTAGCATGGACCTGTCCTATCTGCAACGTTAGCAAGATATTTTTAACGCATTTGTAGCGCCTGACACCTCGTCAGCTCCAAATGTTATTTGCCAGAAAGTTTTTAGCTTGCTTCATGTAGAAAACGATGCAGCTTAATTCCCCCATTATGAAGAAATAAGGTATGAGGAAGAAAGGGTATGGGCCTAACAGCATGTGACCGCAGAGAGGTTTCATTTCTTTTGGCTGTAGTCAGAATTTCACACAGACACACATCCAAACAAGCTGCTCATTTTCTTTCTCTGACAGAAGCGCAGGGGTACAGTGAGCATTAAGAAGTGCTTAGCTTTTCCTTTGAGCTTGACCTTATCAGTCTAAATGCACTTTTTTTAGTTCAGCTTCTTTGAAATGGATACCACATTGTCTGTGCTGGCTGCCAAGCTGAGTGGTTAGGCTCTTTTTTAAGGCTCATGGTGCCAGGGACCGGCTCAGCAGGCTGCTGATGCTGAGCAGCTGCTTCACTGAAACTAGCTCTCTTGCCACTAAATGCAGCAGCAAAAACAGACACTGAGAAGCGCAGCACTTTCTAACCACAGAGTTGGCTACGCACAGTAAGACTTGAGCTGGTATGGGCTTGGTATGAGAATCCACCTGTCACACAGGAGTTTTCTGACTTGTGAGCTAGGTGTGCTCTGCAGTAGCAGTTTGCTTGCTTTTGCGGTCAGATCAGTCTGAAGCCTTAAGAAAAAACGAATAGAACACAAAGGTGTGACACTGTATCTGTGAGCTTAAAAGAAGGAAAAACTGTGAACGCTTCATTTGCTAAGAACAGGTGGTATTTCCTATACATTACGGCAGGTATCGTGCCATGGAGGAACTGAATTGTCAATCACCTCTCAATATGTAGCTACGATATATGTTTGTAGGCTTGCTAGAAGTACTTGCAGTGCTCACCAGTACGAAAGTGGGATGCCAGTGCACATAGAAGGGTCTTATTTTCAGACATGCTTAGGTAACATAAAAATACTTTTCAAAGGCTTTAATCTAGTAAATCTGAAAGTCAAGAGAGCTTGTGAGGTTTGTAAGTCCTTTTTACATAAGGGTTATTTGCTGTGCCAGCCTTTTTTTTCTTTTTATTTGCATGCAAGCCAGAATCATCAGTGACCGCAACGTCAGTACTGTGCATGGCAGAGATGAGATACTAGTTCATACACGTGTACGTAAACATTTTTCAGTTAATCTTATTTGGGATCTTTGTTGATGTTCTTAGTCATGAGAATAAACAGTTGTGCTTCACCCCTCTCATGGTTCTGCCCTTTTGGGTAGGAAGAAGTTGCTCATTTGCACATGTTCTCAAGTGCACAGGGGTTATGACCAGCGCAAGCAGCCCATCTGCTCACTTGGCAGAATCAGTTCCTTGCTTGGTTTGCTGTAATGTGAAGTTGCTGTTTTCAGTCAAAGTTGCAAATTTACATAAAATATCTCCCAACTTCTGTTCAAGAAAAATGTGATCAAAGATTTTTAAGTTATTGTCTATTTTGGATATAATGTTTCACTGACAGGCTTGCACTTACTCCTTTTCATGCTGTTTTTACTGTGAAACTTCTATGTAAAAACATGGGCATTCACATTCTATGAAATCAGCCTGGTGTTTTGTCAGGATTAGCTGAAATATAAGATTCAGTTTTGGATTGAAACCAAAACATTCTGGTGTCTCTGGATGAATAACTGTACTTCCCACAAAGTCACAAGGGGCAGAGAAATCCTGTGAGATTGGAGTTTCTTCGCATACTACAGACCCACTGTACATAGACACTACAGTCCTGTGGAAAATCCAAAGATTTCCTATGCACATACATATATACTTATGAGTCAATACTGGGTATACTTCATCCCCTCCCTAAACTGTCTCAAAAAAGAAAGCACAATTTTGAAAGTTTTGAGTGGTAAGTCTGTGGCTGGACTGATACATTAGCCACCTTTTTACATTGTATGGAGCCCACCAAATTTCCAGAGGCTTACATGCTTAGTATTAAAGTTCCAAAGTAGTTTACAATGATATAATTATATCCAAGAAGTAGTAGATTAGGGACAAATTTATTTGGTTAACCTAGGGATATGTAACAAGAAATGTACACAAAGGGTAAATATTTACATATTTTTCTCAAGTTTATAAAACAAAAAGTAAAATGAAAGCAGCTTCATAAGATGCAGGAAAACGGTTGCTACTTTAAGGAAATGCCTAACTATGCTTACGCTAAATCCAACCACAGAGCAAAAGGAAGCAAACAATTTCCACGACTGTCAAACTGTTTTCAGTGTACATTTCCTTCCCTCCTAGCGTGTAATACTAACCCTTGCGAAAGTAATGGTCTCTTCTGACTAGCTAAAAATAAACCACTGTCATGAAACAAAATATCACTGCATTGAAAAAAAGTTCCAATTAAGTCATAAATCTAAAAACCAATCCCCAGCATACAACTACAGGAAGAGCATGGGTAATTTTTCTGCCAGCAAGATGAAGCTGTTTCTTGTAGTTTTAAGATTTAACCTGTTTTTTTGTGGAAAAAAAAGCAACCCTCCCCAATATAATATTAAACAAAATGAGAATGTATCTGAATATGCCATATCGCTTGGGAGGGACTGAAGACAGCTTTTATCCATTGCTGTTCCTGGCAGATCACTGTTGCAAATCCTACATTAAACTAACTGCTACCTAATCTGATTTCCATTTTCCTGTTAAACAAATCTACACATTTGTCTCTAAAACTGATTTCCTGTTATTTGACTTAGGAATCTTTTGTAGTAAAAGAAAGCTACAGAATGAAGTTAGCTGTTAGGCTCTACATTACAGCAATTTTAGCAGATATGGATACAATGTAAAATATAAAAATCATCCAGACTTAGCGGAGATAAAGGACATTTCCAAGACCTAATCACATGCATGACGACTAATCACACGCAGGAAAACACACTTGCAAACTGCAAAACAGGATGCTGAATACTGCTTCTTCTCTGGGGTGCCATTCAACATTGATTTATTGTGAAATTTGGGTCTAAAAATACCACGGCTGTTGCAGTCCCAGGCAAGGTGCTGGGAGTATACTAGGGGGAGGAACACTGAAAGAAAAGCTTGTTCTAGTTGCTGAAAATTATTTTCTGTGACAAATGTCAATAGCTGCTTTTCATACAAAGTGTTTTGAAGTGGAATATATAAAAATGTAAAATAAATAGTTTCAGGGCCTAATATGCAAAATAATAAAAAAAAGTTTATGGATAATTCCACAAATAAAAACAAATAGGAAAAAACATTGCTTGGAAAGATATTTTCACTTTGGTCATGAATTAGCAGATAACTAGTTCCATAAATGAGAATCTAGTCAACCTGACAAAGTTTAAACCCTTAAAATAGGGTTTCATAAAACCCTTGCAATAAATTGAATTAAAAATTTTAAAGGATTTGGTTAAAAAAAGTAACTTATTTGAAAAACACTCAACTGCTTTTATTAAAAAATTATTTTTCTGTTCTAAATTAACTTATATACATACACTATACACGCATAGTGTTGAATTGTGCATTACTAGAACGAATCCGCAGAACTATGTATTATACAACAACTTGATCTAAGGCTTTGCATAACTTATATACATACATACACTATACACGCATACAGTGTTGAATTGCGCATTACTATAACGAATCCACAGAACTATGTATTACACAACAACTTGATCAAAGGCTTTGCATATATTAGATATAATACTTTTTTTTCCCCTGAAATTGTCTAAAAATTAAGCAAGTGTAAGAGATATTTTCTCAATGCATTGCTAGCAATTTCCTGTAGACACTGTTATTCACATTACTGGAGCAAGTATCCCTTCTACTAGTGGTTGACATTGACTGGCCACTGCCGCTACTACTGTTAGGATCAAAAGTCTCTTTACAACTGAAGATAGCGAAAAGTTGCCTCTGATATTGAGAAGAAGCATAGTAGTAAATAAAGGGATCAATGCAACAACTAACGCTGCTGATACAAACACAGAGTAGATAGGCAAAGTAGAGATACTCTAAACTGTTGTCATAAGAAAAATGTATATAATGAATTAATAGGAGGACATTTGTTGGTCCAAAACAAATAACAAAAACAGAAAAAACAGCTACACACAAGAGCAAGGCACGTTTCTTCTTATTTTCTTTTGCCACAATACTAGAAGAACTAAGACATCGAATGATACACAGGTAACAGACGGTAGATATTATAAATGGCCCTACAAAGAAAATAGAAGAGAAGATGGAGAAGAAATGGAGGTAATAGTTGTGAAGTTCAGATTCTTTTAGTACATCATGACAGGTCGTTATATTTAACTTGGGTATTTCCATAGCTTGCTCTCTGACGAGAAAAGGTATAACCCCAGCTATTGCCACAAGCCATATGATGATACAAGTCACTGAGGCACGTGTTAACGTACGCCATGAAAGAGAGTGGATGGGATACACCACTGCTAAGAAGCGATCAAAGCTTATGCTCGTCATAAGCATTATTGAACAGTACATGTTACAGTAGAAGGCAGCAGTGACGAAACGGCACATTTCAGGTCCAAATACCCAGTTGTTTCCAGAAAAATGATACGCAATCTTAAAAGGAAGCACGCTTACGAACAGTACATCGGCAATGGCCAAATTCAGCATGTATATTACAGCTGGCTTTTCGATTTTCATTTTTTTCAAAAACACAAGTATTGCTGTAACGTTCAGAGGGAGACTCAGCATAACCACTAACATGTAAACTGAAGGAACAAAACGCGTCAGCCATGGACTAGTGAGGTATCTTTCCGTTTCTGCTGACATTGGTCGTTGCGCATTTAGAGATGAATTCATTTGACTGACGGATCCTGATCCACCTTCTGTGACGTTTTCAGTACCATTGTCAATGTCTTCAATAGGTATAGGGTCATCACGGTTATTCAGGTCAGGCATTAAGAAAGTTCTGCCCCTTATGCGGCTGCTGTTATACACCATGGCTGAAAAATAAGAAAATATAAAGATTAATAAGCAAATATTTACATACAAAGGGGAAGGCAAAACATCCTGCAAAAAAGGAAAGCTAAGCTGGCATTAGCAAAAAAAAGCAATAAGGTCAGTTCCTTAATCAGAGCACCGACTGCCCACGTGTTTGTTCATCTCTTTTTGTCTTTGCTCCCTGTTACAAGTTTGGATAAGATATCCCTCATCTGCTATGTCTTCGCTTGTAAACTCTTTATGGCAGGACTAAACTCTATGCTTAGCAGCCCAATCTTTTCTACGTTCTCTATAACCTACCTTAATACAAATACAGCAATAAGTTTGCCACCTTCAGCTTTCTTGGCCAGAAAACATCCTGGATGCTCTGGAAACATCCTGCCCAATCCTACTGCAGCATCAAGACATGCCGCAGCAGTTTTCATACAGTTTTTCATTGTTGACATGAATCAGACTTTTACTTGCATCAAACGGGGCCACACATTTCACTTAAGTATTTTTTCCCAGTTCTACTTTATATAATACATCCGTGCATCTAGGAGAACCCTCGGGGCACTTCTGAAACCTGCCACTAGCATTCCCTGGCTGCGAGGGTGTCCTGCAGCAAGGGGTAGTGACCGTGGCAAAGAAGAAAGCGTCCAGAGAAGCATGGGTGCCTTTTGAATGTAGCTGTAAAAAGTCAGCAATTTTGTGTTACAGAGTGTTGTCAGTGTGCATATGGGCTTGCTTATGTAAAATGAACAAAAAAAAATCTGAAGAGCTACTTTAGACGCTATTTCAGCAAAGCAATTTGTATGGATTTTGTATGAGCCAGCAATATGCACTTGCGGCCAAGAAGGCCAATGGTATCCTGGGGTGCATTAGGAAGTGTTGCCAGCAGGTCGAGGGAGGTGATCCTGCCCCTCTCCTCAGCCCTGGGGAGGCCTCACCTGGAGTGCTGGGTCCAGTTCTGGGCTCCCCAGAGACATGGCACTCCTGGAGAGAGTCCAGCGGAGGGCTACCAAGATGATTAGAGGGCTGGAGCACCTCTCCTATGAAGAAAGACTGCAAGAGCTGGGCCTGTTCAGCCTGGAGAAGAGAAGGCTGAGAGGCGATCTCATCAACATGTACAACTATCTGAAGGGAGGGTGTCGAGAGGATGGGGCCAGACTCTTCTCCGTGGTGTGCAGGACAAGAGGCAACGGGCAGAAACTGAACCACAGGAAGTTCCATCTAAACCTGAGAAAAAACTTCTTTCCTGGGAGGGTGACAGAGCACTGGACCAGGTTGCCCAGAGAGATTGTGGAGTCTCCTTCGCTGGAGATATCCAAAACCCACCTGGACGCGATCCTGGGAAATATGCTCTAGAGGACCCTGCTTGAGCAGGGGGGTTGGCCTAGATGATCTCCAGAGGTCCCTTCCAGCCTCAACCATTCTGTGAATCTGTGGATACTTACTCTGGAAGACCATCAGTTTTCAGATTTGACTTATCTACTTAGGTGCAGGATCATTCACATATGCTATAGGCAGGCAGAAGTGACCTCTATTTAAGTAATTGTTCATCTGTGTAGTCGCATAACTGATCCTTTTCTGACTCCTACACTATTAAAATAAAAATTAAGGTGTGTTAGCTTATATCATTTAGCTGAAAGTACTTCACCACGATCCACCTGCCTAATGAGGCTATTTCAAGTTAGCAATTGTTTGCTCTACAGTAATTCAAACCTGTTTGTTAGACAGATGAGAATAACTGGTAACTAAAGTAACTTAAGGATTCTTGTGGCAGAGACAGAGCGGCTGCAGCTTTAAGCACCCAGCTATCACCTTGTATGATCAGGTTGTGGGAGAGGGGCCTTATCCAGTGTGAATTTTGGTAAAATTCAGTCTTGGCTGATGAATGAGATCAGAGAAGTGACATACATATTTTAGGATTTTTAGTTTTAAAAGCTGCTGTACTATAGGTATCATGATGTGTCACGGCAGCATTCTAGGGGAACAACAGAAGGAGTGTGTTTGAAACAATGGTTTAGTGTGCAACATGGCTAGATTGTGACCTTTACAGGCCACAAAAAGGACACTGGATGAGAACTCGAGTCTGGGAGCTTGTACAGACTGAACTATTTAGTGTAGACTACTGAAACCAAAATGGCACAGAAGTATGTGGGATTCAGTATGCAGTGTTTGCAGAGAAGGGCACTAAGCCAAGTTGTAAAAGGTCCTACCCTGCATTTTAAAAGAAAACATTAACAAGAGGCAAAACTACAGAACCTTACTCTTTATTTTAAAAGTTTAGTCTGAACAGTTGGATAGCTTCAGGAGTCAGCTGTTAGTTCAGCAGTTCAGATGCAGCATAAATTATATTTAACACCTCTAGCTTTAGCCATCATCCAAGCATTACTCTGTGGCTAACACTGAATACTTAGGTGATTTACAATACTTAATGATTACTGAAATTGAAACCTGTCACAATTGACACCATCGGCATTGGTGTCTGTTGGGAGGATCATAATTATATTTGCATGAAGAGGAAGCTAATTTATCATGCTTGGCGGCAAGTCTCCATAGTAAGGCAGAGAGACATCAGGGGAAAACGCCTGGGTAGTACCCCTGTACTGTATCTGTGGTACCCACTTGCTTTATGAATTCAAGACTTTGAAGGCTCTGAACACGCATTTCCTCCATTCCCATATCTGGAATAGAACATTTCTGAAACAGTCGACAATGATGATCCCAGTCCCTGAAGCTTGGCACATCCTTCTCAATTCCTCCAACAGCAAAGAACAATGTGGAGAACCAAAGGAAGAGGTGACATGGTTTTATGCAAGGAAGGCACAATCTGGCGGAACACAGTTCTGAGTAGACTCGATGACAGAGAGGACAGACCTGGGTTTGGAGAAGGGGACCGCGTTACCAGGATAGCTCTGCATGCCAGGGAAAACGAGCTGCTTCTTGCATTAGCCCAGTATCCCTGAACTTTGAAGGGCTTCGCTTGTGCTCCTGCCTCACCTTACCTAGCGCTGCTGCAGGGAAGCCACAAGAGAAGTTCTGGTGTGTCTCACTTGCTGAGCACTAGCGTGCAAACTGGCAAGAACTGCAGAACCTTAACGATTTGGGACTAAGTCACTTCCCATGAAAATTCTTGACCGTAATATGACCCCGCCCCCACAGTGATTCATTAGAACAACACGAAAATATACCATAGGAGAAAAATGATGATTGGTTGAGTCAGCTTTTATCAAACAATCGACCTTTGTCATAACTATCGTTTATAATAATAGTTACTTACAACACTGCTAATAATTTTAATTATATCCTGACCTCTTAAAGCAAGCGTATTTACAAGATGTGTTTTATATGGAAGTTTTTAAACTCTGTGTTATTCCACTATCAAACATTTAAAAAAGCAGAATCCTATTACACTAACTCGGGACAAAAAAATTCATAAGTAATTTTAATATAATTAAAATCCTCAGAAATAATACTTTAGTTCAGGGAAAGCCATAACCTACTCTTTGTATAAGCGAAGATGTTCTAAGTTCAGAACTGACCTCAGCCTGGACGCTGTTAACACCACCTCCATACTGTGTACTGTGACGGACCATGTCTCTATCTTGAGCTTAGATGACATGCAACGTACTACCTGGGAGTCAAGTCTACAGAAAAAAGGGAATTCATCTATTAAAGCTAACTAGCTACCACCAACACTAAGCTGAAAGATAAGGAACCTCAAATTTGCCATTTGTTTGCCACATCGTAACAGAAGCAGCAGAAATTTAAAGACTTTCATAATGAAATTCAATTTAATTTTAATATAAGGAGCACAGCCAAATTTCTTTTTTTAGCTTGTCAACATCATTTCTTTCAAATGCACAGCATCTGTATATTATTACACAAAACAATAATGCACTTAGTTACTACCCTGAGGTTCTGAATTCCTTTTGTGTCAGTGTTTATTTTGACAGAGCCAGTAATCTGAGCTTTATATACAGATGGGAAGAGCATGAAATGATGTTTAATTATTTCAAAAGATCTTAATGGACCTTGACAATAAACATATAAAGATTAGCAACAGGAAACAGGCTTCTGCTATAAACTGAGATATTACAACAGAACTAAGAAAGACACAGTAGGTCTACAGAGAAGAAATGATTTGAAAACTACTCTTTAATAGCTACAGCTATACCAGAATCTTGTGTCAGAAATACCTTTCTTGTTGTTTGAAAGCTGTAGATATTATTTGTCTCTAAAATATATTTGACTACAGTTTAAGCAATTTTTAATAATACCAAGCTGTTAAGCGAACAAATGCAAAGTTTTAACAGCGTAATAATCATAAATACTCAAACAGTCATCCTATTTTCACTAGGTTGACATTCAGTGCCTTTGGAAGAGACCTCATCAATTATTAGAATAATAGAATTCTCACTGCTGATATGACAGCATTAATAGCTGTATCAAAGTGCTTGTAAAATATAAATAGGTACAGTTTACTAACAACTAAGAAAGAACAGGATAAAACATTCAGGTTTTATTACGATGGTGTGCAGGCAGGACACTCGACTACACACAGTCTTTCCTTTGCTCCTATTAAGAACTTGAAAAGTCAAAAGTTCAATAGAATCAGTACGATATTCAGCAAGCCTAAAGTTCTCTTTTATTGCCTGGAGGCTTTGCCCTGATTCTCCAACAAGGATTTAGAGAAGTGATGTAGAGATGTCATTAACCTTGAGATTTTTTGATTTGAACAATCTATACAGTGCTCTTTTCCATCACATGCTAAATTTTGTTGGTCTCCTGATCAACATATGCACATTATGCTCATCCTGAAAGGCACTGCTTTTTTATGCAGAGCTGTTTTGCATTCATTTTACATCTACTTCCATATGTAAGAGGCTACTGTGTGTACTGTTCTGTGAAAGAAAAAGCTGACAGCAAAAAATAAAGGACAAGTTCCAGTTGGCACCCGGTCACACAAAAACTAGTATTGGCACAAAGGAAAGGGTGGAAACGTGTGGCCAGGGTAGGCACAAAAGCTTAGGCTTTCATCTTTTGACAATGGCATGCACATATAACAGCTCCAGCCAATCTTAAACTGCACTCCGCATTTCCTGAGGGCCAGAAGAAAATTCTGAAATATTTCTGTAGACCCATAAATTTGGCTAGCACTTAAAAAACAGCCATGTTCATGTGCCAGGGGATATTTTTGTGAGGTGGAAAAAACAAACATTAGGCTCTGGCTCAAGCCAATTACATGTATCCTTTCTTAAGTGCCACTGGACAATTATTAATACTGATTTATGAGCATTACTGATGACAGCTGCATTCATACCATTGGCTTAAATGAAAAGGCCATTCCTTTTATCTCCCCTTTGCATAATCCTGCGCTGATGAACATCTAGAATCTAAACTACTAAGTGGCCCATAAATTAGTTACTCACAGTGAGAAGTGGAAGCCAGACACATTTACAAACAAGGTGAGACCCAGTCCTGTAGGCTAGATGACAATTACTTGCTTTTGTAACAACAAACATCATATTTTCTTTTTTTAAAAAAAGTTTCTTTAGCCCATTCCTTCCTTTAAACTACTTGTGCTGCCTGAGTGATGTATTAACAATTTTGCATGTTTTCCTAAAGAATCATTTTCTTGCAGCCAGGTGCCTGGCCCTTTTTGCTCTCCTTCCTTTCCTCTTCTCAATAGTTTTTGACCACAGTTGCCCGATTCAAGCAATCTCTTCCTCTATTTACCCAGCTGCCAGCGCCCCACCACAGAAAAGTCTGGGCAAGTTCAGTCCTTAGCAGGCCTGCCTAGCCTTGAAGACGCAGGATCTGGTGAGGCGATCAGCAAGCATCTAGTGCCAACTCAGCCGCTGCATTTTGCCCCCCAGCAGGTCCAGTAGAGATCACTAAACTGAGAACTAAGGACAGTGAAGGGTCTAGGAAAAAGTGGGGGAGTGGTTGCAGGGGCTGTGAGAGTGAAGTGCAGGCCTGGGGATACAGCAGTGCATGTCAGGGGGAATTAAATACATAGCAGTGGAAAGGAGGAGTTATTTGGGACCCTGGGAAAATGACATTCCAGCGGGAGTGGGTGTAGGGAGAACAGAACGCATGTTTAGATGGTCAGGTTTCATTACTTCTACTGCTCTTGAAATTAATCGCTTTGACTTTCTCTTTTCTTAGTGGCGGTGATGTCATACATCAACTATTTTGATCGTCACTTCCTAAGGAAGCATCAAATAAACAGTATAATTGGGGAGGGTGCTCTTTAATGAAGACTATAACAGCAAAAGGCAGGAAAACAAGCGTGAATGTTTCCATAAAATGGAAGAATTGCATTCAAAGGAACAATCTGGCTCTATTATTAACCTGTATGGTTTGTAATTACCCCTTTCTTTTTTTCTTTTCTTTTTTTTTTTTTAAGGGCACCCATTTGTCCTTGTGCCGAGATGTTTTTTAGCCTAAATAATTTTCCCTCTCTGATATTCCCCTCCTGGCATAATTACAAAGACTAGCTATGTCACCTCTCCACCTTCATTTTAGTAGATTAAACGTGCCACAAGCTGAAATTTCCCCTCACTTGGCAGACATGCTCTCTACTTAACAGTTTGAATTTCACCTTCCCAGCAGGTATCTCAAGGGGCTAAGGTATGAATTCTTAGCAGCTGTTTGTACAGGATCACTATGGGATCCAAACAAATGCAGCTCTGAGATTACTTGCTAGTTTTTCTTTTGGATTTTGGTTTTTTATAGCCATATCACAACAAAAACTGCTAATCTGGACTCAACTCTTTCTCCTTGTGGTCTCCAGTGTTTAACAGAAATCATCTAAATGCATAATTTTGCTGTTTGTGCTGTTGCACCTTTACCAGAAGCTGCGGGGTTATTTAGTGAGCACCGCATACACATCCTCCCCTCAGCATCGGCTGTGCTCAGACAAGTTCTGAGCTAGACGGACCCAGGGGCTCACTAGTTGTAGCGCTCATGTTGTCACGTTCCGTTAATTCAACTGAGATGTAGGTCACCAGAGTCGGTTGGGGCAGCTAGTCTGATCTAGTCTGGGTCGGCATATCTGCCCCTACTTTGTGCTACCTACAAACTCAGCAGGCACTCTAACTCCTGGAGCTGTTAACAAAAGGCAGTGCCATTTTTTTGAGGAAATCCACTAAGACACCTCTACAGCCTGGTCATTTCTTTCCATCATCATTTGCCATGGCCTGGTCAGCTCTTCAGCCCTGGGAGAACTCTAAACCTCTCCTATCTTTCGTAACCCTACCTGTGCCCCTGGGTCACAAGCCTTGCCAAAATGGCCGCCTTTCAGATCTAGGACGCTACCCTTCTTCAAAAAAGTTCTCTTATCAAACAGTATCTGTCCGATATAGCTCTTTCAAGGCTAACATTATGTTTTAGCCTTGTTGTTTAGCCTTTTACGTTTAGCTTATGTTTTTCGGCATTACGTTTTATTATGTTTATTGCTATACCTCTGTTCTGTCCTTGAAAATTTAAGGGACACCAGTCTAAAGTTATAAAAGAGAGAAGAAATCTAGAGCAGCACTGTAAAATGCCAAAGAAAACGTGATCAAAAACCCTAATTAAAACTTCAAAGCACAACACCACGGCCCCGGCTCCGCACAGGTCAGCGATGCCATGTACGAATACATTTCGTTTGTTTTTTTTCTCTGTCAAAGGAAACGGCCCGTCTGGACCGCGAGGCTCCGCGGAGCGCTGCCAAGGCAAAACCCCGAGGCACAGCCCGCCCACGGCCGGCCGGCCGCCCTGCCCGCTCGCCCGCTCCCGCTCACAGCGCAGCCCGCGTAGGGGCACGTACCGCCGCGGCGCCACCCCGCCCGCGCGCGGCAGCCGTTACTAACGGCCGCGGAGGACCGTTACCAGCAGCTCCCCCCCACCCCAGCCACGCCCCGCCGAAGCGCGGGAGGCCGCCGCGCCCCGGCCCCCGAGCAGCTCCCCCGCGCGGGGCGGAGGAGGCGACTCACCGGCGCGGGCCGCCGCGGCGGGCGGCGGGAGCGGGCAGCAGAGGAGCCCCAGGGCGCAGAGCAGCGCAGGCGGCGCCTGCAGCCCCATGGCCGCCGCGCAGCGCAGCGCGCTCTCCGTCCGGCCCGCGAGCGCAGGGGCCAAGCGAGGGAGGGCGAGAAGAGATGCGGCTATAAACCGCCGGGAGGGCGGCACGGGGGTGGGGAAGGGCCGCCCTCCCGGCCGCCGCGCCGAGGGGAGAGGGGGGGGCTCCTTCCTGCCGCCCGGCAGGCGAGGGGCGGCCGGGCTGGCCGGCGGAGGGAGGCCGCTGCGCTGAGGGAGCAAACAGCCGCAGTGTTGCCGAAAGGGCAGCCAGACCCTGGGCACGCCCTCGGTGAGGTGTAGGAAAGCCGGCACGTACCAACTGCAGGCCAGCCTTAGGCACCTGTTCCTCCTTGGTGGTAGCTGGTGACAGAAAAACTGAAGGAGTAAGCACTTGGACAGGCATAGAAGATAGAATTACAAAACAAAGAATTATTCTGCGCTAAGAGAGAGGAATTTGCCAAATCTGAAATCTGTTGTGGAGCTAGAAGGGTAAATTTTCTTTCTGTAATTGAAATCGCTTGTATGTGGTTGCCACTGTGGGCTATAAGGCCAGTGAATAACTGCATTGTTTGTGTTTGAAAGATCACACCCATTCAGAAAAGCTCCCTAGTATATAGATCTGTGTTCTGTAAAAGAGCCAACATTCATCTTACTTGTATTCCATGGGTTCGGTAAATTTACTGCTCTAAAAGTACGGGACACCCTAAAGAAAGATTCACAAGCCAAAACAGACGTGAGGTGCGCACAGTTGGGAGCCGAAAGGATCCTTATGAAGTGGTACCTCTCCTGAACTAGATAGGAAAGCATTGTTCTGTCTTTCTCGAGTTGCTCAGGAATGAAGAGCCAGTTAAACTGAAACCTAATCAAAACTATAGTTGAGGAAACTATTTTGATAACTTTGCAGCTGTTTATGTAGACTCTCCACCAGTATTTGAGTGCTATGTACTCCTTAGGTCTCTAATACAGTCAGAAGCTTAACAAATAGATGCCCCTTGGTTTGCTAGGGTATGCTGTCCCTGCCTCAACAGCATATACTTAATTTTACAGCAATACGAGCATAAAGTTCCCATTAGAAGTTGATCATCCCTCTGAAGCACCTTTGTTACTGCAGAAGCACTGGCCTTTACTCTTAACTGCCCTCTTAAACAGGGGGTAAGAGCCATGGAAAATCAATCTTCCTAACTGCAAGTACCAGTTCCCAATAAGTACCACTTCTAATCTTTGCTTGCTCTACTATGTTCTTCCCATAATCCTAGTACTTGCTACATGTTATAACCTTGTTTAGGCAGAATCCGATTTGCACAGAGTAAGTGAAAGAAAGAAATAAAAGTCACACTGCTGGCCAGCCTTTCCATAGCTGAATAACAAGCCTGCTCTAATTAGCAAGAACTGTATTCAAGACAAACCTCTATCAACTGTGAACACACCAGGGAACCCACAGAAAATATTGTATACTTAATCACAGACTATTCCTTTTCATGTATTTGGAAGAAAAAGTGAAGCTGCTCTTGGGCACTCCAGTGATCTCACAGCTCTACAAGCATACCCAGAGGCTCTCCCACCCAACATTTCTGTTCAGTGTGCACACAACCGGAAGCTCCCTGTACTTCAAATCAGCAGTAAAAACTTGAATTAATCTTCTGTGCTGTGGCTTCCTGTCAGCTGCAATAGCTGAGAGAAGTGGGCCTTCAAGAGAGGAGGGAGAATGAGTTAGAGTGTGCTTGTGAGAGGGAAAACCCTCCCATTACATCTTACCAGGAAGGTAAAGGTTGTTTGGTTTGGTTTGGTTTGTTTTTTTTAAAGCAATTACACTATAGGCAGTTTTAAAGCAGTAATCTGTTCTTACGGAAGTTCAGAAAAACTGACAGGATTCTCTTTACTGAAGACATCTAACTGCCCTGTGAACATACAAATGGAGCTCTGTGTCATTGCTTTACATCAGAGGTGCTCCACTTTCATCTTCATAGCGTGCATTTATATGGATTCAAATATATTTTTAACCTATGTAAGTTTGTATAACACAGTGGTGTCAGTGACCTAAGTGCGTATTGCCTTAGAAAGAATATACTGAAGCAAAGGAGGAAGTAACCCTAACACACTGTATATAGTAAAAACATGACATGGACCCATTTCCATTGTCACGTAGGCAGAGCTCTCAAAGTGCTGCTGTCACTGAGAAACGCAGCAGGAGACATCTTGACGAGAGTTCAAATCGGAGATTTGGAAGCTAACAGATCAAGCTCAGTGGTGGGACTGGATCCCTCAAAGTGGTAAAGACCTGAGTACTTCATACACTTCAGTTCAGTAGACAGGAGAAACATTAAACCTCATTTTCACAAGATTACTGTGACATGTACTTAAACTTGAAAATAAGTCAGCATTTCAATTCCAGAAGAATGCTTTTGATAGCAAATACTGAGGCATCAGGAATGGCTACTGCACCAAGAAAAGAATTTTGTTCACTTACCTCAATACAACTCTGCCTTATGCAAGTTTTGTTCCTGTTAAAACAATCATAGAAAAGCAAAGAACAGCATTATTTTATGCTTGACGGGCATTTGATATAAAGACCACGTGAGGTAGAGACGTTGATCAAAATGCTTAGCACTACCCTGTGTTCTGGGTAACATGAGAGGAATAGAAGAGCAGGTTCCTGGGTTGAGCTGTTAAGACCTACAACACGTAGACCATAATTTTATCAGTCATGCTGAGGCTATCATATTCACACTAGCTGAAGTTTATCCCATTTCTTGAAATATCTGGGGATCAGAATGTAAATGCACAGCAACCTTTTCATCTGCAAAAAACAGTATTTGATACAGCTTATTGACATTGCTTATTGTCTCTTGTACCATAAGTGTAGCAACTGGAAATTTATCCACCCTGGAACTCAGTTTGAGGTGATAACTTTTACCACAAAAGCATTCTCTTAAGTAATTTCTAAGCTGTTCTACAGGCTGGATGAAAAATCTGATACCTGGTTAAGGTTTTGATAGTGTCCTGGAACACAGGAGGAAAACAAATAGGGTAGAGTGACACTAGCAGAACATCTATTTTTTTACCACTCTCTTAATGCTGCACCACTGGAGGTACATTCAAGAAGTGTCTGAATACCTACTTGTTTTACAATGTCTTCTGGCTGCAGCATCCTGAAGGTGCCTGCAGTGTGGCAAGTTCTCAGCAGTGAAGGGATTGGCTTCTGGAACAGGGTGCAGTAAAGTTAACTTTCAGACATAAGGTGGGGAACAGTAATCATTTAAGGAACTTTCTGCAAAGAAATCGGACTACTTGTTACTTCCGGTTTGTGAGTGTACAACACTACTAAAATATTCTAAACACGAAACAGCAAGTGAGCTAAAAACCCACCATTCTTAAAATGTATATTCATAGAAGTTATACTGCACCCTGGAAAAGCTTAACGTTTTCAGTATTAGTGTTACTTAAGTTTCAGAAGCCTTCACAAGTGGGCCAGTGTTTGGGAGAAAGCCATTTTCTCTGAAGTTTTTGTGAAAGATGCAAAGGGAAACTCATTGTACTTGCAGTGATAACCTTACTTGCAGATAAAAGGAACAGCCATAGGCTATGTCTTCCTTTAATCATCCTATATTGGATTAGTATAAATATAGCAAGTGGATAAAATAAAATCTCTATTTGTTACATTTTCTGCTGGCATACTAGAGCCAGATTTGAGTTAATTTTTGTATCCTGCAGTTATGCCAGTCAGCTTGTTACTTTGTTCTCTGTGGTTAAACTAATTCTAGTAGAGGTGAAGTTTCGCTGCTTCTAAAACTTACTGATTACCGCTTTTTAGCTCTACTTCTCTTTGCATCTCTTTCAGAGGTTTTTGGCGGAAGCATGTTACAGTACAAAACTTCCTGTCTTGTAAAACATGCTGGGTCTACCAAAACAGTCTACGAATATCCAGTAACATTACTATATCATTCACTACTTACTGTTTGGGGAAGGAGCAGTCTTTCAGCTCTGTTTAGGAGCGACTGCAGGTTGCTCTGGCCCATGCCTTACAGATGTAGCTACTGCTACAAAGAGAGTGAGGGTAGAAGTATCCTTTAGAGGCAAAAACAGTCCTCCAGGTCTGAGAAGAGGGTTATTTTTGTCCATCTACTTATGAACTTTATGAAGTCAGATGTTACTGTCACTCTTTAGATTTTCTATTAGAGGGAAATTTGTTTCGTTACTCCGTATTTTTTAAAATAGTCTTATGAGAAGGGCTGTCAAAGAGGAAGAAAAGTTTGCAAATAGGCACAAAGTGAAACTGGATAAAGCAATCACTTCTGTTTCTGTCCACTCGGCAAAACATGAAAAATAGGGTTAGGTCTGTAATTTTGTGAGTTGATTTAGAACTTCAGATTTCCACCAAAATAAGTTCCAAATTGAACTAAATCGATTGCAAAGCACTCTCAGGCAACTCAAAAGACTTATGGTAGAAAACTGCAAACTGCAGGGCTAGCATCTAACAGACTAAGACTACTGGCTATTATATTTTCTTTTCACTTCACTACCACTACCTGGGAAAAGGAAACATGCAAGTCTTTCAGGGAGAGGTGATCATACTTCCCAGATCCTCTAGGGGCTTAATTTGTGATGGAAGTTGAATCCTTATAGCCAGAATGATGCAATTTCTAGTACAATAGAAACGGATGAGCGAGCAATATTCATCATTACTGGTGTCGCTTCAACTTTTGTCACCAGCAAGGCAAGTTTTTCCACAAGATAGGTTATATCCAAGAATGAAACTAGTATCATCAAATCATATCCAACTTTGATCAGTTGGCGACCGTAAATAGCAGGTCGCAGGAACCTCCAAAAGCTTTTTTTTTTTTTTTTTTTGTTAGATTTAGTAGCTACTACTAGTAGCTGACAGCACTGAGTGGGTACAGAATTACTTTGTCCATTTGCACGGGACCCACTACTACCTGTCAATCTTATAGTTAGGTGGGAATCATTGTAGTCAATCTTGTTTAGCAGAGTTCAATATTTGTTTAGTGATAAGATCATAAACTGAACTAGTTGACTAAGAAAAAAGCTTCTAGAGGAGCTTAAAAAATTAAACCGACATTAATCTTTGATGTATACTAGGAGAGCGGGAATCTCAAGAAATGGTTGGAACAAATAAGGCCTAGCACAGAGACTGTACCTTCCATGAACGTCATTCCCTGGGAACCAAATAAGCTTCCGCACATTAGATGCGGCTGGAAAATTACTGAGGAGGATCCTATTCACATTAGAACTAAACATGGTATTTCACCACATGTGTCTGAGCATGCCGTACAAAGCAGCATATCCAGGAATGACTTATTCACACGCAGGCTGGAAAGGGCTATGATGCTTGAGCAGGAGGATCCCTGCTTGAGCAGGAGGTTCGGACTAGATAATCTCCAGAGGTCCCTTCCAACCTCAGCCGTTCTGTTAGCCTGTGTTTCTATGGTAAGTCACACCAGCAGAACTCCAGCCTTTTGATATGCTACCTCAAACATCTGATCTTGACCGACAGCCCACTGGTGCAGACTTACTCACCTGCTCAGATAGAATTTGTCAGAAATATGCAGGAATTAGCCTCAAGTCTGTTACAGATAAAAAGGGAAGTGAAAAAACAACACTGAACTGTAAATTTAATTTGTATTCAAGTACAATTCACTTTTCTCCATTGGAAACAAAACTAATCTAATACTGCTTTCATCTTCCCAACCAGCAATTTTGAAGTGGATCTGGGTATCACTACCTCAGCGTTTATGTACCGTTCCAATGGCTTATACTCGAACAATGCAGAATACCTAGCTGGAAGAAAAATGGAAGAACCTTGGAGCTGTTTATCTTTTAATTAGGGATATTAATGGCTATACATAAATATCTATGGTAAATGTATTCTAATCAGTTTTTTCAATCTGTGTAATACAACAGGTCAGTGTACCAACTAATCTAGTACCTACCACTGACTTTACACACTTTTATTTCATCTTCAGAATTAATATTTGATGCTTACACTATGCATTCCAGGTTTTCTCATTGTCCGTTCATCTTTTAAAATATTTGTCACAAGGTAAGCAAGAGCAGAAAAGTTTTCCTTGGTTTATATAATACATTACCCATTATACACACAACCAAGTTGGAATGAAGCCAGTTTAATTAAGTAACATTTATTTTACATAGAACAATCTCCAAAGAATATATTTAAAAAACAATCTAAATATTGATTTTATTGCATTTATTTTCTTACAAAAAGACAGACAGGCACAATTTATGTATTCAAATACTTCAAACTGAATGACATCTGTTCACTATTCAGATTGCCCCCGTGCCACTCAAAAGGCTGTGAAAGTAGAAAATGTCATTTAACTTGAGGCAGTAGTGCATTTTATTTAGTAGGAATGAATCACAAAATATATTTTTGTACAGTAAAATGTTATTGTCACTTTATAATTACCTATAAAAAATTTTTTGAATTGCACAATAAATTCGCTTTACAATTGACAACTGCCAGAAAACAGGCTTAGTATGTAACTAAATATTTGCCCAAACTATCCCTTAGAAACGAATTAGGATTTCTTTTGGTAAATACTTAAAGTCTAATAAGAACTATATTATATATCTGAGGCCATTTAAAAATGCTTTACTAGGAAGAGCTTTATATATTCAGCTAAATTCATTTTCTGCCTACCTTAAAATCCACACAACCACAATAGCTGAGTGCCCTAAACAATAATAATTTGATTTGAAAGTACCAACACCAATGAAATCTGGAAGTGTTTAAATTCATCTGCTTTCTATTTTCTGCTTCAGTATCAATGATGGAAAGGCACTGCGTACATTCCTCTGAACATTTGGTGTTTGTTTTTTTTTTTAAAAGGTAAAAAGCGTCCAATGACAAACTTCAAACGAATGTTTAAAAGCAAAAAATACTGAATAGACTTCCCAACTGATGGATGCCGAGTCCATATCCGACAGATTCATTTTCCATAGAATTTCTTATTCAACAAGAATATGAGCAAGTTCACATTCACTTTTGCTTTATCAAACATTTTCATTACAGCCACACCTTCATACTGCATCTGAAGCAAATCCTGTAATTATAAATAAAATCATTAGTCTTTGCTTGAATTCATAGTTTATGGCAACAACGTTGGGTCATTACCATCATGTAAGAATCTCAGGCTTCAGGTCCTTTACAACTAAAGAAAAGTTACAAGTAACTATTGGATAGGTATGAAAAATGTTATTTGTCCTCTAGATCCCAAAGCGCAGGCTGTCAGTAACAGCATACCAGAAGAAAGATTTTCTGTGTGAATTTTAGTTTTCCTATGGTATTTACTGCTAGCCATTAAACTAACCTGGCTTTTGGTTCGATGCAGTTTGACAATTACTGTAATTATTATTATAGTACAATTACTTTTAGAAACATTAACCTTAGCCTAAGCCCAGCATCATCCTACCCAAGTTATATAGTTATTCCCCACATGGCTGCCTTATAGGACACAGTAACAAAATTAAAACTCTACCTGGAAATGGAGTTGTACTTTTTCCATCTCAACACCCAAAAATTTTGCTTTGATTTCAAAGTCTCCAACTTCTTCTCCAGGTGTGATATCAAACATAACATTCTTAAACCTTAAAACAAAAAGAAGAGTAGCTCAGTATGCATGCTGTGCAGTGTTACATAACGTGGTGACAGTTATGGGGAAAAACGTGAAAAAGACAAAGGGACTTTCACCATAAACATCGGTGCTTACTGTAGCACAATACAGCTTTACGGAGGCCTTAGCAGCAGCACCATTGAGGGACCATAGAGTAATTCCTCTATAGCAAGCCTTGGACCTCGTTATCTGCAACATGAGACGGCTGGCAGAAAGGCCAGCTTAAGGAATAGTGTCCCCAGCATCAATACTTCCACGCATCAGCATGCTGCTGCTACTTGAGCTGTGCATGTTTGAGAGATCACACTAAATAAACTGATCCGAAATAAATCTTCAAAGCCACCAACCTGCAAATGTGAACTCCTTAAGCTGGAAATATAGCCACAGTAGTGTTTGATCACAGATACTGCAAATAAGTGACCCTTAAAACCAAACCCCACTGCCTTGGACAGAGCAAGAGAGAAGATAACAGCTTATGACAAGAACTACCTGATGTATGTAGGGAATCTCTCTCAAGCAAGTGCTTTTGCTACCATGCAACACCACCTAGGGCCATCTAATGAGTTTAATCGTGCTCCTTCCTTCAACAAACCCATGCTGCCGAACCACATAGCCAGCTAAAGCAAGCCTGAGCGTTAGGAGAATGGTGTTTTTTTTTTTTTTTTTTTTGACAGTGCTTAGCTTTAGCAGCTGGCAGCTAAGCCTTTTCTCTTACCACCCTCCATCTGTCCCTCCAAATTAATTTAAGTCTGATCACCTTTCTGATCCAGTTTATGAAGCAGATAGCAAAGGTAGGATACAGAAGTGGTCAAGTACAAGGAGAACAGGGGTCACTGAAAGAAGCAGTCATGAAAATACAGGCCACATTGTATTTGCACAGCAACGTGAGAGCTGTTAGACTTGACCTCATCTATGATGGGGGTTGTTTTGACCTACCGAGTAATATTCTGTTACAACTATTATCCCAGCCTAAGCACAGTATTCCACATAAGCAACTTGATTGCTCTCCTCAACCTGTTGCAATATACTGATCCTGCAGAACTGCAAACAGAAGCTACTTGGGTTCCCTTCATTTTGCAGGCCCAGTTTATGTACTCAGAACAAGTCTATCTGGTCTTCTTACAAAGATAAGAGGGAAAAGAGTGTCTTCCTTTACTCTGAAATCCATCTTGGATTAGTTGGAGTAGAGAATGTACATTTTGACTTGACCCATCAGTTACTTTCTGAACAGCACTAATCCTTAAAGCAGACATAGACACTTTTTTGTAGTCATGACTATCTTTTAAATAATCATTAGATGACCAGGGATTAAAGCAGAAGTAACAGTAAAATGCAGCTTTGACATGCATCTGAATAGTTAGATACTAACTATATCTATGTGGTTAAGAGTACAGTAATATTTAGGGATAACTTCTTTAAAAGACTTGAATTTGCTGTTGTGTAGGGTCAGAAGTTCAACAGTTTCTTCACTCTCCCTCAGAAAAGTACTGGAGAGGTGACCTGCTATGACACTGGAATTAGAGGCTAAATAATGCCCATTATGCTGTTGGTTATTCATAACCTGTCTAACTTTCCCCATTTGTTAGGGCTATTTCATTCTTTTGTAATGAAAACCAGTATATAGAATTACTGTATTGATACATTCTGGATGAATGGTGTTTGCTCTTGGTTTTAGATGATCTTTTCTAGACTGCTTTTTTTTTTTTTTTTCTTTAAATGGGTAATGCAGAGGAATGCTCAAACATTGGTATATCTACAGATAGGACAGATTACAGAGCTCTCAACAGTCCTTTAAATTGGAATCAATTTGGGGGTGGGATGTAAAGAGAACAGAGAAGAGTAAGCATCCACAGCTTGGAACAGTACAGCTAGATTTTCTTCCTGCCAGTCCTGAGTAACTCCTTGCAGGCGTGCACTTCTGTTTGCAGTTTGCCTGGCATGGCGCACTCTGCCTGATGAACCCACTTGGGAAAAAGTGACCCATAAAATTTTTCCATGCAGAGGAAGCAAGGAAGGAAGGAAGAGCACAGAGGAAGGAAGGAAATAACGGTGCAGAGGAAGGAAGATTTTGACTGCAGCTACCTCAAAATGAGTCATAAAGACTAACACATTAATAGGTAAAGCAAAACATCCATTCACCATGCTGATATGGTGACAGTATGACATGAGCTAAAATGGCAATGAGCGTACAAACTAATTTCCCTTCAGTATTTTAAGAAGAGGAACTCAAATTGCTTTAGGTCAAGAAACAGCCTCACCTTAAGTTTAAAAAGGCCATGCCTACTATTTTATCATGTGTGTTCATAGTGGCACTTTACATGTTCAGAGTTGGAAAGCGCACCATAGCAAGTATTTACTTACTTATATGATAGAGATTGGTCAGTAAATGAAAAAGTAAAAACTGCTCAGCAAGTCAATCAGCAGCGAGCATGCTGGCTGACTTGCATTCGTTCCATCTAGGCTGCTGCCAAAATAGGCTTATTCCAGTATTTGTCCAAGAAGGCAATCACATAGCAAGCCGCAAGGGGAAAAACTGAATTATGACAAGTAGGTTTATTCTTTCCTCTGAATATAAAAATTCTGAGGTAATTTTAGATGTAATGCGGAAAATTTAGTAAGACTTCTTTAAACAAAAGCCAGACTCCTCAAGAAGCTGTCAACTACAAAATGCTCCGAATTGTTTTATGCCACACTTACTGGTTGGTTTGAAGATCTTCAATTTCTAGGATGACACCCTTTTCATGCAATCTCGCGGCTGTGTACTTTAATGATGCCTGCTTTATTTTTTTGCTTCCTTTCACCTCGTCTTTTCCGTCTAGTTTAATTGACCTCCGGGAATTTCTGGGAAGAGACGAATGCGGGAAAAAAAGCTTGCGATTAATCCACCGGGAACACAGTTTTGTCCTTTATACTTCCAACTACTCTGCTAGCAATATTTATTTTTCCTTCAGTCTTTGCCTTCTTTTGAAGCTGCTTTTAATTAATAGAGTTAACATTGAAAACAAATCTGAGAATTAGAGGGATTTTTAGCACACAAAACAGCAGCAATCTAAACATTTCTGTAGTAATTTTTTTCCATATTTGTTAACAATTCAATTTAAATTCTATTGTTAAAAGTAAACCGAGTCCAAGAGTCCACAATTATTACTTTAAAATATCAATTTGTAAGCATACAATGAAAGATGCAGATGTAGAATAAGACTGGCCATTAGAATTCATTTTTGGATTAACGAAGTACTCACTGAGAAAGCCCTTTCAATGTTATTAAAAATGTTTTCATGCTTTAATGGCACTAACAGGGGCTTGATCTCAAGTGAGTGATCTGCATCATACCTGAAAAGTAAAATGCTTTAGTCATATTTATTTCACATCTTTCCATTCTAAAGACAAAAACAAATCATTTGAGTGAAGGAAGATCAATAATCACTCTCCAAAGCTCCATATGATTTCAAAGCGTGCTAGCAAAGCTATGGAGCAGCACCAATTAAATACAATGAAAATATGCATATGTGTCAGGCCTCTCTAAGGCAGCTTTAAAGAAATGCAATGATAATTTTTGTCTTCAGTTCAGCTTGACAGAGTGACAACTCTAATGTACTTTTTAATACACAGATTGCCAATCTGTTGGCATCAGAACTTTCAGATACAGATAGCACCTGCGCTCCCTGCTAATAAAACACAGCCTCAAAACTCCTGAAATATTAAAAGGCAAGAAGACTCAACTTACTTTCTTGTTAAGTTGTCTAGACAAGTTTTTATATAGGTGTTGTAATAATTAATTTGTTCTTCATAAAATGCTGTTTTGGAGTTAAGTGCATTCAGCGTCTGCTGAAGTTTCACCAATTCAGCTTTTCGATGATGCCTGTATCTTCTTTGATTTCGGATATCCTAAACAGAAAATTGAAATTGGTGAATATAATCGGTTTGTTTGTTTATTTTTAAACATTCTCACAGATTTTCACGACTGAAATTTGCACTTACACAATGTGACTTATTTACTCGGAGAAAGCATAAAACACATTACATTTGTTCTCACAAACATGGTATCAGTTACGGATACTGCAGTTCACATGACTGAACAGAGGGCAACAAGCACGTTGCTACTTGTTTTGTCTACGATGGGCCCTGAACAACTTCCTGGTGCTTTGCGTGATTCTTCCACCTCCCTGCCAATTGCTGGGAAGTCAGGCTATTAAACGTTGGTTAGAAAGGACACTCAGTGGGTCTTTCCAAACAGTGTATTTCTCACAAATCCTAATGCAGAAGCATAGGATAACCTCTATGCTGCTACTGGCAGGAACCCCTCCCAACAGACTGCTTTCACCAAGCACCTTGAACCTTGAGATCCAAGTCAAGCTACTGCAGCTTCCAGCACTAAGGCTGACCTCACGGGGTCCTTGCTAAGGCTTGCACTGGTCCAACACCAACCTCACTTCTTATCCCCCCAGTCATGGGGGCAGTGAATAACTGGAACTAAATGAATCCATGTGGCATCAAATTCAGTGTGGTCCTTGAGGCATGACACAGATACTGAGGACATGAGGAAGATGTCATCATGCTGTAAACAGCAGCTTTTTTTCTTATAGCAAGCTTCTGGTGTGAGGCCTATTGAAAAGGGAACTTGAGCTCAGACTAGTTCAGAACTAGTAACTGCCAAGCTAGAGCTCAGGTTGAGTGCGATGGTTGGGAAGTTATGCATTAAAGTGCCTTTCACTTATTTCATCGGCAAACTCTAAGATTTGATTTTTATTTGGATAATAATGATTTAGCATAGTGTTCTGTAGAAAAATGTTTTCTGTACATCTTTAGCTAGAAGAGATTTAGGCTAGATTCCCAAAAAAACAATCATATACAAGGAGTATGTTCCATTTACCTTAGCAATTTCATTGATAATTTCTTGGTACTTGGTTGCTGAAGACACTAATCCCGCTTGTTCCAATGTCCGGAGATTTCTCTGAATTTTCCTTTTCTTTTGTTCTATTGGTAGCTGCCCATCTTCAAAAATAGACTGACTGCGCTTCATTTTCTCTGGAGTTTTGGAATCTAAGATGGCACGTTTTTCTACAATTTTCAAGTGCTCAGATTCCTGGGTTAAAAATAAAAATTTTAAAAAGCCAAAACTGAAATTATTTTCCAGCTCACAGTAACTGTATCCAGATATACTGGATTCTCAGAGGAGATAACCAAGAATAAAGGTTTGCCTTTATTTATCTCCTCATATCATGTAGTTTAAAAGCACTCTCTTTACAACGCCTTTTGACATACCATAAGTAACTAATTACTTACAACATTTAGACCTGCACTGAAATAATCCAAACTGGCCTGAAATCAGCCAGAAGACTTAATGACTTCTGTTAGTAGTGGGAATACTGTCCAGATCTCAATGTGACCCCTACATACGCATGCACAGGCCGCGGTAACTGTAAGCGTGCACATTACTGAGATGTAGCTCTGTGTGTTAATATCTAAAAGGGAAGTCATTGACTAGGAGCTGTTCCCACTCCATTCCCATACTAAGGAAAGTGGCAGTCCCTCAAGTAGATGTTTGCTTATATTGCTTAAGCAAATAAGCTAAGTGACAGGGAACTTGAGTCAAGATACTGAAATGCATGAGAAAAAAAATCTAGCAAAAAATTCACCTTAGGATTTTGGTCATATTATAACATAGGAAAGCAATGACCCTCTTTACAAACAATATAAAGAATTCGCAAAATTTGTTATTCTAGGTTTTTGCAGGAAAAAACACTTGACATTTAATTAGGAACAGGCTATATGAGCTAAACACAGCAAAGTTTTAGTAATAGCATTGAATTAAAACAGCTATTATAAATAGTATGCTTTCTGTCTCTGAAATTAGTTGACAAAGACTTTTCTTTAAGAATTTTTTTTCTCAGAACTGCATTACCAATTATATGTTGAAAAACATGCAAGTCTCATGTTTTGATGGATCTAGAGCTAAGTAGTTTTAAAAATAGTAACAATGATTTTAATATTATATAGTGATAGATTTTATAATGATGGAGAAATCTGCTGGAAATCTATCAAGGCTTTCAAATACTCAGCTAAAGTAAAATAGTATTTTCTTCTCTATTCAGACATAGTGTAGCGCTTACCTGTTGCGCAGTTGCTGGTGTTTCTAAGATTTCTAAGAGCGTATCCCCTGGCTGTGTTCGTATCACATCCACAATGAGTCTTTTGGTCCTTTTTAAGGAAATACGTGAGTATTACAAAACAGTTGTCACTGGATCGGCTGTGCATTTCATTTCTTCAACAGCAAAACTACCAAGCATATTATGGATACTTGGTAATGTTTATATTTCCTAGCATTTTATTTTTCAGAGCTTCCATAGATTATATTGGATAACTGGGTTCTACAGAGACATGAAGATAGAAACATGTACATACTCTTCCCCTTTTTATTTTTGAAAAGTTACCCAGTTAACATAGGAAAACAGTTACCGTTAACATAGTAACATTCCAACAGCAACCTACACGTGGATTTTATTACGATTCTGTGACAAAGCAGCAGCTAGGACTAGCCATCTTTCCAAAGACAGAGCTATGCACAGTTACTTTAAGGGTCATATTCATCGAATAAATGGAAGTGCACTCAAAACTACTGAGCTTCTGAAGCAGTATACAACTGACCCAGCGTATTTACACACACGCCAGGGGCAGATGTTTCTTTAGTAGCAACAGAGAGGGAGCATTTCCTCATTGAAAAAAAGGCAAGCTGTTACAGCCCGATATGTAAAACCAGTTCTTTTTTGGTAAGTTTATCTCATTCCTGCTGCCTATTCATCTACTATTCTTCCAAGAACATCCTGTTACAGACTTCTGTTAATTTAGAAGACACTATTACAAATGAGATACAGCTCATTTGATTTGTGACCCCTTGTTCTGAAAAGTTTAACAGAAAGCTGAAGAAAGATGCAACTTAGGTTTCTGAGGAAAATATTTAAGTACAATTAAGACTGTGATAAAACCTCATGATTTAGTTTCAAATGATAGTTTACCTATGTAAAGGTTTTTAGCTTGTTTTCAAGACTAGAAGTTCTCACAAAAACACGATGAGATGGAACAAAAGTTTTGCTCATCCACAGGCAACTGTCAAAAAACATTCTGTTAAGGGTATTTGAGTTTGATTCAGGCTTTCATAGAAAGAGCTAAACTGTAGGAATCACTCTGACAGCATACACAGAACTGAAGCAGTGCCACTTCTGTGTTAGAAGATAACATGCTATATCTCCTGGAAACTAGTTTGCTCATCCAGAGCTTCTGGTGACTGCACTGAGCAGTTTTGACACATGGAACAGCTTCCAAGGGATTGCTGTAAATCCCGCTCCCCCCAAAACTCAGCTTTGTTGTTTCCCAGACAGGGTGCAAAACACTTGGGGCTAAACTCCCCCCCTTCGATGTATCACTTGGCACGTGGCACCTATGCATTCAAACCACACGTACCAGGCACCTTGCGTACACTCTGTTGGAGAGCGGTACCTGCAAATTTTAGGGTTCATCACAGAAGTCTTAATTAACAACATCATTTGAAAATAAACTCTTTGATATTTCTATAGGAGAGGTGCGCCACTTGTAGAGAAACAGGGAACATGCTGTGAATCAGCTATAACACATGAATATCATTCAGATGCGTAACATTTCACAGTTGCAGAAAGACTTCTATGCAATTAAGGTAGGAAAGCTATGTGCTACAGTACCTGCATTTACAACTCTTGCATAAAAGGTAATGGTAAGTTATTTTAACTTCTTCGGTTGCTGCAGTTTAACACATTTTGTTAATAATTATTCTAGTGTCAGATTACTTTCAAGTAATCTTTATCAAATTTTTAGAAAATTTAATACATTTTATGCAATAGAGAAGTTAAAATCTTTTAATACTTATGTTATTATTTCAGCCTATTTCAACACAGTGTAAAGGATTAGAGACATTTCCTTTCAGCCTTGATTTTGCATATTTTTAGGGATTCCATTAAGGGCGAACATTCTTCTCCTACACAGAGGAAAAAGGGACAGGAAGCAAAAGTTCTTTATAATTTAAAGGGACAGCAGTAGACATATTCTTATTACAAAAACATATGGGAACAACTTTAGATCTCCTGAACCCCAAATGACATAATTCAGCCTCAATTTGGCATTGTCATTGCAATCACTTTACTTGATATTTCATGTTATGTTTGATAAGGTAAGCTCAAAAAAAAAAGTTTGACTTATATCAAGTGTGCATAACAGTGTGAAAAAACACCCCACTTTTCCTTTTAGGCTAAATATTAAGTTTTCTTATATTTAAAGTTAATTTTCCCCCCCCAAACTTCAAACAGTCATTTATGACTAAGAGTTATACAAATTGCACTGTTCACTGCAGCCACAATTAAGAACTTCCTTCAGAGGCAAAACTTTACATATTACCTAATCAGTTCATTGTATTGAATTTTGAATTAGAAAAAAATTACTACCAAATTAAAGTTGAATTCAAGCCTGTCTCTACACTCCCAGGGCCTGCAATGGTGTAAAATACTTATATGTTAATTTACCTTAAAGTGAACTTCTAGCTTTCACACTTGTGAAGTAAGAATAAGTGAAGTAATACAGGAGAGCTTCCTTGTTCAAATAGCACCAGAATCTTAGTGATCCTTTTTCGGGATAATTGTAAAGAACTTCTAAAGGGAGCTGCCATTAATTTGATAATAAATAATTTTATTAAAAGATTTTGGACAATAAATTAGCCTATAGTTTATCCTGTTACTCCTTTCTTAATCTGTTGACCAAAAAGAATGAAATAAATGTTATTTGCTTTCCCTGCATAGGCATGTATTATTCACGCTGAAGTGACAGTCACATCCTGTTCAAATGCTTGATGGCAGTAGGTCAGGGAAATGTTTTCATTTGAGGGAGAGAAGACAGTTTGATACTGTCCACCCCTTTCAAGGGCAGACAGAATTTCACCTCGACTTTTCCAACGCAGTGAGGTTTTAAAACAGAATGCTTTTATAAGTTGAAGGAAGAGCACATAGCAGGTTAAAGAATGATCCAGTAACAGTCCAAAACAAAAAATGGCAGTAAGTTTGCAAGAAGATAATCATACTGGAAGAACTGACAGTTTTTCTGACTTTTTCACAAGTTTGAGTAGGACTGAACACTCACTGGTCTTTGGAAACTGAGTGTACTCATGGCCTCAAAAATGCACCTAGACTGGGATACAAAGTAGAAACAACTTATTTTGGACAAAACCAGTGCAAGAACGTAGGTTTTTGAGGGAAACGTACTTTATCATCAGGCTTTTGAGATCCTGATCTTCACCTTCTCGTAACTCATATTTGCTGGTTAGAGACAGGGAAATCTCTGTTTTTGCAAGCTGGTTCAGTGTGCTTTCCCTGTTGGGGTCATTGGGATCAACAGCTCCTTCCCCTGTAAAGAGGAAACATGTCTTTTACTCCAGTCTGGTATCTTCCCCAGGAGTCAGTGCATGAAACAACAATAACCTAGAGAAATCACTTTTTGTAGGTCATCAGAAATTGTTTTAAGTTTATTAAATAGCCCATCCATTCCTACCATTTAGGAGCATTCATTCTACTGGACATTGAGCAGTCAAAAGTATAAGCCATCTGACCAGTTAGAATATTTTGGAAATGCCACCAATTCTTTATTTTCAAGGTACTGATCTGCAAGAGATTCATGTTTTTTCAAAAGAAAAAAATACAAGCAATTTAACATCTTTAGTCCTAATGTGGTAATAATGAAAAATGAAAGAGCAGTAGCTATGGTAACAGGCTATTCACTTGGACCCTAGTAATATGCATGATGTCCTTCTAAGCCAGGAAATCACAATTTCCATCCTAGTACAATCAAGGCAAAGTAAATAGATACATTTACCTCTTATAACTTTCTAATAGTTTTTTAAAAAATCTCTCTCATATGGATAATTAAGTTTCAATTTAAACTGCTATTTTAAAACTTCTCAGTGTTCTTTTTGTAAGTTTCTACCCAACGCTGTAACAGAACTCAAGGTCAGGTTATTAAAAAGATTGCTAGTTTTTCTGTTTGCAATTGTTGAGCACGACTAGATTTTTCTGCTAGAAACAGTATTTGAATTTCTATCATGTCATTAATCTCCAGAGTGAATGATGCAATTAGAAACTGTTCACATCTCTCAAAGATGCTGTCAAACATTGCTATCACATTATTTGAACAACTCTGCAATGATTTGCATCTTTAGAAGGTTCAACTATGAAAAAGATGCAACAAAGACTTCAGAGAAGAATTCCATAGTGAATGAAGAAGCTATTAACACGAGTGTATCTTGCAGTATTTAAATCCAGTCCCCATTTGACTATGCCCCGGGGTGAAGTTAACCGTAAAGATACTGAAGGACAACATACCAAGGAAAGACTCTACATCAGGAACAGGTCCTAGCCCTTCCAGCAACTCATTCAGCAGGTCATTAGGCTCAGTGGCAATGGCATCCTGGTGTTCTAATAGTAGCTATAAACAAATGTAAATGAAGTCATCATCTGAAAAACATACCCAAATTCTTTATATTTGTAAATAAATCTGGAGACTAAATGCTGAACAAACATTATGGAGCACCCAAGGAGAAGGAGAGAAAGAAAAAGAAAAAAAGAAAAAAGGCAAAAAACAAACGAACAAAAAAACCCAAAAAACCCCCATGTGCTTGGTTCTAGACCAGAGGTGTAGAATTGTTCCTGCTGCAAGGCAGCCTGCTGCCTTTCCCGTGGAACACCGAATATCGCAGCCAAGCAGAAGGTAGTTTAAAGACTGGCCTTCAGGACTAACAAAGTATTGCAGAGTAAGAGCTATGAACCAAAGCACAGCACCGTAATGCTGCATCCAGAACTAGGCAGACAAAGGAATGAAGACAGGGTCAGTGGTGCATAGATGATGTCTGCTTTTTCTATATATCCATTCCAGTAGCTTTTCTGAACTGTAGCATTGTGATACTTTTCACAAATGACTGTCTTCATTTGAAGGTGAGAAACTAGCTATGCAGCACCTGCTGCTCCACCATTTCTAACAGAAGTTTCAGGAGATTTGTGAGCATGCTCACAATAATGTAAGCTGGGCATGTTCCCAACACTTTTTTTTTGAAGCCACGAAAAGACTGGTAAGCCAAGTTAATAAAGGCCACAAATGGGGCAGTAATACTGCCTTGTAAACATCTTTTCATTATTAGCGAGAAAAAATGACCTCATGCAGAGCTGTATACAGCCTGCAATATTAGAGGCTGCTAGATACAACAGCCCATTCCCCATTGTGGGAATATTCCTTACCCGGAAGCCTGAAGGAAAGACAAAGCATCAAACTTCACTGAAGTTTAACTACAGCAAAGCATGCACTGTAGGTAAAAATTTTATAAAATTCCAGGATTTTAAACACTACAAAGCTATATTCAGTGCAGAAACGCACTAACAACTAAAAAAGCTCACGCCCAGAAAACAAAGGCATACTTAGCATTTCAAACCTACTTACAAGACAGAACTGAGCATTACAGGTCCATAACTAGTAATTTGTTTTAAACTATTTTCCCCAAGTCTTTTGGGAAGCAGATACTCTATACTGTACACAATACTGAATATATTATAAGAATTGCTGAGAAGCACTACTTATACTGATTAAGACTCCACCATGCTTAATGCTATACAAGCACAGAATGAAAAGTACGTTCACAGAGTGTAAATTACTTGGGATAAGGACAAAAGACATGGGGAAGATGCAGGAAACAAAGGTGACGAATCCAGCAGATCCTTAATTCCAACTACATTCCACAGAGGTGTGTGATAAAAAATAGATTAAGCAAGTGCCAAGGGAGACAACGACAGAGGGAAAGTTTAAGAACTTTTTCTTAAGTTGAGCTAGACATGACAAAGGACAAGATGTTCATGGGTCTCCCGTTACACAAACTAAATTTTCTAAGTTGTAAGTACAGAATGGAAAGTTGAATTTACATTCGTAGAGAAGATGTAGTGGGAGAAGAGGACTCCAAGAGGAAGGGTCAGACTCCATAGGAATTTTGGTGGAAGCAGCGTCATGGGACAAGGAAGATAAGGTACTACACATGCTGCACAGACAATGTACAAACTTTAGACCTAATTACTTGCATTCCCCATGCAAGAGTGTTTAGAAGTGATGTTATCAAAAAAGACCATCTCCTTGACCTCCTACTTTGGCCATTTACTTTCATTAAATTATTTCATATTTTTAGACTTTTATCAGCTAATATAAAATAACATAACAATAATTTGTCACATTTGGCTCAAAGAACATTATCAGAGATGCAACAGGCCTACTAAAAGGACTAAGAGACTGGTTCTTAAACATAATTACTGATTGAAAACCTGCAGGAATACCTCTATGTTTTAAAAACCCTAAATGCAAAAATTGGCACAAAGACCATCTAGCAAATATGCTTTTTGTTAGACTAAGCAGCTAGTTTACAGTTGAACAACATTAATCTGTGATCTGGAGTACTGGAAGTTGGGCATTCTGCATTTTCCAGAGTATATCTGACATAACAAGGCAGGGAAGGAGGGTCGAAAGCGAAGAGACAGCTAACATCCTAGCTTTAGAAGGACCATGCGGTAGATATCGAAGTTACACCCTAATGAGTCACTCTATAGACTGCAGTTAATATATATATATTTTTTTTATAAACACAGAATAAAGAACTGGCAGGATGCCACTAGTTCAGTCCCTCTAAATCAGACATTTGCATCTGCTTCCAACACAACATATGACCGAATGCCAAAGTCATAAAACGTACTGAGTTTTTCCTCTCTTCCCAGAGTCAAAGAAACTTCTTCAAATTGGGCTCACTTTCTTAACCAAGACAGGAAAGCATTTGTAAATAGAAAAAAATTAGAAATGACACACATTACATGAGAACAAAAATCTGTTTCTTTTTCCTCCACATCATAAGATGTCATATTTTCATTGTTGTTAAAGGCAACATTTGGACATGGAAGTAGTCATCTAGGGAAAAAATGAAAGCTAATACTCAATTCCATAGCATTTCAGGGATTGAACTGAAGAAATTCTTTCCAAAGAAATGGAAGAAAAAATAAACTTTCCTTAGAAAATATTTTTTGCAATTATTTCACAGAGTATACATTGTAAACCATGGATAAGTGTGTTTTCATTAACTTACTGAATGGGTATTGATAATTTCTTCAATGGAAATGTATATGACAGGTTTGGTAAGGGTCACCATGTCTGAGTATTCATCAATATTGAATTTCTCCTCTGGTTCAGGAACATCACATGCCGACTGAAAAAAATTCCTGATAGAAAATGAGGAAGACAATTGGATAATTGTTCCCTGTACACTCACTTCATTTAGCCAGTTTAAAACTCTCCCCCCCCAAATCAAACATTTGACACGCATTGTATTTTTCTTATAGTCTACACTTAACATTTGAAAGAACCTTTCAGAGACAGTGCATTTACAATATCAATACAAATAATTAAATGTTACCTGTTGTCCAGGAAAGATAGAATATTATTTTCAAGGTAACATTTTTCTCCTTATTCAACAAGGAGTGATAACTTGCCAGATTTTAGATGTTTAGAAGAGTCTAGATTGGTGCTGCAAGAGTCTAGACTGATGCTCGAGAAGTTATGAAAACTACAGGATATTCAAAAACCCTCTCACTTTATCAAGACACTTTACAGTGCGAAATGTGCTAAGAAGAAATTTGAAATATCTACACAGAATTACTACAAACTGTACGTTATGTAGGCTTTCGTTACTCAAACTGAGATGTTTGAAACATCAGAAAATGTAATATTGTTCATAAAAAGACCTGAGAGAAAAATACAAAGTCCTTCTTGAGGGTTACTTCGACTTGACTATCACATATGGGGAGAGCAGAGAACCACTTCCCAAGGAGAAAAGGTCTTATCTCTCCAAGTTACTGACAGCTTGAAGGATGCACACAGACAACCAAAAAACTGCCTGTGCTGGTAACTACTGGCCCATGGGACAAGGGGCTTTTATCAGAGAATTTATCTTAGCTGCTCCTGAACTGTGCCAGCGCCTGTGCTCTTCTGTGTAAGATGCAAGTTTCAGGCTCAGAGGACCTTCATGTTTGTTACTAAAAAACAGTTGGGACCCCTCAGTTTGGAGGGGAAAAGGCTCAGGAGAGATGCAATCAAGTTCTACAAAATCAGTGGTGTTACATAAGCTGAACGTAGAATTTATTCACCACATCCCACAACAACAGGACTTGTGGGCATGCAGTGAAACTAGTAGGAGATTTGTTTCAAACTAGTAAGAGAAGTACTACTTTAAACAACAGGTAACAAATTTCTGAGAACCGCTACGTCAGGAGTTTGTGGAGGCAGACTGCATCACACAGTTCAAAAAAGCCTTAGACAAATTAATGCACAAGTCTATAAACAGATACTAAAAAGTCTAGGCAGGGATGGCTGCTTTTAACATTGCCAGTACAGCAACGGCAGTGGCTGGCAGAGTACAAAGGGCTGTTGAGAGCAGCCACTGGTCTGACCCAGGAGGCACTTCTGTTCAGGTACAGACCCCCCCAGAGACTCAGCTTTGTAAAAAGGCACCTTAGTTGGAAGTGGGATTGTAGTGCTCAAGAGCCAACTAGAATAGGCTGTCTCCTTAACAACTTTGCTATTCTGCCCACTTCACCGCTTCTCCGCCCTATTCGCTCTTCAGGTTTATGTCATGCCCTTAAGTTCTTTGACAAACGGAATGACTCTGCTGCTTATGTATCCGGAATGACTCTGCTGCTTATGTATCTTTGTTCATGCCTTGCCTCTCAAGGAAACCCATTATATGAACTTTTGCTTTCATTTAGGACAGACGTTAAAGACGGAAGTTATGAATTTGTCCCAAGATAGAAGAATACTGCAAGCTGATAACCACCACCCCAAAAGATGGGCACTAATTCCAAACAACTTATATTATCTGGAGCCTATAATTCCCAAAGAGGCATTCTGGCAAAACATGCCGTCTCCTATGATTATCTCAACAAAGATGAAAGAATAAAAACAAAAAATGCAACTTTTTCCTCTCCAAGAAATTTTTTCCTGAAACAAAACATTCAGCTCTTCTGGCCATCGGAAGAACGCATTATTTCTGCTAAATAATAAATCATTCCAGTTTCTTTGCACAATCTATTGGACGCTAAGCCGCCTTACTTGGACCAAATCAGCAGGATGGATCAGTTCTTAAAGCAATGCTGATGGTGAAATATAGCATGTTACTTCTCACTGCTGAGGAAGTTGAAGCAGACTCTCTATGACAGATCACTCACTATTTCTAACTTGTAGTAAGGCTTCCTTCCCCCCTCCCCCAAAAATCTCGTAGAATTCACATAAGTTAGGAGTTCATCTGCCTTATTCATCCTGCCTGAACAGGACTCTCAGAGTATAGGTATTTGTAAGAGTTTTTCACACCTGAACTTCTGGTATGTCTGAGAGAGGTAAGCGTTCATAGACGAAAGATGCTCACTCTCCCCTTCAAAGAGTTTGTTAGAAGCAGCGTGCTGAAGGACTTTTGCGACACAACCTAGATTCCTCCTCTGGTCAGGATGTATCTGGCCCCCAGCTGTCATATCAATTATGTCAAAGCCATCAGGAGCAACAATGGCAGGGTTCATGTAGCGATAATACAGGAGGTTTCCAACAATCTAAAAGAAAAACATTTTAAGAGAACTTCCCTTTGCGTATGCCAACTACATTTTACAAAACATGATCAAACACTTCTACTTCTGAATTAGACACAGGAATTGGTGGTAGAAAACTGTGGGCAAACACTCCTAAAACATAAGTGTTATCTATGCAGCTAGCTGAAAAAGTCTGTGGTCTTGCATAAAAAGATTCAAGCATAGTAATGGCACCACATCATGAAAACAATAATAAAAAGACAAACATTGGATTAAACACATTCTCCCATCCCAAAACCAATCACTGTCTTAAACAAGATCTTGCCAAAACATTAAACAATTACTTTTTAATAAGTCTAGAATGTTTAGAACTCCTCAATTCAAATTAGATTACTTTAAAAAAAAAAAAAGATCTGATTTTGACCATCAGATCTATATTCCAGACATCCATCTTTGGGAATATTCTACTTTGTATTCCAACAAATATTCCAACAAATGCCAGACTGAAGACTATTTCTAGAGGTTGCTATTTTTGAACTTTAGAATAATAAAATTTCTGAATAAAATATTAAGTTTAGGATGGCTCTTAAAAATTTTTAGTGCACTGTTATGGATGAGAAAATTAGATGTCCATTTCATGACAAATTTTCCCAACATCCATGCAGTCTGACAGATATCCTGATAACATTTATTTAGCACAAAAGCTCAAGTTTATTCATGTATTAAACACACATATCCATAGGAGTGGAATCAAACCTTTATCCTAACAACTCCTCAAAGAGGGTAGTCCTATATACCTGTTGGGCCCTGGCTCAGTTCTTTATTTTTTTTCCCTGGGATTGCTTCTCCACAGGAGGACAAAAAATTGTACAAATTCCAAACTTTGTAATGGGAAGTACAGCCATTGTCAATGATACAGCATTTATTGCCCTTCTTTGGGCCTGGAAGTTGTGCCTTTTAGAGCAACCCTATGAACATTAGTTAGGGAATTTCTACCATCAGGTTTCAGTTTGGTCCTACTGAGGTTTAGATCAGCTACTGAAGGCTTTGAGTTTAATTTATCAATGTAAACACACAACTTTTTAAAATTTTGCTAGGTTCAGCTCCAGAGGCTTGTTCTCTGAAGTGCTAAAAATCTGTGCCAGCATCTACTGTATTCACTGGTAAGGTTACCGTTGTTTCTAGAGAGCACTTCACACAGCCCTAAAAGGCTAGGTAACACCTTATCAGAAACAGGAGTTTCTACAGTGGTGTTACAGTAACCAGTACATGGCAGACAACTGTTTCACGTTACTCCTGGTCCTGTCAACAGGCAGGGCTTTTCTTTCTGTCATTAGCCTCAGCTTGCGCGGTCACCTGCAGAACCTCCAACGTACAGACCTAAGGGCTTTTACTGGGTGCCTTACGCTGAATCAATTTGTTATTGATTTATTTCATAAGGTGAGCAATACTTTAGTCTGCATTGCTAGAGCGACGGACAGAAGAACTTCATAAACGCTGCTTGCAAGGAGTTTGATGCATCATTTAAACACAAAAGCAGAATCAATTTTTCAGGTGAGGAGTCTGAAGTCTTCTAAATTGGCTCCAGGGAAAATTTAACACCAAACAGCATCTTTTTGAAGGATAACAGAAAGTTTAATTGAAATGAATACCTTGTAATTTTAGAACCATTTCTATAAACATCCATAAAACCATCTTTATTAAAATGCAAATAGTTTCAAATTGCATGAGGTGTGAGTGTCTCAGTGGGACAGAAAGCTCATGGAGCTACTCGAAGCACAGTAGCTATGACAAGTTAGAGACTGGCACTGTGCTGGTAGCATACTTATCACTCAACACAATTTACTTTTCAGTCTGTAAAAATGTCATTCTCACAATTTTTACAGGCATCTTAGGTGCAATGGAAGATTGTACTTGCAATTTGTTCTTGGAACCCTTTCCTCCTGGTTTTTAAATTATAGTATCAATTCAATTATCTTTCCAATACATATATTTTTATTATCCTAACTTAATTTCAGGTAAGAGAGTTAAGACCAGTTTTCTTCATGAAAAGACTGCTAGGAAGAAAGGACAGGAGAACAAAATCAAAAAACAAGATGATTCAGGTAAACTCCAACCCTTCAAGAACTATTACAGATCTGATTGTGCCCAACACAGTTGGAGCACCATCTTTTGCAGGAATTGTCGAGCACCCAGATTACAAAAGCTGCATCGTGGCAGGGTTCCCTTTTCCCCGCTTCCCCTGCCCACCACCCCCCTGCAACCCAGGAAACACGGAATTTCTTCAATGAATGCAGATGTTTTCAGGTCCTTAGAACACTTAAGTGTCAATAAAAATCCTTTCTGGCATAAAAAGAACAAGCTGCTGGCAGTTTGCCCTCAGAAGTCTACCTTTAATAGTTCATCTTCTGTTGCATCTGGGAATTTCTCATGGAGCGAGCTCTTCAGAACTTTGGCTATATATCTCATTCCATAACTACATGTAGAACAGATGAAAAGGAAAACAATGGAAAGACTTAGATGAAACACAAACAAATCATTCTAGTCAGCCAAGATACTGGTTCTTTCCTCAGCCACTTAAAACACAAAATGAGATGATAACGGAAATTACAAGAAGTTTCACATATAGGTAGACATTCACTAGGCTAAAGCAGAGGAGGGTTCTGTGATATGGAGAAACCTCTCCCTCTGCTGGGGAAGGCATTGAAGAGGCACATATCACAAGCCATGTAATCTGAGAGGGTCGCCACTGAACTTTGCATAAAGCTTCAGTGTGCTCACAAACTGCAGCCTGGAGAGTCCTAACTCAGCACTTACGGCATCGTATTGAGAGATGAGAATATGGATGTGAGCACTTTGTCAGTTACTGCTCGCAAACTCTGAATCGACGATTCCAATTTATTGACTACTTCTGTATGTGTTAATGCTTGTTCTGTGGTTACATCATATGGCAATTTGCTGCAAAGCAAAGAGACATTAAATCAGCCTAAACATATATGAGACTAAAATACAATTTGTTTGGCTTTGTAAGGTAATCACTGAACAGAAAAATCACATTCGACAAGGCAAATACAGCTGATTTGGTTAAATAACAAAATTATCAGATCCATTAGGTTCCTTTTTTGGAACAGGGGGCAACACGCTATCATGTGCCTTCCCCTTCTCCCCTCTCCCCCTTCTCTTTTCAAAGAGAGTTTTTAAAAGTCCTAAGCATGGATCTCTGCATCCCAGTGTAGCTCCTCAAAAGAGCAGGACGCTACTAACAGATGCTGTTACAAACCCTGGGCATAAGGCTGCAAATTCTTCCATGGCATAGCTTACTACACTAAGTCTATGACGTAAATGACTCAAAGTTCATGGCCAGCAAAGCGATCCTTCTGTTTGGAACAGATTATAGTATTTCAAGCAGCCTTCCCTGCCCCCTCCAAGATCTCATTGTGTTGTGGGGAGATGAGGGAAATGGTTGGACACATGGGACAGACATGAGTGAAATTTGTCAGAAAAGGAGCTGAACTGAGGGATCCCTCAAGTATTTAAGAGGGAGTATAATATATCCAACTTCCTCAACTCACCTGGCCTCACCAGTCTGCATTTCTAACTGGTTTACCCACGCCTTGTACACATCCACAGGACTAGTGTTGATTATGAGAGACTTGTCATCCATGATGTCCTTCACCACTGGGGCCAGAAGCTGGCGCAGTGTGTTCTGCCCACGAGCACCTCGATTGAAGCTGACGACCATCTTGATGACAGTCGGGTTTCCAGTGACAATATCCTGTATCTGGTCTACCTTAGAGCTGTATCAAAAGCAGAACAATTCTCAGATCTAACTTATGCATGAAGCTATCCATGTTTTCTACATATATTTTTCAAAACCACACTTTTGAAAGTATGCTTTCAGTATCCTAACTGGCTTTTTACATGCTGAAGCACGTTTATATAGCCTTTTTATTAGACTTTCATATAAGACAAGATTATACAAGTTACTTTCTGAGTTGAAGTTAAAAAAGTTAGAGTTAAAATAAGGTGCCTGGAATGTGGTATATAGGGAGTGGCAGCTAATCTATACCCGATTCAGGCCCAGACATCTGATCAGCAGATACCTGTTAAGTGCATACCAAGTGTTTATTTTTTCAGGATAAACCACCAACTTTCCACTTACAGAACACACATTTACACAAAGAAAACAAAACGGACTTCATCCAACCTTTCATACTTGAGCAGAAAAGCAAAGAAGCCCGTAGTAAGTAATTACTTTCCAGTGATCTATCATACAAAAAGATTGCTCCACTGAAGAAAGATTTCTCTGAATCTAAAAGAGCTTGAATTAGAAATAAATGTCACCATCCTGAAATCAAATTTCAGTGGCAAAATTATGTATTTAATTTTATAAAAACTACAAAATTAATCAAATTCTTTAAGGTATAAAGAATTCATTGACCTATCTGTGAGACAAGTTAAAGTCTTCCAGTAAATATACTTACTTTATCTCCTCTTCTAGAGCAGTTTTAAAGAGTTTGAGAAGCAGATATTCTTCTCGCTGATTGGAGGCATAGTTGTATAGAGTGAAGATGACTGTATCCATAAATTTGGTTGATTTGTTTTGAGGCATCTGGAAAATCAGCTTCGCCAGATATGTGGGATTAGTCTACAAAACAAACAAATGACTCAAATTCTGTTTCCTGAGATGAACTACCCACACTTTGGGGGCAGCACTTTATTTGAATCAACTGTAAAAGCATTTACATTGATTCTCATATACATACTTGTTTACACCAGCTTTATTTTTTCCCCAAATATGAATGCATAAGAAACATTGAATACTGCACTATGCAAATGGCATAGGTAAGGATTTTATTGGCTGTCTCCAAATACAGTACTTTGTGCATTAGCTCTGTGTATCCAGCACTAAGTGAAGACAGCATCTACCAAAAAGACATTGCATACTATGTGTATACTTAACCTTTAGAAGGCATCTGTCCTGGTAAGATCTAAAATTCTTCTAAAATAGCTTAGGTGAGTTGAAATTAATAAAAAGATAAAAAAAAAGATGCATTATATGCTGTTAGCTGCATAGCAGACCACTTCCCTTTGCCCACATACAGTGCAGAGCGAAGGTGACAGTAATTTATGTGGGATAAAAGATACACGGAAAACCTTTCTTTGGCTTCAACACGGACTGAAGTTATTCCCAAGAATAAAATAGCTATTTCTTGCACAGTTTAAAGACAACAAGGATTTTTTTCAGTTACAGTAATATTAGAAGATGGTGGTGTTTACTGTGGTCTACATACTATAGTCCTTTGGAGATCTTTTCATGATCACCACTACAAGCAACTAAAACAGAACAAATGATATATTTTTAGTTTGTCTTTAGCAATTTGTGGTTTTTAACTTCTACATTAAAACTTACCTGTAAAAGGTAGAACAAATGTTGATAAGCCTCCAGTTTTTTTCTTCTCTCCTTACTCAAACCTTTGATACCCTGTTTGTCAACCATAACCATCTCTTCCAGCTGACTTTTGCTCTTTTTGTTAAGTTTCTTACTGTGCAGTACCACATCCTGCAGACACAATGACCAAAGATATTAGATTACATATTCACAAAAAAGACAAGGTGGAAAACTGACATTTTCCAACCATTTCAGATGTCATATTCCTACAAGGTCCTTTATTAGCAATTCTGTGTATTTTACTCTATTCATTAACTGGTGACTGTCTAGGTAACCCAGTCTCATGTACAGACTCATTCATTATTTAGTTACATTGAACAATATGCAAATTGCAAATATGATTTAAAGTCTTTTCCACTCCACCACAGAAAAGATGCTTAAAATCTAACAAGCAGTTACTATTGCTTATGAGTAGCAAAATAAAGAGCGACATTCAGTAGTAATCTGACATACCACTTGGAACAACTTGTAACCTCTAATGCAAGCCATATTCAGATAACTGGATAACTTAAGACAAATAAAGTGCTTCATTTTTCAGGCGCATTTTAACTAATCCTGCATTGCTTGAACACAGTTGCTTGAACTGTTCAGTGCATGCTACCAAGGGTGCCTGAACAGAGTCTGCTGACCTGGAGAGTGATTCTGTTTTTCACCAGCAGTCCAATCTTTATATCCATTAAGTTCAAGTCTTTCTCCAGCTGTTGATTGGATCGAATTTTTGTAACCACTTCTTCCCTTAACCTTGTTACTTCTAGTTCTTCCTGAAAGTCTAAATCACTTTGGTCCAAGAGGTAGGCAAATTTGCGCAAGACAGTCAAGGGTGGATTTTCAGCACCAACTGTAGTCAAAGGAAATAGGCTTGTTAATTGACATAACATTGAACACGCATAAAACAGTCAGGGAACAGGGGTCATTACAGAAAAACTCTGAACTCTAGAGAAGTTTATGCCATTTAGGGCAAAGGTGAATATTTTTGTCATCCTGTAGAAGTACAGCTTTGTAAAATAGTTGTAGATGTAAAACATTTTGTTTACAAATGCTTGCAGCTGCTTTTGAAGAGGAACAGGAAACTCAGAAATCCTGCATGAAAGTTTTAAAAACAACTGAGCACAGTAACATACATCTCCTCAGACATACAATGTTTAACTATTACCACTTACTCAGTGTTCTGTAGTCCTCCCTAGCTTTATTTGCTCTGAGAAACGCTTGTATCTTCACAATTTCTTCATTCTGGAAGGGACCAAGATTAGGCAGAAAGAATCAAGAAACCTCTAAACTACAATTCATGCTTTGTGTAAGATGATGAATATAGGTATCTAGATAAAGACTAGTGTCACTAAAGAAAAAAACACACAACGGCCTGCAGCTGGGATAAATTTCTGCTCAGAAACATCCTGCAGAAGCTGTGCACTCAGTTCCTGAGATTCCAGTGCACTTGCAGTCATTTTAATGCTGAAAATGGAGGAGGAAAAGTACTTACATGATCTTTGAAATATTGCAGACGTTTCCTATAAGCTCTCTTTGTTAGCCACATTCTGACCCATGACTGAATCTGAAAGTTAAATAAAAACTTAATAGACGCTGCACAAAGTGAGGTGGGAAAGCGTGGTGGATGTTAAACTACCTTCTGGCAGCGCCCTGCTGCAGGCATGCTGTGCTGTCATATCTGGGGACAGATGACCATACTATTGGGGTCCTATAGTTCAGTGAGCAGATGGAAGCTTTGACTGAAATCACAGGTTGAATTTAAGTCTCTACTACTACAGTCTCTAGTGGCGCACAGAAAAGACTTGCCAAAGGTAACGCTGCCTTCATGTCTCAGCTCTCATTTGTACACCAATCTCCCTCAGAAAGAAGCAATGAATACCCTAGCTGTGATCTACTCATGATATAGTATCCTATTCATATCCCATAGAAAATTTAGCACTTTCTGGACAGATATATTTGGCAGTTTTTAATGAAATGACACTACTCTGTCAGCTCCAATATTATCTAATGAAGTGTTACCGGAAGGCAAGTGTAAGGAAGTCTATTATGAGCCATTCAAGCTCTAAGCACATTAGAAGTCAAACATTTACCATTCAAGAATTAGTTTACCGAAGCTGCCAACTTAGGAGCTCTCAACATAACGCAAGTTCCTGAAACAAAAGTCTATTCAATTTTTACTGTTACAGTTTCAGACTCCCAGGCTGTGGAAGACACAACAATTCATGAATATACTCAAGCTCTTAAATAGAGATAGAATCTTACCTTGACAATAGCAGCAACATTGCCTTGAAGCAGCTTTAACCTGTCAATATAGCTTTTCCTTTGTTTATATCCTTTCCAGAAAGCCTATTTTATAAAAGGCAGGAGACTATTATTACTAATAATAGACTAGTATTTATTCAAGTCTACATACATACACTAAAATCACTAACACTGTTTATCTTATACAGAAAAATCGCCATTTTGATAAAAAGATAGTTAAATCATGAGTAAGGAGGGCTGTCCCTTTCTATTTTTAAGGTGCCCACATACCTTCCATGCGAATTTTGACCACCCTCAGCACAAAACTTTATGCCATTTCCGCCTGTCCCCTGAGGTCATCCTTACTGTCTTTTGTCATCAGTACACCCAAAACGTTTATCAATCCAGTCACCGGCTGTACCACACACACAGGCACACTCAGTCTCCTCTTCCCCATTACATCCTAGAGCTGCCCCCCACCAGTCTTGCCCAGTCCAAGCCTCCTTCCCCTAGTCTCTGGCCTAAGATTATCAGCCTACCAGGGTCACTCAGGATGTAACCTCCTAATTGATACCCTCACTTGGCTCTTCCTTCACTAGCCCAAAAGCAAACTTTTGGCAAGAACCTCAACAGCAAGGATAATACAGCTGCTTTCTGCCTCTACCTTATTTTGCCTTTCATCTCTATTCTACTAGCGACTCCAGTCTTATCCACCATTTGCTGGCTTTTCACAAGCCATTTCTATTTTAATGCCCATGGGAAACAATCAGATAAGAACTTTGTTTACAAAAAGCTCTCCAGATACTGTTGGACCTGACCATAGACACTGAATTCCTCAAAATGGAACAGTCCTTTACTAAGCCTCGACACCATGCAGAAAAATCAGAACTCAGTCCAACAAACAAGCTCTAATAGTAAGAGCATATATTACCATGAATGGTTAAGATATGTAAATATCAAAAATAAAAATTAGTTGTCCATTGTTTTGTACTTCCTTCTTTAGCATTTGAATTCTGGGTTTTGTTGTTGTTGTGTTTAAGAGCTGAATAAATCGCTTCTAACAAGAGGCGGTTATTTATCTATTTAAAATCAGTAGTGTGTGCATTTGGCAGTGTTCACGTTCAGCATAAAGTTTTCTCTATACTCCTTTTGGAGTACAGCAAGCTGAACACGTCCAAGCAATACTGCTGGAGCCAGAGAACACCAAGAACGCTGCCGCTCCCTGCCCAGTTACGACTGCTTCATGAGGCAGAGGCAAGCACAGCTTCTAATTGGGTATCGTCTGGAAAGGAATGTATTTCCTAAATTATGCTTTGCCAAAGAATTTTTGCATCAATAAGCAATGAATATCTTCCCATCTTGCACTGCGTATAATTAGGCATATCACACTAAACCAGAGCGCCTCAGAGTAGGGCCAGGGCTATGCGTTTCTGAGCTTCTCTGACTGAAGTAACTTAGATTGCAGGTGCATGTGATCTACTGCTCTTTTAAAACTAGAGATTTGCTATTTAAATGCTCACCCTAGTGAAGACAAGGACATATTTGCGGATGCAAATGTCTGAACTGCTGCTAATGAGGACATGGCAGCACACCTAGCTGAGATTCATGCCAGCACTACTTAGTCACAATCTGTCACATGTTACCCTTTATCCCAAGCAAGGGGACCTTCTTGTTCTAGTACAATACCTGTATTTTGACAGCAGATGGTTCCTGGGTTTGGAGGTATGCTTTTCTTGCCTCGTAATTTTTTCTGACTAAGAATCCCCTTGCTTGGGCTTGCAGTTGAACAATCAGATTTTCGTTAGCAAGCCACAGCTGCTCTCGATTGTAATCTGCTGTTACTTGCCCAACAATGCTCTGTTAAGAGATCATGGAAAAAGTCATTTAAAAGAAGTTATGAAAAAAAAGTCAAGCCAAAATCATTCTGGAATTTGGCTTGCATTCTCTCCATCTGTACAGCTGTCTATCATACGCAAGCCCAATTTATCCGTAGATTTTAATCAATAAGAATGAAGAGCTACTTTGTTACCACTGAATTTTATATAAAGGGTAACTGAGCTCCTTTCAATTAACCAGCTAGATATGCTATTTTTGTGTTTTTTTTTTTTTTTTAAATACCTCAGGGTCAAGAATTCTACTTTCCTAATGCTCCCAAGCTTTTGTAGAAGCTAGAAATCTAGAAACATAGCAATCTAGAACTGAGTCTAGGAGCTCTGTACATAGAAGCACTATTTGTATACTTTTGAAACTTTGACAGCAGCAGTACTGAAGAACCTACATCGTGCCTTGAGGTTTTTCTGTGCAGCAGAGTAAACCCACAGACTAGAGGGGCTGCATAAGTATAAACACCAGTTTGCACAGAAGCTTGTGTGATCTTTGTTGAAAGTCATTTTTCATGCTCATAAAAAGCCTCCGCAGTAAGGGGCATGAAGTACCAGACTCATCCTATTATATTTGGAGATATAAGCATGCTGACGGGTGATTAGATTTAAACACAGAAAAGTACCATCCCCTCTGCCCCCAAGTATGTTAGGACACTTGTCATAGGACAGTTCAAAGACCAAAAATATGCAAAGATAAAAATAGTAATTTGACTTTCTTCCATAGGTGTCTCTACTGATGGCCATTAAAAATGATGCTCTAGCTGCAACCTCCACTTAGGAAGTCCCTAAATCATTGTTAGACATAAGGCAGAAGGATGTGCTATCACTATCCCCTTTTCCTTATGCTTTTTAAGATGCCGCTACATTGTTAGAGAAAAAAGAAATACTGAGTTAAAAGGATCTCTGGTTTCACCCAGTACAGCCTCTTATTGCCTTGACATTGCCACATCTTACTACCCATCCAATGTTAGGCTGCTTTTGTATGCAATCGCAGCAGACATCTCAGCAACCTACCTGGATTTCTTGACCAGTTAACCAAGTTGTTTTTGGTACAACTCCTTCAGGGGCGACACAGGTACCTTCCTCAGTTTCCACATTGTAATAGTAATCATACATATCTTTCATTACAAATTTAATCCATGGACTTTCATTAGAATCTAAAAGCAATGTATACTGTTGTTAGCGCACATTTTGGAGTTCTGTTATCCTGAAAAGTTACAACTCTCCCTATCCATCCCCCAGCTCAACATTTGTTACAGCGCTGGCTATCTATTTCATATGCCAAGTCACCACACATCTTGGGCCAGTTTGTAATAACAGGATATTCTGAAAATGTCCTGTTATGTGGATCAGCATCATTCTTCTAGAACAGAACAGCTAAGAAGGTGAGCACAGAGGCACTACCAGTTTCTTAAAAGCAGAACATGCCAAGTTGGTGCTTATTGCTGAAACAGTTTATGCCACACATCTCCCATCATCACTCCCATAAGTGGAACAGAGACAGTTTGTAACCAAAAAAACCCAAAAAACACTCACACAAAACAAATCAAATCACAACACTATTTTTTTTTCTTTTTGCTTTTCTTTCTGCCTGACTCTAGGCCTTATTGATGCAGTTCACACAGAAGATTTCCTATAGCCAGGTCATTGCCTTGTTTGGTGCCATCAGCTTTGGTAAACAAGGCTAGTATCCTGAAGGGCAGGAAAAGCATCATTTCCTCATGGACAAAAGGCTCCAAGGTAAAGCTGATAAGGTCAGTTGTGCAAGACGCCTTCTGAAAACTCACATTACAGGATGAAACATGCACATCTGCTCTAAGAAAATGTGCTACATTGACAGTAGCTCATATTTTACAGACTGATAGCTAATTTTGGCTGTGTTAGCTATGATCAGCTTACAATTCTAACTTGCCAAAACATCCCGTCATCTGTGCTGTGGGCAGAGTCTGGCCCCAGCCACTGCTGATGCATACTGCTCCAGCATTGCACAGGGATCCGAAATGGGGCATGGACGCTTCAGCAGAGCCTGGCCTGACCCTCAGCAGATGCCCATAAGGCTGAAGTGCACTGTTTAAGCCTTCCCTGCTCCTGCTAGCAGAGATGGAAAACCAAATCAGAGAGCAGTGTGGTTTTCTGAGAGCATGGACTAGTCTACTAAGTCACAGAAAAGTTGCCCCAACTTCACTCGCAAGCTAATCCGACCCTATCTAGACTGCAGAAATAACTAAGACCCATTTCCTAGCCTGCACTGTGCTCTGGATGCAGCAATTCAGCACTACATAAAAAGAACTTGGGCCAGTAATATATTTCTCAAATAAAAGACTACAAAAACAGCAACCCTGTCCCATAATTTACATGGACTTTAGGTAAGCCTTTTGTGCTAGCCTTCCAGATGCTTCAGTGATATGGAAACGTGGAACTTTCCTACTGAGGAAAGTTTTTACCTTCTTTAGTTTTTAGCTTCTTGGCTTCAGAAAGGGTCTTGAAGTAGGTTTCAGCACACTCTGGGATGACTCGCAGTCCAAACTTAGACTGCAGTATCATCAGGATTGGCTGCGAATCACCCCTCTCCAAGCTCGTGTTAATCATCGATGTCCCAAGAGCCACTAGGGTAAAACAATGACATAGAAAATCAGTTGTTTTTACGGCATACACAACCATTCACAGCGCTTCACCCCTCTGCAATCTACTGCATGCTTGTAAGGACAAGTACTTTAGGAAAAAAGCAAGCTCATAGGATAGAAAGGGTGCGCTCCACGCAGGCTGGGATGCAGCCACAGTGTGGTCAAGAAAGGCCTGTGGGCATAGCGGCTCCCCTATCAACCAACCCACCAGGTGACACCAATGGATGAGGGCTGAGGATGGCAGGCACCCAAATGCAACGGAAATCATTCCTTTGCAGTGATATGTGTTGAAAATGCCACTTCTGCTCTAAAGAACCACGTGACCCCCTGTAAGATTATGAGCTAAACGAAGCTGATCCATCCCCAGCTGCAGGAGAGCTGTAGACCATAAATACACCAATTCTGCTCCTGCAGCAGTTCGAATCTCAGCATCAGATCAACACTGTGAAGGACTCTTCCACACCCATCCCCCCTTCAAACAGCTAAGATATACAAAATCACAGCTGTCCGGTGTGATAAGCCTGAGCTCTCAACAGGGCCAAAGATCAACTCTTTCCCATAACATGCACTCTCTCAGGATGGAAATTCTGCTTTGACAGACAGCCTTCTCATGCAGAACGGAAGCTCTGTATTGGTATCTCTTCTTGAAGGGTGTCACACATACCGCTAATATTTGGCTAATCTCATTTTATTCTCCACTTGGATAAAGAGCAGAATGGCCTGCACTGATTCAAGACATGGAGTAACATGATGCAAATCGCACTGCAACCACCAAAGAATCAGGAAGTGCACCCAGTGTGCACCAGCAGTTTCTGAGCACTGCTCCCTAAATGAGCATATAAGAGGCAGAATCCTTTGTTGACTGGGAAGACAGTTTGTCTAAAGGCCTTTTTAAATTTTAATACATGTAATATTTCATATTTTGCTTTGCTCTTTTATGCTGCTGACCTATATAAGGCAGAAAAATTCCTTTTGGAAGGGATCAAAGACTGTTCCAGCACAGTTGTCAAAGTACCTTCTCTTGTCTTACTGCTATTGCCATCACTGCAGCGGTCTCAGAAATACACTTTGCTCTGACCAGAAGAAAAAAGTGTTAGCCATTCTTCACTTCTGTATGCAAGTCTCTTGGTGGAGTGGGGGCAGAATTCAAAAAACAGCTTCTCTGAGCTGAACAGGTCAAAATAAAAGTTCATTTACAAGTTATGATCATGTTGAGTTTTCTAGGTTTAGACGGTGTGAGCACAGCATGTTAACTTCCTGAAGCAGGATGTGTTTGCTGCAGGAAGCATCAGGCTCTGTGTTGGGGGGAAATTTTAAATCTCTATTTTTAGATGCAAAATCTTAGAGCACATCTGAAGAACATGGATGGCGCTGTGCTGGCATGGGTTTGTTTCAACCCATGCGAGAGTACAGGAGATTAGCAAGATTATTTTTTATTAGTGACTTGTTAAAATACTTCTGTTGATCATACTTTATTATGAAAAGCTATGTGTTTACTACAAACAGGATGACACAGACTATATGAAGAAACAATTTTACTCTAACAACTGACTAGTTAATGGAGCAAAGGCCTATCTTTTGCAACATCACGTGGTATTGCTACACGGATAATGCTCTGCTACTTTCTCCAAGCCATTTCTGTGACATTCATGGCGCTCTTACACCAGAGGCCACAATCTAGCATGTTTTCCAGTCACTTTTTAGCTTTAAGTCACATCCTTTTACAAGTTATGGATTTCCTTCCCTTCTTTGTGCTCAGATGTTTCCTCATACCTCTGGCTGCCATTGACTGGAAGGTATTTTTGCCCACAGAAGAAGGTATCAGTATTCCCAGGTATACCAGCTCAGTTTAGACAGCTATGTGCATCTGACCCCAGCTTAGAAAATACAAGGCAGATGCTTTTCACTGTTGTGCGACCTAGGAAAATACTGCAAGTGTCTTCAGTATATCTAACTAGTTAAATTAAGACTGCAAATCAATTCTAGCATAAGAGCAACATTAAATTCAATGTTTCTGTAGCACAAATAGAGGATTAAGTTTTGTAATAGCTATCCATGTTTCTTTTATTCTACCCACACCATTCAAAACAGACTTCTGAGCGGAGACTGGCTATAAGTAAACAAACTACAGCACTGTATTAATAAAGGCTGAATGCAGCATTGCAAGAATGCATAGAGTTCAGCAATTGTATTCACAAGCTCTCAGTGTGCTAAAGAAGGTGTCTTTGACTCATTTGGGCAGATTCCCCCTCAAAGCCAGCTCCAGCACAGATGAACGAATACTGAATCCCAAGCTAAACACCTCAGCTCATCGGTGCTGGCTCCAGACACAACCACTTGGAGACTCTACCAGGCTTTCCAGCATGCCCCACACACCCCATTACTCTTATTTTTACTTCAGTTGTTACTCAGAGTTACATTACTTTGTACATCTTTTTTCCTAAAATTACTATATTTAGTTAAAATTCTTAATAGAAGGCAGTACTTTTTATACTGGTTAAGTTAAGAACACATTCTTAATTTTTTATTTACTAGCAATTAATAAAAGGCATTATGATGAAATAAGACTGAGCAAAGTCATAACCATCTAAGAATTTGCTCTAATAGCACACATCAAGATTTTAGTCTTATATAAGCACAATAAACTCTTAAACTATGTTATGCCTTCCTTCTCCATTTTCTTCTCTGTTTTCATATCAGCGGAGAAATATAGAAACAGTCAGTGTTTCACCAGCTCTGAAAGTGCACTCACACTAAAAATCTTGGGTCATATCATTAATCTATATAAGAGAAGCTACTAAACTATTAGCCAAACCTTAGGGATTACCACTTTAGATAAAACTAGCACCATCCTTGGGAGTTAAGTTACCTCAATTTCAGTACACAAAGAGCACGCATTTATTTCCTCCAGTGTATTTAAAGGTCTTGCACATATCCTTGAAGGGGAAAAAAGAGATAACAAATTCTGCAGTTTTTGAAGTCTAAGAACAACAAGGGCAATGTAGTAGGTTAATGCTTACAGATTGCCGCTTCTTTTATATTCCTATTGGCATCACTGATCCCTTTTTGTATTTCATCCAGCCACAGAACTGCTGATTCATCCTGGGATTCCTGGAAAAAGGATAGAGAAACGCTTTACCAAAGAACTATAAGAATTAAGTATAAAAGAACTAAAAGAATTACAAAAAAAAATCTGTCTGAATATACTGACAGAGCTCTGATGCACAGACTGCCCTCAGGCAGGAAAAATAATTTGACCACTTGAAAGCAGCAATAAGACAAAGCTCTAGTTCATATTACATTTACTGACTGTATAAATGCATGTTCAAATACAAAGTTCTCAAAGCTTTTATTTGCAGAAGACACCATCCCACCAAAGATAAATGAAAGTTTTGAGCAGAGCTGGAAGCAATATTTCCCATTTCCATAATATATCAGCAAAGTAATTGGAGCATTAAGTAAAATCATGTATTACCAGACAGTGCCATGATAGTAGCAAACAGCAGAGTGGAAGATTACAGAAAGTTAATTTTCTTTCAGAATTTCCTATTTGGAAAGGATCTACGTAGATAGACAGATACACACAGATATATATGTATATGAGTAAAGACTATGCGAGAAAATACCAGCAGTAACTGGCATAGAAAGCCAACTCAGGTTTAGTAACGATGGCTGTTAGTCACTTCAGGTAGCAAACATTTCAGGAATTAAGCAGCAGAGCGGGTTTCACAGTTCATGACATTATATCCAATGTAAAATAGAGGGTGCTCTGTACAAGGTAATCCTTTCCTTCTGCTAAAGTTTCAACCAAAGGCTACAGTGTCTGACATCAGGTCTGTCCTTTAAGCAGCTTAAGTAGCCACAGGCACAAGTTTACGCGAAAAGCTGGGGGCACACGGGCAGCAGGACACCTAAGGACCAGCCCTAGTAAAGCTCTGAGCGTTTCTGAGTCATTAACTGCTTCGTACGAGTTGAGTTGCCGTTTAGAGCTCTACAGAGAGCACGGCCTCCAAACTGGGAGCCTGAAATCAGATGTCTGGGTTGTCCCAGCAGTTGCAGGGCTGGAGGGCGGTAAAAAACCTGCCGAGGAGGGGGAGGCGCCCGGAGCGCATCGAGGTCGCGCCAGCGCCGGGGCCACCCCAGCGGCTCGCAGCACAGCAGCTCCCGCCAGCGGCCAGGCTCCTCCGCCCAGGCTCGCAGGTGAGCACCTGCTTCGGCTCAGAGCAGAGATTTTGGAGCTGAAGAGTGGTTTAGAAATGCAATACAACAGACGGGGGAACAAAACTCCTTCTAAAAAGGAAATGAAAGTGCCCCGATCTGCCAGAGACTAATGATGAGAGGAACTGGAACCCATCGATTTGATAAAGGAGTGTATACACACAGTTCAGAAAAATTATTTCAGAAAATATTTCAGAAAGTAAAAGCCAGGAAAGGGCCACACAGCACTAAAACAGCTTGTGTGGACAACGAACCAGCGTTGCAATGGCTATCACTGTTTCAGGGCCCAGCTACAGGCCAAAACCCAATAAATCTGGGGTCCGCAGAAATTACAAGGGGTAAACAGAGGGGAAAAACAACAAAACAAACACTTCAAGTTTCATAATATATGTAAATGAAGCAAAAGGTTTACATATAAAATTAAACTTTATCAGGTAATGATGTGACTGCAGGACGCACAACCCAAGTGCAGTAGAAAGTTAGAGTTAACACCTGCGAGAGCACATACCAAATCACAGAACTACAAACAACAGTGTCTGGAATGCGATTGAGAAACGGAGAAGAATCTGGTGTCCAGTTTCTGCAGGCTTCATACAAGAACAGATACAAACATTGTTCCAAAGCCAAACACCGCTTATTCCCGTCCTCACCACTAGCTTGGAAGCCAGACCAAGACTTTGCCAGCTGGAAGCAAACCACTGTTATTTGGCATTCAAGCACAAAAGTATTTCAGGCAGAGAAAAAGGAGGAGAACAACAAAACAGCAAACGGACATGGGGTAAAGGCACCAGAGGCTGCAGCCTGTCGGGATGGACGTCGTGTGAACTGCGCTGGTGGCCGAAGGGGGACACGACCTAAGGAGCACAGGCAGCTCGTATTCGCTAGGCAGGTAGAAGCCAAAGCAGAACACAATTTTTGTAAGATGCGTATCTCTTTCAGTTTGTGCCTTGCTTTGCCCTTTACATTTGTTAGACTAAGATCACCACCCTGTTCCCAGAGCCTGGCTTCTTGCTCAAGAGTATAGGATTTAACGCTATGGATTTTGGCCTGTGAATGAGACCTCTAAGGATTTACTAAACTCTCCCTTTGATTTTTGCAGAAAAAGAGCTTTTTCCAAATATCTGAACATACAAATCCCAGCAGAACACACAGAGCCCCCACATCAGCTTCGGGCTCTTGGTAAATCAGGAGTTAAGTTACAGCTGTAAAGCAATTTAATCTCTGTGTTGGGCAGAGGCTGAAACTGAGTCATGTGTGCATATTTGGATACGTCACACCCTCTTGCTGTAGTAGACAAAGAACAAACTAGCTTCTTGCCATAAATCCCATGCCTACAGGATGCTTCTAGGGGACAGCTCTGTCATTCTTTAGCCCTTTACAGGGAAATAAATCCCCCATCAAAGGCCTCTTGAGATGAGCTAGAACAGCACTGGATTTTTTTCTAGCTGGATTTAACTTACTACAATGAAGATACTAGTTTTAACTGGATTGTTCTCTCTTACCTCAAGTCTTTTCACAGCAGGTAAGTCCTCCTTTCTGCATGTGTTCTGTATTTTAGTCGACAGCATTTGCTTTATCAGCATTTTGGCAGCTTAAATGGACTGTAAGTATATCAATACAGATAGCTACGCTCTAGGAAGCCTCACTTAAGGCAGATCTTTATACTTCCATTTCAGTGACATCTTGCATTATTGTCCCCTGTAGCCCAGTCATTTTCAATCAGGATTTTTAAAAATTTTTAAGGGAGCTTACTGAAAGCACATTTTTCCCAGGCTCACCCTTGCCTCTATGTCTACAGTGATATGGTAACGTAGACCTGCAGGGTCATGTTCCTTCTGCTTTAAAAAGTTGAACAGAATTACAGCTTCACAGAAGGTGTCATTACAGGAAAATGCTCTGATAGCTCTTCTGTTGCGACAAAAATAACTGAAGGAAATGATCAAAGAGTAAGCCCTTTTTTCCTCACTAGAATTAAAGGTGCTTTCAAACTAAGCTCATTTTTATAAGCTGTTTTTTTTTATATTATATACACACACACACAAATATCTCTAAAAGTGTGATTAAAGTTCATTTTTTGATTAATCATCTGAAAAATTATTAAAAGGTCTACTAATTATGTGATTTCAAATCACTCTACCGTAAGTCTGAAAGTTTCAAAACAGTGAGTCTGGATAAAACTGTTTTGCATATTTTATTCCAGAACAGAAGGGCAAAAGAAAAACCCACAGGTTTTAGTTCAAGTTTTAGTTTGCTTATTCTGAATTCCAATTTCAAGATAGCAAAGAATTTTTAAATGACAAAATTCATTACACAGAGCTATGCTGTTTATTCTCCAGAACCTATTTTACAAGAACCTTTCTGAAGCCACTTGTTGAAGACGTCGGTGCTTCATCTTAGAGATGTCAACATGTCTTTGCAAAGTTCTCTCCTAGGCACTGAGGAACAGGCATCAGCAAAAGAGACCAGCATTATTAGGGTTTGCCCACATGCTAGCAGTATTTACTGACTGCACATTCCCCTGCTGGAGGAAAAAAGTTTTATTTGCTTACAAATAAATTTGATCTAATGTCAATCCAAGCATTTTTATTCAGTTCTTAAAACACTAACTGCCCTGCCTTGTGTATGATAAATTGAAAAGATCTGGTTTGCTTTAGAGTCCAAAGCTGAAGAATACAGAACATAACGTTATTTTGATTTATAAGACCAAAAAAGGGAGTTATTTGGATTTTCTAACTGGAAGATTTTAGCATGAGTTAAGCAAGATAGCGCTTGTTGCATCTTTGCTGTCACGTATTTCACACATTAAGTGACAAGAATTTTACTCCTGTTTTCTTTGGAAACTGTGACCAAGCCTAGACCAAGGCTGCAACTTACATGATGAATCACCAGCATTGCTACTACCTGGCAAAACCTCTGTGTACTGTTATCACCTGCAGACGTCTTCAGTAACTTTGCCAGCAAAGATTACTGAAAACATCTGAAATGCAGAAAATCCAGCTTAACATTAAATTCATGCTAAATTTCCAGTCTTGGTTGTTAGATGACAAAAAAAAAAGTGAAGATTGTCCTTGAGCACATTTGGTATAAAACCTCAAAGCACAACTCCACCAAGTCTTTTTACACATAAATCAATTCTCACACGAGAAAATTTACTTTTCTCCTTACCTGAAGGTGACTATACTGATAATCCAATAGAATGCCTATTCTAACAATTTTAACTTTTTTTCAAGCTTCAGAATCTTCCCTTAATACCTCTGCAATTCAAACTGTCTCTCTTATCAAGACTTTTCGTGGCATTTCTGCAAGAGACTATGATTATATTCCCCCTTATGCTATAGAAGGGGAGACAACGACTGTTCGTATCAGAGAGCGCAAGTGCTCTTCAAAAAAGCCAAATGACTCAACTTTAACAGAAGTTAACAACACAACGCTGGAGTACCTGACCAGTTCTCTAAGCACCAAGCTAATACCTGCTGTCTACCTCAGCGCTGTTCTACTAGGTGTGCCATCTAATGCCATTATTCTGTGGATGCTGCTCTTCCGAATTCGATCCGTGTGTACTGCCATCCTCTACACAAACTTAGCTGTTTCGGACCTGCTGTTCTGCATCATGTTGCCATTCAAAATAGCCTATCACCTCAATGGAAACAACTGGATTTTTGGCGAAATGATGTGTCGAACTACAACTGCCGTGTTTTACGGCAACATGTACTGCTCCATTCTGCTGCTCACGTGCATCAGCGTCAGCCGGTACGTGGCCATTGTCCACCCCTTCACCTACAAGAGCCTGCCCAAGCGCACCTACGCTACCGCTGTCTGCGCTACCGTGTGGACCATCGTCTTCCTGTACATGCTTCCGCTTTGCATCATGAAGCAGAGCTATTATGTGAAACAACTGGGCATTTTCACCTGTCACGATGTGCACAACGCCTGTGAAACTGTATCAGCCTTCCAGTTCTACTACTACATTTCTTTAGCTATCTTTGGATTTTTAATACCTCTTGTAACTATCATTTTCTGCTACATCGCGATCATACAAACACTTAAGACTCATGAATGGTTCTGGTATGTTAAAGTAAGTCTTTTGATCCTGACGATCTTTGCTATTTGCTTTGTACCAAGCAACATCATCCTTATTGTCCATCATATCAGCTACTACTATTACAACACAGATGGGTTGTATTCTTTTTATCTAATTGCCTTGTGCCTTAGCAGCTTAAACAGTTGCCTTGATCCTTTCCTTTACTTTCTGATGTCCAAAATCAGAAGTCAATCCAATATCTATCTAACAATGGTTAAAGTATCCAGGGAAAAATGAATTTAGTTCTGTATTTATTATTGTTGGCATTATGATTTTGTATAGTGTTAACCTCAGTAGCAATAAACTGCAGGTGCAACAGCTGGACAAATAAAAGTATTTTAAAAACCCATGATCTTCTCAGTAAAATTTACTTCCTTCCAAGCCCCGTATGAGAAGTGTCTTCTGAAATACACTTTCCCAGCTGTAAAATTTTATTAGGCATATTGCAATAACTGGTGTGCTTAGACTCAGGAAAGTAGCTAAGCACCTCCATTTTCTTGACCTTTTCTTGACCTTTCTTGACTTTCATAAAAAGGTCACTTTTATGGCCTTGAAGAAGAGAATATCAACCACCACCGCCTCTGAACACCAAAAGACAAAGCAATGCTTGAACAGTACTTTTAGGCCCCTTTATGATTTCCAAATACTTCACATTAGCTCTTGACACACAATCACTGCAGGAATGCCAATGCAAAAACAACTTTTTGGCACCAATGGAAATGGGAACAAATAAAAGCACTTTCTCTGTGTCTAGGGGCTGTACAGCTTTGCAGAAGTTCCCTATCTACGCATCCCTACAAAGTCAAGAGCAAATACTGCCCTGGATGATGAAAATGAAGAGCCAGAGTCCCTTCAGCTTCCAAGGGCTGTAAATCTACTACCACACGCAGATGCACTTCCAAGCAAGTATCTTCCTTTGGGCAGCTTAACTAGCCTTGCACTGGAGACTTGTTCTTCCACTTTGTCAGCTCTTGCGCGCCTGTAACCCACAAGCACTGCTAGAGGCTAACCCTTATCAGCGGGAATCCAGGCATGCTTTATTCTTGCTTGGTAAGCACAACAGGGAAGTCATTCTATAGTACTCTCTTGATTTCCACATCCTCACAGGAAATACCTAAAGCCTTACAAACACTGAGAGCACTTATGATTAATTGTCCACATTAATAAAGCAAAGGGTTAGCTTACACATTTACAGAGACTCAAAAATCTACATACGCTGGGTGCAAGTTCCTACTAAATGAACTCAGTGGCTGGTGTTCATATTTGTCACTGCAGCGTACAAGACGGCGATGAGAAAAAGGGAGTTTTACATCAGTTTCATATAGCATTTTAAGAAGCATTACTTTACTTAAATTCTTGGAGCTACTTTCCATTTTCCAGTGCAAAGGATTTTATTTTTAATAGTCTGATAAGGCTCCTGGCTCCTCATTTAATTTAAAGCTTTAATAATGCCATTTCCATAAAATGCACAAGAATAAATATTAAAAAAATCCTTAATCTAGATGTTCAATAGTTATTGTAATAACTTCTGCTTTTATAGCCAATTTGACTGTAAAAGCCATCAACTTGTGTGTCTGTCATTAAAAATAACATGGGGACCATTTCAAGGTTTGGCACATCTGTTTAACTTCTCAGGTATCCATAATGCACTTCCTAATCACACAGTTTCTCTTCATTAGGACTCAAACACTTGATTTGAAATGGCTTTGAGAACTGTTAAAAGCTGTTGTATAAAGTTATAGAAATAAATAAATTCCACGTTTGTATTTTCATTTGCAAGCAAGGAACAACTAGGCGTGAACTGAGATTAAGACTTACAATGGGAATGGGGAGATTTGGATGCAGATCGTAGTTATCAAAAGCCACACAATTACAGGGACATGACAGCAGAATGGTTAGAATAAGCAATCAGTTTTGAAACAAATGTTTTTCCAGACAATGGGGAATACAGGAAGTTCACAGGCAGACCTGTCTAATCCTTGTAAATCAAACACTTCCTTCTTCCACAGTTTGCTCTAAAAGCATGCCAAACACAATTGAAGATAGACTTGCTTTAAAAATAGGGCTCAAAAGTGGCGGGGGATAGATTTTATGGTTACAGCATAGCCCTTCTGATTCTGTTTGGTTTTTGCTTGTTTTTAAGAGTCTCAGTCTAAACAGTACCCTTCTCTAAAGAAAGATGATGTCAATGTCATTAGCTGGTATATAGAGTAACTCATATTAATGCATCTAAGATGGAAATGTTTCAGTTGCTGTCTTTTGGGAGCATGTACAGCACAGTATCTTGCTCTCTTTTTTAGAGGGAAGGGGGAAAAAAAAAAAGAGGACATGTTTAAAGCAGTTGTAAATGGGCTGCAAAACCAAGAGAAAACCCCGGGAGAGAAAGGTCAGTTGAAGTGCCTAAGAACATCCCAAATGCTTCCAAGCTGCAAGATTTCAAGAGACCTACACAATTTTTGTTCCAAACCTTCAACGTTTGTTCCCCTTCAGCACATTTTTGGGGGAAATGCAGTGGGTGCCAGCGGGGGGACTGTGCCCTGGGAGCCCCGCAGCGGCCGCTCCTAGTGCCCTCGTGGGGAGCTCCTCGCGCAGGCACAGGACGCCCCAGCTTCGCTGCCCACGGGCAGTCTGGCCGGCCCCGGCACAGCACCCCGCGGACAGCACCTGCACAGGCGCTCTCTGCACACAGGCACCAACTCCTGCCCTTTCCAGGGCGCGCCAAGGAACCAGCATGCACTGAACGCACCCAGGCGCTCGGCAAGAGACAAGGCTTTGGGGAGCCAGGTAAGGCAGCCCGGCTCCCGTGCAAGGAACAGGCTCGTGCCCCATCTCTTTCAAGAGCTCTGACCGCGGCTGCAGATACACACGCTGTTCTCACGGCGGGCACCGCAGGCGAGGGGGCAAGGCAGCGGGAAGCCACTGCTACACACCAACGTGTGAGGGCTTTTCCAGCCGAACATTTACTTCGGGAACACGTCAGATGAATTTTAGGGGTCTTCTCCAAGCACTGGACATATTAAGTGCTGTGCTAGTAGCTTTAGCTAATCTTGCATTAGGTCATATCCTCTCTGCTCTCTGTCTATGCTTCCCCATGCTGACGCTGACCAGGGCACCGCTTTTGCGGAAGCGGATACAGGTATCATGCTGCAGCGGGTTTAGTCTTGAGGGCATGTATGAGGAAGACAGTGCTGTTAATATGACAAAGGCAGGACAGAAATACACACAAACCGTTATTATAAAACCCCAAATTTAAGCAAAGAAGGTGCCTCAATGAAACAGCTGTCAGAAGTTTGTTCGTGGAAACAAGACTCCTTTAGCTCCGCACTTCTGTCAAAAAATCTCACATCCCATTCATTTTGTAGCCTCCTGCCTGACACTAAACCTGGTAACTAGACGCTTGCACATTTTCGTAACTATGTCAAGGCAGCTGTCCGCAAGTTTTGCGATTGCTGCAGCAACCTAGCAGAATTAACAATAATCAAGGTTACATCCAGTCAGTAGTGATATACATGCAGAATACATCTTAGTATTAGTATATTGAGAATTAATCCCTTGTGCCAGTCACAGTACAAGTTGTGCTGGAAAATTTTGTCATCAGTGGCTTATTCACCACCTCATTGGCACGATGAGTCCAAACACCAGGGGGACTGGTACAGGGACGTGCTTGTAAGTAAAAAGAATTGGCATTGCAACGTTCCAACAAGCAGCAGTGTTTAAAGCTCTAACCTTGCATTTCTGTGCTTTGGCATAGTGCAGGACATCCTGATAATGCCGTGCATTTACCGGTGTCACATCTTGCAGTTTGGCTGTGGGTAACAGTAGAGCTTCTAGAGTTTTCTCAGGATTTCCTTGGTCAATTGCTTCATTAATGTGGCTGATTGCAATAACTCCTATGAAATGGAAAAGTTATTAAAAATGTAGTTATCAAAGAAAGATATAACATCTCATAGCAGATACAAACACACACAGCAGTAAAGGAAAGGAAAAAATCAAGTTACAAGAAAGCAGAGGCAGCAACAGCAGCTAATTTATTTTTGCTCAAATATTCACGTAAAGCTATTAAGTTGGACAATATTCCTTTCTCCTATAGTTATCTAGTCAACTGACTCTGCCTCTTCATAAAAATCAACTTTATCCCTGTCAAAAGAGGAAAACAGACTTCCTTATATGCAAGGCAGGACAACTCATGTGAACCTGAAGGAGAGGCATGATACTGCATGTAAAGATGTGCAACTACAAGTTGGCTTGTAGTGCTGAAAGACTCATTTTCAAGTCATTTCCGACGAGATCACTAGGAACCCTAGTTTACACAAACACGTACATACTGACCTCTGAACTATAGCATTACGTAGCAACTTAACCTCATTTCTTTAAATTTTACCTTAGCTAACCAAACCAAAAATATTTGCCTTCAGTTTCGCTCGAGTTTCCTGACCACTGGCACTCAGGACTTAAGTCAGCAAGCAACAGTTACGTCACAGCCCCCTAACCAGCTTTCTGCAGCTGTAAAGACTGGTACCAGCATTTTACAATCACAATATCCTCCCCCTGCAAACAGGGCTGAAGCAGGCTGCCCTGCGTCCTGGCTCCCGAAAGTCGTGCCAGAGCAGGGACCGAGCCCTGCCAAGGGCTTCGCCCTCACCTGTGACCGACGGCATCCCTGCCAGCATCCCGGGCGCTGCCGGCCAGCGAGGTCACACGCGTGACCTCATAAGTGCTCAGGAACCTCAGGAACGCGGGGGCTCGTTTAGGGAAACCGAGGCACCCTCCATCCACCCCGCGTGTCTGCTCCCGCTCAACAGCCCGCACAGCTTACATCGCAGAGCAGGATGAGAGCCCCCAGGCCTGCGCCCCCCACAGTCTGCTAGGTTTAGGTAGCAGCAAGCCGGCCAACCCTACTATTTCCGTAACGTAAAGCTTCTCTTCCTTGTACGAAGCACACTACCGCACACCACACCGACGGCAGCGTGGGGAGGGCCCACGCGTAATTTGTCAGGGAGCCCCTCACATTCAGCCTCAAAAATAAGTCTAAAAATAACCTCAGAAACCACTTACATTGGAAAGAGCGGGCAGAGGAAGCTACTCTCTAGACAGGAAATCAAACCATCTAAAACAAGGGCAGGGTAGGTAACTGCACTGCACAAATCCCTACCAATGCTCTTGTTGAAAACACGGGCTTGCAAATCATTTAACCCGAGAACTGCTTTCACATAGGACACCATCAGGAATTTCTGCCCTTACCCCGCTATGCACCTTGTGCTTACAAATTCAGCAAAATCCCCATGGGGAGACCACCTAGCGCGAGCGCTGAAGGATAATATCACTGCTGCCGCCGAGCGCCCAGAACCACAGCATTTCTCATGTGGCAGAAGGCAGGCATCTTAGGACACCTTTCAGCCAGCCAAAAAAAAAACTGGGAATACTTCAAGGAGCTTTAAAGACCAGCAGGTATTTGAAATTATTTCATATTCTTTTCTCTTGATCAGTGTCTGCACGAGGCCATTCAGCACAGAAATCTATGCACCAGGGACCAGACTATCACCTCTGCCTGCAACGTAGAGAAAAAATTACTTACTTTCATTTTCTTCTTGAATTTGCATATTAACCATGTCAATGCAGTTCTGGATATCATTCCAGCTTAAATAATCTTGGCCTTGAGATGAAGCCTCTGACTTAATAGACAATAGTGTATCAGCATAACTACAAGAAGATATAAAATACATTTATGTATTTCATATACAAGAAGTCATATAAAGAGTCAGTCAGATGTTCTGTCTATCATTTAGCATCTATTATTTTTTCTCAATAAATTTCACATAAAAACTCATCTCCTGCCAGAAATTATATAGACATGCAAGCTGCCTTGTTGATTCGACACATGCATTTCGGGATCCGAAAAACTGGCACTGTCCTCTCATTCAAAGCATTGTTTCTGGCAACGTGGAATGAGGGTAATGTGTCATTCCAAGAAGCTGCAGCCTATCATGCAAATACCATTTAAATAAAAGTATTTTCAAGGACACTGCTATGGTCCAGTGCGATTCTACTTTGTTATCGACAACTAATTCCTTGGATTCTGTTTAGTTTTTTTCTTTATTTTTGGGTTTTCTTTGTTTCAAAAGTGCCATGAAATATTTGATTATGGACTTAAGATGACTGATATGCAACATCCTTAAATCTCATCATACAGTGGAATTATTTGACTCCTAGAATATTTAAACATTGACAGCAGACTTAGGAGACGGCTTAAGAGAGGAAAGTAATATCATGTTATCTAGTGGCCGATGCAGCTTCTACAACAGAGGCCTGGTGGTGCCTAGTAAGCACTGTAGCTCCTGAAAAAGCTATTTCAGACATTTCTCCTCACATATGGCTTTTCCCATGATTTTTCCTCTTCCTAACTCTCCACTGAGAATTGGGGAGAAAAGCACTGTGACTTGCTTCTTTACTGTCTTCCCTGAAGACTTTTTCCTCCTCTCTTGTGGAAAAGCCATTAGGAGCATAAATACTTTTCTCCCCCGATTCTGCCCACAGAGAGGAGATGTCAGCAGTAGATATGCTGCAGGTTCCACCTCCTTCTCCTCAACACCACGCCAAAGGGGAAAGCAGCAATGGAGCTGGGTATTCCTTTTTGCTGCATGACCTTTACTGACAAGTTTGGGAGAAACTGCGGTCAGCTTTTGCAATCCTAAGTTAAAAATCAGAGTTTCTACCCCAACATCGGATAGCAGCCCCTCCTGCCCAGAAGATAGCAGTGCTCCTTGCACACTGAGGGCCATAGGCAGAAGGACGCAAAGAGCAACGCTCCAAGGGCAGGAGCTCCAGCTAACATCTGCTCGTTAGCAGCATTACAGACAGAGATGAGAGGGAAACCCTCACAATAGTGTAAATTCCTGTACACATCAGTTAAATAATTGTAAAAATCCTGGATCAAGCACGCAACTGCCACAATGTGAGACCAAATATCTATTTCAAGCAGAGGTCTGAAGTGAAGGGTTATCAGAGGAACACAGGTAAAAATCTGTTTCCTGCTCCGATTTGCCCTTCCAGCATTCAGCAGCCTGCGTTTAAGGGCATCCTGAGATGGAGGCTGCGTTGATCACCATACGTTTAATAGTCACAAACAGTCCTGTGGTCTATTAACTTATGTGGTGTATTTAGAGATCTTGTATGCTCCTTAGTGATGAGTTCCACTATTTTATTATTTTGTGAGAAGGCAGTTCCTATGTAAATTTTAAACTTGGTAATTGAAAGTTACCAGTCTTTTCTCACTCCAATTCTCATAAGAAAATAACACCTTTAAGTTAAAGGAGAAACTAGCAACTCTTATTAACCTTCCCCCTACCATGCAGTTTTTGCAGGCCTATGTCATGCTTCCTCTCAGGTTCTCTCTTCTAGGAAAGAGAGCGCTAAGTTACTTCATGTCTTCTGGTAGAAAACCACTCAACCCCTCATCTCCCTCACTGAACTTTTGCTGGCTCTACAGTATTCCTCGGGTAGGATGCAACCAAAGCATCCTACAGTACTCAGCACGTGGGTGGCAGCACGGATTTACACGACGACATTAAAGTTTTATTCTCTATTCCAATCAGTTTCTAATATTCTGCTCATATTGGCTGGCAGCCCTATTCAGGGATCGAGCCACAGTGACACCAGTCAAAAACCCAGTGCTTAGCTACAGTGGAGTCCTCTTTTGTGTGCGTACAGTGTCGTTCCTCTTGCCCACAGGTACCACCCTCACATCAGCAGAGGCAAAGCAGCAGGCGAAGCCGGCTCTGCCGCACACGTTCTCCTGCCCCTCCTCCTGGCAGCACAGACCCTTCTTGCCCGTTGACAGGGAGGAAACCTCCCTCTGTCCAAAACACCGACCTATTGCTATCCTCACTGCTCCCCCTCAAGCTTTTGAAACACAGAGCTAGGGTGGCTCTCTTAGATTAATGTCCCTTGGCAACCTGGTAAAGAGCTTCAGCGACCAGGCCGCTGTTTTCTGTTTTGCCTCGTAATGCTTTCCAGCACCGCACTGCCATTTCCACCTCCTGTGGCTGGGAGAGAACAGGTCCATGCCCCCACGCTCTCCCACACACAGCTCTCAAGTTGTAGCGCAGCCTGATACCCTTTGCACATAGGCAATGTCCTGGAAGCAGAGCGCACAGGTAGCAGCTGGCTGTGACAAGTCAGACACGTGGCTGTGACAGCAGCTGGTGGCTTCATAGCAAAGGCTTTAAGCTAATGCTGAACATGCACGTATGCCACAGCACTGTGCCCAGCTATTTAGCAGGCAGGACTGTGGTACGTTCCTCACAGGCTTTTGCAATTCTTAAACAAAAGAATTGCTTTAAGGGGCCTCTTAGACCTTAAGGCATTAAGCACATTATCTCATTCCAAAGATCTTCCTTCAGTATTGCAGAGGTTACTGATTCACAGTTTCCAGCTACAGTTGGTTCGTGTATTAGTCTGCAAAAACACTTGTTAGAACTCAGTGTTTACTTTCCAAGAACATCTCTCCTCCACCTTGCATATCCTCTGCCCTCAAACATTTGAGGCTGTGATGGCCTATAGTTACAGAAACACGACTAGCTTGACATCTGTAATACTTTCTCTTATTAACATATTACACGTATTTGTCTCGCAACCCTTTTAACTTCACAACCAGAACACACAGGACAATTCACCTAGTAAAATGCCCACTTATCCTTTCACTGAAGTTGCCAAGTCTCATCCAGACAAGATAAAATGAACTTTTACCGTTGAAAGTTTTCTTCTTCCAGATTATTGAAGCCAATACATGGATTTCTGAGGTGATTCTTTACTGTTAGGATGTCCTTATTTTCCAAGGCCTGGTTTAGCAACACAACAGCTGATAACATTTCTACAGCAATAGACAGTTCATCATGTGCCAGGTAATTCTGTAGGACAATAATGTGCCTCAGTCAGGAAGCTAAACAAGCAGTGTAACAAATTTGGAGTTACACAATCCAGATACCATCAAGGAGATAAGATTTGATTTAAAAAATCTGAAGTGTGAAGACAAGCTTCCTAGCCACAGAAGTGTCAGAGCTTACTCAGTTTGCTACCCATTCTTCCTATCATCAGCCTTTTCCTTTTTTGCCCCACAGACCCATCCATTCTAACCTTTCCCTTTTATCAGGGTACTTCTTTCTACACAAGATGAAAACAGAATTAGTCCTCAGAGTAAGAGCATGCAAAAATTAAAAAAGGTCTGTCGATTTGTTGCAACACAAGAGCTCAGCAGAGCAAAGTGTGTCAAGAAACAACTTCTATAATTCAACATTGCTTATTCCATCAAAAATAGTCATGCAATATATAACCACGGCAAGAGTTTAAGTCTGATATTTTACATGATAAGATGTTATGTTTGTGCTCTTTCATGGCTTGACTATGTAACATCAGAGAGCAGGTCACAAGCTTTTTCACTCTTACCACAGCATTCTGTTGTTGAAGGTTGAACAGCTCAGTCTGATAAACAGCAGCAGCAAATGAGTGAACAACAGGCAACTGGGCCTCCGGTTTCATCAGTGCAACCAGTGTTTTACTAGGATCACAGTTACGAATTGCAGTATTGATATTGTCAACTGCTATAAGTTCTAGAGAACAGCAGGGAAAGAAAAACCTATTAATTTTCACACGCCATTTGCTCTTTTATGTCATGTAGATGACAATTATGTTATCCAAAGAACATCATTTGCTGTCACGGGAGAAAATAAAGGTACACACAAGGTTCTTCAAGACACAATCTGCCGAATGTTGCAAAAAACAGTGTCTGTTCAGAAGCATGCAGTACGTAACTGACTGGAGGACTTTGAAGTGCCTGAGTTTTTAGGCATTAGAGACCACCTAATGTATCTTTAATCCCAAACAATGACCTGACCCATCCCAATAAGAAGGATCTAATGTTCCTTTCGTGTTTGCTTGTGACAAGTAGTGCTTGGTATGTCAGCTCGAACACACCAGTGTCACTTCACCTCAAATGCTCTCTCCCATCTGTGTTTTGTTTCCTCCCTCTCCTCCTCCTTTGAGCAGGACCTAACTTAGCTAGAACAAGTCTATCCTGTAACACCAACGACATTTTTACCATCTGGGTTTCAGGAGGCCTGGTAAAAGGGGCCAAGGACCAGGAAGGTTGGAACTGTCAGTAGCTAAACTGAGGAAAAGACGTGCTGAAGCTTTCCTTAATTCCTCTGTGCACCACTGCCCATTCATTTAACTGTCTGAGACTTCAGTCCTCACAAGCACAGCCATCTGTCCTCTTCTCTACAGCTCAAACTTCATATTAAACAGATTTCCATGAAGAAGAACGACTGCAAGCCTTCTCAGTGCACAAACAGCTCGTCTGTTTTGCTTTCTGCTGGACTGACTTCCGTAGAGGTTTGAACTCCAGCAGAAAATGCTGAAGAACACTTTGCACCTGGGCAGCCACAGAAACCTTACAACACCCCTTAGCTTAGTCACAGCTCCTGTACTTGCACGGCTGGAGGAGCCAACTCTGAAGAAACCCAGCCCAGGACACACCCAGGAACAAGTTACATTAAGATACCACTTCAGTCTTGCGCAAAGGGAAACAATCTTGAAGGTTAGAGCACATATGGCAGAATAAAGAATGGCAATTATGCAAATGTCATTTCCATCAGTAAAATAACCCCCAACTCCTCCACCTTATCTTACGGCTTTTCTTTGCTATTATCTAGGGCATGTTTTTAGTCACCACTAACTGCTCAAGCCTGTACAAGACTGCTTGCACCGTGGACACCATCCACATTTCGTACATGGAGCAGCACTCAGATCATATTATACAATACGCAAGCTTTGAAAACCTTCCTAAGTAACCAGGCCCACTTAAATAAACTCTTCTCATTTCAATTGCTCTGAAGCATGGTCACATGTTGTTCTTGACAGCTCTCTTTTTTGCTATTCTTGAGGTTAGAAAAAGCAAAAGGCTCTTAAAGCTACTGCATGCATGTTTTCTTAGAGAAAAAAAGTGAAGAGTAAAAGACTCAACAAAACTAGACTAACTGGGTAGTCAGTAACTAAGCCTTTGATTTCCAGTTTAGAAGCAAAGCATGCAACTTGCAAACCAAACTCCATTTAAATTCTTCACGCTCCAGTAACCAAAACTGCTATTTCTTCCTTTTTAATCAAACGTAAGAAATAAATCACTTTCCAAATCACTGTTACTATACTTCATACATCACCATTTTCTTTCCCATTTCCTTCACAAAGGAGCAACTCTTTTATAGGAAAGTCCTGCACACCATGCCTACCCTAGGCTAACATTTCATGCATTAAGTCAAGCTTATCTTCTGGCTTAAGTTTACCTCACAGTACCACCCTTAAGTCACATTACAAAAGCGATTAGCCTGGGTCCAAAGCACTGAAAATAATGCCAGAGACAAAACAGCCACTAAGCCATGCCAGGTGCAGCATGAAATGACAGCAGTTTAACCAAAGCTGAATCTCCTAGCAAAGCAGCTTCCAGTCAAAAGAAGCAATTGCCAATACACGCACTGCAAATTTAGATCCCCCTTAACCATATTTGTAAAAACTAACTTTTGTATTTTAGCATTTCACTGTGACATTCTTAGCAGGCTAGGAACAGATTAGAGATGTGTATCTAAAAGTGAGAATAATTTTCCTCTGCTATGTGATTGCAAAACATTCTTCCATTTGATCATTCTGTTTTAACTCTACAAGGATTGTGGTCACTCCCAAGTGGAGGTTAACACTGTGCAGATGAGTATTTGTTCAAGCCATCAAGCCATGCATTGTGTTCAGTTTAAGTCAATGTGTTTATCAGTAGCTGAAATAATTCAAAGAAAAAAGTGTTAGCTACCTCAGATAAAAGAATATATCCAACGCAGCACAGATTGGTGACTTGGCAATTGTGACACTAAGAAGAACAGTAACAAAAGTAAAATGCAATGCATATGGTTTCAGTTTCAGAAACCGTGTTTACATGCAAGGAATGGTGGATTCAACTGATCAGCTTAATTAACAAATTAATGAAACGGTGATGGTAAAAACGAATATTAAGATATTTACTCACTAAGCTTGTGAGCCTCAGCTTCCGCATTGGCAACACTAACTTCTTTCTGTATTTCACTTTTGTCGAGCATATTTGGAAACCCTGCTATCTAACAGATCAGAAAAAGAGATTCAATTATGCTTTAAAATATATTGGGGGAAGAGGGATAAAAATCCTTTGATGGAACACTAGGATTGGAGTGTACTATTGGCCGAGTGTCAAATACAAAGGTACATTTAAACCCAGCATTTATTTTTCCCCATGAATTTCTTATTTTGATCTTATTTGAAATGATGAATTTTCTCCTAAAAGCTCAATTGCTCCAATACTCTTCCTCCAGTGTTACCGCTTCAATACCACCTTTTTTTGTTGCACTCAAATTTAAAATTCATTTTCAAGCATGGTATTGGGGTTGTATGCTACATCTCAAGTTTTCTTTTTACACCTGAAGTACTAACTTCTTATGAGTGCATCATGCATTTTACAGCGAATGCAACTAGTTTGCTATTGATTAGTAAATCAGTTATTTTTAATCCTTTATAAAATTGCTCCATAAGTGATGCTGGGTATAGAGTAAGGTATTTTATCTTGATTAATCAGGGGAAAAAACTCAAGCTGATGTGTCAGGACAGTACCCATTCCATTCAATTACCTGCATTTTCTGTTCTTTAGAATCACACAATTGCATTAGGTACCATGAGGAATTTTGCGGCAGAACTTCAAGTAGGCTCAGAGCAGGACGGTTCAAACCTGCCATCAGCGCCACTTCATCTTGCCGGTCAATAGCCTCATTCACTTGGACTAAAGCTATATGAACTGAAATGAAAACAATGCTTATAAACAGCAAATATGCTTTGCAAAAAAAAAAATCCATTGCTGTCGGCATCTCATATTTTGTAAAAGCCAACTAGAGGGTCAGTCTTCATCCAGCAGAGGATTACTTTTCAAGACCAATTCTACTGAAGGAGTTTCTAGCTCAGTATGAGCTCATGTGGGAGCAGTTCACCCACAGATAACTTTAATGAATGGACACTTATGAATGAATTTCAGGTCTATATAGAAGAGGGGGTCAAAATTTACAGAATTCCGCACACAACAGGAACTCACAAACATAAGGAAACAAAAGCAGGCAAAAACGATATGATCCTGAACTGTGGAGTCCTTTCAGCAAAAAACAAACGCACAGACAATAGTCCCCAGAAGATTAGCAAAGAAGGAGCAGCAAGAAAAAAAAATCCACACTGTTGTAGACAGACATTAACTACTTCAGCGTGTGTTAACGAATTTCCACAGAAATATTTTGTTTATCCCTGTGGATTCAAGTCAGGTTAAAGCTTGAGTCTGGAAAATCATTTATGTTGTACGTGCACACTTTCATAAGGATCCAGAATGGCTTACTATTGATCTTATTGATATTGCCTTGAATCTCAGCTTGTGTCAGCAGCTCTTCATAGACATCTCTCTCCTCTTCTGAGATTGTGCCATTCTAAAAAAACAAAATCTTTGCTAGTAAATAAAAAGTTTGCAGACAGAACAGCAATTAGCGTAGCCATTAAAACTGAATGAACTGACATATTTACTGGTTTACTTGTAAATGAATATTTGTTGACAACATGAATCAAAAAATTGCACTTTGTGGTCACTGGCTGAGCAACATTTAAAGCATTTCTGCCTCCTGTAAAACATTCATGTAAAAATAGTATGAAAACCATGAATGAGCATACATACTGTGAGTGCTAATAAAATACCACTACCTTAAGTCTTGCATTTGACTCTTTTCTCCTTTTAGCTTCAAAGAGTTCGTCCTGATATTCCTGTGCAAGTTCCTCATCCACGTTAAGCAACATTGCATTCGGGTTCCTCAGAGTTACAATAGTCTGCTCTGCTATTCCCTTCTCAATAGCTTCATTAATTGCTATTACTGCAGCATGCACTGAAATTAAAAGCAAAATCCAATATTTCAGGAAGCAATGAAAAATACTTAATTCAAGTGCTTTCGATTCCTCTCCTCCCTTTTTTTAAAAAAAAGAACAAAACAATAACATGCTATTGGCATTATAAACGCATAGCTTGCTTTCTTAGATCTTGCGAAGTTGTCAAGCAACAAGAAATGACTTAGCTGTTGTTGCAAGACAACAAAATAATTCTATTTAAGAATAGAAGTAAAAGAACCAAAGAACTACAGTTTGTATGTATGATCATGTGAGCAACTTAGCAGTGGCTTGTCATATCCGTGCACATTTGCACAGCTGCCCCATGCATGTTCTCAGTTCCTTTAGCTTAAACCCCTGGGATTGCCACCCACCTCACTCAAGACACTTGCATAATATACCAGGTTGGAAACAGAGTTGGAAACCTTCCATATCATATATTCCTCATATCCATCTATTATTTGTACTGTCACTGTTTCTTCTGATCTATTTGAAATGGATGTTTAACATGTACATAACAATTTATATATTCCCCTTCAGTGTGCCCCACTCCTGATGCTCAGCTTAGATGACAATAACACAAACACTCAATGCTTGCTCCAAGGTAGCTTTGCTAGCATGTCACTGTCTGTTCTACTTTTCCCCCTCTTCTCCTAGCTAGGAGGTACTATAGTCATAAATCGTTTTACTGACAGAGAATAAGACTTACGAGTTGCAGTTCATTATGCAAGACCTGTGTTACTTAGAAGGCGATCATGTGCAGGAACTGAAAGCACATTTGGTATCATTTCTCTTATCTAAGGGATCTTGCATGTCCATAAAGACATAAGGGACATACAAAAGTATCATCTAAAGTAACTGTATCTGAAAGATTCCACACAAGAGCACAAGGACATTCAAACTCCATGAAACCTGTCCCCAGAAAACAGCTAAAACTTCCCAGGCAGAGCTAGGGAATTGCTTAGGATGAACCATCTCCTTTCCTTACTGAGGTCCCCCCAGACCAGGAAACAGAGGAAGACAGGGACACTGGTGTGCTGGACTCCAGTTCTGTCACCTGCAGAGCTGTGGGACAGCAACAGACTTCAGACAGGGAAGAACAACATCCAAAGGGCATCTCAGAGTTCCCCAAAAGTTACTGGCATAGGAAGATTGGCAAAAAATCTCATAGCACTTCAGTACACCCAGACAGCTCACTAACATTGCATTGCTGCTAAATCTCTCCTTTGAGAGAACAGAGCTTCTATGAAAGTACAAACCAAAACTACCTGGCAATTAAGTTAGATATAGAAAGTCCTTTTGGGGAAGTGCCAGTCCACCCCTCCGAGGTGCACCCTGCACACCGCTGGACCCCGAGGAGGAGCCTGAGATCAGTTTCGAGGAAGGGCATCCTCCAGAACTACAGTATGTCCCAGTCGCAACAGCAGCTGCTAGACAAAATATCCAGGGTATTGCCTAGTGGCACCATCCATCTCAAATATTTTACAGGTGTTACTGTATATAATGTAATTCCTGATAAATACTTATCTAGATACTACCCTGGAAAAGGAACACTAGGTGACCTGAGATCTTTTCTATTTTCTGCAGTTCTTCAATACACACCTAGTGTGCCCTTCCCATTTATCACCAGAGCAGCTTGTCTAGAATTAATTTTCAAGTCACCAGTGAGACGCCGGGGGAACAGGGAACACCATCTTTCCTCTTCTATCAACAGTACTTTGAAATTTACTTTCTAGGTGGCCACCTAGCATGATTTTGCTAAACCTGAAAAGAATATTCAGTAAAAGAATTTTTCTTCCGATTTAAATGTAATTGAGGGCTTATACATGAGCTTAGAGCCTTCAATTCCTTTCAGCATATTAAGAAAATTAAAGATGCTTGTCAATGATTAGGACACTTGAGTTTTTAACAAGATCAAGGAATGCACAAGTATAATGAAGTAAAACACAAGAGTAGACCACTGGAAGTTGAACACTAAAGCATAAAATGAAGCTGTGTGTTCTCAGAGAGGGCAGTTACTGGAACAACTTGCCTAGTTATTGGTGGATCTTCCATTGCTTGGCATTAAATTCATGACTGAAAGTTGTTCTAAAAGAATTTCCTCTAGCTCAATTTAGTAGAGCAGCACAGGATGAACTGAAGCAGCCTGCACGATGGAGGAGGTGCAAGCAGAGAGCCACCCTGGTTCATCTTGATGTTGGAAGATATCACCCCCGCGCCCTCATGCAATAGCACATGTATCGGAAGGATGCAGCCTCTCCCATTTATGTAAGATACCTCCCTGACAGGAACAGCATGCTTTGGAAGCAGCATGTTAGACACTTCCCTCTTGCAGGGCTTCCACTTCAATCCTCACAAGCATGTGACAGCTCCCATAACAGATATTTCCTGCTCTGGGGCAAGGCATGTTATCTATAGCACACTTCTAGCCCTAAGAACCAGAGCCAGCATCAGCAAAGCTTACTTTTGTATGGGACACTGAAAACACTTCAGAAGTTACAAAAATCTTTCAGAAAAAGGAAGCTGCAGCCCTTTCAACTCTGGGGGAGGAAGGAAGCTTACTGGAAAAGTGTTTGATTGTCACTAAATCTCTGAAAATTTGCAAAACAAACAAAAATCAGCAGACAAAGCATCCCTCCTTTCAAAGACAATATTTTACAAGTGCCTTGGCAAAAGCATGCACAACATTACGCTATAGCGTAGGCTCCAAAAGATACAACACAGGATAAATCAACATGAGGAAGCATGTTTCAAATTAAGATTTGGAAGCTTTAGCCCATATTTTAAGTAATGATCTGAAGCAGCTTATTTAAATTTTGCTACTTTGCCATTAAATACTTCGCAAGGTCTAACAAAGTTGTGATGCAACTTAATTATAACAGCTTTTTATTTTGCCCTGTGTTTAAAGGTTAGCCTACAGCACTGTTGTTGGTTTTATCAATGATCCACTGTACTGCTGAATGCTCTCCTCTGGCTCTTCTGTTCTTCAGGTTGCTCCTCTGAATAGAGGCAGTATTTTCAAAATAAAGTAACTAAGCTCAAGCATGAATTTAAGTGGACGTTTATTTGATGTCATTTCAGTTCAAGTAATTTCTTTTTGTTTTTTAATTTCATTCCACAAAGGAATTGGAATATAGAAGACGACACATGGATAGGCTTGGGCAAGAAGAGGCATTTAATTTTTCTTTTAATTGGAAGCTGTCCAATATAGATTTAAAAGTACCAGCACCATGCATCAAATTACCTAAAAAGAAACAGCTTATTTCTGATGCTGCAGTGGCAAGTGCCCTCCAGCAGAGCTTTCCCCCACTGTGGGGCATGTCAGCAGTCACAAAGCTGCCTGTGGAGGCAAGCAGTTCCTCTACATGCCCACTACAAGCCACCATACAGGAGAAAGTGGTCCATCTAGTCCAGTGTTGTCCTCATAGCAACCTGACCAAGTGTTTTCATAAGCAGCCCAACACAGGCTGGAGGCACAGAGAGGATATCTTGTTCTAAGGAAGGTCTCCCCCAACTGAGTACTTAGGGAGACTTGTGTTCAAGTTAAGCCAGTCCTTAAGTTTCCTTGGCGTTTGTGATGACTGTGTTAATGCTGTTACCATTAGGCTAGCAGTTCAGCCTAATTACGCAGTGAAGCACCTCTGACATTTCACTTCTCATTTGATACTTTTCACTTTTATTCAAGATGCTGTCTTCATTGGCCCTTCGTACCCCGTGGTGTGGAAGCACAGAAAAAGCTCAATTTGTCATGTCAAAAGCATACCAGGTACCAGGACACTAAGCGCAGGTACAAGCTGGTAAGACAAATCTTTATTCCTGTCAAAGATATATGTCAATGCAGATACGTAAGAGAAGATGTTTTCTGCTCGAAAATGCAGACTGACAAATTGCAAAAGGCCTTATAACAATAACGCAATGTGATAGCCAATGAACGCTTAATAAATACCAAAAACTATAAGAGATGGCAAACTAGATGAATTAACAATAAATAGATAGAAAGTAATTTAAAGTTCTGTCAGTGTGTTCAGTAAAAAATAGAAAAGAAACCACACTTACATGCAGCTTCATCCACTGATAATTCACTGGCCAGAATCCCACCGATTTTACTAAAAGATGGCATCTGTATACCATACTTCTCTAGCTCCTTTCGCATGTTGCTGATTTCTTCCTCTGTTTATATATAAAAAAGAACTATTAACAGAACCAAACCTGAAGAATTTCTTTATGAATCACCATATCGACAAATACACATGCAATTTCTTAAAAGTCTGTGACTAGGGATTAACAGTTTTTCTTCCCCATTTTGAAGGAATCTCTAAGACATGACAAGTATTCCACGTAAATTCACCCCCTTCCATCCTTCAGAGATTGACATTAATTAAAAACAGCAGCCTCCCACCTGTTTAATTAGGATGTGTTCAGGACAGCCTTGGGGGAGGAGAAAGAACATAATGGGAAATATGTACAATGTTAGCAGATTTAGTGGCTGAAGAAAATTATCTAATGTATGATTAGATAAGCAGTTCATTACCTGTGAAGTCCACTTTTCCCAGCAGGTCCTGAATTTGTGGTGCTAATCCTAGTTTGAATAGATATAAACTGCAAAGAAGAAAATTAAAATAAAAAATCCTGCATGTTTGTTGAGGTGTCTGCTTTCTGCACAAGTGAAACAAATGTTTGTATTGGTATAACTACCACTGAAATTCATTCTTTGATCCTTGACTTTTCCATGGATAGATACGGAATAAACCTATCTACAATTTTCTTTACGCTGCATTTTAAGTCCTACAGAAAGAGGAGTCTTTTTGACTTGAAGATGTTTCAAGGAAGCGTCTTTAAAAGAGACACACTGTCAATGTATTTCAGATCACAGGTGATGTGTAAACAAGTACAAAACCTTAATGGAAGATAATTAAAAAAATCAAAACTAGCATTGGGAAGATCAAGTTATGAAGGCACTTTAGTACACCTTATAGTTTTGGATCTATGTACTGTTTCAAGTTAAGCTATTACATCCTTATAATCGACAGCTGAAGATAGATGCACACAAATCACTGACACCCTTGTTACTTAACATAGATGAACAAGGACCTGTATGCCCATCCACGCTCCTCAAAACATGTTTGTCATTATTTTGCTTTTGGAACATGAAGCAAGCTCAATGTAAGAGGGCTCTCCAGGAACTAAGGCTTTTGTTTCAGCATAGCATGAAAACCTATACTAATTATTCCTAAAGCTCTGTAGCAGTATCTGAAGAACAGCTGAGTAAATACATATTTTATCTATATCTCTCCAAAACAAGGCAGATATTTATCTACAAAAAAAGGAAGTTTCTATAATTTATCAGTGAAACACACAATGAACAAGTGAATTTTGTGAGCAGGGCTCAACTCTCAGCAGGTAGATTTTAAAAATAAAATGCTTTAATAATATTCTTCCAGGAGGATTATTTTGTCCCTCTCTCTTTTTTTGATGCCTTTACCCACAACTTCATGTGCTGCAGTTGGGCATTGTGGCTTGAGGTTTTGCTGAGGGGCACATTTCCTTTTCGGTTTTCTTTTAGCTACTCCTGAATTGCAGGATGAGATCTCAAAACAAGTATTAGCAGCTGGTGCATTTATTTCTGTGCACAACAGTCAGTATTTTGTCTGTCATGCTACCATGGCTGCTTCTGCACCCTGTCACAATGTGGACAGAGGCAAAAAACACATCCCACATTCGCAAGAGACTTCTGACTGCTGCAGCCCTCCCAATCATTGCAACTGCTATTTTTACCTTTCAAAGCAGTCTTAAATGCAACTTAACTATACCAGGACAAAAATACCCAACTATAGTATCTATTGAACTAGGTCCTCCCTTTATCCTAAACTGCCCACCCATCTTTCCATGCAGGCTTTAAAAAAAGTTTTTACTGTAACTTGAAGGCAAGGGCACAATCCCAGCTACAGTGCTCGCAGCACAGGGTGTTGGACCAGTGGTTACAGAAACCAACAGCACCGCAAGGGCGCGTGGGCTTTTTGGGGGTCGCTATGCTGGGGAGATGCAGAGAAGAAGTGGTCTGAACTTTAGGGAGTCCTGGTTTTGCCGTTTAGCACTGCAGGAGGGTACCAAGGACTTTACCCATGCGCTCCTTTGTTCGGATAAACTCACTAGCCACAAGATGGTGCTGAAAATTTGCTGCAAGTCTTGCATGGGGCACACAGAGGCTTCCAGCCTGCAGTCAGGTATAAATTCACTTGAAAAACAGCAGGCTTAACACTTTTATAGATGTAACTTGAACTTTAGAACACCCATATAAAAATCACAATCAGCGGGACCAGGGTTGAGAAAGCTGGATGGATATGAGGCACCAGGAGCAAGAGAAACAGAAAGGGGAGATGGGAACTCCCAGGTGCAATTCCCTTGGTGCTGCCCACCCACACACACACTCCAGTTCTGATGAACCAAAGGTTCTTGGATCTTGTTGTTAAGCTTAGGTCCTGCATAACACCATCCAGTTTTTTCATGCCTATATTTGTTATACTGTTAAAAAAGTGTGTTTGTTATTGCCTCACTTCCTAGGAAAAATAATGTTTTGACACTGTCAAGCTTCAGAGGGATAGTTTGTCCAGAACACAATGATCTGGTTCCAAAGAGTATTTGCAAGCTAAATATTTAAGAAAAATTTTTCTAAGCACAGCTATTTAGGAAAAAGAATCATTGTTTGCATTTTACTTCAAATGAAACAGTTCTTAACTTCATTTAGCCCACGTGCTGATCCGAATCAGCTTTTATAAGAAAAGTGGTGCAAGAAATGAAAACTAAACCTTTGTATTTTCAAGTCTAGTCTTAACTATCAGTGTTTCAACCAGGCAAAAAAGCCTAGGAGTAATTATATTTAACACAAATCTAGAAATTGTTTGCCAGGACACTCCTTCCCAGACAGAGCAGTGATGGATTTGACAGTGCAAGTCATTTCACATATTCTAAGGGAAATGTTCTCCATTTCAGGCTTGAACCAGAACACTCATCTTAAAAACATATTTAAACCATTTTGCTTAGAGTCATTGCCTGTCTTCAGGCCCTCCATCTGCTCAAAGACCAGCAAAACCTTAAAGAACCAAAGATGTTCCCTGCAGAGTGTTAACATTTCAGATGTCAAAGAGACACTGTGGGTAGATGGGACTTCTTGCTTGCATTACCTAGAGTTAAGGCTATTTTACACTTAAAGGACCCTTTATAATTTTAGCAGCTTTAAGCATTTCAATTAAATTATGCACATTGACTGTGCTTCAGTCTGAATTCATTTTGGAAAGCCTCAACTAAAAATGGATTTATGATTTCCAAGAATGAGATGAAGATAAAATATCCTGTGTTTAAAAAAATTCTTGTAGTTTTGTTGGAAAGCTCAAGGATCCTAATGTTTGAGTAACAACTTGATAACAGCTCAGAAAAAACAAAGTTTTTCACCTCTCAGAAAGGGTGCTCAGTTTTCCCAAGTTATAAGATGCTCTAAGATGCATCAGAAGATGCATCAGATCTCTAAGATGCATCAGAATTTAGCATTTAAATCCTGCGGTGATTCTTCATATAGCAATCATGTTCATTTGCTACAGATGCAAAGGGGAAAAGTTGGCTTGCTCTTTCCGGATGCTGTGGTGCCAGACAGAACAACAGGGACACCAGCTTTTCTAAACTCAATAGCTACTGCACTAATTCTCAGGCAGCCTGGAGAGGATGCCCTGACAAACGCGAAGGACTGAGCAGGACACAAAGAGGCAGCAATACACAGCGCAGGATGAGGAGAGTGCAGGTCAGTAATTCCAGCAGCAGCAGAACTGGGAACAAAACTGCAGTGCCAAGTCCCTCTGGTGCCAGCACAACTGGCTGGAATATCCCCTCCCTAATTGCTGTCGCCAAGGCTGAGAACTTGACTGCACCTGATCTGCTTTCTATGTAGTTTGCATGAAATTCAACACAGATTCTGGAGTCCGAGTTGAAAGACAATTGCGACATGCATTTTAGGAAAAGGCATGCAGATAAATGAAGCTTGACAACCCTTTGAGTCTCACATCCTGCATGTGATGAACACACAGGGCTCTGTGCTGTCTTGGGAAAGTCTCATAAGCAAAAGCATCGCAAGTGCTTCCCCCCTTCCTGAGACTCGATACATTTGATGTATTTTACATAAAGCCTATTTCTAAAATTGTAACTCAGAACTAAAGTCAGAGTTACAGCTTTGTGCTGGTATGTGTCAAGGAAAAGACAAGGTAAACAAGATAAACTTTGAAGTGAAAGCCAAAATAACACACTGACCAGTTCTCATAGCAGCATAAATCCTGGGACAGGTCAGGCTGGAAAAAGGAAAACTCCTACCCAAAGGCCAATCCACTGCAAAATGCAGTTCAAGAACAAAAAGTTACATTACCATTACAGTCACTAGACAGGTCTTAAGGAGTTATCTCAAGGATGGCTTATTATTCACGTTTCACGTAACATTCAAATCTGCAGCTGATGAAGTCCTCCACACATGAGCAAACAAACATTTGCAAACCTCATTGTGTTCCACCCCTGCAAAATATCTGAACAAAGACGGTGACATCAGCGGAGGGGAACGCAGCCCACCATTTCAGCCTGAGCTGTTTAGCATTAGGAGCCCCATGTGTCCACTTCAGGAAATCGCTTCAAGCTTACATAAGACACTTGCTGACAGAAGCGACTGCGCTACACAGTTTTGGACGATAGCTACCCTCAGACAATCCTGGTGATGCTGCACAGTCAGTAGTACACCAGGCATAATAATTTCAAGTGGCCACATTCGTCACAGCTGACAAACACAAGAGTTGCCAATTCCAAGTACTCAGCATTTGAAAGAAATGTGTTGAACTTTAGTAGTATACCTTGTTTATTGGTACACACGCACTGTGTGCATATAAGCACCAGTGAAATGCTGGTGTGTGCATCATTTCAAAGATTAGACTGTAAAATGTTTCAATAAGAGCATATATTGTGTAGTTTCTGACCTATAACCCTGGGGCAGTTGATGTGCCTATGAATGCCATTAGGAACATGGAAAGGAGAGAGCTTGGGGCATAAGTTAGCTATGCCTCTGCAAGCCTAATAGGTAAGAAGAAAGTTATGAAAGAAAAAGATCTCCATGTGCAGGAAATGAGCTAGGAGAGCCACAGAAGGGAGGAGCTGTCTGCCAACACCACCACCACTCACACCAGGGACAGGATGAGGCAGATGTTCTGTACTTTTAGAATTAAGCATCACAGGGAAACACTTAAGGCAAGACGAAAAAAATCTTAAGCTGTATTTCAGTGATGTAACCAACACCTTCCTGACTTTGCATTACATCAAAGAGAAAGTTGTTCAGAACTTTTAAACCTTGGAAAATGTTACATTTCAGATAAATGACCTCAGAATACATTAATTATTTGCTCCTCTTTTGGGATAGGTCTTGAGGATCAGTTTCACTCCCTGATGAGCACTTCTGCACTGTGGTTATACTGATCTTTTGCAAAGGTTTTATTCATTTGTTTGAAGTACATAGTAAGAGAAAAAACAAAGTGACACATTCATGTTTAGTGAGGAGGAAACTATGTATGTACACACTGAGAGAAGGATGTCTACATTAAATTCAATGGTCCTTCATTTCTATTTTAAAATGAATTTGCCAATAATCCTGACAAAGTTCAGCTTACATTTCCAATTTTAAATTAGTGAACTTCTAATTCGTGACAAATTCTGACATACTGGTTACCCATTCTAGACTTACAATCCTAAATTTGCCAGTTACTTTAACAATCATTCCCATTACCAGTTACCTTAAAGCATGAATGCAATATATCATTCTAGGTATGTTTTTCCTATCGTAGACATCTGTCGTCTCTGGATAAAAGATCTAAAAAAACAAAGAACAGGCAGTTAAAGAAGAACAGAGATTACTGGGCAGAAGGGTAGCTAAAATGGGCTCTCTTTAGAACCATATCTTTGAATTATAGAAGATTAACTGTTATTCATAACTTAATAACTGTTAGAGAAGATTAACAGTTATGAATTAAGTCTCTTCTGAGGCCCTACATTTTAATTTATCAATTATTTCATTTTCATAAGGAACATTTTAATGAAGCACAGAAGTTACTTAATAGAAGGAAAAATGTGGAAGATAGGCAGATAGTATTTTAGCACGGTTTTTAAAAAGTCCTTTGGCAAGAGCTCAGCAAGTAGAATTTGTCCTCCTGTAGACACCAAACCCTAAGATGTTGTTACAATTTACAAAGCTTCATTATGAACCATCCCCATCAAGTACAGTTTAAAAATACTAAGTTCTAATCATCAGCATCCCCAACTCTGTAAATACTGCTACCATTTACAGAGAAAGATATTCAGATAGAGAAATGTGAAACAATTTAGCCAAAAAGTCATGTCATAAGTTCCAGTTCTGGTTCTACCAATGATTTGTTCCTGGCCTTGGTCCCAGTCTGAGGTTCCAGTCACTAAACACTTTCTCCAAGAAAATAAAATAGATGGCTCAGGCTCAGCTAGCCGTGAGAGCTGGCAGCGACTCCCATTGCACAGGCCTGGTGCTCAGAGCCGCCCAGTCCCACATTTAACAGAACAAGACAATAGTAAGTGGAGAGCACGGTGCCCTCTTCACCATTTGGGCACAACAGCTTTGGCAGACTGGGGAAACCTTTCAGCCGTGACCCTCCTCAGCTACAGGAGTGAAACCTTTCAGAGAAGGAACGGCAGGGTGCAAATCAGCCTGTTAGACAGCAGACCGAAGCAGCTAGCCAGCGAGTACAGCCAATAACACCCGGTCTAGAAGAGGCAGGACCCCCTTGTTCCCCACATCTGTACAGCATTTCTGATGGTAGCTACAGGTTTCCCTTTCCAGCCATGGGGAAGCCCACCTGCCAGGTGGTCCACAGGGAAACAAGTGCTCGCTTCGGGCTGTGCATGGGTACCAAAACCTTAGAACAGCAGAGCGGATGTTTCTACACAGCCCCTTCTAAAAAAATTTTCAACCAAAAAAAGACTCACTGGTGCCCAGAAACAGCAGCAGAAGGGGAACATGACAAGTGGAGACCAACAAGAAGGAAGATAAACATGAAAGGTGACCCAGGAAAGCAGCTGCAGGAACAGGACCAGCACAGCCATGCAGACACACTGGAGGGTGCAAGGACAGTCTAGAAACAGGGCAGAGGCAGAGAAAACTAGGACACACATGAAGAGGAAAAGGCAGCAAGAACATAACAAGAGGTAGTAACTTAAAGGAAGCAAGTATGTTCAAGTTTCCCATTTTAAACCATGCTCCACACAGGCCCCTGCTGAGAGGCTGTACTAACAGTAAGATGTAGTTAAAACAGTACCAGCTTTCCCATTTGATTTCCCAGGACAGAAGTAGCCTGAGCACCTCCACCCACAGCACTCATCTTCCACCGCTCAGGCACACCAACAGCAATACCACATAACCAACACTGCTTTCAGCATTACCTTCTCTTTAGATTTGTTTCCTGAACTAGCCTTTCCAGAAGAGTTACTATAAGCAACTACTTATATTCAAGCGAATGAAAGGAAATCTCACTGAGTCAGTGCCTTGAGTCAGTTTGCTGTAGTTTACATGCTTACCTTGGGTAGACCAATGGACTCCATTGCCCTTAACCATTGCACAGTATTATCAGTGTGTCGAAAATGAAGGCCTGATCTCTGTTGGAGCCATGGAAGGAAAAGAAGAAAGATGAAGAATAATGCAAAGTAAATTCCCTTATTATCGACCCTCCTGTTGCTTCCCAATTTTATACTCCAAAGAAGAGTTCAGAGAATTTTCCCTAGCTTGATCTGGAGACCAAACCATCACCACTGCAACCCTGTGAGTGAAGAAGCATAACACATAACAGCAACATGCTATCCATCTCATTTTCTTATATCACTTAAGGCAGATTTGTATACTTGTAGATACACTGTGACTTAAGGGATAATTTGTTCTCCCCTCAGTAGCCTCGGGAGTAAAGGTTGGCTGTCAAATACCAGGGACCACTACCTCCAAAACACGGAAGTGGCAATGCCCCTCAGCACTACCATTAAAGCGAACAGATAACAAGATCTTAGCCACAACTCAGGTCCAAGCTGAGATATGATTCCCTCAACTACCGTAGGGAATTTTTCTCTGTTGTATTCATGATGCAAAAAAGCTTGCTCTTCTCTACCTCTGTTTCTTGAACTAAGGCTGCCTGTCCCTTACCTTTTACAACACTAACCAATATCTAAACGAAGTAATGATTGGAGAACAACCATGCAAATCTATGAAAGTTTCATGAAAAAAATCATCTCATCAACAAACCTCACTAAGCAAAGCTAAAAGATGAGACAATCTCAGAATTTCCAGAGCCGTATTTAAAGGGATTTCAAGTTGTAACTTTTTAGGGTCAGGGGGATATTTTTATCCCCCAATATCCCTGTAAACACCACAAAGCTCTGCTGCAAGCCATTCATACCCCCAAGCTATACATACTTCTAGTCCAAAAAGGGGGAAGCAATACAGCATCCCTCCTCCACTTATTTACTGAATGCTGAATACAAGGAAGGAGTCACTCTCTGCCCTCCCTAACAGCCTACAAACACAGCAAAGGGCAAAGCAGGAAAGTGCTTTTGTTTTAAGAGCTAGGAGAAAGGGGGAAAGAAGCCTGAACTCCAGGACTGGAGATTTTGAAGGGAAATATTTAAGTGTAAGCATGATTCTTATCCTACACAAAGACTCCACTAATTATATGGGTACTAGAAAAACGTTTGATTTGTTCTCACAAATAACCAGTAATTACTAACATAATAGTAATAAAGGTAAATATACATTTTTCAAATTTGCCTCCTCTATAAGTTGAAATAATGCACCATATATGCATATATATGTCTATATTATTGAGGATCGTGGAGTTAATGAACAGCTTGCACATGTAGCAAGCTAAACATAATTACCGGTAGCTTGATTTTTTTCTTCTCAATGATAAATTGGATGACAAAAACAAATGTAAAGATCTAATGAAGGATATGTCCTTCAATACAAGAAGAGGAAAATTAAGAGTTACCAAGTTTAATTACTGAAGTGCCTTTGGCTTCAATTCCTAGTGAAGAATAGTTGTGTAAATGGTAACCTTCACGTTCTCCCTGGAGCCAGAAGTACAGTTTGTTCAGCTTTAAAAACACTGACTGGAATTAACATAGCTTTTCTAAGTATAAAATATTTCTAGACGTTCATACTGGCTCCGTCGTGCTACACGTCTTCCATCTCATAATGACAGGCTTACAGAAAAGGTTAACCAACAATGCATAAATATCTTTAAGAGGTAGAAGAGAAACAGTAAAACATTTTGTCTGGCTGGTAAGAAAACTGAAAAGGTTATTACCTTATAACGTGCCTGCTCCACATCATAGATTTTTTTGTCTGACACCACATTAGGGGCAAAGAACTTTGCTAACTTGGCAAGGTAAACACCATTTCTTAACCCTTCTTCCAACTCGGTAGTAGGGGGCAGTTCTTCATCCAAGCAGACCTCCATCCACCTACAAATACATTGTTTGACAAACATTTTGTTATTTGTCATTTTAACAATATATTAGAACTGACATCTTTCCCTGCACCCATCATGCATTTTTAAAAAAACTAACACAAAATAACCATAATTAGTAAGAAAAAGGGCACAGGTTAAGAAGAAAATTCTCATGTTCATTAACATGGCAGATCAAAATAGCTACAGAATCATATCGACACTGGATGTTAGTGACCCATAACCAGTACACAAAGCTCAAAGTATACATGAAATAAATTAGACACCTTAGGAGGCATTTTCACACAGCTGCGTGAAAACTCTCAGGTCTTTCAAACAGCATTGGACTTTAAAAACAGACTGTAATTTAAGCTGAAATGAGAAAAAACATGGAAAACTTATGGATGTCTCAAAAAAAAAAATGCCCAAAAAACTGTAAAGCCTCTGCCTGGGGCCTAAATCCCAAGGGCATCAAGGCAAATATTGTCCTAAATGTGGACCATTGCCTCAGAGCACTAGGGCACACCACTACCAGAAGTCCAGTAACAGTGAGATTCTGTCATTCTAGTCTTCAAAAAGGGCAACGAGGAAGACCAAGGAAAATACAGGCCAGTCAGCCTCACCTCCAGCCCTGGAAAGGTGATAGAACAGCTCAGCCTGGAAGCCATCTCTAAGCATTTGGAGGACAAGAAGGTGATCAGAAGTAGTCAGCACAGATTCACCCAGGTGAAATCATGCTTGACCAACCTGATAGCCTTCTATGCTGGAATGACTGGCTGGGTAGATGAGGGGAGAGCAGTGGAAGTTGTCTACCTGGACTTCAGCAAGACTTTTGAGAACTTTCCCATAATATCCTCACAGGCAAGCTCAGGAAGTGCAGGCTGGATGAGTGGACAGCGAGGTGGATTGAGAACTGGCTGGACGGCAGAGCTCAGAGGGTTGTGGTCAGCAGTGCAGAGTCAAGTTGGAGGCCTGTGGCTAGTGGTGTCCCCCAGGGGTCAGTACTGGCTCTACTATTATTCAACAGTGACCCGAATGGAGGGACAGAGTGCACCCTCAGCAAGTTTGCTGATGATACTAAACTGGGAGGAGTGGCTGACACCCCAGAGGGCTGTGCTGCCATTCAGAGGGACCTGGACAGGCTGGAGAGATGGGCAGAGAGGAACCCCCTTTGTTGAACTTCAGGAAAGGGTAGCTGGGGACAAATAACCCCAGGTACCAGCACAGGCTGGGGGCTGACCTGCTGGAAGGCGGCTCTGCGGAGAAGGACCTGGGAGTCCTGGCGGACAACAAGTTAAGCATAAGCCAGGAATGCGCTCTTGTGGCCAAGAAGGCTAATGGTATCCTGGGGTGCATTAGGAAGAGTGTTGCCAGCAGGTCAAGGGAGGTGATCTGTCCCCTCTACTCAGCCCTGGTGAGGCCTCATCTGGAGTGCTGTGTCCAGTTCTGGGCTCCCTAGGACAAGAGACACAGAGCTCCTGGAGCAAGTCCAGCAAAAGGCTACGAAGATGATTAGGGGACTGGAGCATCTCTTATATGAGGAAAGGCTGAGAAAGCTGGGCCTGTTCAACCTGGAGAAGAGATCTGATCCATCTGTATAAGCATCTGATGGGAAGGTGTCAAGAGGATGGGGTCAGACTCTTCTCAGTGGTGCCCAGCAACAGGACAAGAGACAACGGGCACAAACTGAAACACAGGAAGTTCCATCTGAATCTGAAAAACTTCTTTTCTGTGAGGGTGACTGAGCCCTGGAACAGGTTGCCCAGAGAGGTCGTGGAGTCTCCATCCTTGGAGATGTTCAGAAGTCGTCTGAACGCGATCCTGTGCAATGTGCTCTAGGCGACCCTGGTTGAGCAGAGGGGTTGGCCTAGATAACCTCCAGAGGTGCCTTCCAACCTTGGCCATTCTGTGATTCTCAATCCATAGCACTAATGCAGCTCTCATCCTCACCCCACAGCACATGACAGCTCTCCATTTATACTGGTGACACATGCAATGCCATTACTGACGGAAGACCAAAAGCCTTTTCTGTTTAAACAACCCAACATGCATTATGCATTTCAGGGCTAAGAATGACTTGGTTTAAGCACATTCCCATTGCCTACCAGTGGAAATAGCTTCTTGTCAAATAGTGCCTAAAATCCTTCTTGAAGGTGATGAGCTTGTTCCAATTTCTGTGATTTAGTGTTAAGATATTAGACAGAAAACACTACATAATTAATACATAATCATTTTATAAGGCTAGTAAAAGATATAAAATATTATACTGTATTATCCGCTACGTTTATACTGAGTAGCCAAAACAAATTGCTACAAAAATAGTCCCGAAAGAGATCAGCATCCTAATCACTGGAACAGAAGTTCCTTATATTGGTGGTCTAAGCGCTTTGGCCCTGTGATATTGTTCTAGTTTCTAGCTGCTAAATCACATAAGAGCTATAAATCTATTTAGTGCCTCTCCTATAAATATTTTTGCTTAGGCAATTTCTGCTGTTGTTAAAAGGATATTAATATCATTACAAATGAACGAGAACAAAGCTGAAGGCATTACTTTGCTTTACTTAGTGTCATCAAAGCAGACTTGCTGTACGCAGTGTGAAACAGCATCACAGATCTAGGATCACCTCCAAAAGGGCGAGCTGGGAAGCCAGAACGCTGGAACCCAAGTTGAAAGTGAGCCAGTTTTTCCTCACTACAGAGAAAAAGCTCACTACATCATTTTGTTTCATGTGAGAACTCAAGACAAATGACCTATTCCATTACATTTTTGGATTTGTTACAGGACATATGAAAGTTGTTTCACTGAAGCACAGACTACTCAAACAGCTCCTTCAGGAAACCACCAGTCATAAATCTTCAGCAATATCACACAAAGCTGCATGGAAATGAGTGTCATTAGGAGAACTGTAATTTGCAGTGTAAAAAGCTGCTTCAGTGAAAAGAATGGTTTCAGTGACACATTTCTTTGCCCCATCCTGCACTGTATATTTATGCTTTATGGATCCATGCCAAGGAGACTAAAAGTCATCTTTATGAATGACATTTTATAGACTGAATAAATATACACACTAAAGCAAAACATCATAGCATTTGTCTTCTCTAAAATATAGGGTAAGGAAGAAAAAAAACCCAAAGAACGCTTGCTCTAGTTTGTAGCAAATCTGGGCTTTGCCTGAGTCAGCTACTTATTTTTATGGAATTTATTTCCTAAAATGTATCTTCTAGAAGAGTTGTATAGAGAGCAGAAAGAGCTTGCTGAGTAATGAATGAAAGGTATTCACCAAGAGCTCAGTTTGACCTTGTTGCCAGACGAGCCATCTCCAGTGAGACAAACCATATGCCTCCTCAGCAGCACTCAGCACATCACGCTAGATCCTTTACACTTCTAAATCTCAGTTTTCTTATTAAAGACATTTTTGACACCTTTTGTCCAGGGAATCAAAAAAGATTACACTGGAACTTTCTCTAAAGTTACACATACACATGCACAAAAAAAATGCTTTTCTGCCCTCTGGCACAACAATTAGCTACTTAAAAGCAACTTCTCCCTATCTTAGCTCTCGGGTCCAAAATAAGCTGTTGCAGGATCTCCCCCTAAAACCCAGCCAAGCCTTGCTATTTGCCGTTCCACCACAAGCAGCCCTTCCTTGTGCTTTCCTTCCCCGTACAACTGCAGTTCACCAGCAGAAAAACCTGCACGCACCAGCAAAGGCCCAAGTATTGAGAGTTAATGGCCTTACTGCTCAACACCCATTAACAAGGCATCGTTTACCATTAGGATGGAAGGTTAACGAGAACTGAGGCAAAAGACTAGAGAGGTTGAGCCACCTCTACAGACAAAGTCAGCCTTCAGAGTCACCTAAATTACAGATTATATAACCCCTCCCAAATTTCTATTGCTGTGGCATAAAGAGCTTGCTATTTATACCCTGCCACTGCTAAGAGATGGAGGAGAGGATGCATTTGGGTGCTGGTGACCTGGTTTTACAAGAGGGCCCAGGCTAAACTGGGCTGCTCCTGCCCCCACAGAGCTCCATTGGAGGTGCTGAACTACACTGAAAATCACTCCTCCAGCTTTTGCAGACCTCCTGATTTTCAGCAACAAAACAACTGTTTGGGATTTGTTTGCTGCATGGTGATGAGCCCACAAAATAATCCACATCCATCCTGTTCTGGAGAGCGAGGCTGCCCTCAGCCCCTCTTTAGAAAAGGGATGCTAGCAACTCAGTGGAAGTGAAAGTTAAAAACAGAGAAAGGTAATGGAGCAGATCTGGAAGATGATACAAATTATGAGGGTTTTTACCCTTTACATTTATAGCTAAAATCCATAGGTGATACTCCTCTAGACAAAACACAGGATGAGATCCTCTCTCACAGGCCTGCAATGGGCCAACTATAGCTTACAGTTTGAGAAATAGCCTTCATAACAAAGGAGACAGCTATGTATCACAGGTAACAAGTTTTTAATCAGCGTCAGGAAGTTGCAGGACTACCTATCTACAGCAAGAGCTACTACAAAAGGATTTGCTCTGTTTTGCACGTTTTTCAGAGAGAAGAAAAATCTCAAGAGTTGCATGAAATCCTGCAAATGTACAGATAAACCTAGAAGTTTTAGTTATACATACAACTGCTCAGCTCCATTACTTTCTCTCCTAGTATCTGTTGAGAGATCTGCCGTATTTTTCTTTCCAGTTCTTGCAATTATAATAGTTTTGTCCAGTTTTTGCACTGATTCAGTGAAAAGGGATTTGTGGTTTTAAATATAAAAAAAGTATTACTTGTAAGGTTGCAAGGTTCTATTTTTTAAGAGGCAATTCATTAAGCTGATGAAAGTGATTATGCGATATGGTGCCTACAGCAGCAGACTGGACTAAAAAAATCCAGAAATCCCTTCCACTTCTGTTTCTCTAAACGAAACAGAGGATATCCACCTGACAATAAGGATTTATAGGTATCTTTGGAGCACTTTATTTTTCTTTGGAGGGAAAAGCAGTGTTGTTTTTGGCTCACCACTGTTTTTCCCCAAGCACACAGTACTGCAGCCTCAGCATTAGATTTTGATGACTGTTGCATGAACTGTTCCCCACAAAAAAACTAGTTAATGCCATGGCTACGCAAGAGCTGGGGCCTATAACTCCACACAGGACAGTATGAAACTTGTGCAATAAGACTACCATAACTATCAAATGCACATATATGCATATCTATCATTTCTTTTTTCTGGCAAGGCAATCTTATAACTAATACTGTGGTTTTAATAATCTTAATGTCCTGGCAGGTGTGTGCCATGAAAAGTAGCTTTAGTGGTGAACAGGATGTTCATCTTGGTCACTACTTTGACTACAACAGCTAAGCCCAAACTAATCTGTTTAAAGCACCTTTCTCTCTTCTCAGAACTCATGGCACAAGACAATATTGCCATCTTGTTTTCCATTTTAAAGCAAGAAAGTAGAAGAAAGAGGAAAGAAAGAAGTTTACAAATGACACCTTTAGCCCTATATGCCAAAAAAAGGGCTGAAATGGTAAAAAGGCAGTCTCAGCCCCAGAGCTTAGATACTTGCCCTTGTCCAGGGACCAGGACGGCCCAGACTTCAGGCCCATGTGCCCCAGGGTCGAGGGAGGAAAGGCAAAAGGGAATCTCGGGAGGCAAACTGAAACGTGCAACAGCCCTGAAGTCCTGGGAAGCACCAGCAAAAGCTCACCCACCATTAAAACAACCCTGTAGAGCTACCCACGTGAATTTTAATCTTATCAGTTGGGTTTGAACAAGTGTAAACAGATGTTTTCCTGAAAAACAGATGCTTGGGACCATAAATACACCAGAAAGCCAAGCTAACTAGCTTTTATTTTCAGAATGCTGCAGTACTTGTCAGCACAAATGAGGGGATTTTGCCTTAAAGCAAAACAAAAAAGAACAAAACAAGACCCAATAAGTGGAAATAAGTCTCCAAAACTTCAATTTCCAATACCAAGTATTGGACAGCTAGATTGGAGTAAGTACTGAGGTAAAGTTTCCATTTGCACTGCTCAGTTCTGCTTTTATTCTTGGCAATCTGAGGCAGATAGAAGTTCAGCAGTGAGTTTCTGGCAAGATAACAATGATACTTCTGTGCCAGACCTATGAACAGTAAACAGCATACTGCTCACCAGGAGATTCCAGTTTCCAGATTTGATCACACAAAACAGCAGCAGTATAATGAGATCAGCCTTGCACTTTAAAAGCAGATGAAAATTGAACCTCAGTCAAGACAAGGGTCAAGGGAACTGGAAGCACCAATACTGCGCTATGAATTTAACCGGCTCTGAAGCTGTCATTGGCCATCTGTGTGGTCAGCAAAACACAGTGCTGGCTACAGGGCTAGCAATGTTTGAGCTAACGTTCAGCTGAGGAGAGAGATAGGATGTTGTATACCCACCCAAAGCCCATCACGTTTGGCCCATACTGGATGTCGTGGCAGAATTTATACTTGCACTGCCCTGCCCTTTTGAATTTGTGCTGCAAGACACAGATCCAAGGACATGAGGTTTGTCTCCTGGGAAGCAGACCTCTGGAGAAGCAAAGGCAACGCTCCAGAACCAAGATACGGGATAGTGCTGTGAAAAAGGCATAGCGAAGACAATGTAAAGATAACTTACTACCCAGTTGCTACTTCCCTGGCTTTCAACCACAGCTTTTCAGTCTGTTTTAATGATACCAGCACATGCACATTGTGGGGCAGTGAAACAGTCTTCTGACCTAGAGAATAATCTATTGAGATCTCATTTCAAAGAGAGAATAAAAAAATCTTGTTAATAGAAAAGCATAAAAATAACAGCAGAGTCAAAGCAGAATGTTAGATTCTAACTGTAAGTGCCTGTGAAGCTGCGGGACTTTTTTAATCAAAGTTTTTATTGAAGATATTTAAAATAAAAAATGTGCAATAGTGTGAAACATGAGAACTGGCCATTTCACATTCCAAATGATTATGCCTCTACTTTCTGAAACTAAAGATTTGTTAAGAAACCTCAGCTCTTAACTCTTCACTTGCTTTTGTTTAAGGCTAAAAAAACAGAATGATTTTTCACCATCTCTGAAAGTTTTAAAAAGGAAGGTGAAAGTGGCAGAACTGAGCTAGGGGTATTGCTTAGCTGCTCCCAGGGTGGAAGCGGTATTGGTTTCTTTGTAAGGAAAGAACACATTTTACCTTTTAATTTGTTCTCATTATACAAATGAGAACAATTATACAAGCTTTAGCATAATACACGTCCTGAACCAGGAATCATAGAAAAAGGTTACTTCAAACAGCCTCACATTGTTACCAGAACAAAACTTTCATACAAAACTTTCAGCAAATCAGTGAACACAGACAAAATTTGACTGCTTTCACAGCAAGAAGAAAGAATTTTAGCAGGTACCTGCGCAGACTCTTAGGCTCCACTTAAAGGGTGCGCAGAGCGGCGACAGAGCAGGCAGCCGAGGAAGCTGCTTTCTTCAGGCCTCTTTTCACACTCTCTGGTGCATTCAGCCCCAAGTCTTAGTTACAGTTGGGAGCCTTGGCGCAGGTTAGAGCTATAGCTCTTGCGCTGACAACTTACTCCTGGAGCCAGACACCCTGGAAACAGGATCCCCTAAATTTGAGGCTATAATTTCATACTCCAGTGACAGTCTCCACTGAATCTGAAGCTTTACCAAACCTAAAAATACTTTGTCTGAAAGAAGTCAACATTTTGCAATAATGGGCCGCTTCAGCAGTGTGGGAAAGGAAGACTTGATGCAGGTCATTCCAATCGCAACTGCTTATATTACACACAAGTAACATGAAAATTGCTGCAAGGAGGACATCATGAGTGACTTGGCTACACAAGATCTCAGAACTTCAGTCCAGCATGAAAGCGGAATATCAAGTCATTTAGTAACAGGTATTTGGTATTAACTAGTAGCATTCTAATTTATTACCCGTCCAGACATCAGCTCAAAGTTGCACATCTCTCTGGGTCTCCAGCTAGTGTGAGATTTAACAGCGTCTTGATTTATTTTCATGACCAAGTGTTATAAATTTTATCAGGGAGGATTCTGACTTTCATTAAAAGCTACACTAGCGATTGAAAGCAACGAAACATATTAGTGTATGGATCCTTCACACATAAGTATCAAAATACTATGAATCTTACTGTGTTACTGTGATTTGTTGAACTGTGTACACCTGTGTGGCGGTTGTTGCAACATTCATCTCCCTGATCAAAGCACTTCTGATGAACTTCACATTCAATTTATGTGAGTAGAAGTGAGATGCAATGACTACTCGCCCCTCTGCACAGCACACAAACAGCAATAAATCATTCAGCAACATTTTTCCACACCAGATTTCGGCTGCCATAGAAACACTGCCGTATTTACAAAATAATCTTGAAGGTGCTATAAAACTCTGCTTCACAAGATGGCAGTACAGATACTACTTGTTATTTTAATCTGTTTTAGTCCACTGGTCCCCTATGTGGGTTAATCAGTGATTAGAGTCCACAAGGCAACAACCTGCTACTCCGGAAAGGCGCTGGGCAGCCCCGGCGCAGCCCCGCGGCTCCCAGGCTGCTGCTCACCCTGGTTACTCAGCGCTGCTCCAGTAAAAAAAAAAAAGTTAGAGACTCTCCAGCAAGGACCCAACAACGTCCCAGTAGGCAACAGCAACGCACTCGTCCGCATCCACTGCGGCCCCCAGCCTGGGGGATCAGAACAGGCTTTGTGGTGCTGCCTTCTCTGTTTGCAGCCGCATTAAGAACTAGCGCTGCGTATCAGCCACAAACACCACAACTGCGCGGCGAGATAACGCGCTGAGCGGGGCCAAGGCTAACAAAGCCCGAGCTGATCATCACAAGGAGGCCTCATCTCGTCCCCCTGCTCTTGGCCGGGCTCCAGGCTGCCGGGGCTGGGAGCGAGCGCGGCAGGGAGCTCCATCAGGTCTGGCGGGAGAGGGGAAGGGGTCCTGGGAGGGCGGCTCGCCCCGCTGCAGGAGACCGAGCGGCTGCAGTGACCATCTCTCCGTAAGAAACGTCACCTCACACTTAACAGAAAGGACGGTACTCAGCAAGTAACCTGACCAAATGAGCTGGAAATAACACACATTTATATGCATTAAGTCAATATTCAAATGCCTGGAGAAAAAAAATCCGAGGGAAAGCATGGGTTGAAACATCCTATTTTACACTAAAAATGGTGGGTTTCCTTTTGGAGGAAAAGAGGGAAAACCATGAAACAGATCAGTCATCTCTTAAGGACCTTGCAAACTGTATGCAATTAAGTTCACACAGCTCAGATGCAGGTGTATCACATGGATTCAGAGTCTAGACCAGCGTCAAAAGCCGTCGGTGCAACAGGCAGCAGAGGCTACAGCAGCAGAAACACAAGCCCCTCCTGCGGTAGTCTGGCACTGGTTGCTCAATGGCCCCTGGAAAGCATTATTTAACACAGACGACAGACTCAGGCCATTTAAATGAAATTTTAGGTAGTGCAGATATAAGCTCCATAGCAAGTCCCACATAAAAACCCCAAAGGCTTCCCCAACCCTACAAATCAAAGTAATGTTTTTATCTGAAATGGAGGGAGGTAGGATTCAGCATGTGACTTTGTCTATACTTAATATATTGTCAGTTTATATAGACGTTGATTTCACAAACAGAAGCCACCACAGCAATAAAAATATTTTTTGTACAGTACAGCATTTGTTGGCAAAGATATATTGCAAAAAAGTCATTCCCTAGACACACAAGCTTTGCTAAAAAACACACACCCCCCTGTGGTCAAGGACTCCAAGATGAGAATTTAGACTTGCACATTACGCTGCCTTACTACATGCTACTGCAGTTTGGTTTTCTCCGCCTACTGTGATGTCTGTGGCTGCAATACAGTAATAAACTTTATGGCATTTGCCCACCCCCACATCCAGCATTTAGTATTTCAGATTAACCAGTTTGAAGGTTTCTGGCCTAACACAATTCAACAATCATTCAAGCAGTCATCCTGAGTGGTAGAGTAGCAGTATTCTGATCTGCAGCAAAAAACATGCTCCTTTAAAGAGTCACTAAAACATTGCAGTAGAGTAACTAATAATGGATCCTGTATATAACCTGCACACTTTCGTCATTCATTCCATAGCCCTGCTAATCGTAAGTCATAGTTAGCCTTTGCCCAAAGCCTATGGCCCACCATGGCAGTAAGTAATTAGCATCAAGATCCACAGAAAACGTGGCTTTAGAGACTACAAAGTGCCCTATACAACAGGGACGCTGGTGAAGGCTACTATGCGAAACCAAGCTAAACCAAACCTGCCCACCAGGACACCTGCACCTTTTGGCTCACCCGTCCTCTCCAGCACAAAATCACAGAATCGTTTAGGTTGGAAGGGACCTCTGGAGATCATCTAGTCCAACCTCCCTGCTCAAGCAGGGTCCTCTGGAGCATATTGCCCAGGATCACATCCAGACGGGTTTTGAATATCTCCAGGGAAGGAGACTCCACCACCTCTCTGGGCAACCTGTTCCAATGCTCTGTCACCCCACGTTACCCAATGTGCGGCTTTCAGCACTAAACCGCGCTTGGAAGAGCGCTGAAGAAACGCCAAAGCAGCCAGCCCTCCGTTTTACACTGCGATCTGCCATTTGTGCACTTGTCCGTTACCACTGCGTGATGCCTTCCACGTGAATATTAGTCCTTAGCTGTCTGGAGGAATGTGTTATCACCTTTCCTTGCAAGAGTAAAAATCAAGCACAAAGATTACAAAACATTTGTAACCAAAACACTTTTCTAGGGCAGAAAAGTGGACTGGGGAAGTACTGCCGAGGTGGCTTCAGCAGGTAAGCCTGTATGTTGTACAGGCGTTAAAACCAAGTCCATAATTCGAGACCAGCAACAGAAGTTCACAGCTCTGCCTGCAAACCTGCAGGCTTACATGGCGACCAATGCAGCTGGGCCAGCAGAAACTCCCCACGTAGGCCAGTCTGAAGACCACGTCCAAGTCCACACACAAGATCGGTGAGCAGAGCAAGAAACTGAACTGGAGCACAGCTAAGACCCCGGGCGCTGTCCTGACTCCCCAACCTGTTTGTTTCAAGTCCACTGAACTGAATTCAGGTATTTATTTTTTCTGGTCTAACAGCTGACAAAATGAAATGCTATGTCTTCAAAGAAAAGCTATGAAAGCAACCATCAGCATATACAAAGGTACAAAGATCACAAAAAAGAGCTAAGAAGTACAGCTACCAGCCAGGCAACTAGGACACTTAAGGGTAGGTGCAGGACAGCAGCCAAGCAAGAATTAAAAGCCATGGATGAGAGAACAAGATGTTAAAGAAGTGAAAGGACTGAAAGAACCAGCTTGTGCAAGGCTGAACCTTGTTAAAAGCATTTAGTGTTATGTAAACACAGCAAAAAGGCAATGGCAAGAGGGAGTTCTCAAAGTTTGAACCTTGTCTCATGTCAACAGAAACAGAAGACAGAGGAACAAAGTAAAAACCAATGCATTTAGGTGAGCAACTCTGTGCACAGCACCTACAAGTAACTTTTTCCATGCCTATGCAAGCAGTACTCTCCTCCATCATTCCCGTTTCCAAAGGCTGGAAAACCAACCAAAGTGCTTGGTGTACTCACCTACCTACTAAATGACATCTCTGTAAAATTTTGAGGCACGCACATACGAATTAGGCCTACAGAAGACAAGAAAAACATAGGCAGCAGTATAACACCATTTAATAATCTATAAAAAATAGAATAAATTCATGGTGCAGATTAGAAACCCGGCATAAAGATTACAGTCATGTCTAATTAAAATGCTTTTTCATTGTAAAAAAATTGGACTGGGGAACTGCTGCTGGTGTTGTTTTATACCACTGAAGCTGAGCAGACCTCCAACAGCAGAAAAATAGCTGAGAGTTAGGTGTTCATGTAAAGCACTAGAAATAGTGAAGATACCCCACATAAGATAGATACCATTAACTGTGCTGTCTATATTCATAGTCCCTTCATATTAACTACTGAAGAAAAAAATCCATTGGAAAAAAAAAATCACAACAGTGTCTGCAGCCTGACATTTATCACCAGACTATCAACTAAAAATTACTGTGGAAAACTCTGGATTTTTCAGGACCATCTCATTATTCCAGTTTCAAGAACAGAAACGGTTTTCTACAGTGATCTGAGGTAGCTAGCTAACATGATTTATCCCAAGGCATTATCCATAATTCCTCTACAATATAAAGATATAAGCCCTTGGTGAAGACCCAAGTACAATTTTGCCAGTGCAAGTTAGATTTTTACTGAGTTCAAATGACTAAGAGTAGCATAAAATAGTCACAGGCATCTCTCATACGTATTTCCAGACAATATTTAAAGAGCCAGGAATAAATATCACACATTTCTTAAGAAAAAGCACCTGCAAAACCTAAGCGTCAGGGCAGCGCGGCTCAGCTGCAGCGCTCCCTCGAAACAGCCTCCAAAGGGCAGAGGCTGCAGCCGAGCAAGGCTGGAAAGCAAAGCTGCAATTTAAAAACTAGGCTGGAAAAAGAGAAACTGACAGTGTTCAGCATGGTGAAAATGTAAGCATCGTTACTATTACCTCATGCAGTCAATACCTAGTGTAGTGTCTGATGACACCGCTTCAACGTAAGGACTTTGAGATCACCATTTCCAATATCTGCGCACGTAAGACAGCCCATACAATGCAATATCCTTATCAGTTTGAGCAATCACAAGGTGATAAAAACTGACCCTCTACGCCACAGCATTCAGGTTGCCCAAGGCAGTAAGCGAGGGTCCAGAAACACTGAGCGAGCCCAGAGCCTGCCAGCCGCCACACAAGGCGCTGCGCTCTGCAAAGAGCGCGCTAGCCAGGCGCCCCTTGCTCCAGAGGCAACAGCTCAACGGTACACCAAAGCTGGCTTATGGCATCAGCCCAAAACCCCAGCAACATGTGACGTAAACTACTGGTACAGAAAAAAAAAAATCACTTATCCTGTCAAAAAAACGTGAATAAGTTTGAACAGGCACACCAGTTGTCAGCAAACTCACCTGGAAAGGGGTGGCCGCTCGGCCACCGCCGACCCCAGCGCTGCTGCTCTGTGATGCAGCTGCCAGGCACAGCGCAGCTCCAGCTGCTGCCGCGGGCCGGCCGCCACCGCTGGCAGCCCCGAGCGCTTCAGCACCGCTGCACAGCACCACTGCAACAACCACCAGCAACGCAGAACAGCAGGCAGCTCATAGCCAGCAACACCCAAACCCAGCAACGCTACGCAGAGCAGCTGCACGACCCCAGCCCCAGCGCTAGGACCATTACCTGTCATCTGGTCCAAACACAAGTTTTGGCATAATTAGGATCGCCCAGCAGGATTGTGGATGCTATATGCATAGAAAGTCCTATTAAGAAAAACTTTTGGACTATTAAGGGCTATTGAAAAGACCTTAGTGTTTTTATACAAAATAACTAATTGGCAAGTGCAAACAAAGCATTCATTTGTTTCCTTGCTCGTGCATGAAAGAAACTTAAAATCTGAAGGAAAGACTTGATAACAAAAGTTTTAGAAATTCTGAAGTATTTCTAACTATTTATGGACATATCAACTTCAGTCATGTTCCCAGAAAGAGAAATTTCTAATCCTCTGTGAACCTCTGGGTGCACAAATCCTAGAGAACAATTTGCACAGCAATTTCTATAAAAGTCACTTCCCCGAAAGGCAAGAACTACCAAAAAATTTAAATGGAAACAAAGCTAGTGCAAACTGTTTCAACCAATATAGTCTATCCTGTTTGCAGATAGATTAGGAAATACATGCGCCACCTCCCTCAAGATCTCCAACCGCTTTCAGACACAGGACTTATTAAAAACCTCCATATTAGAAAACGGAAGTAGTGACATGAATTTTTATTTCGAAATCACAAAAATGAAACAAACCCTTGATTGTCCTTGATTAGTCCCTTTCATTAGGAAACTCATTTTTAAGGTAGGAAATGTCACTTCACTATTGCCAGTAAAAGGTTGCTGCACCGTAAGAAACACATGAGACTACCATACGATTTCACATATCAAAATGATGCATCACTATCATATTGAGACTTGCACCAGGTATTTAGAACTGTGTTCACTAAAATGAAAATTAACAGGACAAGAGAATAAACATTAAAACACCTGACAGGAGAGCTCCCTAGATTCCCTTAACCAATACAAGTCACCCCAGGGTCTGTGCTTCTCAGTTAGCTAAGCAGCACAGTTTAACTTAGTGAAGAACCTCCTATACCTGTGAACTTGAAAATGGTTTAAGTCAATTTATCTAGGTCATTATAGGCTTGGCAGGGAGGTACTTGGATCAAGCTAATCAGCAAACCATCACAGCTTGTTAACTCTCAGCCCCACGCCAAGGCCTAAGTGACTTACGTTGCTATTTTGACATAGGAGTTTGCTGCCCGCAGAGCTCTTCCGTGCCTCCACGCTTTATCCCCCGCGACACAGCGAGCGCCACGTCTGCGCTGCTCCGGCATGCAAAGCCGGGCCGGGGCTGCTGCAGGTAAAATGAGAAGGCACACAGCCCCACCACTGGATGCCTGCGTTCTCCTATCGTTTACAGGGCATGTTTTTGTATGGTTTTAGCAGGACTTGCGTATTTTGGAGCTACAGGTGGCAGACCCTGCTACATGTCCTGTGCAAGCACTCCTTTAAAAGAGGAGCACGGAGAAGCTACCAGCTTCCATGGCAGTCGTTCCTGGAGCGCGTGGAAAGTTTAGCTGAGAACATTTTAAAAAGGCAGTCAATACAAACAATGCACCCACAAGCGTGCGAAGTAGCCAGCACCATGGTGACAGCGAAAGCGCAGAGACCTCACTCACCCGCCGGTGCTGAGAAGGCAACGGCCGCGGGCAGCAGGAAGAGCAGCGCAACTGTCACCGTGCCGCACGGTTCCTGTCAGCAGCAGGGGGCAGGAAGAGGTGACCGCAGCAGGGACACGTGTCCGGACAGCAAGATTTACAGCAGGGAAGATGAAGCCAGAGGTGTGAAAGGGGCTGCGGGGGGCGGCCCCTTGGCCAGGGCCAAGAACAAGACGCAGCAGTGCCCTGGAGGAAGGAAGACCTGCCCAATTTCAAGTAGCACACAAGATCCACACAATCAGACCAAGCCAGCTAGTGCTCATGAGAGTATCTGAAATCTGGATGTGAGCATGGGAAGAAGTATTTGAAAAAGGGAGGAGTGTTGCCTGTGGTCACAGTAGATTTTTCTGAAATACTACATCTAAAATTACTTAAGAAGTTGTCAGGGAAAAGTGGAGAGAACCTGAAAGCGAGCCTTAGAGCACACAATTACACCCGCAGACAACTTACAGCCAAGGAATACACACTTCTAACCCTGACACACACTTTCATCGTTAGACATTTGCCTTCATCTAGGACTTTAAAAGTATGTCTCCCAGAACTTCTGCACACTTCCTTTGATACGCAGCCAAATCCTTAAACAGCACATTTTACTTCAGCTTTCCACAGAAAGAGGATGCAACACAAAACACATCTATACCACTCTCCTCCTACCCAGGAAAAATTAAAATGTTTAAAAAACATTTAAAAAACAGATTTAACACTTAAATTGCTCTTCATTTTGAGCATAAGAGCCTTACACTTGAAGATCACATTTCAGGAACACACCTGGTCTTGCAGTGAAATGAAAAGAAAAAGGATGCCCAGGGAAGTTCCATCTCCACAAACGCACATTTTCATTACGCAGAGGTGCAAGGCATTTTTTCCCACTGGACTGCAAAAAAAGAAAGAGTCTAAGTTTCCTCTGCTTCAACTGCAAAAAAGGGACTGAGCATTGCCCTTTTACTATTATTGCTCTCTTACAATGGAGAGAGACACTAACGCTCTGGATTCTTCCAGTATCTGCATCAAACAGGAGACATTTCTGGAAGCAGCCGCTCCCCAGCTGCCGGCACCGGAGGTGTTTTCTATAATGCACTACAGTAAGGGGAGGTCTTCCAAAGTCAATAAGATGAATATACATCCGCTTGCAGAGTCAGATCTTACCTACAAGTAAAATAACTGTCACCCATAACGTTAAGTTCTCAAACAAACAAAAGTTTTTGCAACGCAGTTCACACTTGTAATTAAGCATTCAGCTGGTTTCAATGTATTTGCCACCGAAGTGCAGTAAGTTCATCCTACAGCGTCAAATCCCTTGGAATTCAAAAATGGTGTTCGGCAGTTATTTGCCTGCATCCTTCCCTGTTGCCCCCTAAGAAAGGACAGGCATAGATTAAGTCCTACTGAAACTGTGCAGTAACATGCCAAAAGCTGCGTTTGAAAAACACATTATGGACGTGTCAGAACTGGCATCTTGTGAGAGGAACTAATAGGTGTTCACGCAAAAGAAACCAAAAACAGCACTACTCAATAATTTAGGGTGACTTAAAAATCCAGTATCTAGGTGTGGAAGATACATACATACACACACCCCCCCACACACATTTGAGGAGTACTGATATCAACATACAGGACAAGTATCAGGGCCATGGCAGTCAAGCAGAGCAAGTGCCTGGGCAAAGGGCACGCAAGAACTCAGGCGACCCCAAGTTTTGCCTACCCCGGTCTACAGAGTGGACTCCCTCCCTCAGACCCCCGCTTGGCGCTGCTGTGCAGGACGGACACTCTGCAAACACACTAACACAACGGGTTAAGGTGATGTAGAAAAAAGCATATGACAGTCTAAGACACAGTGTACACCCGATCCAGTGAGCCAAACAGGGATGGGAAATAAATAGACAGGATAAATAGGATGTGCACAGCTCCTGCCTGAGCAGGTAATTCAATAAACTCACCTGACTGCCACTAGAAATTGAAAATGAGGTATTTAATAGTTACTATTTTTCCACTAATACCTTAGGTTTACGTTACTTTTCAACAAATGTAAATGATGTTTAGGCATGGTAACAGGCAGTAGACGTATCAAAAGAAATCCCAGACTCTTAAGCCTTTTGTCCATCAGTCACTTGCTGCAAGTACATCGTCTTTATTTCTCCTAGCTCCACTGAAAACTAGCAGAATGTGCCGAGCATACACACAGCATAATGTCCCAACTCAAAGATATCCCTTCTCACTCAGACAAAGGGCTGGAAATTATTCTTTTCTAGATATCTGCACAAAAGTGCTTTGTGTGTTCACGACGGCTGGCTAGGGGAGAAGAGTGTTAGCACTTATCCTTCAGAAATAAGTTTTTTTTTTTCTTCCACCAATTGATTCTTTTGCAGTTATGTTAAACAAAAGATAAGCTGTTCTTTCCATGACGACTGGTGGCAGATGCAGTCTTAAGATATGAACAGCTTGTTAGGAAGACCCCAATTTAATTGTACCTTTATAAATATAGATGTTATTCCTGAGTTACAGGACACTCCTTTCACATAGCTTGCTTTACATAAACACTGCCTCTCTGCTCCACTCTGGCCTGCTCCGAAAAGATGCTCTCCGCCACTACAACGCTACGCTGCAAGTACACTACCTCCGGTAACGAAATAATTCCAGCTATGGGAAAGAGTAATAAACCAACCATACAGAGCGATACAGTCAAGGAAAGTGAGAGAGACTCTGTACACTAAGTGCAGACTACTCTTACTCTTCCAGGAAGTTTGCACATACAGCATTTTTAGACTATTTTCAGTGTATCTGTATTCTACTAATCACAAAACACTAGGGAAGACACTGTTGACACTCTTTACTGGCAAAAATCAACTCCCAATCTCATGTCAGTACTATGGTCATTTAGATCTTCCTTATATGCAAATGTTAGCAGCACTTTCATGAGGCTAACTGGACAGAAACTTTACATGCCTAAGATACATATTTTTTCTTTAGCAACAATGAAGGTGTTTGCTTACTTATGGGGCAACACAAAATATTGCTATTTAGTGGTAACCACACATCTGCCAGTATTTTGAGGAGTTTCATTAAAAAATGATGGTGGGCAAAACTCAAATACTGCCTTTATGTTGCTATTTACCACCATTCAACAGCAGCCAAAATTCAAACTTTGACTTTATATTGCCAGTTACCATTCCATTTCAGGTATCTGGATGAAATAGCAGTACTATACTTAGGAACAAAAAAAAAATCTGTGAAGAATTGCAGTTTTTTGGTTTAAAATTTTTTTTTTTTTTTTTTTTTTTTTAAGTCTTTCTCCTTGTTTCTCCAAGAAAGTGATTTGATTTTCTATGGTAATTGCTATAAATCAGGGAAAAAGTAGAATTAACCTACCTTTTCCCCCAATTTACAACAATCCACATTGCCTTCATTCTGCATATTTCTACATGCTAGAAAAGTTCTTTACAGAATTTTCAACTCAATCTGTTGCTGTTCTATCAAGACTCTCAAAAATAAGTTTAAGTTATTATACCAGTTTCCATTACAAGTATGTACTCTTACAAGCACACGCATAAGGCTACCCAACAGTCTTCCCAGTTACCTAGTTCGGAATCCATAGATCTTGTCAGAGTCAAACTCCAATCTAATAGTAGTGAAATTTGTTCAGCCCTGTTCAACACATGAATTAGCATTGCCAAGGTTTTTAGGGAGAGGACTATTCAAGTCAAGCGAAGGCAGTACTGTGCAACAGCAGGGCTGATCCCATTGAAACTGCAGTGCTTGAGGGCTGGTTTCATTCTCCTTGAATATTGTGGGACCTTTACCAATGGCTTTAGATAGGAATGGTTTTGTTATACATCATTTTTATGATAAATTATGGCTTACTGACACTCAAATACATCTAGAAATACTAAAGTAGCGTGCAGACTGTGTAAGGCAGGGCTTGAAATCTAAGTGACTTGGAAGAGGGAAATGCATTAGATTCTATTTTGGTTTTGCAGAAATTGAATCAAGTAGTTCAGGTATTTTGTTCCCCTATGCCTAACACATTCAATTTATGGGTTTTCACCTCTTGGACTTATTTCTCTTTGACAATGCATTTCTAACCTCTGAAGGACAATTATCTGTATCAGGATGAAAAACAGTTTATGTTCAACGCTCTTTAGTGGCTGGCTAGTGGAAGGGTCATCTTTTCTGACGGTTCCAGTCAAATGAATGTGCAAGGAAGTAGAATATGGGAAATTCCTCTTCAGAAGTAAAAGGCAGTCAAATCCAACTGATCTAACTCCTTTAGCTGCAGGTGCAAGATGTGACCTGGGCTAGGAACAGTCAATGAGCCAAGACCTCTTTTAGAAAGGGTTTAAGTTTTGATAAATTGGAGTTAAACACTATTTAACAGTCTTACAAGGAACATCTGTGTGTTCTAGTCACAATAATCAGAAGCAGCAGGAGCAGAAAGGCACACTGCTATAAGCAAGCTCAGCCAGCACTATATCACAACAGAAAATGAAGCGCACAGACTGAATATGCAGATTTACCTTGCTTAACACTGTGCTTAATACAGGTGGATCAGTTTGCTTGCCCGTTTTTATTCAATATTTAATTTTTAATGCAGAATACAGTGATAGAGATGAAGGAATAAGAGACGTGCTGCTGGCATCATTTGTCCTGCGGATATACTGTGTGCTGTATTCCCAGACCTGGGTTAGACATTCAAAAGTTTGATGGTTAGTAGCAAATAAAATTCCACATACCTTCCCAGAGCAGCGTTCAAGTTCATACATCTGTCAGTGACAGGAAATGAACAAAAGGAGAAGGAAAAATGGCATTTATAGACCATTTATTTTCCCAAACTTTGCCTGTTATCCTCTCGTCTTTGCTATTTTGTAAGAGTCAGAGTCATTTCGGAGTGAGGAGACTTTGGTCCCAGCCTCATTCGAGGCAGTTTCACAGTATTTCACCTGCCAGTGCTGAGCAGACCAGGAGCCCAGGAGGCTCTGTGCATCAGGGCTACAGAATACCCTGAGTCAGCTGGGCAAAGGAGGGCTGGGAAAGGGGAGTTTCTCCCATGGGCAAGCCTGCCCTGGGGATCCTGCAGGCAGCACAAGGGCCACAGGCAAACAGCAGCTTTTTGGAACACGTAGGAGGGGAAAGGGAATATGATCATCTCATTTCAACATATTCAGACATTTACATCTGAGATTGTGTCTGGCCACTTTCTCTAATGAGACAGGCTTTGATTTCAGGGTTGTTTTAATGCACAAGTGGCCAAAGAAGTCAACACGCTCCCTTCCCATCTCATTCTCCACTGCTCACTCCTGCCTGCACATCCCCTCTACTTTTGTCCTCAGCGGTGAGCTGAACCAGTGAACTGATCCAGCTGAGAACTAATGCAACAACACACAGTACATATGTTAGTGCTTGACCAGCTAGATCTGTTCCCTGATCTGACACACTGCTTGGCTGCATGAACTAGAGCTGGCACAAGAGAAACAGAAGGAGAATGGGATTACCCAGCTTAAGATCATCTGAAAACGTGGTCAAGGAACACTTCAGTGTTTCGTTATGCCTTTTGCTCTACCACTGTATTTAATAAATGCACACGCAATTCTACTGATAAAATGGTGCATCTGATATTTAGCTATTTCCTTTTTGTCCTTGTCAGCCCAATTTCTAAATAGCCTTTGGTTTGTACGTGGGCTATTACATTATCCAAATTACATCATTTTCTGGCAACAGTGGCAGGCATAGCCTGTGAGTCACTTTCCAAAACTAGGAGGGAGCCACACTAGGGAAGAATGCGTGATTCAAAGATATCTATTGTGGCAGACTGTGGGGTCCACTGAAGTTCAGTTGCTGCTCAGTACAGAATATTAAATAAAATCCCATTAATAGCTTAAATGAAAAGTAGTATCTGAGAGGAGCAAGCAAGCAGATACACAATTGCAAAGTACAATTTAAAAAACCAGAGCTACATCATCACATGCTTGCCTGTATTTGTTTCATCAGTCTTAAATGCATAACCAAACACGCAAGCACACATTTAACTATTAATATTAGTTTGTTTACCTGCATTTGCCAGCTAAGACAGTTTACACAGCTCTAAGTAGCAAGTTCACTAACTTTGTGCGCAAGGCAAGACCACAGGGCTAACAACAAGCCTTTTCTACTCAACCCTGTCCAATGCTTTCAATTAATCAATCTGAGAAATAGATGGCAAAGAGACATAAACTATGGAAACAATTTCTCATTACAGAATGTCTTGAGAAATATTACTAATTATCACATAAGTGTTTTCAGTTCTTTACTGAATCCAGACAGTTATCCACTCTGGGAAGAATGTTTCCTCTTTAGCTACTAATTGGATCTTGTTTGTAAAGCCAATCTTTGTTTCAGTCTGACACAGCTTGGGAACCAGGGTACCATGGGGGCAGAAGATTAAATGCCTCTCTAGAGCAGTCAAAGACACTAGGAACATTGTCCACACATGAAAGGATGGGACTTATTACCACATGTTATCCTTTTCCTTTTCTGTTGTATGAGATCTTACCTAAGCTACAAAGTACTCCTCCTTTTCCAGAGCTGCATTTGACCTCACACAAATGCAAAGTCCCATTTAAAACATGTATGAACGAGGAAGGCTAATTGTACACTGAATCAATCACTTTAAATGACAGATTTATTAATTGCTTAAGTTTGGGAAACTTACGAGATAAAGCTATTCCAAGAAAGACCTACCAGTGCTCATTTAAAGCAGTGGTGCACACCTGAACATGGTATAGTTTTGCTGTATGCAAGTCTTCCCACTTCAGACTCAACCCTCTGTTCCCACCAATAATAGGGTTACCTGAAAACGTCAGAAATGCTGTGACCGGTTTACTGAATGCACACACCTCCTTTCACACTGCACCAACAAGTCGGACACTTCAGAAGCTACCACATGCAGTCACAAAAGTAATAATGACTGTTTACAGATAAACACAACTTTGATGATTTACATACAATTGTGCATTTCACATGGGGTTCTGCTCTTCACTAGGTTAACAACCATGGTGAAGAATGATCACAAAGAGAGTAGCCCCCGTTTTACAATATCATATAGCTCTCCATACTTCAACTCATTTGCTACTCCATCTTTCTGACCTCTGGTCAAAACAAGACCAAAGCTCCTCAATGTTCTTTCAGCTCTGGAACACAGCACAGCACACAAGTACCTTGGACTCTAGCCGTCAAGCCGCTGGATTTCTCCCGGACAGTGTTACATCCGGATTTAGATACATGCACAAGGACCCCTGAACGGCCCAAGAAAGGGGAAGAAGTAGGGGCAAAGCCGGTGTTATGCCCCCAAACCTCACCCCTCTGCTGCAGCAGAGCCTTGGGCAGCAGACGAGCAGAGGAGTTGCTGTCTCCTTAGTGCAATCGTGGTAGTATTAAGTAGATCAGGTCTCTGACTAAAGAGCGACTTCCGCACAGGTTGCCTGCTGGTTGGGGAAGCAGCAGTAACAAGTGCCTTTTGGGGTTAGGCGGATCTCTCTCTATCACTGTCATACCTATGCTAAAGTTAAAACCCAAAAGAGGAAGTTGCTCTACCTCTAACTATAAACAGGAGATGTAGAGAAGCTCTTTTGCAATATCATTTTGGTTTTTGTCAGCCAGAATAAAATGGTGCACAAGTTTGTACGTACTGTTTACACTTATGCTCAGAGGTTAGCTCTCCAGTCAGAAACCACTGGACTAGCTAGATCAACTCCCCTTTTTGATTAATCTTCTACAAACACTTAGCAGAAAAATACTTTGTCTGACTACATCCAAAATTATTACTTTTAGGACCAGGTTTTTATCTACATATTCATGTGAACAAGTAACTTAATTTCACATTCCTCTGAATTCTTTCACCACTCTTAGTAAAGGGGCTTCTTATGATTAAGAGTGTGAGGCTTTCAGGATCTGAAGGTGAGCGCTAATTGTATTTGCTTTGTCAAGTGTGCAATGCAACACAATTTCCTCCTGCCATCACAAAAAGGCACACTGTCAGGAGACTCAAAGCAAACAGTTTAGAGGACTGGAATAGTCTTTAAGGATGTCTTCTGAACAGGAAAGGTTTGTGTTAATCTCAAAATTTCGTTATGAGAAACTATTTCAGTCCTGAGTATCAGAAACACACTAGAGAGCATAAGTTTGAGTGACAGTTACCCAGGTTGGACAAGAGATCCCATAGCTCTATGCTTTTTTCCTCAGCACAGTCACCACAGACTCGCAAATACATTTTACTAATTAATCCTCAAAACCCTTTGAATCTCAATTTCTCAGGATTAAACAAAGAGTAATTTTTTAAGCAGGTCATCTCTATTAGCTGTTTACTTCAGAGGATTAACTCATAGGGTCTACAGATAACATGGGTGTAACCAGAGCCTGAAGAAATGCAACAGGTCTGAAGCTATAGCCTCAGCTCCGAGTAGTATTAGCCCACAGTTTCAGGTACAGTAATTCAGACTTCTGCACAAACAGTATTGGACACTATTCAAACAGCTGTTTTAGAGAGTGCAGTCATTATTTCCAGCAATTGCACTATATGAGAACGCACAGGTGTATACAGATGGTACAGAAGAGAAGCAGCAGACCCAAGGACTGTGGTCTCAGAGTTACTCATTTGTTTCCAATGACACTGAAACACAGCACTTTCAGAACCCCTTCAGGCTGAAATTCAGTCAACGCTTTTTTTAATATATATGTCTAGACATTTTTCTGCACGTTTATGTGGAATGTACAAAAGACTAAGAGGGAATAATCTAATTTTCCTAGTACAGTCGAGTTGCTCTGCTCAGCTGCTGCTCAATCCTTTTAGTGCAACACATGAAAACTCGTCAAGCTCCATGGGGAACAAAAAGGTTGTTGCCTGATTACAGGACAGAGTTACCTCAACATTTTAGAGTTAGAAGAGATTCACGTGCTTGTTCTTCCTTGAAGAGGTCAGCATATTCCATTAGGAGACAATTTCTTAAGTCAGCCATGTAATTTGACTTTACTACTTTTTCTACGTATGCTGGCTATTAGCATCTCCTCTACAACCCTAAGCATTGTAGAGAAGATACTAATAGCCAGCATACAGTTGACCACATGGAAACATCAAGTTTGAGGTTAGAGTTTTGTAATCCCATGCATCTTTAACAGTGGGAACATAAGTGCAAAAAGGCTCCGTGTCCCTACCACTACCCCTTCAAATGACGAGAACGCTAACAAATGCCATTTTTCCTATAAAATGGCTTAGCACAATCCCAGAACATCACTGAAAGGTTATGGTTGGACAGGACCTCTGGAGATCACCTAGTCCAACTCTCCTGCTCTATCAAGGTCACCTACAGCACATTGCCCAGGACAGTTATACCAGACAGATATAAAAAGAGAAATATATTATAAACCTATCGTATTTAAAATGTTCTTGTAACTTTGGGTATTTGATTGTATTTTAGATTAGAAGCATTTTAAAACAACAAGAATTTGTTTTCCAAGAACCAAAGCTTGAATTTTGAAATCATTTCTAAGACTGAAGAGGAAAAAAAGGTTTTTTGGCTACCTACCAGAGCCCCCAAAACATCCTCTTCTCCATGAATTTTCATATGCTCTGTAGTGCTCGCCTAGATGGCTTCTCTAATATATCCATTTCATTAGCAGAAATAAATCTTGGAGTGAAAGGAGCTTGGCAACTTTCTCCAACCAAGTGTGGCTACTTACCAAACTAAAGCAACTAAGCTTAACCCCTTTTGATCCAAAACAGGCTACTACAATCACTGAGATACCTGCAAATCTCCAGAAGTTCCCTGATGGAAGCAGCAATAACCTCAGATAAGTGATCAGTACCAAGGGAGGAACCCTAGGGCACAGCAGAACTATTTTCATAGTTTCATGATTGCTCTTCCACATACTGTAACCAGCCTTTGATCCACTACTGTCATTTAAAGTACTGATCTCCAACATACCAGAAAGTTTCCCCACTAACAATTATTTGAGTTAACATTCATGAGTAAGAACAGTTAGGCTACACCCACTGTGATTTAGATACTTCCTTCTGAAGTTAATTGTGACCATGTCCTATTAGTAGGGCAGTGACAAGTATGTGCACACGAGCATATGTACACTGATGCGAAGAATCAGATGGGACCATAACCTAGAAATCAACCATTAAACATCAATTTGATTTCTGAATGTAATGGAAGTCATACCAGCACCGTATTTATCTTGCTGTCCAGCATGCTGATTGTGCTACACTGTTTGCCATTCCTACCTCAAATACTAAACAGAAATACCAAGTGAACTGCAATAGCCTCCAAATTCAAGGATAAAAGGCAAACATTGTTTTAATGTCTGGAACTTGTGGGATGAAGATTAACAATGACTAACATCTGGCTGCCATCAAATTGCCCTTTAAGGATCAGAGGAGAACATGAGCTGAACCAAAAACGTCTGGTGTTTCTAACTTAAAGTATAGAAACTAGAAGAATGAATCATCGATAAAACTTCCCTTCTACCCTCCACAGTAGGACCAAAAGTTGTCACATAATAATCCACATGGCATACAAAGGAGCACTGAAGTAACAAAGAGAGCAAAGAGCAGTTGTAATTTGACTCTGAATTTGCATTCTAGGACAACTTCCTAGCTAAAAATAAATTCCAGGTAACTAACAACAGATTTCTCATCCCTCTTCACACAAGGCTGCCTGCAACAGGAATGGGCGAAACGGGAACTGCACAAACAGAAGTTACCCTAACAAGCATCTCTGTTATACAGAGGCCTACATATGGCCTACATCTTCAATTTAATAAAAAAGTTTTGCTTGCCAGAACATACTGCTGCCACAACAGCAATGGTATCTGCTGCGCACAAAATAACGAACAGCTGTACTTATGCCAAATCTAGTCCCTTTTCTTGCAGGGATAAACAGTGTCAGTCAGCGAGCATAGCCCACGAGCTACAGCAATGCCATAGCAACCAGCTAATTCCTCGAGACCCAGTGGTGCACAGTTTCAATCAGGGAGCCAGGAGGAGAAAGTCTCTCCCAGGTTACATCATAACTGCAGAAGTACAGCTCTGAAAGGGAAGGAAAGCTATTCAGCACAGAAAGGCTTAGTCTCTACCAGAAGGAATTTGCATGAAAAAAGAAAATTCATGCAAAAAGCCCACACCAAGGTGTAAGGCCATGAGAGCGATAAACTGAATGCCTGGATCACTTATTTTGATAAATTTTGCATCTATTAAAATCCACACCGAACATAAAGCTGAGCAGTGAGACTCAACAGATGCAAATCGGCGTTTTATGTCATTATGCTTGCTCTCATGTAAAAAGCTGTACTCTATCTGATAGCTTGAAGTTATGGGACAGGATGGCTTAAACGGACAAATATTGCACAATGATTCCTTTCAAGTACCTCATATTGGCAAATCTCCATCCCTTGCAAACAAGTAGTTTGACCTGGGGAACAAACTTCCCCAGAATTTAAGAACGCTAAAATATATAGTTACTGTTTCTTGTTACTACAAAAAAAATACGAAAGTAACAATTTTAAAACATTACCAGCTTTCTGAGCAGGCAGACAGGCTGCTACAGTATTTTAGTTATCATTTACTATCTATATAAAACTAGGGAGACTGTATTTATTCTGTTCATTTTGGCTGCTCAGATGCAGAATAGAAAAAGGCCCCAAACCATACCAGCTTGGGACAACACAGGGAATAGCAGTAGAATCTGGAGACTCACTGTCAGTTATACGCAGACGAACAGGTCTCAACCCTCCCAAAAGCACAACAAAGGAAAACAGTGAGGAAGAACTGGATTTGACTACCAGAAAATAGTAGAAGCAGAGCTAAAAAAAGACCTCCCCTTTTTTAAACAAAAGATGAGGAGACAGAACAAGAATTACAAACACCTCTAAGTTTTTGTTTGTTTTTTCCTCCAAAACTAGAAAGATATCAGGTTTGGGAAGATAATCTGTTGAAAAATACAAAATCTCACCCCCACAAGCCACTTTTTTCCCCCAGTGATGAAGTATACTTCTTAACAGGATACTTTCCTGATCGCACCTCAATTTCCATGCTTCCCACTGGCTATCATCTTTTTAAATATTGGTAAGACTACTCAAATAGTCAAGGATTTCAAGCTTACTTCAGATCAAGAATACCCATTTATGGGGGCAAAAAGGAAAGATAGCAGCTAGGAAAAGCCTTTGAAGTAGGGGGCAGTGCTTTACTTAATGGTAAGTAAAACTCAGCATCAGTTACTCGATGGCAAGGTAGAAACAGAGCTCTTGTACTTTAGGAGTCCCTAAAAAAAATTAAAGCATAGGAAAACAAGTAGTTGTACGGAAGAGCATGAAAGAGATTCTCACATGGATTATAGCAGTTACTTTTAACACTGAAAAGTAGAAGTATAATCAGAAAGAAGGCATGGACGTCCTATGTTTTGCTCTGAAAGTACTGCTTGAGTTTGCTCAGGACATCTGCAGAAAGCCAAATGCTTGAGTTTTTCCTCCCATACAAAAATCAAAATAAGAGAAGACAGAAAGCACAGGACAAGAATTGGAAAACAAGTTTCACATTCACTTCTCAGAGATGACAAACAGCAAGTCAGGAGCAGATCTGAAGCATAAGCAGGAGGCAGTGAGTGGTCCTGAGCAGCTCACTATGGAATACATCACACGCAGCTTTTTGTTGGGTTGAGTTTTCTTTTTATACAGTTCGCAGGTCACAGATTGTATCATGACAGTACAAAACACTCAACTCATTAAGTTTTCTCTTCTCTCCCTAGTCCCACCCAAGCCACTTTATTGGTTTGATGGCTTTTTAAACTATGATTTTCCAGCTGTCAGAAGTCTCAGTCTTTCAAGTGTTATTTTTGGTAAACATCTTGTTTGTTTTCTTAACTAAGTGCCTTGGCTATTCAACTCTTGACTGTAAGTATGATGCATATCTTCAAAACAGAAAACACTGCCAGAAAACACTTTTTTTTTACATTAAGCATATTAATATCATGCTTGTAACTGTCAAAATTACTACAACAAATTATTTGTTAATTGTCAGATATCTTGGTTATAGAAACTAATCTGGCACATCCAAAGAAGTTTATACCTAGGGGTCAGTGACTGACAGGCTTGATTGCATCCCAAGAGATGCAAGTGAGCTGGAGACCCACTGCAAGGGATCAGCAGACTTTGTGCCCTATAAAATTTCTTTAGGGCTAAGCCCCTAACAAGTACATAGCTATTCTCGTGCTGTGTTAGGATAAACATTGATAGTTCAAGTACATCTAAGCTACTTTTAAAGAGCAAGGAACACACTATGCTTTAGCAATTCATGGTACATGAGGTACAATTCATTGTTTACAGCATGAGTAAACAGCGTTTACAGCTCAGCATTGGGGCAGAGCAGAACACAGACTTACTGAACGCCTCTGAAATGAGCACTTATTAGGGCTCTTCTGGGGGAGGAGTGATTTAGATCCACACCAGCTGGGAATTTCCAAAATCCCAGAGAGTTTGTTTTTATCATGAGCTCTACACAGCATTGCATGAAATATACTCACGCAACCAGCCACGCAACCAGCTAAATTGTGTGTGTGGGGGGGGGGGTGGCGCAGGTCCAATAAAACTGTGCTGGGAGCCACAGAAGGGCCAGTACCAAGCAAATATACTCCGTTTGGGAGTCCTCCTCCAGCCTGCCATCTCCCTGTTCACCACATGGTTGTCTGCGTCTGTCACCAATTCCTCTCATGGCCACACTAGCTAGACCAGGTGGATGTCAGGTCTCATCACTCAACACCAAACCTTTCTGCCCACTGCCTCTCAACAGCAGAGCCCTGCACTCCTGTGTGCCTCCTGCCAAGCTCCCCACCCCCCTTTTTAAGGAAAGGTATATAATCTCCATTTTCACCCTCTAAGGCAGCTTCTCCTCGCATCCAAAAAGCCATTCTCAAGTGTCCAGCCCCTCCTCACCTGCATTTCTGGCTTCATGAGCTGCTTGACCGCAGTTCCCATTGGGATGGGTCTCCCTTGGGAGAGTCTTGCTGGAGCCCTTCCTTTGCTCTCAACATAGGTTACCTATGTTACCTACACGTACCTACCCTACACATATGCACCCTTGAGTTTCTGTCCTCAGGCCACATGTTTGCCTCTGCGCTTCATTTGTTTCCTCTCCTTCAGGCTCACACTTTAGTTTGACTGACATCACCCCTGTCTAATTTCTGCCATAGAGACCATTCACAACTTTGCCAACTGATTTTCCAGAGGCATGCTCTGATCCTACAGCAGATGGACAAGGCAAAAATTCTTTAAAATCAGGAACAGATTTTCCCAGTAGTGGCTAACAAACTGTAACCTGACTCACTAACATCATGCGCTGTCACCAAAGCTCAGAGCCCACTGATGTGGCAAACACGCTGGTGCCCCCCACCCGAACAAACCTCACATCCAGGACAGAGCCGTTCATCTTTCTCTTCCCTCCGTCACTGCTGCCACAATCTTTGGGTGTGATACCAGCAGAGGGAACACCTGAACATTTTTACAGACCCAGATCAAGTCTAAGCATTGCTGTTTCCTCCTCCAAATTTTATGCTTTGATTCATAAAATGATAGCAGTAAGCCATCTGCACTGGACAAACAGCGTTCAAAAGTTTTCATTCTCCTCCTGCGTAGCAGAAAGCCATCATGTGCATTACAGCGGCTCCATACTTGCTGTGAAGCATCTTTTACAGATACTGAGACAGGATATTTGCTGTATTCTCCCTAATCTATTCAGATAGGTCAGCTGAAGTTCAGTGTTGCGCACACACCACCGCCAGACAGGGTATCTGGAACACAGCAGTTTCTCAAGTACTTAAAAAATTCATGACAAAGGCAGACTCCAGTCAACGTAGCTACATATAAAAAAGCAGCTTTAAGCATTCAAGGAGTATGTCAAAATCTGACTCTCTGGCTTTCCTGATCCGTAGATTTATAGGTTCAGCTGTAATACTGTATTAGTGAAGAGTTTTTCTAATCGTTGAGACCTATTGGGGGTAGAGGGAAAGAAATGGCAGAAAACAGCTCATGAAAAGCTTCAACAGCCAACACCAGGCCTGTACCCTTAAAAGCATTTTAGTCCCTCCAATATACAGCATCAAGGGTAAAGCTTCACCAGCAGGAATGCCTCCACGCTGGGGGAATAGAGCTGCTGCCTGTTTCAGGGACCGGGCAGGCACAGAGGTGAACAGCTAAGCAGACAGCCTAAAAAATTGCATTTTGAAAGTTTTAGAAAAATACATTAATGAGATCCTCACCGGCTTGGGTGTGTGTTTTTCTACCATCCACTTCACAGAAAACGGTCAGTCCTGTTGAATATGTGAACGAGTCAAACAGAACAAAACCTCTCGTGCCTCTCGTGTATCCCAGCATTCTCCCAGAAAGGCAGAACAGATCAAATTCATCGCAAAGCACCTACTGAATGTTTCTCACACGGTTTCACTCAGAAAAGTGGCAGGTTTCCATGTTTGCCGCCTCCTCAGGTATGCCAAGTTTATAATTCAAAACACTTCTTCCAATATCCAGTCTTGAAAATTCACCGCAGGATTCAAGACAAGATCTTTTCTTTTCACCTGATTATTTGCATCTGCTAAAAAAAAAGCTCCTGCAAAGAATTTTTAATCGTTTTTGACAGGTTTACATCAGAATAATTTAATAAACTGTAGTCTTACCTCTAAAACCTCAAGTGCAGCCCGCTCACAGCGCTGTAAGCCAGCCCGGCTGACAGCAGTGAATTACAACAAAGGCTCATTTTTTATCATCAGCTCAAGCACTTTTGACTTTTAATACATGACCTCTGTTCAAGTCAGGATTGCACTTAAACTCTTTTAACCACTTTCTAGAACATATTATGTCAGGGTGCTTCATCACAATTTCTGAATACATGCCTTGAGAAAAACTTTCCAACAGATGATGCAGCAGGAGAAAAAAATGCCTGAGGTTGTTCAACAGCTTGGCTCCTTGGCCAGACTCCTCAGAGTAATATGGTCATCACAAAAACATTCTGCAACACTGACTCAATAGTATCCCAACGTTTAAATGTCAGACTTGGATGAAAGCAGTATTGTGCAAAAGCTCTAACAACTGTTATTTTAGAAGTGCTTTATCAGACATTACCAAAGCTGTACTTCTAAAGAAAGCAGTTTTCATATTACTTGTGTGATCTAATGCTCTCCAGAGAGAGGTTTTATGAGTAGGGAGCCACGTGAAAGGATTCACTAGTTCAAGGCAACAGTCATTTTTACACTAGACATGTTTATTTCAATAGTGGCTTCTAAAAAACAAATGCCTCATGTTAAGTGTTTGGACACCTCGTTCAGCTAGCGAACCCACGTCCCCAGCCCTACATGCTTGCTCAGCCCATCTTGAAAATAGCAGATGGTCTTCCTCTGTAGCAGGAGGAGCCCGGTGGCAGCTTCCTCTGCCCGCTCCGAGATGCTGCGGTTACAGCCCCAACCCTGCCAACACCCCTGCCACGAGCAGCACACCACATCATGCCGCTTCACACCAAGGCCCCCTGGGCTGGCCGGTGGTTCGGCTGAAACAGGGTGCAGAACAAGGAGAGGACTGCACAACCTTTAATTTGGTAAAGGTCTTTAATGAACCAACCCCCCGACCCAAGGCCATGCCGAGGGAGCGCACGGCTGAGCCGTCGGGTCACATTGGCCACAGCCCCACGCAGAGCGCTCCCCCAGCCTCCGCTCGCCCTGCGTACAGGGCGACCAAGCCAAAGCCTCCCTGGTCAGCCTGAAACTTGCTGAGACTTGCCAACGAGGCAGCTCCCGGACACGCCAAGGACTCCGGCTGCTCCTGCTCGCCTGCACTGGGCTTCTGCCATGCCTTGAGTTTCTTCTCGCTGTGCAACACTTCATCAGGCTGCTACAGCATCTGCCCACCTCTTCCATTTTCTGGGACAAGAAATCCTTACAGAAAAGGTCATCTAGGCGCCTGGTACAATAAGCTACTTCATTTAAGGGGACTTATTCTACTGGCTCCGTGCTGTTTCCAACCTTTTTCCTCAAGATTGAGAACTGTGACAAAAAGGCTGAAAAGTGAAGTGACCAAGACAGAAAGGTCAGGAACTTTCTTCACCCACTTCTTGTGAAATGAAACTGGGAAGTGTGAGCTCTAACGCCAAAGGAAGTTGCTCCTTCAGCAAAGCACACTGCTAGCACACAGAGTACGGCCAGGAGCTGAGGAGAATTTGCAGAGATCTAGGCTTTTCTTTCTTGCTCAAAAGCTGCCATAACTTTTTTTTGTTTAAAGCACAGTTAACTATCTGTTTCATCTGATTCTGTCATTCTCCCAGGGTAAAGAGGGGTTGTTCTGGTACTCTGTTCCTAAAGCCTTCTGGATGACCTAAGAGATGACTCCGGAAAGCCACTTTCATACCAATTCTATCTTCATCTTTAATTCCAGAGCAACGAGGAAAAAAGGGTGTCAGAAGGAATTTGCTCTGCTGCAAAAGCTCCAAATCGTCCTTGCACTTTCACTCAGCCCTACTCCCTGCTGTTCCAGTAAGCAAGAGAAAGTTAAAAATTCAAATACAAACCAAGTATGTTCTACAAACTTCTTGTTATGCTTCTTTTGTTGCTAAACTATGAGCCTTTTGTATGCTGTAGGCAGAGACAGCTTTTTATAACAGTCACCTACTTGTTCACATCCCAAGTTACATGAAAGCCCGCACAGCACACACTCAGCATTAATTATTAATCTAATCAGGTCACTAAAGTACCAGCTAAGCAGGATCTTCACAGAAAATATGATTCCTCTAGTGACACCAGGTTCACATGCAGCACTGAAAACTAATAATCAGTGAGCGTTAGGAACTCTGCTTTGAGAAAACTGTTCCTTTTACAACTTTAGGTGTTGACATTATTAAAAGTCAGAAGTACTAAACGCATGTTTCATTAAACACCTTTTAAAGCCAGTGTTGTGAGACGGCAATCTTCTCTTTGAATTTTCCAGAAACTAAGTGATTAATGAAAATTGTGGCCTGCAATTTAAGTATTAACGTTTTTACGAAACCAATGAAGCAACAGCAGATTTGAACCATATCTTGAAATGTGATGACAAACTATAAGAAAGGAAAAGTCTGTACAGAGATGGCCAAATCCAATTCCTTCTGCACTAATGCAGAATCCAAACAAAAATTGCATCAAATCCAGTGTTTTGCCAACATACAGATTTTGGGCCCAATTTTAGAAAGCAGAGCAAACACAAGCAGTAGCTCTGCTGACCCCAGTGAACACTCAGGACTTCAGGAGCATTTTCTGGATTTCAGAGACAGTCTCAATGCACCAGCTGCAGTCTATTACTTCTTCCTTGCCCTTTCAGGTTTTTAAAAGTCTGTCTTGTTAAAACCTCCAGTTACCCCTGCTTTGCTAGTCTTTTGTGCACTACAATGGACATGTTCAATCTTTTGTTAAACAACTTTATAAAGGACTGAAATACTGCTTAGCATGTTTTCCTAAGAAACAAAATAATTACTGTTGACATTCAAAATACTAGTGGAATCTCAGCCAATAACCACTGGAGCAAGTGAGGAGTTAGTTTCTACCCGTTTCAGGCACTGAAAACTCAAGAGCTATCTAATTGTAGTCCTCTTTGTGACTATGAACAGGTTTCAAAAGGAATGTAAGATGCTAGGAAAAAGCCCTGAGTGTGTCATACTCCCAGCTTCTTCTTCACATCATAGGAGTGCGTAAGCCCAGCTGCCACAAAACATGAAGGGTTTTCATATGAATTTGAACAATTTTTACATTGGCTTTTCTAATGGGTGCTTTCATGATTTTTTGCTTGATAACCAGTGGCAGGCCCCATGCTGTTCAGTGGGAAGAAGGTCCAGAGCAACAAGGAGGCCAAAAACCCTCGGTGCCCACAACTGCACTATCTACACTGAGGCACGACCCTCCCCGTGTGCAGATGATCCTGGACGCAGTTTCTACAACAGCCCATTTGCTGCGTACCCACCCAGACAAGGTGAAGCCCTTAACACACAGAGGTGACACAAGAAGTCTTTCCTGAAAATAAATGGTGCCCAGATAGAAGTACCACCTTCTAGCATAAAATCCTTTTAAAGTATGTTCTCTCCCATTACTTCCCACTTGGGAAAGCCGTACATGCTAGCAATCACCATGTGATACCACTTTGACCTTGAGGAAGTGGAGAAAATGTTGAAATTGGAATCACAAAACACAAGCATATTTATTTAGTGGCGGGAGATCAAGGTTTATGCTCTGGGGACAGCAACAGAAATATTAAAAGAATGTATCAGCCAACTTTATAAACTGAATTCAGAAATACACTAATATCATTACTGTTAGATTTACCAAGGCTCCAGTAAAAGCATAAGCACTCCCAAATAAAGATAGTAGTCATCCCATTTATAACTCCCAGCATTAAGGTAGCCAGAATATTGCGTCAATACTCTGGGGGAGGAAAACAATGGGAAGGGAACACAAATGGAGGATTTGAAAACATTGTCAAAACACATTATTCGAAAAATCCAAAAATGTACACACAGGGCTCTTTCAGAGCAGAGCTATCAATATTTTGTCAAAGAAAAACACTTTTCCCCTCCTCTCCCAGCTGCTCAAGCTGGGCATATAAAAGCTCGAAGAGCTTTGATTTCTCCGTTTTAGAAAGCAGTGAAAGAAAACGTGACTCTGAGTTAATGGGTGTATCAAGTTGATTCTTCCCTATTCTATAGATGTTAATCTGAAAACAGGAAGCCCTAAAACCAAGCTTCAGTCACGAATCCTATTGAACTCTGTCCCAGCAAAGAAGGAGCACAGCTGAGAGGGAGAGCTGGCACCCCCTCAGACACGCCGCCGTGCAATCTCGCATGACCAGAGCTGTAGATCATGGAAATGCAGACACATTTAAGTTCAATGTTACAGCCAAAGGAAAGCACAGTACGAGGGAGGCGTTGCAATTTACTGTTTACAACCTGTCATGAAAGGAAGATTTTCCAGCTTTTAATATTCACTGATTCCACATTATTGCAATGCTTTATTTCTTTAACAGAGAAAAAGAGGCTCGGTACAATATGTGGATCATTTTTAGAGCTTTTAGAAGAGTTTGACAAATAGGCTTTCCAGTCTCCTGCCACTGCTCATGACTTATGATACATTTGATGCTCTGCCACTTTCCTTAGTGGAAGTCAACACAACTCGGTGCCAGGTCCCGTCCCGTCCCCCAGATAAACTGATCCCTGCCAGAGCCAGGACCCCAGCAGGGATGTCAGAGCAGGGCCAGCGCGCCATGACTGCTTGCGGGGGCTTGCCCAGCCTCCGGGACATCAGCAGGATCCCTCCATAGCCCTCTGCAAATTCCTCCTCCTAAGCCTTCTCTCACAATTTCACCTGTGAAGGTTTGTCCCCTGCTCCAGTGTCAGCATCCGAAATGCTCCCCTCTCCTTGGTCTTTCTGGGAACACTATCCCCTTCCCCACCACACCGGCAGCTTCGCTCTCCTGGCAGGCGTGGAGGAGCAAAGAGGGGGCAGCCTGTAGTGCCTCCTGCATTGCACCGAGGCACCGTCCCCTTTCCCTCCTTGCTCCCAGTGCTTCTCCCCAGCAGGGGGAGACAGGGGAGCACCAGCTCCGCTGGCTGCCCCAGGGGCAATCGCGCCGCACTGGGGGTGTCTGCGCAGTGAGGGTCGCGGGCTGCAGGCACGGCTGCACCAGCCACTGCCCTCGTACCCGAGTCCTGCCTTTGCCACTGCAACAGAGACAGATGCTTAGGGAGTAAAATGCTGCAGGTAATGAAAGGCATTATATGTTTAAGGTAATTTCTTTCCTTATATGAGTTCCTTTCAGGTGCTCTTACTTGCGGCACTGAATTGTACAACGCTCCCTTCCACTTTGATTGTAATCAAGTTTTAGAAATAGCTAACGTGTCATAGATGACAGAAGTGCTTGAGGTACCAGACTAGATTTATCACTTCCCTTGAGGAGCGATATACCACCAATAACCTGAAAGCTTTAATAATCCAGATGGAAGAAATAAAACCAGGGATCAGAACCCAGGATCTCATCTTCACTGCAATACACAGCAGCACAGTTAGGATACTTTGGCACCTTAGACCTTTATCGTACATCTTTGCAATTGCAAATCCACCACCTCTCATCCCAGAGGACGCTAGCTATTTGTCCTCTGGGTAGTTGGAAAATTATGTATGCAACGAACCCTCGTTCTGCCAGAATAAATCTGTACTCAGTTCCACAACAATCACTCACTTGTCACCATTCCTCGTCTCCAATAAAGGCGAGGAACTACTTGTCTCCTGCAAGTTGGTAGAGCTGGTACAGGTACAGCCAGCAGAAGCCTCTACTTCCAAGCCAAAACCTGCCCGGCATTTAGATTCACTGGCAGCTATGCGAAATCCTTCCTAACTCTTCAGACTTGAGAGCAGCTCTATTCATTCGCTTGAGAGGATTTATTCACACTCCCTCCCCCAGGCTCAAAACCTATTTAGAGCTACCATCAACTCTACTTTTGAAATCAGTTTCAGTCCGTAGTTGTCAAGAATAATGTTAGCGTGCAGTAAAAAATGTGGAATGCATTAAGTGTTCAGGGACATGTGCTGATACCATTGCAAACAAAAAGACCCCACTACCTCACCTCTTTATCTTGTGGCTAACACAAGGCTAATTCTGAATACACGCACTCTGGGCAAATATACTGAGGATATCTTGGGTCCACCATTTCTCTTAAACAAACAGCTACATTCTGGGCTTATTCTCTCATCTGCATGGTATCTAACAAGTTCTCTGAGTATCACCTCACAGGATTTGGAACTGTAAAACAAAGTTCTTGGCAAGAAATATTCCTGTTTCACTTTTACAGAAAACATTCCCTTGCATTTGCAGGTGAACAAGTTTAAGTTGCACTAATTCACATGTACATGCCAGTCTCCAAGCTTGGTCAAAAAACAAACAGCACTGTTCAATTTTCCAAAGAATAGCGTGGCTTAAAGACCTTTTCCCCTGTCAGGGCTAAGCCTGGGAATGAGGAGAGAGTGACCAAGAAAAGAGGTGTCAGGGAAAGTACAGCCAGTGCTTAAGCAATTGGAAGAAGCACAGGCAAAGGGAAAGCAAGCAAACAGAGCACCAAGGGCCATCTTCACAGCTCTGAAACTTCTGTACCCCAGCTCCTAGTACTTACCCTTGAATTTCAGGGCAGGTGAATAGGAAGGAAACTTTCTTAATGTATATGTGAACCACTGAGTAACAGCAATCAAAAGCACCATACAGGACACACAATGAGGCACACGATCCATATACTCAGTCAACTTTGTGACAAGACAGACAACGTGTCACTTTTAAAATCATCTTCTCAAGCTGTCAGCAAGCTAGTCCCTCCCTGCCCTTAATCTCACATGGCAGGAAAAGCTGTGGACTTTGCAATAGCTTTATCTACTAACACTGGATTCCCTTTGGCTGTAGTAAGCAATATTACCGGCCAAAGCACTTTCTGCATTACTCTAAATCGAAGATAGTAGGTGCAAACTATCACATTGCTCCTTCTCCTGTCAGTGGATTTTTGAGATACTCGCACCAGAAGTGATTTTTAAGGGAACCCAGTTTGATACGTCCCTCAGCAGCAGCCTGGCCTCATAGCATACTTGCCTACGGTAACTGGAAGGCAAAGGCCAGGTGCACGATCACACCTACACATTCAGGGTGCACCAGCCCTTTCACACCCCAGGAGTTTTCTAGTTCAGCCCTGGAGCTATAGTAGCATGCGATTTCTCTAGCAAACCTCAGCAATCATTGGACCAATTTTAGGATCTTCCATCCCAAAGCAGCAGCTAGGAAGTCTGCAGGGACCTGGGATTTCTAGCTTCCACAAAGCTATAGCAACATCTTCCTGCTGTAGGAGCATGTTTCTTGTCAACAGTCATCTCCATGTTTCCAGTACAGTGAAATCCCACCAGCACGTGCCTGTGGGCTTCTCACCAGCAGCAATGGTCTGCGTAAGTACTATAAAAAAAGTCACCAACTATGTAAAAGTTGCTGCCATGCTACACAGAGCTGCAAGTTGCTGCCTCTCTTCCTCTGATCTCTGAAGAACCACTCACATCTCCCCGTAGCGGTTTCTTCAAGGGCCTGAGCAAACACTTCTTCCAAAGATCAACAGCTCTCCAGGACATGGCCCTTGTGAAAGGAGGATCTCAGCATGTGAAAAGTACATTCCTGCATGGGAACTGTTAGAAAAGCAAATTCCATCAGCCCAGGTAGTTTCCTCCTCCAGTCTAAAGCAAACAGATCAGTGACACTATAAAAAAAAGCATTTTTAATGCTACACAGTACTACAGCTGCAGCAGGAGCAGCACAGCCACAGTGTGATAGGGTGCATGCCAGGCCATCTGCCCCAGCAGCACCGCTCACAACTGTCACAGCCTGCAGTTAGCACAGGTGGCACTGGCACACAGCACATATCGGCATACATGTGATGTCCCATCATTAACATTGCCTTAGGTGCTCCCAGAGAAAAAGGAGCTACACCCCAGCTCACTAAGCTGAGTCCACTGAGCAGAGAGACCTACCCAAAGGCTAAGAAAAAGAAAAATCAAGCCCTTCTAACACAAAGTCAAAGATAAAACACTGCCTTTTCACCACAAAGCTACTGTCAGATTCTGCTAACAGCAGCTGCCTACGAACCCCATACTTGGACAAGATGCAAACCCCAGGTCCACCTGCTACTTTGGTGCCCATAGTTGCAGTCCTTCCGTACAACTCAGCCGCAGACTGTTCCTGTGCCATTGCTTACAGAGTGGGTGTCCAAGTCCTGGTCTGCGACATGCAGGCGTTCCTGTGAGCTTCCCTTGCTGCCTGCTTTCCTGCTCCTGACATGCTGTGAGCTGCACCGTAATGACTCAGCTCCCATTCATATCTTCAGGAGATAACGTAGCTCCATGCCACCTCAGCTTAAAGTCTGCATTAACTAGGAGCCACTCAAGGTGCAGAGTGGAGCATCAGTTTGATGTACTGCGCCCATAAGATTAGCTGCCTCTCACAAGGGCAAACTGGCTTTCCAGTTTTACCACCACAGAAACATTCAAGCCACAGAGAGGGAAGTGAAGGAGCAATGAAAATGCCATGCACCTTCTCAGTGAAGTTGAACCTATAAACTACACCAATATGAGGACATTGGACCATTGCAGACCAACTTCCAAACTGATCGCTCTTCTCAGAGATTCACAATTCATTTTATAAGAAGTTAATGTCTGAAACGAAAGTGGCAAGTTCTGAGAAAGAGGACTGACTCTGAAGTGACTGCAGTGCTAGCTTTAGTGCATGCTATGGGACAAGTGCCATATGGTTTAGTCACCAAAAAACAGAAAGGTCACATCCTTCATTACTCAGCACCGTTATCTGACAACTATACACACTGAGCAATGACCCATAACATGCAAGTATTATCTCCACATCACAATTAACAGGTCAATGCATCCCGTACAGAAACAGTCCTCTCATAGTAGCACAAAGGTTTCCGTCCTTCAGATCTTAATAGTAAGACTTTTCATACGCAAATATTGCTATCCAAACAATTATTGGATTGATTGATATCTCTGATACTTGCATATGAAAACTCTGACATATCTGCCTATCTGAATGACTCTCTGGAACAAAAAAATGCTGTTTGGCTCAGTAGCTTGCAGTCTGTCTGCTAGGTAAGTGTCTCGGGACTAAGACACAATACAACTAGTATACTTGCTGATCTATAATACCTCTGTGTAGACTGAGCTATTTCAGGGCCAAGTGTATATCCTGGCCAATACAGCTAACTAGGATTCTTCCAAAAAATCCATATCTCATGAAATACCACAATTTCAAACCCTTGGCCTTTACAGAGCTGATGCCAGCCTCCTCCATGGGCTCTTTACCAGGCTGAAGAAAGGTAGAAGGGGGAAACGAGCCCCTCACAATCTGCAACATGCCATGGGCTGCCTCTTCAGGAAGGAGGACATTTTTTGACAAATCCATACAAAGCAGGTCACCAGGAAGCCTCTTTACATTTTCTGCTCATAGTCAGACAGTTGTACATCTGTATTAGTTTTACGCATTTACCTCTAAGCACAAAGCTTTAATAGCATTCTCTTTAGCCTGAAGGAAGTTGACTTAAAATAGAGTGTCTGAGTAGCACTAACTCCCGCAGCGCTCCCAGGGCTGCAGTGCTAGCACTGCCCTGCTTATGGAGAGGAGGCAGCATGCAACCGGGTGGGATTCGCTCCCAGGAAGAAACATCGCCTCCCAAGCAACCCTCAGGGGTCCCACAGTCCTGAAACTGGAGCAGCTTGAGCTTTCTATGGGTTTACGGTACCAGGAAACTGTCAGCTTATAACTGAACCAGTTAAGCACTTCAGGGCTTGACCTTTTAAGCGTATTAACTGTATGTACGTTTTTACATGGTAGCTTCCAACTGTGATCCTATCAGTGACTGATACTGCCAATGGCAATTGCAAACCAACTTAATAAAACCCAGCACAACGAAGGCGGCTGGATTTGAGATCTACAATGGATTATTTGATTTCCTATTGTAAATAAATTGAGAACATCGCAGATTTACATTTTCAAAATAAAAATCACTATTCAAAAGAAATTCCCAAGACAGCTTTCCTTCAGTGTATCTCAAGTGTTTTAACTTCATGTTCCACAAAAATTCTTGTCCCATGAGTAAAAAAGATAAAAAGCAAAAAAATAAGACTTAAAATGTGGCCAGTTTTAATTATGAAATTACAGTAAATACCCTGTAAACCAAAGTGTGTTCAATTTGACATAAAGAGACAAAGGTAGTAAAATGAGGCACCCTGTGGTTCAAATCCAAACTTACAATAAGAAGATATAATTTCCAAGAAGCCAAGAGAAATAATCCCTGCTTAATTATGGATGATTATAACCCTGGTCAGCCACAACTGTTTTGCCACAAGCTTAATTTGGGTTATATGGCAAAACTTCAATCACAAATAAAAAGCCCTCAAATCTGTATTATCGTTTACAGCAAGGTAATTACACATCTGCAAGAGACAAGCAACAAGAAAAGTCAAATTCGAGGCAGAATCTGATGTCCTGGGTATTATAAAGATGATCTTTGTCAAGGAGGATTTTGTGGTAAATTTTATCTATTATAATTAACCTCATCCAATGTTTTTAAAACCATAAAATTTATGATACTTTGCAGAATAAGACATTGAGCTTGTGATACAGCTACCGCTCACTATCCACCTTAAACCTTTAGCATGTAACTGAAGGATTTCCCAAACCGTATTGAAAATGTGTTCCTCTAACTCACTTGAGCTTCTGGCCTAAGCATCAACACTTATAGGACTCAAAGGAAGAAAAACATCACTCCTGATTGCTTATTCTTAATTTTACTTTTCTTATGAGGTTAAGGACACTAGAGACTATTTGTTTTCTTCTACAATTTTTTAAATATGCAGTAAATACTCCTTATAGGCAAAAGGAGCAAGCATATACAAGCAATGAAAAAGGAATCTGATTTATCATCAGCGGGTACCTGATTTGGCGGACAAAGGGGCTAGTAATCTATTGCAGTAGAACAAAATGTTTCAAGTGTCAAATGTAACACCCTATTCAATCACCACTGATCTTTGCAGATATTACAAGCCTGCTTATTGTGTTTAAAAACAATTTCCTATTCTGTATATAACAGATGCTGTACCTAGGACAGAAGATACTATTTGCAGAAGCTACAGCTACCAGCAACAAAAGATTCTTCTTTCAGGTTAAACTCTAAGTTTTATTAAATCTGGACTACAGGAAGTAAGTATGCAAACAGTGGTTTAAAAAGCAGCTGAAAGTACACATTCTTCAGCATTTTAATTAACTCTGGCATTTTGAAATGCAGAGCTGCTATAAAACAATATTTTGATTACAAATATCACAGGAGATATAGGTCCACATTGCCAGAAAAAAACAAAGTCCTTGCCACAATACTGAATGCAAAGTCATGCTATGCCCCAATCTTTTGCTACTTAATGATTGTTTCAGCATTTATTCTCCTCCAGTACGGGCTAAAACACATTGTATTTGCACACCACCTCTTAGCTAAGATAGTATTTGCTGCCGTTTCAGCAAACGTCAACTGAATGGTTAAAAACTGGCCTTGCTTTTACCTGTTCTAACATATTGCTATCCATAGCATCCTGAATACTAGAAAACTCTTGGCACATCCAGGCTCGGGCGGGCTGCATGCCCAAGGAGCCCTGCTGCACCAGCACCTGGTGGGAAAGCACAGCTCAAACCACTCCCTTCACCAGCAGGAAAAACTGATAAAACAGCTCAAACCAACTGTGACAACTACACCCTCAGCACAACCGAAGCACACGAACCTCAGCGTGCTGTCAGGGCAGCCCTATACCCTACACCAAGCTTCCCACGTTCGCCCTGGTCTCAGGAGAGTGAGCGCCCTGCTCCCTCTGGGGCTGTTATCTTCCTTTCCAGGATCCCCATTTTTGCGTAAGCTCTACTGGTAAAAAGAAAATGCTGCAACCACTCAAGTACAGAAGAGAGGCTGTGGCAATGTATTCATGGCTAATCAAGTACACCGAGCAGGTGATAACCATGCACTAAGAGATAACGGCATTTTCTCTCATGTCAAAGCGCGTGGCTTTGTGCTTTTGGCTGCGGCTGGCTCTTGTTATGCCCCTGGTGGGTAAGCAGGTGCTAGGAGCTACACAGCTACGAGATGCAGACATCTCTGCTTGTCCACAAGTTTGTTGTATGTGTTTGTCATTGGGTTTTCAGATTAGGAAGAGTCCTTCTAAGGGCAAAATTGCATGATGCACCTGAATTACCCCGAAAGCTCACCATGAAGAGGGAAGCCTCTCTCACCCTCTCTTCTCTTGCCCAGCAACTTTATTTGCAAGCACCCCCAGGGCCTGCACCATCCCCTCCTTCCTGCTCCCTACCCTGCAGTCCTGCCCCTTCCTTGCCTGGCCTCAGCACTCGCCACACCCTGCAGCAAGCAGATTCAAACCACTATCTGAGCAGTTCCCTTCTTTTTTTCTTTTTTGTCTGACCTTTGGTTTCCTGTCAGTTCACCAGCTTGAATGAGTTTAGCACAGAGTCTAACCAGCCCTAGCACTGGTTAGACTCTGTGTACAGGGGGACAACATCCAGCAACATCACACCACATCAGCTCAGCCCATGACAACTCTACCCTTCAGTAGGGCATGAGGGAAGTATAAGGTCCCTTACAGTGAAACTGCAGTGCTCACCCATGCCTCATGCAGTAGCAAGCATTTGTGATAATTAAGAGTAAAGTAGAAATTTAAGAGTTGAGATACAGAGATAGTTCCAGGTACCTAAACAGCCCTGGGAGTTACCGTTTGGGCTGTCTGCTGTAAGTCATGCTACCTGCTACCAGAGTTAAAAGGAGTGTTTCTTCTTTTAGAAAACCACTAATGACATGAATCCATATGAAAATAAATACAAGGAAGAAAAGGGGTCTACTCACAGCAGATGCTAATTCAAGTCGCTAATTATAAAAATAACTTTGCATTTCCTTGTGAAGTGTCAAGGGACTTTTCAGATGAACTAGAGGAGTGGAGTTCAAAGTGATAAATGGCCGTGGGAAGGGATAAAGGAAAAAAAATCAAAAAGATAAACTAATAGTGATAGAAAAGAAAAAGCTGAATTTGGAGAGTAATCATGATTCCTATCTTGCCAGAAGCCAGCAGGTTGGGCAGATTGCAACAAACAAAAGGAACCTTAAGTAAAATTCAGAGCTTGACTTAGAGCAAGGTCTCCTGAGATGCCTGATCTAACCATTCAGCAAGGCAAGCTGGAGTCTGCTCCCTCCCCAACTCGTCCATGCAGTTGCACCCCATACTCATCCTTCTGCCAGCACTGATGCTCCTCTGACCAGACTAATCAGCTCACTAAACCACTTGAAAACTAACTCAGCAAAAGAGCCACAAGTTTTCTGCCAGTGTAGTCAGCTGACTCAGCTGACCAAGGGCTCTCCTCTTCCAAGTGCACAATGGAGGCAAACAGGAGCATGCAGAGAGGACCGTCCTTTCTGACAGTGGAAAAATACTGGCTGACTGAAATATGTGAACGTGGAAGTGGTTCTGCAGCAGAAAAAGGAAGAACGAGCAAAGGAGGCAGGGCTTGCTGTAGGAGGTGGGACAGCATAACAAATAGGAAGTCAAAAGAAGAAAGGCCAACTTTCATAATGACGCACCTGTGACAAGATAGCTGGCAGCTAGTGGCCCCACAGCTGCTAGAAAGGTAAGTGTCAGTGCCCCACAGGGATGGAAAGGAGAACATTTTGGACACAAAGCTCACAGTGCATTGCTTTACTGTTAACTCTGGATTGAACTACACTGGATTACTTTATTCTGAGGCTCCTACAATGTGTCATTGCATTGAAGCAGTTTGCTTTTCCACTTTTTACAGCTTGCACTACTAACTGACAAAGTTCAAAATTCCTTTTGTATACAGAAATTTGAAGGAAAGTCATCCAGCTAAAGGCTGGAAATAGAAACAGCTCCATCAACAAATACAGAGTGGAAGTGAAATAGTTACCAGGGAAAGACCAGGGCAGTAAAGTGAGCACAGCAGTCATTTTTGACAAAGAGTGACCAGACGCTAAGTGTGAAATACGCTTTTATGTGATAATAATAGCACATCAAGCTACTCCAACAGCACAGGGGTATTCCACCTTGTTTCTCTCCTCAATAACTACAGAAATATTGTTGAATATCCATTTTAAGAATAAAGTGTACATAGTATGATACCTTTGCACAAGGGTAATAAAATCCATGTGTCCTTGCAACCAATCACCAGCTGTGGCTTCAAGAGATGAGCAGACTCAGCCAGTAGGTTAGAGGAGCTAAAGGAAGGGCAAAGTCCTGGCTGTTTCTTATTGCCCTTCCTCTGCTTACCCCACACCACCACTGAAACACTGAGCTGATATGGCTCATTAACCCAGTGAGATCCCAGGTAATTTTCTGCTATCCTGGCAACCTGAAACACTTCACAAGCACTAGCATCAAGAAGGGAGTAGGACCATGTGGTCAGTAGCAAGACCTCCCCCAGTTAGTCACATAAGCCTAACTCAGCTTCTCACAAAGCCACAGCCCTCAGTTTTAGTGCCATTCCCTTACTTTCGTTTAAGATAGTCACCACAGTAACTGAGAAGATTTTTATGATTATTTCTAAACTCCCTCTTATAATAATAAAATAAAATATAGAATAAAAAAAATAAAGAATTTTTCATCCTTGGGATTTGTTTCTCTAATAGCAGTGAAGTTCTATAAAATGCCAACAGTAAGTTAACTTGAGTAATTCAGGAAATCTTTTAAAAGTTACAATGCCCAAGAATACAGCTAGACTGAAAAATCAGTATTTAAGGGCCAAGTATAAGTATGCTTTCGTTTACTTACCTTTTTGCTTCTTCTAAGTGGCAGAGATACTCATAAGCAATGTTCTGACGCCTCCTCTCATCCATTTCCTCTGCTGAAAGCCTTTCATCGTCCACAATAGCTGCAAATAGAAACCCAGACCAAGTTACACATAAATCAGGGGTTATTCTTAAAGCAATTTTACTAAAAGCCTGGGCAAACTACCTCAGGAGAAATTAGCCATCCCTTCTCCTCAAAGGAGGCATTTTATAGCATGATGCACCAGGACATTTAGATTGTGAAGAAAATATAGTTCACTGTACTGTAAATTTCACTTATTCAAACCAAGCACATACTGCTCTTTGTATGTCATCTGGTTTGGGGTAAGAAGGAGCACTAAAAAGCACATGATGCTAAGGCTAGGAGCTGGCAAATTTTTGGGCTACATGTACTCTGAGAAGTTTGGGGACTTCCATGTGCAAAGCTCAAAGCTCGCCCCTTGCCAAGCTAAGCCGCAGCAGCATACACGAAGGCAACAGCACACTGCAAACATATCTTAAGGGCAACTTGGGAAATGGGTGCAGTTTCAGCAACCTGTTAAACTGCAACAGACCAAGCTGCCTCCTGCTGATGCAGGCGATAAGGGCTATAACTGAATGAACCAGCTGTGGTATTGACACCCTTGCTAACTGTGTCAACCACATCACCTCCCATAGCAGCACTCCTCAGTCTAGGAAGGAGGATCCTCTCTGCACATCCCCAGCTGGAGATGTCCCTGACCTATTAGCAGCTATCCCATTAGGGGTCCCCTCTCTTCACAGGGAAGAGCTCCTCTGTGAGCAAATCCTAAATTCTTCCAGAAGTTCCAATGTTACCAAAGAAGCTGGAAGACCATATAGCAGTACCAACTTCTGGCTGAGTTTCAGTCACAGCACGAGGGGTTTCTGGAGACTGCCTTCAACATCAAGCAGTTCTCAAGCGGGACCGCGTGTGCTAGCTGCGGCCAAAAGAGGTGGTCCTGCCCTCCCTTCATGATTCCCAGCCACACGCTCCCACTACCTCTTGGGTCAGAGCTGGCGATCCCACAGCTGCTAGCAAACCAGAAGGAGCAGACACTGATGTCGAGTGACAATTACAGAAAGATTTGCTTCTAGCGAGGTCAGTCCCTGATCTGATTGCTGCACATCTGCAGCTGCACTAGGGCAGGCGCCAGGGAAGGGAAGGAAACGCAGGCAGAGCAGGGCCAGCCCACAAGTAGTTGAGCTGAAAACATCAAGATAAATCCTCAGTAAAATACACAGGCACTCTCCTCTCCTCCAATGCACCTTTAGCCACGATTTTTAAGTTAAGCTGCCAAGAGATCATGCATGCCATTAGCAAGTTTACAGCCTTTCCCTGATGTGGCTGCCTCACCCAGTGGGTAAACACCTTGCCGGAGCTGATAGGAGCACTCCAGGCAAAAGGCACTATGAAAGGTGGGAAGCTGGGCTTTAGGAGACCCAGGCGGAAGGGTGTCACTGCAGCAAGCCTGTGCCCTGCTTATCTCATGCAAATGAGAAAATGGAGTCACAGCAAATCAGTTTCACTTCATCACACTCTAATGATTTTTAAAATGCTTTTTTCTCCAGATGGAGACTGCCCATAAGACAGACCCTTTTGCATCAGCGTTGACAGCAAACTGTGCTTTCAAGCAGGAGTACGCTGAACGTGCGCTCACTGGAGACGCAGAATAAAGTGCACTACTCATGCGCTTTTTGGACTGAAATTACCACACGTTAGCATATCATATAGCTACTTTACGCTCTGCAGTTGCAGTTTTAATCACCACAAGCACTGATATCTCTCATCTTCCTTTCCGTTTAAGATGCTCTTCCTAATTACCCAGAAGTTTCATATGCAGATAAAACATGTCTTGCTCCAAGTCCCTTTTAAGTCTGGTAGCTCCAATAAGCGTGACTGACTCTTTAAAATGAGCTCTCTGATACACTGCAATCAGGTCATCGCTTGTTATGAACTGAAGCAGTAGTTTGGAGATAAAACATGGGATTCGGTTCCCAAGACGCTTCGCGTCCCAGACCGGCTGGGCAGCCCTGGGCGAGCGCCTCTCCCATGCTGGCAGCTCCTCCCGGCTGGGGACAGGCACTCGCTCCCCGGCACGAGGGTCACCGCCAGAAGCGGCGGTGATCTTACCACGCTGACACGTGATATACTACTAAACCACTTGCGGCATCAAGTTCTGGTGCCGGTGTCCGTGCCGCGCTTCCCTCCCTGGTCTGTGAGAGGGGCGCAGAGGTGAAGCCAGCCTGCGCCACCGGAGGGGCACAGCCCCGGAGGGGCTGCCCGTCGTCGCCCCGCCGATGCCGTTCCCGTCCTCAGCTCCGCGGCAGACCTTCCCTTAAAAGCTACGCGGTTCCCATACCCGCTCCCCTCAGCGCATTAAACAGCCGGTTACCTCTGCCTCTAAACACTCACCACAGCCGTAATCAAAGCAGCAAGAAAAGGAGCTTATCTGAAAACAGGACCCAAAAAACCCGCAACCCTTTTGATAAGCATCAGTCTAGGAATTTACCTGCGTAGCGCTAACGCTTTACAATCTAGTCCTGGATCTACACGCTGATGGGCACCTCCCGTCCTCCGCAGGGACACCCCGGACCGAGCAGCCCCAGCCACCCGCAAATCCCTCATTAAATGTATTTGCAAAGATTGACTCAGAGGGTGGATGAAGGTGCTGACAGACATCATGGTATTATAATAGCTGTTCTGCTTAGGGAATCCTTAGGTAAGGAGGGAAAAGGGCAAGGGCAGAGAATGAGAAACTGGCAGACGGAAGGAAGAGAAAAAGCAAAATTTTTGCAAGCACAAAATCCCTTCTAGAAGCAACTAGGTGCACTGACAGCACCCAGGCTGGAAGTGAGCCCTCCTTCCTTCCGGTGCCAGAGCACCAGGTCCTGGGCTGAACACGTGAGTGTCACAGGGCAGAGCACCAGGAGCGCCAGCCCCTGGAGTGCCTACGCTGGGAGGAGGCTCTTGCAATACCAGCTTCAGATAAGAGCAATTCAATGCTTTCCCTCTCCAGCACATATTGGCTTCAAAGCAACAGTGATACCGTATCAAAAAAGTGGTTACAGACACTTATTCGAAAATTTTCAAAATCATGGATCCTATGTTGTTTTTTTGGCATCAACTCCAGCCTCTGACTACAGAATCCAGCACACCGTTTTCCAAAATTTCAAACCAGCACCCTTTAAGTGTGTCCATCCATCCACTGAGGGGATTTAAGATGGAGAATAAATACAATTCTGCTCTGTCAGTAAGTTCTTAATTGTGCTCAACTCATGAAGGAAGAGACTGCTGTGACAAAGGACGCCACGGGGAGGGGTAAGCAGGGCTGAGCTTCACCAGGAGAGCTCCAGCCCACTGGTAAGGCCAAGCAGGATCTAGACTCAAGTGTTAGTGCTCAAAAGATCCAAATGCCAAAGGACAACGCACATGCACACCACACACGAGTTATACAGGAAAAAAGCACAAGTGAAATAGCATGTTACATTTCAGCAGTTTATCAGTTCTTGGAATTTCAATGTGGGGTTAAAAAAAGAAAAATGCCACAGATATTCGCACAGAGTAAATGCTATGAATATGCGTACAGATCGCTAACCAGAACAAAAAGTGCCAGTGTAGCTAGCCTAAAAGCTCTCAATCTCAGCTCATTTTCGATGTTGCTACCCCATTAGCCAACAGTTAATACATGCAAAATGTCAGTGTTAAAAGTCACCAGGTTCCTTCATTAAAGAGATTCCTTCATGGAAAAAACACTAAAGGAAGTGTGTAGGAAACACTTCATGGAGTAGCAAGCAGCATTAGTTTAAAATATCACGCCTTGATTTTGAACAACCCAAGTACAGACTGGCATTTACTATGATGCAATAATTGTCTAAGTTCTTCCCACATTTAATTCCTTCACTTAACATAATGCAAAATAGTTGTATTCTACCAGCAACTTCCTACATATTCTTATTCCATATATTTCTTGCAAAAATTAAGTCTGCTTACAAGGGGGTACTTGTGAGTTGAGACTTGAGCATCTTCCATCAGCTGGCATGTCACAGCTGTATCCATCTTCACCTTTCTCTGAAATATTTCCATTCTGTGTACCAGCACCACAAATGCAGTGGAAGAGACAAGGCACTAGTGAGGAGGGTCTTTTTTTGATTGAAAAACTCATTCTCATAGACCTTGATCCAAGATAGTCCCTTCAGCTGTTGACAGCTACGTGGAGCCATGCTGGGCACCACCTCACTTGGCCGTACAGAAGCACTTAAACCTTTTGTACAAGAATTAAGTTTTCAGAAATAGGACCGCAGCTTCTGAAGCTGCAGTACGATTACTGCTACTAGTGATCAGAGCAGGTATGTAAGGCAGCAAGGAAGCTGCTGGAGCCATTATCTTAGTAACAATTAATGGTGTCTAGAAAAGATTTGAAACATAAGATATGCTCAGTTTACACAAGAATTAAGAACTCCACATGGGGCAGCTATGTAAGTGTCACCCAAGTTCAGAGTTAACCCTCTTATCACAACCATGACAACGATTTTGGAGGTCCCAGGGTCACAGAGATAATCTACATCAATACTGATCTTAGCAAATCTTTCATATTAGTACATTTTATAGTTGAGATGACAGTAAATAAGAGGTCCTTTATAGGCTTAACTTGCAATGGCATTCAAATACATGCCCATGGATCCACAGATTTTTTTTTTAAATGAAGATGAAGTTGAAACTTCTACAAAATACAGACAAAAAAGTCTGAACACATGAAAAAGTAACATTTGTTTTAATTTTGTAATGCAAATTCATGGAACTATTTAAAAGGCATAATTCCAAGTTATTCAAGGATAACAGTTCCCAAAACAGCCCAATTTCATTCCCTTAGAAAAAACTGAGGCTGGAAAAAAAATACTATAAAACATACAGCAGCATTTAAGGTCTCCTAGTAAATCATTTGCACTCAAACATATGACCATTTGCAATAGCTCAAGAACAGCACTGGGCTGCTTCCAGCAAGCAGACCCTTCAACGAGGCATTTGCCACAGACCCACCAGAAGACTACTTATACCGAAAAAGGCAAAGAAATAGCGCCATTCATTTACCAGGACCAATTCCCCTCCATTACACACCACTGTAGACTTTTACCTGAGGAAATTAAGATGTGAGCAAGGAGGGGAAGGGCTCTCCTGGAAGCACAAGGGTGAAGTTCAATACCTGGGACATAACAGAGGATAGAGAGAACAAAATCCTCAAACAGCAACCAAGCAGAATTGGTAAAGTCAGGACTAGGAGAGAAGAAAAAGATACATGGGTGAAGGCTATAAAATGCTGGAGTGAAAAAAAAAGAACTAGTTTTTGACCAGCGTATCACTGAATTAAACATTATCTAAATTATGGTTTTCACTGCCAGCCATATGCATCCTAAGAGTGAAGATCTTAAAGAGAAGATCCATACAGAAAAGCTGCCAAAAAGCCACACTGTGGGCAAGGCAGGGGGAAGCGCTCGAGTCCACCAGGAAGGTCGGCAAGCCCTACGCGGGCCATCCTTGCGCTGTTCTGCCTTGCCCCTGCCATGCTCCCCTCACATCCCCAAGGCAAAGAGTGCAACGGAGCCATGCCGTAACGAATGCGAAAATCAAGAGCCAAGCCTCTTGCACACAGACTCCAGACTGGGGTTTCACGAGGGTCAGCTATGACCAAAGCCCATTCTGAGTACAAGCCAAGCGACAGACGCCAGGCAGCATCCCATTTACATCCATCTGTGCCAAGAGGTAGAGCTGCGAATGTAAAGCATTTGCCATCACAGCTCAATGCTGTAGTTTAAAAAGAGCCAATTATGTTTTAGTAGGTGGTCATGGTGACCCTTAAACCCTTAGGTCACATGAAGGCTTATAGCTACTTTATCCTAATGTGAACATGCCCAATAAATTCAGTGTCATTCCTTTATGTCTAGTAAAACGGGGACTCTCGTTACCCAGGGCCCTGGTGCCACGTGGCTGCCTGCCGCTGGGGCAGGGGCGAGCACGCAGCGACCCCCAACAGCCCGAGCCACCCATAGCCAGGGCAGAGCTCCAGCCAGGCAGGGCTGCCGAGCCGGCTCGCCGCCACCTGAGCCGGCCGCGCAGCAGCACAGCAGGCGCTTAGGTCACCGCCCAGCTGCTGGAAAATATAAGGCCAGAATTGCACTTACAGGCGTCAGAAAAACACTGCTCAAAGCTACAGAGGAAGAACGAGTTCCTGCCCAAGCCTCCACACCCAAATACTCATTCACAGGTACCTAATGCAACAGTTTATTAAATATGCAGCAGAAAATATGCCAACTTGAACTACAGGAACAGAGATAATTCAAGAGGCTACTAAAATGGTTCTGTAACACCAAGCATCTATTACAGAACTTTTGTTATTAAGGTGTTACAGTATCTACAGGTTTACCATTTTTCTGGAAGACATTTATCTTTGGGAGAAAAATTCAGTGATCTGATCAAACCGGCCTCCTATAGACTTCCTCTGTCAAAAAGCAGACGCGAGAAGCTCACGCTTGTCCTACAACAGTAAAACCCGATGGCCTGAGCCTTTTCTGTATGGCTCCAGTTAAAGGAATTTGGTCCATGCCCTGCACATTTGCTCAAGGAAAAGGCTTTATACAAAGGAAAGCACTGCAAGCACCCAAAACCTACCATAGCTGTGAACTGAAGAGGGCAGATTCTCTTGAGATAGTAGACTAATACACTTTATTAAATTATGAGAATCTTTATCTGGCATTTTTCAAATCTTACCAACATACAACTTCTCTTCTCTTCCCTTAAAAAAAATGTGCATGGTTCTCCTAATCTAGTTCTTACACCGTCAGAAGTATGCAGGCTTGGATTTTCATACAGAAATAAACACACATCATCTGGCCAGAACACAGACATTAACCATTCTCACAAATAACTTGTGACACCCAGGGTCAACGAGGCCCCTGTTTCAGACCAATTCTTTTCTCTGCCAGACACTGTGCAAACAGGAGGAGAAAGACCAAACCCTATTTGAATGTGATTACTTTAATACAGAAGTTCAGTAAAAAGACATGTTGATGTAAAATTAAAGACGCTTGCTAAACCACTCCCTTCCCTTGAGCTTTTTTATAGAGCCTTATTCCTGTGCATTCAACCTCCCAGAAGGTCTTACCCTCCACCCCCACCTCCCTTACACACAAGGAAAAAAGACCTTATTTCGGTCTTCTGTATCTGCTACCACAAGTCCAACCACATCCATTTGCAGAGACTGAGCACTATCACAATACATAAACCTTAGAACTATCATACCAAGGGCCTGTGATGCAACATCAACCACAAAGCATGCTTCTGGAGCCAAGTGTCAAAACTGGTTTATTTTACAGAGTCTGTCAAGTGTCAACATTGGCAAAAGGCTGCTAGACTCCTGGGACACGTCTCAAGATACTTGAATTCCCACAAAGTTAAAAATGTCTCATTTAACCACAGGTTCACAAGATGACTTTGGCATTCAACAAGTAATCGCGTATGCGGTCAGAGCTTTTAACACTCATTTTTCTGCTACAGGTATACACATCCACACTTTCAGACCTCAGGCTTTCTACAGTACCATAAAGTGATACTTTAGGAGAGGTAATACATTAAAAGACATTAGAGAGTTATGACATTAATTTAGCATATAATGACACCAAAGCATGGTCTTCTCCTTCCCAGTAGGATTCTTTGCCTATTTTAACTTGTCACATATGGCTGGAAGAGCAGGGAGTGAGACAGAGTAATGGGGATGAAGGAGGTATATGAAAATCCAACCCCACTTTCAATCAGCTTCAAAGCAAACATTGCCATCTACAATTATAAACCTGAAATACAATCTATCATTTTGCCTACTAACCCAACTCCTCCCACCTACATTTACCGGCCAGCCTCACTGTCTCTAGAAATACTTCAAGCAACTCCTTAATAAGAGTGTAGCTGTTTACCTTTGCATACTTTGCTAGTTGGTCACATCAAGACAACAGGTTTCCCCAGAGGTCGGGCACTCCAGGAACACCTTTACAACTGTAGCTCCTTTTAATGAGCTACTCAGTTGACTTTAAAGCCCTGTTTTGTACTAAACCCTCAGTCTATAATAATAAAATAAGTTATAAGCCTAAAGAAGCACTCAGACTGATGGGACCAAAATGGTAATAAACAGCAATTACAAGTTAGTTACAAGGTAGTTCTTTGGTTTATAGTCCATCCTCTCTTTACCTGTATAGCCCAAAAGTCATTAACAGAGGAAAACTCGAGGCCAACTTGGAAAATGCTACACAGCTAAGCAGTGAGTCTGGCTGGAGGGTTTGCTTAGATTCCACACACTTACAGCAAGAGTGACATTTTTCATGTGGGTTTTAAAAAAACAGCAATTTTGTGGAAAGCTGGTTGGTCAGATTAGCACATCACTGGAGACTCGAGACATTCAAAATAGTATCATGCATTCCAGCAGGAATTTCCAGCAGACTTTCCTTCTTCAGAGGTTAATTTATGAGGAAACATGTAGTAAAACGTAAAAGGCTCTTCTGTCAGCTTTATCCCTTCACTGCTTTCTAAAAAATCACAGCTTGTGATTTGAATTCCATGTATTTTGGCATATTTACCATTTTCTGCTCTCAATTTGCTGGAATTACTTTACCTATTTGCTTTCTATTGGCAATATACACTAGCAACCTTTAATAAGAGAGTCAAAATTTTGCCATGTAGATTCCATTTCCTTACATGTTACCTACCGTGACCTCAGTTCAACTTAACCTAAGCGGAATATAAATGAAATAATGAAAAAATTGTTTAATATTGCCAGTTTAGTAAAATAGGCTGGTCAACTCTGAAAAGGAGGGAAAAACACTGCTGTCTGCAGCAAGCCTCAATCTCAAACCTGTAATTGTTTAATCAGAAGACAAAGGTTAAGTCTCTTTTGCCTACAAATGCCAACAACACTAGAGAGCTTCTATTTTATTTTTTCTGAAGGGAATCTCAGGTATATAAACGAGTCAAATGCACAAACATACCTACATAGGGGAAGGATTGGCTTTTGGACAGAAAAATACTTTGAAGACTTCCTGAAAAGGGTGAAAGGATCATGTGAAAGGCATTCATCCCTAAGCAAGGAGCTGGAAGCAGAGGCACAGCAGGGAAACAGCAAAAGGAGACTGCCTTCAGCTTTCTGCTGAGCCCCAGAGGCAATTTTCATTGTATATAGTCACAATACAGCCTACAGCCAAAACTCCACCCATAAGCATTTGTACATCAAGTATAGGAGAGAAATGCACTGCAGAAATGGAGTAGAACAGGAAAAAGGAATTAGAAACTCCTCAGAAGAAAGGCTGAGCATAGCCTGGGCACACCATGTTGATAACAGGACACCTGGATTCAGGTTTGTCCACTTCCCTTCTGTTCACATACATTGGTGTGGACCCGCAGCTCCGCCAGCACTCCTGCTGCTGCCAGGTTAGACACTTGGCTGTGCAAACAGTAGCTAAGACCATCCCAATTAAGTTGTTAGAGATATCTTAGGCTATGCAGGACCAGAATAAAGTACTAGGCTTGGTGTGGCAAAGTGGGACGCTAGGGATTGAAGAAGCTAAGCATATCTAACAAGAGCTATTGATGCTTCAGCAAATGGCAAACGAGCTGAAGTGTGCGAGGAGGAATGTCTTAAGCTTTTTGTCATTGTCATTATTCTTTTTGGAAAACCTTCAAAACACTGCTTGCCATTTCAACAGCAAGCAACTAAGATCAGCTCCTTGCAAAATGCTGCCCATGATTTTTGGCCAAATTAGAACCTTGTCTGATTTCTTGTCTCATCTATGAAACATCCAAATGCTTCCTGCATTGCAGTTTGAGCACAGAACAGCAATTTGTAGGTACATTTACAAGTATGTGTCCCAAAGCCAAGCCTGACATGCTCTTGCAGAAAATCACTATAACTGGTCACTAAGGGACTACCCTTAGCTGTGAAAAAGAGGGAAGAGGCAAAAACAGCAGGAGTCAGGGGAGGGAGACAGGAAGGAGAACGCCCCCACTCACCTCCTGAAAAAGTCCTGCATGAGATTGCAAGGAGAGAACAGTTACCAAATGGTTTCAATACTCAGATCACTGGGAGGCTGACATGAAAAAGCTTCCTAGCAGATAGCTTATAGTACAGTAACCACCTGGAAGAAACATGGCAAGGTATAGTTTAAAGAACAGAGGAGTATAACAGGAGGGACTGCTGGAGAGCAAGAGAAAACCGGAGCAAGTTCTTCAGCAGTGCCTTAGCGTCACCGAGTAACTCGGACAAGAGCTATAGCCCTCAGCAGACCGTGGTCCAAGCCATAATACTCAGGAGGACTGAAACACCTGTCTAGGGAAAGCCATAAACAAAAGTATCACTTAAATACTGGGTAAATCTTAAACCATCGTGAGGATGACTGCAGTGTAGACGCACTCAGCCCTGACATCTGGTGTCAATTCTTTCCTCCTTTGGCAATCCATCATCCCCTGCTCCCTCCCCAGCCAGCCTGCTGCAGAGTCTTTGCTCTGCTAAGATCCAGACAATCCATCTGCTTTGCTGCCTCCATGCTCTGAAATAAGCACCAGAAAGCACCTGAAGTATTACAGCACGTTTTTTTCCTTAAAGATACAAACATACACATGTGAATAAAAAAGGAAAAAAAATGTGTACACCATGAGGTTTGTACCCTTACACTTGGAGAGTAGTACATTTCCCTCCCAAAAATGGCATGCTTTTTCTTCTGAAATAATTGCCACCATCACCATAGCTTTGAACATCCTAATTTTCAACTTTTTGATTTACAGGTACAAAAGCTGTATTTAATCTCAATGGAGAAAAGAAAACATTAAGCTACTGTAGGCAATAAAGCTGAAATTTTAGTTTACACCTACAAAATAAACTGACCCATAGAATGATCAAACACCTTTTATATTAAAGATGGCCTAAAACTCATGAGAAGATTAAAGTAAATAAAATTAGGATATGCAACAGAATAGTTGCACAAGCTCCATAGGTTTAAGTAATGTTTGGGACCACTAAACAACCAGAGGCAGGGATGGCGAAAAGAGCAGTAGCAGTTCCTGCCTCTACCCCAGATGTTCCCAACTGAACTGGGAAGGCAGCTTAACTGTTTGGGAAGCAACTCCTGAACCACAACAAACACAGCGGTTGTTTATTCCCCTGAGATGGCGCAACAGAATCGGAGATCTCCAAGAAAGGAGCAGGAGGTGGTACGGGGCCAGGCCACCCAGCAGTCAGCCACGCCTGCTCCCAAGCAGAGATCCTTGCCGGACCATCTGCCTCAACTGCGCCAGGCCACAAACGCTCAGGAGGACACGCAGAGGTAGATGTACTTTCCTTGTTCCTACTTAATGGATGAGATGATACGTTTTTGCAGGAAGAGGGCAAACACCAGCATATCCATGCAGGCAACCAGGTCAAAGGCAGTCTGGTATCAGCCATGACCTCAGTTACTGCCTGAAGCCTGCTTGGTTGCCTCAGATCCTTGATTAACAGGAAGTGCTTGCAGGCTTATTAGAGCCAGCACCACCAAATCCAGAATAACTTCCTCCTAATGCTCCCTGCTCATCCTCTTCAGGAGTACAGTGCACAGGCAGGGAGACGCTGCTGGCGTGCCATTTCCCAGAGGGCTTCTGGGCAATTAGTAAGAGAGTCATCTGGCCCTTATTTCTCACTTACATACACAGTTACAAAAATTACATTTTTCCTATATCACCAGAAATAAAACTATAGGAGAAAACTAAAGTATGAATAATGTAAGTCTGATCTCAGACCTTAGAGTGAGGTTCAAAAAAAGCAAAAATAGTCTAATGCCTGAGTAGAGTCAAAACTGCTTTGCATGACAATGACACATCTATCATACATAGCACTGCACAACATCAGATATAAAGTGAGCCAGATGTTCCTCCTTACTTATCAATAAATGCAGTATTTTCATTACCAGAACTGGTAATGAACTGAGAGCTGCACACACAACCAAGATATACTTTCACTCAAATCATGCCCTAGCAAGTTGCTAAACATAACTGTTACTTCTACTAAATGAAGATTTCCTCTAAGCTGACACAACCTTCGCCTATTTCTTGTCTAGAAGTACTTAATTTTTCAGGTTGCTTCCTTGTGTCTACTCATGAACCCACTCCAAAAGCTGAAATTCAGATCAGGGCAGCAAGTACCTGACCGCAAGACAGCCTCCTCTCTGCTCTGAGTCCATTCCCACTAACAAAGATACCACAGTCAATGTTAAATGAATTACGTCAATCCAGAACAAAATATCAGGAGAATATTCTAAGCATTATGAAACCTGCAAACATGCATTCTACTCAATATAGCAATACCAAGACCACTAAAATACAGGAAGTGTAACCAGCTTTCAGTCACTGTTATGGCAACCATAGTATACACAATGTGCATAAATTTAATGATAGATTAGGCTATCGGTTTTCAAGTTTTAAAGTCTTTGTCCAACAAAGGAATTCACATCCTTAATGGCTGAACATTGACTTTCGCCATCTCCTTCCTCCACAGCCACATTCTTTGTTTCCTTTTTGAAGCACTACTTGAAAAACTAACACTTTTGCTAGAACTTGTAACAATTTTTCCTCCAAGTTTTGCACTGATTTCCAGCTCAAGCTCTTCCTATAGCCAGTTTCCTTATGAGACACTTTGCAGCTGCCACAGTGAGCAAAACAGTTTGCAAAATACCTGTTCCACCAGCAGTACCTTACCCAGATGACTCTCTCCTGTCTTTCCATATGATACAAGAACTCCTGTAGAGACCAAGTGCCACAACAAGGCTTGTTTTCTCACCATCAGCAGCTTCCCTGCCTTTGCTGGCCTGCAGACCAAAGGCTGTCAATAGTGAGCTGAAGTAAAATAATCCTAACCCATAACATCTAGCTTTCATGCAAATGGTCAACTTCCAAAAAAGTCTGTTTTAGAACTTAAGGAAATTAAATTGATATAACCACATCAGATGTAAATTTACTTCTTAAATGTGCCTGAAAAGCCTGTACAGACCAAATCTGCTGCTGATATGGGAGCCCAAGCATCTCTGCTGCTCGTTTCCTCATCATTTCAGAGCTTCCAGATATGCCCATAAATGGGGCACATTTGCAGCCTGAACAGAAGCAGTCTACCTCCAGTCAGCTCCCTCCTGCCATATTTTTAGGCAAGACGACATAGATTAACCTGATACAGGAATCCATCTCTTTTTATCAGAAATCTCTATAAACATTTAGAGAGCTACTTAAAGGGGAAAAAAAGGGAAACCACTGGGTGTTATTGCCATGGTTCAGTGTTATGGTGTTATAGGGAACTCCAGCTCTTGTTTTGCCTGTTACTACCGACAATACTAAAAAGCATTCAGCTTTCTAGAATAACTCACATCAGTTAAATCTACAGCTGAACCATATGGTCTTATTTCTCATGATAAGTATCAAGCCAGAATTTGGAGAGCAAGTGAGCTGCCTGCTCTAAGTGTAAAAGCTGTACATTTGCCAGGATGTTTAATCCAGTTATCCTACACTTACTACCATGGTCAGAGAGGATGTTGTAAATTCCCAGTGACACGCAAGCATCCCTGCAAGTAAACTGCCCACACTTCTTCAGCAGTCCCCTGCCACACAGCCTGGACCAAGGTTTAGATTTAGGAGGCTTTGTGCCAGTTCAGTTCCCAGCCCTCACTAAACTACAGTGAAGTTTGTCCCCTGTTGCATTCGGAAAAGTAGTATTCCAAACAAATCCGGAGCTCAGATATAATGAAACAGCATTTGTTGCGCGCCTGATTTTGTAAGAGCCGATAACCGTTTTCCCTCGGTAAAAGCTCTGTCCCAGGTTCCTCTCATCTGAGCTGGACTCCCTGCTCTTCTCAGCACCCTTTTGTGCCCTGTTTGTTAGAGGTTACACTACTGCACACCCATACTGAGATTTCAATGCGTTATTTCTCCTGCTGTATCGTATTAATATCATACTCAATATAAGACTTGTTTCACCACTGAACGGAGGCCCCCCAGCTATTAGAATCATGACAGGGTAAAACAGTTGATCTCAGAAAACTTTAAAAAAAAATCACAGAAATAAGCAGTACATACCTCAAGCCTCATCTCGTCCCTACAGCTTTTTGAGGCCCCACGAGTCAAGCGGAATATCACTGGCAGAAGTGTGTCGGAAAACTATTAAATCTTAATTTAGGCACAAGAAACATTCAATTTTATTTCTCACTCAATTAGCCCAATATTCAGACAGTTTCTTACAATTTTCTTACCACTGCAGAGCCTTTATGGCCACTCGCAGCTTTATGAAACGGCAGGGGTAAAGCAACCAAGTTGCCTCCCACAGCACTTGGGTAGCTCCAAGCTTCGCTGGAGCCGGACAGCTTGGAGCAGCCGGGCGGACGCGCTTCCCGCAGCCGGGCTCAGCGCGCGGCAGACCGAGGCCCTGGCCAGGGCAGAGGTGGCCAGGAGAGAGGACGCAGCGGAGCTGGCGCGGCCGTGATCAGCCGCACCCCAACTCCCGCAGCCCTGGAGGACCCTCCCTGCCTCTGGTTAACCCGTGTGCCACCTGCACCTTCTGCCACCTCATTTTCCAGATCAAATATTAAACCCTACATGCAGCAGTAATGCTGCTTCAAGCAGCTCAGCTTCCCGTCCCCCAGCCACGAGTGCTCATCCCGGCTCCCGTGACCACGTCACGCTGGCAGGCCTGGCTGCGGGCTCACGCTGTGAGCCAGACCCGCGACCTAATCCAGCCAAAAATAACCCTGTGGAAGGAGTCAAGGTTGCTTCTTCCAGCAGCAGCGCTGGCTGAAAGCACACACGAAACTACAGCTTCAGGGGGCGGTTCCAGAGCAATTTAAACACATGCAACTTCTGGCCGCCCCGGTCCCACCTGGCCATAGGTGCTCCCCCTTCCCCGGCGCGCGCTGAGCAGCTGCACCAGCCGCAGCAGTGGCTGACGATCCAGCAGTACAAATCAACTCTGCCCACAGTGATCAGTTTCCTGACAGATTAGGTCTCCACAGTCATACGAGTATTAGTGACAGATCAGCTGAAGGCACGCTCCACAAATTCAGACAGCGCGGAGAACCCTGGCTCCTCGCTTACAGCAGCCTGCAGCAGGGCAGCAGCCGCGATCCCGGGGTAACTAACACAGCTGGAAAGAGCAGCTTCCCTCATGAAAGAGGATCACTCTAAGATACAGCAGCATGTTTTCAGCAAAGCAAACCTGTCTTGTTTAGTTTTCAGATGCTTTACCTTGTTTATAATCACTTTAACCTGATTACTAGGCACAGATACCTTCTGTACTTATCTACGGTTCCCCAAAATACCACGGAAATACCCTTTTAAGAACATGAGCCTGGCCTTCAACCCTGTGGAACAGCAGCTGCTTTAATGAAGCACATTTTTGTACACAGTTCAGGCATTTCACATTTCAGCTCCCCCGGGTCGTTCTGTGCTGTGCTCCCAGACGTTGCGAGGCTCTGATCCTGCAAAGTCGTCCTGAGTAGTTTTTACAAATTAAGCACAAATGCAGGAGCAAATGCAGAGCAAATGGCCGAGAGACCATGACTAGCACGTACAACTAAGTATTTCCCAGCCATACTCTCTCAGACTTTGGAGTCCTGTAATATCTGGTTTAAACAGCTTGCAGGATGCTGCGAGAGCCTCATGCTGCACTTCAAATGGAGCAGGCCAGAGCCCACCGGCCAGGGCCAGCAGAGAGGTGTCGCTCGTCACAGCTCAGTGCTGAGCTGAAGCCGTCCTCACTGGCGGTCCAGCCTGATCCACCCAAGCAAAGGGGAGCCCTCAAGATGAGCACATCCTCCTCTCTGGTCTGGCAGGGCAGATGCAACCCTCTGAGGCAGTAGCTCCTTACAGGGCTGCAGCAGCTCGCCAGCAGTTGCAAGTCAGAGCCATAAGGTGCCCCTGGCATCCGGGTCTTGAAGAACTCACCCTTAGCCTGTCTTCCGACAGGACGATGCTGACATCATGCCTCCAGGCAAGCATTTCTGGCTGATGCATACTGATTTAACTTTGACAAAAGTAGTAACTTAAGTTCACACTGAAATAGTTCACTGATACAAATTCTTAGAGGCTGATTATTTGCTTATTCATTTCAAACAAAAAACGTAGGAGGGAGAGAAGGGTGCCATGCTGGATTCATGAGAATACCGCCCAATTCAATATCGCCCTTGACAGGGAGCAGGGGTGTTGATGTCCAAATCAAAGTACCCCTTCCCTCCACCCCAGCAGCTCCCAGGTCTCTGCAGGAGGACAGCGACCCTGTCTCCTGGCCTCTGCCAGTCCGTCCCTCACCCCACGGACCAGGGAGCCCCACCACAGCACCCACCCCAGCATCCATCAACACAGACCTGGCCCCTGCACCAGCTGGGGCAGCAGCTCCCACCTCCCACCCTTTCCGCCCTCTCCCCAGCCGTGGATGCAAGGCAGCCAGCGTCCTGCAGACAATCCTCCTCAAAGCCCAGCTGACGTTTGGCTCAAGATTTTAGTTTTCTAAAGGCAAACACAAGTGTAAAATTGCAGCAAGTGCTGATCTGTGAGCGAGTGGTGCAGAGCCCAGGTCATGTCCCATCCCCACTCCCCGGGATCCACAGCCGAGGCTCTGCGTCTCCCCGGACAGGGGCCCCGAACCTGCTCCACAGACCCCCGGAGGTGGCACCGCTCCACTGCCAGCACTGCACTTTCCCTTCACAGCACATGAGAGTTCAAGGATATCTATTCCCCAAAACCACCCAAACAGTCTGAACAAGTGAAGCAAACACAGCAGGTTAATCATTTCCCGCAAGGCGCAGAGCAGGGGAGAACACCACTTGCTTATCATCCAAGCAAAATATGAGCAGCCACTCCTGCCTGTCACTGTCATTTTTCCCACCTTAAATTTAGGATTATTCCTAGTATATCGTAGCCAACTCGAATCAGCAACTGTAACAAATCTTGAGCTAAAACTACTACGTAACTGAAATCTTGGTTCTAACAGAAAAAGCAAGCTGCAAATCTGCATGCTTCCTGCTCCCTGCCTCGAGAGTTGGACTTGAGCTAGCACCCTCGCATGTACTATGAATTCTGTTTCCAGTTTAATATTAATACTTCCTGTTTTAATAACATTCAAGTAACTTTAAACATGCCGTAACATAGCTCAGTCTTTTCTTTATCACAAGACTTCAGGGGAGATGAGTCTGCTTTGTACCAAATAAAGCGCAGAGAACCGCTCCTACAAATGAATTACACGCACTTGATTAAACAAAGCAGTTAAACTTTTCAAGTCCTCATTCAGCAGTTTAATTATTAGCAACTTACAAAAGAGTAGAAGAGATAAACACCATGTTTGGTTGCCAAATTACACCCATCAATAAAAAAAAGAACTAGAAGAAAAGTGTTCTCACAAGCCACAACTGCTACAGAAAGTATACACCCAAAAGAATGTATATGCGTAGGATACAGTTAAACTTTTTTTAAAGCATGTATTCACCCATCTGTTTTCACTTAGTGAAATCCTATGAAAGTTTTACCAAAAGATTTTTTCCTCTGCAATTGAAAAAAAGCCATTTGTTTCCCTGCACTCACTACAGGCATGCAGACAAATTTATAGATTCTGAAGTTAAACACTTTTCTGAAAGCCACTGGTCTGCAAGCTTTCACATCCTGCAAGAAGTAGGAGCCTAGATGCAGTTTCGCAGAGAGGCGTAGGCTCCGTTTCACATCAGAGCGAGCCGATTCCCCCTGCCTATCTCCACAAGCAGTGCAGCTCCTCCTCTCAAAACCTCGCGCCTGCTTATTTGTCTCTTCTAGCGCCAGACACAGAAGCCACCCTGGGAGCCAGGACCGGCAGCACGGGGCTCTCCCTCCGCAAAGGCAACCCCCTCGTCGCTGGACACCAAAGCCAGTCTCCCTCGTATTTACCCATCTCAGCCCCATGAACCCAGCTTGCCAGCTTCAGCAGGAAAAATTAAGACTTCTCCAGCTGTCTGTATCCAAAGGAAGATATTCTCAGCTGCAAAACTCACCTTCGTTACATGTCTCAATTCAGAAGAGGGGCAAAATATCAGGGACAACCCTGTGTGGTATTCATTTCTGATCCATTTCCCAGCACCTCCCTTTCAACACCTTCAGTAATGTTGAAGCATCTAGTTTCTCTCCCCCTTAGCACACGAGGACCTGGGCACACTACCCCAAGTACCTTAATTCAGCGACACTGAGCATGGAAATGCCTGAAATCCTCTGCAAATCCAGACTTTCATGGCCTCACTCACTGTAGCTTTATTACATTCCTGGAAGTGTCATGAAGCTGTTCAGACATTTCCTATAAAACATAAGTAATCATTTGTGCCTGTACATAGCTTTCAGGGAGACCACGCTGCTAAGAACCCGAAGGTGTTGGGCAGACAGCTTCCCTGAAGACTCACTGCTGCCTGATTTACTATCCTCACATTTAATCTGAAAGACACAATAAAGAACTATACTTTTCTCTTCATAACAGTCACTCATACCTCGAGTTTTACTACAGGTGTCTGCTCTCTGCAGTTCTGTGAACCTCTGCAACTGATTGTGCTGGGATTGAGAAACAAGCCAGAAAACAGCTGTAGCCACACTGGAAATCAGCTATGTAAATTCAGTTGCAGTGAGGCTGTTAATACTGTTTCTGCTGTATAAGCTACTTCCTTGAACTTGTGTAATCTCACTTGCGTTTGTGCTGGACATGAACATCTGAAAAACTCAATGAAACTGAAATCTCTTCCACATCTTTTTTAAGCTGTTGATGGCATGAGGAGCTAGAGGTACCTTTTAATAAGAGGTTCTTGAAGCCACAGGAGTTTGGCCCCAATATAGCCTCAGAGAAGGCCCAGAGATCTCGCTCTGAAAGCCTGCGCCTCCGATGCACAGTGTCTACCCTGAGCTAGCACCCGAAGGGGATCTTGAAAATGATCAACTCCAAAATTTTTTCCAGATAGGTATTTTTGCATTACTACAATGGCAAAATTTGCAACAAAGCTCATTTTTAAGTTCTGGATATGCCGTTTAATTTACTTGTGCTACAATTTGAGCTCGCTTGACAACTAAATATAAGGTCTTGGACCCTGATGCTCAGGGAGACTCTTCTCCCAGCAGTATCCATCAGGCTCAAAACGCACCTATGACATACACATGCCTTCCTCTCTAATTATGGAACTGAAACGCTACTGAAATGCATGAAAATAGTTTCCATATATTTCCTAGCAGAGAATTACTATCCCCATTAAAAGGGCAACTTTCTTCAGAGTGACGTACCAACTCTGCCAGGAGCTTGAAGCCAAAGTTGAAAGTCCAAGTTAGGCTAAACATTTAAAACAGTACCAGGCCACTGGAGCAAGGAGTCTTAGCAATTTGATAGCCTAACCTGCACAACACATTAACTCTGCTGGAAAAGCCAGCACAGGCACCCTAACTAGAGCTGTTCTGAACGTAGTCAGTTGTCTTTGCCAGTGATTCGAAGGGCAGTTTTAGTTATATAGAGAATGCACAATTTACAACCAGCTTCATCAGACCTCTCATAATGTTGGCACAAGTTTTCCAGTTAGAGAACCTCTTCTTTCTTTCTTGGCTTTTCTTTCTTTTTGCTTTTACTTTTTTTTTTAAAGGTATTTCATCTCTCACCATCATCCCCCCAAAAGCAGAGAAATATAGCATAGAGAAAACATATTGGGTTCTCTAGGCACAGTTACAACCAAAAAAATGTACCTAATGTATGCACCCATATTTGTTATATAAATACAAACAGGGCTATGGTTTGAATGAGTTTGGGCCTTTTTTTAATACTGGTTTTTGTTTCAGTTTGGCTTTTTAATTATAGGTATCAACCTGGCATATTTGGGAGCCTTTGTCCTGTCCTCTGCAGGAAAAGAGTCTAGGCAAAAAACAAAGATGTAGCAGTGTACAGCAGCCACAGCCTCTCGCTCAGGGAAGGACTTCAGGAGCAGCCTTGAAGAGAGGCACCTGAGCCCGAGAAAGCAGGCAACATTGATCAGAGGGAAAGGGAAGCCAGATGAGCCAAGGAGGACACGTTCACATCTGCTCCCAGCAGCGCCCTGGCACAGGAGGCACAAGGAGAGGGGCTGTAGCTGAAAATGCCATCTTCCACTCACTCCACAGTGAGCTCTTAACTATCACAGCAAAGCAGAAATCCAGAGAGTGCAGACCATATCTTCAAGCTGATATCCAGCACACTAACTGTGGTCATTCTTTCCCATGACAAATAAAGGCCTGAGATCGTTAAAGATACCCTGAACACCTTTGTGAATAACATCATCACATCACCCTTGCTGCAGGGACAGGAACCCTGGCACAAAGGATGAGCCTTTTGCTCCTGACAAAGCCTCATCTTTGACCATATTGGACTTTATGGCTGATTAGCAAGTGCCATATTTATGTCCAACCAAGCAAGTCTTGAGAACCAGCCAGACCAGACCTGCACAGCAAGACACCTGCTGTCGAGGCCCTGACAGTCACCCCACATTTCAGGGCTTTTAAACACTTGGGGCAAGCTCCAGTCTGCTTCCACAGACAAAACGTGCACCCGCGGCCGGAGGCTGCCCAAGCACACCCTCCAGCGCGGTGCCCCCCCCCCGGACACCCACTCGGAGACCGCTCTGCTAGCACGCTGGGACACCTGGGCGGTTTGCTTCAAAAACAAACTCTCGATCATCACTAACATGCTAACGCAGACACACACCGCCCATCTCTAGCAACCACTCTGAGAAACTTTCTGTACCAGCAACTGTAAAGGTGCCCTGAGAAGGCTGTCAGACCCCTACTAGTGAGTACAAGCGAATGGCCAGACCTGCAGGAACAGCTCAGAGACCACCCCAGCTGGCAGCCACGGAGGCAGGAAAGTGCTCAGGAGGGCACAGCATCCGGCAAGCCCCAGGGGACATTTCCAGGTGGCACCTTTGCTATCTGCCAGGGTGGAAGTGTGGTGGCACCTAGCATTGTTGGGGGGGGGGGGGATTGTGTTTTTGGGTCAGAAGACGATTTCAGAAGTAGTTTTTTAAAAGCTGCTCTGTTAAAATCTGGAAAGCTGTTAAGCAGACCACAGGACACCAGGGCTGTGAGTTGCAGAAACAATTTGCATGTTCACTTTTAGTGCTGCCTGAAAAAAACAGGTGTGTTTTTCAAAGGGAAGGTGAAGCCACCAGCTGACATGGCTCCGCACGGAAGCGCCAGGGTCTGCAGGGCCCCCGCGGAGCGCGGCACAGCGCGGCAGCGGCAGCAGGGGGCTTCGGGGCTTCTCTTGAGCACAGCTTCGGGGAGTGAAGAAATGCCGAGTACCTGCACTGCTTCTCACCTCGCTCAACTTGTAACTTACAGTTATAGAGTTCCGATCCGAATTTGTAAAAGCATAAACCAAAGTTTTAAAGTCACAGTCCATAGTCACCACGGAGCTGGAAGCCGAGTTTTAAAGAGCCCGAAACCATCCAGTCATAAACTCAGTTACAAAGTCACCACCCAAAGCTACAGTTATAATCTGAAGTTACAACGCTACGCTGAAAAGCGCCAGCTATAATCTGAAGTAATAAAGTCACAACCCAAAATTATAGCCATAACCCATCCAGAAAGGTTCAAAAGCCCGGTGAAGACCTGCCCCAGCGCCGCCGCCGCCGCCGCGGGCGGGCAGCAGCTCTACCCGGAGCCGGAGCCGCAACGCCGCCGCGCAGCGCCGGTTTGCTCGGCGCCGGCGCTTTTTTAACCCCCCGAAACCAGCTTCTAACACCAAAGCGGGAAGGCGGGCGAGGTGGGGGGGGAGGTCACGGCGCTGCCCCCGCGCTCCCCCGGCCGCGCAGGCCCCCGACCCCACTCACAGCCGTAGCGGGGCCGCTGCAGGGGCGCCAGCTCCTCATGGTGCATCCTGCCTGCGGGAGGGAGGCGCCGCCGCCGCCCGCCCTTCTTATGCGCGGCCTCCGCCGCGCTGATTTGCTGCCGCCGCCGCCGCCTCCGCCCCGCCGCGCGCGCGGGCTGCGGCGCCCCGCGGCGGCTCCGCGCCCCTCCGCGCCCCTCCGCGCCCCTCCGCGCCCCGCGAGCCCCGCCCCCCGCTGCGGGGCCCCGCATGTCTAAAAGGACGTGCTAAAGGAGGCTAAAATAAAATAAAAATAAAATAAACATTAAAAAATAAAATAAAATAAAAATTGTAAGGCAAAGGAAAACCCCCTGGAAACGGGCAGGGCCAAACCGTGGTGTTCTCGCAGCACAGACGGAGCGGGGGCATGAAAAAGCCACCCCTAGGACTCCCGCCTGCCTTTGTGGCTCCCGAGGAGAAGGAGCGCCAAGGCACCCGCCGCCGAGAACTCACCGTTTGGAAAGAGGCAGGGTTGCCCCCAGAGCGGCGCACGCCCGCACAGGCCCGCGCCCCGCACCGGCGGAGACGAGCCCGCCCGGGAGGCACGGGGCGCAGGAGCGCAGCGGGTGCCCGGTCCGTGCCCCTGCTGCCACGCGGTCCCAGGCTCGGCAGAGGCAGAGGCGCTGCAGGGAGTGCAGCAGCAAGCCGTGGGCCTGAGCTCGCGTTTTGCGGCAGCTTGGTGGTCACCCCTTCCCAGGCGATGTCCGAAATGCACCAGAGCAGCCTGGCAAGGAGCAGGAATTTCTCAAAAGTCAGTATGATTTAGGGCCGCGCTGTACCTTCAGGGCTAGCCTCTAGGCCACGGCAGGGCGCGTTTTGCTGGAGGACAAAGCAGCGTCCCTGCACAGCCAGAAGCGGCCCCGCAGAGCCCGGGGGACGCAGCGCGCCCACCGGGGGCTCGACGCGGGGCCGGGCATCTCTCCATAGCGTTTGCAGAGTGCCCAGGAAGCGGTCCTGGGCTTTGTGCGCCGGGAGGGCAGGTGGGTCACAGGCTAGGCCATGCCGGCAAGCGTAGCCATGGCCTCGGTGTCTCTTGGCATTAGATTTCAATCATTTCAATTTCAAAATACACCAGTTCTAGGTTTCAGGAGACTCCTCTCTGGTCGTGCAGGGGTGTGAGGATGTCCGCCGGCCGTTTGCAGGGCCTCTTCTTTGCTCATTCCCTGCCTCTGGCTATGCTGGGTACAGTTCCTGGGATGAAAACATGCTGGGAGCGGGGGTGGGGGGGGCATTTCTGATGTTAAAATGGCGATTATATGGGAGGGAAGGACTAAAAGGGTACAAGAGAAAAATGACACCCAACAAGAAACACACTTCCCTTTATGGAGGTCATTTTGATTTTCCCTGGTCCCTTTTCCACCAGCCCTCGAATGCACGTTCTGTAACACAAGGATGGCGACTTATCCTAAACGTGTGCAATACGGAGACTGGTGCAGCCTCACTGCCGACGGCTTTCTGAACGCTGCTGAAACGTCTTTCAAATAATCAGCAATATGCTTGCTTCTATGCTTATGAAGGAAAGAAAATGAGTAACTAAGACAACACAAAAAAGTTTTGCTTTCACAGTTAGAAATACATTGGAGTTGATTGAAAACATTACACATTTGCTTTAAATAATTTTTTTGTCATTTATCATGTTATACTTAGCCTAAATTTAAAAAATGCTTTTCCTCATCTTTTATTCTTTTGTCAAAATTATAGAGATTTCAAAGATCTAAAAAAATAATTTTCTGTCTAAAACCCATCAAGAGCGACCTTTTCCACCAAAAAAAGCTTATGAAAAAATAGTTTTGACAGAGCCACGCGATGTTTTAAATAGCAAAACATCTTTGTTGAAAAATGCTCAACACGATCTGCACTTTAAGTAGCAGAAGGGGGGGTGTCTCTGCGAAGGAATCGTCAGGGAAAGCCGCGGAGGCTCTCCGCGGGACGGTGCCGGTCGTCGGTGTGTTTTCGCGTTCCCTCGCTTGCTGTAGTAGGAGAGACAAGAGCGCGCGCAGCCCCAGTTTCACGTGCACGTGCTTTGAGGCGGCTGCTGAAAAACAGCCATCCGTCCAGCCCTTGGCGCCCGGCCGCAGGATGCGCGGTGCATCCTCTGCACCCTCCTCCCCGCTGCCCCCAGGGCCCTGCGCTGGCACAGACAGCCACGTCGCCGCAGGGGAACTCAGGCAACTGATCCACCTGAAAAATGAACTTTTTTCTTGTGAGAGGGTTATTTCTTAGGCCATCAGTCGCCTTCGCGCAGCAGCCTCTCGAACGGCTGTGCCGGCACGGAGCCGGGAGCAGCCTGGGGTAAGCGCCGAACGGCTGGGGTGGGGGAGAGCTGCGAGGGCCTTTTCGGCAGCAGCAATCGCCGCAGTGCACCCAGTGCACACAGGCACAGCACAGCTGCCAAACGCTCTCAGCAGGAGATGCGATAGGTAAAAGCGTACTGGAGCAAGAAACAGTAACCATGTGGGCTGGTTCATGACCCTTTGTATTGCATTTGTTGAACCTTCGTTTTCTGACTTAAAAGAAAAGCTCCATCAGCTGTGCGTGATGTGATTTAGACACCTCTGGTATGAACAAAGCGAGGGGCGACGGCCTGCGGGTGCGAGCTGTCCGGTGCCGCGCGTCACGTTGCCGGGCAGCCCTTCCCCTTGTCCCCTTCCCAAGCCCCGCTGCAGCTGCGCCCAGCCCCGCAGGCCTTCGCCGGCTGCACTTGCAGCAGGGTTGCGCTGCGAGGGAAGCCAGCGCGGTACGCGCTCTCCCGGTGCGTTACGGGAACCTGGTTGTAATGAATTATATAAAATAAACCACTGACTTTTAGCCAGTCTAAATCAGACCTGAGGACTATGGTCCAGATTCTCTTTAAAGTACTTAAGTGCTTAGCTTTTATAGTTATTAATAAGCATACACTTAAGAAATCAGTGTAGTCAGCTATCTAGAGTAAATGTTTGAATCCGAACATTTCCTGTTCGCAGTCCAGGCCCTTTAATGGAGCTTAAGATCAGTGTCCTCAGCGTATTATCAAGGACATCGTTCTGTGGCTAGCGTGTTTCTCACCATGTTCTCGCTAACAGCTCGGCTCCACCCCGCGTACCTGTCTGGGAAGGCAGCAGCTCCAGCCCCAGGCAGCGAGCCCACCAGTAAGCGTGGTGCGACTCGGCTCGCCGGATGCTGTATTTTGGAGGCAGCTATGAACTGCTCCAGCTCCAAAAGGGAAATGATCTGAAAGAAAACTGAAGGACGGGAAAATGAAAATGTATCTTTCATACATCATATTCCCCGCGTTTGGATCAAAAATCTTCAATGGCCTATGCTACCTCATGTTTCTTGACAGTCCTGTTATGTACAGAGGGATTTTACACGGAGAAGGATATTGATATTTGAAATTCTTGAGTGGCTTATGTGGCAGTGACGCAAATACATGCAGGTTATTAGAGACACGGGGCTTTTGTTGCAAACAGCAGCTTTAGCGTCACTTTTTCTGTGACAATACCTTTTCTCTTTTTTTTTTTTGTAAATAATACGCTTTGGCTGGCTGCATTTGTCCTACAGAAAGGAAAACTTCACGTGCTAATTTAAGAGAGATGGATTTTTTGTGTGTTTTGTTTTAATGTGTCACAGAGAAACACTGTACCCTTTTAATTGCTGCAGGAGAGGAAGGCTGGGCTGGAGCGCTCAGCTGGGTAAACAGGGGCAGAGCTGCTCCTTGGGCAGGGCAGCCTGCATCTGTGCACAGCTCGACGGCAGATTAACTCCCGGCAGGCTTCCAGGTACCGCAAGGACCTTTTCCACTGTTTCCTGCGTGCAGCTAATTCAAGTCGAACAAGCTGGAGTTATACTCGCCACCCTGGCGCTTGTACAGCCCAAACTGCCATGTGTTGTAACCAAAAAAGTCTGGCAGCGCAGAAGGCAAATCTCAGGGCAAGTGACACTCCTAAGCAGCGGCGTGAACGCCGAGCGCCTGCTCGGGGAGCCCCCGCCAGCTTTACTTATTTCCGGGGCAGGTGGCCATTTCTTTGGCACCGTTACGCTGGGGGGTTTCCCCAGGCTGCACGGCACCGAGCCGGCGGGTGCGCGGCCGGGGAGAGGCGCGCGGGCCGGGCAGCGGTTCTGCCCGAGCAGCGGTGGGAAGGGAGCCCTTCGCGCACCCCAGATCGACGCTGCTAGAAATATCTGCTGGCAGAGGGGGCGACGCCTCACGGGCGCCGTGGTGGCAGAGCTGGGCCCCCCATAAACTGCTGAGGATGGCAAAGGGGACCCCAGCCCAAACCCACATCTAGAGCTTTGCTTAAATTGTAGCAAAAAGGCCACAGCTGCTGTGTTTACAAATTAAAGCTGAAGGTTAAGAGGTGCTCGAGGCAACATTAGGAAATACTAAATCAGGACAGCCCCCCCAGCAGAGTGAGCGCGCGGCACTACAGCAGCGCTTTGTTCAGTGATGACTCCTGCAAGCTGCCGCCTTTGCAGGGGAAGGCATCAGCTGCAGGGGTTAGCACGGGGAACTGGGCTAGGTTACAGCCTCCTCCTCACCACAGTATTCATGTTATGCATTATTTATTGTTGTGAGGTAAGTAAACAAATAAGTCATCACATAATTGGCTTCAGGGCTCCCTGAAATATCACAGCTGGCATTAGTGAGGATGCTGTAATTCCCCTGAGCTTGCTCCTTCTGCCTTCCTTGCCAGCTGGGACGGGAGAGGCTATCGTGCCTCCCCAGGAGCGCAACACAGCCCTCTCCTCCCGCAGCTCCTGCACCGGATTGTCCCTGCAAAAGTACAGGGGATCATGACAGCAACACCAATTAGAAAGGTAGATTAAGCTGAAACTAGGCTGGAGCTGGGTCAGCCTGAAGCATCATAAGGAACGATGCTTCCATAGCTAACTATGGAAGAAATTCAAAATCCTGTAGCAAATGGAACGGAGACCCAGGGCAAAAGCATGGAAAGCACCTTCCAGTAGCAGCAGTAACTGCTCTATTCAGTCAAGGAAGTATTTTTAACTTATTGACTGTCACGACATGCAGTTGAAGACAACACTGAATACCAAAGCACAGTCTCTAGAAGAATACACTCCTCAGATCTTATAATAATAGTTTCCAGGGCAAGCAAAAGTAACCAGAATAGGCCTAATCAAGCTTTATCGGGCTTCAGTAATACATTGTAAATAACAAGTAATCGTTATATAGTTATAAATAATTGAAATTGGAAAAAAATAGTGTTTAAAAAACAGAAGAAATACTTGGGATGGAGAGCAAACAAGCATACAAGAAACTGATTGAACTGAAGCCAGAAGGTGTGTGTAAAAATGTGCATGAAAGGACGCTTTTGCACAGCACTACCACCTGACAAAAAATGACACAGAGAAATGAATTGGGTGTCTCTTTGTCAATGCCATCCTTCAGAAATCTTGCGTCTTTACGCCACTTGTAAATCGCATGGTGTTTGCCTTAAAGGACCAGCTGCCAAAGTGACGTGGTACCTAACAGTCTGCACATGCGTTGTTCTAAGGAAAAGAACGTTTCAAGACGTTTCGTTTTGTGGGGACAACTACAAGTCCAGACAAATAATTTCCCCCAGCATTTCTGTCAGTAAAACCTCCTGACCTCTGAGTGAGTTTCACGAACCCAGGGTGTCTGATTTCCAGCCCCAGGCCCTTGGTGAGGGCAACGCTGCGATTCTGAACCGACTCTGCCTCCCCCACATCGGCCCAGGTCCTGAATTGCACCTCGCACGTCCGAGAAGAACCACTCAGGCACAAGGCTGGATTTTAGCATCTTTTGGATACTGTGAGCTCCATACATGATCCGCCTAGATGGGGTGAATAACTTGCCAAATTTGTTAAAGCAGCCCTGGCAGAAAGAAGAGCGCCCCTGAATCCGGGATGCTGTCCCTGCCGAAGCACTCCTTCGGTGCTACGTGATGGAACCAGTGTTAAAAAGTGTTGTGCAGCCATGACTGTAACTATGGGTTCCTGACACAAATGCTGGCTTACGTTATTGGGCTGGCATAATGATCTGGGCGGACCACACCACTAACTCGGTTACAGGACTGATCTGACTTAACTCTCCTCTTCCCCCTGAGATGTGATGTCTCAGAAGCCAGCTCAGCCCACAAAGAGCTGTCTAACTACAACTGGGGGGTTGGGGGTGGCTGTGGTGAAAGTGAGAAGCTGTGGTGGGGTGGGAATGTCATGCTATACCATACCTTGCTGGTATTACAGCTAAATACCTCGTATCATAAACCACAGCCTTTCCTAAGGTGCATTTTTAAGGTGTACTTTTACATGTCCATTCCTGACAGGTGAGGGCTCCCTCCATTTTTCCCATTGAAGTCAGAGTCCCAGCAAGGCTTGGTTAAATCCTGCCTGCCAAGGTACCTAAGAAACCAGTTTCTCTGCTTGAATGGGTTTTTTTAAAAAGCATTTGTTCAAAATGGCTTGGACAAATGCCCTGGATCCTGCAAAAGTGGCAGAGTTTTGCAAGACAGAGGTGGTAATCTCTCTCCAAGAACTCTGCCAGAAAAGAGCTTTTTCCATTTGTCTGTTGGAATAAATATTTATTCATTTAACAGAATACTTTGGAGTGGAGTGACTCTCTATGTCTAGACGTAATGAATGATCATAAAAATGAATTCAGAACTGTTTGAAAGGAGGCAACATCTGTGCCCGGCTGTAGCAAGCAGATTCAGCAAGAAGCATTCTTTACCGGGCTGCATGTAGCAAAAGTAAAATTTGGATCGTTTCCTCACGTATTATCTGTGAGCTAGAAATGCTTGCGGTGGAATTTGTTTTTTCGGTTTTGTAATATAGCGTGCCTCCTTGCGACTGCATGTGCCTAGGGACATTCCCACTGTGCTAAAAGTCCATTCAATTATTCACTCATTAATATATCATTTATTTATTACTTTCTCGGCAGAGCACTAGGAGCTTTACTTTTAAGGGTTCCAGGTGACAACTAAGGCAACTTCACAACTCTTTCCTGCCTGCCAGCAGTTACCCACAGATAAAGCACAGACTGAGCTCCCATGGATTTCCACTAGACTAACTCTGGCCTTCTTATTTCCACCACTTTTCCACTGGCATAGCTCCAGTGTTTTGGAAAGCTCCTCATTATTCGCATTAGTGCAAAAATGAAGAAAGTGTCTAAAAGACTGACAAATTCAGGCTCTGAGAGGCTAAAGGAGAAAATCTAATTTCAGCATCCAGGACCTTTTGCAGAAAACACAGTGTCAGCAGCCTCCTCTCATTTAGGTCAAAATGGCTTCAGCTTCAGTCACTTTCCAGGAAGCTGCTTTGTTGTTACTCTAAAGGGAAAAGGTATTCCTCAGATAACGAGATCCCAAATCAGTCACAGCTGTGAAATTAAAACCAGTATCTTAAACTCCATATGAAAAATAAGGAGAAGCTCATGGAGGTTGTGGGGGACTGGGATCCTGATGCTGGCTGATGGGGTTATGCCAGCAGCACTTACAGAGCGGCTCCCAGCCAGCCTCAGCTCGCGACCTGCTGGAGGAACCCTAAAGCGTGGCCCAGGCACAGCCCGGGCGTCCCTTGGGTGGCGCATCCTGAAGGCCATGGGCCCTGCGGCCCCCAGGCAGCAGCCTGGTGGGAAGGCTGCTGTGGGCAGAGCGTGCTGTGCTCCTGGGGATTGAGGCCACGGGCTCACACACGGAGCCTCAAAGCCATGCAGCCCTGGAAAGGACTGTACTAGTAACCTTGAAACTGTTTTGTCAGCTGACTGCAGGTGTAGGCAAGCGCAACCTCTAAAGCTGATAATGTTCTGTAATTTTTGGACTATACCTGACCCTGCTATTCAGCACTTTGGCCACCCTCCCATCTTCTGCAGAGGGAGGTTCCCAGATCCCTGGCTACTGCTTTGGCTCCACCACTTCCAGTTTCCACTTCACATTTTCACAGTAGGATCAAAGGCAGTTGTAAACTGTTGGCAGATAGGAGATAAACAGCCAAATTTGTGTATTTTCAATACACAAATACAGGGACACGTAATAACAGATAGAGTGGGGTCCTCATCAGTTTCCCTTCTCGAGGTCCCACCAATGCACACTGCTAATTCCAGTTATAAGGGAGCAAAAAACCATGTGAAATCACTCTTGTTTTTTACCAGTAGAATTGTTAAATATCTCTTTTCAGTGATTGATTGCTGTTAGATGATTTTCATCATGCTATTTGCAAAGCTGCATCCCAGAGCAAAACTTTCTGGCAATTACAAAGCTCCTGAAAATGCCTGGTCAATTCAGTCAGTGAGTTAATCTCTCCCTGAGTGGCAGAGGTAAACTAGTCCCTGGCCTAGGATATTTTGCTCGCCCATGTTACGAGGTACATGTTTCCCTGTCAGTAAGCATACCTGCAAGCTCAGGTTCTCAGCCAGCTTCTGTGCACAGTGCAATACAGCTGAAGCTCTAGGCAAGCTTTATGTTAATAAGATCTTTCCTGACCCTTTTTGGTAGGTATTTTTCCTACTCCACCTGCAGGTCAGATTGGAAATGGCACTATACCAACGTGGACCTGAGTATTTTCAATAACCAGACATGGCTTCTGCAATAAAACTAGCTCCCCCGACATGGCCAGCATTCATGTTCCTGAAGGAAGGGAGGGTCCTACGTTGAAGCAAACACATATTTTTCCTTGATTTCAACATTCATGTAACGACAACAATGCAAAGTAATATATTTAGTCACGGAGAACTTTTTAAACAGATGTGTGCTCTCGTCCATTTATTTTGTTAGTTTATGATCAGTCAGCAGTCCTGATATGCTTTTGCCAGTCTAGTCCAGTTTTTTCCCGGGTTCCCTGTGTCCATTTGCATTTTATATATATTCTAGCTCACAAAACACAGTACAACAGCCCTACCGAAAAGGAAGTGGAAGACAGGTTGGAGTTCACACTGACTATATAATACTGATATTCCTGTAACTCAATCTTATTGTTCTCTGGCCTACATCAACAACTTTACCAGCAAGGCAATAGCTAGTGGCCTCTTTTTTTCTGAATGGAACCACCATTTTATTCTAGTTTTTAAAAACCTCTGATTTCAGATAGACTGAAACCACAAAGTCAAGCTCCTCTTGCATACTCAGAACTGGGCTGCAGTGTAGTCTGTGCTACTCTGAGCCTTGAGCTCAAGTAGCCTGAGCTTGTTTTCTCATATAAGTTTAATACAGACTAACAAAACAAACATTTCTGCAATCCTATCATCATGAATGGAATAGTATGGGAACATATTAATAGATAACAGTTCGCTAAGGTCCACCAAACCTACTGGATGGGAAATAAACTTAGGGAAAAAAGATCTTAACTGCTAGGCAATCCTACATAACAGTAGGATTTCCTTTCAGATGTTCTAGTTGTTCCACCAATGCTGCAAAATACTGTGTGTAGGCAGAAGCCTGAGTCTGCAAGGGAGTCATGTGTAAGGAGAGCCACGCAAAGCTCAATGACGTAACAAATACAAGATTCCACTAATGGCTTCACTTCCAGGGCAGCTGAAAGTGATTTACTCTTGGTTTTATCTGATTTCTCCTTCCTACCCTCTGTAAAGTCCACCAGCTGATCTGGCTGCAAAACACAGGATATTTTTATTTAAAGTCAAGAGCCCCCTGAGATTCCCAGGGTTAAGTACTTTGAAGTCCAAATGGGCAAGCTTACACCCTGTTCCTGAAGAAAATTATTTCCCTTCTCTGTCGGAATTTGTGACTGTTGTAGGTGTTTAAAGGCAGGCACTAGCAGGAGTACACTTGAAGGGAAAACGTGGCTTTGCTTTAGATATAGCACCTAAAAGAATCAGGTGAAAATTCTGTAATTCCAAACTCAGTTTGGAGTTCCTTGGGTGAGGAGAGGAAGAAAGTCCAGAAGAAATGCAAAAAATGGCTCATCCTTATCTTCCCATACTCTCCTTTGTCTCAGGTATATTTGGATGTGTTCCTTTAGTAAGGAAATTTCTTCCCTTGTTTAATGAGCTTTCAGTGTTGGATGATTAATAAGGAAAAACACAAGTAAATGTGTTATGATGCAATCTATTGTAAAATCCACGATTCAGAGCTATGGCAACCACTGATGAAATTAGTGTTGCTTTGCTATGATCCAAGTCTGTGCGTTATCATATATATATTTTTTTAATAAAAATGCCAATTGCCTTTACAATCCAGTGGAAGAGCTGAGGCTAGATCTATAGCCTAAGCTATATCTGAGCAGAATTCAGCCAAACTAGTTAACACACTTAACCAACACTTTAAGTCATTACAGGAGACATTTCACACTTTGTTCTTGCCACTAATGATTCTTAAACACATATTTTTTTCAGCATTGGGTGGTATGCTTGAAGATATATTTTTACAATTTTCCATTCTGTAGTTAGAAGTGCTGTAGTGCCATGGCTTTTCTGACAGATAACAGAAGTTACTCAAGGCTTGATAAGACTGACACTGGTTCGTCTTCTCACTGTCAGGGCTGGAAACATTGCCTAGATGGATTAGTGCAGGCATTTCCAAATTTTGTTCAGGTACTATCACTGGCAGCAATAGTTGCAGCTTCTGACACCAGGTCTCAACATAGGGATGACATTCAGCTTCCTGAGCAGAATTCATGGGGCACTTTGAAGAAGGCCATGCACCATAGTGCAGTCAATAGTGGTATAGTGGATCACAGTGTAAGAACCTCTGTGTTTGTGTAACTCAATAGCTATAGACATTGATGCAGTCAGGTCCTTTCTTTAAGCTCTATGAAATAGCAAGGGATCTCTCTGTAATATGGTTCTTGATGTCTTCCCAAGCTATTTTGCGTATATAATACTAGTCTGCAATAGCAACACAAAATCATTCCTGCAGTAGCAATCAGACCAATTTGGTCCACTTCAAGAGCTGGAAGTAACATGATCCATCCACGTGCTTTCTGCAGAAAGAGTGGATTCAGCTGAGTATTTGGAGAGTTTACATATAATGCCATGAGCAAACATACAGAACGGCACAATTTTCAGTTCAGCTTATGATCCTTAGGAAAGGCTATGGGGACCTTTGAGCCATTTTTTTTTGTTTGTTGCCAACATCAAGTGTATATAGAAGTTCTAAATATGACTAATGGGGAGAGGGAGTGATTTGGATCAGCTACTGATCTCACAGCACCCTGACGTATCATATGCTTAACTTTATAATTGCAATAGATTAAATAATAATCAAAACCCAGCTGGCATGCTAGTTGAATGCAAACCACATGGAGGGGACACATGATATATCTTCACATTCAGTGTCAGGTATACGCAATGCCACGTTCCACAAAATGCTGCCTTCTCCTCTTACATTTGCACCCACAGTCTCTATGTACTTGTGCTCATTCAAACAATACAATGGTAAGCGCACACGCGCGTGCACACACACCCCCACACCCCCACTCTAAATTAAGCAGCTAATGCTCTAAATTAAGCATCACCCCTTTGCTAGAATAACTGTGTTAGCCAGAAGTCTATTTTTCTCCAGTTCAGGCTGACACAGGTATGTCTGCAAAATTCTTCAGACAAATGCAGAAATGACCTCTTTGCAGGATTATGCGCTACATTTGCAAAACTGCTCTGAGCCCTGTTGACACAAGAATCCTTTGCTGCTGAAGGTTTTCTGCAGACCAGATGAAATTTCTGTAAGGTATTTATGAAGCATATGTGCAATTCTTTTCCCACACTCCCTTTTGCATTGTGATCTTCTGCACAAAAGAGCTTAATTTCTTCCCTGAATCAGGAGACTAGGAGACACAGGCATAAAAGCTTCATCTCCATTAGATGAAGAGACCAGTATAGTTACACTATCAACCCCCTTCAGATGTAGATAGCTGAGGGCATAATTTTAAGAACACTTTTAACACGGATTACTACTTTTGCTGGTAATACTTAATAAACAAAGAATTTTCTTTTCATGCTCTACCACAAATAGAACGAACTCTGGTTGCCAAAGGACAGTCACAAATTCACATATGTCCTCGGTTGCTGGGTTTGCAGACACTGCTTTGCACAGTTGAGAAATGCTTAAATTCACATGTAGCCTCACTTTTCCCTACTGGTGACACAGCTGAAGAGGCTCATGTGCTTTGTTTATTCCATCATCTGTTTGGAATAAGCTATATTTGGAAATGTATTGCTGATCCAGCCATGCACATGGCAGAATATAAATAACTCAACCTTTTTTTGTTATTTTAAAACTACCACATTTGATCAGTTGATGCTTTTCTGGGGCTTTTAGAGCACAAATGCAATAAAGAAATATTGCTGTTGCAGGGCTGGTTTGTTTTTTTGTTCTTTCTGTTGGTGGATGCCAGGCTCTCATGGAACCATAGTTTACTGTATAAATGCCTATCAGTCTTTCAGATGCACAGATTGTTATACCTTGCACCAGCATGCTTTTCACACAGAGTTAGATTAGACCTTTTGGCTGATAACATACCCATGCAGTGCCGTTATGTAGTGAAAGACCAGAGGTCTATTTGTCCAATTATATGCCATAAAAATATGAATCACAGATGGTTAACTAAAGGGGAACTTCGTCTTTTGCAACCATAGCATATTTTACTCTGTCTTTTTTTATGGTGTTCATTTATATTTCTTTATTAACTTGTACCATATTTTTTAAAAAAAGTCTTCAACTTCTATTACCGGCACTAAAAATAAAATACATACAGAGCCTTCATAAAAAAGAACTAGTTAAGACAGTTTTTCGTATTTTGGGGGTAGTGAAGAATGATGTTCTAGCTATCAGCACACCTGATGTATATTCATTGCAGAGAACAACTCTTTATTTGAATATAGTGGAGCAAAAAATGCCCCTTTATTAATCTGATGTACACTAAATAACTTTGCATTTCTTACATGGATGATAAATATTTGGCAGATAAATTTATAAACACTTCCACATTTTATAGATTTATACTGTACACAGTCATCCTACACAGCGCATGCCCTTTCACAAGTATATAGACAGCTTTCCTCAGGGGACTTAATTGAAACACTTGGTCAAATATCTTGGTAGTTGGCAATCCGACACAGAGAAGCATACTAGAAAGATGAGTTCACAATTGTACTGGCTGGACTTGAAATGGAAAATTCAGAAGTCCGAAAGGGAGAAATTTATCAATGCACACACACATGCAAGCACATATATACAACAGTGATGACTGTAACCCGCATTACCAGAAGATCACGCAGCAGTAAAAAAAGCAAACAAATCAAAAAACAGAGAGGTCAGGACCATTGCCAAGATCTTGTTGCAGATTAGTATATCTGAAAGTAAATATGTATAAATGGGAATTCAACTTCAAAATATCTCATTACTGTATATACAATATGTACATGTTTTCTCACATTAAGAAATAGAGAACATCTAGGATTTTTCTTGACAACAGATGCACACGAACACACCTGTGCTTTTGGACGCTAAAGACAGCTTGCCAAATTCTGCTCCCAGTTGGTTCAGACCAGTTAGCAATTTCAGTGGAAGTTTAGTGGGAGAAACTGGCAGCAGAATATAGCTCACAAAAAAAAACGAGGAAAGAACACCCATTTTCCTTCTGTTGCTTAGCGTTAGAAGATGCTAACTAGTTTTTAAGAAAATCAGTACCCTGACAATGCTGATAAATTACAGCGAAGCCAAGAGCTCTACTTTCAGTACCTAGTGTTTGATGCCTGATTTTTGCACATATTTATTTTGCTGCAAAGGAAACTGCCAACTTAAAAAAATCAGCTTACATACACTGAATTGTCACATATATTTGAGGCCAAGTACAAGACACAATTTAGTTGTTGCAATGTCATGCAGCCGAGGGCTATGCAGCACTTCTGGGGAATTTTGTAATTGTAATACAACATATTTTATAAAATAGCTAAAATAAGCTATCAGTTGATTCATTAGGCATGCAACATGAGATGCTATTACAAACTCAATTACTGGTTAGGAAACATGTTGCATTCTTAGGGAAATACCAGGCTAAAATTATTCATGTGAAAAAAAATAATAGGGGATAAATGAACATATTTCTCTCACCTCATAAATTCCAACCTGATAGTATACACAATCAAGTACATAACACACTCATTTTTAGAATGAGAAAAGTTAAGATCCTGATCCTGCAGACTACTCCGCTGATTTAAACGGGAATCAGCTAACACACACATCACTGCTTCCATGCAACAGTTCATAGGATCAAGGACTAAAACACTGGGAAGACAATAAACCCAACTGCTAGCAGCATGGTGTATTTGTTCTGCTCTTTATAAACAAGTTAGCTTTCCTGCAGCACTAGGTTCATACCTGCTCTCATTTTTGCTGCAAATGCAATTTCACTAGTGAAGTGCTGATGGAATCAGCAACCATACCAGGAAGGATCTGTGGCAGGAAGAAACAGGAAAGAGCTGTAAGGTTTACACAAAAAGGATAATGGGATTTTGTTTGTTTTTTGTAAGATTTCTCTCCAAATTTTAATATTCTCTTTTTCCTTCAAAACTATTGGTTTTAATCTATGTTTACAAATTTCCATATGGATAGTAATATCACCAACTGTTACTTTAAATCCAAATAGTAACTTTCTACTTAAAACTGTCCATTCATGATCACTACTAGAAACTGGATGCTACTCTATTACTCAATGAGTGCATGTTTTCCTTCTGAAAAGCGCCAGTACTTTCCAAAAATACTATTATATGAGCACCACTGCCCTTTTATACTCTCTTTCCAAAGTTTGGTTTAGACTGGTATTTAGTTTGTCTACTCACAGAACACAAACAAAAGTTGTTAGCAGCTTGGGTTTCTTTTAATTGTGGTTTTAATCTCACTATAAATGAGTTAGGTTTCCCATAGCAAATACACTTTGTTAATTCGCCTGAAAGGAATACACTCTTTTTTCTGATGATTCCTTAGTTCTGTGGCATGTGTGCATGCCCCCCACTGGAGGAAGCACACTGAAAAGAGTGAACGTCTTGAAATTAGGAAAGGAGAAACGCAATAAATGCCAGAGCTTTTGAAAGAACTCTCTCCAGCCTCACTGCTCTGTGTGAGTGTGTGTGTGTGCATGTGCTGCTATTTTAAGCCTGGATTTACTTGCATTATAGCTGGAATTACTTTATACAGCACTAATTACTGAAGTAGATCTTTGTGACTGTTAATCATTAATTGAAAGACACCCTGGCAATGGCTCTGTTTCAGGCTGGTCAAAGATTGCTGATAAGACGAGCAGTAAACAATTGTATAACCACATTACTAGAACGACAGAGCTATGTGTGCAGAAACAATGAAAAACATACAGTACAGAAAGAAGACACAGACATTTTCTCATACATTACACAGAAGCTAGCAAGTTGAGCTCCACATGGAACATCTTTAAGGACTTTTTCTGAGTAAGAAAAAAAGAACTTATAGGATTTTGAGTTGCTGAGAGTGCTGTGTCAAAGCTTTTCGGCTAGTCACTGGAACATGACTAGTGCCTCTATATGGCGAGCTGTTTTGCTGTTTGGCACAGTGTGGCTGGGGGAAGGGTACAGCTAAGTCAAAGCTTATTTTTCAGACCATTTCAGGAGTTCTCTTCCAATGATATAAAGGTAATGGCCAACTAAGATGAATTTTGGCATCACAACAATTTTTTGCATGAATAAGTAAATAATTTTGTAAAAGGAAATGAGCAGGATGATATTTGTATTCAAAGCGCAAATCAGGAAGTAACAACTAGTGACATCAAGAATGAGATCTACTTAAGATATAGGGTTCCTAAGTCTTATACCCACCTGTGTTATATATACTGGTATGGGGATGTGTGTGTGTGTGTGTATGTATTTATGTATATGCATGTATATTCATCCACATGCACATGTGTCTATATATACATCTCTCTCTTCACTTGCACCTGTATAATACCTCTTCTTTAAACTACAGTATTATATAGCTGCAGGTTAGGATTTAAAGAAAATGGCTCCCCAATTTAATAATAACTGAATCCTAGGCCTTGAAATCTTACTATTTATGGCTTGTATTTAATATGATTCCATTTTATAATTTTTTTCCCCACACTCCTCTTCCGAAGATCCACCTTTTAATTGGGCAAGATAGGTCTACCTGAACTTCACAAATAACTTCTACCACATTGCCAGCAGGGGACAGGCCTATATTTACAAGGCAGACATTAAGAGTACAGAAGATACGTTTTACGGGTTAGGAAACATGCCTGCTGTGTCATCAGAACAGCTAGGTCACAACTCTGGCTATAGGCAACAGGTGAAACTGGAACAACGTATAAGACATTGGACTCAGAGTATTACACTTGCAATGAGTTATGAGCGCTGCCCATTAGTAGCAAGTAGTTTAAACTTGCCTAGTCAGGACTACTGGCAAAAACCGACTGGCAGGTGTTGGATGTTCAAAAGTAGAAAGCAAAAGAGGAAGCAAAAAAGTAGATGCTTAAGATCCAAGAGAAACGAGCCTGGGTGGCTAGCTGCGGAGAGAGTGACGAGAACCAGCCTGCCAGCAACGTGGCGCTCTCCCTCGCAGCCTGCTGTGCCCAGCTGTAGCTCAGACAGAAGTGCTGGAGGCCAGTGTATCAGGCAAGACCTCTGGTATTTCCAGGACTCCCACAGACCCTCTGTTATGTGGCATTAAAATGTATAGCCATGAATATGCTGGGAGGGCAGGGACAATATTATTTTTTGTCAAATCATCCTCATTCAAAGACCTTGCAGACTTCTTTGCTCTCTGTGGTTGCTGAACTGTGCACTGGTTAGGAGTAAGCGATGTATTCTCGACCCTTCTCAGGTAGGGGAGATTATTAAAACTCCACACCCAGAAACCAATTACACCTGTATTTTTCCTTTTTTTTTTTTTCTCCTAATTTGTGTGTGTATAGTGGGAGGAGAACTGTCAATAATTGCTGCTATCATTTTACTCATTTTTAGTTAGAAAGGATGTCCTCCCTGGCCTAGAAAGCATGCTACATATTACTGGCTAGTATCTTTGGAGATAATTTGACCTATGGTCAAACAAGAAAAACCAGTCCAGTCTACTCTGCCTATTCCTATTCCTAACATGCTAAGTCACTGCATCAAAGAAAGGTCCTGAATGTGGATGAAGTTCTGTATAATAATTTTAGAATTAAGAGGAGAATTTAGAGTAGGATTAAATACTGAAGTATCCTTTTGCAGAAAGAAGTAGGTTATTCACTACTGCAACAAATACAAAGAATGCAAATAACAGTGATTCAAAAATATTTTGAATCACTTAATTGAAACTGTCAATTTAGAAGAAAACAACTGAGCTGTGATATAGAAAGCAACAGGCTGATTTCAGTATATGGACTGGCTGTAGACTGGATTAGAGTAGGTGAAGTTACAGAAGACCTGCAAGTAGCATTACAAATTGGTGCTTCGTATTTAATTCAGGTTCTGATATGAGTTCCAGACTCGTTGGTTAATAAGTCTCTGCTAACTCCACATCACTGCACGAGCCCTGTCTTGCCTCCAATCATGCGAAAGTCTCTCTCTTCAGGCTGTGTTTCCTGAACTAACAGCACTGCAACATACTAATTCAGGCAAGTGCTTACAGTGAGGTTATTGAATAGGAAGGCAGGAAATGTAGAGGAAAAGCAGCCTCTCAGACTTGTTTTCTTCTGGAATATGATTATGGAATGTGTGCTTTCCTTCAAGACTCTGGAGGAAGTGGAGCAACTCTTTTTTCACTTCTTGCGTCGCGTCTTTGACCCTAAGTGCAAACATTCATCTTTAACCTTGCGACTGAAATTTCAATTGCATTTCCAGGTTAATATTAAACAGATAGCATGGCATGCAGGTTGTATTCACTTGATATTACCTTGTTTGGGTCAAGAGGTCTGACCAGATGTAAACATCTCTCTCTGACTAATGAAGATGATTTTAAAACTCACTATGGGGAAGAGGACTGAAGCCCAGCTCACAGAGGCTATCCGTAGCCCTGTTTCACCGCTAAAAACCAGAACGAGTGGATGTGCCTCAAGAGGAGGCTCAGGCAGTTACATGAAGCTGAGGTTCCAGAGTGGCAGAAAAAGAAAATGAGAAGAGATTATAACATTTCCTCCAAATGGAGCTGTGCTAGATGCACAGACAAGAAGATTCCTCCCTGTTTCCAGTCACCACACAGCAGCAGCTGACGGATCCAAAGAAGGGTCGTTCTGTTAGGGGGCTTCTCCTTGTATTAGTTCAGCCTTCTGGCTATGAAACGAAACATGGACTCTGGCTGCTTCACAAGAGGGAGTTTTTAGTTTGTTTTCTGCCTTGGTTTACAAAAGGATGACCTAACTGCAAAAGGTAAGTGGTAAACCTTGTTACCGAATTTTACTATGAAGTCAGAAGCAACTGAGAGCATGACGAGTGAGTTGTAACTGTCTTTAAAAGTGGACCCCTGGTAAGAAAAGCAATGTGGGATGAATGAATGAAAGGTAAGCATGAAGAGAAAGACAGCGGAGCTTGAGTTAGCAGTCTTATGCTGTCCCACCTTCCTAAGACAATAAGCAAATAGGAGGCTCCTGGAGCCATCAGGAAGGAGGGCTAACAACTTTTTCGTCTGTGGCTAAGTGTTGCAGTATACAGCTCTGGAAGGGCACTGACTGAAATCAGGCATAGAGGGAGAAGGCTTCCCAACATGTCATTGATTAGCAATCCACTTCAGCACTCCTGAAACCATGAACACGTAGTCCTGATTCGCTTGCTAGCGGTCCCCGCTCAGCGATAAGCGCAAGGCATACCAAATATTGTAGTGCATGCTTCAAAGAGACAGGGTACTAACAAGAATATAGCCAACTGGGTTAAAATGTCTGAACACAGTGAACAAGATGCTTTGAAGAAATGAGGGTCTGTTAAGCCAAGCTCTACTACTCAGCAATCTATCATGAATAAAACTAATGAAAATAAAATTTCTTTGGCAAAAATCGAAACGTTCTGCTGAGAGTTTTCAAATTTTAAAATATTTGACCAGCCGATTAATACTATAATAAATGCTGTTAGTCTTCTGTCTCTTCAGGGGCCACTTTACTTTGCATCACTGTTGCCACTGTGGTGAGCCTATAAGCTTTACAGCAGAAGGCCACTAGACCCTGCATCTTCCTTCAATTTAGACTGAAAGAAGTTTCCAACTAGTAGTCACTCAGTTCAGTGACCCCAACAGAAATAGGAAGTTCTGATTATATGTGTTTGACAGCTCTGATATACAAACACAATCAGGTTTGGTTCTCTGTGTGTATACAATGTAGTTATGTTGCCTTATATAGCAGTACATGGCTTTCTCTTTTGAAGGTATGTGCAAATGACCTGTATATCATAGGGATATCAGGGATCTAAACAGGCCACTAAGTGACCCTTTGTGTGAAATATAAATGAATAGAGATAGAAAGGAAGTGAAATTCCTGTTGTCCAGCATTTATTACCTGAGATTGCTTTGGAAGCTAGGAAAAAAAAAAAGACACATATTCACTAGAGACCAGCCAAACTGCTTTTCCTTATAACCTAAGTAACACTCGGGCTCAGATCTCCACAGATTAACTGTGGATTGTAACCACGTATTCCTAGCCTGAAAGTACATTCACTCCTTTTCTCTTTATGGGATACATCTTTACTGCACTCGGGCCCAAACTACTCGATTGTCCAAACAGCTTTCATGCTGGCTCACACACTAGCTCAAACCTGTTGAGCCAACCGGCTCACCAGCTAGGGGAAATTCTAGCCTTAGGTTTTGTTTAATATGTTAGAAATGTTCAAGGATTTTTTCTCTTTGTTCTTCTCTTCTGTTTACTTTTCTCCTCTTTCCCACCTGCTATTCTCCTTTCTTCCTTTATTACTTTTCCTGTCTTGGAGCACTCACTCTAATCATGGACCAAGCACAGTCCATGTTGTTCAGCATTTTGTTTGTCTTTACTGCTCCCTGCTGTTGCTATATTCCAAGCACGGGCTCTCATGCCGCTAGCTTCACTATATCCAGACTTAACCATATACTTATGATGTGGCCAGGATTTAGTATAAGAACTAGTACTGAAATCAGCATAATTTTACATGGAGCAAGATTTTAGCATATTAATCCTGAAGTAGAGCCTTCAAAAATTGAACCTTATTTTCCTGTGCCCCATTGCCTCCACACTGGTCAAACGGCATGATGTATTGGATCTGGCTGCTCTTCAGTATTACATACAGAGGTGGACAGAACATACTACTTCAAGTGGACAGTGCACAGCATGACAACATAATTTTCCATTGCGTTGATGTTCACTCCAAACATGTACAGAGGCTTCAGATTTCAAAATAAGATGTGCAGAAGTACAAGCAGGTGGACACATGCTACTAATGAATGGCACAGAGAGGCAGGGCCAAAGGCAAATATAATTCTCATTGGGCAAAACAGCCTTGAAATAATATTAGGACTGTGACAAGTGGACAAAAGCCACAGATGCAAAACTAAGTATGGCATTTTCTTCTGAACTTGGAACTTGGTGAAAAATAATTCTTTCTCTCTTCTTCTTTTGAATATAGTTTGGAAATTTAAAAGATATGTTTAAATCAGATTTAAATATAAAATATCTTATCTCAAAAATTTGGACTGCATATTGTAAAATAAGCATACTTCCTAAACTTTGTTTCTTCCTATATCACATTTAAATTATCAACATGAAAGCATGCTCACTAATTTTCAGTACTGGTGCTTCTTAACTTAACTACCTTTCTCATTTGTTAATATCAGAAAAACACTTTCTTGGCTAGTATTTTGATGCTACAGTTTAGCATTTGTTCATAACTGAAATTTAACTTCTAGACTCAATACATTAAAATAGTTAACTTTACATGTAATGAATGAATGGTCTTCTTATGTGGCCTGTCTTTTTCTGACTCTTTTAGTAAGACTGTGATGATGACTCACACAGAATGCAGTAACAGATATTACTACGCAATAGTAAGTAATCCTCATATACGAGAAAGAAAGAAACATTCAAGCAATTCATGCATATATGTTACTATATGATGACCTTACCTGAAAGGCTAATTTCTTTGGCAATGATTCAGCCACCTGACAAAAGTTGTCAGGCATAATTTTAAAAAATACTGATAAATTTTCCCTTCTGTTTTATACTACATTTGTTCTTTGAAACTTGAAACTGCAGACAGTTCATCAGCTGATACAAATTTTTTTAGCTCCACTGAAGGCAGTGACAGTTCCTGCCATCAGAGGATCTGCCCCTTCTTTCTGCTAATTTTATAGGCATATCTATATTTAATTTTTAACGCTAACATTTTGAAGCAATCCAGTACTCTTTCGGAGGCCAGTAGGACTAGTAGGGAACTATTTGTTATAATCCAGAACGGTTCACATCATATGGCTTGGAAGGGATATATACACGACCACTCCCTACAGCCTTGGCATGGCCAATTTCTTAACGGCCTTCTTGAGATATATGAAAGTGTTAAATAGTGAGCTATCTCGAGAACCATTACAAATCAGTGGAGTAAATGATCATGTGATGAAGTGTATAACGTGTGAAAATTATTAAGGTGTTTTTATTATTGCTTTTCTTTGTTTTGCTATTGTTTTCAAAAAAACCAATACATTTGTTTTGAGAGTTTTTAATTAAATCATACTGTATGTTGAAGCTTTCACCTAACTACATTAAGTAGGTGGCACAATATTACCTCATATTTGTATAACCATTTTATGACGAATTAAAAGGATAAATAGCAAAAGCACTTTTCTGAAAGCATCTTAGTTTTCATACAGTTCACTGGCCTGACTCTCTGTTTATTCATACTTACAATAACATAAATATTGGTTTTCAGAGAATCACTTCTGGAGAAAGACAAATTCACTGTTTTAAAGTGACAAAAATATTGCAGATGCCCACAAGCTAGTAGAAAACAAATATTTTCTGGAGGACCAGTGGCAAAAAGTGAAAGTGCTTATTCTATTATTCTTTTTTGCTCACCATTATGAGCTTTGTTCTTCCCTGTAGTAGCTGTTACCCTCTCCTCAGCAAATATGGGGTGCAGCTAATGGTCTTTACTCTAGATCAAATCTACATAAAATGGTTTCCCAAGAAACAGGTACTGCCACTGCTAAGGCCTGCCTCTGCCTCTTTCTGAGAATGCAGGAAGTTTCTACCATTTAAATATAGTCACCCAATACTGATGCAGTCAAAACAGTTTCCTGATAATGCTGCATGCATTGATACATGTAAGATTAACTTTTTCTGCACTAATAATGGTAAGTAATTGACTTGCAGGTCTGTATTGTTACAGAAGCTCACAATGCCATGGCCAAATTTAGCACATATATTTAAATAATATGACTGATTGCACTTTAAATATCTAATTATGGCATGATTTTCATCTTCCTGAACATGTCTCTGAAAATGTTTAAGAGGTAGCTTTGCAGTTTGAAGTTAAGTTGTTTTAGATAGCAAAGTATGCAAACAAAAAAAAAAAGAAATTTAGAAATTTAAAACTTTCATATACAAGTTTCTAAATCTCTGCCACTCCATAGTATCTCATTGTGTGTTTGATTTCCGCCATCTGAGCACCCTGCTAAGTGTTGAGAATCTGAAGCCTTTGCACCATCAGTCAGGAGAGTTGACATTTGTACAAAGAAGGAAATAAATAATAAAATGGCTTTTTCCAGTTACATCAACACCTGGGTTCTTGTGTCAGGAAGCCGAAGTCCTACCAGACCTCCACATACTAGAACAGTAGAAGCAAGGAGAATAGGGATTGCTTTGGTTATACCAACAAGGGAACCAAATATTAAGTTTCCAAGTACAGCTGCTGCTTTGCATAGTGCATTCAAAAAGCCAAAGCCTGTTGCCCTAGAAGAGAAAACAGAATAAAGTTAAAAATGGGTGAAATGGTAAAGCCTTTGAGACATATACTCAGCGGGAATAAATCCCCAGTATCTTAAATAGAATTTATGCCAACAAAGATTCTGCCTGCTGGCTTTTTAAAGTGAAATCAAAGCTCAACTGTTATAGCATTTTATTGAGGCAAATCCATTCTGCTCCATCAGGGATCAAAACGTAAAATGAATGACTGAAAAAGTACCTTTGCACCTCTACACAAGAACAAAGGATTTGCAAATGGAAATTCAGTAACAATGCTGGATTGGGAGTCAGGAGATGGGGAAGATTTCGAGTGCTACATGGTGATTTGGGAAGTCATCAGAGTAAGAGGATGATTATCCTGGAGTACTGAAAAGGAAAGCATTTCCCACAGATGATATACATGGTCAAATAGCACTTTCTCAAAGGGCTAATGAGACCTCTAATAATAGTAAATGACTATCTCTTAGGGGTAAAGAGACCCCTAACATAACACACAACACATAACAAAAATCAACTTGGGCAGAAGAGGTATCTGAGAAACTCTAGAGAAAAGGGAAGGAAAATGGACTGCCAACAGAAAGGATGACTCGGGCAATTTAGAGGAGCTTTCGCTTCGTATAGGTGTGATTTTATTAATATTTGGTAACTAAACCAAGAGTCACTGATCTGCATAGTTTTGGAAACAACAATATGCAGATATACTATGCAAACTGCTATCATTTAAAAAAAATATATTTTGACACAACTGCGTGATTCATAGTTTCAGGAATAACCTTGCACAAAATGTCCCAACAAAAACATCTCTACGATAGTAGAATCACATTCCTCAAATCTCTAAGAAGCAAAAAAGAGAAAGACTATTCGGAGCTCAAACTGTGCTCACTGGGATAAAATAATAAGAATCAGGAGGATGATAACTTTCTTCAGAACAAAATGTTTCTTTCTTGTTAATATTACGTAGGATTGCCATCAGAAGGAAAAGTCTCCAGCCTAAACACCAGGGATTAACAGAAATACTAATGGATTGACCGACTAAAAAGAGTCTTAGTGATCAAACTGAGGCTGACTACAAGGAAGAGGAAGAAGTCCTGTGCTCAGACAAGCCTGAATTTCTAGGAAGTAAGTCTAGGAGATCCTTAAAAGCACCCCAGACAGATCTCAAAGTAAGCAGGCTTGGTTCTTACTGAGAGCAGGGATATAAACTGTCTCTGTTCCTTCCAGCACTGGACTCTCATTACGGAAAGGCAAACCATGGTATCAGAGGAGACAAAGTCCTCTCCCTCAAGCCACAGATGGACATGGCCACAGCCCAGAGTGTCATTAGTTCACCAACTCTGCTCTTTTGCAAAGTTGGTCACTGGATCTCAATAGTTTTGATCAGTCAGGCCCTTCAGTGTCCTACCTCCAAGTCTCATGCTGGGGGAGAGGTAAAAGTTTCTGTCTAGTTCACCAGGATAAAGGTTTTTTCAGCACTATTCACGTCCTCACAAGCTGTGCTTTAAACTGTCCTTCAGAATTATATCAGTCCTGATGTACTTGAGGACACTGTTCCAAAAGAATGATGATGGTAGATCTGGACCCTGCTGGTATACTTCAGCATGACTCTAGTTTGCTCTAAGAAGCTAAACTCAATGGACTTTTTTAGTTAATCAACAGAGTCAACTTCAGAATCTGACTAAGATTCAGAATGTTTGCAGAACAGAATTAAAACATGAAAAAGATTGGTTAATATATCTTCAAAAAGCTAACATTTTTTCAGCTAACATTAAGTATTAGTTTGTCTGTGGTTGCAGACCAAAGTCGACCCTCTTCTAAACCATTTCTTAAGGAATTAAAATCATAAAAGTCAGTGCTTACGCTTCCAGTGTTAGCTCTGAGTGCTATATGCCTTTTCTGACCTCAAGAGAACATACAAGTTAGTTTCTTTTGCTGTGTAATTATAATCATATTTTATTCATTAGGCCTTTGGCCATATGTCTCTTGAAGCAGACAGCAGTGTTTTGTGACTCCCTTGGTCTCTTTAAAATAGCTGAGATTTAGCAAAGTAACATTTATTTTGCCTGAAGTAATCATAATTCCTCTTTGTGCAAAACATGGTACCCCTTAACATATTGCATGATTAGAAATATCCATGATATCTGCAGAAAGAGGGATAGTCCTTTGGACAGCAGAGCAGAAACTATCCAGAAACCCTGGTTGAAACTGGTTGAAAAAGCAAGCAGAAGACGCTCAGATATGCCTCCTGAATGGTTAAAGCCCTTACTAGTTCAATTAAACCTGCCGTCCTTACCCAATACTTACTATCAACAAATCTAAACGCGCACATCCTGGAGGTGACGGTCTTCAAAGTGACATGATCTGCTGCTGGACAGAAGGAACAATGCAGACCCATGAGGGCTGCCTGAGAGCCCACTGCTGAGAGCAGCAGACAAGGCAACTTTGAAAGTATTGCTTTGTGAAGCTTTCTGACAGAAACACTTGTGGCAATTCCTTGAAAATGTCCTCCTCAGAGGAAGAATGAGCAAGTTTTAGGAAGACTTCTGGAGAAATCAGTCCAAAGGAGGAATGAGAGACGGGCTGAAAGAAGCGGTGAAGAGCAACCCTAACGGAGTAGTCCTTCAAAGCCCATGAAAGAATAAGATCAAACCTCTACCACAGAAACATCTGCACTATAAGGGCAGATAAAGCCGAGCACCGGAAGAGTGTCTGAAGGAAGCTGAGCAGAATGGGCAGAAGCTACTGACAGTGAAGGAACTGCAGATTGACGTATCTCCTAGGGTGAACCTGATAGTGGAGATATGGAGGAGGATTAGGAAGAGGAAAGACTGGGGTGAGATATACTTCATCACATACAGATAGGAAAAGGTTAAAGATAGCTCAGCCTGGAAAACAGAATTTGTCTGATGGGGTAATAACAGGCTGCAACTGTTTTGAACAAGTCCAGGGAAGAAGGGGATGAAATGAGTCAGAGCTGCTCCTATTTTGGCCTTGTTTGTGCACAGAAGATATTTCTAAAGTTATAGAGGTGACTGGCTGTGATCAGTGTCTGCAGGTGTAAATACGATTTCTTTGGCTCTCAGTACGGAGGTGAGACCAAACTTGTCCTTAATAACAGTTAAAGGAAAATAATAACATTCACATAGAAAAAATGGACACTTAGCCATCAACAGCCTCAATATATTCAGAGTGTTATGAGAACTAGCAAAAGAATATATACATCTAGCTAATATAAATTTGGACAGAGATATGGGCACGAAATATTTGGAAAGGCACCAGTACAGAACATATGGCTAAGCTTTACTTATGCTCAGTGCTGTTTTATATTCCCTTATAAAGGAAAGTTGTTTCACAGCTGCCATTTGCTTGCATCACTTAGTTATAACATGCGTCTGAATACAATTTTCTGAACAATTTGGACCATTTATTTTCAAGTGCTGGGCTCTACAGATAGCATATTCAGGGCTGCCACTATAATCTAGAACTATTATCAGTTCTATATCCAAGACTGCCATATTAAAGGAAGAAGGTAATTTTGTAATACAAAATATTGAATTTTACAATATTTTGTATTATATTAAATATTTTGTATTTATATCAATTTTGTACTTGTTATTTTGTATAAGTTTGTATTAATTTTGTATTTGTATAATTTGTATAAAGTTGTATAAATTGTATAAATTAAATTGTATTTGCGTAAATATATGTATTTGCATAAATATGTGTATTTTTAATACATTCTGTATAATTATAATTCAGTTATACTTTTGTTTTTTGTATTTTTGTATAAATTTGTATAAATTCGTATAAATTTGTATAAATTTGTATAAATTCGTATTTTGTATAAATTTGTATAAATTTTGTATAAATTTTGTATAAATTCTGTGGTTTTGTATTAAATATTTTGTATTGGAATTTCTATAATACTGTATAATATTTGTAATACAAATACAATTTGTAATAAAAGGTAAATTTGTAATATTATAATACAACATTTCTTATATCTGAGCAAAAATAAAGCAGTTTGTTGGCACTGAAAATCCAGTTCTGCTTTGTAAATCTAACTTACTCAGTTTTTCCAACTGTAAGAGGTTGTCATTAGTCTAACCTCATTAATATTAACAAATTGCCATGAAAAGAGCAAGATAAAGTAAGCCTATTTTTATTGGCTTGGCTGTTCTGATGACATAAAATGAACAACCCAGCAGCAATTCAATCTTTTGATCTTTAAGCATCTTCCAGGCATGTCTTTTTGCCTAAAATATATAACGCGCACATCAATTTGCCTGCTCACATCCACTGTGACAGAAACAGTAAGATTTTTTTATAGGCTTAAGTAAAATGTCTAATTATACAGCTGTTGCTACCTGTACCTCGAAAGCAGTATCACTGTTCAACATTCTCCTGTTATATCCTTCAATTCTAATACTGTGTTTGAATGTGAATTTGTGGTGCACTCAGAACAAAGTCATTGAGCAAGCTGTTGAGGGATAGGGATGGTAAATTCAGAACTTATTGGTTTAATAAACAAACATCTTTCTTAAAAAGTGCTTGTGACTCAAATCAGCTAAAATCTGTATTAATTCATCCCTTCATAGTACATTCTACTGAATTCAGAGGAGTAAAAAAAGCCATGCAACATACATACTGCAATACACAAGTCTTCTCCTGCAACATTAATACAAACTTGCTATACTGTTTCAGGAAGGTGCTGGGGTATACAGAAAGTCTGCAAATGATCAAAGATATTGCTGTGATGTGTCATCTCAGCATCCTGAATGAACTAAGTGAAGAAATTCAAAAGCCTAAAGTCATTACTAAATATACCAGTCTCCGTTATGTTGATCAGTTACTGGGCAAAGCACCGGCACAAAAACCTATTTCTGAGTCCATAATAATCCTCATTATTGGCCAAGGGACTTCAGTAGCGAGAATCCTTTGCCCAGTTAGAAGATGTCAATAAATCCCCCAAGTATATCAGTAAGACTCTGCTAGTGCATCAATGTGGACTTGCTTTAAAAAAAAGTTACAGATTTCTGTAATGCGAGGATAACAACGCAAAAGTTCTATGAGAGTGTCAGACCTGCAAGAAAGCTGGATGCTAGGAAAAAAGCAATTTCTCCAAATGTATTTTACTTCAGGGGCTGGGAAAGCTGTGACCAAGGAAAGCAGCTGGCTTCCTTTCACCCAAGCCCCACATAACAAATGGCAAGAATCCAAAACAGTTAAAAACAGAGGGATTATCCAACTATTTAGATTAAAAGAGCTTGTTTCCCAGTTGCCACGTATGCTGCTTCTTAGACCAGGTGCTTATATACCTAAATAAAATACTTTGGCCCCACTTTTCCACTGCTTATAGTCAGAACACTTAACAACTGCATTGTCCTACAAGGGCCTTTGGATTGCTCCTGAATGTGTAGCACAGATATTTGATGACCTTCGTGGCAGAGCTAGTGCTGAACCTATCCAACACTTTACAAAAGACTCTGAATATCATTTTCATGCATGTTGATAACATTGAAACGCTATGAAAACCATGAGTTTTCTGAATGTGCTGGGCAGTTTTCTGAAGTCCACACATTTTCAGATGATAGACTGGCCAGTTACAGCCTTCACTGTGCAAGTAAAACCACAGACTTTGCCTTTTTGCCTTGGACTACTAATCCATTAAGTTTGGTTGTGAATCCCTCAAAATCAATGATTCTAACATCCTGTATGTAAGTATAGAACTGGAGACAAACTAGAAAAAAACAGTCAAAGAATAAGAAAGGCCTGCTTTCTCATATCTTTGCCTTGATGGAAGAGAAGAATTAAGTCATTTTGACAAATATGCTCACAAAGAGAACAAAACAGTTAAAAATCCAAAACCTTTAAGCCTTTTTTATTTCATAATCCCTGAAAAAATATTTCACATGAGTTTATTTGATGCCTTCCGCAAGACAAGACTGGTTCAAGGCATCCAAGGTAAAAGATAAGGATTTCATTTCAAATTAATCCTATGTGGTTCCATATTTACAAGAAATCAGTGGAACAAAAATAAGATAGTAAAGAAGGACTTCAGAGTAACACTGTTCAGAATTTTTCCACAGAAATACGGTCTTGCCAAAAATAAATAAGTATCTAAGATGATGAATGCTACCACAGTGAGGGAGAAGAGGGACTCTAGAGCAATCCCAGGGTCTTTGAATTTTCAAAAGCCTCCAGATATTTTGGTGGTAAGTGTAAAATATACATAGGAAATAAAGAATATCTGCCTAATGTTCTTTGAGTTGTTAGGAGACTTTAGTGTGACTGGGTAAGAAATCAAAATCTCTAGTAGCTAAACAGTAAACTATTTTCAGTTCAGTGAACAAGGTAATGGTCATTATTCACAATGCCTGCTCTGCTGGGAAAGAAGAAAGAAACTGCATAGCTGAAGAGTTTCATGTCTTAAAAACACCAATATGAATCACAGCAAAGTGCAGCTGAACCACATCCACAGGATGGCAGCAGAAAATAGCAGTCAGGAAGTGCACTGTAAGTTGATGACTTTGCTATTACAACCGAAAAGAACAGAAAATTTCTCTTCTGACAGCCACAGCAATAAAATGTTGGACTTACGATATCCTGTGAATAATGGTTATGAATCTGGCTGGAGATTCTCAAGGCTCAAGAAGTGAAGCAAAAGATAAATATATAATAAACTGAAGACAGGTGACTTATTTCCTAATTATGACTAAACCCTTATGAAGTTCTTTCAGAGATATTAAAAAAAGGCAGAACGGGTTTTCATTTCAGACTTCATTTTATAGCACACCTTGAATTCTAAATATTCCCGGCCAAGATTCAAAAGCAGATGTCTGGCAGTCCTAGTAAAACTGATGAATTGTTGGTTACTTGATGCAATCTGACCTTGATTTACTCTGCAGGAAATAGAAGGAGGTGACTTATTGTATTCCAGTATCCGTTTAGGTTTGGCTTACTTGTTGTGCCCACTCCTTAACAAGTCCTGACTTACAATCTTGGTGCTTCCCAAGCTAGTTCACAAGACAACATTTATCATTCATGTGAGTGCAACGACTGTGTTTCAAAGTCATTAAAATCTCCCTAAATGTTATTTCTTTGGAGAGCTTTAACTCTCTTCCATTCATATTTGTACTACAGGCAGACCTAGGCAATTGTGCAATGTTATTCAAGCCCCTTGGGCACACACATTACAACACAATCTATAATTACTTCATCACACGGCATTTTTTTCCACATCATTGTGCCAGTGCACAGAACAAAGGCAGCTTGAGGGATAAAAGTTATATAGTGAAGGAAACTTGCTTTGCCTCATCTGTTGCAGAAGTTGGAAGGTGCACTGTCATTGGGGTTGGGGACTGCACGATGAGAAAGCAGAGGCTCATGGTTAAGGTAGTTGAACGCTGTCAAGAGAAATGAATAATCTCTGCCCCGTCACAGAATATCTGTATGATGCTAGGCAAGTCATTTAAGCCAAATTAAGTGTTCATTAAGTATGTGTTTCACATTTTCTGGGTGCTCAGCTTAGCACTTTCAGATTTGAGTTGCTGAAGGGCAGAGCACTCATAGCTACAGTGGAAGTTATACTTTCAGCCCATTTCCTCCTGTAAAATGCTCAGTAGCTGAAACCCAGGCCCCATATCTGCCAAATCAGGCACCTAAAGTCATTTTTAACAATATTATCTTTCTCCTCTGTGCCTCAAGTTCTACCTCACCTCATTCAAGGCAGTGTTCAGAAAATACACTAGGTTTATGAAAGAGTAAGAAATCACTCTAGGAGCATCCAAAAATGCTTATGAGAAGTTTAACAACTCTCCTATAAAGCAGAGCTTCCATAGCTATTGAACAGTTTAGCTTGGCTGTCCAGTTGGTCATGACTGACCAAAGACTTTTCAGAAGCTGCTGAGCAATCCAGAATAACACAGGCCATGAAGGAAATGAGTGAAAAGATGAGGTAAAACAACTGCTTTATACTGCAGAGCTGGATTAACTTTCTTGTTTATTAGAAATTAGCTAATTCACAGCTTATCATTACTGGTGTCCTTTAAAGTTCGTGCTTTGAAAAGTAAAAATAAATTAATATTATGAAACGATTTTTCATTACCTCTGTGTGGGTCATCTGGAAAAGATAAACCTCCCTATGACTAGGATTTGTAATACACCTTCTATCTTTTAACATAACTTCTTCATCTACCTGAAAAACACTTGACATCTCACAGTCTCTAACATCTTATTTTAGCAGTTGCGCATATCTACGGAAGTTTTATAAAGAATATCCAGACAAAAGCTATGTTACAATGGCATAAAATTTGAAAGTACTTATCAGGAATTTAGGACTAACTACTTAATTACCTCAAACCCGGGCACTAAATTGTAAATTAAACCATAAATTCATTGATAAGTTTGAAAGCATACAGAATCCCAATCTAGGAAGATTCTGAAACAACCTTAACTCTGCCCTATGGGTAGATGAAAAGAAAAATGAAATGTGTCCTGCGTATCATATACACTGAAAGCTTCCAAACTGCTCACCACACCCCTACCTGGCAGAAAGCCAACATGGTCTTTCATAAATGAGCTGGAGTACAATTTATGAAACACCTTTTGTATTACCCTGCATGACACTGACAAATCCCCAGCAGTTTGGCAACTGGCTAGTTTCCAAGAGGAGTCATGCTGGAAGAAAAGGAGGTGTTGCCACCTCCTGTCTCTCATACATGTGAGCATTTCGCTAGCCTCCTTCCACACTCTCTTCTCCCAGCCCCACCTCCAGCTGCCCTTTGCTGCTGCTTTCTAGTCATTGCACTAGCTGGGAGCAAGGAAAGAGTACAGAGCAGAGTAGTAAAACAGTGATACAGTGAACAAAATGGTTGCATCTAGACTGACTTTTAAGGGAAAAGTGGAAGCCACTTTCAGGACCACATTCACTGTCGATTCAGCCAGCAAGTCTGAAAGTGCATTTTTAAAGCAAAAGCCAAGCACATCCTCTTGAGTGTGCAGGACCCTGTATGCGTAACAGATCAGGCAGCTCCGTGCACCACATACGCCTGGAAAGGCTGCCTGGTCCTGGGGCCACCTGCAACACCTGGAAATTCCTGGTAAACTGTGACAAGTCACACTAGGTAATGAAGATCAAAGTAGTCTTAGAAGGGCAGATAGGATCATTAGAGGTGCGTAATGGAGGCCGTTAAAACCGCAGCCAGCCTGGATAAAAAATATCAGAGAAAGAACTGTGGAAAACAGGCTCTGAGTCCCTGCAGTTTTATGAAACACAGGGACAGCCTTGCCCCAGTCTAAAAAGCTAGGAAGAGACTTCCAAAACTTCTCATTTCCTTACAACCCAGCAGACAAAAAAAAAGGTAATGGAGGGACCAGAATTGTGGGGAAAAATCTCACCTTCACTATATATCAGCAATGCCTTTTCTGAGACAGGTAGATTGGCCTATTAGCCTTTTAATACGGATAATATAAAATGATATATTTTCTATGTATGTGAGTTGTTTCAAAAAAAATCCCACATCTGGAAGTAAATATTTACAGCGGGATTTCATACAGCTATTATTGCATGCATAAACTTTTAAAAAAGAAAATGGGGAAAAACTTTGCTCCAATCTCAACGCTAGCGGAACCTTCTATACAACAATTATTAGCTCCAAACACAGATGCCCTAGAAGAGGTATCAGTGAGGTTCTTTTTATCATTCCTAGCAATTATGATTATGTTTTCTTCCTTTAAAATAAATGGGTTTTACTACAATTATTTTTCTCTATTTCCTTTTAAGAAAATATTTATACCTATTACATTCATGAATGCCAAGAAAATATCTATTTATAAAGGCTGTTTATTAAAATTGTACCATAAAGCTTGGCTGATGGAATAATTATCACCAGAAGAGAAATTTCCTGAGGTGTAATAAAAACAGAAGTCTAGAAAAACTTAGTGCTTTGCATTCATGAGTAGCACAGTACGGCTATTTGGACATAATCACAACAATAGAGATTAATTTCTTGTGTAAAGAAGCATAAATTAAAATAAAATACCAATGAAAAGAAAACAGAGGTGAATATTCAACTCAGTCTACAGTCTCCTTTCTCCTAACGAACACCTCTACAGCCAGATGCATCTTGTGTCCCAAAAGAGAACTGCCAGCAAGGCATTAAGCATTCATAAACTTCTGGATTTTTTTTTCCACTGTGTTTGAAACCTTTACTGAATGACATAACAAATAGTATTGTGATAAGAGAACAGACACTCCACATATTGGCAGGAATCTGTGCAAGCTTGCATATAACTTATTTTTTAAGGAGAAAAAAAAGAAAAAATATCCCAGTCTATTCAGTAAAATGAGACTTTTATGTTTTTACCCTTGACATATTACAGTGTATGATTGTACAAGTCTGTTCTTCCTTCAGTCCCTTCAATGTCAGCAGATCAACATTAAAGAGTATCCTATACCTCAACACTAAAGGAAAAATTCCCTTCTAGCAGCAGTGCTTGCAGGACATGACAACTGTCCTTAGTCCTTTCTCCATGAGCCTTAAGGGTCGGAGGTAAGTGCCCTAGACATTCTTGTATGTGATTAATGATGAGAACGTACAGACTGCTATTGACCTTGCCTACAAATCCTTAGCATGCAGATTAACACCTCAGCATGGCTTAAACTCACAGTCTTTTGCAGAAGATGCTGTTCAGCTCCAGCCTGTAATTTTTATTATCATCCCCACACCATTTCATAATCAACAGACTAATGCAGCAATATTGCTATTTTGGACCAAATGCTGACTTCATAGCTAGCTGCACTAGGGGAAACCCAGAGTGGTACCATTAATGTTTTCAGAAATACTATTGATAAGCAGTATTTTAAACAAAAGTAGCAGTCACACCTTCACATTTCACATGAAACTACATTTATAGTATTTTCCTGACGAGGTGATATTTGATGCAAAATATCAAATAGCTCAAAAAATCTTCTTTTTCCCTTGCTATTCATAAGACAAACTGTGTTTGGCCAACTCAAAATAGCAACACTGCTGTAAAGCTCATATTTAACCATTTCTGCATACCATTTCTGTTGGTACATAGAGATGGACCCAGCAAGGTTAACAAAGATACATCTGCACTTACCTTCTGTCTGTAGGATACAGTTCCACAGTAATGACATCAAGGGAGTTCCACGCTGAGATAGTGAGACCATTGTAGAGGCAAAGCATACCTATCATCATGGATTCGCTGGTCCCAAACCACAGGAAAAAACAGCTTATGCCAGAAAGAACCATAGAACCACCTATATATGTGACAGACGAAACATACACTAAGTGGAGCTGTATTTAAAGAATAATCTTTGTTTGTCTAATATTTCTATTCATATAGTGTGTGTGGATAACTGATCCATATGTTCTGAGTTAAAGACTAAAGAGATATCCTTTGTTGGCTAGACCAGTCTGGCAGACAAAAGTTTTAAGGGGCTCAGGGAAAAAACTGAGAGTGTAACTCTTAAATATTAGGATATAGAGTATTAAAACTTTAAACTTATATAAAACTTATATAAAACTTTTTAATATAAACTTATATAAAACCTATTTAACTTATGTTAAAAGTATTATTAATACTTTTAAGTATTATTAATACTTATTAAAGTATTAATATAAAGTATTAAACTGGAACCCCCTCTGAACTCCCAAAACAAGTCATCTAGGGAAAACTACCCCCATTCTTCATTGTTTATCATCTCCTGCAATTAAACGAAACTCACTCATATCTTGTAGCATGAGTAGGAATTGCATTTATATATAAATATGCTCCTAGAAAATAATAAACTACAACATAGTTATGTAAGTAAAATGAAAACAGACTTGTCATTGGAGATATTCTGCAGTAGATATCTTTCAGCTATATAACTTTTCAAAATGGCTAACAGGCTAAGGACCGCTCACTAGGTCATGGCCAGGAGCTGCTCCACTAGCCAATGATGACCTGCGTATATGTTGCTCTCCTTTCAGCTAGAGCAAAGACAAGCCAGCGGTCAGCACCATTCAAAAATCTCATCCCAAATGCCTAAATTACAGTCTCATAACACCAGTGTGGAAGAATAATGACTGATAATGTGGCACAGTAGAACTGGTTATAGACCTCTTTGTTCCCAGACTTTCTGAATCGGGAGCTTTCTAAAAGGGCACTTAGAATACCACATAAAGCAATATCTTTAGAAGGATTTTTTTTCCTTACTTCTCTGAATTAAATCCTTTAAAAAGAGAAAATGTTACGCTATCAGGATAGCTTTAGGTTTTGTTTTTGTTTCCTATTTTAATGTGAAGTTTGTACCTAGCATTGTCAAACGTCCAATTCTGTCCATCAGAAGAGCAGACACAATGTTTCCTGGTAACACTGCCAAAGTTCCCAGGAAATTAACAAAGTAAATCCAGTAGGCACTGTAGTCATCATCAAAAGAGATCTGGCATCCTGTCCTGATATGGAAAAATGTGCAATTTATAAATTCACTGTCAACAAATTTATATTGCTCAAGATCTGTGGAAACAAGAAAAAGAAAAAAATCAGCTAACACTTGACTTTGTGTGGTTTTTGATTAAAAACACTGCAGCTTAGACAACCTTAATGATAACTAGGAACTTATACTGCTTCCTAAAATAGAACTAATTACAGCTGTTAATTTTGACAGCTTTCTATCTTAATAGAAAAATATGCAGAGCTCATAAAAGTAAGGAACTAGAGCCTTGAAGCAGACAAATTACATTAATGCACTTCATTTCTGCTTGCACTTCATTTGGTTAAGTCCTATCCGCAAAGGCTAGTTTTGTCTAGAAAGCATGGGATATTTGCAAGTTTCTACCACTGAGCACTGCCAACGTTCCTCAGTTTTGCTCAGTGTCAAACCTACTATTTCCATACCAGGTATCCTTTCAGCTAAGATTGCCAATCACGCTCAGTTTGTGCGGACTGCTGTTAAAGGCGAATGATCATAGGGCATTCGGAGTAAACTCATTTTCATTTTTGAGCAGAACACTTGATCTTCAGCTCAGTTCTACCCTGAAAAGATGACTCTACAAAACGGATCACTCCCAGTGCTTAGAGAGGCAATTAGTTTTTTGATTATTAAACATTTTGCTAATTGTGAGCTCTGTAATTGTGTCTGTCTTAATATTTCTAAATGAGATACAGATGATCACATATATTTCTGACTGCTCCAGTTTTTATAGTTTTGCATCCAGTTATCGTTTCAAAAGTTATCAGTCAGATCCTGCTGGCTTCTGAAATCAGATTGCCACCACTGTAAAATTCAGTGTTGATGTGGTGACATTATCACGTATTCATTATCGAACAAGCAAATGGATGTGTTACTACATGCAACAGTTCAGGCCACTCTTCTCCATATACCATTTTAGAGATCTCTCCTTATACTTCCCCTTCCTTTCTACTGTTCCTGTCAGCCTTAAAACCCTGAATGAAGAATGCCTTCCTTACAGGCAACGAAGGCTGGGCATTGCTTGTTCTGAAACCTGACCCTATTACTAATATGATTCCTGGAGTGGCAGGAAAGCAGTAAGGAGTGCTGCATTCTTCCAGCTATAACCTTAGTTGGCTCTAAGCTACTTTCATTTACATTGTATTGAAAAGAAAAAAAATGTGTTTACTCTCTTCATACATATGAAAATATGTGTTCCTATTGTTGGTAGAATACTTAGTAGACTGGGAATGATTAAAGATAAAGTAGTTTGAATCCTGAGCTTAGATCCCCTTTCCACAATAAGCACAACAGGACAATGTACTTCACCTGTCCCATTTAGACAAAACAGAAAATACAGCTAATTGGAGCAACCAGTAAATTAGTAAACATATCTTCTCCTCTCCAGACTGAAACTCTTTAGAGATGACCAAAACCAAAGAGATATTCGTTATCTGAATCAATTTTAGCCTTGCAGTGTCTCCAACGGGGATGTGACAGGACAGGAGGCAGCAGGCACAACTGAAACATAGGAAGTTCAGTTTGAATATGAGGACAAACTTCTTTATTGTGACGGTGACAGAGCACTGGAACAGGTTGCCCAGAGAGGCTGTGGAGTCTCCTTCTCTGGAGATACTCAAAACCCGCCTGGACGCGATCCTGTGCTACGTGCTCTAGATGACCGTGCTTGAGCAGGGGAGTTGGACTAGATGATCTCCAGAGGTCCCTTCCAACCTCAACCATTCTGGGTGATTCTGCGAACCCTTCTCTTTTCTGGTATTTTATTACTGACTCCTGTTGCTTTTTATAGCTTTGTATTCCTTACAAAGGAATACAAAGAAAACTAGAAATTATAATGAGACCACAACAGTAAAATGCATGCAGCTGAACAACGGACATTCTTTTTTTTCCTTGTAATACCTGTGTTGTAGAAGGTGGTATTCACAAAAGTACAGTTCCTGAAGTATGTGTTCAGTGAAGTAATGTCTTCAAACACACAGTTCTTAAAAAGGGAATCTTCAAAGGTTACTGATTTAAACTTCATCATAATAAACCTGTCCAATACAAATAATTTCTATCAGTCTACCTTCAGAGGTCAGAAACAGTGACAGACCAGAATGACTCTGCTACACAGTTTTACCTGGTGCCTTTCTCAAAAATCTCAGCCTCAGAAACAGTGATTCCTTAAAGAAGTTACAGTGATAAAATTAATTAAAGGCTCATTCTAGAATACTGCCTTTGAGAAAAAGCATTAAAAAGGCATCCCCACATAGCTGCTGGTTATAATCAATAATACAGTTTATTTTCATAACTGACATAAAAAGAGACTATTTCAGTTGCTACATGTCTGTAATCATCAACCAGAAACAATGTCATGGAATATCCTTATAAAACCACTATTATTTGTAATTTGACACTGCTGTTGTAAACTGGGAACTCAGGCTCCAGAAACTTAGTCTCTTGGAATAAACAAGCACCTGCTGGTACCTGGACATTGGAAAGAAAGAATATTTGAAAGAACCTTTATTTCTCCAGATGAACACGCTCTGCACCGTGTTGAGCTCAAATCCAAGAAATATTGATCCCAGCTTTTAAAAATGTTTTCAAAAAATGGTTTAACATGATCACAACAATTACACATGCAGTTTACAGTTAGATATCTAATTAGAATATGTGCTTGCTGCTACTGTGTCTGTGCATACAATCACAACTACAGCATACATAAAACATGCATAAATGATTGCTATTAGCTTTTCTTATTTTTGAATATCCTCCTTCCAGAGAATGTCCCTCAATTAATTCATTCACATAAAAATTCAAGGAGAAAGCATGGTATTAGCAACAACTTTCTAGTTCAACATTACTAGGCTAAACTAATACAATAAGCTTTTTCTAGTGTACTCATATGAACTAACATCATTATGCTAAAAAAATCCCACAGATGTAGCAATAAATCAGAACTTTTTGTAATATATTTTATTTCCCTTGAATGTGGGAAAAGCTACACCTACAAGAGGGCAGCTTTGCTGGCAGACTGCATCAAAAGTGGCAACACTTTGAAAAGTAGGGCTTTAATTGTTATATAAGAGTAAGTAGAGTTAGCTTGGCAAAGCCTTCCAGATACAGATCTAGCTCTACTCTAATTAAACCTGGTGCGACTAGCTAAGTATTTTTCCTATTACAAGAATAATAGTAGGAATACAAACATACAAAATATGCTACTTACCAAACAGTAGGAATTAAACTTTCTCACTAACAAAGTTGTTAGAATCAAATTTTAATGAGAAAGGAGAACAAAAGTTAATTGTCATTATCATAGGAAAATAATATATAGCTAATGAATTCTCTTCTTGTATTGGTCATAAAAATGGTGTTTTCAGCCCATTAGTTTTAGTTACCATATCATTTCTTATTTTTGACACTCTCTGATTAAAATCAGTCTGGAGTTCAGTGTCAGCTCACTATTATTTTTCATATAGCACTTTCCTTTTAAAAAGGTAGCCTAATTTCAGGAGAAAACAAAGAGAATTTAGCAATTAGATTAGTAAATGGAAACAGAAAAGACAGACTCTGTGTCCTGTGTGTTTCTGATGCACTTTCTACCTCTGGACAGGAAATATGTTGTGACTGTATTAAAACTGGTATGGATTATTGAGGTGATTTGAATTCAAATTCATGAGAAATGCAACAAAGTAAGAAGTGGAGTATTGATGGATACATCTTCTAGTGAAGAAAGAACATGAAGGAAATACTGAAAACTAAGGGTAAGTATTGAAACATTTGTAGGGGAAGAATATCAAAAGAGTGCATATTAATGTGGCAAACGTTTTGTGAAACTATGAAATAACTGAATAGGCTTATCAAAGGCTTATTAAATTTGTACATCTGAAAGAGTAAATCAGGGTTTTAGAGTGGATTAGTGTTACATTTACTGTTTTACAAAAATTGTCAGTTCAAAGTGATAAGATCTTGATTGACACAATGCAAAACAACTGAAACTTACTGAATGACAGTAAGTTTTCTTTGCTTTTAGGAGAACATCTGTCTCCTGGAAAGAAAAATGAATTCGGAAGGCATACGCAGTTTAACAATGAGATAACTGTTCATTTGTGTCTGCAAAGCATAAACCTTTAACTCAAGACTTTAACCTCAAAACTCAAGTTCCTATCAAAAATGGAATTACCCTGAATTACCAAAATCACCAGTATTATTCATAATAATTACTTTGCACCATAACATCCAGGAGACCCTTCACATGGTTCTTCTGCATATTCCTTAAGAGAAACCAGACACCTAAAACAGCTGTGTTTAATTTTTCCCTTAGTTATCTGGTTATCTGTTAAATTTTAGCTAAAGTCTCAAGACTTATGGAATCAGTTAAAAAATACAAAAGGCATTGCCAATGTGTTGTTTCCCATTTAAGAGCTGTTCATGCTTTTTATTGATACAGTAATATTTATCTTTTATTTGTCTGTGATATGATCTGATCCTCCGAATGCTCAACACTTTCACGCAAGCAGTCTTAATTGCTACAAGAAAGAACGAGTAAGAGAGATAAAAGTACATCCTTCCCCATCCCCCAGCAATATGCTGCATACGTTGGGTCTGAAAACCTTTTGAGCCCCGCTGTGAAAGGAAGTAGTGTTAACTTGGGCTTTTCAGGCTTTCTTCAGCAATGTGAAGAACCTGGTTTTGCATAAGGGGTCCTCACATACGAACGTGGGGCAGAAGTATCTTTGCCAACAGGCTGTGCAGCCTGCTTAGAAGGGCATTAAACTGGGAATGATGGAAGAGGGAGAGAATGACCAACAGTTCAGTAAGGAAGTAGCGGATAGGGTTGGCAACCAAAAGGCCTGGAGCGATGTATACAGAAGGGCCCTCTTCATCAACAAAACGGGGCTAAAGTGGAATCATCCGAATCACATGTAGGTAAACAAGCAAGTGCCTAAGTGGCCTATTATGGGGAAAGCTCTTGTGCCCTTTCTAGGAAGTCAGCATGCCGGGGGGCCTTTCTGAAGTGCCTGTACACTCATGCACGCAGCATGGCAAAGAAAACGGAGGGATCAGAAGTCTGCATGCGGTTACAGGGCTACAATCTCAGTGGGATCACAGAGACATGGTGTGATAGCTCACACGACGATAGACACAGGCTTTTTAGGAAGGACAGACGATACAAAACTGGGAGGAGTGGCGGATACCCCAGAGGGCTGTGCTGCCATTCAGAGGGACCTCGACAGGCTGGAGAGATGGGCAGGAAGGAACTTCAAGAAGTTCAACAAAGGGAAGTGTGAAGTCCGGCACCTGAGGAGGAATAACTCCATCCACCAGTACAGGCTGGGGGCCAACCAGTTGGAGAGCAGCTTTGCAGAGAAGAACCTGGGGCTCCTTGTGGACACCAACTTGAACACGGGCCGGCAATGCATCCCCGAGGCAAAGAATACCAACAGCATCCTGGGCTACGTGAGGAAGACTGTTGCCAGCAGGCTGAGGGAAGTGATTCTTCCACTTTACTCAGCCCTGCTGAGGCCTCACTTGGAGTACTCTTCCGAGTTCTCCGGTACAAGAAAGACATTGAGCTACTGGAGTGAGTCCAGCGAAGGGCCACGAAGATGATTTAAGGGGCTGGAGAATCTCTCTCATATGATGAAAAACTGGGACTGCTTAGCCTGGAGAAAAGGCCCAGAGAGGGTCTTAGGAATGTTTGTAAGTATCTGAAGGGAGGGTGTAAAGAGGATGAGGCCAGATTCTTATCAGTGGTGCCCAGTGACAGGATGAGAGGCAGTGGACACAAGCTGAAACACAGAAAATTCCATTTGAACATAAGAAAACACTTATTTACTGTGAGAATGCTTGAACTTTGGAACAGGTTGCCCAGAGAGGTTGTGGAGTCTCCACCCCTGCAGATATTCAAAACCTGACTGGACACAGTCCTAGGCAACCTGCTCTAGCTGACCTGGCTTGAGCAGCAGGTGGGTTGGACCAGGTGATGTCCAGAGGTCCCTGCCAAACCTATCTATTGTGTGATTCTGCGAACCAACAGGCAACGTACAGGCCAATTTTCCCCATGCTCCAGAACATAACTCAAGATCAAGTTATAAGGAATTAAGAACAGAAATAAATTCCCCTAAAAAGTAACACCACCTTCTGATAATAGTTAATACAGAAAAATATTAGATTATTAGGACATGTTTTAAAACATGCATTTATTTGTTCTAGCCAAGTCAGGATATTAGAAAATCTCTAGACCTGTCATTGATGTATTCTCCATTGCTGTGAATCTGATTTTCCAACGTGAAGTTGAAGACAAAATGTGAAACCTCCTCATTCTGAAAATGTTTCACTCGGGATGCATACTCATCTGACTGCAGGTGTTTAATGACATCAGGAAACCAGACAGACAAGCCGTAGTAGCTGTGAAAAACAGAAAACATTCAGTCACAAATCTCACGGGTTCAGAAATCTGTGCAAGGTGAGAAAGAGCAGCTTTCTCAACCATTTACTTGATGCAGTAGTTGAATCTGCCATCACGTGTTCCAAATATCATGCGTAAAGAATAGATCAAGACTGGAATTCACTTCTGCATGAAACCAATGTCTCAGGGCCCTGAGAGTACTAACAGCCCTCACCACCCCTGCCTGGCCTCGCCCAGGGCCTCTCTACATCCTGCGCAAGGCCCAGAACCCCATTTCAGTCCAACACTGGGCCTCCCCAGTGACGTCGCAGCGGTGCCGGGCTCCAGCCCCACCCAGTCACGAGTCGCACTGATCCCGATCCCAACCCATGGGTGACCGCCTGGCCTTGGCCCATCCCTGTCCCCACAGAGGTGCCCAGTGCTGACCTGCCCCCAGTTGTCCCCGGCTGCCCTGCTCCCTCATGGGGCAGTAGGACAGGCCCTGGCAGCGAGGCCTGGCCCTGCTGCTCCGGGGACGCCTCGCTGCTGCTAGCCCCTGTGGCACCCTGACACAAAGAATGCAGTTTTGCATAGATTGGAGACAGTAAGAGATATGAAGAAAAAAATCTTTTCTAGCATCTGTCATAGGAGTTCATGGTCTGATCACTGATGCCTTGTCTTTGGACTAAAACAAGGAACAGAGCTCTGTTAACAAAGTGGGCTAGGACATACTACACAATGTTCTCTAGAGTAAGGAAGTTGGGCAGAGGAAGTGGATTATTTTTGAAGTGGGAGACTGTAGGAGAACTGTGAAGACTGTCACGGAAGAAACCCTATAACGGAGAAGAGGCAGTGTGTTTTATGAAGGGGCTACATAGCGTGATTGCCTTTAGATACAAACAGGTAAGCTCCAGCAGCATCTCTCTCCAATGACACCGCAGCATCTCTCTCCAATGACACCAGTGAGTTTTGGAACAATGGGTAACAATACCAAGGACTTCTTCCAAATACTGCATAAACCAAGTCTAGCCTGAAGACTCCTGTTTTAAAATAGGTACTTTTAAAAAAGTTAAAGCAAGTAGAGCACCTAGCACACTGACACAGGCAGTTCTTCTATATTTGCTGATTGCCTACATGAAAATGTTCAAAGATCCTAACCTACAGAAGATGCCAATTGTCTTAAGCCATATATTTTTAATGAATCAGGCTTGCAACCAAAAACAGACTAGCCAATAAATATAACATTTTGTGGGAAGATAATTGAATAAAACCTTTCCAAAGAAAAAAGATAATCATACTGACAAAGATTTGCATGCAGATGATTCCTCTGTCTGCCAAGTTTACCAAAAATTGTTTAGGATCTCAAGCATTCTTACCCAAAAGACAGGGTGAACCATACAGCTGTAAGTTTGATCGTATTATCCTTCACCGGGTAGTTGAAACACCTTGTAAATGTCAACCAAATCTGTAAATCGTTAGGAAATACATTTATTTTAAAAATATTCTGAACAATTCTGTTAAATGACAGAAGCTTTTGGATTCCGATTTTCTTGCTTCTACAGGGTATCAGAGAGAATAGATTAGCTCTTTGATACTGAAGTCATACTGTACTTATGATATAAGTAAACTAACCTCTGGCTATAACCAGATCGTGCTTGTTCTGTGTCTTTGTGGCCTCTTTTCACTTTGTCTGTTAATTTACCTCCACAGACTACTTCAAACTTTCCTGATACCTAGGCATCTTCAATTCACTATCACAAATAAACCTGACAAGGATCCTCTCAGAAATGTTTCCTTCTCAGCTCCCAGTATTATACTGCTTAAACGTGCTATACTCCATAGCTATACTCCAAGTTTAAACGTGCTATACTCCATAATTCAATAGGGGCACACAAATCAGTGTTCCATTTGTCAGAACCTATCACAGCTAGAAACTGGTTCTTTAACTATGTGAGGAAAAGCTGAGACTATCCCCAGGCCAGAATTTCCACAGCAGAGTTGACTGAGAATGGTGTTTTCCTCTCTCTCTCTCAAGGTCATCTCCTGCTTTTGGAGAAAAGAGGCAATCTGTCCTAAGAGTTTTTAGCATGTATCATGTACCAAGGAAGACTCTATAACCCAGGTGCTAGTCCAGTGAAATAACAAAGATGTGAGACAACAAAGCTGCAACGTCTTAAGAGTTGTTTTAGTAACAAAGCCAAATCATAACATTTCAATTTTCATCTACTCCATGTTTGGACAAATAACTTTAAATGTAGACAATTTCTGGATTTTTTTCTTAGTGAAAACCTAGTTTTTCAAGCAAAATAATTTTGTTTGGAAATACGTGACAAGCCCTAGTTTACAACACTTCCGCTTAGCTCTGGAAAGCTTTAAGATCTCAGATTTTTCAGAGCTGTGGAGAGCTATTTTTGGACATTTTTGTGTTTTTTTTTATTAATAAGACTTTTCTCAGTTTTCATTACAAGGTTTAGATTTATTGTGTAATTTTGCCTTTTTTTTTTAAAAAGAAGGGACAGTCACAGTGAGCTTATATTAATGAAGTAGTTCTGAAGTTGTTTTCTGGTAAAACATTTGACACGTACTAAAAATACGTGCAGATACAATGCCTTATAAAAGTTTTACTGACATCATCTACATAATTTATTCATGGCTTTACTGTTTGTTAAGTAACGTGGCCACTGCAACCTCCTGCTGATAATTCTTTACATCATCATCTTTACCTCATCATACCTCGCCACCTCCTTCCATAGGTATATATTAATATGCATTCCCAACACATATTATATCATGGTGCTTGGGCATATGCCTATATAACTAATAGCCATCACTTGTGTAAGGGCTGATGCAGCATTTTCCTCCTCAGAAGTTGGAAACAGCATTTCTGCGATTCACATATACCTCTCCTGGGTCATGAAAGGAGAATCTTACGATGGTTCCCTAATTCCCCATAGCATTGCAGCTGTCACCAGTAAAGAGCTTGGTCAGTCAAGCCATTTCTGAACACTAACTAAAAAAACGATAAATACAGAACTAACAGAGATGTTACTTACACCATACAGCTCTGTGCGAATTCTAACAAAACACCTCCTGTACCACGTTCCTGTATCACTCTCAATTTCTATGAGCTCATCTATCTGCTTTGGAGTTTTGATTCTGTTAACCTAGAAATAAAAACAGAACAGCAAATATTTGCATTTTCTTGAGGCATTAACTGCACATCAAGGAATTCTAGAATGTTTAATAGATCCCACAAACTAAGACTCTGTTCTTATTTCTTGTGGCGGTAGACTGGGAAGTCGCCTTGCCTATTTGATATTGATTTTAACTATCCTTTTCAAAGAGGAGAGAAAAAGTTAGCTGATATGGTCTGGAACCATGTGTATTATAACTGTTATGAAGAATTTCCTACTTCACCCCAAATGAAATGAGATAAACATATATCTAGGAAAAATGCAGAACCATCAGTGACAGAGAATGCAATGCTGTCTAAAGTGCTAATTTTCACTTGCAATCTCCTGTGTTGCAGAACGAGAATGTATTTTATCATCTTTTCAACCATGTCAAGACCTGACAAACTTACATCAGAGAGCGGTTTTGGTTTTGGCCCTTGTTCTGGTCACAGATCATAGCAGTATCACAAAATGCAGTGCATTCAGCTAGACTTTATTTAAACAGAAGACAAATGGAAAGTGAATGTAAAGAAAATAAATAAAATAATAAAATGGGGAAGGGGATTGACATATTAAGAGGAGCAGAGCAGCAGATTAGGTGTTCAATTTTGGCTGGAATTTCTAAAGGTAGTAATGTCTCCTGTTTCCCCTAACAGAATGAGGACACCACCTCCCAGAGAAGTATCACAGCGGGTTCTAGGGCACCAAGGAATTGCAGTCTTGATCGTATACCGCTAGTTTTCAGTCTACCACTCCCATAGATACACATTGTTCAAGGACTGGTGGCCTCAACTCATGAACAAAAACAGCAAAGGGTTTTAACTTTCACTTCTAGAATACTGTAGCTCACTGTCTTGCCAAACCATGACTATACCAAAAGCCTGTACCCTTCTCATCATACCTCTTCCAATAGCAACAATCCTGCCTGCATCATTCATTTGGTTTTCAGCTTTTCTTAAAGTGCTTTTATAGAGCATTTTATACAAAAGACTGAACCGAGTCATCCATGATTATTTAAGACATAGGAACATCCTCACATACTCTCTTGCTGCCCCTCATGGCAGAAATGACATGCCTTTTTGAATCACATCATATAAGCAAACGTAACTCTTGTAAGCTGAGATGCAGCCTTTTTGTTGTCCTGGACACCTGACTTGTTTGGCGCTGGGAAGGCTAGGGGGAATCATATACCTAGGGACACTGCACATTATTTAGGGACAAAAAGCCGACAACCTTCATGGTCATTTAACATAAGAAAAGCCCTGTTGAATCAGGCAGTGGTCCATCTGTCCCAGTGTAAATTCAGCTTCCAGTATATAAAATATGAGAGAAAAAAAATGATAAAGATCACTTATTTCAGTGAAACACAAACTTCACTGTACTAGCTAGAAATACGAAATTCCTTAAATTAAAGGAAAACTAAAGAGACGTTGCAAAAAAAAAAGTCTGCAGAAAAAAGATCAATTAATCCCTGACAATGAAAGAGCAAAGAGAATCAAAGAAAGCATACTAAAACTAAGCAATAATAAAGAGATAAAAAGTTACATCAGCAGCAGAATTAGAAAACATACTAACAAAGTATCATTATCTCTTTGACCAAACTAGTGACACAAATTGGAGGAAAGTATTAACACATTTATAAGTCATATAATGATACTGGATGAAGCAAGGGAGCTTAGGAATAAATTACTGAGACAAAGCATCACAATACCCAGAGCTAATTTAAATTTTTAAAAATAGAGTCGAAAAGGACATCCCAAGCAAATTACACAGAAGTCCTTTGCACTGTGGGTCTAATAAGTGCTAATATTGTCCAAGAGGAGACAATGATAAGTAATCATTTTCTAATCATACTAACATAAGCTTACATTAGGAACCACAATCAATGTGCAACCTTGACAAACAGTATAGTATTTCTTATCCCTTGACTTTTTGATATCCAGATCTGAGTTTTCCCAATGCTCTTGGCAGAAACTGGCAAAAATCCCAAACTGCTGATGTTTTTTCTCTTATTTATGCAATGAGAAAACTGTATGAAAGGTCGACAAATTAACTAAAATAGTTATAAATAAAATATTGAGTTTAACGTGGGTCAGTGTAACAGTTAAACAACTGTAGAGAGTAAGACTTGTTAGATCACAAGAATCAGAGATACACATACACACAGCGCACATGCTCTGTTTTCGTCTCTGTGCCCAGTTTAGGATGTGACCATGTCAAACTGATGTGAGACTGCCTTGAATAGTTGATCCTTCCCACCATCTTCTGTGCCTCCTCTCTTTTCCCAGCACATTCCTATTTTCTTCTTTGTGCCTAAACTAACCCTGTAGGTGGACAGGGTTGGTGCTATGGCTGACTGTGCAGTGAATCAATGAGCATCAACTCTGGCAGAATTAAAACAAAAACCAACCGGGAGCATGAACTCTCCTTTTGAAAGCAGCTCAGGCCAGCATAAGCCAATTGGGAAATTACACCCTAACTATATACTGTTAGCCAAATCCCTTTACCCATAAATATCAGAAAATAAAATAATGTTAGGTTAAATGGTATTAGGGGTATTCCACTGGTATATAAATAATGGAGGTCAACTGTGATAGATACGCTAACCTGAATTCAAGCTGAATACAGTAGTTTTAAGCTTCTTTTTGAAATAAATTATATGCAGGTAATGGAAACTACATGTACGGCAATAAATTGCAAGTCTTAATGGACTAAAGTCACACAGTCAGATAGTCATTCCTTGAAACTACCGCAAATGCAGAACCTTTAAGAGGATTTCTTAATTGAGTTATATCTGCATTAGAGCAAGAAGCAAGCCTCTAGAAGGGAAAAAAAATCCTACTCATAGACACTCCTGCAGAGTGCCAGCGTTCTCACCACATATGAAAGGCTGGAAAGGCAGACTGGATTTCTGAGCAAGAAAATGCCTGCTGCTGTTTGGTCCAACTGCGTTCAGGGAAACAAAATTGTGTATATTCTTCATAGATATAGATAATCTTCACGGATAAAGAAGACTATATTAAAAAAAAAAAGCCCCACATCTGAACTGTTAATTTTTCCTCCAAATAGAAACAATCCAGCAATATTTCAAATACAAGCATTATCCTTAGAGCTTGAAGTCAACAAACAACAAGAAAGAGTCAAGTTTCCAACATATTTTGAGAAATATAAATGTCTGAAAGATTAATATTGAACAGAAGTGGGAATAAAGTTTTAAAAATAACTGTATTAGCTAATGAAAATGAAAAATCATTTGAGAAGATTTAAAGGAACAAGAGCCACCTAGTTTGGATTTCTACTATGTGCTTACTGTTATTATTAAAGTTGAAGCAAACTTAATAAAAGAGCACAGCTGGAGTCTACTGATTATCTCAGAAAAACAGAGAATATTTAGGGTACAAATGCCTTTTTTTCTCTTTAGTACATAGAATGATAATATTGATTGCTTAAGCACTGAAGACCTCGCCAATCGGCAAGCTGGGTGATGCTCTAAGAGATCAGCTTTAAGAGTAATACTCACTGTGAAAACTTTTTCAGGATGTCCACGAGCACGCATGTTTGTGTCATGGATTTGCTTGAGTATCATCCAGGCTTCATCATGTTTTCCAACCTAAACATTTGATCAAAGCATTTAAACGAAATACATATTCAGATTAAGATATCTGCTATAGTCATTGAACAATCTTAATGCCTGTTATAATGATGTTATAATATAAACACATAAATAACTTTGATTGGAATCAAAAAACAGTTTTGAAAGTAATACCTCCAGCAAGAACCGAGGACTTTCTGGCATGAAGGTGAGGGCTACCACAGAAGAGACACAGGGCAGAGCACAGACAATCACAAATACTCGCCAGCTGTGGAACTGATAGGCAGAGCCCATGCTGAAACTCCATCCTATGAAAGAGGAAATTCACAAAATGTAGAGAAACAAGGATTACTGTATATGGGTGCCTGCAGCTTCTTCAAAATGGGAAACAAATCTGTATCTAGAGCTTGGTTCATCTTTATATTTCCATATTCCACAAATATTCCTAGATTATTAATTTTGCATGTGACTAGTCATGCTGGAAAATGTTCAGATAAGGCAGGACGGGAGACTTCCATAAACATAGATTAAGAAGTCTCTTTCAAGCCTCTTAGCAAATCTGTATGAAGGTAGTTACATATACCAAATAGGAATACCATTGCAATCTTCACACGTAAGATTTTATACGTAAAAAAGCAATAGCTTTGTATGAACACTGGAAGAAGGAAGAATTAAATTAAAAATATACGCTCATACAACACATTTTATGGAATTTTATGTGCTCTAGGAATGCTGCATCTGACAGAGCCTGTGTACCGCTAAAGGAAAGGGTTTTTTCAAAAAAACAATCCCCAAAACTATCTATTATTTTTCACCAATAAACACTCTGACAAAATCGAAGTCTAATTGACGTCTCCAAGTCCTCCTCTTAGTCAGAAGCTATTTAAACAACTAATGAATATTGGGTTTTGAACTCTTACAGTAAATGGCTAGCAATAAATAAGAAAGGAAGAATCAGTAAAAACATGAGAAAAGCATTCGTACAAAAGTACAGTGTATAGTCAAGTCTACAGTACCATGCTTTCAGATGTCTAGAAACAGAAACACTAAAAACACAGTAAATTATTCATTATAAACTGAATGCTCTTTGATCTTCTTCAAACAAGCAGGCACCTTATAATTCAGCATTAAAGCACTAGGATATCATTCACATCTGAGTTAATTTTCTTTCAATTTTTTCTTTTGGTCAAAATATTTCTGAAGTAGTGTTTCTATTCCATTACAAGTATGTATGGTGGAGGCCAATGGTTCTTTTAGGTATTGATGATTAGTATTTTGGACTTTTGAGAGTAGTTTTCATTGCAGCATTTCCTGTGTCATTTTTATATAATTGAATTATACAAGAATAAAAATTATGCATACACAAGATTACAGAGTATAAGTGGAATTTTAAGGATTGCACTTGTGTTCTAATTACTATCATTAACTTTTTCTACAAAGAGCTAATTTCAATAATCTTAATGAAATAAGAGACTCTCAGAACGTAACAAAATGCAGTATACAAAGCATTTACATGGCCTAACTTCTGTTTCCATCTCGTTTCAGAGCACTATACAACGCCCTGAAATCTGTGAAAAGCAAACTGAAAAGACTCCGGTAACCAGATGTACAAAAAAATTCAGTATTTAAGCTTCTATCCAAGATTGGCAACCTGATGTAGTGAGAGAATTTAGGATGATATAAAGAGATTAAGGAAAAACAACAGAAAAAAACCTCTTCTTTGAAAAACTGATCTTGAAATACCTCTGAGCGCTGACTAACAACAAGAAGTAGAAGCCATTTTTAAGACACATTGAGAAGAAAACAAAAGAAAATACTGGAAAGCTTGTATGCGAAACTGCAGGGCTGCTAGTTCAGCTTTTTAATAAAACATCTGATTGGGTGGTGTATTATGACTGGACTACAGCAATAACAGGATGTTACAAATCCACAGAATTTCTCCTCTGGATGAGGAAAAATGACTTGGCTAACTAACTGGTCTGTTAGTCTGGCTTCAATACAGTCAAATCCTATAAGTAAAATTTTGAAGCAAAATTTATTAAAAGTGGAGTAGAATATAAAAATAACAATAAACATAGAAGCAGCTACTGGAAGAAAATGAAATACTGACTAATGAAAGAGCTGATGCCAGATTCATCTGAGATCTTTCTCTGATAACTGATTTTTCTAGACAAAAGATATGGTAAATTTAATTTGTCCGGATGTCAGCAAACAACTGGCACCACATGGCACCAAATGGGCTATTAAATAGTTCTTTAAAGGAGGTGTTCATCTGTTAAATAGTGTATTTTGGAATTTAAAGATCTCCTGCTGTGGATCATGATTACATTCTTAGAAAAAAATCCTTTCTCATACTGTATTTGCGTGTTATAATATGAAGACCACAGTAATGTATTCTTCAGTCATGCATTCTTCTGTATATTCTATAGATAGGTTATAATATGAAGAATATAGAATATAAATTTTTGCTCTTTATCAAAAACTCTGTGAAACACTGCAGACTTGAGACTCATTTTCTGATCTCCCGCATACCTTTTATATTTCAGAAATGATATCAGCTTGCTTTCCAGCACCATTTAGCCCTTCTGCCTTTACCCCAGGAAGAACGAGGCAAAACCAATGACAATATCTGCAATGATCCTGGAGTGCTATGCTACTTTTTTAAACATAAGGCTCAAGCTAACCATACTTTCCCCTTCCAACAAAGAGGGGAAAAGTTCCCTCCAACAAAAAGAAGCTATCTAAAATTTCATGTTAGATTTTATCCCAAAATAGAAGTTTGACCAAATATTTAAGGGAAAAAGAAAAACAAGAAAGGATGTGAAAGTGTATTAAAAATTTATTTTTACTGACTTGTAAAAATTGTGACTTTTAACCTCACTGAAATATGGGCATACTTTCATCTAATTTGGGAAGGGAAGGAAGTAAAGAAGGAAAGATTTAATATGAGTTAACAAAGTGATTAGAAGACATACCTGTTTTAGGCACTGCGAACATATTTTATCATAATCACTCTATTCCTCATCATATATTTTAAATTACAGTACAAAATCCTCTAATATAGAACTCACAGAATGATTTGGTTTTGGTTGAGTCTGTTTGCAGTCAGATCAGGGAGCTGCGCTGCCGCACTGCGCAGCCATGCAGTGGCTGGTGCCACCAGCTTGCGAGGGCGGGTTGCGTCTTCCAGACCAACACCACCAAGGTCCTGGTCCTGATGTCATTAGGAACTGTCTCAGCAGTACCCACAGCAAGCAGCACATTTCCACAATCTGCCTTTTACCGCTCTGATTTGTGTTTTATAAGATCTAACTCCACAAACAGTACTTCTGCTGTAAAATTAAATTACCCTGGCTTCATACCTGTTACAAAACAGCGGCAGAACCTTGTGCTGTGTAGCCAATCCTGGAAAACCCTGGAAATAACTTACTTATTAAGGTGTGATTTATTAAGGTAAGTGAGGCATACTACATTTAATTAAACACAATGACTGTACCATTCAGCCTGCTGTCATCCTGACAACCTGCAAAATACTTTTTTTCCGTATGTCTCCTCAAAATATCTGAGGGCTTGTCAAGTGAAAGGTGCATTACAGTTTTTACTGCTCTTACTGCACTTTTTTCCCTTTTGTATTGTATTAGCTGCTGCAATTTATCCCGTGATTTAATATATCTGCTGAATTAATGATGATTGTGAATACCAGAATTGTAAGAAGAAACTGGTAGAAAAAAACCCAGCTGCAACAAGGCTCCCTCTAGCCTGCTCTTCTATCTGTTCCAGCACCATACAATAGAGAGCAAAACAAATGTTTTATTAAATGCAGAGCAAGTTTAGATTTGTTCTTACATTTAACATCTCACACTTTCCTAGGTCATGAGCTAATCTAGAAAACGGAGCCATTAGACTAGTTCTGAATTTAGCTCTCAAAGTGGCTTTCAGTCCCATTGTCTGTACATCTTGAAAGCAAATGGAAGCAGGCTCTTGGCTGTAACTCAGTTTGCATCTCCCCTCCTTGATTTATGATACAACAGCAAAGAGACAGACGCTCTCCTCAGTTGCATTCGGAGCCCTGCACAGCAAGTGCCAAACCTCACCCTTGCTCGGGGACGTGCTGTATTCCACTGTCATTAATCCCGAAATCAGCGGCGGGTTCCAAGGCTTTCTGAATTGTCAAAGCACTTGGCCCAAATGCAGCTTGGGAGCAATTTGCTGTAGAGCAACAGAAAATCTGCAGTGCCTGAGTCTGAAGTCCCTGCAGCAGCCTCCTTGCTGAATATCACCTCCTCACTTTACTGATTACTAGAAAAGACCAAGTGAGTCACAGACATGGCAATTACTGATTACAGAACCACAGCAGCGTGCAGTAGAGCAACAGCAAAACGTACCAAGGTGCTAATCTACATATAATCACTGACTTATACGTTGAATTCAATGTCAGCAAAACCTTTTTTCCTCTAGCACTGCATTTCATCTACTGCAGAGTATTAATAAACTCAAAGGATATTTTAAACATGCTCTTGCTCCAAAGGAAAAAAGAGAACATTTCTGTCATAGACATCCTGGATTAATGTAGGTGTAAATCTGCCCTTATTATGCTGAATTTTATAAACATATGTTAACTGAGAAACAACAGCTATCTTCAGGGACAAGTATCGTCTTTCATAGTGATTAGGTGACCACAAAGTCTACCTAAGGACAGGAGACTAAAGAGGATGGCTTGCTTAACTTTTCAAAATGAAGGCCAAAGGGGAACACGATCGCTCTCTGCAAATGCATATGGGTTACACTAAAGTGCAAACTGAGTAATGAAAACACAGGCGCATACTGACCCCAAATAAATACAGGCTGGAAAAGGGATGGTTTCCAACCACCAGAGGAATAAAGCTCTGGATTACCTTTTTAAGAGAGTTCTGTGGGGAAAGAAAGCCTGACTGAATTTAAGAGGCAGCCTACAAAAACGCTTTATGGTATGGTTATCTAAAGACTGATGAGCCTTGGTAATTTTTGTTATTCATCAAGTAAGTAGGAATTGGAGGAACTAGATTCAATGGCAGTGTCACAAAATGTCAAAAGCAAGTCTGCATCAGCACAAAAAAACCCAATAAACCTCTTGACTTTTGCCAGATCAAGGGAGGGAGTAGAGGCAAGAACACCACTAAAATTAGAGGTGGGGGGAGCATAGTCAAGGAATTTAAAGGAATTCATAGATGGTGTAGATTCTTCTGCAGAATCCTTTCTGTGATTTTATAAGGTTGCTTATATCTAGTTCATCGTATACTCTCTGCTCAGAAGTCAGTACTATAGGCTTAATCTTTCATTTTTAAATTTGGGAACTTCCAGTAAATAAAATGTGTGATTGCTCTAGATTGCCACTCGATGGCACTGTTACCGCACTTAATAAAAATAGTCAATAAATACCCAGGAAAGAAAAGAGTTCTGCTATTAAATGTTGTTGTTTTGTTTAGCACTTCTGAAAGCTAAACTAAATCAGAATTATAAGGAAAACTGGAAATATTTTACACCTGGCAGCACTGAAATACACATCATTGCATTCGTATGTAGTCTGTCCTGGCATTTCCCAAGTATAACTGTGAGTGTCTTGAGCCCATACCTTCTAGTGGTACCGATTGGAATAATGGTAAAACATCCCTGAAACTAAAACAATGAATTCAGCTAGGTTATACAGCTGAAGAATCTCTGTTAGGTATTTTTTGAAAACTGAGTGAAATACATGCTTTCTAACAAGTGCAGCTCTGTTTTCAGAATTACTGTGTAGGTGTATTAATGTGAAATTACAGTAACACAAAGTAGAACTCTTGTCTTTTAGATGATCAGATTACTAATATCACACATGAAAGGCAGTGACGTTGTTAGCTTGTATAGATAGGTAGATAAACTCTAAGCCCACTGGCTCAGCAGGTCAACTGCTGATAATTTTTGCAGAAGAAAATGTGGAAATAAAAGAGCTGAAGCATGGCAGGCCATGACTGAGGTACGAGCATGTAGAAGACTAATTTTTATCCACACTAGTCTGACTCTCTAGCCAGCTAGTTCCTGAGAGTCATAAGGATCAGCAGTTGAATAAAAGAAGAAAGTAAGCATTAAACAGATATATTTTATAAACATATTAAACAGATATATTTTATAAACATATTAAATACCTAGCTCAGACTTGGTTTGCTGACACTTGAAAGTTCAATTAGAAGGAACAGGACATTTTCTAAAGACACATTTCCTCTCCCACGCAGGTGGGAGCTGCCAACTACTGACCCGAGATCATCAGGCTCCTAATCTTTCCCTGATACCATTATCTGCTACTCAGACGTACACCAGCTCAGTTTCAAGACGGGCTGACCTTGCACAGCAAATTATTTGCTCTCTAATGAAACATCAGACACAAATCCTCCAGGCAGTGCATGCCAGTGTAGCCCAGGTGAGACCTCTAGCTGTACAACCCCTGGATACCGACATTAGTAATCTGTTTCTTTAATGTTTCTAATACCTGCCGTAGCACTGGCCAGAGTACGCGCTCTGTTACTTCCTGCCAGTTGAGAAGGACGTTTGTGCACACTCATATTTCGTATGAGTATACAAAGTAATGTGCCGAAAGTACGTTCAGGTTTAGTGATGATATGAAGTCAGCCTTTCTTTTAAGTATGTGTATACCCTATGCAGAATATAGAGCTATGAATGGATTAGGTTTCTGTTTCCTTGCTATGGACATGCTAATATAAATCTGTGCCAGGCTTGATACAAAAACTAGAAAAAATAGTTGTATGTCAAAACACAGAAAGGGGAAAAAAGAGGAGGGAAGCTTTAAAGTCATTCTGTGTGTGGATTGCAATGGTCTGCCTTAAACCTGACTTTCTTTTGGCCCTGCAATACAGCTGGATCAAGATGCTGTGACTCACAAGACAAATAGAGGCAAGAAATTCATCTCTGAAATGGCAGAGGTGATGGATGGATGTAATCAGGTTAGAGAAATAAAGCAACAGCTCCTAATAAGGGAAATGCAGCTACAGCTGCTGGTCATGCCATCTGTCTAATCCTGGCAGATGCTAAAGGTGGCAAAGGATGTTTAATTAGTGGTCTATTTATGACTCGAAAACACAGGATCTTACTTGCCTTTCTAGCTAGAGAAAAAAGAACGCAGGTAGGGACTTGAAGCGGGCTGTTGTCAGCACAGGGCCTCAGGGGAATGGCATATCTCTGTCTTGACTGGCATATCTCTGTCTTGACTTCAGCAAAGGAAGTTACTCCTGTACCTCATTTTTCTTCACTGGGAAGGATATTGGACTGACTAAACAAAACAGAGATATGAATAAGGGAAAATCATTTATCAGCAATTCCCCTACTCTCTGTCTGTCCAAAAGTCCAGGTAGCCGGTGCCAGTTGCACTACCTATACGTAAGAACTACTGAAAGAGAGAGACTGACAGAGACTACCAGGGCAGACTTCATGCGTTCCAGCCTTTAAGTTTCAAAGACCTCGTTTTTATGGAGTCTCACAAGGCAGAAGGGAGGTTAACCAGAACCAGAAAGAAAGGACCTTCAAACCGAATTGCCCAGTGATAAATGTTTTTCCCATTCATCCCATATTCTCTGCTTCTGCAGACTATTCCAAAGGCTCAACAGTTATAACAAACAGTGGCACAAGAGTAAAGAGCTTTGACAAGAGGCATTTTCAGAATTAATTCTCTCTCTTCTGCACTTATTATATGAACTTGCAAAAGCAAAACAATACATAAAGTAAATTTGACTCCTCAAAACTCCTGTGTGGCGGCCTCAGTCTTTCCATCCCTAACAGTGGAAACATCTTGTGTCAAATACCAAATTCAGCAGAATAAGCATCAGATGTGAACTTTGTTCACAAGTCAAATTAATATATGACTTTATATGACTGAAAAAGGCATAATAACAAGAGGATTCCTGTACACTGTACAGAGATGGATAAATTATTTTTTTGTTCATGCAAAGCCATGCTGAAACTAATAAATATTAATGATTATCTGCATAAACAGAAAGCACACTGAAGAGGGGAAAGAAAAGATCTTGGCAGACAGTTGGCAGGAACATAGGGTTATTCACATAAGATCAGTTTGAAGGGCTTTTCTGTATCCAGTTTCACTCCTCGTATTCAAACACCCAAACATGAGACTCAGACACACCAACAAAAACATCTGCCAGTAACATCCATAACTACCTATAACTACGCTGTGTGCTCAAAGGCTTATAACAGTGCGTAAACTTTGAAAACGAGATGAAGTGACTGTTTCAGAATTAGGGAGAACAACGGTTGCTCTATCTATCATGAAGCTTTGTGTGGAAAGAGAACGAGATATTTAAAGGCCTCAAAATGAAAAAGTAAACGGGTACCAGAGCAAAGGGGAGACAGAGAACTTTGTTGAGCCTAAAAGTTCATTTGGCCCGGCACAAGAGAATGAAAGTTTTACATGAGGAAAAACACCAAACTGGGAAAAAAAGTAAGAACTGGATAAAGATTGAGACACGCTGTTGTGATACTATACGTTACATCCTAAACCTTTAAAACGGGAGTGACACCAATGCTCTGTAGCTTCTGGGTTCTACCTGTAGTAACTGAGACACACAGGACATAAAAGGCATCTGGACTTTTCAGGGAACATTCTGGTTTGAACTGGGAGCTATAAGAGTCAGCTGACAGCAAACTGGCTGAGAGGAAAGTAAGATTCTTCTCCCTGTTAACTTAGTTGTCTTATACAGAGGTATACACGTTTGTTTATTCATCTTAGTTAATCTCCAAGCCACCATTCTCCCTAACATCATCAAAGTAATTACTTGGCAAATCATTGGTATTGTGCAGAGTTTCATTGGGCCTTTTATGCCGCATCCATCTCTGTAAAAGAAGAACAGTAATACTCACATCAGCTAAGTCCTAAGTCAATGCTCAAAGCTCTCAGGAGGCACTAAAATAAGAAAAAAATTAGAGCCAAAATATATTGAGCTTGGGAGAAGACTGGACTGTCTGAATCCAGAATAAAAAGGCGTTCACATGAGACGCAGCGCCATTACCCCATATGGAGAGAGGGAAAGTATATCAAACTAGTATAAAGCCCTCTACATAGTTTCCTGACATATCTGCGTATCTCATTCATAAAAGGATGAGGGTTGTTTTCCAAAATCTGTTTGGCCCTGGAAAGGTGCTCAGCTGACATGGGATCATACAGAGCTTTGTGAGCCTTTTCTGGATAGATCCCCTTTTTGAAACCATCCACTGCTTCCAACACCATGACACTACATGAAAGTAAGGGCTAAGAGCAAAGCATTCCACCCACACATGACACCAAGGATACCATAACTGAAGAGCAGAGACAACCTTGTAGTCCTCTACTTCTGTTTCTTTAATGTTTGGCTGCTTAGCATTTTCTGTTCTCAAAATAGGGAGAAATACAATTTAGTAAGAAGACGTCAGGCTGATGTAAGTGTCTCCACCTGGCCATCACCATGCAGGATCCAATTTAGCATTTGAAAATGAGTCACCTTAGCAAAATTCTGTGCTGATCACAAACCCAGTACAACTATCTCGTAGGGCTAGAAATCTAGCAAAGCACTTCAATGCAGAAATGAAATGCTCTGGCTTACGACATCCCGAAGGAGTTCCAGCTCTGCCCTGAATCATTCTGCCAGATTTCAGACACTGGTTACTAGGAGTCAAGCCTAAATAACTTCTTCATGGTTTCATTCTGAATGCAAATATCATTGTACTGCCTGGAAAGTAAGTATATAGTCACTCGTTACAGTCCCTGGAAAATGAGGTAAGTGTTACACACCAGACAGCATGGATTTTGCTCTGTTTTCAGTAGAAACATGCAGACTTCAGATGGACTGAAAAAAAAAATGTTCTAGGGCAAACCTGTAATTTTCTGCTGAGGTTGTAAATGACCAGTGTTTCAATAACTTTCTACTTGCACTTCCTCAAAATAGCTTCCTTCCTCTCTAACCCATACCTACATAAACTATAAATTAGCACAAATCTTTTTAAAATTTATGCTATTTGCAGAATTATGAAGTTTAAAATGAGAAATACTCTTTTGCTCTTGAAATTAAGTTAGCAAACATGCATTTTCCGTGCTACAGAGTATGCACACTTCCCTTATGTGCACTTGGCCCTAGGCTACTAGATATTAACGTAGATTGACACAGGTCAAATTTTGTCCACAGTTTTGAGGCAAAGCACAAAAAGAGCTGTGGTTTGTAACCAAAAGCTCAAATGTTGGATTGTCATATAAATGGTTGCTTTTGTGAGATTTCTGCACCTCAACTGGATTAGCAAAACGTTCTCCTTTCAGTTAAAGATCTGATGCAGATCTACAGCTACTTTTAAGTAGAGATACTGGAATTCATATGGTACTTTCCTCAGTCCTATGGAAAGCAGTCCTTGTTACAAGTGCTTGGGTATAAACCGTTAGGATTTGCAATCTTCTCAATGCCCTGGTAATACTACAGAGTAAGAAAAAAACCAAACAATAATGCAGGAATGCAGTAGGTCAGTGGTTTGCAACCTTCCTGAATTTGAGGGCCACAGATGATAAGATTTATTGGTCTTAATTACTTTTACAAGCATATAGGCTAGAAGCAACTTAAGAGCTCCTCACTGTTGAAAACCACAACTGCAGCTGAAAGCATCTGGAAAGAAAGCTGAATCAAAGAATGATCTAAGTATTTTCTTAGTTTAATAACCAGGTAAAAAACGAGCATAAAAATAAAATGTACTTTCCGATACAAGCAAGGTCTATTTCAGTATTTATACTGAATTTACATTATAGCTCAAAGCAGAATGGAGACAACCTGGAGAATTGGAAAGATCATGTTCTAATTATTCACAGACAAAAAAGCCAGAACAGGCCACCAAGGGTTAATGTTAAGCTGATACCATCAAAAATCTCATTACAAGCACTGTGGCGCATAATTGATCTGACCGTATGGCTGACTGAGTCAGTGGCCCCAGAGATTTATGGACTCGTGCAGTTCGGTAAAGTCCTTGCTTGGATCTGGCTCTGAGCTGCTTGCTCAGTTAAGGCACTTTACAATTAGCAAAACAGATAAAAGAGGTAATATCTGCTAGACACAACTCTGACAATAGCAATGGCAACTTCAGTACTGAATTGCCCTCAGAACTTACAAGCTCATCAAGCTAAGCAAAAAAGGCCATTTCTTACTTTACAGACATCGCAGATTGAGTGGATTGAAAAAAAGGCGGCAGAGGAAGCTCGTCTGAAAAGTAACTGCAGTCAGAATTCAAAAAAGTCATGGTCAATATAATACATGAGACTACGCAATCAAATATCATTAAAATGTCCTTCAAGTTTTGTTTGTATAAACTCACTTCAGATTTCTTGTTAAGATTTCTATTTCTGGTCTCCTAGACGTACTCAGCAGTTTCCACTATTTTATTTTACTCCACCTAAATCAGAATTTATAGATGGTCTGAATATGAATTCAAAACATCCGTTTGGACAGTGATAAAGAGTACAATAAGAGCAAATCATCAACAGCATACAAAATCTACATTTTAAATAGCCAGTGAAAAAATTTCTAAATGCCTAGCACACTAGTCATTATAAATTAAGCTTGAAAAAAAAACACTTACCTGCAACAAAATCTCACTCAACTATTGTAGAATAACGACTTTTGTCCTACCACTACTCAAAACACAGACACAACCATTTCCACGGGTAGTGCCTTCCACAGCCCACCAGAGTTCTGAGCTCACAATCTGTGCGTGAAACTATCATGGTTTCAAACACATACTGGGTCTCTATGTGCAACTGCACGGAGAAATGTGATTAAAACCTTGAAATTGTTTTGCTGTGGAGTTCTAAAAACTATCATAAAGCTAAGCATTATATTTGGCGTGACAAGTTGTGGTAGTCCCTACTAATAGTGGCTGTTAAATGTGGAAGCTAATTGAAAATGTAAACGTTCCTGTCCTGGTCTAGGACTTTCTGTGATTTATGGGCATCTGAACTAAGGCTCACGGCGAATACCAAAAGAGATGTGATTAATCAAAAAAGACAATCAGTAGAGGCACAATAAAATACTGCAGTTCATGAAAAGAAATGGAACCTATTTATCTAGTCTAACTTTTACAAACAAAGCAATCATTGAAATGCTGGAATATTTCCTGAAGAACACAGAGATAGAATGGATTTTTTTTGAACTAGCGATGTGTGTTTTATCTTTCACATTTTGGTACAATGTACCAGTAGAACATCTAAGCAATTCAAGAAGCCCTTTCAACATCTTACCTTATTATATTTCATTCGTTTTGGAAGTTGTTGCAAGAAAAATTATTATTTTTCATGAGCATTTTAATGCAGTTATTTAAGTCTAGTATCCTGTAGCTCTACTTCATTTACCTTTTATTATCTTTTTTTTTTTTTAAATTTACAAAAAATATACAGAAACAACATCATATCACTACGAAACAGAGCCAAACACACTCGACAGGGCAGTTTATGGTCATTTGAACAGATGTGCTCTCTAAGAATTATCTCCTAATCTGAGGTCAGTCAATTAAACAACTCTGATCAGTTGAATATATGGGGTCTTTTTGTACAGACTATGATTCGTGCAGTCAGAAGTCCTGAATTAAAACTTTTATCAAATACTAGCAACACAAAAATATTATTTGCACTCACAAAACAAGTAGTACTTATTCCCAGTTACTATCGATCACAGCTGTCTGAGGGGACGGAGGGATTTTTGCCTATGGAGAGACAGTTCAAGTGTTCAAAATGTAATTATCAAAGGGATCAGGGAAAATACAATATGCTAAATAAACAGAGTAGGAGAATATTTTTCCCTTCATAAGCCCTCATGACATTCCTTATAGAGTCTAGAATTTTCAGGGATCATGTAGGAATCAGATGCTTACACTGGACAGAAAAGGTTCCCGAGGGAAAAAACAATCTAAAGGCCCCATCTTGATCCCTTTAGCTATCACTCCTCACTTTTTAACTATATTTCCGTGATATCTTCAGAAAACAACTAAGATGAAGGCCAAAACCTTTGGTGCCGCAATCGCGATCCTCCCTGAAAGAAGGCAAGACAATATGGCCTCAAACAGCCAGCCGAGGTCTGCTCGCCTCAGCAGCGTCTCCTCACCTCGCTCAGTATCAGGCTGAGGAGACCAGAAACGGAAACCTCAGCTCAGAGCCCTCCCTATCAAATCCTTCTATTTCTCTTTGCTTATTTTAAACTGTTTTAGGCTGGCATATTTGGAAAATAGAAATATACACACTTCTGTGTGAGGAATATTAAGCACGCAAACACTGTAGGGGAGATCAGTTTTCCCTTATCTTTGTACCAGTTCCTCCCCTATAAATACGTGCAGAAAGAAAGCAGTCAAATGCTGTATTAACCAACAGTTTTATAAGGCAGACAAACAATAATGAAGCACGGGCAACAGACTTCTGCTGTTGTACTGTATTCCAGACAAAATGAATAATCACCGACAAAGACCAGCAACCTGGAGCTACGGCTGAAGCACGGGATTTGGGAAAAGCAGGGAGACACTGGAAGCACTGCTGAGGCGCCTGGTAAGGGGTACTGGGGAAAAGTGGAGAGAAAGGGGTTGAGCAGCATCACTGGGACATATACGGGACATAAACCTATAGGAAACTAGGCCTGGCAACTTCTCTGTTCACAAAACAACTTGTTAGTTTTTTATTGAACCTCTAGATAAACCAATAATCTTTCTCTTTCACAGTCAACCTGAAGAGCTCAGGAGAAGGTTATTTCAGAAACTCACTAATGAGCATCTCTAGCGCTCATTAAATAGATGTGTTAAAAGCTACTTCAGCTTCTAACTATTGTGAATATAAACAGCTAAATGACCACATAAAACCCTGCATTGGGCACAGAAAACAGCAAACCGATAAACAAAGAGATTTGTTTTGCTCTCCCAGCCAGATTTGCATAAGCATCTGCTCTAAATTCTGCTGTGTTCTGTCATTCTTGTTGTTCCTAAAGATGAAGAATTTTTTAAGTATACACATTTAGTATAATCTAATTTCAGGCGATTTTTCCACACGAAAAACAGTTTATGAGTGGGAGTTGATAACTGAAGTTAACATTAAAACCACCTTGTCCCCCTTTAAATAACTTTTGGAAGTATATATATAGCTTCAGCCTGTAGGATATAAAATTAATGGAAGTGCATCAAATGGGGCGGGGGGGGGGGAATACAGCACTTTGGGGATCATTTTGCCTCTTACTGGAATACAAAACAGATCAACAGACGTTGCAGTACACAGTAGATGCCTTTATGTCTTATCTGTTCCATTTGTTCAGCAATACACGGGTTCATAGCAAATGCAGATTCAACATTAACAGAGCTCAAATTTCTTCCTTTAAATCCCAAGTAATATTTTCTATTAGTCAAAGTATCCATATATTCACGGATTCTTAAGTGAGAAGGTAAATTATCAGAAAGGCAAGTAGCTTATTCTCTTTCTCTTTGCAGGTAACCATGCTTTTCTACTATTAGTACTCTGCCTCCTGCAAAAGAGTCTTCTCTTCATCACTGATGCATCTCTAGCTTGACTAAATCAGTGATGATTTCCCATTTCAACAAGTTCCAATTTCAAACAAAGAAATGGAACAGGCCATCATATAACTATTTTTCCTACTTCCAACTCGCATTAATCCAGTGTTGATGTATAGAGGACAGCAGTATGTAATGTCTGTAGATGCGACTACTGAGTGCAGTTGCCTTTCCTCATTGTTTTGGGCACAGTTACCGTAGTGATGCAGCAATATGAAATCAGTCAAGCGTGTCTTCTTTTATTATAAATCATGTAAGTGTATCCCTGTCCTTTGATTGGATGTGTGTACTGCATCAGAGAGACTCAAATTCCCCTCTGGGGACTACAGCAAAGGAAGGGGGGAAGAAGGAACTCAGTGATCCTTTGCCTGAGACGAAATCATGATTTATAGTACGTTTATAAGCTGCTGGGCACCTTGCTGCTGGGAGCAGGTGGTGAAATAATGTGAGTGAAATCAAGCTTTTCTCTGATGCTCACACCTACATCTAATGCATATTCCTGAATTTAGAAGCTCTACAAAAAACATTTGTAAAGCAGCAATATCTGTAAAAGTCACAGTCTCTTATTTACAGCATCAACATCAACTTTTGACACTTTAAAGCTTATAGCTTTGAACAGATGAACTATACCTAAAGATGCTTTACAGATATTAATCTGTACAATCTCAAAATAGTGTGCCGTTCTTCAGACAACTAATAATGAGGTTAAGATGGTAATTTTTCAAAAGCAGTCAGGAATTCTCTATACTCATCCATCTATACTCGTTTTCTGTACTCAACCTAAACCTTCAAAATTCAAATAGAAGTCAAAAGATGCTTTGAGATACCCAAATTCATGAGTTACTTTTGAAAAAAAATGTAGTCTATACAAGCTGTCTAGCAGAAAATCTGTTTGTCTTACTAATAAAGCCACTCCCCAGTCATTTAATTTCTACCAAAATAAATGCTGAAAAACAGGAAAAAACCCTCTACTTTTCTTATATTATCTAAAACATATAATATGCAATATTTATATGCTGGGGAACAACTGTTTCATGGCAGTTGTCTTGGAATAATCATCACCACAGAAAAGTGCAACCTTTCGACTCCATTTTGTGGCTGGAATGACACCTGCCTCCTCTCAATGGGAGGATCCAGCCGGCTAGACTGAAATCGCTGCACTTCCTTTCTTGCAGCTGCCATCACTCAGAAGCCTCTCTTCTGCTCATCAGAAGTGCAGGGAGATGGATAGTTTCTAAGGTCCTTCTGCTTTTATTGCTACTCAGGTACTCACCGAGCCCTGTAACCTCACCGATATCAAAGAACACTGGAATAGGATGTTTCTATCCCATTCATTCCAGTACTGCTGCTGCCATATATCCCTGAGAAATCCCAACAAAGCCCAACAAGAAGACTGAATAGGGAGGTTTAAAGTTTCTCTGACTTCACTGTCCCTGAACAGTTTTAGTCAGTCCAGCTGTCAGTTTAGTCTCTGGCAGGCTAAGAGGTGTAGCCCCTCGCCAGCACCGCCGGGCGCTGCGCCTGCTCCGAGGCGCGCAGTGAGCCAGCAGCTCTCCGCGCAGCTGCCGCAGCCAGCTCCCTTACCTCCTTGCCTATTTTGTGACAATATAGTTCACAACAGTTTCACACAGAAGGGGAGTTTATTGAGGTTTGGAAGGTGTGTCTCTCCTTCTGTCTCCAAAGGGATGACACAGGAAGAAAGCAAACATGACAACAGAAAATCCTACAGTAACTACTCTAAAGCCACCTACCAAAAAGGAGATTAAAAGATCATTTCTATTCCTGGTAACATTCGCCTCTTCAGGCAAATTGATCTCCTTCTCTTCAACAATCTTTTGTTACAAACTGAGAAATGTTTTCCAGGACTCGAAAAAAAAAAAAAAAAAGAAAAAGAAAAAGAAAAAAGAAAAAAAAGAAAAAAGAAGAAAGAAAGAAAAAGTCCAGCAAAATCACAATGATACCAAGTTAGAAATAGAAGCTATTTATGGACTCCTGTGCCTGTGAAAAGACTCATTAGTATTAGCAAAATTATGAATGGGCAATAGGTCTCCAGTAGCAGGTTTGGTACATTTAATGTAGTCCCAAACTATTCAGGACAGATAGTGGTCTAATTACCCTTAGAAACTTTATTACACCTATATTTACAACTTTTTTTCCTATTTAAACTAAATCCCACTTCCTGCAATTTAAACTCACTTAAAGATACTGGCAGGACAAAAATAGAAGATAAAGATCTTTAAAGAAAAGTAGAAGCATATAATATTTTCAAGTGCAAACTAGGAAGAGATTACAAAGTTTCTGGTAGGAGAGAGAATTAAGCCTTTTAAAAACAGAAGTTACACTTAATATTTTAATTCCAATGTTTTGTTATTCTTAGGTTTGAGTCCATAGTTTGGACAGGTCTCTCTCTTCATTTTTAAATATTTTATTAGCGTAAAAATATGACTCTCTTTAAAAAAAATAAATATTTTAAAATATTTCCAAAAACCGCTCTCTTTAGTTTGATAAAATTCTAATGACTGGAGAATAACTACCCTTTGTAACTTGTCCTCTTTAAGTCACAGGACAAATTATCAGTTGTTTGCAAATGCAATAGAAAAATCTGCTTAAACAGCAAATGAGTTAATACTTTCCTACTTACACCTAGAGCCATTCCAGCTGGATAAGAAATCTCAGATTCTGAAATGAAATGCTTTTTCTTCCATCTCCTTTTCCACTTCTTTCTCCTCTAAACCTGTATTGCCTGAATGGTACTAAATACCTCTCTTCTGAACACAAGTGCCTGGTCCGCAATTAAGAGGAAAAAGACTCTACTGATGAAGCATGAATAGTTCAGATGAAGATCTCTTATGCAATGTGATTACACCAGTCTGAAGAAAATGTTTAGACAAAAGACTTAAATCTGCTTTTTGAGAGCACTAGGAAGTAGTATGTTTTGTATTTCCTTGGTTCTGTACTAGTAAGAGGGTAATTTTGTAGTCTTTTATTGAATAATCTAGTCTAATTTAATTGGAATTTGACTGACACATAGAGTAGTAACGTCTCTGCCTCAAGATCATACCAAAGAGCTTTTTCCATGAAATCTGTTTGACACGGTTCTCTCCTGTCTCCTGGTAAGTAACTGAACTGCTGAGGTTAGTGTGGGGAAAGGTATCATCAACTCTTCCTAGACCGTAATGATTCCGGAGGCTAAGGCCTTAGGAAAGTCATTAGCACTGTCTTGGCAGTAAGTGAGGGACATTGGAGACTACTGGCTTGAGGTCTTAAGAGCTATCTACTCTGCAAAATGGAAAAACCCACCTATTTTCAATCCTGTTATTTTAGGACTTTATGACCTCAGTAGCATAATCCCATTTTACAAGGTCCTCTACTACCATCAGGTTGGATTCGCCAAACCATCTGGTGAGGGAACACCCTTGTTCTCAGAAGACTTTTGTTCACACAGATCTGGTTGCAAATATAGTTCCCAGGTAATAGGTTGCAGATAGTCTTGATGAGTTGCAAAAGACAACCCAGAAACTAGTAGGAATTTATGCTGAGGAAGGCAGCTTCCCATATTTTAGGAGCGAATTTAAAAATGTAAGAACATTTGGTTTGTTTTAGTGATCTTTTAAGAAGCAAAATCAAATGACATTATTTAGAAAGTGATATGAAAAGAGAAGAAGATAGTGTTCCTCTTATACTTTCCTGTATATTAATAAAAGCCTTCTGCTTACGAAGTTTTAAATTCTTAAAATAGGACTTAGTTAACATATGGATATACTCCATCTCCCCTAGGATCTGGAGCGATGAATCTATAACATCAGATGTTATGCTGGCAGAACCATCATTATTTTCTTCTTACTGAGTTAAAGTATAATTACAGAACTCTCAGCCCTCCTTCTCTGTCTGTCCTTCATTGGTCTGTCATGTATTAAACTATGTACTAAACTATTACATGGCAAACAGCCAGTATTTACTTTTTTGTTCTTTTGTCTTAACATCGCACTGGCAAAAACCACGAACTGTTGAAGAAATGAACAGCACCAGGGTTAAGAAACATGTCAGTAACAGTACAGGTTTTTTTTAGATAACCTTGTCAACTCATAAATCTGTGCACAGAGAGATACTAATGACTCTTAGGCCTTTCATTCTCTCCTGTACTCCCAATCCAAAATCCTACATATTAATTTTTGTGTTGTGGGGCTGTAAACCTTAGATTATGATCTTGTTTCAGGTGTTCTGATAAGGGCAGAAGTCTGACACCTGGAACCCTGATTTGAGGATACACAGTCTTCTACCAGGCTTAGAATAGGAAAAAGAAGTACCTACAGTTGGAAGAGATCATATTATATATATTTATGGGTATATACATCCAAAAAATATTTCTGCAGTTTAGTAAGCCACAAAAGACTTGGGTGTATCATATATGAAGAACACAGAACTACATAGAACATCACATTAACAGTTTACATAAGCTGAAATCCTTATCGAGCCTTCCCTGATTTTTTGTTTGGTGATGCGGCAGAATGAAAATCTAGACTTTTTTTTAACAACACAGTGTATATCAGGCAACACACTTTTTGTGCAGAATTACTATTACTATTTTGTGCAGAAAATTTCTTTGCTTTTTAATTAATGGGTAAAACAGCTAGAACAATCTGGATGATTCTTTTTGGTTCCCAACCTCAAAATGTGACATAACCGTCATGTAATGAAATACTAATATCTTACTAATAAAGATTGAAATACAATCTTTAAATTGAAATGTAATTTCTCAGTCTTAAGATTCTTCACTGCTTGAAAAATGAACCCTTTACAGAATACTGTAATAAACATTTGATGCACGACAGTCTTTGAAGAAGTTTACCTTGAAAAATTATGCTAAATTTAAAGCTGCATTTGCAAAATAGTTTATAAAACGGTAATTACCTTTCCCACCCAGCCTGACCCAAGCAGGGCATAGAGCAATTTCTTCATAGCAGCCTAATCTGGGACTGTGATAACTGGCAGCAATTAGAAACATTTCTCTGTAGATGTTTATTCTAATAGCTTCTCTATGACCTGAACTCCTCTTTCAGAGACCCCAAACAAGTCTACATTCATTTTCAATTTTTAAACAGAAGCTAACAGCGATAGACTTTATGAAGTCCTGAAATAGCAATGCTTGTCTTACAGCTGAAATTGCCAGGCACTTGCAACAGTGATCTTTCAGTATACAATCACTGCAGCATTACACATTGATTTCTCCCCAAACAATTTACCTTTTATGTTACTTTTATTTTATGTTTTAGAACTTTACCCAGTTTTCAGGCATTCCCATGCTCCTTGAACAGAAACAAACTGTTACATATATAGATGTAACCTTTGTTCTCTCACAAAAAGATACAGCTAAATCTTCAACTGGTAAGCTACCATAGCCTCTCTGGCTGCCTTGGAGCTAGATAATGTATACCAGCTGTGGATCTAGGACTTTTTAAAGTGTCTTATATAAGAACCAGTGCAAATGAAAAGAATATATTTGTAAAAGAAGGGGAAAAAATCTACAAAATGATTTTACTCTGTTGTTCTGGTATTTTTCTATTCATTTAAGAATAATTCCACTATGCTCAATGGAGGTTTACTGCTTTTCAACAGATGCAGCGTCATTCCAACTTGCTTTGCATCAGCTAAGAAAAATCATCTCACCCTTTGTACACCTTATAGGAGAAGCAAAGAGCCCAGAAACTCCTATGCACTATATAAATGAGCCTTAGCAGTGGGTGGACTGCTTTTTTTATAATTATGTTTTGCTTCCTGGTTATTGGAGCTGTGAAAGACGAGGAGGACTGAAAGTGATTTGGAGAGAAATCTATACCTTTGCTTAATTCTGTTAAAATATTTCCATGGAAATCATGTAGAAATTGTAAAAGCAAAAATACCACTCCCGGAGTCTCCTTACGAATATATTCCATTCGCATGATGCAAAGATCTAAGCCAGTATTAACCCAACCGGGAATGATTCCATGGTAGAAATATTCTGGGATGTTTCCAGAATAGAGTATGCACGAAAGTACTCTCCTGAGCGCCCAGGCAGGATCTGCCCCCTTGGCAAGGCTTGTGAGGACAGCAGAGGAGCATGAAAATGAAGCTGTTTGCCCCAGCCCTGAGCTGGCATCAGCAGGTGGGGCTGTGCTGCCTTACATGGACTGCCCACACGCATGGACTTCACCGAGTTATTCCACATTTAAACTAGGAGGCAACACACCGGCTTTAAACTTGACAACATGATGAAAAAGTCTAATTTAAAGCGAAGGCAATTCTAAGACTCCATCAGAAGCCATAAATATATATATTTTTAATTTTGCCAAGATTATATGTAAATTCTTTTCTTTTCTTGTGAGGAAGGATCGTTTCTGCTCTTAATACCTCTCGTTTTAGCCCTCCTTTTGGCTATTGTGGCTTTTCTTAATATACTGCAAGGAGAACGATTTATATGGCTAGAGCTGAAGAATATTCCCTTTTAAAATTCATTTTTACTATTTTCTGTCTTAAGTGATTTCATAGTGATTTCAAAGTGATATCTGTGCAGAACAACAACAACAAACTAGTGCAGCATGGCTTTTTGTTACTGATATTCTTCCATTGAAAGAAGAAAACTCTTCCCTCTAGTGCCCCTGCTTTGGTATAAGGATGTGCATTATTATTCACTGAGATACACAGCTATGTGATGTTTTAAAAGCCCCTCAATAAAGGTTACTGAGTTATTTATAAAATCTACAATGAAACTAGACAACCCTTTAAAATCAATCTGTCTTAATGTTTGCATTTTTCACAGACAGAAATTTTTTAAATTAATATATAGGAAAGCAAAAAAAATCCTTGGCTTCCAGAGCAATTTATTAATTGAAAAAAAAAAATTAATACACATTGTACCTTGCCAATAAAGATTCCTGTCCTTGATGCCAGCAATTCAAAAACAAAAGGCAAGCTTAGGCTGAGCATACAGGACACTAAAATTAAAGGTAATACAACAGTCTAGATATTTGATTAGTCTGTGTGATTATAATGTATGTCTGTCTGCTTTCCTATCTTGCTAAATGTTCTAATCACTTTGGGCAAACCTTATGAATTTTCCATTTTCCTCCTTTTCACAATCCAACTTTTATAAAGCTCATTGTCTGGCTTAAGAAAACTGCTTTGCATTCCAGCTAATTCACAACACTGATTTAATTGTTTTGAAGAGCGTCAGTGAGAAGCACTTATAGAGGCTGATTTGTAAGAACCACTGAGCAATTTCAGTTCCCCTAGAGACCTGTGAGTGCTTAACTCTTCTAAAAGGCAAGCCCAAGAGACGAAGAATCAAATCTGCACCTTCACGTAATGTTTAACTATGTCACGGCAGTTCAGTCGTTGCAAGTTTTCTGCTTTATTCACCCTCATTCATTCCTACTGTATTTCAGTACAGTTTATACGACTTCTACATCACTAAAAAGATCTACTCAGAAGAAAATATTCAGCAGAGCTTTATATTCAGAACTAGTGCTGCAAACACTAACTAGAAAACACATGGTCCTCACTCTTCTTTCTGAAGTGAGCATAATCGACGTTTTATCTCTGTTTCAAACAATTAAAAATAACTTTTCAATAAAAGACAGCAGAAAGTAGTATAAATTTGACATCAGGCTTTTTAAAAGCTATTTTCTCTAACGCAACTCTCTATATCAGCTATCTTCTCCAGTTTCAACAATAACTTCAGTTATAGTATATGAGTTCAAGTTTCAAGTAATTTAAAGAATCTAAATCAGCATGAGTATTAGCTTTTTTTTGCATATTAATATATTGTTATTCAGGCTATGATCTACATTGCTTACCCCAAAAACAAATGAATTATTTCTTAACAGCAGGCTGTTAATACTGACGTATTTTGAGAAGAGACACAAGGTACCCTCTTTTAACTATAGTTAAGAAGTTTTACACTAGGAGAGCTACAAATCACAAAGAGAAGACGTTTTTCTTACCATAATGAGGAATTATTGCCCAAGCCATTGCAGAAGCATAGATACCGCCAATCATCCAAAACATACAGAGCCAACTCAAGTGTTCACCTCGTTTCTCCCGAGCAAGCACTTCCGAAAAATAGGAGAAGACTGTTGGAACAGCTCCACCAATCCTAAAAGGAGATACATATCCTGGATTAAGGGAGCGAGTAACAGCTAGTTAAAGTCTGAACAAGCTAACTTAAAACCCAATCTACAAGCAGCTTTTCTGGCAAGAGTGTCTGTTTCTCTTTAATTGCACCATGTATCTGAGAACTCTCGAGGAAGCTTGTACCAGTTTGGATAGAGTTATCAGCAAAGATTTTCATGAAGACACTACGTTCAATGTATTCAATGATTCAAATGGATTGTCAGTGCATGGGCCCTCTGGAACAGAAACCAGTATAAAGCTTTGACTTTCACCATTACAAAAATCCTGTAATCATGGCAGTCTACTGCCAAGTGTGAAAACATTTTCCTTTTAACTGCAAACATTAGCCTAAGGCAATCAAGAAGCAGACTAAATGACAACTATGTAACTAATACACTTTATTTCATACATATTTGGAAGGATGCTTTCTATTAAGTTGCACTACAGGATTTGCTAAACCCATGCTGGCCTATGCATTCAAACATCATTCAGTTTTCACATGGTAAAACTAAACACCGCCTAAAGGTTAGCTGGATAAAAATATGTTCAACTTGTTTTTACAAAACCAGACAAAACTCAAAGTAGGTATCAGTTTCAGCACCAGGTTCCAGCTCATTTTTACTGTCTTTATCTCTTCGCTACATGTAGCAGCTATCAAACCTTCCACAACAGAGTAAGTCCATCCACTACTTGTGGTTTTTATTTTTCCTGCTGAAGATAACACCTATGAGGTTTCAAGAGATATTCTTACATACCAAATTACATCCTCCAAAGAAGCAGTACTTCGCATCGTTTGAATTTTTAACTGAACTTTAAAGATAAATGCATATTTATGCTGCTGTCTCAGTGACTGCCAAACTGGGAGAAAAAAGAAGTAAGAAAGCTTAAAACAGACTATAACAAATATTAAAAAGGAGGACATCAATACAGAAACAATATTTCAATCCTAAGAAAATTCAGTGCCTTAGCAATACAGTTTATCTTAAAACACGTTCAGGTACTATATGAGCAATTAGGTTTTTCAGTTGACTGTTGTTTTGTCCTTCCCGTCTGGACGGCAGTTCACAAAGGACTGCCAGGCCGCTCTTACCGTCGCAGTTAGTATCTGCCGTGGTGGAGACTGTTCGCTTGCACGTTCTCTGCAAGGCCTGTAAAGGTCCGCACCTCCAGGAATTCTGGTGGGATATCCAGTAGGTTTCTCAAGCAAGAGCTGTATCTGCGGTCCTCTCTCGGGCGTGAAAAGCCTAAAAGGCCTCCCCAGCACCCCGCTGTGACTGGCCATGCGGATGATGGTCCTGCAAGGCTCTGGGGAGCCCCGGGATAAGCAACGGGGCAGGACGATGCCGCGGGCGCCCTCACAGCTTGCTTGCCGTGGGGAAGCCCTGCTAGCTCAGAGGCGCGTAGCTCAGGGGCTCCCCAGGCACAGGCTGATTACACCTATGATTTCTTGTTCACCAGGCCTCAGGCACAGCATTGAATTTCATTCCCACAATGTTCCCTGAAAACAATACTCGTGGATCAAATTAAATTATTTTACTACTGTTGAAAATTCAGTAGCCTAATCAGTAACAGGCCTTCTTCTTTCCTGGGTAAGCTGGAAAGTGCTGATGGGGAGTTACAGGTGCTCACTTCCAAGAAACCCTAAATTAATACATCACTTACGGTACGCAAGAGAGCATCATTCACGTACCCTACTTACCCAGTAAACAGCTTTGGTAAGTCAGCACTTTTTTTCTCTCCTTACTGCTGTTCACTAAGAAACGTATGAAGAGTGGTAGGTAAATATATATTTGTTACTTTTCCTGTTCTATCATCCAATCTGTGTTTCTAAATTTACAGTTTTCTTTGTTGCATGTTTCTTTTCATGAAGTACAGAATCTTCTCTTTCTCTTACAATGCAGTTAACTATGGTAGTAAATATAGCTTGCTACATAGAACAATTAATAATAAATTACATTTAACACTTTCGTAGTTTTCCCTTTGCAAAGCACTCGAAAATATTGTCTATGAAGGGTTCAGTCCAGGCAAATCTGATTCTTACGCTTATGAAATTCAAGATTCAACATAAAATCGTCTTAAAACTTCCCTTAAATCTCCTTGGCTGGACTTTCTACGAGGTGGGGCTTGGGGAGAGATCCCAATGTCCGTCCATAGGTCATGCAAGTGCTTGCGGGAAGGAGTAGGTAGGAAGTGGGTGGAAAATGGGTGGCTGCTTCTCACTAACCAGGAAGTGGAAAGAACGTAACGTGTATCTCAGCGTCATAAAGAAGTAGAGCAATCCCAACTGCCAGAGGCAATACAAAAAGTATCTCCTATCTGTCAGCATTAACCAGTGGGTACCATGAAAGATGAGACGTTATTGTTGCTATAGTATTTAAAACTGTTCCGGGGGGCCAGCTCCCATTTTATGTCCTAAAGATCCTTCAGGCTACGGAGGAAGCCTCGTCTCTACTGAGCAGTTTAATAAGGAAACTTTTCTGACAGACATTTTAAAGCTGCCAGGGAAGCAGACAGACATGTAAGAGGAATTTTGGAGCCAGCAGCTACAAAACCAAAATGTTTATTTACAGTATGCAAATAAATGGGGGAAAAAATCAGCTTTGGAAAAAAAGCACTTTGTCTGTCTCATCTAATGTGATTACATTGATATTTCCACAGAGTACATGAGCAGGCTAAAAAAAGCCTAAAAGTCTGGAAATTATGTTCATATTGATTAGATAGTGAAAATAATTTGTCCACTGTCTAAAGCTCTGTAACCTAAAAGAAAAACAAAGGATGCATTTTTATTATACCTACAAAAGCCACTACTTACAATTGCAGGTTTCAGTTCCATAGTAACTGTGCAGTAAATTGTGTTGTGTAGTTATTGGTACTTTTATTATGTGAACGGAAAACGTTACTTGTCAGTTGGTAAAATTCTTCCCTCTAGTCTCATATTAGTGATGGATGATACTGCTAAAAACTGTCAGGATACTGATACCAAAAAAGCTATTCCTGTGCCACTAATGGCAATGCTATTAAACTGACTTATAAGCCCCTCTAAGATTTTCAAAACAGCTTTCAAACAGCAGCGCTGGAGGAGGGAGAAGAGGAGGCCGGGGAAGCAGCAGCCTGCTGCAGCGCTGTTTCTTCGCCCTCCCGCTGAGCAGCAGCCCCGCCACCGCCCCCTAAAAGCTGCTCCTGCTCACAGGGCACGGGAGAGCAAAGAAGAGCTGCAGCTGCCAGCGCACCCAGCAACAACCAGGAAACACCCTAAAAACTGCCTGACCCTGCAGAACACTCTTCAGGAGCGGCGAAACCGCTGGCTGCTGCTTGCAGAAGCCTAACCGCGCGCACGGTACTGGAGCCAGGTAGCACTGCAGCACTAATGTGGAATCGGGCACGCTGCCCACTGCCAGCACAGCCGTGAACGGCCTCTGAGGGCGCCGGCAAAAGAAGAGCCAGCAACTCTGACTTTTTCCATCACTTTCTTGTGAGGGTCTTTCACATACTTCAGCAGCTATTGTGCATCATGTATTAATTCATCAAATGGTCATATTAAAAAAAAAACAAAAAAACTTGTGTCACCCAACAGCTGCAAGGAAAAATGCCCTTTCTAGAGTTCAAAAAAATGCTAGTCTAGATCCTGCCTTGGCTTACGCTGATGTAGACTCCTACTATTTCAGTGACTACAGCTGAGTCCTTCCACAGGTACATGGAAGTAAAGGAACATAATTTGATCCTCAAGATTTTTATATTAGAGTTTTAAAGCAGACGGTTTCTTTGGTGTCCCACCAATGCTGTGTGGAACAGATGGTGGAGTGCACAGGAGGCAATTTCTAATGAAATCAAAGACCACTTTGCCACTCACTTGAACTCAGGAGGACATTATCTTTTGCTTTACAGGAAATGCAAACATGGTGTCCCATAGGATACAGTATTAAGTCCACTTCTGGCAATTAATTAGTTCAATGCAGTATGCTGTTTGCCCTTATTGTAGTTATAAGTTATGTGACTCATCCTTTTTTCTAGAGAACAAAATCAGATGCAAAAAACCACATTTTTCTCTTCACATGTTCTGCATATTGAAACGAAAAGCTTTTGAAAATTGCACTGATTTGAGAAGAACGTTTCTACTAAAAGAGGTGAGGGATTTTAGCCTTTATTTAATATAAATGTTTCAAATAAACTGAAATTTTTAAATTTTACCTGCTATTCACATATGAGTTATTACTTGCCTCATCATAACCTAAGCAGTGGTTATAATCTTGTTATCCGCTGACCACGGAGAGGGTCCATGGACTACGTCCCAACAGGTCACAAAAAGTAACTAAGAACTGTAAATCTGTTGTTACTATCTGCAAGTTAGCTAGACAATATTTTACACCTCCACTGGAAAACATGGAGATTCTGAATGTTTATAAAAAGGTTAAGAAGAATTGGTCTAAACCTCTGGCTTGATGATAATAAGTGACAACTGCCTCTAGATTAACAGAGGTCTCTATAATTAGGAACAATCTAGTGTCAGCAGGAGACAACTTTTTTGAGTCCGGCTCAAGACTATAAAATAAAATCTGCTACTCTGTAAGGACTATCTGTCTCTGCACCTCCAACTGCAGGGTGCATTCCTTCAGCCTTATCTCTTTGCATAAATATACAGGAACATATGTAAGAACAATACTTAATAAAACAGCAGAAGCCTTTTATACTGCACATATTTCTCCACACGTGGAGAGAATGACATAACAGACATATGAAAAATGTCAGTCATGATCTTTCTCAGCTGTACTTTATCTTCTGTAACAAACACCATCAGAAGGAAGCAGAACAAAAGTAGAATGCATAATTTTTTTGGTATTTTCTCAGAAACATGTAATTCAATTCGGAAAAAATACCAGTCAAACAGCATATTCTTGTTCTTTTTGATGGCAAGAATTGGCCAGTTTTGGAGCCTTATGCCTCAGTTCTGTTAGGAGATAAATTTTATGACTGAACAAGTTATTTTGATGCCATCCTGGTTCTAAAGAACGCACATAAAGCTCTGTACACAGGAGGTTTCTATTTTGTAGTTCCAGCTTTTTTCCCCACTAACATTCTGCCCAAAAAAATCCCACTTTCATATTTTCTCAATGAATTTCTAGCTTTATTTTTAGCTCTCTGCTACTTTCTTCTGGCTGCTTTGGCTCACGTACAGAGGCAAACACAGAGTCCTCCACTGTTCAGTTCCTATTCCCTGCGGTTGCACTTACTGTCTAGCGACAGCCAGCAGCTCCGCAGGTCAGCTCCCGCTCGCTTTGCGTATGGCGTGTGTTGTGTGTGGTAGGTCACGTTTGCTCGGCTCTGTTACTTCAGAAAAGGAGTCATACTGCTACTGGTATTTATTCACAAAGGGTGATTCCTTATGCACCCTTTTGATGCAAATTTTTCTGATTTTAGATTCAAAGAGACCAACAGTGATGATTCAGGGGGAAAATGACATACAGAAATAATGAACTGATCTAATCCCACCTTTCAGCAAAAGAAGGTTCTGACCTCAGAGAAAACAGCCAAACTGAAAGCCATGTTTTCATAACGTTTTTCTAAACACTTTCTGTTATTGTTTGTTCTGTGAAATCATGAGGTGGGGTGAGGGGGCAGGACAAAAAGGAGATTTAAATAATGCACACATCAGGAGAGTAGAATTGAGGGAAGGCAATAATAAGCTAAGGTGCATTTGCGTTTTCTTTGTCGCAAGGGAAGATGATAAATGTCTGCTAATCTACCTTCAGAGCTGTGATTTGTCACAACAGACTTTGGCACCTGCACCCTGTGACAGCTGGGATGAAAACACCACTTAGGCAAAGCACTCAGGAAGGGCTCCCTTCAGCTGGAAGCCTTTGTTTGTTTGCAGATTCACTAGCCAAAGGGACTTGACATGCAAAAGCATATAAGGAATACAGAGATAAATAGGAAAAACCCCTCCCAGCAGATTAAATCTGTACGGCAGAATGGCATTCTCCTCCTGAAATATCTTATCTTCTCCTCTAAATGTGAAGAAGAGCCAGACTAAAGTAAAGACTGTGCCTGTGTATGACAGCATTTGCCAGTAATCACCTTGTTATTTGTGTTTTGCTAAGAAATTAAGCGATTATTAAAATTGAAATTAAGTGAGTTCAAAACAGGCTCACTGTTATCCTCCTAAGATTCACAAACAGCCCACCATCTCTCTCCTGCCTTTGTCCTCTCCAATGGCACAAACTCTTTCCCCTTATTAACAATTCTTTACTCTCATTACTGCCACAAATCTCATTAAAAAACATCTTTGCCATTTTCCTTTCATAACTTTCATGAGACTGGCAAAACGTCTAGTAGTGAGCAGGCAGATTTAACAGTTCACCTTGAGAACTGCTGGATGATGCCTTACAAAACTGCGAGGTGCTATACACCATGCATTGCTGCTCCTTCTACCCATATTTAAATCCAAGCACCTCTTTGGACTGCATATACTAGAGAAGTTGTCTTTCAGGTACTCACCTGGCCTATATGCTATTAGCAGCAAGAGAGTCCCTGTGATTAATCTTAATGTGAATGTTTATAGACCTATGTAATAGTTCAGTTCTGACACAAACGAGACCAATGAAACTGAAACGAAACTGAAATAATTCACTGGAAACACTTTTCCAATACTAGTAAAAACATAAGTTTTGTTCTGATTTGAGATCAAATTAAAGCAAATAATTGCACATAGTCTGTTTGCAGTATTTACTCAGCTGGATATGTCAGATATACTGGTTTCTGACCTGCCAGTATTGGTAAGTATGAAATCCTTGTTTATGCTCTCTTACTTTTGCAGATCTCATTCTTGCTCTTTTTTATTCCTCTTTTCAATTCTTTCTTTACTGCCACATAGCCTATCTCTCTACTTTTTTTCATGTGTTTTCTTCCTCTAGTCTTTCTCTCCCTTGTGTATAATGTTCTTTTCCTCCAGACTTACCAGTGACCACCCATCATCTCCCAACAACCTCAGGCTTACGCTGCTTATCCTGTATCCACTGCTGAAACTGCAAGGGCTGGAAACAAAGCTGTTTGTTTAAAAAGCCCAGACCGCCAACAGCTTCCTTGGCTTGACTGAGAAGCGTATCTATACTTTTGGCATATGTTATCAGCTTTGAAGCCAGTCACCTGCAGAGCTAATGAATCGTTTGCAGTGTAAAAATGCTGATAGCCACAGGTGGGAGGCAGCTGGGGGCTGCAGAGGAATTAGATGTGGTAGGATTATAGCCCTTTGAGGGTTAGAAAGCACAAGGCATTTTATGAGAAAAAAGTAGAGCAAGTGCGAATGAAGAGGTAGGAGATAGGTACAACATGATACAGAACACTGATGGCACACAACTACAAAAGCAGTCTGTTGGCCTTGATCTGATGTTCCTGAAGGCAACTGCTTGCGCAGGCCAACTATCTGCTGCTGCGTCCCCGTGATCCCTGTCTCCGTGAGAAGAGCTGTGCTCTCTGTACGACAGTACAGCTTGAGCAAGACTCTTATTCACAATGGGCAGGGAAAGGGACGCTTAATGGCTTTTGGTTACATTAGCAGTTTTAAGTTCACCGCATCTAAGCTGCATTTCTTAATGTTTCCATGGTTCTGGAGAAGAAATTCAGCAATACTGGCGCTTTTGTCAAATTAAAGAGAGAAATCGCTGTAGGCCAGCCATAATGTTTGGTCTGTAAATTAGGATATATTTATTCAACCTTTTCTACTTTGTTCATGAAAGAGTTTCATTTAACAGTAAAAATATGGGGTTGTTTGAAGAATTTCTGAACTGTAATTGGTCTCAGGATATATATTTATTTTGGCCAGCTTCTTACTGCATGAAAACCTTGATTACTTTTAGAGGTAACATTGAGTTGGCTAAGCATGATACATTTTTCCAAACAGTATCATGTCTGCTTATTTCAAGGCAGCTAAAACGAAATTTGCTGAGATAATACACTCTTAAGTGTTTTAAAAGTACACTTAAAGTGTACTGGGATGGGACACTTTAAGTAGTTAAGCATGCTATTGCAAACTGAGTTGCCGTTCTTAGAAAAATTGCGTCAAAAGTTATCTGAAAGTACAAAAAATAGTAAGATGGATAAAGTAAAATAAATGCAAGTTTTTGTAATAGAGCTTACATAAAATTCTCTAGGCCAGATTAATACTTCACAGTGGCAGTGCAGAATAGGCAACAGCTCCAGCACCTTTCCAGTTAGTGAAATTATGAGTAATGTTCCCGTATTAGAGAAGCATTCCTTTAACAATTTCAAAGACAGTTCTAACAACCTGCTTTTTGATGATAAACCTTGGCAAATTCCCTCAATGGCTAGTGATAAATACAGCTCACAGTTTCTTGCCTTGCTGTTTTTACTTTGTAGGAAGCCAGGTCTAAAGCCCTCTTAGACTTTTATCTGCCCTTAGGATTCAATTTCCTTTCGAGTTGTGATTTGGGATTAATCAAAGCAGGAATCACAGTTATGATATTATTTTCCATAAAAGGAAATGATTTTGCAGGCTATCCAACTTTTCTTTATTCTTTTCACTACCTTAATTCATCTTTCAGACTTTCATATCCCTCAGCAGATGCCCTTCACCAAGCAACACCTTATTATTATTTCTATTGTTTTGTCTTCCAAATCATTCTTTTTGCAACGCAGAATTTTTACCAGTTTCATTTTTTCTGGACACAAAAAATGATCAGAAGGGATTTCTTTTTCTCCTAAGCAATTTACCTTTACAAATACATTTTGACTGCAAGAAAATCTGAGGAAAATCTATTTTATAGTATTTAAAGTAAAACCTCGTATTAGATACCATTTTACTGTTCATGCTACTACATCTGTCTCTATATTTTCTAGAGGATGGCAGACAAGTTTGAACACTAAACACCTATTCAATTTTCATATCTCACGTACACTTCTTAATAATATTAATACTCATATATAATAATATATACTCATATGAAATTGTCCAGGTAATTCTCTGACCATTCAGAAAGCTTTTCTCCAATCTGAGTATCAATACCATTTTGCCTTTAAAACGTATCACTAAGCTCTCTGCTTAAAATTATTCATATTTCATATCTGGGCTCTCTGTCACACAAAATTACTGAAACAAAGCCACCTCCCTTGATAATAGGGATATTTATTCCATTTATTTGGATAAGGAAGGGGAACAGTCATCTCCGTCCCAAGACAGGACCTCTAAAATGAGGAGAGATTAGAAAGAGAAATGAAGCTGAATTTCTATTCCCATTCAACTGACACAATTCCCTTTTTATTCGAGCAAGATATGGGATGTAGTAAAGAATGCAATAAAGGTGAAAGACTTGATTCAAACCCTTTAGGCAAATTTCCTCTTGTACTGCAAGAAGATATGGCCGTCAAACCCTACTAGCAATGCACTTCACATGCATGGCTTTATGATACCAACGTCCTGTGCTGGCTCATTCAGCATCCTGAACATTGAGAGTGGTCTGACATGGAAGTCTAATTGGAAGTTTTGATCTGAATCAAACAATTACCAGAACTGCTAAACTAACACAAAGAACAAAACCCCTGATTATGCAAGGGTGCAGTAAAGGTACAATGAAGGCAGAAGCGTTCTCCTACTAATTTTCTTGTGTATATCAATCTCAGCTTGTGTAAGGTTTAAACTTAATGGATCCTTACCAATCTCTTAAACCTTTCTACCAACTAAGAAGTTATTTAAATTAAAAGAAAACGAAAGCAAATATAGAGCCACGAACATCATTATTTTGGAAAAAGCAATAACGTTTGGCATGATGCAAATAAGGCCCACCAAGACAATCTTGACTGCAGTGGTATTATAAACAGCATTTTGCACACAAAGACATTAGAAACTTCACAAATATTAGTAAAATCATACAATATACTTGTGGAAAGGGTATCATTTTACATACTGAACAAGCAATACATAAAGAAGTTGAGGTATAAAAGAGTTAAGCAAGTTGTTCAAGTTCACAAAGGAAGTCTGTTGCAAATTAAGAACAGAAGTCAATTGTTCAGTTCTCAGTCTGTATCTTACCCTTAAAATCATCATTTCTCCCCTTCAGATTGTTTTTTCGGACTGTAGTAGCTGCATCGCATAATTTGCTAACCCCTGGCACAAGATTACACTTCTACATTAAATAGCCTTTTGCAAACAGAAAAGTTTTATTAACACACAGAATTGTAGAAACAAACAAAAGCAGAAGAGCTTACCCAAATCCAGAAAACAAGCGACAGAAGAGGAAGAAGCCATAGCCCTGGACAAATGATGAAAGGAAGGCAAAGAATCCATTGACAGACATGCATATCAGGAGTGACTGTCTCCTTCCCACCTTGTCTGCCAAGCCTCCCCAGAAGAATGCCCCCACCATCATCCCAAGGTACACTATGCTACCTGCAATACACAAAAAAAAAATGTCGTTTTGTGAGCTACATTACTGAACACAATTGACCACACCAAAAAAGTCACATGTACTTGAATGATTTGCTTTCAGCAATCTTCTGTGTTTATAAAATAAATAGCATAGAGATTAATTTTTCCTTTCTCAACAAGTAGAAAGTGTGTGCACATCTTTGCACACGTACCTGGGCAGAATAGGTTTCCTATTGTGTCTGCATCATCTGTTAGTAGGCATACTGAAGCTTAATAAAACTATTGAATGAGGTGCCTCTAGCTAAAACAAATAAAATACAGGCAAGTAAGACTGAATAGGAGAAAGAATGCCACCCTTTCCTCAGAGATAAACTGCATTCTTGTTAAATATGGCAAAATTAAAACCTGCCCTACAGAAACAAACTGCATGAACATTTCTAGAATACAAGCAACTCTGCAGAGGCTTAATCAGTGGGAATAAAATGTCCTAAGTCTGAAGGAAAGTGATTAGGAAACAACACTTTCTGTTTGAGAGCTACAGCATCAAAGATGTCCAGCTTGACTGTTCTTCCTCCCTCCCGCTGCAATGTGCTGCTTTACTTTAAAAGGTATTATCGTGTATAAAGAAAAATGCTAGAACAGTTTTATTTCCAAAGAACTGTGAACAGATACATTACGATTTAGCTAAATGCATTAAAATGAGACAGTGAAAAAATCATTTTAGGGTGATTCTTTTTTTAAGTCGATGATGTTTTCAAAGTAACTTCAGAAGTAACTTGAAAGATTTAGCACTCTGACCATTCACATCTTAGCATACTGTACATTATTTCCTTTCCAAGGACGAACCCTTCTGTGGGACACTACATAAAGATGCACAACTCATTAAGCAGACTGTTAGAAGCACGAGTTGTTCCTAAGTTTAGATAGATCCATCCAGATTTGTATTTTGTTTTGATACATGTATTATTCCTTCTTCTAACTTTCTACTTCTTATTGAGCTTCCCAGATTGCGCTTCATCTATGTAATGCTTGCTGCTATCTTGTAAGTTTGCTACAGAGCAAGATTTAAATGCAGAGTAGCTGGAAGCAGCTAAAATAATAGCAAGCCTTGTCCTGTGACTCTCTGAGGAGGGAAAAGGCCCCAGGAACTGCCAGGCTGCCGGGCAGCTCAGCTGGGCTTCGCCTCTCCGCCTTTCAAGTTCTGGACTTCAACAGAATCAGCTCTGTCCTGCAGAAGGGAAAGGAAAGTGAAAAAACGCATGAATGTGTGGGCTTTGTTAACTGAGTATTAACCTAAAGGTCACTCATCGGTATTTCTATGCTTGGAATTCCTTGTGTTAACACCCGAACTGCCAGGGCAAACCGCTGCTGAAGGCTCTCATGCCCTGCAAAATATCCCTCTTCCCCCTCAGGTTTTGTACAATTAGTTTCCCCCACGCTGCTTCCTTATCAGGCATTATTCTAAAACATCTGATATAACACACATGACTTTAAATTTATATTAGTAAGCTACACAGTTATATTTTGCTTAGGTAAGTAAGCTATTCCTATTACATTTATGACAACTAAGCACCCGTGCGGACTTTCACGTTGAATACTACAGTGATAAGAAAATGTCGGCCACAGTCACAGAATCACAGAATCGTTTAGGTTGGAAGGGACCTCTGGAGATCACCTAGTCCAACCTCCCTGCTCAAGCATATTGCTCAGGGTCACATCCAGACGGGTTTTGAATATCTCCAGCGAAGGGAGACTCCACTACCTCTCCGGGCAACCTGTTCCAATGCTCTGTCACCCTCACAGTGAAGAAGTTTTTTCTCAAAGTCCCTGGAGGCTTTCTTACATTTCATATTTTTAAATAAAAATAATGCTATCTATATTATAAATATAGAATAGAAAACAATAATATGAAGCTTATTAGTATCCGTTAGTTGTTTCTAAATTCAAGGTCCCTACAGAGTAACCACCATCTGAAGTTGTCTCTGAGCACTGATTTTACATTTTGAACTATGAGTCAGTATAAAAGATGTGTAAAATCACAGAGAAAACTCTGCAAAGTGTAAGCTGTAAAAGGCTCATGCATCCTGTCTATCCAAGAAAATATATGGAATATTTTCCTCTTCTGAGAAGTAGCTAGAGATGGAATTTCAGAAATACGAATGCGCACGGAGGCTTTGCATCAATCACATGGAGCACGCACAATGTATCATGAAAAGAACAGACTGAAAAATACAGACCAAATTTCTATCATTTGCATTTTTTCATTCTCTGCATGACTCAGGTAACTTTTGAAATCAGAGAGCTGTGCTTCTTCCAGGTACAATGTAAACCTATACATATATACATACACACATACATACATACACACACACACACACAGGCACACACACACACACACACACACACACACAAACCCTGTATACAGAAGCAGTAACTACATCAGATTATTCTTGTAGGTTTGTTCCTACTTCATCTTCCTTATGGAAAGAAATCAGCCTCTTGTAATTTCTGATTCGAATAACGAATTTGATATACCTCAGTTACCTGGATCAGAAAAAAAATCTGTCATGCCTCAACCTAGGCAATGCAAAGCAAAGGAAAACTGCTACCCCCTTCACCATCAGTTGTGGCCAATACCAGCAAATGAATCTTTTCTGCAGCTGCTTCCCTTTTTAGCCAATAATAAAATAAGAACAAGATATTTCTAGACTGATTGTGTTCTCCATGAGTCCATAAAGAAAGGATGTCAGATCCATCGCTGCTCATCGTAAGAGCATTAACTGTATCTTTACCTAGGCAAAACCAATAAGCTTATAAAGAAAAACAACAGTGAAATTGCTTCCTAAGATAGCTTTTGCTGCCACTCATTTTCTAGCTATTACTGTAATCTTAATTATTATCCCACACTCCAGGTAGGCCAGTACTCCGAGTCTGGAAACTCCATGCAGCAGAGCTAGTGCTTGTTTGGCAACGTGAGCTGAACAAACTTAGCAAAAATGGTTCGAAAGCTGCATTGGCAGCAACTAAAGTGGTTAACCTTCACTCTTGAAGCTGAAATTCTTTACTACGGTATTTTACACTGTCCATTTACAGCTACATTTCATTAGGTTATCCCAATCAACACTCTAATATTAGAAATACTCACAGAAGGCCTGTCAAATATTTTGGGGTTTCTTTATACAGCTATCTTTGAAATATTCTTATGCAAATAATCTTTGTTTAACCAAATAATTGCTCTCCTTGAGAAATATAGAAAATTTTTTACAAGTTAAAAAAAAATCAAAATTCTCTGAACACAGTTCATTTTTTCTCTTCTAGATTTTCTTTAGATTTTATTATTTATGATCATATCATCATAGCTTCTCTGAAACTAGCCTAAAGTTCCCCATTTTAAGATCTCAACTTTGATTCCTTTCTTCTCATGAAAGAAAACAGTTTCCAAGTTTTGGTGGTTTGAAAACATTAACCTTTCTCTTATATTAAATCCTTTGGTCATCAGACTGTGTTTTGGCTTCTCTCCTATGCATAAAAGTCTCCTGAAGGGCATTCAAAATAAAGCTGCTAAAAATAATATTCTCCTCCTTTCAATAAACTTCTATAAATAAGCTCCTCTCTCAACCCCACCATTATCTCATACGTTCTCATCATATTATTTTTGATTTCTTCCTAATTGCCTTGTGAGTCCTCAGTTAGCTCCCCTGCCAAAGATTTGTATCCCTTCCATCCTCAGCCTACTGCAGCTAGCTACCCACAATACCTGCTTCACTGTATTTTCCTGTCTTTCTTCCTTTTTTAAAATTTTGTTTCTCTTGATACCAAATATATCTCTGGCCCCACACCATGAAGCCAGTCCCCTTACTTTCCACGTTCAGATCATTCCTTTAGGCCTTTTTTCTCCCACTATTCACAAAAAGCACTAGAAGTAACAAATGGAGAAGGAGAATTCCAGCTCTGAACAATTAAATAGCTGAATGACCACATAACAAATGCAAGTAACCAATGGCATCAGTTTATCATTTTACCCTTCCTCATCCCTTTCCTTCCAACCTTTATAGCTCTTGTTTATCATGTCATGCCATTAGTCAGAATATAAAACTCAGGGGAAAATGCTGTTTCATAAATCACTTATTACATTTTGCACACTGCAGAAATAGGAATTTCAAATATGTAAAAATTGAATACCCAGTTATTGGTCGGACCCTGCTCTCTTTCCTCATTACCTTTAAACATCAGTTATAAAAAATAGTGAATGTACAGGTATACATATACGCATCTAGATTTTAATCCAGCCTGTCATCTCGACAGTGATGCTCCCTTTTTGTGCAACTACTACTGATTATAAAACTGGCTGCTTGTCTTTTTCTTTCTGGTATAGCACACTTGTGCCTCTAAAGGAGTGCACAGGTCCTGTGCTCATAGAGCACAGGACACACACGGATTTCACATACAGCATCATCCAAGAAACATATTTTAGAAAATTAAAGTTTATTTTAAAATACAAAGACTACTAACGGAATCCTTAACAGAATTCTTTGTTCCCCTACGAAGTAACATATAATCTCAGCAAACTCTGTCGTTTAGTGGAAAGTTGCTGAGAAGAACCAAGCGGCAGCTGAAAAAAAACCTTATCCCACGCTAAAATGAATATTCTCTGCTATTGCTCTTTTACCAAGTTGTAACACTCTCTGTCTTCTTTCCACAGCAGAAATTCTACGTACTTCAAGGAACTTTTCTGTTGGGCAAATGTACAAAATACACAATTGTTTCCTCTTCAGATTGGGGACCGTCTCTCTCAAAATAACCAGCAATTAATTGCCCATGGACAAGCTCTTCTTATTCCATTATTTCCATTCATATTCTGAGAGAATGTCTGCTATGAAAGGACAAGAAGTTTAGCATCTGTTAAAAGAAATTACTCAGTATGATCATTCATTTTGTCATTGACAGCTGACAGGATCTCAGTTTGGAATTGGCTTTCACCATGCACACACTCTGGATACGATATGGCCAACTTATTGTATTTCTTTTAAGATCTGCACACAGCATCTTTCAGGTTGGTATCAACAGCTGGACCTTACAAAGCGCCAACCAACAGATCCCTCAGTGTCCAAACTCTGGTTTATGGACAATTTAAGCAACGGGATAAAAATACATTCATGGCCAGTCACTGAGGTTCAGCTGTTAAACAGCAAGTTACTCCTTGTGTCCCCACAGCTTTATTGCTTGCAACTATCTGTTGCAATTCATATCCTGGTACCTAAACGAAAGCTGAAACCTTCTGAAAAATCAGGCTGTAAGCATACACTTCATTTGGGGAAAAGAAAGCAAAGCAGGACTTCCTTGCAACACAAGGACTCGGGCTATGGGACACTGATGTTCATCTTCTGCTTTAGTACACCTCTTGTAAAGTAGGTGTCAAACTAGCGTAATATTGTTTTTTCCCTTTGTGTTGTTTTGGGCATTAGTCTGAGGTAGGAAAGCATTTCACAGAAGTAGAAAAAGTACTCTCAGTAAAAAAAAAAAAGTCACTATGTAAGAATAAGATTATAGGATTACATTTTGGAAAACAGACCCATGACAGCTCCAGCGAGACAAATGCTCTTCACAAGAGTTATACTGTACTTTAATCAGGGGGTTATTTATTTGTATGTAGATCTTTCTATAAGTTATTGTTTTGGAAATAAAATAATTCATAATGAAGAACTTACTTAAACGCCCGTAAGTAGCATACTGAATAAGAATATCCAGACTTATCTTTGTTTTAACCCTGATAAACAGCATATGCAGAGTTTATAGATGATGATCTTTCACAACTATACCTAATTATTAGCTGCCATGAGTTTCTTTAATCAGAAAATACTGTGGAAAGAATTGTGACCCATACAATAGTTTTATTTAAACGTACATAGCTTCTAATTAAATTGTTCATAATATGAGCTAATTAAAACAAGCACTTTTGCACTAAGAGGACAAATATAAGAAAATTGTAATTACTCTAGAATTGGCAAAAGAATTCAATTTTCTAAAGCCATTATTTTTAGATGTTTAAAGCCATTTGTGTAGTTAAAATATTAGATTTTCAGTTCTTATTCATCATCTTATTCTATTCACCTCCTCAGAGGTGCTGAGACTTCAAAATTCATAAATAAAGAACTGCCACAAATTAACACTCCTGCATGAGGGTCATTTCTTCTTTCCTCTAAACAGTGCTTGAAGTATTAGAATAATAAGATGCAGATTTGTGGAATGGTAAGTTTTTAAGATGTAGAATTAAACGGCTAAAGAAATAAAATGCTAGCAGCTTCTCACAGTAATCATTTTGTGTCTTAACTTAGATGCTAAACGATTGCTCTTGCCTAATAATATGCAATATATGCAAATCCCAATGGGCCACAGCATACCAGTCTCTTGCTCTATTACTGCTCTTCACACTAATCCACTCCTTCCGCATTCCCTTTCAGGACAGATGCAGACAAATTTCAGACTGCAATTTCATACTGTCTAGTATGCAGATGCTTAATTGTATACTCATTTACAAGCTTTTTGCTATCCTACTTAATCTGTATTTACAAACATTCAAACTTTTTTTCCTATTAAATTACTAGAATTATTTTTAGCAATGAGCATGGTAATGGGTTATCTGTTTAAATACATGAAAAATATAAAGCAATTTTCAGGCTTCAGTCTCAATATAAAAGTTTATACAGTGTCCAATACACTGCAGTGATTCTTGGACCTTCAAGTGTTACTCGCAACTGAGTGACCTACATGCTTGGTTCTCTAATAGGAATAATTTCTAAGTAGCAGGTCTTTGCTTGATACAGCATTCAGCATTTTTTTTATATATTTATTAGTTGCTAAGTGCACCAGATATTCTGGATATCCTTCACAGTCAATATAAAAGAGTAACTATATCTCTATAATAACCAAAGAAAGACATAAAGTCACGCTCATTGAGGGGAAGGAATATACTAAAACCCAGTCAGATCAGTGAAAAAAAAAAGTTTCAAACTAAATCAATTTTTAAAATGTTTGTTAATGTTTAAGTCTGTTTCCCTAGTTTTTACATAGGAAAAACAACTCATGGAAGTGCTCTGACATGAAGGTTACCACAAATAAATAGTATATAATTCATATAATTAATCAACATGAATAGTTTCACTGCAACCGAACTGTGAAGTTCCAATCTTATCTCTGTTGAAAAGAGAATGCTGTTTATAGGACCTACTGTGTACTTCTACTTTTACAGGAAATTATTAAACAAAAAGTCAAGCAGGCAGCACAGAATATGAACAGCGCACAAATGGAAAAATAATTATTGCTACCACCAAAAAGGCTGCTAAGGTTAAGGGTCACAGATCTGACCTATTGCTAAAGTATAAAGATGTAAAGGGCCAAATCACCCCTGCAATAACTTGTTGGATTTCAATGAATTAAATATAGTGAAGTAAGATAAAACTCAACAAGGTGTTCAACTTTGGAGGAAATTGTATTTTCTGACCCTTGCAGAGAACCCCTCAATTCAAATTCTGTAACCAATTTAGTGCAACTCAAGAATTTAGCCACTAAGTTAAAGATGACTTTCAGAAAATAATTTTCAAAATCATTTTGTTGAGCTCTTCCCAAAAAAAGAATAAGAACAATAAGAGACAAATATAGGCCTTCTACCTCATCAGCAGGAGGAAAACAAGCACAGACTACCTCCTTACACCACTTTCAAACATGCCTTCAAAACATCTGAAGATACTCAGTCTGATACCAATCCAGAAACCTCACATAAACAGAAATCAAGTGAACCGTATCTGGTTCATGGACAAAATGATCCTGTTTAGAGACAATCTGATGAACTGCAATATTTGATAGAGGAACTCAGGCGTGAAAGTCAGGAAAATGGGAGTGAAAGCAAAGCTGGGCAAAAGAAAAGTAACATTCAGTTGATCAGCGTAGATGGGAAAATGAAAGAATAACTCAACAGTTCTGCTTGCAAAGCTATTTATGGTCTTTAAGATCAACAGTGGAAAAAAAAAAACATGATCAGCAACAGGGTCAATTCAAAGGTGTACAAGGGTAGATCAGGCATAATTTAATGACTGATTTAATTAAAGGAAAACTGTCGTGAGGTAGCCAAGTAATATACCTTTAAAGAGAGAACAAGAGAAGCCTCACAAATATTAAACCAAGATGGAGCAGGGGATAAGTAGAAAATACTAAATGGAAATTAAATATATATGTATTTCTGTATTTTCCCCTTTCAAAAGGATCAAGCCCAGGTTTTCCAAGGAACTGAATCAAAAAGGAGAAATAGATGTAAAAGCACAGTAAGAAACCTTCAAAATAGCCAGGAGACAGCTGAACCTAAGTGAATAAGTCACATGGCATCATCAGAAGGCAGTAAGTGTACAACGCAAGAAGAAATTTGACAATACAGAACTTTAGATCAAAAAACACCCACAGTACATTTGTCTTGCTTTAGTGTAGAGACTGAAGTAAAAATGGTTTCCCTCTATGGCTACCCAAAGTCCTCACCCAGCTGTGCTCTTCAAAAGCTGAAAGGTGAATCAGGAAGGTGGGTTCTTCTTGAGAAGACGGGAGAAGGGAGCCGAGGTCTGTCCTCTCACAGAGGGGTGGAAAAAAGGCAGTCTGCCCAGGAAAATAACTGACATACATTTCCAAATCATGAAGCTACTCCAGAGTGTGTCCACTCTGGGAGGAACTGCAGAAATGAAAACCCAAAGATGGAGAGGTTCGAGCAAAGCTTTTCTAGTGCTAGATCAGAAACACCATCCCCATGGAAGTCAAAGACTCCCAAAACATTCATTCTCACAAATTTCTTTCAGATGTTAACTAGTTTCCTGATCTCCTCGGAATGTCTCTTGAGAAGTTGATGTGCCTAAAATGTCTACTTTTGATTTGTTTCCTGTATCTCAGATGTGAGCCTGAGGTGTTTGTGGTGTACAGTTCTCCTTCATTTTAATTCCAAGAGGAAAAAAATTGGTGGTTTGCCTCCACGTTTGCTCTGATTGGGCCTATGAGACTGACTGTGTTTTATGTAGTATCTGAAGAACAAGATGATTTCGCTCTGGATCTTTACATTATTTGTTATTTCAAAAACAATATATTTTTGTTCCTTTTGAATTCTGTACACCATTAACTCTCCCCATAACTGTAAGGACATTCGCCTTATAATATATCCAGAATTTATACAACTAGGTGTGTTGATGCGTATTTTTCACTAATGAAACATTACTGTCTTAACAGATGAGTTTCCTCTGTACTCAGATATTAATTATTTTAATTAAAACATTTTAATAACAAAAGCAATATCTGCTCCTGCTTTTCCTCTGATCCAAATCAGATGAACTAATAAATGCATAGAAGAAGCCGAGTAACTGCAGAGATTGTGACAAGTAACAGATTGCTCACTAGGAAGGGGGCTTTTCTTCACAGCTGTATTCTCTGATAAGGCAGTAAAATAGAGAAGAATATGGTAAACCAATACCTTTGCATACATTATCATCACCACTTATGCCTTAAGAACATTATCATGTCAATAACTAAGTCTTTAAAAAAGTCAAATCCACTACCAAGCATTAGCATCAGTTTAATTTATTCTGTAACAGATTTCTCAGAATAAAAAAAAATCATATTTCATTTTGTTAGAGTTATTTACAAACGGAATACTACTAGTGTTTACTGCGGCAAATGGCAGCACTTTTTTATACTATTTTATACTGCTATTGCTTGACTAGCCAAATCAATAATCCATTACAAATAAAATGACCAATGCTGTACTTTCTCACAGATAATCAGTCGGCATTCAAATGTAGCATAAACCCAGGGCTGTAAGAATCAGCCAACATGTGATATTTCTCTTCCCATATACACAATGTTTTTAAAAGACGATTGTTACCTATATGCAATAGATAGAGCACAGCGTTTATCAAAAGCCCAGATAATCCCAGGTAATGACGTGAAGCCGTTGACAGATTCCCTAGGTAATATCACTGAACATATTATTTTCACCCTATCTCTTCCTTTGATCCAATAGTTCCCCCTGGCATTAGAGAGAAAATCCTAACAGACAAGCCTCAGATAAAACACACCTACTTAAGCTGTCCTAATACCCCTAACTCCTGTTTTTTCCTTCCACTGCAACTGTGGAGGCTCCTCTGGATTTTTTTCCCTCTCAGATTTAGATGCTATATTCAGTGCACTCTTTCACCCAGCTCTGAACTGACCCTGTCACGGTGGAAATTGCTGCGACTTTGCAATTTGAAATGCACTTCCACGGCAATCCTGAGAATCAGAATGACTATAAATGGTGCATATGATTGAACAGTGCACAGCACGTACTCTACTATGGAGTAATAACATTTCAAAATAAAAAAAATATTTCATGAAAGCTTTTAATTGCCCACACAGTCCTCTAAATTAATCATCTCATTTCATATAAAAACTCTTCATGTTGGCTACATTTTTTTTGTCTTAATCTTAAACTTTTATTTGCTTAGTCCTGCTTCTAACTCGAAATAGAGCAAAGACCATGAATAATCACTGTAACTTTTAATCAACACTGAAGTAAAAACAGAAAGCCCAAAGCATATACATCTACATTAAGAGCAGGTGCATCCAACACAACTAATCAAAGCACAGGATACTAAGAATTAATTAATAAAACTGTGCTCCCAGTGAAGGTATCTGTACAATAATAAAGCTAACTGGTGATTATTATTTCAGTGGTTAATCAGCCATTAACTCTCCTTACTGAAACTGTATTCCAGTACTGTGCAAACTACTTCCCTTGTAAACGGGAGGAAACAACTTCTTATTTTCCTTCTTCTAAACGGTGACTGTTACTCTCTTTGTTCCAATGTAATGAAGGTGGGAGGGAAGATAAAAAATGTTAAAAATGAAAAAAACCCTTATATTTGAAATCTCTGACTCCCACTGGCTTCAAAAAAAAGACATTAGGTTAGGCTTAACCTCACCAGGAGGAGCTTACCAGAGTGAGTAACGGTCTTGGGGAGGCAAAAAAAAAAAAAGGAAAAAACCCCCCACACATCTCCGCCAGCATCTTACAGGAGATACGGCCTTCCTCACCCAGCACGCCACTGCATATGAGTGAAAAAGAGACCTCCCTTTACTAACGGTCCCATTTTGTCTTTCTACTTTTGCATTTGCAGTCAATGAAATACAGTAACTAATCCAATGTCATAATGAAGAATAACGGACCAAAATAATGCTCTGTGTGGTGCCAATGCACCTGCAGGTGCTGGTGATTCTAAGCAGGCTTTTTAATGATGTATTTACAATAGTGCCAGGAAGCAGAGTTATAATGTCTAAATGGAAATTTATTTAGATGACTGTATCTGTTCACGATCGCTATTCAGCAAAACTTGCTAGTGGCATTTTCAGAACCAGCCTTGAAAATCGCTCTAAATCCTAGCAGATTAAGGAAAATATTTGTGAACTGTGAAAACGAGCAGATCTGACAAATGCCAGACAAAAGCAATACACGGTACAATAGAGAACCAACCACCTATCACATGAGTTATAAGCATCCATACTTTCTGAAGTTCATATGAAGCCCTCCACTGTTAACCAATACAGAAAATAATTTCTGTTCGGCTGACAGAACAGAAAGAAATTTGCAAACTGGCCACCGATGCCTATCTTTGGGAACACAGACCTTTTTCTTTTTCATCATTATAGATGTAAAGCCAGTGTCACTCCCCACCATTTCCTTAATTTCTCTAGTTCACGTTACTCTCCTAACTCTCTGTTATCCAGAAAAAAAGTAGATGCAAATGTCTGTCTGCCTGATAAACTGCTATGCCCATGACACATTTATCCTAAGAAAAGCTTGCTCACTGTAAGCATAAATGCATTTATGCATTGTAAAGCACATCGTGCTCAAACTAGAAGAACTCAACATAGGAACGTGTCATCAAAAACTCTTGGTTTTGTTTCCTGCTAGCTGGAACAAGGGTTGGCAGATGTTGGTTTGAAAGGGTCATTGGTTTACGAGAGCCGGGGAATACTCTGATAAACATTTTACATTTAGTGGTAGGGAAGAGGCGACTATCTTATTTTCTTTCCCATCTAGAAGTCTGAGTAGTAGGTAGAGTTACTTGGACTGGGTGCAAAATCTGAGATTCTTCAGTGAAAAGATTATGGACAGAACTTCCCTAAACTGCTCACAGTTCCAGTCACACCACAGATAGAGAGTAATGCTCCCTGGACACCTGTGGCCTGTTAGTTTGCTGTTATTATGCTGTCATATTATTCATTTATTTATTTTATCAGTAATTCATCATCATTCCTTTATCTAAGCATTTATACTTGTATAGTATAGTGGTTTGATTCTGCATCTGCTAGGAAAGTATGACATGCCATACATCTGCGACAATGTAAAAGTGGTTCAAACAAGGGAAACAGGCCTGTATAGCGAGAACAGATGTATCCATCATAGGGAAAGAGTTATGCCCTCACTGAAATACTGTCAGAATAGATTACAAAATTAATGGCAAGCCTTACTTTTCAGCACTGACATACATTTAACCAAGCCAAAGCTCTGGAATAACTAGTTATTTCAAATCCTGTATATCACAATATATTATTGGCTGCCATTTCTTGGAAATATTAATAGTATAAGACAAAATGACTAGTCAAACTTTGAAAGAGTCTTAAAATCTTGGATTGATTAAATCCATGGATGAAATGCACAGGAAGAAATGTACTTAGCTGTGACAAAAAGTGATTGAATTATGTTCATTCCAAGATTTAATGACATTCATTAATACGTTCACTGTGAAAATAATTTTACTTTGTGCCAAGGAGCTCACATCGCTTTCATTTCATAGCTCAAATTTGATACAAGATGCAAAATTCAGAGCAACGAATATTCAAATAATGAAGAGGTACATTTCAATAAATGGAAGCTCGTAGATCATAACTTAACTGTGTTGTAGAATTAACCAAATACAGACCTTGAGGAGAGTGCAGCATCACATTTTAAAAGTTCAGTTTGGTTAAAAAACTGCATTTGACTCACTAATTTAAACAGCAATGTATCATCAGCCGTAGATGCCAAGGAGTGAGGACGGGGAAAAGCAGAGGTGAGAGCCAAATTAAAGGTGTGAAATCACCATGGCCCTCAGGCTTTTCCTTTGCGAGGTACTTCCTTCTTTTGGCCATTTTTGTAAGATTATAAATGTATGTGACATGAACACTAAAATCACTGATCTGCGATAGGATAGGCAGAGCCAGAATATAACCTGCAGTGCATAAAAGAGCAGCCCAGAGATTTTAAACTATTTTAGACAATCAAGGGGAAGAGAAATACCCTATGGGCCAGAGATTTGAAGATAACTGCAAGCACACAATTATTTGAGGCTTATGTCTGTAGGCAGACAAAAAATATAGGCATACTTGGACATGGTATTAAAGCACGTTTGTAACTGAGCAGCTAACAAGGACCTTAATGCTTACTCATAGTCTTCATAAGTACATATGTTTTCCCAATCGTGGGCTGCAATTTCAGTCATTTAAATAAAAGAGTGTTTCCCAATATCCACTGTACTCATCGGATTCAAAAGAAGCAAGCGCAGCTCAAGCCTTCAAGAAAGTGTCATATTCTGGCAACAAATGTCTGTCTCAAAAAGTGGCCTAGGACTTTACTAGTCATATATGCACTTATATCTTTGACACTGTTCCAAGACATACGAGTATAGTTACGTCCATCTAACTAAAAAAAGTAATAAATAAGTATTACGGTACTTACAGAGCTCTCAGAAGATGAGTTGGTTAAGATAAGAGCATTTGGCCATGCTGGAAACACGTACAAACACCAAGCCTCTCAGCTGTGTACTGCAATGCAGTGACTTCATGTTGGCTTGTATTGAATTTTTTACTCAGGTTAAAGCTGCATAACTGAAACTGGTTATTGAATTCTCCTAACCCCAGGTTAAACGGTTAACTCTTAAAAGTGAAGAGTGAACATGTAAGTTAACATTGTCCAGTAGTTTGCAGTCATCAGTAAAGCTGCATGCTGGAACAACACGAAACAGGAAAAACTGGATCATCAAAACCTCCTACATGGTGCTAATGCTCTCCCTGTTAGCACAACCTTCTGTCACTGCAAGATGATTTGGGAACCCAGAAAAGGAGCGTAGCTGTGACCCTACCTTAAACTACTGGCTTCTAGCAGAAGCCCCTAACAGCTCACAGAACTGAATATGCTGCGTTTCATTAACGGTTCCAGTCTGTGCTCCCAGTTCCTAGCTTGTGACAAGCCCAGGACGTTCCATGTGGCGTGTTTAATCCAGTTCATAACAGACAAAAATTATATTGCACACTCTCTCTCCTGTTCCTTTCTTTCCCTCAAAAACCAAAACCAAGCATACCATCTCTACTGATTCAAGTAACATAGCTCCTTAGAATGTATAAGGATCTTTCTCCTAATTTTCCTCCCCCAGATAATTATGTCTGGAAGCCAAGCAGAGAAAGCACTGCAGTAGTAATAGTTTAATGCCATTGGAAGGGAATTGAACTGTACCAAAGGTGAACAGCATGCATGATAGCATTTGTATTTCTGGCATCTTCTTCTGAAGAAATAAGGCGTTAATCCTACATGCAAGTTTTCGTCTTGCTCAGGAATATTTAGCGCACATTTCAGTGACTACAGCTCTATTTCTAAATACTTCTATTGCTGCTAAAAAGATTTATTACTACTATTAACCATAAGCACAATGGACTCTCACTGCTATTTCAGTGATATTCCTCACACTCTAAGATCTGCTGTGATTCCAGTAAGTGTTTTTAACCTAGATTCATTTCTTGTGAATATAGTAATTTTAAAATCCATTTCTAAAAATCATTTCAAGATCTGTGCTGCTTTCAATAAGATTACCATTCATACTATGGACAAGATTCCATATTTAAAAAATCAGTACTAAGTCTCTTCCTCTACCTTTGAAGTCCAAAATCATAAACCCCCTCCAAAATTTTAAGAATTTCTCCATAATAAAAATATATAAAGGAGTACCCCTGGAAGTTTCAACTCATAGCAGCACATCTTCCACCACTTGCACATAACAGTACAATACAGAGAAGCAGAGCATGGTTTTCTTTTAATTTATACCATTTATTGTCTATTATATCATTACCAATCTGGTACCCTGCTACCAACTGAAATGTGACCAGAAAAAACTCGCTCACTTTCTCCTGCTGTATTCTATGCAGGCACACACAATAACCTTCTTACCTGTATATAAAGACCTATAATAATATTTAACAACAAGAGAAAAAAGTGTTATAAACAGGTTCCTACTTACAGGAATGAGTTTTATCAACTGCTATGTAAGTATGGTTTTGTGCCCATTAATCATGATTCAGACCTTTTTATAAATAAATGTCAAATATATAGCTAAGTGTTCCTGTCTTCTGCATGACAGTATACAGAGGAACCATGCTGTCAGAAGTATCACTGGAATTGAATTGAGTAGATAAAAGTAAACCATAATGCTTGAAGTAGACATTTTTCAAAAAAAAAACTTAACATTCAGACATTTAAGAAGAAATGCAAATAAAATCAGCTAGTCAGTATTAGACTTTCCCAAGTTTTGGATTTCAGCCTCAAAATAAATTTTAGTTAAGCTAGTTATAAGTGTAATATAGCCCTACATAAACAACGCTGGTAGAAAAAGTTTTAATGAATTTACAGAGGGGAATAACCTCAGTTCACTAAGATCAATACACTGATTTTTCATGGCCTTTTTTCAAGCTTACAAGCGCATTTCCTTACAGCAGCCAAAAAAAAAAGTTAGGATAAAACGCTGATTCAACCAATGGCTAGCAAAGGCCAAATCTTCAGCTTCCACATTAAAATACAGTCCCCCCAAAAGATCAGAAAGCTAAGAAAACTCCTCTTCTACAGATCATTGTATCTCTATTTATCTGACTTACACAGAGAATTTATAGCAACTTCAAAGATGAGAAAGCAAAAGACTATCATAAACGTTGACAATCAAAGAGAACTTAACATAAAATTTTGCTTAAGATCATTTAAGTCTTAACCTCTGCAACACGAGAAATCTCTCTCTCTAAAAGGGAAGTTTGTTGTTGCTCCAGTAACAAGTTACAGGAAGGAAACCTATCAAAACATGCATGAGAAGAAGCACAATCTGCGAATAATAATTTAATTCCAGATTTGTACATACATGTCCCGAAGGATGTGTATTAGGAGTCTCCTGAATTAATGAAGTGCCCAAGCACTTTGGAGAATTCCACCAGGCATGTACGATGCCTGAATACTTACAAAATGCTTCCCTCAGAGCCAGATCCTGCAGTCCATTACTCACTGTCATTTCGTGGCACCGTCTCAGAGTTCTACAGAAGCAAGGAAGAATCCATACAGGCTCAGGAGGAGAACAAATAGCTCAAGCTATATCACTTTGCCCAAACGAATTTAGACCCTAGTTTGTGTGCAAACTAGCAAGCCTGTGCAAAATCCATGAGTTCAGAACACTGTGTTCTTTAAAGGTGTACTCAAATGCAGTAACTGTAATATATTTTTTGGTTACAGGAAGCTAAAAATGTTATAAGTAATGAGGTGTTAACAAAGAGGTTTTTTTCAAATTACAGAAATCAGAAAAATTTTAGTTGAGGGACCGTTGGAGGTCACTAGTCCAACCTCCTGCTCTAAGGAGTGCTAGCTTCAAAGTGAGGTCACTTTGCTCAGGGCCTCGTTCAAGCAACTTTTGAAAATCTCCAGAAGACCCCACAACCTTTCTGGGTAATGCGTCCCAGTGGCTGACCACCTCACTATGAACTTTTTTATTTATATGCAAACAGAATTTCCCTGTCGCAACTTGTGACCTCTTGTGCTCCTCTCAGAAAAATCTGACTTCTTCTCTTAATCCTCCCCTTGCAAAATTAGGTAGCCAAATACTACTGTCAGATCCCCTCTTAGACTTTTCTCCAAGCTAAACAAGCCCAGTTCCCTCAGCTTCTTCTTACATGTCATGTATTCCAGCCCTCTTAAACACCTTAGTGGTCCTTTATTGAACTTGCTCAAATTCATTAATCTCTCTCTTGTACCAGGCGGCTCCACAACTGGACAAAGCATGCTAGATGTGGTCTCATAAGCTTGGAGTAAAGGGAAATAAATCACTCCTCTCTCCCTAGTGGCTACATTCGTGCTAATACAGCCCAGAACGCAGTCAGCTTTCATTGCTGAAGGGTGCACTGCTGACCCATGTTCAACTTGTTGCCTAGGAGGACCCTTACATCCTGTTCTGCAGAGCTGCTTGCCACCTAAGCAGATACTCCCCAACCTGAACCAGTGATTTATCATGATACTTGAGGTTTTTGGATAGAAGAAATTCTCTCTCTACGGCTAATCAACTAAGAATCTCTCTTTCATGTAAAGATTATTTCTGTTTGCGTTCCTGTACTATGAGCCCTAATTATGGACTGCGATACCGCTGTAGGTAAGTAATATATTAAGTAACACAGAACAAAAAGATTGTTTATGCTCAAGAGAGCATTCAGTCTAAATTTTAGACAAGAGGTGATATATGGGTGCAAAACAGAACAGAGAGAATACAAGGAAGCAACGAAAAAGCAGTGGCCTTTGGAAAAGATGATAGTCATAGCATATGAGTGGCTTACTAGTTGTCAGGTTTTGTTGGCATGAATGCAAAGGAAGGTTTAAAGAAGATAATCACTTAATCCTATGACATTTAAATGGATTTTTTTTCCAGTACTGAGGAGCTAAAGTGAAAAAAGGATGAAGGTATCTGTTCGAAAACATGCCAACGAGTGCAAAGAAGGCTGGCATCATGGGCCAGTCAGAAGCAGGAGACAGCCTCTGTCCACTGATAACAACTGTAATAGCTGTGTGACTATCAAGGGCTCTACAAGCGAAGGTAAGCCAGAAGGCAAGCCCTTACAGATCGCATGGCAGAGCCAGTGAAGAGACGTTCAGAAGGAGCGGCAAGGCATCCTGAACAGACATAACTGGGACAGGATAACTTTGTCTAGCCTGGCAGAAAGGAAGCTTCTCTACTTTAGGTGCAAAGATGCTGAGAAAGGGGTAAAGTGTCTTATTTTTGTGATGGGAAGGAAAGGCCGTAATTCAAGTTAAGTTTTGAGGAAAAAAAAACTCTTAAAATTTAGGGATAGTCTGCATGTGGAGTCATAGAAATGGGGTTATTCAGACCTAGAGTAACAGGCAGGATAGCAACACAGTCCCAGTGATCAAGAAAGATGATAACTTGTGAAAACGTGAGAAGCAAGGAAGATTACGATTTCTATTTTAGCTGTTTTGTACTTTAATACGTTCATTATCGACAAGGTAAGATCAGGAAGGCAGAATGAGATTTTACGTCCAAAGAGGACAGAAGATGTGTGTTTTTTCAGCACAGAGATGAAACTGGTTTTGCTTTTATGGGTGAGATTACACAAACAGACGGAAAACTAAGGCAGACCACGAACAAGGCCTCTGGGACCCCTGCCTATCAAGGAAGCTGAAGGAAGCATTAGAGGTGCCTTCTGAAAATATCACCTGTAGAAACCATTAAAAAAGAAAAAAGAAGCTAAAAGAGAACAAGTTTTCAATAAGTGTGTGGAATTGGTAGCTGCCAGTTAAGAATGATGAAGATGGACTGTTGGCTCTAAGCTTTGGCTGGGTACTCAGGCAAAAGCAATTGCTGTGAAGTGTTAGAAGTCAAAGCAAACTGAAAAAAAGCTTAGGTCAGGTCTGAAAAAGAGGAACCCTTGAAAATGATTGTCAGCTACACATTCAGTGGGTTAGAAGACGAAAGAATAGACAGGATTCAGATACACAAGTGGGGTCAATGATAAGCTTTTTAAAGAATAGAAAAGATTAAGGCATGTTGACCAGCTGCTAGCAATAAGTTAAGAATAAAAGTATCCTGGCTTAAAGTGAGTGCAAAATATAGCAGTTTATGAAAAACAATTCACACAGCGAATGCTGCATATACACAGAATTAGAAGACACTACTAGGTTTAAATTTGAAAAAAACAGTAACGGTCTTTATAGAATGCCACATCAGGTCTCTAAGAATATAGATCATTCAAATGAAAATAAAGCCCTTCCAGAAAGGGATGAATTCTCCTTTACCTTAGATCTCTCATTAGAACAGGTGCTACAGAGGATTCATATCCTACAGAAAAAAATGTTTCAAAAGATTACATCTAAGCTCCGTAGGTAACAGCAAGAATTAAATGGGATCTGCAAATTAATCTTCTACCACGTAAGTTGTTGGCATCAGGAAAAAAAAAGTTACAAAAGGCAGGACACATCATCTTTTCAACACCAGTACTGAAATAGAATAGAAACAGCCCAAAGAAGTGTAAGAAGAAATATAAATAGTAAGACATCCACAGAGAGAGAGAGTTGATGTGACTTCGCTCTACTTACTTCACACTTTATACGAACTCCAGCATATTCTTAAATATATGTTCTTGCTGTGATTAGATGCACACATTAAAAAGTTAATGCTTAGAAAGAATTCAGAAATTCTATTACAGCATTAGCTCAAGTGAATTTGACCTTTAAACCGCATCGAGATTTGTTTGTTCGCTTGACCGTGGTAATGATCTGCTATCAATGGCTATGAAAAGACAGAGCCATTCCTTCATTCTTACTTCACTTTTCCCCACCACTACTTATACACAAGTGGTTATTTCAAAGATTAAAATAAGGGTGGAAAAGCAAAACCCATTTCTTCATTCATCTTCCTTTAGGGCTGGAGGTTTTTAAGAACAGGCTAGACAAACGGTCTGTGTTAGATATAGTTTACATTGCAATGGGAGTGAGAAAGTGGACTAGAAATTTCCCACAGTTCCTTCCAGCCCTCTTTTCTGATTCTACCACCACTCACCTTCCAACAAACGTGTCCATTCGAGAAGGTTAGTGACTCAGGAGAGAAATCACTGCCAGCACTAAAGGATTATTACCATCTTAGCCTCTAAGATTTTTCCATGTCTTCTAATTCTCTTATGACAATTTGAGGCTAAAACGTTCAGTTTGAGGCACCGAGGACTGCAACTTCTTTGTGATTTGGTTAACATTAGTTAGCAGCCATGACACTGGCAGCAGATAGGTATCTCTTTATTACCGGTAAGAAAACATTTTTTCCATCTCTTTCTTGGGAAGCTTTGCCACGAGAGAAAATTCTTTTAGTTCACCTATCAGAGGGTATCTGTTGCAGCATTAATTCCTTCAAATTGGAATCATAAAAAAGCAGGATTTCAACTAAAAACATGAAGACCTGCTGCACTTCTTAGATCCCATTCCTAGTGAAATCGTATCATGTGGTCTTCAGAAAAGGAAAGGTGCTACGAATTTGTAATTTGTCAATTATAGCCCCTTACATCTGCCTACAGAGAAATAAAAATAAAAACCCTCTGTACAAATCTTGAAAAGACAAAACCTAGTTGGTACGGTGAGTCTCACATGAGTTTCATCATCCAGGAAATTCCAAAATCCCTAGAGGATTAACTTAAATCAGTCCAGTTCTGAGCTACATGTAAAACCAAGATACAGGTAGAACAAAATTAAAACCATGCCCTTAGGCCAGAGACTACAACCTCAGAAACGTACACTCCTGTCTCACTAGGGCCGGCACCCAAGAGGTCAGCGTGGATCTATGTATGGGCAGGAGTTGGCAAGTACAGGCAGGTTTTAGAGCAGGGAAAGTAAGCCTTTCCCTTGTTCCTAGCAGTGTGCCTATAATCTTGCCAGAGTATAAGCAAGTCCACTTCTGAACTTATTAAAAAAAAAAAAAATCCTTAGAGAAGAAAAAGATAGATGATTTATATTATTTAACCTAAAAGGTATGAAGAAACCAGCTCATGAATTCTAATCAGCACTTTCATTGTATGCCTTCACTGACTGACAAGCTGCTGCTGGATCAATCAACAGCAATCGCAAGCTCATACAAGGGTCAGTACAGAGGGAATTTGGGACTCTGACCTGGTGCAAGTGAGACAAGTCGTGCAACATGGAGATTTTGCATACTGTCATATGAATATGAATACTGGTATATGCTTTTAGGTAGCTCGTGTCCCCTGGTAAACCACAGTGGCATGGGGGATAAGAAATCCATTTTTACAATTAGTAATCGAGTCAATGGATGCTTTTTAGTGACAAATTAGCATGTTCTTACTGTGTTCTTTTAATAGTCTAGAAAATCACGTGAAAAATAAGTATTGCACATGTGTACATACGTACTGATTCCACTTTATAACTGCTAGCCCTGGTCTCATGACTTCAGTATTCTAATAACATTAAAGCCCTCTAGATTATGAAATTATAATCATGAAAAAATTATGCCTGTCTAAAGGACCCCAGTTAGGATGCAATTAGGATGGGAAATCACAACAGTAAAGTACTTAAAATGCATGGCTGTGAAGGCCTAGTTACGATCATATTAAAATGCTTCCACTAAACATTCACTGCCCTGATGAATATTTTGTATCACCGGAATTACGGTTATTCTGTCTGCAAGGAGGGTATATTTATATTGGGCATAGGTATTATATTCATCACTGTATTAAAGGATTGCAATCTATAATACATTTCTATTACCAATAGGCATGTAATATCATTCGTTTTGTAGAATTATTGATGAAACCACAACATGTTGCAATGCCTTTTATATACAGAAAAGAAAGATAAGATTGCTTAGCTCAATTTCCCCCCCTTTTTTCTGTGTTAATCCTTTAACACAGAATCAAGTATTTGTTAATACCACAATACAGAGGCTAGTGCTATATTATTACAAAAGGAAGATATGGGGGTATTCATTACAACTTCCATATTTTAGGCATGAGAATACATTACTCATCTAAGCCTTTCAGAGTTGTTTCCCTAATTTTCTCTGCAAGTATCATCTACATATACATAATATTTGGAATTTACCAGCTGCTGTGATGAATTTCAATTAACTATGGACAGAGTCATTCCAAAGTATCTCAAGAAAATGTCTTAAGAAGTCCAGTGATTGCGGAACCCTCAACCTTCTTCTAGACAGGAGCCATATCTTAATATATGGCTCCATCTTCACATCCACTTGCTACTGCAGGGACAACACTCCCCACTCACAGTCACAGAGCACCTCCACAATGCATACAGCAACTGTTAAAGTGAAATATTTTTAGAAAACGTAATATATATTTCCCCTCAAATTTCAATTCTGTCTTGCAGGTGTAACAAAGAAAAAGTGTTAAGGCCACGTTCTTCACAGCCGTAACGTGATAATCAGAGATGTCAAGAACACCAATGCTTTAGAATCGCTCAAATACTAGAAGGTCCATTTCCCAGGATAACATTTAATGCAAGTGGAAGGGGCTGCACATGCAGCTCAGTCAGCTATTGAACGTGTAAGCAACTTGAAGAGGTTGCAGAGAGAGTGGCTACCCTTATATTGCTATCATCTTGGGTAACAAAATCAATTTTGACAATTCAGCTTTTGGGGAAAGTGAGTGGGTAAAACAAAAGAGGTTATCAGGAACTTAAAAAGGAGGGTGAGATACATCATTTTTGTTCTAGCAATAGAGAGGACTTGTAAAATTGATTAACAGAGTTTAAATATGTTCAAACCTCAGCTGCTAAATATTGGGTAATAAAATCACATTAAAAGCAAATTCTGCACCACAGTTTTCATAAAATTTGTTCAGTATTAGTATCTGCACTGACACAGTAACATTTAGAGATACCATTTTTTTGCGTGTTTTAGTTTCTCTCTCCCTCTCCTCTTTGAATTACTTACTGAGCTCCAAAATGGCTGTCAATAGACATGCTTATGCACCTTCTTTCTGTAAAAGGTCCCTATGAGAACTCATTGGTCTAAGCCATGGCAAATATGACATTTATGAATTTGTGTAACCAAGAGTACCAAACATTTTTTGCATGCAGCCTCTTTAACCATAAAGAGTTGGATGATTTAATTTATGTTATTAGAAGTTTAATTGCTCCACCATACAAATAGCTAAGGCAGTTTGTTTCCAACAAAGCTGATGTAACGGCAAGGAATGTCTCAAAGAGCCCAGACAGGTGAGAACTCTGCTCCCACTTCCACTCATGACTCACTGACATGAAGGGAGATTTGGAGGTATAAATGAGGACGACCATTGCCCACTTATTAAAACCGACAGAGTCAAACTGCTCGTATCAGTGTCAGGAATCCAACCTGATGTGGCCTTAATGTTCTACTAAGAGACCTTCTGTCACAGTTTGTGTTATTTAAAATTCTGAATCTAGTTTTTATGCATTTAATATCTGAGGGTACTTTTAACTGATCAGGAGCAAAGGGATAAAGATCAGGACATGAGAGAAACTAAAATAAAGTTAAAATGGGATTGTTGCAACTGAGAACCACGCACTATAAAGGTACAAAGAAGAAAACAGCACATCTGCTGTAAGGCGAAAGTTCTTATATATTTTACACGAAGCCCTCCTTCTTTTCTGTAATAGTCTGAGCCCCTTCAGGCCGAAACCTGTATATACATCCATATATTCCATTTTCTGTCATGTCCCAAACCCCTACACTTCTACCTCCCCTTTTCCAAGGGCAATCACTTATACTCTCTTTTCCTGTAGCCCAGCCCTGTGAAATCCTTGCTTTATCCTGGATTATCCTGGGCCTGCCCAGGAAGAAAAGCGCAGGCCTGCCTGCAGTGCTGTCACCCTCACCAAGGCACCCAACGCCAGCTCAGCCTGCCTCGTCGCTGTGCTGCGGGAGGGAACAGGCAACGAGAAACAGCCCTTCCCCACAGCTGGCGGGATGCAGAAAGCGTACCCCAGCTGTGTCTCCAGCCATCTGTCCACTGGCTCTGTCCCCACTCACTCCAAGTACACACTGAACGTTCTGGGGGGCTAGAGAAGAAAGCAGTCGCTGGGAGAGCGGGACTGAAAGAGTCAGAAGAAAGAAAAGCTGGACAGAGATTTCCCTGGATTTCCTGCTTCCCTCAGATTGTATTCCACCTCTCCTCTGGGAAAGCTCCCACTCAGGGTGAGAACTGTTGCTGCTTAGTTATATAATCTATTCTCCATTACACCTGTGCAAATTCAGAAGAGCTCCAATAATCACATTGCTTTTTTTTAAATACAGGTCACCTGGATGTGTGCTCTTGTAACCAAGACCAGAATATATCCCTCTGCTCTTTAATTTTACTGTGCAGTCTTCCACTTTACTGATGTATTTATACTTTTGATTGCAAATTATCTAAAAAATAAACAAAGTCACTATCTTCATCAAATCCATATTAGCTCTTGATGCATTTAGTGGCTTGCTTATTTATATTTAACATAAAAAGTTTTAAATAAGCATTCATGTTCACAAGTTATCATTTAGACATACCGTAAGTGCCACTTGTAACACCACAAAGAGAGAGCAGAGGTTTCACTCACCAAGCCATCCTGATCCAGAATTGGGTATACACATATCTGTCTCAGCACTGGGCAACACAAATCCAACCACAAAAACTTCGACTCCATCAGCCATTAGGGCCATTCCCAATACAAAGAAGAGGGCCCACTGGAAACGACCATGGCCACATTCTTGAATTATCAGTTCATACTGCTGTGCTAGCTCTTCCTCATCAGCCTTCCTCTCCGTTTCCAGTTCATGACGATCCTTATATTCATCACGCATAGGCTGCCCTAAGGCCACCATGCCATCCTTGCCCTGCCCCATGTTAGGGATTCCCTGATATTCCCCTTCATAAATTTCATCATCTTCATCATGTCCTTCGGTTGCTTCACTTGATCCTTCATCATCATTAGCTTCTACACCATAATTTCCTCCTTGGACATAGTAATCATCATCATCTTCCTCATCCTGGAATCGGTTGTAGGACCTCTGGGTGTAGCCATCCTGAGCTTTGTCAACAGCTTTATTCACTTTTTTGACAGCTTGTCTCTTCACCTCTTTGGCAATATCTTTTGCCCCTTTCACTAGTGAAGTCCTATCTTTGTATGTTTCTTCCATCTTGTATCAAAGAAAGATTGCTGTTCTACTGCAGACAGACAGACCTGCCAAATACCGTTTGGAATACCTACTTTGTGTTGGACATCAATAGCAAAAGCCCAAGAACATATGAAGCTCTAACACAGCACCTGCAAAATATGAGAGAAAAAAAATTACATTTTGTTCCTTCTCATTTTATTCTTCACACTGATACAGTACCACAACTATCTTATTTAAGCACTGCACATCCCAGTTCAGGGCTTCAGATATATAAACATGCATTTTCTTTGGAGATGCAAACATCCTAGGCTACAAGGAAAATCTTAAGAAAAATCTAATTTCCCTACGTAATTTCAGAATGAAATTTATTATAGCCTGTTTTTTTCAACGGATACCAGTTTTTATTCTGAAAGGAAACAGGCAATTCCATGAGCCATACGTCACACTGAGCCATACACACACTCCGGTGTCCTTCCAGCATTTGAATTCTCTGTAATAAAAGGTTATAAATACTAAAGCTTGTCTCTCAGCGAGTTACCATTAAAGTCTCCATCCTCTGTCCAGCCTCCTTTTTACATAAAATTCATAGGGAGGGAACATTCCCAAGATCCCTAACAGTCTTTCAAATTTGTCTGAACTTGGCCAATATGTTTGCAAGTTATTAAGAGTAGACAGAAGTTCAGATTTATCACATTGAGCCTTAACAATATATGCTATGTAGTTGCGATCTATAATCAGCGCAGGGGGACAGGTGGGCTGAAGTGATGGCACTTCCACACTTTGGAGATTTCTAATACCTAAATCATCCACAGGAGCATCCCTCTCTCCTTTTTCCGTTGTGACAGTAGAGGCAGCCTGGAGCAATTAAGTATGCTTAGCTCATATGTCTTTGAGTGTTAATCCAGCGTGAGCTCAGGCCAGTCCAGCTGGGTGCAAGCACCAAGACATTTCATCCCATTGCCCTTGCTGCTGCTCTGCTGTACCTTGCCATCTCTTCCTTTGAGTCAGCATTCGTGATCCTGTGGCTGCCTAATGAGTCAGAGCTGCTTGTGCATTTGACTGAAAAGTAACGTTTCCCTTTTCCCTGGTTAGTTTTCAGGTAGATCAGCAAGGCAGTTCAGCTCATCACATGCCTGCACAGTCGCTAGGGGTAGCAGAAAGAAATGGCAGCAACGTGCAAGCAAAGGCAGGGAAGAAAGGCAGGATCCTGCTCTGGCAGCGAAACTACACCAATTACAAAACGACACCATGAGTAACACGTCTAAGTGAAGGGGGATTACTCTGGGCGCTGCATCCACACTACAGGATTGCAGAAGCTTCACTTCTTTAAGAAATCATGCTAAAATTTCAGTATCAGTGCTTCCAAGAAAACACAGCCTGCTTCCAGCTTGGGAAAAGGGTTGTTTTTAACAGTGACCATTTTAATTATCCATTTTCCGGCACAACCTCAGAAAAAGCTGCAGTAGCACAACCAAGGAGGCAGTGAGATGTAACACAGGAGTAAGAATAAACGGCTAGGAATTTCTGAAGAAAATTATATTCCCCCCACTAAAGTACTGTGGAACCATTCCCTGAGCTCCATGGGAGAAGAACTGCCTCCCGCTTTGAAAAGTCTGCCTTTTAGTCATTCAGACGTAACCACTATTCCCAGAAGTATATTCCAGACAGCAATTTTCAGATCGATGCCATTTGGAAGGATAGAAAGAATTATGGACTGCTTCAGATAAACTAAGGACATGGTGTACTTCTGATAAATCACACACCTTAAAAATCACACAAACGTGCAGGCAATATGCCTTAAGAAGCTAAAAGATACTTCCCCAGCCTTCCTTATAATGACTATAGAAATCTACCATAATGCTTCTTTTAAGTCTCTTCCTCTAGATTAACTTCATATATTCTGAATATTTCTCAAAGAAATGAGATGTGGTGGCACTATTCAACTGTTCAGTGCAAACTGAACCGTTTACTGGAAAAGAAGTGCCGCTTAAAAAAAAAAAAAGTTATATTTATGACTGAAAACTATGGCCTGATTTCAGGCACAAATAATCCTCCCAAGTAGGCCATCTTAGAGAAATTGCCTTAGCACGCAAGATTTACCAATTTCAGCTTTTCAGTTTCGAAGGTGCTCCCCAAACAAGGAGCATCTGAACGAGGCATCTGATCCCTACTGTTACATATATGTGGACTGCAGTCTCTCCTAGCTATTACTGAACACATCATACATAAAAAACATTTACTGAGTCTGCTGTAGCTTTCCATAAGGACTTTCAAGAACTTCATGAACTCCTAATGGGTACTCTTATGAGAGTTAATGCTTATAAAGTGCTCCTAAATTATTTCTCTTGTTTCAGACGATTTTAGGTGGTGCGTGCATAGTATATTTCAGCTAAACTCTGAATTACTCTGACTCTTAGATTATTGCTTTTCCAGTAACTACAATATTCTTTTAAGGGTTTGTAGTCATACTGATATTGCCAAACTTAGCTTTACCATAGGTTATATCTATGCAAGGAAGACAGTAGGCATTAAGGAATAATGGATGAAAGTATTCCTAAGTGCAAACGCTGACACACTGGCAAAACAGCTCTTTGTGCTTTTACAGTAGATCTTGTTCCTGAGTTCAGCAGCCTACACTCTAAAAACACAAATTTGCAAAAGTAACTGAGCTTATACAGCAGGTTCTGTCAGACCAGCTGTGTCAATAATGAATTAAACCTCTTCAAACTTATTAACAGTATAACTCTTCCAGCAAAAATCCTGCACAGACTTCCCCTAAGTCAAGTTTCTGTCTAGGCAGTGAGATTCAAGACGTACTGAGTTTGAGACCAAAAATTTCTCTTTGTCGTGCCCAGGTTTCCAAGCAGCATACCTGGTTTGAATGCTATTCCTTTAAATAGCTGTACTTTTCAAACTGAAATCCCTGCCTTAAGGGTGATAAGTACTAAGAGGAATTATTTACAGCCTGTGCGTAACAGCTCCCTACCCTTTTAATTAGGCTGCTCTAACTGACTACTAGTAAGCAACCGGGAAGTCTGAAGGAGTGAGAATTAATGACTACCTGAGTAGCCTAAAATAGCTGAAGTACAAATGAGAATCTAGTTATTGATTCTTTTTAGCACCAACTGTCTTACCCAACAAGCTTGCTACTTTCACTAAACTAATCCCATATTCCTATTCAATTCCTTTGATTAAAAAAACAAAATGTGGTATTTTCCCAGGAAAACAGTGATTTCACCTCTAATGAAAACACTATTTCAAGTAGTACATGCAAATAAATATTTCAAAACATTCACAAAGATACATTCACAGGAAAACAAATTACATGGCTGCTGTAAAGCTTTTTTTTTTTTAAAGCGTCTTTCTAATTACCACTTGGTTCTCTCACATATTGTACCACATCTAAAATAAAGGCTGGACACTGCAAACTAAATCTGTGAGGTCCAATAAAGATGTAAATCTTTTAGGTGCCAGAAACCCCATACCTACAAAGACTTACACCTTTGCTTAACATAAGCTGTGAGAAGGCTTACTGAAGACCACAGGCTACTAACAACATATGATATTAAGTATGTGCATATGTTCAGATCATAAATTTTTCAGAACAGGATTGAGAGTCATACTCAGACTGAGCTACAGCCTTTAGGATGGACCTTAGGAATCCTCTTCCCATATCGTAGTTTTACTTTGCACTTAGAGCACTCTTCCCATTTTCCATGTGGTCCTCTCAAACGAGCATTGCTAGGACTTGTGTTGAGTGAAGGTTCCAAAAACGCATCAATTTGTTGACAGGAAACCATCAAGGAAAATTTTTAGCCAGCTTGGATGACATAAACCAAGCATTGTCAATGAAAGCTAATGAGTTTGCATACTGGCCCCAACACTACCTGGAATGGCTACCTAAATCTTAGGGAGGCTGCTATTTCATCATTTTCAAAACTTTTCTTTTAACCAAACATATTTAAACATGCTTCTCCTGCATGTTTCAGACTGTCACAATAAAAGAAAATGTACTTCCCACTGGAACCAAGAGCTATCCTCCCTTCTCATCCCTACTTCTCTTTAAAATTCACTTTCTTCTTCGGGCTATGCAGATCCAATGTACTTTGTCATTTTCAGTTGTCAGCATCAAAGTGCAAACAATTGTCCTGCATTTCAACAGAAAACGGAGAGGGAATTGCATGAAGCAATGGGACAGGCTCAGTTCTCAACATTGTCAATTAAAAAAGTCAGCCCTCTCACATTTGCCATGGTCATGTTTCTTGCTGCACAGAAAGAAGACAACAGTCTGCTCCGAAAGTACAGGCCCATCAGCTGTGTATGAACTGCTCAAGGGGGAAAGAAGAAATGGAAATAATTCCCCTCACAACGGAGAAGACAACCAGAAAGCTTGGGGATAGATATATAGAAAAACGTATTTTAAAAGTGCTAACAGATTAGAGTTCTAAAAACAATGGGAAGGAATCCTACCTTCTAAGAAAAATAAAAGAATAATGCATTGTAGAAATTCTGCAGGGAATAAAATCTGCAAATACAATGACTCTAGTAGCCATTCCTGGAAATAATCCATACAAATCTGTGAAGCGCAGGTACTATGAAACAGCAGCCGAACACATACTAGGCTAACAGAGGCCACAGAACAGCACCGGAGCTCAGGGAGTACATGGAAAGGCTGAGGAGCATCTTGTAGGGCGAACTGTATTACATCTTTGAATTAAGTGCCTTTCCTTTCTTCTTGGAATAAAACAGGATATTGTTTCTTACATGTCAGAAGAAAGCACAGGAGCACAGTCTCAGCTCCCACTGGGAAAAACCTGAAAAGAATCATCCTTTTGGGCTACGCTTTTTCTGCAGGGGCACCTCATCACTGTGCCTACAGAACTGAGTCCCAAAACTGTTCTCAATTCTGAACTAATACATCTGCCAACTCTCTCATTCTCTGCTGCTGGTTTATACTGTCCTCCTTGCGGGGAATCAGCTGTTGTAGCTAATAAACCCTGATAGGAAAGCAGCAGTTTCTTGGCTGTAATGTTAAGAGATACTTTAACACTCTGTTTTTTTAATCCACTGCCTTCCAGGCATTTTGTCATTCCATTACTCAAAGCATATTCTTTCTTTTTTACCTTTAACATCTGTTACTTTTGATCGTTTGCAATAGGCTATAAAGCCTTGGAAAATAAAATCCGCCTTCTAATTTCATAGTTCTCCTTCCTTAAATATTTCATTTTGCTACATTTCCAGCACAGCAACAGTTGAACTTAAAACTTCAGTTTTATTCCTCTGTTTCACAAGCTCAAGATCAGACTGATGCTAGCTCTCAGAACCCTAAGTACTCATGTTAACCTTCTCCTCCTAGAGTGAAAGATGCTTGCACTGTCTCTGCTGGACAAAAAAGGTGATAAACTTCAGGTAGTTTTGTGTCTGAAAGCCTTTCCTCGTTAGTATTCATCCAGCATCCTTAAAATTATTTTTCTTTCAAAAAAAATAAAAATAAGAATTACATACTAAGCTTTGCTTGTGAGAGACTGCCTCAGTTGTGGGAGACTGAGCATTCACCAATTTGACTAAACTAGCAAGGAGGAAAAAAAAAAAAATTAGTGGCAATTCCGCTTGGTGGCATAGATCAGTTAGTATGCAGTTTGTTATCTCAGTAGTGCAATGAAGGAAATGCTGCTGTTAGGTAGGGCAAACAATGAACTCTCCAATGACCATATTAAAATAGAGGTTTATTATTTCTATATCTCATTAAGCTAATGACACAAAAATGCAAGCTTCAGATGGGAATGTATTCCCTGAATGAAATCAATACACACACAGGTTACATTTAATATATTGCAGCATGTCTGCAGAAACAGACCTGGGTCCTGGTGAGCACCAGGCTGACAGGCGCATGCAGAGTGCCCTTTCCCCCATGGCAGATGGGCTGCAGGCTGTGTGTTGCCTGTGTGTTAGCAAGTGTGTTGCCAGCAGGCTGAGGGAAGTGGCTTTCCCCCCCTACTTGTGAGGCCACATCTAGATTAGTATGTCCAATTTCGACCCTCTCACCGTCACCACAATATAAAAAAAAGACAATGACAAACTGGTGAGAGGATCACGAAGATGGTTAGAGGGCTGGGACAAATGATGTACCTGGAGAAGCAGAGGGAGCTGGGTTCACCCAGCCTCTGGAGAAGGCTTAAGTGGGAATCTAATCACTGTCTTCCATCACCTTATGAGAGATTACAGAGAAGATGAAGTCAAGCTCTTCTCAGAGGTGCAAAGCAGAAGAAAAAGAGGAAACAGTCACAAATTACAGCATGGGAAATTCCAACTAGATATAAGGAAGAAATTCATCATGACAAGGATGGTGAAGCACTGCAACTGCTGCACAGAGATGCTGTGAGATTCGCATCCTTGGGGATACTCAAAATTCAGCTCTCCAGAGTGACCTGATCCAAGTCTGGAGCTAGTGTGGTTTTGAGCCCAGGGTTAGATTAGATAACCTCCCAAGGTCCTTTCCAAACTAAATTATTCTATCATTCTAATACAGACCTAAGAAACTTCAATAGTCTCTTATTATACTTTTATTATACAAGATCTGTTTCTTGTAAAAGAAAATTAAATTACAAGAGCAGAACTTGACAGTACAGAAATATATTTTTCACAGAATAACTGTGAGAAGTCTTCAGAATCCGGACTGTGAAAGAGGTTAAGGAGAACTTCAGTGGACTCCGCAGGACTGGTGGCATATACTAACCAGCAGGTCATACAGCCTAAAAGGCTGGCTAAACTGCATTGAACAGCCATTGCTGATATTAGCAAGGGAAAAGTTTCCTGGCTTCACACCAGTTTGGTCTGGGAAAAGCATTTGCTAAAGATGTGAGATGAACAGAAATTAAACACAGATCAGGTATTTGTCACATCCCTGTCAAACGCCTTTGCCTGGCAGCATATTTTTGCTTTTGCTCTAGTCCAAAAGGTCTGTAATGTCTGAAGATTTTGAAATACAAAAAATTCAGTTCCGTGAACTTGCCTGCTATTTCATCTCTTCTTCAGAAAGCAAAGTTAGATGGCATATAGCCTCTATACATTTGCTGTTGAGAATGATTTAGGGTATGAAGGCAATATGTCATAAATCTTTTAGAGTATAAACGCTACAAAACACAGGAACTTGCTTTTAGACAAGTATCTTAGACAAACTAATTAACCACAGGCATGCTATTAAATAATTTTCACTTTACCACTTTGAAATAGTGGCAACTGAAACACAGAAAAGTTGCGTCCCTTGCCCAGAGTCACAGGGCGTGTACCAAAACAGGCACTAAAACAAATATTTGGTAGTTTCCCACATTGTATTTTTCATTGTAGGTCATTTCTTCCTTGTGTTGATCTGTAAACTTGCTACCTGTGAGAGTAAACAACTCAAAGAAACAAACTCCAAATAGCAGGCTGTCTAGCTAGAGGTAAAAGCTGTAAATGGCAGGTACAGTTCTTTATCCAGGGAAATACAGGCCAGTCAGCCTCACCTCCAGCCCTGGAAAGGTGATGGAACAGCTCAGCCTGGAGGCCATCACTAAGCATGTGGAGGACAAGAAGGTGACCAGGAGTAGTCAGCACAGATTCACCCAGGTGAAATCATGCTTGACCAACCTGATAGCCTTCTATGCTGGAATGACTGGCTGGGTAGATGAGGGCAGAGCAGTGGATGTTGTCTACCTGGACTTCAGCAAGGCTTTTGACCCTGTCTCCCATCACATCCTCATAGGCAAGCTCAGGAAGTGCGGGCTGGATGAGTGGACAGCGAGGTGGATTGAGAACTGGCTGGATGGCTGAGCTCAGAGGGTTGTGGTCAGTGGCACAGAGCCTAGTTGGAGGCCTGGAGCCTAGCGGTGTCCCCCAGGGGTCAGTCCTGGGTCCAGTCTTGTTCAATGTATTCATTGATAACCTAGATGAAGGGACGGAGTGCACCCTCAGCAAGTTTGCTGATGATACAAAACTGGGAGGGAGTGGCTGACAGACCAGAAGGCTGTGCTGCCATTCAGAGGGACCTGGAAAGGCAAGTGCAGGGTCCTGCACCTGGGGAGGAATAACCCCATGTACCAGTACAGGCTGAGGGCTGACCTGCTGGAAGGCAGCTCTAATGAGAAGGATCTGGGAGTGCTGGTGGACAACAAGTTAACCATGAGCCAGGAATGTGCCCTTGTGGCCAAGAAAGCCAAGGGTATCCTGGGCTGCGTTAGGCAGAGTGTTGTCAGCAGGTCAAGGGAGGTGATCTGTCCCCTCTACTCAGCTCTGGTGAGGCCCCCCCCTGGAGCCGACAGTAAGAAGTGTACTTGCACATAACAAGTAACAATAATTTCCAGAGTCTATGATATGGAGAGTCATCAAAATGAGAAGTCAACTACTATCAAGAATGACAGGAAGAACATTAATTGAGCACTATAATGAAAATAATCTGATAATAGGCAGATAACAGGTACTTTGGCAAAATGTATTTTCAATATCTTTGAAACAGAGTTTTAAATAGCTAATCTTTTCCCTGCATAATTAAATAAGAATTAAATTTAAGGTTTTTATATAATTTGATCTTAATTTTTTTTCTGAAATAATTAAAGTTGATGACCCATCTTGAAGCATTTTGGCATCCCATTCAACTTCCCTTACCATTTTTTTTTAATTCTAACATGCATTAAAAACTAGAGCATTACAAACTTTTATATTTATATATATTTTTTATTTAACCTAAAACAGCAAGTATATCTAAAATGAAAGAGGAGGATTTTAATGAACAGATTATTTTATTTTAAAACTGGGCTAATTATTTTATTTTAAATCTTCTCCAACAGTTGTGCAACAAGTACAGCTAGCTTCCTGTTGTCAACAAAGTAATCTGGTTTCTCATTCACCTTAGCTTTTTCGTGTTATTCTTAAAGAATGGGATATTTTAGAAACTACTGAGTCGAAAAATCTATATTGTGCGTATTCCAGATGATGTACACTAATCTTTTATATTTCATCCTGCTCCTTTCAGGGTTTTCCAAAGACTGTTTTCTGCATTCTAGCAACTACTCTAGCAGATGTACTGTTTTTGCTGGAACTTGCTGAGTTGCTATGCAAATGTCAAATATACTAAAAATCATACAGAAAATACCATACTTGTATGAGAAACAAAAAAACAAAAAGAAGCTAACCAACAGACTAACTGCAGTGGGTTAACAATACAATTCCCAAAGCAAAAGCTACAATGAAAGGCAAGGGATGACATTACTGGATGTGGCTAGTTTAGTTCATAATGTAAAGCGAAATATGACAGCATCAGGTCACCTTCAGATTTAATTCTAAGGTCTGTGTACTGTCTGCATTTCTTGTACTCTCAGCAAATTTCTGAATAATATATATAACTGACAATGTAGAAAAACTTTTGTAAACTACTGGAAGAGAAGTGACACATGTACTCCAACCATATTCTTAAACTAACAAGAAAATTTGTCACCGAAAATGTTTAATACGCTATCCTAGTAGCCTTTCTGGGAACTGACTACAAGTGCAAGAAGAAAAACTACATGGAAAAGGAGAATTCATTCAAGTAAATCAACGCAGTGTAGGAGATGGATCTATATATTTTTCTATATTTGAGTAAATTGAGCTGCCTCCTAGTTTCCTAACTGTCAGTTTCCGCCAGTACTTTGTTTTTGAAGATAAATATAGAACATTGCAAATAAAAATCTTTAAGATTTTTCCAAACGCTCCAACGGAGATGTAGGAAATTTCTCACTAAGCTCATTATCAGAAAACTGTTGTGATGAAAACAGAATTAAAAATTAGCTTTAGAGTATGAGCTAATAAAAAAAGAAAATTCTGTGTTAAAAGCCTGTGTTCACAGTAACTCATCCCTCTGCTTCAGACGTAGCTAAGATATTAAAGATTACGCAGTGTGCTATCCAAACAGAAGGCTAGATCTGCTGCATTCAAAAAGTGGTTTCCTACGCTTGGAAATTCTTACCTCTGCCCAAGGGAAAATATAAGTTTTAAATGTAAAAATTTGTTTGCAATTAAGTCTGATTCATTGGCTTCCAGGTTTTAACCTGGTAAGATATGGTTTTTCAGCCTTAAAATAAATACGAAATCCAAGTGGCTGCAGGTGCATGGCCCCCATTAAGTCACAAATTTAAAATGTTAACAGTTTAAAACAATTACAATTTAAAATTTTACCTACATGGTTCACTAACCTTCATAACTTCATCAAATCTTTTGTAGATTTGATAACATGGGTGAGAAAGGAACACAGAGAGAGAGACTAAAATAACGGATAGGTGAACAAACTGTACTGAAAAAGCAACAGTCCCTAGCTTCTCAGGTGCTGCATCTTAGACCTCTTAAAAGAGAGTGTATCTGTATGTTAAAGCGCATTACACAATTTGAGTACTACCTCAGTGTGGCTTTCTTCCCTTGGGTTGAGGTGGATAGCATAACTGTACAAATACAATGCTCTGTCATTTAAAGTACAGAATAGGCGGTGAAACTAAGATGGAAGTACTGATGAATATTTTTCTATCTCAGTAAGTTTCTGGCAGAAACTTATTTTGAGAACTGCTTGCTTGCCAATCTGAAAAGTTTTCTGTTTCTTACGTTTAGCCCTGCACAACAACAAGATGAGTGAGCTAAAATGCTTCAGAAATAAATACTGCCATGTGAAACCATTTTTATTTCATTCTAAAACACAAAGATACGTGACAATTGTTTTTACTCTGTGTGGTTTATGGATTTATACAGTATTTCAATCCACTGAGATCCTTGACGTTTCCACTTATTCTTAGCCTAATTCTTAAGTCTGGTTCTTAAAATCGGACACCAAGTTGACCATTTTACTGCGGCTCCACACTCTGAAGTTCTTTCCTCTCCTTCTCTCGAAGAGCTTTAAATGATCAGACTGTCAGAGCCCTGAGCACCCCAATCGGCCTTCGGTGCCCATACTAGTCTCAGCTGGGACCCCCCCACCCACTCAGATGGAAATCTGTTGCTCTCGCTCTCTCCACTCACCCGGCTCAGGGACTGTGCCCCACCAGCAGGGCTTGCAGTGCCCTGCCTGTGCTGTGGTCACCCTCAGCTCCGGGCTCCCCTTTCCTTGGGGAGCAGCCTCAAGCTTGCTGCTCCCTAACAGTTAGCTCAGGCAAGGAGTGAAGTCTGAGCTTAAACAGGGCTCCTGGACCAGCAGGCAGAGGGTGCCTGAGTGAGGGTGAGGCTGGTCAGGGCCTACAGGAGCACCAGGGTCCTGACACACCTTCAGGAGATGCATTAACAGCTGCTTAGCAAAAGTAGCTCCTGATCTGCAGACTACCCTTAGGACTACGAAAGCTCACTAAGAATAGCAGGCTTATTTACTTCTTCATGTTACCTCCATGTTTCAGAAGCTGCAACACCAATGATATTTAGAACATTTAGTGTGGCAATCAGGAAGGGAAAACACATCTCAAGAATACATACAACAAAATAAAGAAAAGAATCTATTAATTTCTGGAAGTCTAATCTCAGACTGGCTCATTCCCTAGAAACCATATATTCCCCAAAAGGTAAGAATTACTCTTAAGGTTTTCATCAACTTTTTTTAATCTTTGCTAGACTTACAGTAACAATGTTCTTGCTCTCTGACGCTGCCAGTGTAAATAAGGTACCATTCTGACAAGCTGCACTGTAAAGTCATTTTCTTTGAACTTCTTTCTCCAGCTTGATTATTTGACATCCACATTTTCTATCCCGGCTCTTTATTGATATTGCGGTTGAGCAAAAACAATCACAACTCTTTAGCAGTTACTCAAATACAAAAGCCTTCATAGTCACACCATGTTCACATCTGCCACAGTGAGTGTTTCAGGGATGATCAGCTTTTTGCATAACTAAAGACATTGCTATTATCAATAAATCAGTGAAGCAGTCCCACATCAATGTCCCCTGAAGGCCACAGATAGGGTGGACCATACCCTTATCAGCACCTCAATTACACATACTCACAAAGCTCATTGAAGCACCACTATTCACACTTGGCAGGCTCTTCCAATGTTTTCTCATTTATTCTAGTGCTTGGGCAGAACTCTTTACATGTTTCATATTACTAATGGGTATTTATATTTATTTCCCTTTTTTTTTCTCTCTATCCTGGCCCTAAGGTTATCACTTTTCTTATTCAAAAGGAACATTAAGCCTCTCCTTACCCATCCACATCAGGGCTCCTGGATGACTCATATCAGGTAATATATTTGATTCAATGCAGGAAAATGATGAGCACATTACCAGTACCCGCTGACCAATGAAGGAAACGTTATTTTCCTAGTAGGCCTCTTGCCTATCATGTGGCTGGTGAAGTCTGAAGAGACCATAAGAAGAAACAACTCACTCTTGTGTGTATGGAGTTATGAATTCAAAGTAGGAAAAATAAACAATGAGTTAAATTCCAATAAAACACAGCAGCCAAGCTCTAAAAGTCATTTTCCTTTTTAGGGGGAAAAATCTTGATGTCATAAATGTTTAAATTCAATAAGCAAAACAATTTTAAAAAAGAAATTCTTGCTTCATCAGCCAATTAGTTCGCAGTTCTAGCTTACAATTAGCTTTCTAAAAGCGTTACATTATGGTGGCCTCAGGATATACAGCATATTGATTAACTGCTTAGAACAGTTCCTTGAACATACGTGCATGGGCTTGCATTGAAAAGAAATTACAGTGTTGCAGATAGCAGAGCTGACTCAGTGCTCATTGCTTGTGTTCCTAGAGCAAGCTCCAGCCAGCAAGGGACATTTCTGTTAAGAAAAGGCAGTTTTTAACAATCCTAAACTTCACAGACACTTGAATCAACGTATCCTTTCTGTCCATTGCACGTGCACGTCCTCTCCTGACCTCATCCACAGATTTCACTGGGACAATTCACACACACAGTACATAACCCTTCCATTCTAAGCTGTTACAGAACTGGTAAACCAAGAAGTAACAGGTTGGAAAACTGTACTTTTAACATCAATTAATTGGATCTTTTAAAAAACCTCTACGTGTTTACAGTCCCCTTATGAAGTGCAGCAACAGTTCCCCTTGCATCATTTCTATTCCAGTCATGATAGAAACTTTCTCAGAAAGTTTTATTGAATCCAAAGATCTTCCTAACTAAAAATGCACATCATTAAAATACTAAAGATCAAGGGCATCACAGAATTCTTATTTCTACTGTTTTAGAATATTAAATAAAATTGAATTTAATATTTTAACAAATGCAATACCTTAAAGAAAGTTGCTAGCTTAAGTTCAACCATTACAGAATACTTCTGCTCACAGACACTAGTCTTACCGGTCACGGGAATGGAGGAAGGTCACGTCTTGGGGCCTGTATCTGACTCTTGTTACTTGTAGACATTGAAATACAAACATAAACAATGGCTTCCATCTATTTTATGTATGAGAAGTACAATAAATGATAATTTTCCTCAAACCGAGAACAAATGCACTTCTACCCAGTAACTCTAAATAAAATGTACCCCGAAGCACTTTACATATTTAGTATAGAATGATCAACATTTAACTGAAAAAGTTCCAATCGGTAATTCAGTTCTGTTTCCTACCTGTCTCTCCTGGCAGGGAATTACACTGTGATATAAGTGACACTGCAGCACATTGTAGTTACAAAAATAATTTTAAAAGCTACTTTTTTTTTTTTTTTTTTAAGAACGATAGTTTACAGGACATATTTTAATTTGACATCAGAAAGTTATACACATACATCCCATAAAATTAAATCGGAATAACCCATTTGCCATAAGATTTCTACTTCATGAAATAAGTGGTCTTACTCTGAAAAAATGTATGCCCTCGAGTAATCATACAAACAACCCTTGGATTATATACATACAATATTTGTAAGATCACAAATCTATCCTTCTAGCCTCCCGTGGAATAGACACTCAAGTACACAGAGTAGAAAAGACCATGCATGCCCTCCAGCAAGTCAGCCAGCCTGGGGGGAGGACAGCGGAGGGGAACAACCTTCACTAGATGCTCTTTAGGAACGAAATTTCTGCATTTTGCATTCTCACAAGCTCCCTCTTCTGTACAATATTGGCCATTTTCTAGTAAAATGAATATTAGTAAAAATGAAATAATGCATCTGATTGCATTATTTTTAAGATAAACCATATGAGAAAATCTCAAGGAAAAAATGCTAGAACTCTTGTGCCTATACAAGTGAGAAACAAGATCCCTTGGCTCACCAGCCCAACACACGAAAATCCTTGTCATTCCAAGAAAATAAAAGAATTAACAATGTCTGTGAAGTGTGAACTTGGATGCTAAAGGTAAACTTTGTATCTTATGAGCAAGTACTAGCATGAAGTAGCTTACACTGGTTAAAAAAATCTACAGTCTTCAAGTTTTCTGATTCTAAAGATTTTATGATTTTAGCCTTAGCTAATCCCTAACTGGATTTAACTATAATTGCAGTAACTTTGACTCAAATTCTCTTGATGTACTCCAAAGCATAGTTCCCTAGGAAGAGAAAAGCTGTCTGAAAGTCAATTTATGTGTCCAGGTATGAGCTGACACGATGACCTACTGCATCTCCATAAATAAATAGAGAATGAAATGATTCAGCAATTCTACAATTTGGCCCTTTATGTAAACCTTTATATATAAAGGTGCATATATATACACATACATACATATATATGTGTGTGTATATGTATATAGAACATCTTTATATAACCCTTTAAGAAGCGAACGAATGATCTCCACCATCAATGAAACCTATTTCCTGATCAAGGGAATTATCTTGATTTGGCTTCTTAGCCTGTGCCAATACAAGAATTTCTAACCAAATAAGAGACATTTTGCGGTCTACAGTTTAACAGAACAGAGTATTTTGCTGTGAGTAATCAAGCTCTCTCCGATTGTATGTTCTTCACACCTAGTGCTACATCTTCTGAGTTTGTAAGCAGTAGCAAAAAGGGACCCTGATTCTGACCACATACTATTCTAACATGAGTAAAGGGCTTACAGGAAGACAAGACGGAATTCCATGATGTATTAACTTTCAGTAATATAGACTCTTTATGCCACTAATCCCTCATATAAGTAGAATCACAGAATAACTTAGGCGTGAGGGACTTCCAGGAGTCTTGTGCTCCAGCCTCCTGCTGAAATCCAGGCTAGCTTCAAAATGAGAGAAGGATGCTCACGGTCATGTCCAGGTAAATTCTGAATATCTCCAAAGATGCGTATGCCACAGTTTCTCACACCTGTCCTAGTTTTTCATCACCCTCAATAGTGAAGAATTTATTCCTAGCTGGAATTGCCATTCCCTTGCCTGACTCCATCTTCTTTATAATCACTCATTAGATGATGGAAGACATCCCTCAATCAGACGCCCCTCCCCCTTCCCTTAGCCTTTGCTTCCCAGCTGAGCAAACTCTCAGCCTTTCCTTGCTCCTCCGGTGCCCCAGCCGCCTGCAAGACTGGCAGTTTGTCAATGTTTATCTTTATTGGGTGGGCCTAAAACTAGACCCTGCAATTCTTCTGTTCTGAAAGACTGCACATTGACCAAGCACTAGGAAAACCTAGAACACTTAGTAAACTTTTTCTTCCTACCCCTACCAAAACAATACACGTCCCTTAGAACACCAACTTTGATGATTTCTATGGGCAATATTCACTTTAGAATAGGGGAGGAGTGAAGGTGGAATAGAAACTACAGCAAGTGCCATGTTGGTCATCTGTATTAATAAGATGTGATGTATGATCTCTACAAAAATCCTTACTGCATCTCAAAAAGGTAGTATGATCAAAGTACTGTATAGATGATACCTCTCATCATTTATAAGTTATTCTGAAGTCATGGAAAGCTTGTCATGCTATGTGGGAATGGGAGCGTCACAGAGCTGGCAATTTAGCGTTTTTTCCTAGCAAAGAAGAGCCAAATATGAGAAATAAACATTATTCAAAACCTTTTGTGAATTTCAATCCCTGACAAGGGATTTAAGCACAATTTCCTGAATTCTCACATATATTGAGGAATCAAAGCTGTTGAGCACACTAGTATTTTCTAAACTGATAAGACAAAGAATGGCTTTGATACACTACAGAAGAAGCTACCCTGATATGGGTTATTGTTGAGCTGATCCTTAGCTACTTCAGTTAAAAGATGTCTCAGAGAAATTCTCAGTATTTTCCTATTTAATGCTTCATTTTTATAGTTGTTCCAGTTTTGGAATCAAAGTCAAAATGTTGTTTTGCTAGGGGAAAAAAGTGCATCTCTTAAAACACTGGGCAAGCTTAAACTGAAAGAGAATTTCAGGGAGCCTCTTTATAGCTCTACAAAGGAAGTTACTCCAAATAAAGTACTACTCCGGATATAACTTCCTTGTAAAGGGAAGGTGCCCAGTACCAAAGTGTTAGCTTTGCTTATAGATTAGTAATGTGCAGTGACACACCTTGGACAGATACTTTCTCCAGTTCCACCTGGGCATGGGCAGGCAGTGAAGACACAAGCTGTAATTCCAGGAAATATCATATGAGATGTTTATACTTTGTTGATTTTGTTTATGAAGGTCCTTAAGGTAGGAGCATGTTTTGCTCTGTTCCACATAGCACCAAATAAAGATCTTTAATAAGAATTCTCTTTATCCAGTTGACATCCTTCTTATTATCTAGTTTCCACCCAACTTGGAAAGCCCTATGGAACATCTGAAACTTAGGGAGTCTCTTTTGATAGTTTAGAGCACTTAAAAATATATTATAAATGAAATAAAGCACACTAGCTATTCCCGGTAGCTCAGGGGTTAGCCCCTTGATATATGCAAATGTAGTGACCTCAACTCATTTAGCAATCTGAATGTTGTACACTTGCAGGAGATGCGTATTCTTCAAGTCAGAGAGTGATTTGGGTTGGTACTCTTCTGCTGTTATACTGAAAGGACATATATACATGTATAAAATCAAACAACATTCCTCCTTGACACTGTATTGCGTATAGTAACATTTAAAAAATAACTGGAATACTACAGGGTAGCGGACTATTCACTCCTTCTAGAGACTATGCTATAAGGAGAAGTTTCATTCTGAGTTTTACTTGTACTAATCAAATCATGCAATTGATAGGAGCAACACTGCATAAATTCTAATGATACTGAATGAGACCATGATGCTAAACGGAACTAAAGGGATGCCAGAACATTAGACTAGAACATTATTCTATTTTAAAACTATTTGGAAGAGATTGCAGATATAACTCTGCTCTCAAAATTGTCCTACTAGTTTTTGTGGCATTATTATCGTAACATATGCAGCTTTGGTTTTTTATGTCCTCCTCTCTCCTATTTTTACTTCAGTTTTGTGTGGATGCTGAACCTTTCTAAGTGACCAAAAATGTAGGGAAATCTGTGAAACTAGCTATATGTGAAATGGTGTGCAATGAATAAAATCAATGGGGAAAAAGGCTTTTAATTCCTGTAAAAGTTCATTTTTTCTTTAGCAATATTCAACTTTAGCCTTTTTAGATGCAATAAGCAACCACAAGAGGATAAAAAGTATATAAAAAATAATAGTTTGTTTTTCTTTAAAGCTGAAGGTTACCCTCTATAACCTTAATATACACAGGATTTTATAAAATAGGTATACACCCAAAAAAAGAATACAGTGTAATTTATTTATTTATGGTACTGAGAAACACATCCACCTTAGTTTTCCCTTGCTAATTAACGTGACAATATCTGCCATGCCTAACCATTCTACTTTAAATTCACATATTAGATATCCAGATACAAGGAATCTTAGGAGGGTATACATTTTCTGGTGAAATGTTTATCTTTTAAACAAAATAATTAAGATATTATCTAAAGTCAAACAGAAAATAATCATTAGGGAGAAAAGATCTTTGGCTTATACCCCCCTTTTTATCCAGCAAAATCTCTAGACTGACAGATTCTGGGCCCAATTCACGCAGAATGTAATTCCATTCGCTGCATTTGAATTACAGTGGGGTATACTGGAACCTAAGCTAGTGAATATATGTATGTATGTAGATTTATAATAATATAATGTGGTTTCCCTCCTCCCACAATTGAGATGCAGCCACCTGTGGAGAACATCTTTGTTAACTGGCACTTGAGCCTATACATAATACTTGATAGTGCGGTGGTACACTTATCTCCATGCTGTTTATATGCACTCAGTATTACATATCTCAAAATATTTTTCATGGATTATCACACTCCAAAAATTATGCACAGTAACATCTGTCTGAGACATAATGGGAAACATTTTTTTGAGAAAAATCAGGGCTCCTATTCCAACGCCAGTATTATAACAAAACGGGCCCCATTTTAAGTTAGGTTTCATCCTGTGGTGATGAAGGATAACCACATACTGTGTTGCATTAGCAAGAATGTTGCCAGCAATAATTATTCCTCTCTGCTTGTGAAGCCACATTTAGACTAGGATATCCAGTTTTGACCCTCTCATCACCACCACAACATAAGACAGTGACACACTAGAAAGAGAGGACCATGAAGGTGGTTAGAGGGCTCAGACACATACTCTACACGGAGAGGCCGAGGGAGCTGGGTTCGCCCAGCCTCCAGAGGAGAGGGCTTAAGGGGGAATCTAATCACTGTCTTCCATTGCCTAACGAGCGATTGCAGAGAAGACAGAGTCAAGATCTTCTCAGAGCTAAAGGGGAAAAGAAAAACGGTAAACAAACACAAGCTGCAGCAAACAAAGTTCCAACTAGATATACGGAAGAAAGTATTCACGATGAGGGTGGCGAAGCACTGGAATGGTTACACAGAGGAGCTCAGGGATCCCACAGTTCAGTTGGACAAGGCTCTCAGCAGCCTGACCTCACTTTAAAGTCAGCTTTGCTTTCAGAAGGTGGCTGGATGAAATAACCTCTAGGAGTCACTTTAAAGCTAAATTATTCCATAATCCTTTTGCATTGCAGCAGTATTGTGTAGAAACCCTCTTGCAAGTTTTAAACTAGTTGGCTTTGGATGGAAGGCAATCTAGCTGCAGCATCACGGTCCTAACTGTGCATAATCTCAAGCATGTTTGTGGTTCGTTCGGAGCATCACACTGCTGTACTATTTGGCAACAGAAACCAGCTATTTTAAACATCTTCATTATGTTTACAGTATACTGCAGTCAGTGAAGAGAAGGCATACCAATGGAAAGAAAAACAGATGCCATCTGCATAGCAAGGACTCCTACATGCCTTAATACTGCTATTCTTTTCTGAACAGATCACCCTTACACGATTTCCAAACACAATAATGAGAGTGCTGGTTACAAGTCTGACATCATTTACGTGCGTTTTCCTTTGATATTCTACCTATTGTCAGAGCTCGATTTGTTTATGAAAACTGAGAGGAAATAACAGTTGAGTTGTTTGAAAATAAGGTGCTGCCGGCACACTGAAGCAGAATGTTATAAAGGTAAGTGACTCTGGTGTGAATTGGCAGTCTGTTCACCAGGACGCATAAGGAGAGATGGTGAGTCCCGTTCACAAAAGGGGATGTCTAGACACCAAGAAGAACAATGTCCAAAAGCAAAAGACACCATTAACTGCATAGCTGTACACTGATAGGAAAAGTAGGAGCCGAGACAGGTGAGATGTTAACATCGTGTATATTCACCTACTGCATTTAGAACTCCCTTTTTTCCACTTGTGGATTTAAAATAGGTCAAATGCAGCTTAGTTAAAACAAGGAGAACTCTGCTTTGTAAAATAAAGAATATGCATTTTCTAGAATTAGAGGGGGTCACAGTAACAGCTTACCTTTCCTTTCAGCACCAGCCTAGCACGACTTATGAAGAAGCACCCCAGTCATTCCCAAATCTATAAATCCTCTCAAACAGAGTATCCCTACCGGATCCTTCATAACCTGTACAAAGCAGTTTACTTCTGTTGGCCTGAGAGTTAAAAAGGAAAATGCCAAATAGTATCTGGTGCCTTTGTATCTGTACAAGGAAGATATCACAAATGGCCTGCAGAGAGCTTTCAACATAATCAGGAAATGGAAAAACATATGCTTGATCTTATCTTTATTGTTGGTGGTGCTTGGATCCGTTTTGTGATGGAATTTTCTAGTGTGTTACTTTTAAATGAAGATAAATATGCATCTTCTCTCTCTCTTTCTCTCCTTCCCCCCCCAAACAGCAAGGACCTGAGATACACCATCAGCTACCCAAGAGGAAGGATTTCAAGAATCCACATAGATTTAAAATACAACAACCTACACGTCAGAGAGCAGTGACTTCCAGCTGGAAGTGCAGCTCTGAGGAACGTCTCATTTCTCTGCCTTTGGAGCAGCTCAAAGGACCACTTCATTTGTGAGGCTGCAGCAATGGCTGGGGTTCCCAGAAAAAGGCAGAAACTACCACAGTCAGGTAAAGGAAAAAGCAGCATGGAAGCAGGGAGGGGTTTGTGTGGAATCTAGTCTGCCAAACTACTTTCTTGGGATTAGTACTATTACTCTTACAAAACGCAAAGTTTATCCTCCAGCTTAACATGCCATAAAAATGATGCCCATTAAAGACCCAAAGGCCCTATCAAACTCCAGGAGCAAAGTTACCTCTCAATTCCATGGTTGCCTGTATTTCTAAACAACCAATTTCCATGCCGTATTCCCTAGAGCTCTTCCCAATGCACAACTTGTACTAGCATCAAAGGGAAAAAAAGCCTACAGGATGGTTTAACACTGCTACCAACTGCATTCATCGTAAGTCATTTTTTCAGTCAGAAATCTGCATATCCTTCCGAGGTGCAGGCTACCATCCTAGAACAAAGCACATAATCAGACCCACAGTGCCCTGACCATAAAAATAATCCGTTGAGAAGGAGAGGACCGCCTACAGGGAGGCTGCTTTATCTTAAAAAATTTTGCAGCTGGCAAGGAAACGTGAAATTGCAGCAACACCATATTCTTCCTGGGTCTATGATCAATATAAAGCTTTATGCTACGTGTGCTGAAACAGCTACATTAAGTATTAGGTGTTACTCATGCTTTCATTATCATACATTTCTAGTTCAATTAGAAATATTTTGATGGAATGCCCATCTCATCTCTTAAGTCGGGGGCCTGTTGTGTGTCATATCTTTCCTGTCAGTAGCTGGTCAGCAGAAATGTAGACAAATATAGGTAAGATTTCAGTCTTAAAAATGAAAGAACATTGCATCTTAAACAGTACGCCTTACACCTTAAGCAACGTGATGGGCATGTCTGCAGCGTTTAAACTTTTATTAGCCCCTCTGGGTGGGGAAGTGACGGAGAGTTCCAGCCCCAGAGAGGGAAAGAAGGACATACTTGTCTCCACTGTAGCTCCTCTGATTGGTTTTTTAATAAGGGGACAACAGTTTCAATCACAGTCGTGGTAGAGAAGTCTTCACTTCATTGTATTTAATGCACATGTATTTACCTCATTAAAATGGTCATTTTGAGACCAAGCCTGACTGACATGTCACAGACTGGCAACATTATATTTACAGGAGAATAGTTACTTTACACGTCTAGAATGTCTCTAAAAGAACCAAGCAGAGATACACAAAATCACAGATAAATTAAAAGCCTGTAAGACTATTTTCTATAGCTATCAACCAGTGTTCTATGCAAAAAAGGCCCACCATGTTTTGTAACATCGTTTTAAGCTAAAAGCGATATGTTTTCTAGTAACTGAAACAGTTTTATAATTTAAAAGAAAAAATTAAATATCTGTTTTCTAACAGATGTTATTACCATCAATACTCTGAGCACACGCCCAATTAATTCTTTCCTTTAACTGCTTACAAACACTTAAAAGGAAACAAGCTCTAAATTCAGTGCTCCGGATAATTTTAGAACGGACTCCGATCTGTTCTAAGATGAAAATATTATGCACTACATAATACGAAGGCGGTGGCAGCAGCTGGGGGTTCCCTATCATAGGTTTGCAAACACATTTAACCTAATTTATAAGCTTTTGTTCAAACAAGCATTGATATGTATCCTGTGACGCATATGGGTTGCAAAGATTCTCGGTAACATACAGCCCAAGCGATCTGCCTGTGAGGATAAAACAACTTTTATGCAACTGAAAATATGAAATATCAACATTAATACTATTTTCATACCAAAAATATTTTATAATGTTACAGCCGTATTTGTTCTGGTTCCCACTGAAATCTATAATGAAATACCCACTGAGCTGAATGGGAGGATGAGGGCCATTGTGAATAAGTGTTTGCACTCTGTGCTTTGGAACACGTCATTTTAACAATTCATTTGAAAACAGCCATTACTGCAAGCAACTTATGTAAGCTTATACAATGAGGTACATAATCTCAGTTATACATCTCATGTTGTCACCTGCAGTCATATTACATTTTGAAAATATAACTGAGTGCTTCATGTGATCTTCCTTTGTTGCAAACATCTTTTCTTGCATGTTGCTCAGCATTGAGAAAAAAAAACTCTTTCATTTTACCATTATTAAAAATGAATTAGATTTCACAAATATATAATCAGAAAACATCTGGCTCGACCTCACTTGATCAGACACAGATCTGTGTTTTCAGAAAGCAACGGCATGTGATTTTACATCAAGTTTCCATTAGGGAAAGTCTATGTCTATGTCTATCACTGATATTCAGAGTCATCTTTATTAAATTAGCAGTAAGGAATGCAGCTTCAGAAACACAGATATTAAATCATTGTTTCTTTTTTTTTTCTTCAAGTATCATTTAGAGGTGCTTGGAGGCACCATGTATGTCAATAATGTTAAATGGCAAACTGTCTTCTTGTCAACACTTGACCTACAGAAAGCTTTCCTCCCAATATATATAGAATTCCAATCGGAATGTATTGTGACTACCTTTTACAGAATTTTTGCATTTCTTGGGATACAGAAAAGAAATGCTGCCTGTCCTCATGCGTTACAGAAACGGATAAAAACAACAAAATAAGCCCCCAAACGGTAAGATCTAATGCATGCTATTGTCCAGTAAAATAGCAGAAAACAGCTTGTTGAGAGGAAAGGAACGGGGACTCCAATTTACCACAGTGCCTTGTTCTCTGTGAAAATGGGAAATACATACTTAATTACAGGGAAAATGATTAATACTGGACACCACAACTAAATGGTAGTTTTCATTCCTACAAGGACCTCAATCTAAGAAAAGAAAATTCAATGTAAAACTTCAATAATTCAGGAGGACACACAACATAGTAAAACAGAGTTCTTTCCTATAAAGAACTCAAAGGATGAACACTTCAGACAAAAGTATGCTATTTACAATGATTCTAATTGGAGAACTCTTTTTTTTCTTAAAGTCCTTTGCGGTTAATTGTAAATTCACCAGGAAGTTGCTTCCAAAACCTCTTTATAGTTCTATTTCCAGTTCTATCTGCAGTTCCCCCAGAAAGCAAAAATCTTCGGCATAGTTTGTGCACCTCTACAGAAAAATTCAGCATCTCTCTCTCCCTCCTAAGGCAGAAGTTGATGTGAGCTCCCTGCACTGCAGTGCAATGCAGCCCAAGTACCAGCAGTATCAATTGTATTTGTCTGGGCAGGTTTCCCTTGTGTGGTACTAACCTCTGCAATCCCCCCCCCCAATACCATCACAGATACTCATCAGCCTCCTAACCCTTTACGGGAAGGAGAGCAGGATATTATCAATCACTGAGGAGCCTCTGGATGATCTCAGCATCTTTCGATGAGATGATCTCCCTCCTCCCCGCCTACCTTTATATTCGCCTTCCCCATCTGTTCCTTCTCTGCTCACCCCCCTCCCCCTTCTGCACAGATGTGCTGTGGCCACCCCAGCCAGCATGACTCAGCTCCCACCCTCGCCCCCCACTCACACTCACAGGGCTTTGCAGGTTTAGGCACCCAAGGCTCATCAATTACCCCCACGTCATCCAGCCTTGATGTTCCTGGGGTGTCCTGCCTCCACTCAAGACTGCCAGACCAGCTCCTCTTGTCTCTTTGCATCTCTCAGATTCCTCTGCCCTGCAGTCCTCATTAAATTAGGAGAGGATCGCCTCAGAAAACCTCACCACCCTCTAGGCTTTTCCTAACCTCAGGACCTCCTGGACTATAATTTTCCCCAATGCGATTTCTCTAAGGGATATGTCCAAGAAATCAGTCTTTCTCCATGCTTCCCTCCCCACATACAGCATGGAAGGTCCTTAGGATCTAAAACCCCCAAAGCACCAAGAAAGCAATAACTTAGCGTGTTTCGGAAAACTCCTTTGTTGAAACTGTAGGGAAGGGAGTCCCCCCCTCCTCCCCCTTATGGGTAGTAAATGCTAAACTATTCTCCCAACGTAGTCAATGTGAGTCATGATCCTTGGAGGCAACCTATAGTGAGAAAAGGAACACAGTTTTCAAAAGCACTCCAATTCCTTTTTTTCTTTTCTGTTGCATAGTCTGAAACACTGCCTGTTCTCTTCTAAATACATCTAATAAAGTGCCAGTTCCCTACGGAGCTGGAATCTTTACATCCTTCCTGCATCTTTGATTTTCTTTACCATCCTTAACACTGGGACATTTGCAAGCTTCTGTTCTTCATGCATCTGGAGCCACTGTGGACCTAAACACCCTTGTTTTTTGCTCCCCTAGTGTGCAAAAGTTGTGCTAGCCTTAAAACGTTAGTCAGCTTCAAAAGCAGAGATTAGACACTCACGCCACCTCAAATCTGTACAACCTGGTCCCTGTGCAAAAGAGTAAGCGAGCTCTGGAGAGGGCTGAGGTGAGCAAGCAGCAGCTGGGCAAAGACTGCTCCTGCTCCCCACAAAGATGCCCCGCACTCCCTTTAATGCTCGACCTGCCCCAAGAGAGCTCCCCTCGGCAAGCAAAACCCCTGATAAGTCCTGTGAAAAAGTTGAAGTCCTTCTCTGCCGCAGGCATGCGAAAAACGAAAAGTTGCCCGGGAGCAACAGCGGCCGCCAGCAGCACCTAACTCCGCGGAGCATCACTTACCGGCGGGGCCAGGCCGGTGCGGCGGAGCCAGCGCGGGCAGAGCGCGGCCGCCGGGCTGCGGGGCGTTCCCGGCTCCCCTCCGCTCCCGGCTGCCTCCTGCCTCCTGCCTCGGCGCGATGCTGCGGGAGGGAGCGAGGATCCTCCGGGAGGAGTCGCCAAGCGCGACAGTCCTGAGGAGGGGCGGGATAAAGTGGCTGTGTGGGCTTCGCGTCGCAGCGCTCTCTGCCTCTGCTGCAGTGCTGGGGAGCAAGCGCGGCAGAGGCGAGGCGAGGCGGCCCAGCGCGGCAGGCAGGCAGGCAGGCAGGCAGGCAGGCAGGCAGGCAGGCAGGCAGGCAGGCAGGCAGCCGGCAGCCGCGATCAATAATTGACGGCGTGGGAGTGCGGGGAGGGCGATCCCGCCACCGGCAGCAGCCAGCGCCGGGGCGAGAGGCAGGCACGTAAAGCAGCTCGCTGGCAAGGCTGCAAAACCTCTGCAAAAGCAAGCTCCGTTTTCCTGAGAGAAGGCAAAATAAAAATACCCCCCGCACACACACCTTATTTCCGAAGCCAGTGCCTCACGAGAGGCAAGACGCAAGTTAAGATTAGGGCGAGAACAAGTGAAGCTGCTGTAGGGATTCCAGCAAGCGAGATTTCATTTCCTGAGTGCAAAACTTCCTGTGAGAATAATGAAGCATTAGAACAGATTGCCTAGGGAGATGGGGAAATCACCATTACTGAAGGCTTTTAAGAAAAAGTCAGGAAAAATACACGTTTCGAGGTCTTAGGACAAATGGATAGACTAGATAAGTCTTTTTTAAACCTAAGTTCTATGAGCAATAAGAAGCTACGTTTATTACTATTATTACCAATATTTTTAATGTAATGGCATTTAAGGACCCTAAGTGATATCATAACTTTGTTGCACTGGACACTAATAGACATTGTGGAACAAAAAAACAGAAGCGAATTCCTCCTTTATGTCTATTTACATTTACATCCAACTGCACTAGCAGAGCAGTATCACCAAAATGAAGACAAGAGAGAAAGGGAAAAGAGCAGACAAGATTCTATATTAAAACTACATTTCAAAATGACCAAATACTCCACCAGTTCCATTAACAGACACGGGCTTTGGGTTTACCTCTCCAAAACGTGTTAAACTACAGGTCACACCTGCAGTAGGAAGTGAGGGTAACGGGCAGACACCATCCCCACTTCCCTGTGCTCTGAACATGCCTAGTGTGTGGCTTCTGCAGAGTAACTTCTGATAGCTCATCTGTCTTTGAGTCTTCTTGCCAACACTTGTGAGTTTACATGCTGTTTTCCTACATTTTGAAATGCTTTTTTTCCTCTCTGTTGCTGAGTAAGAGACTCAAACAGCAAAGGAGACTGACTTAGTGATTGGCTAGTCAAGCGAAATGGTGAAAGAACTATGCATAGAGTACTGTCAAGTGCAAAAAGCAAACAGAAAAATGAAAAAAAACCCCTATTATTATTCTATTACTATTCTCTTTCAGTTTCAGCATTCCTAGAAAATTGCTCTTGGTGTTAGAAAATGGCATTTCATTGTTAATAAACTAAACTTGCCATGTGCAATATACAGTAAAAAAACCCAAAGATTCCAAAATTTTCCTATGGCAACAAACGAAAAGTCTATTTGTGCCATATAAACAAGAACTACAGTAAAATATTTTTCCCATCCATTTACTGTTGACTAATTACCATAGGAACCTTTCTCTATGCAAAGTGCATCATAAAGCATATTTTATAAAACATATTTTATTGAAATAAGTTGATTAAGACAGCAGACATGCTCCTTGTAAGTTCTTGAGCAAATACAGCAACTGAAAAAACCCCCATTCATTTAGGTTTTGAATATGAAGGACTAAAATACTAAGGAAAATAAATCACTGTAATCAAATCACAAAGGACAGACAGCCTCCACTGATAAACGGCCGCTACAGCAGCCACCTTCTTCCTCATCTACCACATTAGAGGAAGAGAAGTCCATACAACAGATTTATAGGCATCTCCTAGAAAACAGACATATAGACACAATATGGATAAATAGAAGAATTTTATCTACAAAACCAGAATCTCTTGGCAGAAAGAAGACCAAGGCAGAGCAGTAAGTAAGCAATGCGATAGCATTGTGTGTGCATACCTCCACAAGAGTGGATGCAGTCCTGATCTAACTGGACAGGCAAAGGAGAGGTAAAAGGTTGTGTATCGGCGGATGGTGTGGTATGGCATACGTGCAATGCATCTGGAAGTGTTAATGGGGGGGACAGGGGGAGCTACAGCCACTAGGACCCCTCAGTAAACCTACACCTGCCCTTATTAGATTGTAATTTAATTATGTTGAATTTTAAAAAGTTAGACTAGTCAGTCTGTGTGTATAGCTTTAATCCTCCAAAAGTGAAATATATTGTAATACACAAAAAAGATTACTAAAAAAGTAAGGATATGGGTTTATTTGGAATACTAAGTATGCAGTTTCACAACCAGATTAAACTAAAGTAAGACTTTAGTTTTACTATGGAAAGTGAAAATGAAAATGAAAACGAAAACAAAAAGAACAGTTCTTACACCTGTCTGTATGCTCCACCACTTTCTCAGCCTTTATTGTTTGTGTGGCTTCACGGTAAGTTGGGCTGGTGAGCAGATCTGACTGAAAAATAAGCTTGGTACCCAAAGAAAAGGATGCTAAAGCCTGGTGAGTTTTCAGTCAGATCAGTGACTATCTCAGTTAGACTGAGTTAAGCCAGTCACGAAATTGCAGCATGAGTGTAGGATTGATTGTGCCAGCCCAGAAAGGGTGGGAGCGTGGGAGGCATCACTGCTGTGGGAGCGTGAGGTATCATTTAAGTGAAACTACTTAGCTTCTCTTGCTATATTTTCCATGCATGGGGAGCATTTGTCTTCCCCCCAGTGTCCCCATTACAAGTTGACAGGAAGCAGGTCTCATTCCTACCACCACGAAACACGTTCAGAGGGGCATTGCCTGCATACAGGCAATTCTGATGGAAATAATGCTTCTTGAGTTTTACTGAGACTACCTCTGTCTTCCTTGTTCCCGGGTCAGAAGGCTTAGACCTTCCTGAAGTTTGCTGTCAAGAGTACTCTTTCATATCGTATATAACTTTTATTCACATATGCATTCAATTAAACTCACGACTTCTGATATTCTATCAGTTTTCTGAAAAGACTACATGACCCGTCTGGACAGATTCATTTACAGCTATCACAGACCCGATAACAGTATTTTGCTAGCAGCTACTGGAGACAGGATGCTGCATCAGATGATGCTGGAATATGACCGGCATGCATTGCATCCCACTACAACAGGACAAAACAGAGGCATTGTTTCTAGGTGGATTGAAAAACAACAAACATTAGATTCTCTGGCATTTGTAAAGGGAGCGAAAAACGCAGACCTTTTAACCCTTCCAATTTACACATTCCATACGAGTTTTAAAAGTGTAAGACAAACTTCTGTGGTAGACTACTGTAGCATTGTTTGTTTTTTTTTTTTCTTTTAACTTGCACCTTGAATGTTTGTCCAAGTAATCAGACATTAGCTTTGCTTCTCCACTATTTCCTTCCCAGTATACAAATACAGTTACATCTGGCTACTGAAGCATGACTAAAAATAGGTCTTTCACCAGCAACAGAAGCAAGGTCTTTCACACTGCGCTCTGTGTTCCTTTGGGCATGGCCTACAACTATCATGGATTCAATCCTGCAAGTACTTTCATTGATTTAAATAGGACTGCTTACGGGAAATCAGTAGAAATCCCACCTAAAGTGTCCATCTGCACAGAAATGCTTAGAGGTAGTCTTAAACAAGGGACCATTTAGTCCACAAGGACTTCCGAGTTCTTGTGCTAAACAGGTCACTTCAGATATTGAAGCATTCTAGTATTTTATTGTGTGCAGGGCAGAATATACCCTCAGTAGTATATTTTAAGCATGTGTATAAACATTTGAGACTACATGCATGTATGGTGACCTAATACAGTGGGACCCAGTCCCGAATGAGATGTTTGGATATCACTTTATTTTTTAAAAGTAACAGCAGGAAAACTCCACCTAAAAGTACAAAAGGAATTCACTATAGTTTCAGGTGACATAAACAGAAAAACCCCTGCAATTTGACTAAGATAAAAAAAGAAGTAAACAAAAAAATCTAAAAAAATGTCATTTACCTCAGATTTTTTCCTAACTCAGTTGCAGTCCAAACAGACAGGAGCTATTAGAGAAAAGTAGAACTTTACAAAAACATACTCAAGCTGCTTTACTATGCAAAGCTCAGCATGTGCTATAAAAATAAAACTTGTCTTTTTGGCCTAGGATTTGAATGAAATCAGGAGCGAAAATGAAGCACAACTTCTGAAAAAAAAACCCATAGGAGTAGGAATTGGAGCGTGATTAAAGACAGCTCCATTACTAGTCTGCTGTATTAAACATGCACGGTGTTTCCTCAATAGTTTGGTTTCATAATGCAGATTCATAAAGCTTACTCTATAAAGTTTTCTTCAGTTATTTATGAGATCTTGTCTGGATTTGACCCTAAAGAATGTGTATAATAATATTTTGCCTCACTCACTTGGAAATACTAGACAAATAGAAAGAATTCTGCAGTGAAAGGTAAAAATCAGATACTTAGCTGCCAAATGAAAATAACTTTTAAAATCAACCTATATAGTACTGAATCATATACCTAATATATGCCAATCTCTGTTTTCCTGTGGCCTCATAAAACAACAGCAGCAAAATCTTAGGTGAAGGCTGCCATTGATCAAGAGGTCCTCTACCTGCTCTAAAATTAAAGATGAAGAGTTACTAAGTAAATCTTCACAGGATGTAAGTAGGAGCAACATTATCAGCTGACTAAGTACTCTACCAAGAGGGCTATTAATACCTGAATTGTCTTGGTCAGGGTACAGATATGCAACTAAGGCTATTTCTCCTTCCTAACATAGCATTTTGTTTTTGTCTCACTGATGTCCAAATTTCAAAATCTGGTGACAAGAATGAGTGTCTTCCTGGACAATAAGGAACATTAAACACACATCCCCTAGGCCAAAGAAGACCCCTAGTTTAGGGTTTTCTGACCTGCTATGCTCACCTTGAGCAGATCATTTCCTCAAGCTTCTGCTTCCTTTTCTTTTCTTTGCCTGTAGTGTTTATTTAAGATGTTGTATCTTTAAACAAGAAGAATTATACGATTGTACTGCATGCAGCACTGATCTCATAATTAGAACGGTAACCCATAGCTCTCTGCTTCTAATATAATAAGAGTTAGACCTTATTTCCACAAGGACTACTGCGTAATCTTAACTCAACTCTATATTCAGTTGAAGTCCCTGGAATACCCCACTGTGTCCCACTCAGTGCTGTAAATCTTTGCTGGATCAAGTCCTAAATTTGCCACATGATAAATCCTTTTTTTTTTTTTTTTGATGGCAATGGCAGCTTAATTGAAACAATCTTTTACTAACTGATTTATAGATATCCAAATATATATACGTGTGTGTGTGTGTGTGTTTGTGTGTTTGTGTCTCTATACTGGTACCTTGAATCTGAGATGAGTTCTGAATCATATTAAGCATGTAATTAGAAATCTCCTTCTCTTTCAAGTATCATACTGTTTCTGTGTTTGACTATTCTTGTTCAAGTGATTTTTGGTGCTGCCATCTGTCATTTGGAGAGAATTATTTTTATAGGCTTTCATAGTGCTAGACCACAGACACCAGCTATACTGGTATATATCTACGGCCATCACAGGGTAACAGTGTATAGGGGCTCTACAGACAAGAGCAAGCAACTGTCCTTTTTACTGGGGACCACAGGCAGATGTTCGGAAGAAAAATTACTGACCAAAGGACTCAAATACAAACTTAATCCAGAGAAGGGTGAGTTATTCGAAGCCATAAAAGTGAAAGGTGACAGCAAAACGTGCAGAAGATCTCACAATTTTGAGTTATTGGGTGATAAAATGGTAGATGAATTTAAAAGTTGACAAATATGAGTCAATGTTTACTGGGAAAACAATCTGTTATATGTGCACAATGATAGGACCCGCAATAGCAAAAACTACCTTGTTAGTATGTTACATTAAGTCAGTATGTCATATTGAATACCTTCAGAGTTTTGTTTCTTAAACATATTTGCCTTTAAAAACCAAAACCAAAACCAAAAATTATTCCTCCTGTGAAACGACTGACTGGTGCAAGCCAGTTTTAAAGGTGTTTCTTCAGCTGTAACATGGCACATAGACTATGGCAGGTTCCAATTAAAAGAAAAATTGTAACACCTTTTCATTTTACTGAGTAGCACCTGCAAAAGTATCTGCAGGTTGTAAAACGAACTCATATTTTAATGGATACTTACTTGCACCTGCATTCTCTGAGGTATGTTGTTCTGGGCTAGATAAATGGCATGAAGTCATAGTGCAATTCTACTAGGATTATCTTTTAAATGCAGAATATCAATAGTATCTCTTATAACTGAAAATCTGTAAATGAACTGTGTAAATGATCTGTTCTTTCAGTCATGAATCCACAGTCTTCCTGCAGGTATTGCAGTCGGAGTGCAGAACTTGACATACATATTTTAGAAATAACGAAAAGATATGTAAGTCACAAGGGACTGAATGTTTCTTATGGCCTAAATATGCATCTGAAGAGACTTGCAAGCATTTATAGTAAGAAGCTGGAACCTATCACACAGATGAAATGTGAGTTGATATGCTAGTGTGACAAAGAATTACAGAAAATAACTAGTTCAATGGGCTATGTCTGAACATTGTTATTTATTCATTGTTTTCTTTCTGAAATCTTTAAAAATAAGCAAGTGAAACAAGTGTATTTGTCCCACTGAATTTCTGGAAGAAAGTAAACTACTCCTGAGACCAACACAAATTCCAGAGAAGACTTTGGGGTTCTTTTCATTACATATACTGCTCCTTTGTTTGGAGCCATGTATAATCTGATCAGAGATCAGAATCAAGCCATAAGAAACTTAAGTTCTGATGATAAAACAGAAACTAATAGGAGTTGAATAGCTCTATATAAAATACATAGCAGTGGGAGCAGATGACTCACTGTGGACTAAAATAAAGCATTTTATAAGAAGTGGAAGACAATAAACGCCAGTAAACATATCAAGTGTGCTTTGTACAGGCATTGTTCATTCTGGATAAAATTTACTGAAAGAATCTGAATTTCCTGTAATTGCTCTAATGAGCTCGGCACCTCTGGAAGTCTTTCCTTGACTTTTTAACACTCTCTGAGCATAAAAACAAAGCCTGGACCACCACCTTTTCTATTATATCTTCAGAGTCAACTTGGCAGGTTTTGAACCTTTAATAGACCCATATCTAAAAGGCTCTTCTGGGAGCCCACTTTTGAAGGCACTCCCATTTGGGACCACCTAGTCTGTATCAGAAGTCAAGTTATTTGACGACTGAATGCTTTAGGCACTTCTCGTTCTCTCCCCTTCCCTCCTGCTCCCTTCCCCTGTTTTAGGGAAGCTGCGGGGAGAATTTTAACTGTCTCTTTTAGCTATGATCAGTAATTTTTTAAAGAAGAAGATTGAAACAGAGAGGAAACAGATCTGCATGATCTACTGGATTTTGTCAGAAGAGTCTCCAAAGGCAAAGAGATCTTGTGTTAGCTCAAGGCACTTGAAACAGATTGATATGAACTCTTACATGTTGAAGAGAGGGGAAGAGGCAGTTTCTGTTAGGACAATAAACACAAACTACTTATCTAAACATTTTAAGCTTTCGTTTCCCAGAAATAGCTATATTTTTGGCTACTTCTCATTTTAAAAGGCTAGGTCATATAACAAAAAACAACAATGTTGTAAAGCTGGTCTACGGCAAGATAACAAGGTTTTGATACTACATTAACAAAAGGGTTAGATTAGAAGCAGCTCCAATGGCTTTCTTTGATAAAAGTTTGTGTCCTATTTGGGTTATGTTCTTATCAAGGCTAACAATACTAAATTACTGAGAAAGAATGTATTGGATTTCAGTGATTTCAAATGTTAGAAATTGCATTTACAAAGGGAACACATTTCTACTTGGTCATAAGCTTAAAAACTCTACCACTTACTTAAAATATAAAACAAAGAAGAAAAAAGGGTTCACAAGCTTAGTGGGTTCCAAAAACAAGTTGTGACAAGGCTATCTGTTTACCCCATAGTCCACATAAGTTGCATAGCTCCTAAAGATAAAGGCAAAACTCTCTCTTGCTGACTCTTCTCACTACAGTAGCTCCACCGACAGCAGTGGGATAGCTGATTTACAGTGGTGCACAAAAGGAGAACTAGGATCTGTGTATCTGCTGTAGATGTACCTTTGTTAAATGCTTCTTTTGTAAAAGGCAATTCTGTTCAAAAGAATAAAATATATGCATCAAATCTTGCTCTCCTTAGACTTTTTATCACCTGGAGCTGGAGGCAATTTCTCTAGCATAAAAGTAAAGACCTTGTGGCTATTTATATTGACATTAAAGCCAGTACTCTAAACTGTAATAACTGAAAGATACAGAAAGGACTGTAAGATTTGGTTTAGGATTTCTGGGACATAGGAGTAAGACGAATCCTTGAAACAGGCATTCAACCTTTGTGTAGCAACTACTAGCAGTTACAGAACTGAATCCTTCTTTTCTCAGTACAAAGGCAAGTAAAATTTGGTGCAAGTGGGTGAAAATCAGTTCTGCAGCAAGACACAAAATCTCTGAGTTAGAGTTGCTACTTTTCATGCATTTGTACACCACCTGGCAAAACGGTGTCCTGAGGTGCCTGGCTTCCACATGCTACTGTAAAAAATGGTAAATAATATACATGGTAGTGCAATTTATACACCAATTTACTAGCAGTCAAGTTGGCATTGAGTGTTTGTGCATGGGAGCAAAAGCTGAAATCATAATGAAACTGTAAGTAGGGGTCCTCCTATCCTATTTTCATCCTCCCTACTAGGGGGTTTCATGCTATCTTCATTCCTTTGTAAGTTACATCCAGTTTACAAACATCCTATGTGCAGCCACAAGCTTGGCCTTCAACTACTTTATAGCAGGCCAGGAGAATGGCACATCAGCTTCCAGTAAGTTAAGAGTAAGCTATGAGTGGTGTAATGTAAAGCTACCCTTGAGCTGCTTTGTACTTAGGGTTCAGGAGCCAAATCTTCATCCCACTGAAATTAGTGGAGATTTTCCATTTTGGCAGGCGTAGAGATGAACTATAAATCTGCTAAAGAGAATGGGTGGCTCTATGAAATTAAGATGCTCCAAAGGATTGTATAATTTAAAATATAATCTTATTAAATATTTCAAAAATAGAGTGAAGCTATGAGTGCTTGTACAGTCCACTCATTAAGCTTCTTCTGATTCAGAAATAAAGATGCTTTTAATGGTGTATCTAAAGCTCTAGCTGAGTCACCAACATAAATCCAAAATTTTCAAATATTCTCTGGCATGAAATGAATGTGGCACAACTGGAGAAGGAGTAGGTCTAAACTCTGTCATTTTCTTTCACCCGTCGTAGAATTATCTGAATCAGCTACAGCAAACACCTACATACAATGAGATACCATTTTGGTGATTTATAAACATTCAGTAGCCCACAATTATCATGTACTCTTTGAAGGTCAGCTTTGGAATGCCCTCTTTCTCCTGGTGATTAGTTTTTCACATACGGGGCTCTAATTAAATGTCCATTCTAGCTCATCAACGGTCATGACTAGCTGCCTCACACTGGGTTTCTGAAGGACATTTATTTTCCACTCCTTTTACTTCTAATTATGTCCTGTCATATCTATATTATAAAACTTCATCCAAATAATTGGCAAAAAAAAATCTAGAAGTGCTCAGTTAGCCTTTTCCAATGTCATATAATTAACATTATCATAATGTTCACATGTTCACATAAAGTCAATTTGTTAAGATTATTCTCTTTCTGGGCGGTATCATTCATCTAATGTTTGTCGTGAATGATTTTCCCAACAATCCTTTACAGCTCTTGAATTAGTTTTTATATTTTGATATTACCTTTTTAATATTAACAATGTTTAGTTCCCAGAATGGGAAAACTTGCATAAAAGCCCACCTGAAGTCAAATTTACTTCTACCTCTAGAGTGCCACTGCTTTTAGAACCGAAACTGATCAACTTGTAATGGGGCTTTAGAATTTTATACAGGTCTCTACTTTCAGAAAGCACTTCAGAATACTAATGCAAAACAAAAAATTGTGGACAGAAAACACTGTACAGGAAATATTCTCCTGAAAAATTTCTAACTTCTGCTGTTTCGTAAACCAGTCAAAAAAGTGTGTGTCTTTAACTAAGAAATACTATTTAGAAGCACGATATGCATCTATTGTCTGTGACAATGTAACCCTAAAATGGACCTGGGTCTGCTAAAAGAACTGAGAGGACGTGATTTAAATCAATCACCTTTTTAATAAACATGTGCAGCTGCGGTTGATCTTATCTTCCACTTAATGATTTATAAATTATTGGGCCAATTTTATTTTTGCCTTAGATCAAATACATAAAATACAGTAGCATATAGGGAAGGAGATGACAGGAATAAAGGATTAAGTTTTCTTGATCTAATGATATTTTTCTGAACACACATAATGACCACAACCTCCAAACTGAGAATTTTGTTGCTAGGAGCAACAACATAAAAAGCATTCTCCCAACTGCCTCAGTCATTACAGTTCCAGCTACTTATCGTTACATGTATTCTCTACATGTAATGTACTTATTACTAATTGCCCACTCATAATCTTCTAAGCCAACCATTTCTTCCAGAAAGCCCGCAGAGATCTCATCCAAATGGTTGTTTGGAGAGGTAGAAAATATCAGAATTAAGTCAATGCCAAATTTTGTTTCCCAAGACAGGACATAGAAAATAGTACCCCTCCTTGCTTCCATTTGAAATTCTCTGACTGACTAACATCCAAGTATTATATTAGCTTCCTTAGCCACAGCATAACATTGGGATGTCCTACTCAGCTGGCTATCCAACATCTTCATTGCTTTCCAAATTCCAGTCCTTCATTCTAGAGGTGTGATCTATCTCTGTGGTTTATAGATAGATGGTCTTGCAAACTTAACTGTATACAACTCATGTTGCTCAAGTGAAGTCAGCCAAACAGCTATTCAGGTCCAGTCTGTCAGACTGACCTGACATTACTATTATTGTCTCCATCATTTTCAGTTTCACAAACTATTGTTTGTTTTCTCCTATACCATTCATAAAAACACAATTTCTTTTGATACTATATTGCAAGAATTCTTTTTGGTGATGCCCCATTTTCAGCTTTTCTTTGAAACTTGTTAAGTATTTTTAAATTCTTTTAATATGGACATTTTCACCTATTGTGTAGTAAAAATTTACACACCTAATAATCTTAATATGTTCACATAGTTGCACTGTGCCAAGATCCTGTCGAACTGGGAAACAGTGAAGGATTATAGAACATAAAATGGTACAAAACCCATAGAATACATTGTTCATTTTTCTCTTGAATGGCCTTTGATTCTTTTTCCAAAAATCACCTGCATTTAATCCACACTAACTGTTGATGCTGATACATTTACAAAATTATTTTTATAAGGTAAGGAGCTCAGTAAATTTTACAGTTATTGACAAAGCTATTTAAAATTAAACTGAAAAGGGATGTAGAATTATCTAAAAGCATATTTATATAGTTAACTTTGGTAATAAAAATAGAATCCCCTTCTGATAGCTGATAACCAGATAAGCAAACACTGTCAAAACTTCAGTGCTAAAGCCTATTAACTGGATGTTCCTTTCCACAGACATATTTGATGGAGCTAAATAAAATACTCATACAGGTAACATAATCACTTATTTTGTTTTCTGAGATTCGTCCTTATCAGAATAATATCTGAGCTGACATCCATTGGGAGAATATACTTTAAAGTGATTTTTGAAGCACTGAGCTAAGACTGTGGCCCATTCAATTACTCTGCTTTTTGCATAAAAAGTACAAAGATGTATAAATAAATAAATAGTACCTCCCTCATAGCATGAGCTCTGGGTACCCAAGCTTACCGACAGCTTCAGACATTTCAGTTGTCTATGTTAATGTTTCATGAGAATTGCAACTTTGGGTATCCAGTAGAAATCTTATCTCTTTCAAACACAACTGTTTTCCAGTCCAGCACAGGATAACGATTTTTAATGATTATTTTATCTACTAAAGCTTTGCTTTTCAGCAAAGCACTTAAGCATGTGATTTTTAGTCCTGTGCTGAACAGAGGACTTGTATACCAGCTTTTCTAGTGGTTCAGACTCATATTTGGGCACAAGTTGAAACACAGGAAATTTTGTCTATACATAAAAAAACACTTTTTCACCATGATGGTGGTTGAACACAGGAAGAGGTTATCCAGACAGGTTGTGGAGTCTCCGTCACTGGAGATATTCAGAACCCGACTGGACACAGCCCTGGGCAACCTGCTCTAGGTGACCCTGCTTGAGCAGGAGGGTTGGACAGGATAATCTCCAGAGGTACCTGCCAACCTCAACTATTCTGTGATTCTGTGATATTACTACGCTTAACGGAATTAATTCAGCTGCTGCACAATGTTCTCTTTCTGCTCACAGAAAAATAAAGCAAGTTAACTTACCTTAATGCCCACTAGAAAGGTTAAACTAAGTTAAAATGAATTAGCTTATCTTTACCAAAACATTCAGAGTTTCAGAGTTCAAGATAATGGAAATGATGGATGAAGAAACTGTTTCTCTCCTGTGGTTTACTGAAACTATTGGAATTTGATACCCTCTTCAAAAGATTTTAAATGATCATCTTTTAAAAATTTTATACTGCAAGTACCAAACCTATTGAGCATATCTGTAGAAGAGTTCAGTACAGTCTTGGACCCATATAAGCTCCTTCATATGCTTTGCATCCACACAGAAAACACTCTAATGTGCAAAGTGGAACATGATTAAGGAAGCACAGCAGGAAAAGTAGATCAGAGTTGAGACTATGCGTCCAATTTTATCATGTAAGGATGTGAAAGGGTGGACCAAAGCTGTATCCTGGATACTGGGGGGCTAGATGTTCACACACAGTCATCCCATCTCAGCTGCAAGGCCATAGTAACAGTTAAGAGACAGCAAGTTTTCAAACTCCATATTCAGCTGTGTTGGGCTCACAGTCTTGTTTGGTATAGAAGTCTGCTACAGGGGGCATTCTACTCCTGCTCTAAACCACTGTTGAAGGTTCTCTTAGCTCCTTTCAGGTTGAAGTTAAACAACCAAATTTAAACCATCTGTCTGACTTCAACCTGCAATGAACTAGAAGTACTCACACAGTCTGCCACAACTGAAAGAAATTTTAGAAAGTCCTCTTTACTGCCTCTCAGCTTGTTAGTTGGTAGCTCCCAGCTGACTATAGTAAGCTGACTGAAATAGGGTGGAGGGGCATTTGACCAACATTTAGTATATTGGCAGACATGTCATGAATGAGTTCACATTCAAGAGCTCATTGCTTGTGCTTGTAAAGATAGTCACTGTAAGAAAATGAGTATTACTGAACTTCCTAGGGATGAAGTCATCAACAGAAAAAATGAAGTTCACCTACATCTTCTGTACCTGCAGAATGGACATAAATCCAATTACTTTTCCTTCTAGCTACCTGGTTTATGCTCTGCTATGAGTGTATTAGAAAACTTTAGGTACTTAAGGAGTTTCAGATATGTTAAAGGCTAGAACTTCGTCTAAATGGGATTTTACACGTTTGGATGCTCAACTTGAAATGCTTACAAGAATCTAATTGTCAAAGAAGTTGAGCACCCACAAATCCAAGTGAAGATTAATTATGTCTTTGATTAGGTCTGGATTTTCAAAAGGTTTGTTACATGCATAATGCCAGACAGCAGCAGGAGCCGGCTGCTCTGGAAGGAAAAGCAAGCTAAGCGTGCTGGCAAGGTAGGCAGGGGCAGTGACCTCACCAACAAGCAGCACAGGCCAACAGCATCCAATCAAGAGCAGGTCCAGTGACAGTAACAAGATTCAGCCCAGAATCCAGATTACCAGACAAGTTCAAAGAGGTGACGCAAGTCAGGGTCAAGGTAGGAAGTCAAGTCAGCAAGTCAGTGTCAGGATCAGGTCTGGAGATGGTATCCAAGATCAGCCACAGTCCAATGACAGCCAGACTAGTCCACAGTAACGAGGCAGGTGCCAGATCAAGCCAGGTCATGAGTAGGGTCAGGGAGGCACATGGCCAGGCATGGGCACAGCTGCAACACAGCTAATGTGGAGACCAGTGACAAGAGCCTGGCGTTAAAAGCAGCTCCCAAGTAAAGGGCGAGAAGCCCCGCTTCTCACAAATCTCTTTCCAGACAGCTCAGTATGCAAGGCCAGGCAGTTGCACTACCAAAGCTGACCCTCAGCCCAGGCAGCCAGCTCCCCTAGAAGGGATGGTGCGTTCAGGTTCCTGACACCCAATTCCTGTTCTTACTAGGAAAACGGAGTTTACGCTCACCTACTACACCCTATGCACTCTCTTATCTTTTGTAATACAAAGCTTACTTGTAATTTACTGGCCTTTCTTGGTTTAGGTTATGTGTTTGAGTGAAAAAAGATTTGCATCATAAGTGACACAGACTAACTGGGGAGACATTTCCAAAGCATCCTTCTCTGTAGTAACAGATACTATCAATACAATGGCAGTACTCAGATTTATGATACATATTGCCTGTATGTGCTCTGTATTATATACACAGGCATACATTTATGTAAATCTGTACACACATCCATACAAATACATACATACATATATATATTTATATATTACACATACAAACATGTACATGCGCACACGCACACATACACGCGCACATATGTACATGCACAATCTGAAATATATCCTATTCACATTAAGGAATATTCTCAGTATTTCAAGTTGCTAAATGCTTTTATAAAACGAAAGACAATCCTTTGTTACACACAGAATCTAAAGCAGTAAACTTAAGGGGGAGAAAAGGTCAAACTAAGGTTAATTGCATTTCTTGACATTTCAGAGAAAATATGAGTTCTTTGCATAGTAAAAGTGTAAAGGAGCAGCTGGCAGTACTGGCAGAAAAATGCAGAGTTGTGAAGAAACAATCAATATACCATCAAAAGGGAAAAGCTATCCTTTAAGCGTAATTAGAAAGGCATTGTAGAAGAGTGGGAATCATATAATTTTAAGTACAACATTAGCTCAATAACGATGAAAATAACCTAACTGTTTGCTCTGTGAAAGTGGTCTTTTTTTTCCTAAACATACTCTGTTTAGAAACTGGAGAAGAGAAACAAAAACAGAATAAAGGATCACTAATGGCTTTCAAAATACTATAAAATTCAAAAGCTTAACACACAAAAACACATGTAATTAAAATGAATAAGCATATTTAAAGAATCTCTCCCATTAAACATCTAATTTTGGTTACATGTTTTCTGCAGTTTGCAGAGTAAACTTGAACTCAAAGAAAGGGAGACAAATAGGAAGACTTGGAAATAGCTGTGAAATACTTTACAATAAAAAGCAACAAGCATGTTTTCTGGACTAAACTGAAAAACAGGGTCTCTTGAAGAATTAAGAAAAAAATCCCAGCCAACTGCACTTTAACAGAACAGTAAATTCTAACACATCCAATTTCATAAATAGCTGCTGCTAAGATCTCATGTGTGCAAACTATATGCACCTCTGATGCTTCTACATATCTTTTTATCATTTGGTTCCTCAGCCTCAGATTTGGGCTCTATAACATTTATGAATGTTCCCAAAGCAATAAGCTGTCTCTCTGCAGCTTACTGTTTGTCAAATGGACAACGGTTATGAGAGCCAAGGGAAACTTCTTTCCACTAACCGTGATTTTGATGTTACCAGGCCTGTAAATTGACCATTATGGGTTAGTGGAAAGGATACACTCCAATCCCTGAGAATCCCAAACATCAGGAAATGGAGTAACTTTCATACTCATGCTAGACCTGCACACTGCTGTAAGAGGTTCACTGAAAAACAGACTGCCCAGATCTCTTAGGAAGTATTTTTGTAGAAGGAAAAGAATGAGCTGATGTTACTTGGGCATTGTAGGCTGCTAGAGTCTTGATTACAGAATTAATTCTGTAATCCAGTTTCAGAAGCACTTTACAAATTTAAAAAGGCCCTGCCCACAAATTTTTGTGACACTTGACAAGTCTGTCAGCCCAAGTTAATCTTCATATCTGCTCTACATCTCCAAAATGGAGACTACAGTACTTCCCTCCTTGAGTGGGTTAAGGAAGCATAGGTACAGTAATCACTAAGACATCCAGATACTATCAAGAATGGGCTGTATAAGATAGAAGATTTGAGGCCAATTTCTGATTGTTTCGTACTGCCTTAAATAACTACTGGTCTTGGACAACTATTACATTCTTTTGTTACAAATTACAGATGGTATAGCATCATGACTATGTTTAATGCATTACGAAAGGTGCAATAAGACACTATTCTCACTTCAGAATGCTTATGGATACTATACTATACACATGCTCAGTGAAAATTCAGTCCTAGACTTTATGTCATTGGCAGCTTTGCTATTTGTAGTTACGTAATTCTGAAGATTGTCCTTCTCATGTCTCATATTTATCATGATTACATTTTTTTTCAAATCACTGTCACCTGCTCAGGAACAAAATATTACAAAGAATTTGAGAAGGAATTAAAGCCAGACATAGATCCTTCCTATATTTCCTCTTTTTTTTGGTAACATCATGCCCAGTTCACAGCACAGTAATGAACGCAACTCTCAGTTTATACTTTTGCTGACATAATGAGCACAATATTTACAATCTCACTCAGTTTAGTAGCTATAGTACATCATTCACAGACACACTTTAAACAAACATTAATGCAGACAGTACAAGCTGAATTGTTGAATGGCACTACAAAGTTGTTAATACAACTGTAGAAAAAAACCATTGCAATAAAAGCAATCTAGTAAAATCCTGAAAGAAAAGCTGCAGTTTGAAGATATGGAATAAACAATCTAAGGAAGGATGGGCAGACCTGTGCCTGTACCAATGGAAAATATTGCAGAAGGGTTCTGGGTAAGTCAAATATATTTTTTGCCTGGATAACAGAACCTTTGCGATGTTGTTTAAAAAGCAGCATAGAAATAGATTTGATTCTGTCGTAAAATGGTAAGTTTATCTATCACCAGGCATGTGCTCTGTTTACATATCTGCTGTGAGATTACCCACACAGCCTCATGGACATTCAAGGCGTATGATCTCTCCATCTTGTCTCGGAATGAGACTGTCGTTAAAATGCTGCTGTGCCACCAGTTAATTAGGTAAAAATATCCGTGTTCATGAGGACCAGTAAGGTCTTGGGTAACACGACTAATTACAAGCATAATAGCTGTTCATAATTTATTAAGCTTCTCCTGAGGGCTTTTCCTCCTGAAAACACGAACAACAACTTATTAGGCAGTTTAGTCTAAGCAGCTGATAAATATCTGAGATGAGACTGAGAATAAGAATTAATAAAAACACTCCTCATTCACATTACGGTGTTCCTTCAATCATCAATTGTTATCTTTTATATAGCATTTTTCACACCAAAGTACTTTTGCACTTCATCAGCTTTTAAGCTTCATGTCCTACAGAAACTCAGCTAGTCTAATGCCAATGTTGAGGTGCAGAATTTGGGTCCTAAAATATTAGAAGCATTCACACTCTTGGAAGTAACATAATAGGATAACACCTAGCATTGTGGTTCGCAAGATATCATCTAAAGGTTGTCTGTAGAGCAAATAGCGAAATTTTGTACTTTCCAAAATCAGAAATGGCATAGCTGATCATGCCCAACTTGAACCTCTTCTAAAAATTTTTGAATAGCATAAATTTAAAAAGAGCTTAATATAGTTAAAAATAATGTCATAAATTTGAAAAGTCAGTAGGGCATCTCTAGACTACCCAAATAATAATAATTCTAAAAGAAGAATATGGATCACATCTGCAACCAACTAAGCAGCAAACTAACATATTTCAGTTTCAACTTTTCCAAGTTAGGTCCTTCTCAGCCTATGAAAATTAGCCTCTGGAAGTACTGAGCACACATATTACTGGGTGGGATTTTCCCAGTCCTCACTGAATGTAATCTGATTATGTTTACTTAACTATATGTAACCACCTTGTATTGGGTATAAATATTTGTGTATTGAAATACCATAAAGAAGCCCAATGTACACAAAGTACTGAATGCTGAAATACTGACACAGCCAAATCATTAGGTATTTTGAAAACCATGACCTACATGCTTAGAACCAGAAGTAGCTTTTGTAGGAATTTTTGGAAGTATGCTCGTTTCGAGGCAAGCGCTGAACAGCAGAAAGCAGCCAACATAAAATCATTACTTAATATGAATCTGAAAACTAAACATGACTTTTTTTAATTTCATAATGGACAAAGTCATGGGAAGTATTTTAAGAGCATAAAAATATAGACAAGCAAAGTCACACTCATTTAATTTGTTTAATAGATAGAATTGCTAGAGCAGACAGAGAATGAAGTAAACATCATGTCCTCCCACACCCCAACCTCACTGTTACTTCTTTTGATAGTGAATCACTGAGGAACACTGCACTGAGGACATTGCAAGGATAAATTTTCATTGCACTTTATTTTGAAAAAGTCGTGTAAATTGGGTACTGATTGTCCGAAGACAGCAGTTAAGGTTGCTCATCATAAACTAATTGTTAAAATTGTATTTTTTCCGGCAATAAAACACACTTCCTGAATCTAAAAGGTCTCATTCTTGTAATTTACTAATGCTATTTGCTGAGTGACCCAAAGTTACTACATGCAAATAAAGATCTTATCTTTTCCTCAGCGATAACACCGATGAGTTGCTTGAGAAGTAGTTTGGAGCCCTGGAAAAACAGGTTTGGAAGGAACCTCAACACCTCACACCTCTTGCCTACCACAGAACAGGGTCAGTTACACCTCATCTATCTCATTAACGAAATACGCATATCCCTTTTAAGGTTACTTGTTCTTAAATACAACAGTGACTAAGACCCCGGGCCCTCCTCAGAGAAGCTACCTGAGGGCTTCATTATTCAACCATGAAACTGTAAGTCTGAGTAAAATATATCACAAGCTGGGCTGCCATAAAGGAAAAACAATAAGGTAAGATGAGGCAAATATAAAGTAAAGGAAGACTGAGAACAAGTGAGGCTGCATCTTGTAATGCAACTAAAAATGGCTTCGTTTTAAATATACATAATTTGTTGGTGTTGTATGTCTTGTGCATCCTGAGCCTGATTAATTAGTTAGAAAATAGACCAAGTAATTTCATTGGATCTAGTTACTCAGCCTAAAGTCTCCCCCTGTTCACAAAATGTCTGTAGAGAGCTTATTGTTCTTCTCTGTTATCTGAAATTACACTAATCTGCCCAAATATTTGTAAATAATAATCCTGATTTTGAGATTTTTAACAAATATTATTCCATTGCTGATACTTGAAAACAAGTCATAGTGCACAGAGAAAGCATCGCAATCACTTTTTGTTTCCTGGCTGGCTGAAGGTATTCAGGGTCACGTTTCTGGGAAGATTATTTGAACTGAGACAATCACAATTTACTTTCTGCCACTTTTCTCTAATATTTGCTTACAATTCACTGCTTTCAGGAACATTTCTGCCAGAAAGCTTACTTGCTCTAATACTTCCAGAAGCAAATACAAAAATAGCTTAAACTTAGCAGCAATTAATTCAGCTTTAAAAAATTTGATGAAATTGTGGGAATTACCTCAGCTCTAACACCATACCAGATTACATAAACAGGAAGAACAACTTATATTAAAATAACATAAAAATAATGTGTTGTAACAAAAAAGCAGCTGCTTGATAATTATATCAATGAGATGGAACTAAGAAAAGAAAATTAGCCTGATCTTTTTAGACTTACATGTAATGAGATCTAACATATTGTGAAGCACTCTAGGGAAATAATTGGAAGCCATTGACATTGGACTTTTAAAATTAGAGTATAAAAAGTATTGCTGGGCCTCATGTTTAAACTGCAATAATATCTCAGCCATAAGAGGTCTACTTCAAGTCTGCCAGGTCTTCAAAATCAGTGCAAGATTCAAGAATCAAAGGGGTCGCTCTTGTGCCCTTCTAATGATTCTTAATAAAGACTCTCTGAATCAAATGAAGCCTATGGTACTACACAGGCAAAATCAAAGTCTGAAGGAGACTACAGTCTTCCCACTAGCAGTATCAGAAGCAGCAGAAACACTCATGGCCACATGATATAGTTGCTCTCCCTTCATTCATACTAATGATGGACCAAAGTCCACGCAAATCCCTAACAGTGCTACTTATATTCTTTACAAGGGGTTAAAAAAATGAGTAAATAACACACATCCTAGTATATAAACCAGATGTTCTAATCCAGAATACACAGAAGAAGCAGACTAGATGAGCTAGGAAGCTGCCAGTTCTATATAGTCATTCTTTAATTGTATTTTATGCTTTTAAGTGCTAGGCAACAGCAGCCCAGACATAATGAATTAACCCAAAGTATTACAAGAGTACTGATTAAATGGGATTGCTCTCCATCCTGTGGTGCTGCATCTGGTTACTGTTAAAACTTAAGTAGTGATCAGAGTCACGAACAACAGAATTTTGATGGATTTCTACAAAGACAAAAGTTGAAAAAGTTAGCACTTGCTAATGATCTTCTACTGTGAAAGGAGGAGGGAGGGTTTGGCGTTGAACGTATGAGGGGAAAAGTTGGTTTCTGAACTCAGAGAAGTAGGTCACTTAAGAGATCTGTCAAACTTAATATTTGCCTATAACAGAATTAGCCTTTGTGTTACTGGAAGTCTATTAGAACCATACCTTACTAAAGTATTATCTAAAGTTACATTCATGCATTTGAGTTTCATTTACAGTGATGATAATTTATGAGAAAAAGATTCTAGGAGGCTAGAGGAAAACTTTAGCATCTTTTACCAGTTTTCACTGGTGATATTGTACTACACAGTTATCAGAGATACAGGAACTCCATATTCCATAAATATATAACTGTATGTACAATTTAGGCATGGAAGTTTAAGCTGTATTAGTCTGTTTACTTTTAAAATGACTACTGTTTTCCTCAGTATCTGGTTATTGCAGTAGCAAACACACAGTTTGGTAGTGTTCCAAAAAGCTGCTCTAAAATGTGATTCCTGATAAGCTAAGAGTGAACTTGAAAATCAACAAAAACTAAACAGCTCTGTGTTTGCTCTGTAAATTGGATGCAAGAGAGAAAAGGTTGGCATTGTAAATCACAGAGACATTCAAGGTTAGGAAGCACCTTGATAGATGAGAATTGGAGAATGAGTTCTAGAGTTCTTCTACAGAAGACTCAGTAGAACGGCAAATGTCTTGTTTCTGTAAACATGTTGACTTCCCTTTACCGTGCAAATTAAACCTGAACAACAAAATATACGAAAGCCAGAATAGATATTCGTCAGACCAAAGGTCCATTTAGCTCACTAGTTTGGACAGCGGTCAGAAGGGGAAGCTTAGGCAGGATACAACAACAGGGCAAATGTACAATGATATTTCCTTTCAATGTATCTTTCCTGCTCCAAGTAATCTGTGGCTGAGGAATCTTCTGAATTAGAGGCGGTCTCTTGATGGATGGTTGCTTTAATGGATGTTTTTTTCTTAAATCTGTCCAAATATTTTTTAAAATACAGGTCATACTCAGTTTGGTCAGACTCAGTGCTATGGTGGCAGTGTAAAGAAGCACTGACATATGTCATGTGTGAAGCAGGGGCCTACATGGAAAGACTGTCAGTCAAACTGTGAAGACTATTAGAAAATTACCTTCCCCCTGATATTTTGACTCTTCCCTGCCTTGTAATGTCATCATACTTATCTTTCACAACATTTTACTGTAACGTCACATTCTCTCTGAAACTTCTCATGCTGCTGACGAGAAGGGACCCCTGCCCCCCATTATTTACTGAAACCCTTACTTGTATTATTTATTTACCATGGTTTACCTATTTGACTTGTTTTCCTGTGCCAAATTAGTCTAGTCTTCAAAACAAAGTGAGTCCATACTTTACATATCAAACTCTCTATCCCTCACATGTGAGAATGATACTCAAAATACTTATACTAACACTAACACATGCTTAATCCTTGACTAAAGTGGCTAGGCAACATAAGTATTTAATAATAATGATGACAGTAAAGGTCTCTGCCTGTCTGCCACAGCAGTTATTGCTAATGAAATCCTAAAACACTGAAGTTGGGTCTAAAATGTGAGGCAAACATCTTCTGCCTTCCTAGTCCCCAGGTAGTCCAAATGCAGAATAGTTCTCTCTTTGTCTGAGGGCTTCCCATGGAAAGCAGCATGCAGGCATGGGGCACTTCCATCTGGGTTTCATCCCAGCGTTTCATCAGGAGGCAGCAGAGTGTAGACCTGGAAGCTGGAAACTGCTCCCAAGGTCATCTCAGTTACATACTAAAGTATATCACTGTAATTTACCTCATCACTATGCCTTTGGAGTTCTTGCTGCTAATATCAACACAGTAGTGATGGAGAAAAACTATAAAGCCACAATGAAGGAGTCCCAGTGTTGCCCCACTATTGGATTTTTTACCAAAAAATACAATAAAATATCTAAATTGAATTTTCTAGCGTGCTTTTCTGAGCAAGCACGCACAAAGCAAAGCTGAAATTAACTGCACTTTGTTTTTGCTGGGTGCTCCTTTATACAGATGCTTAATAATGAAAAAAGCAATGACATATGGAAATAGCTAGAGTTTACTTGCAGGAAACATTTCATCTTCTCAGAGCTACTTTATAGGCCATTCAAGTGCTGTAGAAACTGTAAAAGGATTTAATTCCAAATTCTCTTCCTTCCAATAGTTTAGGGTATAAACTTGCATAGTCTCTGCGTCTAACTATGAATACTGAAATTGGTTAAGTAATTTCTTGAAATAAAAGGCTAACTCACTTTAGCCTCTCACTAACTCTCCAGTTATCAACAGTATTTTATCTTTTTTTATTAGAGAATACATTTATAGACGTAATTAAAATCAACATTTTGAATTCTGTTCGCTTTTCTGATTTGGTAGTACCTTTTATATTAACATTAATCCTTTCACAAACTATCTCTTAACTATCTCTTTCTCTCAAACTATCTCTTTCGTATTCAGAAAGCTCCGATTTTGCACGGATTTGGTTTAATCTTCATATATATGTGATAAATACACTAATCTAACCCAACAATCCCTGTGAGATGGAAGAAGCATTCTTTCTATACACTGGAAACTACAAGAAATGAAAAAAATTAGAAAATCTTCCTCAGTTTATCACTATTTTTCTAATGGTTTTTTTGGCCTTCACTGCAGCATATCCCCATGGAAACAGAGATCATAGGTCATCCAAGCCTAAAACTCCTTTCAGAATTAAAGGACTGTAATCAGCAACATGTTGAGAAATAAGTGACTGCAGCAAATGTTAAGTAAAATCTGAAGTGTACCACTTCAGAAACTTAATTTTATCCCTATTGTGATTACAAAAGTTGGACACTAAGTCTGCTAAAACTCTCTGAAAACTAAACAAGCTAGCACAATGAAACAGGAAGATATGGTTTATATCTCTGCTACCTTCTTTCTGCTAATGGACTGATTTAAATTTCATGGAACTCATACATAAAAATATAACAAAACCAACAGTTAAGGGAAGAAACAATTGACAAACCCTTTTCCTTCTCTTTTCCACTGTCAGGTTCTTTTTGTGCTCTACTTGTTTATGACAATCAGCCTTTATAATTGCCTCACCTTAGTCTGAAAATACAGCACATAGGCAAAAATTACTGAGTTTTATATATGTTACGGGGAGGGGATTGTGTAAGGCGGGGATTGTAGATGCTATATTTGTCATGGAATTGTTGTTGCTGATCAGAGATCTGCACCTTGCTTTCTATCTTCGTTCAATCTTCCTAAAGCACTTTCTGCCATTATCCTGCAGCTATCTCAGACACGCACATTAAAATTGTTGCATACGCTACGAAAAGTTCATTTAGCCATGGACACAGCAGAGATCAGGCCACCCACTGTTTTCAGTTTAAGGACTCTAGTTTTTTAAATTGCTGGTTTCCTGCACTTCACCTGTGCACACCCCAATAATCAAATTATAGCTCAGACGTATTTTGTTAGGCACACTGACCACCACATTATTTACATGGCATTTTGACATTATCTGCAGTGTGACACAGATATCTGGAAGATTTTCTGATCAGGTAAACAAGGGATTAGGATAGTTATCACCCAAGCTAATAGCTATTCCATGGGACAGAGGTTTCCTCCTGTCGTTACAACACATCATAAGGATCAGCTAGCACCAGAGGTAGACAAAACTTCTGATTCTGAACTTCTAGAGTTTCTCTTACTTGCCCAACATCTTCATTACAGCGTGAACTCCGAGCAAGAATAAGAAAAGCTTTGCAGTCATTCCTACATTCTCACTAAGGAAGCTCCAGTTTCTGCATGCATGGGCATTATCTTTGTGAAGCACATCCCATCACTTCTAAGGAGAACAGCTGCTGTCACACCACATCCCTAGGTAATCTGGATATCACAAAATCACAGATAGAAGAGTGTCTTAAAGATAAGGACGAAGATTCTGAGTTTTACTTAACATTCAAGTGATTTCTCAATATGCTGTGGGGTATCAGCATAAAGAACATAGGTCAGGTATTATGTGCTGCAGCTGTTAAAATGAAATGCTGCCCTGTGTGTCACACGCTCTGACAATGTCATACTACGTTGCTAAAATCTAGCTGGGAAACAGCAAAGATATATCATTGAACTAGCCATTGTTTTTCAAGATAGGATGCAGTCTACTCACCACTGACAGGTGAGAGGTCGTGCTATATGAAGGTCAGCAGAACAATGTCTACCAGTAAGCACTGAGTTAACCATGCCTCTTCAGTCAAAACAGATAATCCTGTGGCTAAAAAGAATTCTGAGCCTTTTCTTCTGACAGTCAGCATAGTCCCTCTCTTTTGTGTTTCTGTTTTAACCAGTTGATCTGTATCCTTCTGTATTTCTTCACCAAGTATGGAGCTTTCTTGGTGACATAGTATTGTTTAGACTATACGAGACAGTAAGCAACTGCAACTTTGCACTGAATCAAAAGTGTTGAGTCAGTTGTTTTTGTGTATATGGATGCCAGAGAGCACATTAATCTTCATGGGGCTCCAAAGGTAAGGGAGATATAAAGTTTCTCATCACTATTACTACACCTCTCCACTAAGAACATTAAGCTGTCTAATTCCCTGGAATCTGTCCATTTCCCTCTGTGAAGCTATTAATAGCTCAGCAAAGAGGTCATTTACCTTTTACCAATGGGTAGATCATCCATCAGTGAGAGAAGGTTGTTCCTGTTCTATGTCTCGACCTAAATCCATATTGTGCCAGACCTAGGATATCTCCTGTAATTAGGAGAGCTTGGAAACAGCTTTGGATTCCTTTTCACGAGCTCACTAAGGAAAGGAGCGGATGAATCTCATCATTATTGCTAAAATATTTTGCGATTGCCTTGGTATGCTGTGAATTAATATATTAGCTTTGATTCTGATTTCTACACTTACATGAGCAATTTCAAAAGGCTCAGATTTCTAGAGGTTTTGGATTGGAACGTACAGGACTTATGTCTGCTTTTTTTTGTCTTTTAAAGATTCCTGATGAACTGAACAATCTACAAAAATATGAACTACATACACAGTTATATTTTCTTACTGATTTTGAAGGTTTCTCTCACTGTAGCCATTGCCCAAAAATGCCCTGGCAGGAACTGAAGGATACGTGTCTGTGACACAGTCCCTGTGATCGTTGTGGTGCAGGTATGCACCCCAATATCTTAAAGCCCTCTTGGGGGACGCTTCTTCCTCTCCTGCTCCTGCAGGGTCCCTCTTTTTCTGTCTGGCCTTTGCAGACAGAAATCCTTGAGTACAGTACCCCTTGAGTACAATACAGGGTGTGCTGCGGAACTAGGGAACCCTTTTATATATTTGTCACACTTTTGAGAGAAGACTGCCTTGCTGTTGCCCAACTAACTTATATTATGCCTATCATAAGCTACTTACAGATCAAATCTAAACAAAATCAATTATGCATGACATTCAAAATAAACAATGTGCTTAAAATTTATAAAAGACATAAGTAAATAAACAAGATACTCTTAGTCTACTTATGCTAAAGCTATTTTGGAAAGTTTCTCATCCCATTGACTTGCTGCTTTATTCTGCCAAGGCTGCAGTCAAGGTTTCAGTCTCTGTGCATATGTTATGGGTCAGGATGCATCTGTAGGAGAAAATGCTTCCTTGAGAGAAGTCACCTAGGAGAAAGAGGCTTCAATCAAGAGCTTCTTTTAGATAATTCTTTCAGAAGTTCAGATTTCCTCATCTTAGTGGAAAATGTGATGGTATCCTTTGAAATCCTTGGAGATCCTAACAGATAAAACCTTTCACCCTGAAACTCAGTCTTTTCTCTTCTTAGCTAGAATTTGATCTGGCCATCACTTTCACTTCTAAAATATACAAGTATCTCTTTGTTAATTGTTAACTAGCCTTTTAGTGTAATCACCTGTGCTTGACTGGCCAGTTACTTTCTAGTAGACTGAAGAATTTAATCAGGACAAGTTAATGAGAAAGCTCCTCTGGCTGACTAATTGGCACACACCAGTGAGAAGTATTTCTTCCACAAAAACTTATTTCTGTATCAAGCTATAAATTAACAAACATATTTGACATACAGACATTAGTAAATAATTCTTCATCAGGAAGGTAGCACAATCCTGGAAGAGATTTCACAGAAAGACTGTGGAATCTCCATTCTTGGGATACTTTACGCATGCCTGAACAAGGCCCTGAGCAACCTGATCTTAGTCCTGCTTTGAGCGAGACATTGGACTTCAGAGGTCCCTTTCAATCTAATGTTTTCTTTGATTCTATCATTTATCTAAATGAAACAAATGTAAGTAGCTTACTATTAGCTCTTGACTGAGACCAGATGTTATTAAACACTTTGGGGTGGCAGTGGACTTAGGATGAACTTGGATGACCTACAGAATGACCAACATTAATTACATATTTGATTCATTTCTGTTGTTTCTGTTGCTAATGGCAAAATTCCCAGTGAAGAATGTCCAGAGAGCCTTCTGTTCAGTGGGAACATACCTTCAGTTAACAAAATATCCTGCCACTAATCTAGTGCTCACTCATGGCAAATTTTAACTCCTAAAAAACAGCTGTCACCTGGGCAAGTCTTTGATTTTAAGGGGAGACTTCTGTATAAGAATCTCTGAGCTTAGTGGAAAAATAAACAGCAAGCCTTTTTAGAGTAATTGATATCTGACAAAATTGCTTTGCAAATCCACAAAATAGTTTCCATTGATGTACTGCTTCTCATATACTGTTTGTAGCCACACTGTGTTTGTTAGAACATGATACCAATAAGGAAGGTGTCGGTAAATGCGGAAAGGTAAAAAATAAGGTAAACACTTAAAATGTGAAAAAACAAAACAATCCAAATGATGATATTACAATACTGTGGAAATGTTCTTAAGTTTTTACCGCTCAGCTCATCTGAAATAGACAAAGTAATCGAAAGTATCTGCATTTCTAGTTTCCATTACTTTGCCATATTTTCAGTCACACTTTAAGCAAAACCATCTTGCAAATGCTTTGTATTTCCTTGCCATTAGCACAGGGAATTTAAGCTCGCTTTTCAGACACAGTCATGTACACTGACAGATACGCTACTTCCATTTACTTCAGAACAAGAACGAGTACAAAAGCACTTGTCACAGAGCAGATGACACACTGCAGCATCACTCCTGACTTGACTTCTCTGCCAGTGCTCACATTCACGTTGCCTAACAGCAGGTCATACTGTACCTGGCTAATGAAGAACAGCGTGTACTCACTCGAAATATGGGCTCACTCAGTTCAAGGCTGTATTGTCTTGTCATGAATATGTATTTAGAAGTACTCAGTTATTTAACTTCAATTAAACACATTTTAGCAACTCCATTTTGAAACCTCATGAATGTGAGAAAAACTTGGCTTAAAAATTTATTAAGTAGAGAACAGAGCTACCAAGAATACTGTAACTAAGTTAGGGTCCAGAAAAAATTTTACTATTGAGTTCATCTTTGTATGTAAATAATATCATACTAAATCTATCCAATGAGTTTAATGTTCATTTCTGTGTTTATTACTGGCCAGTAGTTTGAAAGTACTTTGCTGCTATAGGTCAGTCCAAGTCTTTATTGCCAGATTAGGCACCTCTAGTGATGCAGGACCCCATTTCAACCCCAGTTAAGTCTCAGGGAAATTCATATCAGTACTTCTTGCTGTCAGAATGCCCCAATAATGCAAACTGAACAAGGAACAAGCTTTAAGTGCCTTCTCTGCTCTCCCTGAATATTGTACTCCTCTCCCTGAAATGGAAGGCAGGAACCATGCTCTTGCTGCACATCCTTTTCTTTCCAGCTTTTCAAAACTTGGATGCAAGAGAAAAATAAGAAGCTGAGCTCCTTAAGATCTCATGCCACCTTCATCAAACTGCAAGCGTTCAAGACTTCTGTCCCTGATCAGCCACAGACCTGGCAGAGATTTAGAGATAATGCTTCTCTATTTTCCTGCAGTGGATATATTCCTTAACGATTGTGGTGTGTTCAAATGCTAAAATGATGGGAGCTGCAAAGAATTTGATAAACGGGACCACAGCGGGAGCTCATACAACTCAGGTTGTGTTGTCTCTACATGCTTCAGCCTCTTCATTGTGCAGAGAACTGAACTACCTTGCTATAACTAGCTGAAAACTGACATACATGCTGCCTGTTTTGGCTACCATAGTTGCAATAGCAAAAACAACAAAAAAGAAAAAGAAAAAGGAAAAGAAAAAAAAAGAAGAAAGAAGAGGAAGAAGAAGGAGGGAAAAAAAATGATGCAAAATATGCAACCAAGAGTTGAAAGGTGTCAGAAAGGGCAGTACCCCTCAGCAAGAAAGAAAAATGTCAATAAAATTCTGCCTCCTGTTCCTGGTGAGGAATTAAAGATAAGCTGCATTTATCAAAAATCTGCCTGGGTAGGACTCTGTAGACAGAAAAGGACTGTCCAGGAAAAGCTCCCTAACCATCTTGGTGACTCTATGCTGAACTTATTCCAGTTTATTGATGTCAGTCTTGTATGGGGAGTCCAAAACTAGATGCAGAATTCTAGACAGATATGGTCCAATGAGTGCTGAGTAGAGGGATAATCACTTCCTCAGTCTACTGGCTGTGTTCCTGTTAACAGTACAGCCCAGGATACTCTTGGCCTTCTTTGCTGCCAGGGTACACTGCTGGCTCCCATTCAGCTTGCTGTACCCCAGAACTCCCAGGGCTTTTTCTGCAGAGCTGCTCCTTTGCCAGTCACCTGCCAGTATCGAGACTGTAGCAAGGGGTTCTTCCTTCCAAGGTGCAGGAATTTGCATTTGTCCTTGCTGAATTTCATGAGCTTCCTGTCAGATAATTTCTCCAGCCTGTCTGTATACCTCTGAATCACACAGAATCACACAGAATGGTTTAGGTTGGAAGGGACCTCTGGAAATCATCTAGGCCAACCCCCCTGCTCAAGCAGGGTCATCTAGAGCATATTTCCCAGGATCACATCCAGACGGGTTTTGAATATCTCCAGGGAAGGAGACTCTACTACCTCTCTGGGCAACCTGTGCCAGTGCTCTGTCACCCTCACAGTGAAGAAGTTTTTTCTCAGGTTTAGATGGAACTTCCTGTGGTTCAGTTTCTGCCCGTTGCCTCTTGTCCTGTCGCTCTGAGCACCACGGAGAAGAGTCTGGCCTCATCCTCTTGACACCCCCCCTTCAGATACTTGTACACATTGATGAGATCGCCTCTCAGCCTTCTCTTCTCCAGGCTGAACAGGCCCAGCTCTCGCAGCCTTTCCTCATAGGAGAGATGCTCCAGTCCCCTCATCATCCTTGTAGCCCTCCGCTGGACTCTCTCCAGTAGTGCCACGTCTACTGAATGCTAGAGGGCAGGGCTATATCGACTGGTCCCCCCAGGCTAGTGTCATCTGCAAACTTGACAAGTGTGTACTCACCCCTTCTCCAGATCATTGATAAAGATGTTAAACAGGACAGACCTCTGCAGTATTACACTTGTTATCAGCAGCCATTAACCACTACCCTTTTAGCCTAACCATCCAGTTTTAAATCCATTTAGCAGTGCATCCATCCAGACTGTAACACTGCAACGTGTATACAAGAATATTGTAGATAGTGTTGAAAGTCACATTAAAAGATATGTGCTGCTCTCTCCTCCACTTACTTCATTGATTTTAAAAATGGTATACAAATGATGTTATTTTCCAGGACAGAGTTGAGATATATCCTCAGATATCAGCACCCTTTGCCTACCTTATGGGGTGAACGTTCTTGCTTTTTTTCCTTTCTTTCCCTTTCCCTTTCCTTTTCCTTTTCCCTTTCCCTTTCCCTTTCCCTTTCCCTTTTCCTTCCCTTCCCTTCCCTTCCCTTACCCTTCCCTTCCTTTCCCTTCCTTTCCCTTTCCTTCCCCTTTTCCTTTCCCTTTCCCTTTCCTTTTCCCTTTCCCTTTCCCTTTCCCTTTCCCTTTCCCTTTCCCTTTCCCTTTCCCTTTCCCTTTCCCTTTTCCTTCCCTTCCATTCCCTTCCCTTACCCTTCCCTTCCTTTCCCTTCCTTTCCCTTTCCTTCCCCTTTTCCCTTTCCTTCCCCTTTTCCCTTTCCTTTCCTTCCCCTTTTCCCTTCCCTTCCCTTCCCTTCGCTTCCCTTCCCTTCCCTTCCCTTTCCTTCTTTTTTGCTTTAAGAGCTACCTTAAAATTTGGTGGAGGCTAGGATGTTGCAAAGGAAAATCATAAATGAGACTACGAAATGATGACACAGCAGTTCAAGTGGAAAAGCTCAGTTCCTCTAAGGCATTGAATTAGGTCAAAAGTCCTAAACATGATAGACAGTCTATCGAGAATTCTGGACACATCAGCAACAGAAGGTCACATACTCCCTTCAGTCCCTTCAGTCTGATCACATGTATTCTGGAAACCAGAGAAGTCTGAAATGAGGGATAGCTGGGAATGCTTGCACTTCTAAGGAAGAGAAAATCTAACAAGAAATTCAAATAAGGATAGCGAGACCAGCTACTCAAATTCAAAATAATTCTGTGACATTTACTTCCAAAAGAATAGATTCTACAGTGTACATGATTCAATCAAGATTGAATAAAAGGCAATAAAATTATCCAAAATCTCAAAGTTGTCATACTAACCACAAATATTACAGAAACACAACTTTAAGATGCACTTTACATATATGGTTCCATTTTCCACAGTCATCTGTGGAAAGTGATGCCTTTTGATGTGGAAGCCTTTTCTTGATGCAGGTCAAAATATCAGCCTGAAGAAAAATTACTGAAATCTGTTCAGAAACACTGCTCAGCTGATGCACGCAAACCAGATTTTCCAAAATGAGGTGGATAAAAGTGATCAGCTAACCAATGCAGATTAGTGTAGCTTCAGAGCTCTACGTGATACTAAAACATGCCTTCAGTTACAATAGGACAAATACTGTTCAAGTGGTATATCAGTTTACATAAGTACAAAGGACATAATATATTATTTATAGAAAGCAGAAGAATTCATTTCAAGAAACCCAAGGTGAATTGTCCTCTGGATCTTTCTCAAGAGGGATAAACCACTATTCTCTACATAATATTTTAATAAAATGTTTCATAATATAGAAAAAATTTGTAGTACAGCTACATTTCAACTTTCAGTTAAATGAGATAAAAAGCTTTCTTTTCCAAATTCAATCTGCCTTTATTAATACTATCACAAAAATTTAGCTTGGGGGAAGATGGATGTGTAGTCTCTCCAAACTTCTTATTGCATATCCAGACTCATTTAGCTACTTAGGTACTTACTGAACACAGACGTTAATATAGCAAATGCCTATATGACTATGCAAACCAAAACTTCACAGAAGTTGGAATATAACTGGGCATCACTAATGAGTTGCGGCAACAACGGCAAATCTCTAAGTTCTTATAAAAATCACTGGGAAAGAATGTGAGGTTGCACATTGTCTCATTGAGTTTTTTACTTAACTCTCTGAGCATCCAAAAGTACATACAGTTACCTGAAGAGAAACTAAATCTGACCATATCTGAAAGTATAAACTGCACTAAGTTCTTCACTTTCCCAGACAAAATCAAATACTTTAGAATCAAGGAACCTAATAAATTAAAACAAGCTTAACATTTATAGTGATGAAACCTATCCATCCATCATTAGCAGTTAACCGATATTAAGGAAAGACAGCAGTAGCAGTGCTTCATTTTACCACTCAGTTATTTTTCCTTATAATTAAAAGAATTGGAAAAAAATGTACAAATCATTCTCTGAGCGTTCTCTGAACAGTGCCCAAGCAGCCTATATGATAATGACAATGCTCACTATAAAAAGCCACCTGTTACTGTTAGCAGTTGGACACCACACAAGCTGCCTTTTCAATCCAACATTCCTATTACGGAAATGAAAAAACTTGTAATGAGAAGTTTTTAAATTCCTTTAGGTTTTAGTGGTAATAATATTCCATCTAATGATTTTAGAAGACTAGGTCTTACTAAGCCCAAACTCTACGAAATGCTTTCTGCTTTGAAATCCCTAAAAATAGATGAATTTGATTGACTGTGTGTGTGTGTGTGTGCGCGCACATGTTATGTGTATGTGTGTGCATGCGTGCATGTGAGTACACATACTCAGGGCTCTATTTACTTCCATAAGAACTTATTAAGGAATAAAACCAGGTTTGTGACATGATTTGACACAATTAGTAGTATTTTTACAGAAGGCTAAAACCAAGAACGAATCATTGCCATGTTGAGAATTACAAACATTTAAGAAAAGAAATTTTATCAGTTTTGGAATGAGGAGTAGGGAAATCTCTCACCTCTAGTATGTCCTTTAAAGATGGCCTATTCTCACCTGCAAATTTTCAGACACTAAAAATCCATGCTATAAAATAGAATCTAGTAAACTAATATCTAGAAGATACCAGAAAAGCTGTAGAACAAGCCCTGGAGGCTGTGCGCACATTTGCATTTGACAGTAATTCAAGACAAACATAGAACTGTATTATGCCCAGATGGTTTGTTTCATCTCATCTCTAAGTCAGTTAATGCATTTGTGCTTACTGCTTGTAAAGAAAGAGAGACTTCTGAGTTATCTCCTCCTTTTCTAATTCCAGATGGGTGTGTGACATTTCTCATTTCTAGAAAGAATACACAGCACAACAGGGAATACATTCAATTCAGACTAAGCTGAACGTATGCTTGTTAGATGTTAATGCAAGCAAGAAACTCAGCAAGTGTTCATTAAGATGTCGCTGATCTGCTAGCCTTTCAGAAAAAAGAATGTTTCAAAACAGGTAGACTCTAAATTACACTAATGCAGTACAAACTTGATCGTCTTAGTGAAATCTTGGAGTACATTACTTTTCAAATTATATCTGGCATGATTTTTGGAGACAGAAGGGTAAATGTACATCATAAATAACTAAGAACATTACAGCCAGTAGGGTATCTTTCATTTTCACATGTAAACTAAATACATCCAGCCCTAAATCAATGAAAGTAATTGTGTGCATTTTGCCCACGCACCAAAAATAAGAGTAATAGTTTTCAACTAAAAGAGTATTCTTCACAAAGCTATTGTGGAAGGATACATATTTAAGTTGCAAAAGGCCTCCATGATTTTGTCTGTCTAAGCACGCATTGGTCATTCTAGATTGCATAATAAAGGAGGAAGCAAGTTATGGACAACCTGAAGCACTGAGAGGTGGCAATACTACAACTCAGCAGTGTCAGGACAGTGTCGCAAGAGCCTGCAGTAGTCATGAGGGAGAGCTGGGATACTCTTACCATGCAACATGAAGTAGGTAAGAGAAAGTCAACAGTAGGTAGGAGTCTCCCCTTTAAATGTATTTTGTACTTGGTGAAACAGATTTTATCAGGCTTTGGAGTTGGCCTAGATGCTATACAAAACTTAATAGAAAACTTAACTCCCAGTCAACAGAAGGAGTAAGGCCTCAAAGAACAGTGATTCAGAAGGCCTGTCCAACGCATAAAGCTTGCCAGCAGGAAGGGCTTAGCTCCATAACTTAGGCAAAATTTAACTCTGAATGTTGTCCATATTTTGCTTAGTATTAGCCACTGATCCTTTAAGCGGGGCACCAGTTCTGGCTTTATGGAGTTACTCTGACCTAGCAGCTAGATCAGTCCTCCTGCAAGGAACCTTTTCTTCCTTAAGTGAGAATGTTCATATTTCTTCCCATCTGAGCTTTTGTCTCCTCTGAATGCTGCTTAGATGATAAGGCAATGGTAGATCAATTTGGAGAAATTTGGGGGCAAATTTCTGTCAGACTAAATACCAATTCAGTGTTTTGATTGGGAGAAAAAAATACAAAGGCAAACAGGAATGGGGAGAGCCAGGGGGAGGGTTTTAAGTAGCTGAGATTTAAAGGATATGAGAATGACCACAAGTTTAGCACAGGCTAAATGAAGGAGTGACATTCCTTCTATGCAATTTAAGGTATCCAGCATAAAGTTCTAAGTTAGAAGGATGATACAGACTTATGGTATAGTTAATAGAAAGACAAGCTCCTCCAAAAACAAAGTCAGTGCAAGAATTCATGGCTCAGCTACCCACTCAAAGAACCTCACCCCACATATTAGTTTTCTTAGGCACTCCATTTTATTTCTTGATTATAAGAGGTAATATACCTTTCTTTCCCCTAACCTCAATGTTACGGCCAGTACAGAAAATGGAAGCAAAAGAAATGGAAGAAAAAGAAGAAAAAACTAGAAAGCACTCAGCACATGTCACATTTAACCAAATACCATTAACTTCAAAGTGGAAAGGCTGGCACATCATTGGAGCCAGTTTCCCAGCTGCATTTTCATGTTTGTCATATACAATATTAGTGTTTTAATTTTTCCTATTTTGTTTAATTTATGAAAAGTCATTCCAGTTAATTTATTAGTCATTTTTATACAAAGAACCCAAATCTAACAGCGCTAATACTTTTTTCCCTCAGAACTGTCAGCTGAAACTCATGATGAAGCAATCTGAGTCTTCTTCTGCAACACTAGAAATAGGATTTATACTGAAACCTGATTTAAGCTTTGAGCAGTAGATTGGACCAGATGAGCTCCAGAAATCCCTTCCAAAGTAAATTATTCTATAATTCTATACAATATCATAGTGTAAATTTGTGGTTTAGGAGGCACCAAATCAAAAGGAAAGCTAGGCAAATTGCAAAACTGTCTTCGTCAATGCTACATTTTCCTGGATAAAAAAATAAAAATCGTACAGAAGTTTTAGGAGCAATTGTGGAGACTAGTTTTAGCTTAAAAGAGTATGTATCAATTTGGATACACATCTGAATCTCTTAGGCCTTCAGAGGACTTCACTTGGTGAGTGAGACAATGATTTTGTAGTCAAGTGCTTGTGGCACTGAAAGATGAGAAGGGTGAGAGAGGACTCCTTTCTAGTTTCTTGTATATTTAATTTTATTTCATGTCATTTCATTTTCACTTATTTCATGAAAAGTAGCAAGAGGGATTTAGAGATGTTTACCCCCAAATACACTATTAATCATAAAGGTGGATAACTCATCTGAGAATTTAGGAGATACAAATTCCATTTTGTGCATGCTCATTAACAGATACCTGAGCACTTATGGAAGTTTTCTGAGGAAAACATTGGTGGCCCAGTCCACTAGGTACTCCTGAGTTCAGAGATAGCTGACCTGGAGTTCGGGGATGTTTTGCCCTTGAGCACCTAAGTTTTATTTGTGGATCTAAGCATTGATGCTTAAAGTAGGGCTTAATATATGGAAGGAACTAACATGCACCTGGCAGCAGTTAAGAAGGCATGTGAGGAAGAGGAAAAGTCCATCAGTCGATCTGATAGTGGTGAGAGGGTGCTTTTAACTGCAGGAAAGTGCTCTCTCTGTAATGAAGAAGAAATTGCTGCTAGTGGAATGGAGACCAAAGGTCAAAGCCACAGCTTTGCAGTGCATAAGAGGAAAGAAATGCACATTTGCATTGGGTAATTTAATGGTCAGGTTAAAATTTCTGCAATAATCTCGCATATCTGTCTTTTAAAAACAATTTTCCCCTTTCCCCAGTAGCTTTAATTTAAATTTTAAACTTTGCTCTTGTTTTGAGCTGAGTTACATTAGCTCAAACTGATTGTTCAGAAAAACAGTTTGGCTTCCTTTTGAAGGAGGTTTCCTACCTTTCACTCTGCAAATGGTTCCTAACTGGAGAGTTGCACTGGGAACTGACAAACATAGGGGCAAGTTTTCTGGAGATTGCAGGCTATAAAGGGAAAGGGTGCTTTTCAATGGTGAGGAAAGGCTGGCTCCCTCTTACATTTCCTAGTAGGCCTGGGGAAGTTGGTCTTACATGGGTGAAAGTCACCCTTTCCTGAGGATGGAAATGGCTATTCTGCTCTAAGTCAGTTCTCTCCGTTATACTAGGAAAGAAAAGAAGAAACCAACAATCAATTTCTGGATATTAGCCAAGGAAAGATATGCCTGAGTCCATTAGGCTGAGAAGGTTTCATTGTGTAGCTGTTCTAAAAGATTAAGTAGCATGGCTGACTTTGGACTAAAAAACCTGAATTACAATTACAACATTCACAGATATAAGTGACTGACAACCGACTGCAGATACTTGTACTTTACAGGCCAGTAAAATATCCTGTCCTGATCTAAAGGTGACTCAATAGGCCAACAGCGAGAGAACAGAATTTAAATGTTAGAATCTGCCCCACTGAAGTGGAACAAAATTTAAATTGCATTTGAAAATCAAATTATGAAAAAAACCCACTCCTGTTCAGAGGGAGTATTTATATTTAACGTGGCAAAACTCAGAAATATTAGTGCAGTTTTTCAGATAATAGCCCTAGAGTGCCAACTGGAAAAAATGCCTACATTCTCATCTCTTCTCAACCAGGACTAAAGAAGAGCTATTGAAAATCAGCACTCCTTTGGCATGAGTTCTTCTTTGTCTTCTAATTTATACACAAGTCCAGAAAAAAAATCCCAAAACCTGAAGTTAAGACATTCATCTATACTAAGATCACTTCCAGTTAGGCACAGGAAGAGCAGGGCAGTTTGTTTTAGCACTCTTACATACTCCACTTCACAGTAAAAGAATAGGATGCTCTGTACAACCAAATGCAATAAAGGTGGCAAGAGAATACACTTTGTATTTACACTGTATCTCAGTCCAAGGAATTTAGTGTCACCACTTAAGGTTTATATTCAGAGTGTTAAGGTTAGAAGGAATCAGGTTATCTTGCCTAACTCTCTGTGTCACAGAACACAGCATTTGAGGACTTTACATCTTAAGTCATCATCCAACTCATAAATCATTTTGGTGAACCTTCAAATTTTTTAATCTGCAGAGGACAGAACTGCATGTTCCAGCAGCAGTCTCACCAATAACACATACAGAGGTAAAAGTCACTGCCCTTCTTGATGACATAGTATTATCCTAGGTGTTCATATGGAGGTACCTGTCCACTATATGTCATAAACTCCCCAAACAGAGACCTCATAGTGCATGCAGAAATCCCATTCCTTGTCTCCAGACTCATGACACTGTGATAGGATGTATGAAACCACACTTTGTTTGAAAGGAGCAACTTTACTAAGTGATGCAGGTTACTCTATTTTCATTATTTACTCTTCCACTCACTTTAAATAAACCCATAACGTCAATCTTATAGCATTTATAACCTACTTCCAGATCACTGATAAAAACGTTGAAAAGAAACAGAACCTTTTTGATGATGAATTCCCGACAAACTTTTGAGATCTGCCAGTCAGTTCCTAATATTCTTTGATATTTGATCTATTGATCTTAAAGAACAGTAACATTTTTAAACAGGATTCTGTGCAATAATGAATTAACCTTTTATAAAAGCTTAAAGTTACTACAACTGTGCTCTTATTTTTATTAATTTAATTTACCGTTTTCTCAAAAAAGAAATCATGCTTGATTAGATTTTTTTCATTAAATTAAACTTAAGGAAATAACTGTATTCTAATCCTTTTTCAGCTGAATGCTGTATGAGCTTCTCTCTTATTTTGCCTCTGACTAGTAGGACACCAACTGGCTTATATAATTATTTAGATTACCACTGTGTTGTCCTAAAACACTGATAATGCCTTTACTTGTAGTCTTCAGTAGCGACTGTAACATTCAAAGTCAGCCAGGTTTTGGGGATATGTAGGTATAAGTTTCCAGAACTGCTAATATTTAGGTATAAATCAATTTAGTCGGAAATCCCCTACAGTCATTAATCGTTACACGGCTAGTACTTGATTGATGCATCACTCACTGAGCATGGAGGACAATGGCTTACTTAAAGCAGAAAATGTGTGTACCCTATATGGGGGCGCCTTCCATATATGCTAAGATATTATATAAAAATGACCTTCATCATTGATCACTCAACTCTTCAACCTTAAGGTACAGCTCTGCTTCACCTTCCTCACCTTTGCATTACTGGCTCACATTTCAAAGATTATTCTTCCATAAACATCTACATCTTCCAAAATCAAATTTAAGTACAAAGAAGGAAAAGTAGGGGAATCCTTGTGCATTCTCTTGAAACAGAAAACTGGCTTCCTAAAGAAGAATACCTCACAAAACATATATAACATCTCTCCACTGCAGTGCATAGATAGCAGTGCTCTTCCTTTCCCCACAACACAAGCGATCGTGCATCTTTCCCTCGGGACAGTGGTAGCTGTACGATGTTCCTGAGTTCCAAATCACAGCTCAGCCCCACCACATAATATAGCAACTTTTGAACAGTAGTTTGGGGAGGAAGTTCTAATGTATGATGCTGTTAGGGTCTGTAATTAGAGAGATTTATAGAGCAAATACTATGGGGAAATGGAAAGAGTACGTATGAACAAAAATAGGACTCCTCATGCCTCTGTCCCAAGTCCAAGTTTGCAAGAGGGACAGCTGATTTGGGCCTGAGAAGAAGCCATTCCTAGGATGTAACTATCATAATGACTGTCACATAAATAGATTGCTGAGCCAATGGAAGAGAAACATCAGTAAACAAGAACTTCAGAGAACATCTCATACATTTTATGAATTATACTCTATAGCATTTTGTAGCAGGTACAATTCAGATATGCTATGCACAAATACATAGGAAACAAAAGATCGCCTTTTCAGATTAGTAGGCAAAAAATGCCAAAAATACTTCTCTCAGCACGAAGAAATTAAGAAACATAAAAGACAAAAATGATTATGAGTCATTGCTGAAATATTCCTGCCTCTGTGAGAAGCTGGATAGGTATAAAAATCAGTATTCACCATGTGTAAGGAAACCCCTCACTGAGATAAAACTGCTCAAAAACATGACTTCTGTGAAATGCATAAGGAGAGGTTTGAGTCTTTTGCAATACTTGACAGAATTAATGCTACTTAGCTTATGAAATCTGCAATACTAGAGCTGCAAAAATTCCTTTGGTCCTGTAGAAAGACAGTGACTTAAAGGAAATTAACTCAACAGAAACTCATTTCCATTCCCCTACAAATCTGGTAGTATTTGTAACACTCCCAGATTATATGAATATGCAGTCAGATTTTGCATTTTTGCTGCTCTTTCCACTTTTGTTTAAAAAATAAAAAAAGTTACCATTTTAGTGTCCAGAACAGTAGTGGTCCTACCTTCTAGTAGAACGGTTGGAGTGACAGTTTTGCACTGTTGTGCTGGGGTTTTTTTTTTCCCCCTGGTTAAAGAAGGTTGATTTCGAAGCAATATTTCATGACTGTATCAAACAAAAAAACTTCCTGACTTGCTACAACATAGCCCAATAGACAGATTTGTCTTTCATTCAGCAGCATCCCTCGTACACAGTATGACTGCCAGAAATTAGAATAACACCTAGTAGGAGGTTTTGATTTGATGATGCTTAAAAGTTGAAGGGAGAAATCTCCAATGAGTTTGACTTTGGTTTAATAAAAATTCTTAAAACTCCTTACGAAGGACCTACATCTTTCTCTTTAATTCTACATTGTGAAAAAAAGATCAAAACACCTATCACAGAGAACCATGCGTGATAGACACTGAAGATGTGATTTCTCCTTCATTTGAAAATGTTTTTTACTGTATATGCACAACCAATTCAGGCCTGCACGCCACAAGATTTACAGTGGGCAGCCAGCCACAATTCTTTACACAGATCCAGTTTTAACACTAGAACCAACCAGAGTAAGAATGCCTGCAGAGCTTTAAAATAACCAACTGCTGTCGATTACTAGGCAAATGCCACTAAAGCAAGCCACTGGGAGAATTTGTGCAAAGAGTGAGTTTCACACTGACCATGTGAAAACAGTTGTGCACCAAGCCATTGATTTATTGTCCTACAGAGATGATTTATTTATTATGATTTCCAGTTGCATCTCTTAGATTCTGCAATACAGTGCAATAATTCAAAATGAAAACTTTAAAGAATAGTATGTGAGCAATCCCTAAGTAGCCTGTCCTCCTGAAAATACTCCTAAAGCAAATTCCTTTATCAGTCACTTATTAAAAAAGAAAAAAGCAGCTCAGGAGATCATCTGGCTCTTCATCCCAACCCAAAGTATTTCTGCGTAATGTCTGGCAGGATGCGTGCCTTACCTAATTTGAAAAACTCTGGTCATGATCTCCCTATACAATTTACTGCTATGCTCAACTATTCTCGGAGTTAGAAGGTTTTTTCTGACATCTAACCAAAGCCTCTTTCTTTACAATTTGAGTTTGTTACTTCTCATTCTGTCCCAGCAACAAGCTCAAATTGCAGAGGGGGAGATTTGTTCACAATGATTTATATTAGATCAGTGATTTATATTAGGCCACTCATTTTTGCACCAGAAGTTGCAACTTAGTCACTGACACAACTCTACTGTCTGATTTCCTTTGTAAAAGACAGGAACTTTGTCATATTTCTCCCGTATGCACTAATACAGATAAAAGGAATAATAACACTGGACTGTTCCAACCATTCACTGCACTGATTTAACTTAAGACAGCTGCAATATGAAACTTCTGTCACTTCCCTGCCATTCTAACCCAATCTCTATTTTATAGTGTCTGTAACACATGCATCCCCAGGCACTCCTCTTAAAAACTTAATTAAAACACATATTATACCAAATAAGCTTTTAGAAACAAAGTGCCCTTTTACTGTCAGTTCCTTGTGTCACAGCGAGATGCGATGCTGTATATTCAAAGGGTTTACTAGGAAGATGAATGCAGGGAACGCATAAAAGACATGAATCAAATGAGCACAATGTACTAATATGCTGATTCTCAACATTCACCATAGGAGAAAGACAGTGATAAATCTGATGCATCAACAAAATTTTCAAATTAATTCCTGCAGCAATTGACAATCAATGCACCTGAAACAAAATAAAGAGCTATAGCATGTGGAATACAATTAGTTTGCATTAACATGTATGCTGCAGGATTCATTGCTGCTTGGGAGAAAGAGCTAGGGTAAGATCAAAACAAGACAAAGGGAGATTCTTATCTATCTGTGTTTCTCTTCATAAAGTTTATAACATGGCAAATACATATATTAAGCAACATTTCTTAAATAAGTGAAATGGTACTAAGGAGCAAGAATTAAATGCCACTGCAAGATAGGATTACTTCTTTACTTCATCGATCAACATTTCCTTTCAATTTCCATAAAAATTCTTTTAATCATTATTGAAAAATAAAAGCAAGGTCCATTTTAAACTCTGCTAAACAGAAATAGAAAACATTTGTAATTCTGAGAGGTTTTTTTGTTCGCTCGCTTACCATTTCTGTTGGAAATGTACCTTCTCCAAAATCACATTAACTGGTATGATGAAAAGTACACAGGAAACAAATAGACTTTCAATAGCAGAATCCTGTGCCTTTTAAAAAATTGTGTTTGTGTACAGAAAAACTTCACATAACCTAAGAATTTTTATTTTAGCAGCCCAATGAACACACTACAAGAAAGCAGAGAAAACTGGATCCTCTGATATTCTGAATGTTGTCTCTTTGAAGCTGAACAATTTCAGATTCTGCTAAGATAGGCACTCATTAGAGCAAGCGCAGTAAGTTCATCATCATAGTTTTATTGCTGAGGGGTGTTTTTTTCTGTATTTGTTCAAAGAAGTCCTAGTTTAATTAAGAGCTCTTGAACCTCCATCTAATTTAAATGTTTCTATCCCTTTACCCTTCTTCTTCTGCCATAAACTAAGTACTACTATTTAAAAGACCGATTCCTAATTTTAAGGTTAGTTAGGTAGGAATACTCCCAAAAAAGCTTTAGAATTGGGATATCCAGCTTGATACAATAAGGGCAACCCACATAAGACTGATGAATGCCAGATCAGGTCCAATTATGCTCACAAATTTACTCCACATAAATTTCTGTAAGCCCAAGTAGTTATTACTAATCTCCATTATATAGACAGTGAAAATCTAGATGTCCCTACATGTCTGAATAGATAGGAAAGTTTTTTATACTAGATCTAAAATGAAGTTTCAGACACAAGATCTTCCTTCTCCGCAGCTCCACCGGGCTATATAGTTGTGTGGATGTGAACACAACCAATGACATCCCTTAACAGCTGTGATAAATCCAACCTAACATGACCAGCGTTAGATAACTTATACTCGTAGTAATATAGGGTATCAGTATAACTTTGTTGTGTCATAGCCCAGCTTACTTGCAAGTTGCCCAAAGACCAAAAAAAAAGAAGAAAAATGGAAGAATAAATGAAAAGCAAAAATTGCAATATAAGAAAGGACAGAACAAAGAACGTAATGAAAAGCAGTGCCTACTGGACAAATTAATCATCTCTTTGAGAACACAAAAATCCTATCTTTCCTGAACTTTAATTTTGCCTCTTTCTGAATACCACCCTTCCTCACTTCTATCGCTAGGCCTCCACTAATATTAAATAAACTGACATGTGCAAAGGACAGTTCTACCTACTAAATAACAGTAAAATTACTACCCTTACAGGACTAATGTACATATGACCTGATGACTTTTCATTTGAATGACACTATCACCTCACAACCTTCAAAACAAAATAATAGCATTAATTGTCTACAATCACTCCCTTAGATCCTGAGACATTTCCAAAATCTACATTAATCAGAGAATCTAGAAATTCAAGGAATCCTTCAGGTCAGGGACATTCTGTAAAACTAAGACATTTCATTTCTAAACCTCTTAAAGTCAACTCTACTTTAACTAGCTACACAGCCTCTAGAAAACTGGTCTTTAGTGGAAGTTTTAACCCTCAGACTTGGTAGGCTTCCTGGACAGTAATAAGTAATGAAAGCTCTAAGATTTATTTAAAAGAAGTCTTTAGAGTTACCTCTAAGGACTTCTATGCACACAATACTGGAATTAAAAACTGTGCAGCATCTAGTTATTTAAGCTCTGTCTGCCAGAGAAACAATACCTTCTTTGCTCATAATGGGGAAATTCTTCCTCTTCTCCCTCAAATACAACTAATATCACATAAATAAATAAAAAGGAGGAATAGCACAGGCAACATTTCATTCAGAACAGTGATGGGTTTCTGAAGTTCAAGATCTTACAACTAGTTTGGTGTGCAAGGACAATGGCAAGAGCATCTATTGAGGGGTAGTAGAGACTTAACATCAGAATAAGCAACAAGAAAACACGGATGCCCCAAGAGTCATGCTGTGATTACCCTCTCCATGACAAAATTAATGAGAAACTCTGTTGGTACCAAGAGCATCTAAAGACCTTGCTGTGCTCTGCATATTCCCTTTTGGCCTTTTGGCCTGGCATTTCTCTTTTCTATTCTCTTGGTGTTACTTTGTCTTAATTTTGGTTAGTGTATGTTTTCTTGGTCCTGGAATATAAATTAAAATGCTACTCGTACACAAGTCTGATGGTATGAGCAGAGACCACAAAACAATCTGTTTGGAATTCAAACGAAAAAAAGAATAACTACATGCAGGCAATGATAAAGTCTGCCTGAAGACCTAGGCTTGAGAGAACAGAATGTACAGAACAATGATTGCATATTCATTTACCAACACGATCAGATATTTCTACTAATTTGTTTTCACTGCGAGAATATCTACGGGTTTTTTGTTTGTTTCTAGTCTCCTCTTCAGCCATGGGAACAACCTGAAGAAAATGGAAGTATATTACACTGTTATTTATGCCTATTTATACATCGGTTTGTCTCTGCAGAGGCTTACTTGCTTGTATGTTCAGGGATTTTGTAAGTGCTGTTGTGCAGCCATTATCGTCTCTTCTTTTCTCACTTTTGAATATAGTAGTGTAGTTAACACACTGACCATTTAAAAAAAGGAAAGATGAAAAAATTTCTAGTCATCAAAAACATGTCTGCAGTGGTGATATAGCTTAGGAAATATACTGCTCATTTTTTCAATGTTAATTTAGTGTTTGTAAAGTGAAATCCTTGCCTTCTCAAATCAGCAGGAGTTTTTCATCTGACTTTGATTATATTCATATTTTGTCCACAGGAAAGATCTCTTTAAGTTCTCTGTCTAAAGAGTCAGGATCACATATATTTCTTACTATGAGATTGTCAACTACTAAAAAAATATATGTACACACCATGTACTATAATATGGTGTATATATATACTATATATAGTATATGCATGTGCACATATATCTACATATATCATAGTGAAGTACATTTTTTACTTCAGTCACTTCTTAAGGTATTAGCCCTTTTCAAAATTCATATTTCTTGTACTGGACAAGGGAACCAGGATAGGCTAACTGGAGCTACTGGAAGTTTTAAGACATTGAGTCTGCAGCTTTTTAAAACACAGTAACTGCAAAAGCTGCTTTTTAAGTGTTACAAAATAATTTTTGTAATATATATATATTGCAACAATTAATACTGACATAGTGGTAATTGCATTTTATTTCACCATACTCTTCTATACTTGAGGCAATTTTGCATCTTTTCTGGCTTTGTTTAGAAGGATATTGCATACAAAGGATTTAATATAGAAATGTCAAACCTGTATCATTATTTTTCAGTGAATAGCTGGATAGCCACCTGAAACTGTGCAACAAAATTGATTATTCTTGTTTTCTCTTTATAATCATAAAGGTAATCTTCCAGCACAGCAGTGGCTGCAGCATTCTGCTCTATCCTGTATCCTTAGCAACACAACCCAGTTCCCTTATTCAGAGAGTTCAGTGAAATATAAAAGTGTCACATCCTTTCTGAAAGGATATGTATCAACAATTTGTACCACTCAGTATGCAAATACAGTGAGGAGTTAAATACAGTGAGGAGTTCATCTGCTCAACAGAAACACATATCATCTAGGAGGCCAACTGGTGCCTATCTAGCCCATCTTCTTTACAGCTATGGTTCAATTAGAGTGAAATTCATAGTAAAACTGATCTCCTGGCTTTGTCTCTGTTACAGATCGCTCCGTTATAGACTATAGTTTAGGCCAAAGGTAAAATGCCAAACAGATTAAAAACTCCCCACTGTTTCTGTTTAGGATCATGACATTTTGAAAGTTATAGGGGCCAATAGTTTACTGAACTCAGAGTCAACCAGAATATCATGAACAAGACAAATCTAACATCAACACTCAGTGAAATAAGGTGATTACTAGCTCACTCATATTGACTTTACATGAACATGTAGAACGCAAAAGAGGGAAATAGCATTGATTTTAAAAAATCATAAAAATGTTAGTTTTTTTATTGCTTTGTAATCCCCAGGGATGTCGTTTTCAGTGAGGAAATTACATCTTTTAATCATATGTGAAGAAAGAGTCATTTATTGTTAATATTATCTATGCTAAAATCTGACTGCCATTCTTCGCAAAGTTATAAAACAAAGTATGGAAACTTTCATGGCGTTGACATGGGTGACATTACTATCACATGAAATGAAAATGAAAATCTATATATGTCTTTAAGTGGTAAGAGGTGAAAATGCAGTTCTACCTTCTTGATATTGTCAGTTCTTGGTAAATTTTAAAACCTTTTAAATACATAATATTTAGGAAAAAAGCCAAGCAATTGCACTCCATTCTTCAGCTCATAAAAGTAAGACTCTGGTGCATCTGCTTTCAATAATGACCTGTTTCTTGGTATATTTATGCTATTCCATTTTTTTCCTTATCTGACAGCGATTGATCAGGGCAAACAAACAGTACATTTCAGCTGTCCCCCTGAAAGCAAAATAATCTCTGAGTACCAGGCAGGACTGCTGTTTGGCGATATGTACTTTGGAGAGACTGGAGAGAGATCCTCTAAGATTCTCATATTTTTCTTCCAACCCAGTTAAGGTTCCATCTATCTATCTATCTGACCTATCTTTCTGTGTAGTAACAGAGTAAAACCCCACCACTGCAGTCAGTTATAACTGCTCTGAAGAAGCTGGAGAGTAATGGAGGGCATCTCCCCATTGCAGAGCTTGCAGTATGTCCACATTTATTCCACTTCTGCTATCAAACACAGCATAGAATAGATATACTTCAGATATATTTCAGATTATAAAACCACCTCCCAGCCTTCTCTTTTTAAAAAAGCAGATAGCTCTGACCATTCCCATTAGCAAACTTTGCTGATCAGCTTTAGCTGATTTTATATCACAATCCAGTAAGGTATGCTTACGAGTCTGAATACACTGTCAGGGCAAAAGGACAAATCACACCTGAGCTCCATGTTTTTAGGTATATCCTGTAGATGAGCAGCTCAGAGCAGAAATATAGTCCAAACAGTCTTTGACATCTGTAGGCATTAGTCACCATAATTCCCCAATTATGCTAATACAATAAGCCAAATTTGATTTGACATCTATAAGCCCTTCATCTCTGGGAACCTAAATGACCTATTTATTTCCATTGTAGTTCCAAAAAGAATCCACAATGCAGCATCTTCAGAGCAGTGTCTTTTTTATTTCTTCCCTCAAAAAATATAAAACCCATAGAAAAAGAGAAGGAAAAGTAAAAAAAATTCTACTTTGGATCTTACTTACGCCTTCAAACTTTTTTTGACTGCTTCTATAATCTCCTTCACGCCAGCTAAATCCATCTATGGTTAGATGAAGCGGACAGTCCTAATACAGCATGCTTTCTGTCTGTGTGTCAAAGGCAACCTTTCAGATTGACTGACAACCATAGAAGGCCAGTTGTTTGGCCTGTCCTTTCAAGACCCCTCTTCCTTTTCTAGCAATGTGTTAGGGTTGATTATCTTCTTCAGTACAACTATTGCCTTGAGAATAGTGAACCAGTAGTTCACTACTAGGGTAGTTTCTTCTTATTGTTACCAGTCCATTGCTGGTGAAATCCTCTGAAGTATAGTGATACTTACAAAGTTAATACTGATGCTTCCTTAACAGTACAAATTAAATGAGATCCTTCATAAAAAATTTGCCCTTGAAAGATGAATGCTGATCATCTGATACTTCAAAACGTCCTCAAGTTTAAAAGAAGGTCAACAAAACTTTCCTGTACTGCACAATAAACCACTTAAAGCATAGTTTTTAAATATGCAATTGTAAGTAAATGAAAGCACATGTCAGATAGATAGGTATAAAATTCAGAGTAAAGGAAAAACCCCAGACAGCAATCAAGTGCAGATTATATAACAGGACTTTTTTGTGAAATGGCTTTAAAAATTAGTATTTGTTTGAATGAAACTACTGAATTCCAATCAATTATCCTCATGGAAAATACTCAAAGAAACAGCACACAGGAAAATATTTCATGGCCTAAGTATCTTTAACACTTCTGTCATTGCATGGTCTTCAGTAAATGAAAGAATGCACACCTTAATTACCCTAACAGAGTTATATTATTAAATAAGTCAACATACATGCATAGTTGCTGAAACAGTAATGACATAAAATACACACAAAAGTTTCTATAAAAAGCCGGACTAGAAGATGAATATATTAGCAAAACAGGGTCAGACAGCTTCACAAGAGGCCTTCAAAACTCTATTTAGAAGTTGTTAATTATATTCAAATCAAGCAGACTGAGCAGTCAACCTCTTCCTCTTCTCTAGATACAGCTGGAAAATGTGTGGGATTGTGTATAGCTGGGAAAGACGGGAGAAAGAAGCAGGCATTAAAATGGATAGCACTGAAAGAACACAGATATCTCTTCTAAACGTTTTTCTTCACAGCAGATGAAACGCATCTCATCTTCTGAGACAGAAGCTAGGCCACAACATAAGAAAAAATAGACGCTTTATGTTTTTAGAAAGTTTCTTCTACTTTTCTCCATTGAAATGCTTTTTGACAAAATGAACAGACAAGGTATTGTAGACAATGTACACACAGTGTTTTTTCCATGTAATTGCATTCAGGAGTGCATATTGGCAAATATCCACTGGAGACTAAGTTTAAGGAAGTACCATTTCCGACATATACTATTCATTATGGCTGCAGTCTAAACTGGGGACATGAGAGAAAAGTAGACTCCAGGGCTTTGTTTCATCATACCTCAACATCTCTTGCTAACCTATATTTCCAGGCTACATGGGACAATGGTAGACTATCACAACAAGCAAACTAAAAGGGGAGTGTTTAACACTTATCCATTAGAATTTGATCAAAAGGTTAAAATAATGATAATTCTTACATACAGGTTATACGCTGCAATTGTAAGATACTCTTCCATCATATAATGATGTTGAGCTGCAAACAGGAGTACCTTGTCAACCACTCAAACATGGCAAGAATTATGCATGGCATTAATTCAGAAATGTCTGATTTTATCTGTTGAATTAGAATTTAACAGACTTCTGAAAACTCCAAAAATAAACAGATAAGAATTCAAAGAATATGTGAAATAGTCTAATAGATGAATGTGTGAAATTCAGAGAACTCTGCACATGAACAGACATGTGAATGCCAGTATACAGCACCGTATGTTCCTTCAAGTCAAATATCAAAGGATGAACTAACAAGTGACACAGATTCCCCTACTGACATAAGCTGTAAACAGATTTTTTTGTGTGCTAAATATATGTGCCTGTTATAACAAGGGATTTGTTCCTGTTGTTCATGGAACATGAGGGAGGATCAGCTTACGCACATTCACTGAGCCAGGTATTTTTAGAGTCATAAAACAGTTAGGTGTCCTGCTGCAACTGACTTGTTTGAGAATTAACATTCGGATGTTAAAGTTGTGGTTTATGGTTTCCTAGAGATAAGAGAAAAAAGCCCACAGTTGTAAAGATAAGAAGAATAGATACCATATTTGTATGATCAATGATGTCTGTCACTGCTGAAGGGCTAAAGCTTCCCTACATATCCATGTCTGTCCAGCTTTTGTCCTTCTTGCTTATATCCACAAGCCCCTGCTTTCTCCAAGCTATGGCAGAGTATCAAGGCCTTAAGGCCGCAAATCTCCTGATTTGTTTTGTTTTTTCCTCTAGAAAATGGAGAAAAGAAAACTTCCCATCACATCCTTGCAAGCAACCTTCCATATACACTGGCTGTTGTGTTTTATCAAGCCCACCCATTACACTAATTAGGACCCTCAAGTACATTACTCCCCACCAGCCAAGATTTTTTCAGCCCTCTGCTACCTGAAGATATGGGGAAACCTACCCTAGCACATCCCCTCCAGTAGCACAGATCTGAAGTAGCAAACTACTTCTTATAGAAAAGCATTCACAAATGTAGTATTTACTATGTTCTCTTTTCTATTACAAACAATAATGTATTTTAATAAATGTTTTTCCTGTCATGGATATGCTTCTTAAGACATGTCAGAAGATGTGATTTAAAGACGGGGAATTTTTACATTGATTTCCATGGACTCTAGACATGGTACTACTTAAGAATGCACAGTCTGATGATAGGGATATGATCTCATGACCATCAGAGTTCAGACATTAGGATTTCACTAGCAAAGGGAAAAAAAAAATTGTATGAGAGAAAGCCCTTGTTTGAAACAGACCATTGGCAACTCAGAAAGCAGTTTGAGAAATGAATAGTAGTTAGATCCATGGCACATTTGTGGTTTATATGGAACAGTATTGCTACTGGGGAGGAATTCATTTTTCTGTAGAATTTATTGAAGAATACTCTAAATAACACAGTGGTCTGATATTTCCTCAAGGAATCAAATTTATTGTGAATTATTTCAAAAAACAAATTAGTATAAAGGAAATAAATTCATGGAGCCAACAGCAAAATAAGACATAGCCATTTGCATAATGAAGAGAGTAACGAACTATTGTTCATTATGCATTTTGTGTTACAGTGGCAATGAATCACAGACAAGTCTATGGATTCGTATGATGTGCTAAGGGCAGACTTCCTGAAAGAGGATCACACTCTTTGTTTAGATTTCTAAGATATTTAACACTATTTGTGAAACAGCATGAAAGTGCAGTCAGTTCTCATCTGAGAAATATCATGATGGCACTCCTCCATGCAAAGTCACAGTTTTTTTGCTAGTGGGGAAGGAGATTGTGATTGTAGGGGGAAGATTCCTTAGCTTTGCTTCAGCTCCCCTCCTACACACAAACATAAACACACATACACACACACACACACAAGCACAATTTTGATAATTGAAGGCAAATGGAAAGTACTCAGAGAAATCCAAATGATGACTTTTCCAGTATGAGGCAAACCAGTAAACAAAGCCCTGAAGAGAACAATCTGTAAAGGTATGCAGCAATATCACCAGGGACTGATCTTACCAGTGGCCTGTGCTGACATCTGGCTATAAAAACCCTCACTGGCAGAGAACAGGAGGATATTCATATGCAGATGTCCCACATCATGTAGAAGCATGTCCAAATAGAGGGACTGTTACACACAGGAGCTAAGCCATCAGCCAGGCTCAACACTGAGACTGGTTGCAGGGAGTATCACGTTCCCCTGGGCTCAATTTCACCACCTAGTCAGAATAGTAACTGGAGCAGTTTAAGTTATGATATGTGTGTATGCGTGAGTGTGAATGAAGAGCTCTCCCTGATACGGCCTTTTCCTTGGTTGGTCTGCTTAATAAGCCGAACTTAATAGTGTGGTGGTGTTTGGTGTATATCTTTTTTTCCCCCGTCTTTTCACATCACCACTGAATTTGGACCAAATTGGAGTTGCCGCTATTAGAAGCGCACTGCTTTGGAGCCTTGCATTAAACCTATCAATGTTCAGAGGAAAACTACACAACCTCTGGTGTGAAGATAAAAAACCTGCTCAGCCTCTATGTATTTGTGGTTTTTGTATAATGGCCTACTGCAGTACTAGTCACATTGCTTTACAAGTAACATCTGTGACTTGCAACAGGTCTCGAAGTAAAAATGTCTACTTAGTGCTGTGTTAGCCAAGCACACAGCAGTAAAACTTCATCTCAATCTCCTCCACTCCTCAGCCACAGTGAAGCTTGTATGCATGCTGATGTCGTGACTTCAGCATTCTCCAGAAAACTGACACAGTATAGTGGATGGAGAAGAATAGCCAAAGAGCTGGGGTGAGGTAAGCTGAAGTCTAAAAAGATGCAGAGCATTAATTGATTGCTAGTCGTGACGATGAGTAAAAGTACTCATCAGCTCCTATTATCTAATATGAAAAGTGCAGAAATGTTGAAAAGCTGCCATGCATACTTCACAGTCCCCAAGTCAAAACTGAAATGAAGACTTTTCTTGAATGAAGACGTTATCTCCTCTTCAGATACAAACATTGTCCAAAGAGAATGCTCATACTGTGCAGATATTTGTACAGCATACCCAATTCTAAACTAAATCGACCTGAGGTAAGCACTTTACAAGTCTTGGGAAGTTTAATATCCATGGCAATCTCCTGTGAAATCAATGATTGTTTCAGCTAATTTTCCCACTGAAAAATAAAGTTGATAATTTAGTTTTATTGAAAAAAGTGCCACAGCTATCACTTGGTTGACTCAGTGCAAATAATCTTTTGAAAAGGTAAGAACACAGGACAAGGAACTTTCAGTTGCTTCTGTAGTTAAAGCCTAAAACAAAAGAATGATTTCTTTTTTTAACCTTCTCATTATTTGCCTGAAGATGCGATTTACTCTTTTATCATAATTTTGCTGTACAGAGCAAGGTATTGTTGGGACCAGGGCAAGAGTTAAAAACATTCTCTCTTCAAGGATTCCCTTGTGAATTCCCATTGTTGTTGATCAGCTATGAGGGGTGCATAGGACATCAAATTCAGAACCTGAGTTTTCACTTCCAGATTTTGTTTAAAAAGACAGCTGCTCTTGCTTTTGTAGTATGTAGCACTGTCTTTGAGGATGCATTATGACCTTTTACTGCACACCATGTGAAAAGACCATTTCCATTTCCCTGAAAATTGTGAGATCAGCAAAGCCAATAAAGGACTAAAAGACACAGTTATGCCTGATGACTAAGAAATCCCTTTAAGCAAAGACTGACAAGTGAAATGGATTTAATCTCTCCATGAAAGCAGACAGATTATGGTTAGGAGTGAAATAACTCCCAAATCGAGAAGTAGCAAACCATAATCATCATATGAATGTGTATTTTGAGTAAGAGTCTTATTAGCTCCAAATATTAATTCTTCTGTAAACAAATGGGAGAGAAAAAAATCAGTGCTTTGAAAACAAAGCATGTAGCTTACGAAAAGTGTAGGCAAGGCCACAAACTATAGACAGCTGTAAATCAGAACAAAATCAATTCATGTCAGAAGCTAGTATGCAATAAAAAAGTAAAAACTTTGGGAAATCTGAAGGAGCGTAAGGAAAGTTCTGCTGGTCCTTAAAAATGCAGAAGAAAGTATTTTTAAGAATAAAAATCTACTCAGCTATATTCATATCCAAAGTATGTATTATATTACAAGGATGTCTGGAAACAAGAACTGAACTACTCTGGCCTTCTAAATCTGTGTATTGCTGCTACATCATAAGCCAGTCATTTATTTATTGAAATGGCTACATTTCTGTTTGTCATAAAGCAGTAAAAAAACCCTTCTGCATTCTCTTCTGAGATTTAATTGTAGTTCCAGCTTTGAAATATGCATACCTGCTCTATAAGTAAAGACCTGTCCTTTTAAAAGGAGAATGAGCATCCTGAACTTGGAAGGAGAACACACTACTTGAGGGAAAAAAGGTAGATTTAGAGCTGTGAAAGGAGGGAGGGAAGAATTCTGGATTCTTTACCAGACTGTCAGGATATAGCGTTTATTTTCTCATTTTGTCAATTGAAGGGTGACCTGGTTGCTCCAGATTTTGAAGTGACATTGTATCTTGTGAGAATAGAGTAGAACTCAACAAAGGGTGAAGACCGCTCCCCATTGCTCTGGAGTGAAAGTTGGTTTGTAAGAACCTAAAATGAACAAAAGGAGGCACATTTATGATCTCTGTTGATCTGAAAATCATTTATTGTTTTTCCTTAAGACATGAAGATCTAGATTCAGTAAATCACGTTCTTAAAACTGATCTTTCTACTAACCTTCAGCCAACGGTGGATTCGCCTCACCTACCATTTGTATCTACATCTGCATTTATACTAGTTGTGTAAGTTTTCTTTGCAATTAACTAAGCAAGGCAGGGGCAACCAGAAGGTGATACTACCTATTTATCTTAGATACTTACCACCAGATGTTATGTTTCCCACCCTGGAGACACCTGCTTTTCTCCATTAACTACGGAGGGAGCCCAGGCAACTAGTTGAGACTGGCCAAAATTAGGTGAGCCCATTACTATCCTGTATATATTGGTTAATCAGGAGCCACCCAAGCATGTGATCCCACAACTAATACAAAAGTTGGTGATTATTTCATCCATGGCACATTTTGTTAAAGGTGTGAGCAGAATCAGGACACTCTAAAAACTGACAGAAAGAGGAAACATTGTAAACAATTCACTGGTAAGTTTTGAATTTTCTTGTACTTGCAATTCTTGACAAACTATGCAAACGTTCTGTGTACTGGACTGTCATATTTCTAGGGGGCATCTGTCCATTGCAGCTAACAGCCGTTTTATGTTCAACTCAGATGCAGCTCACTGCAAAGGAAAAGCTTTGCTTTCTCTTGGAGAATTTATTTTTTTTCTCTCCTGATTCCTGACTTTCTAATGATCTAAATCATGACAAAAATGAACACTTTGAAAGTATGAGGTTGTTATACATAAAAAAAATACCATACCCTTATGAAATATGTAACAAGAAAAATAAAATAAAAAAGGATAATTACTTCAAAATGAAGTTAAGACATGGAAGAGCTATTTTCTGTTGTAATGATCCATAATCATATACCAGTACATAACAGCTGTATGAACATTCTTCAGTTTTAAGTAACAAGAACCTTCTCTCCATTTTCTTTCTTCCATACCTTCTTTTTAAATGTCACAAGTAAATCATAAATAATAGATCTGAAATGAATCTTCCAGATTCTCCTTTTCTTATTGTTTGAGTTTCATAATTCCTATGTGGGGTTTCATATAAAAACCACAGAAAAATTTCTGAAATAACAGTCTGAAAAAGCCTCTGAAAGCAATTACTACTAGATTTGCTATGACTTCCAGTTAGTAAATGCAGGATTGTCATCTGAAAATGACAATGTAGTATGTATCCCAGGAGATAAGCCTTCATACAGTGATGAATGACTCCTGGAATTTCCTGAACTGAGAGGAAAAAAACATCTCAAGCACAAACTGTACGGCATTTTAGGCTTTTCCATTTCTCTCACTTCTGTATAGAAGAATCCTAAGATATTTAATCTGAATAAAATCCAAAGATGCACAATAAAGATATGACTTAATCAGAAATCAGATAAAAACTCTAAACTAAAAGTTAAACGGAACACATAACCTAATTGATTATAGAAGAGGAAAAATGAACAAAAAGTTTCATTGACTTATCTAAAATATAATGTAAGGAAAAATAAAGCAATTTTAAAGAGTTATTCCTGTTGCCAAGCCACAGAAAAGAGATAAACAAATTAGATAGTAATGCCAGAGATCAGTTAATTTGCAACTCAGAACTAAAGTTACAATTTTGTTAGAACCACTTCTGTTGTGTTTATACGTATGCCATTTAAAAATGTTTTAACTAAAATACTTTACAAATGTCTGTCTATAAACTTATCCTGTTTTCACAGATAAAAAGGGGTTGGTGAATATGCTATCATTTTTCTAGTCTCCTTGGGATCAAAATGATATTGATTAGTTCAAAATATACAATGATACTATAGTTATAGAGAGGGAAAAAAAGGTCCTGTCATCCTTTATCAGCCAGTGGAAAATGTGAATTCCAAACTTGAAGCTTTGTAATTCAAAGATCTTAGTGACCTGTCACCCTGAAGCCTCACACCACATTTACTGAAATCCAAGCCCAAAGGAGGTTCTGATCTGGATCTATTTTTTGATGAACTGGACATTATCTACTCAAAATTTAAGATGTAAACATTCAAAGAAAAGGAATTCTGCACATATTAACATTCTGAACAACCCTGAAAGCGAGCAGAGAGCGTAGACTAGCATGCATGTTCACTCCTACCTTCTAAGATTGCATTGGTTACTAGCCAAATGGGACTTCTGTAATTATTGGTTGTCATTTACATATTTTTATTTAACAAAATGAAAACTACATTGCCATGTATATAGATGATAGCTCTTTCTCAGTTTCTAAGTTATGCTTTTGGGAACATGTACCTTCATTTTTACTTGGTTTATAGAGCTTAAAACTCAAAAGTCTCTAGTTCTGATGTGCCACAGGACTAATAAATACATTTAAGTTGCCTACGCTTTAAATATTGATCCTGTGAAGACAAATGCAGCTAACTAATTTTACACACAGCAAACCTACTTGTGTATAAAACTAAGTATGTGCATAAAAGTTGGCAAGTTCAGGGCCTTAGACAACGCCACAAAATAGCTTGTAATGTACATAAATTGTCCCAAGGTTACTCATACAAATACACACATGCCTTATTGCTCCATTTGGAACTGATTTGTAAATAGTTTGTCAGAAATACCAGCCTTTAGTTCTAACAAGTGAAGCAAGCAATTACCCCAGCAATTCATTGCTCCCTGTGAATGTCTTCTAGTAAAGTAGCATGTTTTAAGACATGACTCATCATAATTTATTAACTTAATCCAATGGGAAATTCATGTGTAGCTGACCTTGCTAAACAATGTAGGCACAAAACTCTGGGTAGTAAAAAAAAAGTAAGATCCAAGTGTGTAAAAAGCAGGCATCACTCCTGTCTCAGGTTTAGATCAAGATACTTAGGCTACACAACAGATGACATACAATACGAGGCCAGAAATGGATTTTCTGAGACCCCTTTCTATCCCCACTCCCTCCTAAGCACTTTGCATTGTAGCACAGCATCTTTTCAAATGTAATAATGGCTGCTGGCTGCACCTCCTCTCCCACTCATTTTACAGTTTCCTCCACTCTTGAAGATCATCCTCTGGTGATAAGTTGTGGGATCAAATTGATACTCAAGCTTGTTGTAACCATCTGTGGAGCAAAAGGATGGTGATGGGCATACATGCGATAGTCTGACATTTCCATATAGAGATATCACTCATCCAAATGAGCTGAATGGGAAAAGTCATCCCTCTTCATTAACCATCTCCAAGACCATGGAAAGAAGGAGAGATGGGAGGTAAATATAGCATTTTTTCACAACCTAACCTCCAGTCCTATCTGAGAAAGGAGTACAAAAGGATGCTTTGCTGCAGAGGAAATGAGAAACACGTGAATGGGCAGAAAGAGACAGGGAAGAATTTTCAACATTGTCTAACCAAAGAAAGGATTTTGCAGCTTACAAAACTGCAAACTTTGCAGATCTCTTTTGAAAAGCCACCTGCCTTTAAGAGCACGAAGAACTACAATCCATGCCAAAGGAGCTTTTTCCAGTTGATTTTTTGCTTCTGTCTTCATGTCAGCTAAAATACTCTAGGCAGTCAGATCCATTTATCTCTAAAGGGAAAATCAATTCTGAAGAACAAATAATGTCTTCTTTTTTCTTAACTCTCTTCTCATTAAAATAACAAAACATATTTTCACCATCTGCAAGTATTTAACAGAATATGTATGTGTACCTGTACGTTTCTGGTTTTAAAAATTTACTGTTGGTATTCTCTAAGAAAGCTAAATTAATTACATACAAATCCATTTCATCAGGTTCACATCAACAGCTAGCATTTGCTTTGGTTATTGAAACTTTACCTTGCATTTCTTTAAAAGTGAAAACAATTCTAGTGCACAACCTAAATATGCTGACTTAAGAAAATATTTATTTTCTTTTCATAAACAACAAAGATGCTACAGCTTCTCTAGGTAATAGAGTTACCCCTGTTTATCAAGAAACTGTCTTCAACACACTCAGAAATCTCCTAGAATGCTTGTGCCCAGCCAGCTTTCAGGAGGTATTAGAGGGGCCAAAATTCCTCACCAGAACCGGAGCCTACAACTGTGAGCCTTCGTTTAGTCGTCTACAGAAAGCTTCATCTACTTCTTCTTGATCAGCTGGTCTGTAGCAAACACCCACTATGAAGTCATTCTTGTTGGTCTCTCCTTTGATGCTTACCCATAAGCACTCAAATTTGAGCTGCTCTGCACATTTAAGCCACTCCTTTGTGTAGACTGCAACTCCTCCTCCCTGTCTTCCTGATCTGTCCTCCCTAAAGAATCTATATCCATCCATCACAGCAATCTACTCAAGCAAGCTACCTCACCATGTCTCTGTGATCCTGATGAGACTATAGCTCTGCAGCTGCAATGGACTTCTGTGTGCTTCCCATGCTGCGTACACTTACGAACAGGCATTTGAGATGGGCCCCAGTCATGCTCCTTTCTCATCAAAAGTATGATACTCTTCTCCTTCATGCTGTCCCTCATGCCTTTCCTCAGTGCCTCTCTCAATTTTTCTTCGGGCTTCAGTCATCATTCCCCAGCAAACCTAGATTAAAGTCTTCTCCATCTCTTGGCAAAGATGCTTTTGCCCCCTTAAAGTTGGTTCATTTGGTTCCCATCCCTCCCGCGTGGTTTTCATTCTACGAAGAGAACCATGTAGTTATCAAAGGCAAAGCCTTGCCTGTGACACCAGCTGCGCAACCAGGCATTGACCTCCCAGATGCATCCACTCCTACTCAAGTCTTTCTCTTCCACTTGGAATCAAGGAGCATATGAAGTGCAGGAATAAAGAAAAGCAAAGATAAAGAGGCTTTCAGCATATCATATTGTTTTTCCTGGGGAGTTTCTTTGCCACAATGAGCTACAGAGCTTGTCACAGTTCTATTTCCCACTGCCTTTTGTGCTTTCTACGCCTGTTGTAAATTTTTTATGGCATATATTCTAGTGGGAAGATCTTTTTTTCGAATTATAACAACAGAAAATGAAAGTTAAAAAGTCAGAAGAGTTGGAGAGTCCTTTCAAAACACAAATCCAGAGGATTTTGAGAGAAAAAAAATAGATCATGAATAATAATGAAAAAACAATGTTAGTGAACCAAAAGTTTCCTGTCTTTCAGAAAAGTCTGAACTCAATCAGTTTTCTTATATCTGCTCACAATATGCCTAAATGGCACATTTTAAAGGTTTGGGTCTTGCAGAAATCTTGTAACACAACTGTCCTTTATTATTGCTTCTGTGACAACCTCAAGCATAACACCATAGAAAAACTGGGTGCTATTAGAGGTCTTCTTGCTGAGCTGCCTCTTCCATGCATATTTGCACTCTATTGCGTCAGTATGTGAGCTCTAAACCTGGTATTAAAATGATTACTTCATTCTAATCAAAATATGTGTTTTGGGAGGGGGTGAACAGATATTGTTGTAATAGAAATTAATTAAGTAACTGGAGGTCTGACTAGGGATAAACACTAGTTGGTTTAAGTATTTAGCAAACCCAGTGTATACTGTGTGACAATAATCTGCTATTTCACAGATGATGTAGTCTGTATTACAGAGTGATTTTTACTTTTTCCTGTAACAATACTTAATCAAGGTTCTCTTTCAGTCCATATACAAGGCACCAATGATTCATTACTTCTGGTATTACCAGTTTTAACTGAGCTATATTTGTCATTATATACCTCTGACTGATTTCTCTGAGGCAAAACACAATAACAATTTCACATTCAAAAAGCAGATCAAAACCAACATGCTCAGCTTTCCAAAGAAGTTAAAGGAAAAAACTCCAAAATATCTCTCTGCTGGCTTGCAGCTTGCATAACATTGCAATTGGAAGATAAGAAGTGCCTCCAATTGTTTTAAACAAGTATTTACTTGATGTTGGAGAGTAATCTCTAACCATCAGCAGCTGGAAAACCTGGAAGCACTACACAGAAGGGAAGGCTTCAAGAAGACCTAGTATAAGACCATACACTCAAAATGCAGGGGATTCTCAGTGTGCATCTGAACTCTCTACAGCCCTCATTCTGAAAATGAAAATAAAGTGATCATTGAACAACGAACAAAAAACAGGTTAATTTGCAATTTCATGTAGAAAAGATATTTAAGCACACACAAAACGCAGTGCAGTCAGCAAGTATATATCTACATCACAGAACTAATTAGCAAAATGTTGCCTCAGCAGGAAACAGACAAGAATCATTAATAAAGCCAAACCAGACAGAGCCTTCTTTAATCCTTTGATTTCAGTTTACAGGACAAAGGACATGCCTTTTCTGGCAATGGATCATCACTTGCTCCTAGTATCACAGTCATCCTTGGTTATGGAAAATGCCACCAAATAAAAGCATATCTGGACATTAAAATTCAGTGTTTCATATCATCAGTGCTTAGATCTGGCACTGCCCAAGTGATATAAAAATTGCAACATTCACTGATCTCATCTGAATCAATATTAGTATTTGTATGTTGCATAAGAGCAATGAATGACAAATGTAACTGGAAGGATCAGAGAAAACTAACATAACCTCTTTTTAAACATCTCTCACTGTTTTTTTTTTTTTTTGGTCTGGATCCCCTTATTTCAGAACTCAACTGTTGCAGCTTTTACCATTGTATACAACTGGCTACTATTGCTTTTATTAGAGCATGAAGAACAATCTTGGTATGTTAGTCAGGAAATACAGTATTTCTCTCTCAGCTATCATCAATGACTTTTGCTAAGATCTTGTAAAAGGTATTATTTTTTCACATTTCAGATGAACAAGAGCATAGTAAACCACTGTGCAAATATTTTTACTTGACACTAATCTGCTTGAGACCCATCTAGAACCTTTGATCAGAACATTTGAAATTTCAGGGAAGCTCAGCTTGCCTTTTTTTGCACAGACTCCAGTATTGTAACTTTGGTTCTATCATGGGCTTCTCTATTTTTATTTGGGCATACAATAAAAGGCCACTTTATTGTATTTGTCTGAAGTATGTAATAAAATTACATCCTCCTTTAACTAAGAACTGCCCATCAATCTTTTTCTACATCTAAATATATTTAATCTAGAATGTGTACGTATGATGCTTTATATGCACTAGTGCATACGTATAAATAAATGTATGGCAGCAAAGTTACTTCTCACCTGTTATCATAATGTATTTACATATGGCAACATCACTGTTGGATATTACACAGGATTTCTTTTTCTGAGTGAAAAGAAGAGCTGATGAAAGAGAAGAATAGGAAGAAATTAACTTATTACAATTTTGTGTGTTTTTATTTTGAGGGAATATTTTTTTTCTCCATTCTGCTGAAAGAATATAGTAGTTACGGATAGAAGGCATAACTTGGAAGTATACTACATGAGCAGTACTGATATAAACAGAGCTGTGCAAACACTGCTGAATACTTGGATACTTGATTTATCAAGCCCCAAATACCTCTGAGAGAATCACTCGATGATGCACGAAAAAGAGAAGCGCTGCTGGCCCAATCCAGTGTCCATCTAAGCCAGTGAAATCTTCCTATTGACTTATGAAGGTGACAAATCAGATCCAAAATTAATAAACTGCACCCAGTGTGGGAACACCATGGGACCCCCCTAAATTATGCCTACTGGCTTGTGAATATTTCACTTTTCTTTTGCCTCTTTTTAATCCTCTTTGCTCCACTATGACTTATCCACTACCTCATGAAGCATTGTATCTTTTCTTTTAGTTTTCCTCATCTGTCCAAATACTATCTTTACTCAGGTCTCTACTGAAATAACTTAATATATGTTTCCATCCCGAATTATCAACACTAACATTATCTAAGAAACAATCACAGATAAAATTACCAGCATCTTTCTCCACATCTGCCAACAATTAGTCAGATTGCACAACAAGGCAAATCACACTCTACCTGCTCTAAACCCTGCCTGCTTAAAAACATTCCTGACTCTGGAGAGATTAGAGAAAAACTAAGAGAATTCCCCACATCTTTTTATGGACAATGTGCAAAAAATAAAAAAACTGATAAGATAAAATATTCACTCTAAATAGTTCACCCAGCATGATTGTTCTTGTAAGTTTATCTGCATACTTAAGTCACATTTCTCAGTGTTTTAAGATTTCTCCTTTACTCTCTGATCTGTCCTTACAGACTGATTAAATTAATTAGCTTGCGCCCATTTAATACTCTTTTCCATACTCGTAAATATCACTGTTCCCCCTCAGTTTCCTTTTCTCCAAATTAAGGAACATCAGTGCTTGCAAACTTTTCTTGTAGGTCTTATTTGCTAAGCCTCTTATGTTTATTGCTCTATTTAAATTCACAAGAGAGCTCTACACTTAATATTCAGAGAATACTAAGTAGCATGATTCAGTTAGCCACCAGCATTCCCTCACAATCTATGCACAAAAGAGGTAACTGCTCCCCAGACTTTTTAATGCCCAGATATCCTATGAATACTGGTACCTCATTTTTGCTAAGTTCAAATAAATATAAATCATAAGCCATGTATCAAAGAACTCACGATGAAAAACCCTAAACTGCATTTACACAGCATAAGATAACAGAACAGAGGAGCATTCTGCAGGCACAATTGCTTGCATTTTTATTTTATATTGCACAGTGCTATTCTCAAATGAAATCCAAACTCATGTGCATAAATAGATTAGCATATGGAATGCATGTACATAAAGAAGCGTAAACAGGAACTTTATATGCAAGATACATGAAATAATCCATTCTATTTATGCCTAGTATGGTTTCAGTAGGAGTACCAGGCTGAATATTGCACACTGTATCTGAAGAAAGATACAATTCCTTTAGAGAAAGGCTCAAAGGATCTTGGATGATCAGAGGCTTAGGAAAGATGACATATGAAAGAAGACTGAAAGAACTGGATTGATGTAGTCTAAAGAAGATTGATGGGATCAGGAGAACAATCTTAAAATATGCACAAGTTTTCCAAAGAGAAGTAACAAATGTTCTCCACGCCCCTGTGAAATAGACAAGAAGTAATGGACTAACTGCAGCAAGTGAGATTAGTTTAAACATGAGGAAAAGGTTCTCAGAGGTAAGACAGTGAAGCACTGGGAGACATTGCCTAAAAAGACTGCACACTCTTCATCACTGCAGGATTTCTAATAAACATTTTGGTTATACAAATATCTATCAGGAATTATTTAAGTAGAATTTATCTAGCCTTGGGGCAAGAAGATGCCAAAACTTATCTCCTGATAGCCCTTCCAGTCCTACCTAGCAAGATTAGCTATTTCCATCACAACTTTCAGAAAACAAAGGGCAGAACAAGCCAATAAATAGTGAGGTAAGGAAGTTCCACTTAAATATGAGAAAAAGTTTTTTTACTGTGAGGGTGAGCAATCACTGGCACAGGTTGCCCAGGCAGGTTGTGCAGTCTTCATCCTCGGAAATATTCAAAACCCAGCCGGACACAGTCCTGGGCAACCTGCTCTAGCTGACCCTGCTTGAGCAGGGGGGTTGGACTACACGATCTCGAGAGGTCCCTGCCAACCTCATTCATTGTGTGTATGAGATACAATCAAATCCATTTAAACCAATGATCCCCATCTGTCGCTCAGGTTGTCACCAAGGCCTTGATCCAGCTTCTTTTAAGTAAGCGGTCTTACAATTGATTTATTCTGGTTTTGGATCAAATTCAAGCTGTCTTGTTTCTTAGATAAACAGCACCAAGAGATGGCTTGGATAATGGCGTGAAGTGTCAATAATTGCAGCCACACAAATCAGTTCAAAGGGAAGCAGCCCAGGCATCTTGATATTGAATCATAAATTTGAGCACAGAATCGCTGTTAAAAGAAGCAGGCAAATATTTATGTGAACTGCTAACAAGAACTGTGTTAAAGAAGAATCCTCCCAAGACAATCATGAATTGTAAAAAAACCTACAATGGCCTTCCAGGGGAAAAGCACACGCTTGCACCCTGTACCATAGAGATTCTTGTGACTGGTGCACTTTTCTTCATGATTCTTTAAAAAAAAAAAGCTGCTGAAACCTGAACACAGGCCTTCATTACAATGGAATAACTGCTTGATTTAAAGTGCAAATTAATTAAATTAAGTGCCTGTCTCTGAACAGTAGTAAATAAAACAACTATACAGATGTCATTTTGCTAAGTTGCATATAGAAAAATACAGACTTTAGCAATACACAATCCTTTTATTTTTCCCAAGGCATTAAATATTAACAATCTATGTGGTATTTGGAAGTTCTGAAATACGGTTTTTTTAGTGCAAGCATTGTGACTAGTTCATATTATAACATGGGTTTTTATGAACAGGAAAACATTTAAACCCAAACTGAGCCTCACTTTCCTTTAAAATATCATTTTTTTAAAGTGATCAGTAGTCCTATTTAGATGAGCATTACTCAGAAACTATTCTGATCAACCAGCGTATTTTTCCACCCTCTAAAACATGCTGTATTTTATAATAGTCTACCAGGATAATAGTCTACCAGGATAGAATTGGTGAAGTTTTAGAATTCTGGATGAAAAGAAGTTAGAATTAAAGACATTGCTACTGCTCTGATAGAAAGTGAAGCATTTTCACTACCCAGAAGAGATGTTATGACCTGCAAAGACATGAATACTGTGCTTCCCCTATTCAATAGTGCTGAAAACTTGGGAGTATTCAAAGAAAGGCCATGAAAGTCCTCAAAATGTCAAAAAGTACATCTTGTCCTCAAAGACTAGAAAAGATCAATCTCTTATCCAAAAGAAAGAAGTGTGATCTGATTAATGCCGACGTATCTGGAGAAGACAAGAACCAATGGCTAAAGCTTCAAACTAGGTAAGACTAAATAAATAAGCCTAATATTTTAACCGGATGCTTAACTGTTTGAGCAATTTCTGAAAATTAGGATGAGTTTTCTGACCTTTACCTTTGTAGGAGGAGGTTGTTTTTCTAAAAGACTTACTCAACTTCACACAGCAATTAATTAAAGGAAGACTCATAGCCTACAGAATGGACACAGTCAGACAAGATGATTACAAAGGTCTCCTCTAGCTTCATAATCAACAGATGTGTTAGTCTCACGGCTTTTATTGGAAGCTAAGAGTATTTAACATTTTGCCAAGTTCAGCCCTAACTGGTTTGTCAGCAAAATGTGTGTTCAGTGATTCTTGATATACAACTGCAGACCAGCAGGGTGAAGTCATGGACTCAATCAAGTAGACAATCTGCTGCAGCGCTCTGGAAAACCAGGATTTCATTGGGTTACTTGCATTTCATTCACTCATGCAAAAAAGCCACTGCCTTTCACGGTTTTCCTTAGCCTCCAGAAAGAGTTAATTTTGTTGTTATTATTAATATAATATACGTTTTACTAAGATAGCTCAGTAACTTTGCAATGTAGTTGTTCTCCAAAGCAGTGTATTGCCTGAAAGACACCTGTCCAACACTGTTTCTGTCGACAGCACTGAGAATTTTATATTATATTATTCCAGTTACGGTTATTGAAATTTTCTGTATCTCATAAATTGTATTCATTTTTAACGAAAACCCTGCTCAGAAAGTGGAAACCATATTCAAAAACAGGTAATATTCAGGAGTATATAAATGAAAATAAACAAGTGAAAAAAAACAGTTGAGAATGTGAAATATTTGCAGGTTTCTAAAAGATTTTTAAGGGTATTAACAAGCTATTTCTCAGATGGACTGTTCTTAGTATTTTCTCTCTGCTCCTAGGTTTCTTCCTCAATGTGTTTTTTCATAAAGGTTTTCATTCAGATCCATTTACGTGTTCCTTCAATTGCCTTATGGTACACCTAATATTTTAAAACCATATCCCTGATAGTTCCATCTTCTTTTATAGATAACTTTAGAGATAAAGGAATGTTGAAATTTCTGACTGGTCATGTCACACGTTATAAATTTATTCCATTTAATACAAATCATTTGTCTTAGGCACTTTCTTTCTAAGGCATCTAGATGCCTAACTATTGCTGTAGTGGATTTCCAGATTTCATTTCCATAAATTAAGACAAAAATAATAATTTAATTGAAGATTAAGTCTGGGCTGTAGATTTTTCAATGACTAATTATTGGTTTATACTTAGTTTTCATAATGTCTACTTGCTACATCATCTTCTTCTGGGTACCCCTACCGAATTATACGTTACTACCAACCACATGTATTGACTTAGTTTTTGTGTTCTTTCATCATCCTTGCGATAAGACCTGTTGAGGGTTTTTGCTGAAAAAATTTTGTTTTCAAAATTGATCATTTGTCTCATCTTCAGTACAATGATGGGGAATCATGGTCACCTTTGCTTGTACGCTGAGCTGCCACTCAGAAAAGTTTGCCGTATGTAATTCCTCTCTTCTTCTTCACCTCCAGCTTTTCTCATGGCAAAGTAAATGGCAGTCCTAAAGAGGAGAAGTGAGAGAATGCATTGTTTTCTAACACCCATATCTATATCAAATCGTTCACTCAAGGCTACATTTGTTTTAACTGTGAATCTTGAACAAAACTGTCACAGTGAAAAAGTGTATGGCTTTTCAAAGGACTCAAGTGAAAAAAAGTGGTTTTTTTTAAGGGTGGGAGAAACTCCTTTCTTATGCTCAAATAACTCATTCAAATCATTTGAAAGGAATCTCTTTATATTTTCCCATTTAAAATATTCACTTTTGGTGAAGAACAAGCATGAAAAATGTCAGATGAAAAAGTAATTTTGGAGGAGTCCAAGACACTGGAATCCGTCTTCTGACCCATAACTATAGAACTCTTAGAACAATGCTATGCTAAAATAAGCCTCACTCTGCCAAAACATGAGACAAACTTGTAACAGGAGTGCTGAAATCATTCTTTGTGCGATGCCAGCAGACAAAACATTTTGCTTTCAGTGCCCACCCACAGCTACTCAGCAGAAAAGACACATGTACTGCACTCGTACAGTTAGCCAGGCAGATAGATTATTAGTTCCATTCCATTCAGTTCTGCCAGCTAAGCAGAATGGCATTGTAAATACACCTAGTAAGGGTGTAAATGCGACTTTCCTTTCATTGCATCTGCAGTGAATCTTCATGAGTCCTCTAACATTGGATAAAAACAAAAGTCAAAAATGCTAAAGGTAAACTGCAACACTTCATGCCCTGTAAAGGGCAGGGGACAGTGTCTGACATTAATCAGACTGCCTCTAAGGGTGGCGGCGATTCAAAGTGGAAATTAACTCAATCAGAGTGGAAATTCAGAGTAAGGGACTCTCCTTACTTTCTCATCATTTATGGAAGGATCTAATGCTGTTAATGCAACTAAGCATTTCAAGAAATGCTAACTCAGGAAATGGACAGATTTTGCTGTCACATATATGCACACATATATGCACAACATCTATTCCCAGGGATAAAGCCTCTAGAAGTCATATTGTAGTGCACAAGATACGGTGATTCTTAAAAGTAATGGTGATAACCAGGAACCCATCAAGAGAAACTAACAGTAATGACAACCCTAAAACAAACAGCTGTGGAGAAGCTACTCCAAGATCTTGCTCTTTCTCTCTCCTAAACAGAAGAAGGAATTTTACTTCAAATTTTTGTGATGAGTGGAACTTATTTTCTATCTTTTCTTTTTCTCATTCCACTGCAACACAAGCCTATCCTGCACAGAATAACAGAATCACAAGACCATATTCAGACTGACTACTATGACATGTAAGGTGGATTTAGGTACCAAAATTTGATAGAGCAATGAACAATTGCTCTACTGATATTTACTAATGATATCTAATCTAATGACACCTCTTCAGAGCTGCCAGACTCCTGGTCCTGTTGCCTACCTACTACAGATGTTTACCTTCCTCTATGAATAGTGTCGGCCCTCTTAAAATTGGATGCCACAATGAATATAGATGACAGATCTGTGTTAAATGCCACTGTAGAGAGTCTTATAATATTATGGATCTATATTGAAGTTACAGCACATATGTATTTACCTTGCTCCATGGCTGTTTTACTTCTTGTGCTGGCTACACTGTTACCAAGATTAATCATTTTAAAGCTAGTTTAATTTATACTGCTGTTCTTTTTACTGCCTGCAATATGAACATACCCACAGTTAAAATGCTTTCAGCAGCGTTAAATCTTACACTGGGCGCTGCAGTGCTCCCACTGTGAAATACGAAAGCTGGAACAGAGAGCAGAAAACTGTACTGTGTAATAAATGTGGACTGATGCTATTGGCTTAGAGAAAGTATTACTAATGCAAGTAGGTCTAAGGGCAAGTTTCTCCAGGGTATGTTTGATTACACAGCTATTTCAGAGAATCTCTAGAAGTAAATTCAACAAACTCAGCAAATTCAGCATACAAATCAAACATCTATTATGTTTCATCTGTTGTCCCTCCTACCCCAAATAAAGAAATAAACAGAAACCAGTTTCATGCTCAAATGCTGGGGAATTCTGTAACATTTGTTAATAAAAATATTGTTAGGATTTTTTTTTTTCCTACTGAATATTTTAAAGGAATCAAAACTGTTTTCTTATAAGGAGTAAGCTACTACAGAGAGCAAAACTGGGAAAATGTTCACATGATGCTTCCATGCTTATAATGTGTAAGGTCCGGTCCATGTTGCTCACAATTCAGTGAAGGGTGGATGAAGTTGTTCTCATTGCTCATAAGTCTAAATCCCCTAATGCCAGTTATCCTCCCTCATTTCTTCCTAACCAGATTTGAGCTTCACTGTTACTGAAATTGATTTTGAAAAACTACACCCTTGAGTAGTTTCTTTCTTGCCTGAAATAAACCTCTCTCCTTGGAATGAGTCTGGAGTTTGTGTGTTTAGTTTTATTAAGGACTGGATCCAATTTGCCTTGTTTGTGTCATGTCCTTTGACTTCACATTTGAAACATGGAACTATCTGCATGAATAGAGAGACTGATAGGATCAAATCCCTAATATGTAAATTCTTCAAGTTGTTGGAGCCAGTGACACTAACTCTATGAGTAAGTGTTCACCAAGCTCAGCAGGGAGCTCACAGTCTGACCCAATGTGTACTTGACATTTCACAGACAAATAAAAACAAGGTTCTTGATGCGGTGTTTGAAACCTAAGGCCTACACTGTGACTAGCTACAGTATGGCAGTGATGGGGAAGAATGGAAAAGAGCCAGAAAGCAAGGAGCAGAATGGAGACAGCACCTCCATTGTTCCACTACCCATTAGAAAAAAGATGCATCTAAATATTACTCCAGCCCCCAAAAAACTAAACTGATAAAATAGGAGGCACAAAATCAGGCAAGAAGGAACGCTGGTGGTCTCAGTTCTGCCTAGTTCCATATCCAAAGGGAGGCAATGGGTCTCCTGGGAGGACCAGTCAGTATGCTCGAGGGCAGGGCTATCATCCAGAGGGATCTAGACAGGTTGGAGGAACGGGCTAACATGAACCACATGAAATGCAACAAGGGCAAATGCAAATTCCTTTACCAGGGAAGGAAGAACTCCTTGCAACCAACAGGTAGGGGACTGACTGGCCAGGAAGCAGCTCCACAGAAAAGGCCCTGGGGGACATAGTCGACAGCAAGCTGAACATGAGCCAGCAGTGCACCCTGGCAGCAGAGAAGGCTAACAGCATCCTGGACTGTATCAACAGCAGCACAGCCAGTAGACGTTGGGGAAGTGTTTACTCCCCTCTATTTAACAACTGTTAGACTGCATCTAGGATGCTGTGTCCATTTTTGGGTCCCCCAATACACGAAAGATTTTTATAAACTGGAGAGAATTAAGTAGAGGGTCCTCAAGATGGTCAGGGGCCTGGAGCATTTGCCCTGTGAGGAGAGGCTGAGGGAACTGGGCTTGTTCAGCCTGGAGAAGAGAAGACTTTGGGCAGATCTAATCGCGGTCTTCCAGTACCTAGGAGAGGCCGGGCTCTTCACAGTAGTGCATGGTAGGAGGAGGAGACACAGCATACAGAAATTGAAACAAGAGCGGTTCAGACTGGATATAAGGGAAAAAAAAATCACCATGAAGCCAGCCAACCAGTGGAACAGATTGCCCAAAGGGGCTGTGCAGTCTCCATCCCTGGTTGGAGGTTGTGCAGTCAAGGCCAGACTAGATAAATCCCTGAGCAACCTAATCTGATCTCACAGCTGCTCCTGATTTGAGCAGGAGGTTGGACTGCAGACCTCCTGAGGTCCCCTCCAACCTGAATTTTCCTATGATCCTACGCTTGGAAGCAGGACTAGGTACTAGAGTGAGAAGAGAGTAATGATGAGCCAGCTAAACATTTTTGGCAGAAAGAGGGGGAAAGAAAACACATACCAGAATGGTGTCCTACCCTAACTCTCCAAGGACACTTAAGTGATTCTCTGACGTTCAGTTGCAGAAACCCCATGAGCTACTGTAACATGGCATATAGCAAATTCATCATACAGCCATGTCTGAACTCTCTTTTAGGTCTACTGTTTGTCAGAATACAACAACGACCAAATATAAAGCATTACATTTGGGTCCGTGAGAAGCAACTGAGACAAGTATACATGTTATCAGTAGACTTAAATTTGCTTAAAGGAATTTGTACCACAAAAAGTTTAGAAGCCTGCAATTAAATAACATTTGTATTTGTCATACTATTGCTCATTTCAGATTCTTTATTTAAAAATAAATACTGGATGTCATAACAAAAAAAAGTGAGTTTAGAGTCCTAACAGTTCTCATTGAAAACTTAGACGCAAAGGATTACAGGATTCCACTGAGGCCCTTCCATCTCCATTCCTCTTCCTCCCCATGCAGAAAGCACTATTAAATCACTATATAAACTAGGCAGTTGTAAAAGAACAAACTCAAGAGAGTGGTTTCATTCAAATATCTTTGCTTATTTAACATCTTGCTTATTTAAACACCTGCAGCTCAGATTCTGTAACAACATACCTGATGATAGAAACTGTCTTGCAGAAGGTAGAGCAGAAATGAGACCTACCATGATTTCCTATTCAGAGAAAAAGATCTGTGCTTATTTAGTCTAGATGATTATTTCAAGTTGAGGAAAACAACAGAGAAATGACAAAGAAGTTATAAAGCCTCCATAATAAGGGGAGACTGAGTGACTAATAGCTCAGCAACCAAACAGAAACCACAGTAACAGCTACCTTTCCAGCATAGTGGTAGAGTCCTATAAAATTGAACATAAGTTGACAGAAAAACAGAGTCTGTGTACAATCCAAACTTCCTCCAAGTTAAAAGAACTTTGGACAATAGCCTCTAAACCCTTAGTTCATCCTTGCTAGGGAGAAAAAAGGTTTGCAATTACAAGCTACAGGAGAAAGAACAGCTGAATAAATATATATAGGAAAATTAAATCAGCACTTGGAAATATATCTACCAAGCAATATTCAATTGAAAAATGCCTAACAATGAAAAGAATAAATGCATTTACTATTGCTACCAGAATAACCTTTCAGCAGAATATGAAAAGTCTCTCCTCTACTTCTGAATAGTTTGATTTTACATGCACTATGTACAGCAGTTACTGTCCCTGAGACCGTTACTTTGAGTGCACACGTAATTAGAGCAGTAAAAACATATATTAACTTCAAAGCAGAGAATTTCTGAGAAACTAAAAGGTGACGTGGCCATGGGCTACACATTTCCTACAGCACCAGGGCAAACTAGCCATTGCTTCAAGTTACGACAGTTACGTCTTGTCAAACCTAGTATTAGTTAAATTCTTTAATATCTTGCTTTACTTGCCCTCTCCAAAAGATTCACCTGAGAACAGCATTTTCACAAAGGTAAAACAATGCCAAAGGTAGTGAGGTAGAAAGGCCTATGCCCCCACACTTCCAAAAAGCAAGACTAGTTGATTCAAAAAAGTACATACTGTACCTTGGAAAAAGCAATTCATTTCAGTTAGCTTAATGTGTCCGTGCCAGGCTAGTATTTTCAGAGATGAACAACAGAAAAGAAATCCATTACAGCAGAGGCAATTAAAAAAAGCTAGAGATTCAAAGCCGCAGTAAAAAGAACGAGAAGGAAATGCTGTGAAAAACTGAGGATGAGAAGAAAAATATTCAAAGTATTTTTCTGAAGGTCAATGAAAATATCAAAGCAACTGCTCAATGGAAATGTCATTAACTCTAAGGTCTTGAGAGTGGAGGCATATAGAAGTTCTCGTACAAAAGGTTTGCTGAAAACATATCCCGACTGGCCTTTAGTATAACTACATTTAAATGATGCATTGTATTGCAGCTATACTTTTGTTAAAAAACAAAAAAAAAGCCTGCAATCAACATTGTTTCATGTTGCAATGGAGAAAAAGAGCGAATATTCTTCATTAGCCTAATAAACTATACAAAATATAAGTAAGAAAATCACTGTCTCAGTGAATATATACATCTCAGAGATGAATACAGTTGAAATCAGAATCACAGTAAATCAGCTTTATTTCAATGTTAAGTTTAGCCAGAAAGTTCAGATCTGTTTTACTAGAGGAATATCAGCTCCTCCTACTGAGTGTATTTTTCCTGTAAATTGGTCTTGATTTTCTGTTGTTCAGCTGGCTAGTGTCTCTTTTAGAATACCTCAGTTATACAGAAATAGTTTTGTTTTTTACAAATCCTTCACCTTTTTTAAATTTTCAAAGTAATCCTCAGCAGCTCTTTATCCAGATAAATTTTCAGTTTCTGAACAGAGGAAAAATAAAGGCTAAAATTTTCCCAAACTTTTATTTCCTGTTGGAATATGGATTATGTCTCATTCAGATCAGACAAAATGTCAGCAAACAAGAGAACAGTAAAAGAACATATTCAACCCCCATATTATTTTAAAATATAACAGTATTACTAATGTCTAGGAACATATCAGGGAGTCTAAGTTGCAGCTTCTACACGGATTGAGAAAACCACATACAAGAAAAGAATGTTATTTTTATTGAATATACCCACACTGTAAAGCCAAAGACTTTATTCAAAAGAAGGACTCAGTAAAACAAAATCAATTGGTTGCAGTATTGGTTTGGTTATTCACAAGCTTTTAGTAATATGCAATAGTAATTGTAACACTGTAACTCCAGCAATTTGTGAGTGCACGGTTTTTAAAAACTAAGGTAAAAAAAGATTAGACAAGCAGGGAAATCACCTTATAAAGTACTCTGGGTGACAGAGTCATTAGTTCTAGGGATATCAGGGCTATCCTATTCGGAGGAGTAGAAGTATTAGAGAATGAAATTCTGTTGTTGCTGAAAACAGTAATACTCGTTTAACTTCAACTGGATCAATGTTTCATCTATGCGTAACTCTAACATCTTCAGTGGAAACATTCCATTTACATTGTTCTGTCTGTACCCAGGGCTCATCTGCTCAGATTAAAAGCAACTGAGTTTATTCAAAATGAGGAAATTGGATTCATGAAGGAAAAATGCTATACTATTTGTTTTGGAAAATACTTTGGAGTAGAACCAGAAATTCCTAATCAACTAAAACAATTCTTGCAAATAGAGACATACAACAGGAAATTAATTTGACTCTATAGCGAAAAATGTTAATATTTGAATATTACAGAGCAAATACGAAAAAGTGTGAACGGACAGTGCTTGCTGTAATTTGGGCATTCAAAGTGCAGTTGATTTGGTCTTCAGCAATTTAGCTGAATACGTCAGTCTGTGTTGTAGAATTAAGAAAGCCATATTTATCAGTAACAAATCAGAATGCAGAGCTATGCTCTGGACAAAGATAAAATTCATGTTTTGGTGCCTTGCATAAGGTAATTCAACGATGCTTACCAGTCATTGCAGGGATACTTAGCAAATAATTATTCTTCTTATTGCACAAAGCCCTATGGACTAACTGAATCCTCAGTTAAGTCAAAAGTTAACACTGGGTTTTCAAGAATCTGGGCCCTAAAAGATTAAAAGGCAAGCTCTGGCTCCTCTCATTCTCATTGACAATCATACCCAGCCCTGCCCATGCTGAGAGCACCACAGCGGTTAACTATGTAACATTCCAAAACAGTGACATCCAACCCTCTAAATTATTTATAGCCTTGTTTGTTTATGGTTATATGCTGCCATAGGCTGTGATGCAGGAGTTCTACTATACGGATAATAATAGCTTAGAAAAGTGTCCAATCTTCCATCTAAATGACAAGTAATCACTAACAGCCTGTAAAGGCAAGCTGGTCTGGAGAAGAGGCCACAGACTAGGTATTAAGTCGCGCTGGATGAAATTCTAATTAGCCCAAAATCAATGTGTAAAATCCCTGTTGAATTCACTGATGGCCAGTGTTTCACTTTTATTTTCTATTCCCAAACCCATTGGCCTGCTAAGTGATTTTTAGTAAGAAACTACAGCTTTCACCCTTTCCTGCTCTTCCTAATATTGTTTAAGTTTGCAAACTGTTCTATCGGAGCTTTTGCAACAGCAAAGGGACCCTCATTCTTTATAGCAGTGATGAGTACTAAGGACCCAAATATTATAAAAATCCATTCCTCAGGTGCTTCCTTAGTAAAAAAAAGAAGCAGGTAGCAGATACCGAAGTAAACTTCTAATTCTATAAAGGTATGGTGTTGAAAAGGAAATACAAACATTCCTGTTTCTCATACAATTAATTTGCTTTCCTGTTTTTTTAAGAATGAATGACCAAAAAACAACGAGAAAAGATAATGCTTTAACAGTATTTTAACAGAGTGAACAGAATGACTTTAACAGATACTCACTTTTTCATCAAAAAACTAAACACTCTATTTGGGAAACATGGCAATATAGTTAGGGGTCTATCCTGTTCCCTATAGCCAAATTTATCTAGCAAAGCTATAAATGTAAAGTAATATGAAATATGCATTTTGGGAAATTCTAATAATTAACTCCCAAACTTTCTACGTCATCCTATGACTTTTGTTCCAAAATTGACCATTATCATTGATGTGTTTCTTAATACAAAAGAAATGTCTTATTCAATACAAAAGATATAATTAATAATAGGTTACATGGACCTAATTAATCCTCTCAGTCTTTCAGACCACGTGGTAAACATAATAGCACCTCCCTGTAAGAATGAGTTTACCCACTTTACAGGTGGAGAAAGTAAAAGTAAAGTGCCTGCGAGCATTTGCTCCTCTTTGTTAACAATTAGGCTATCTCGTATCTACCAGAAAATACAGACAGAATAGCTAATACCGAGTTTGCATCCTAATTAATTGCTTTCTCTATCTGTACTCTCAAGTTATAAAGAAGTTAACTGATTTGTCCAGTAACCATTACAGGAAGTCCCTGAGAGAATCACAAATAAAACCTACATCTCGATTTTGGGTGCCTTTTGCTAGATTCGTGGTTGCTTATTTCTAATACTACTCTTCTGTTGCACCATACTTTAAAATTTTCTCTGTTATTCTCACTGTCAGATGACTCACTCTCCAAGCTCTCTTTTCCAATCATTTAATTGATCCTGAATTTAGCTGGCAAGTTACCCATTCTGACACTGCCAGCTGCTCAGGGACACCTTCCTGCCTTGCTGTTTGTAATTCTCAGAAATCAGTTTTTGCAGTTCAGTTACACCCACCTGTACAGTGATGTGGAGGAGACAAACTATGACTTGAGCTTATTTTTGGATTACAAAGTCAGAGTTTATTGACAATTTAAATTTGTGTGTGTAGCCCTTGCAAACTACTCTCTGTTTTCTACAGAATTTCATTACACTTTCGTTTTTCTCTAAATTCCCACAGTCTTTCACACAGGCAAATGGATTTTTCAGAGGGGCTGTCAGCCTAGTCACAAAAGACTCCTGCTATAAGGTTTACCTTGTCTGAGATTGTTTGAGTGAGTACGGGTCAATCAGTTGAAAAGGGTTTGGAAAGTCATGGCACTATATAAAAAATATCTTGGTCTGCCTTGAAAATATATTTTTTTAAAGATTTAAAATCTTACAATCTGATGGAATGAAAAAACAAATTAGCATGAGCATTTTTCTTCTGTTTTCCCAGGCATACAACTGCCTCTATCTTATGTTTCCTTCATATTTAGAAAATCAGAGTCAGATTCTAGACTTCTTATATTTTTATATCAGAATTATTAGGAATACAATCTGTGCCCCATTTTTAAACTGGATTGCACTGTTCTAGTTAAGATTGCTTCTCTACCCTACTCCTTGGCCCTTCTTTTTAACTTTGACTGCTTTGAGAAGAGCATGCAGGGATGCTAAAGAAGAAACACTTTGCTTTGTTTCCTACTCTATTACCATTGCGAGCCAAGTGCCATGGGAGGCTAAGCAGTCCCACAGAGAGGCAAAAAGCAGGCATTTCCCGGAACAAAAGATCAAAAAGGAACATTTTAATCTTCTATGCAACCGTTCATTCTACCTCTCCTAAAACATGGTACTACTGCCCTTACTTAGAGAAGACTGCAAAGTTACAGTCTATCCTAAAGGATGAATCCATGATTTTAACATGCAGAGGAAAGACTTAATAAGGAGTTAAAAATGTCATGTGGGTAACAGTATGGCTGTTTGGGCTATATCTTATTAATAAGGGCATAAAAAGGAATTAAGTTCATACTCATGCACTTTCTTGTACTTCTTTTACTTCGCATGCAAGGCTTGATTTGTCAACCATGAATGAGTACTCTGGAATACTCTGGAAATTTCCTGTTTCAACTTGCATCTCAGACTTCTCTTTTCTGTTTTCTACTCCCATGACTTATTTTCTCTCTGACTTTTCCAACAAAAATGATGCTACTCCTCAGCAAAATTATAGAATAATTTCCTCCTATTTTCCTCCTACTTCATGGCACAAGACAGTCGGGTGGCATTTCTCCTCCAAAGTACTGTGTGTTATAGTAGATAGGACAGATGTTGGTGAAATGTGGTAAGAGATGTGCTGGAAATGGAGAACAACATGGAAAATAAAGTTGTAATAACATTTAATTTGCTCCTCATCTGTTCTGCCTCATCAAGTGACAAGAAATACTGGGCAAGAAGAGCGTTACAGATTACAAGCTACATTGTCTTTTGCTCTCTTGTACTGATGCCCTTGAAACCAAGGGAATTGATGCAATATGATAGTCAATGGTCTGCTTTCCAACATGAGTTGCACTTGGTACAGTACTGCATTGGCTCCCTTCTTTTATATAAGTATTTGTTTTAAAGTGTGTGAGTGTTTAGATCAAGCCGGCCTACACAGCCAGCAGGAGAACCATTTTTCTTGTTTCTCCATGAGGTGCTTCATCCCTCACTTTGCAGTCCCACTACTTCATCCTCAGAGGAATGGGAAAGGAGAGAGGAAAAAAGAGAACAGGGAAACATCTTGACTGACTCCCTAGTCTTAGTACATTATATAGCTCAGTCTTATCAAGAAGTATTTGCTGTCTGAGATATACACTGAGATATACACAAAATACAAAGAAACATTTAAAGGGATCAAAATACCGAGTCCTGGACTAAAGGAGGAAGCGATATGTAAACTGCTGAGGTTGCACCAGATTGGCAAAGGTGTGAAGAGAGATGGTATTAAATACCAGGAAAATAAAATGGACACATATCTTTTAGCCAGACCAGAACACAACTGGATCTTTCAAAAGAACAGCAGTTCAGCTCATCATTTTTGCTATGTAAGTGAATCTTTGAGACATTTTTGATTTTGTCTAAAAGAGTTATACCTAAATCCAAGGAAGAGATTTCCAGGATTCTGCAGCGTCTGGCTGATAGCCAGGTTAGTAGATAAGATCGAATATTGGTAATATGTGAAGTCTATGGGTAGTTTAATCAAAATTGACTATAACTAATGAAATCTGGAACCAAGCTAGATACTCTGCCTGCAGTGCTTAGTCTGGATGTGCTTATAGTCAAATATATTTAATACAAGTTTGTAGTTTGTGGTTTTCACTAAACTACATTTTTTCTCATGTGCCAAATAAGTTTCAGTGGAAATTACTAGTATTACATGTGGGGTTTATTTTAGTTGCCAGATACCTTAAAGAGAAGGAAATCTGCTTCTGATGTTAGGTCAAGTCACAACTTACAGAAACTGAAAACAGAATTTGGCCTTTTTTGAAGCTCATTGGAAACTCTACAGCCTTCCTTACGTGAGGGAATGACTAATAGTCTGGAAAGAGCATTTATTCTACAATGTTATTTTCACAGTTCCATGAGTCATTTTTAATCATAATAATAACGTATGACTGTAGTGCTGAATTAAGGACAGACAAGTTCACATAGCTACAGAATTATGACATTTAATAGTAATAACAATAACAGTTGCCCTTATGAACTAAAAGAAAAATGCACCTCTCTATTAAGAATGAAAGCTCTCTGGGGTTCCGCTTATTTCCTGAACAAAGCGTACGTCCACAATCCTCACTGAGAAGCAGTGTAATGATACCACAGCTAGCACCAAACAAGCCAACTTAGGTACTGGAAGCCATCTAGCTATAGTAGTGAAGAACTCCACGCTACTGGCACTATACTATTTTACTTCCCAGGGTAGCTCTTTCACAACTTGAGTATACTGTATTATGACATGCAGTAGAAAGGTAGCCACAGCACACAGTCTTATACTGCCTCACTCCCCTCTTACCTAGTTCTTCCTTGGGAATCACTTAGAATGAAAGACTTGAATTTGCCTTTCCTTCTTCCAAAACAGAGACAATAAAACCTGTAGTTTCTGATTTTGACAGTGTTGCCTTATTTATCAGTGTAGGCAAGTCAATTTAATACTAAGCTTTTTTTGTTTTGTTTTGTTTGTTTTACTTCAGACACACTATTTACTCCCTGCTTGAGCAGGGAGGTTGGACTAGATGATCTCCAGAGGTCCCTTCCAACCTCAACCATTCTGTGATTCTGTGGTTTATCTTGAAATGTTCTGTCACATGGCTTGGAATCATATCGTAGGGAACAAAAAACCTCAGGCGAGCAATGCCAGTGAAAACAGTATTCCAGAAAAGTTGCCAAGTTTTCCCGCATGGAAGAGTAAGCACCTCAGAGCAGGGCTAGTGAATGAATTTCCAACATAACAATTCTTCATCGGAAGATGATAATTTGAAGCAATGTAAGCATTCAAAATACTGTCTCTTTCATCACAGCTATTAACAGGTTATTAACAAACCATGTCATTTCACAAAGATTTCACCCTTTTCTTTTCATAGGTTCATTTTGACTGCACAACTGTAAAGCAGCAGCAAACCTTTCACCTCCAATATGGAATACTATCACCTAAAAGCAAGAAGGAACCACCAGCTGCGAAACAAAAGTCTGACGTACAATCTCAAAATCTCAGTAACTACTAATAGGAGGAAAATATTTATGATGATTCCATTTGAGGCTGATGATTCACAGGTAAAGCCATGATAAAAATCAATTAAAAACTAAGCCTTATATCTCCACTCTTCAAGAAAACATAACAATATAATTAAAAGTTGAAATTAAAACAATACAGATAAAGACATGATTAACTAAGCTAGTTGGAAATATCCATTTTGTTTCTGAAGTGATCTTTATTTGTCATAGGGATATGCAGATCTCTGAGACAACCAAATCAATTTTACTCTGCGGCAGTAAGTCTGCTAGCTCGGGTAGAATCAAGTCCTGAGTGTCAAGCTGTCAGTTTAAACTGAAAATGATTAAAAATGAAGAGTTATTGTATATCATTTGGACAAGACTACAGCACTAATATGTAGAGGTCTCAGCCAAACTCTCAACAGTCTAGTAGGAAAATAAGAGTTTAAGTGTTGCCTTCCCAGCATAATATGCAGTAAGCGAGCCTCAAAGCCAACTAAATAAGTATCAGTCAATACGGAAAAAGAATACAGAGACTGAAGTGATAACTTGTATCAGTAAGTCCTGAAAATGCAGACAAATATGAAACAGATGTTTATTTGTGAAAGATCCACAGACTATCTGTGCAACATATCCAGATTAATAAAATGATCCTAACACCTTACAACAAACTTAAGAACTGTAGAAAAACTATGATGTTCTAGAGGAAGAGAGAAAAAATTATTTCCAATGACCTAGATCCCATAATTGAGGAAGTTTGAGAAGAAACATGCCTAAATACTCCAAAGAAGTAGATCGTGTTCCATGCTACAATGGGTGGCAAAAGATACGCTGACGGCTGCTGCTAATCTGAGAGTGGAAAGAATTTCCTGCTGCCCCCTAGTCTGCCTGATAAACAATGAATATATGAGGAGGACACACCAATCAGCCATCTGCGGGTTATTCAAATATCCGCATATGTATATGCATATATACACATGAACACACACCTTTATTTGTGATCACCTTTAATATCTGTAGAGGAAGGAAGGGACATCTCTGTAAACTAAATTATGAATTAAGAGGAAAAGAAAATTCTTTCTTGTGATGAGTCTTGAGGCAAGAGATTAAACTAAAATAAATATGATGCAAACAAACAATAAATAATCTTATTATGACTCTTCTTGGATATCATTGGAGCCAGCATTCCAAAACTTAAAATGTTCTTATATTCTGTCATGCCATCCTTCAGTAGTTTACCAAGTATAGAATCAAAAAGAATATAATTTGATACTAAAAATCATTTGGAAAGTAAGGTGGGAAATCAGTCTCCTTCAAGGCCAGAACAAAACGGTGTCTATGGATGACATCACAGCAGTTATGTGCCAAATTAAAGATGATCTCTCCCATCTCCCAACCAGGGTGTTCATCATTGCCAGCTCTGACAAAGGAAAGCATTAGTTGAGCCATGGAAAGTCACAGGGAAATGAAAGGAGAGCGCCATGGGATGTACTATGGGTCATGACTAGTCTAAGTAATCTTTTAGGCAAGATCAGTCTACCATTTTACTCACATTTCAGGTCAAAGAGATACGCCTTTCCATTATGTGGAATGGCCCTGAACTCAACTGATCAGTCTGAGTTTCCTTAAAAAGTTGTGGTAAACTTAAGCACATCTAGCTGCTTTATGCTAGCTGATTAGGCAAGTGGTAATGCAGGTAAATCAAAGTCTTCCATAAGAATATATTTGACAGTCATATTTTTTTTGCTAAAAATACTAGAAACAATCACATAAAGACCAAGTGCCCTCAGGAATATTTTCGGTAGAATTATTGAATGATGTGAATGATGTCTTCTGAATTCACTAGGTAATCCAAAATCCTAACACCAAGAGTGTGCCATCACAACCAGTCTATATTCTTGCCTGCCTTGAGACCTCCGCAGGTAGGATGGTCTGCTCTCCCTTAAGAGATAAGGAAAAGATATCTTCTATGCATCCACAGCATCAGTACGAATGGGCTAACAACATCTCATGACTACATATTTATCTTTTATAAGAGTATCATTGTTTGTGACTATTATTTCCAATCTAAAATATGCACGTTATTTTTTGTTAATGAAACGTGGCAGCTCACAGAACTTCAAATCATATTGATCTACTTTGTTTTTCCCTCTTTCTTTATATATGTACAAATCCCCAGCAGCTCCATCTTCCATTTCTAACAATGCAATTCCTTTCAGTTTTCAGTTCTCTTTTGAACAAAGCGTCAAGCATCACTATGTTCTGTCTACTGTGCCTAGTAAAAATATATTTGAAATGCATTATGACCTATTAAGCGATAGAAAAGTAAGAATAGTATTTTATGGTAGATACATATACAGTTTTTACCAGCCAGTATAAATAAACATAGCCTACTTCCCTTTTCAGAGAGGAAGAGGTGGGAATATGTCCTGTGCCACCATCAGAGGCCCTTCTGTTCTATCCATATAGATAGAATATATAATAAGTGTTAACATGATATAATGTATATAGCAAGGGTTAACAACTTCTTCATACTGCTGTTTCCAGAATAAGGCATGTTTTCACTTCTCTGGAATTCTCAGATGACCTTCTTGTATCCTTTAATACATAGTTTTAACACCCTAGGAGTCACCATCCTACCTTTTCTGAATAAAATTGTATCTAATCCCATAACCTCTCTCAGCCAATCTGTGCTAACAGACATTTATTATTCTGCCAGGTCTCATCCTCACTTTTACTTGTGCCAATCAGTGGTCGCTTACATACTGAAGAGAGTTGTTTAGAAAAGCTGATGTGTCCATAATCTGACCCTAGACTTGGATTTTCTGCGCTTGTGTCATACGCTCTGAGGACTATGTTTACACAAACCAGCTACCTCAGATTACCACTGGATTTGCCAGCGTTGTGTCTGAGGCAGAAAAAGAAATCTGTATTTTAATGGAGTTAGTGGTGAAGCTTTTTTGGCAATGGCAATGAGTGGTTTAGAATGAATTTCAGATAACACTGCCTTAACCACTGTCATCTAACTACATAAAGCTTTTTTCCTCTAAAACCAAGACCAACTACTCTGCCACCTTCTCTTCTGAATCTGTTGAAATTCAGCTGTTGTTAGTGCCTGCCTTTTCTAGCTTTGACCATATCACTATAAAAGAATGTCACTGACACTTGTTAGATGCATTTATAGTGATAGGCAGTGCAAGGAAAAACTGGTAGATGAGAGAATCCAGCCAACTCTCTCCTCTCTGATCTTCTTTACATGTATATAGGTTAGGTGTGCAAGATACACGATATATTTTAAATGTTAACTTCTTAAATTTAAAATATGTCACACAAATCCTAGAAACTGTCAGGCCAGATTTCTGTTTAATCATATTTCAGTCTAAAACCTGTTTCCATTTTCCTTTTGTTCTGAATAGGTGCATAGTCAGGCTACTCCATTAGAAATACGTATTACAATACTTCTTGAAGTTCCAAGGTAACAATTGTTTCTGAGAGAGAAGGGAGCTTACTGGATTGCAATATATAAAATATGATTAAATAAGACAAAGGTATCATCAGTCTGCATCCACAGAAATTATCTTTTGATGACATTATTTTATTTAAAAGATATCTTAAAAGATTGGGCAATAAAATTACCGTGCTCTCTTTTTTAAAACTTTCAGATTTAAAGGGAAGGGAAGAAAGTGCTCCAGTATGTGATCAGTCTTATGCGAACATTAATAAATACTTAACTTTTGGAAAGTGGTGATTTAGGAAACAGTAAGTGGAAATCGCCAAAAACATTACTTTGCGTGACTGCACTTTAATTGCTTTTATATCACTGATATCAAGCTGTGCATGATCAGAGGCTATTTTAATTCTAATAACACCTTTGTATTGCTAAAACAAAATGCACAAAACTTCTGTAGGACAGTACTGTTGTTGTGCCTAACCGTAATGTTAGTTAAACTTATCAAATCTTACAAGCAAGCTACTGTGATCGAACTGTCTGCCACCTATCAATTTAAGTTCGCAAACTGCTCATGTACACAGTTTTAGTCAGCTACAATCTGCAGACGGTAGGTAACTGAAGTTAGCTTAGCTGCCGGGGAAAGACATCATAGCTATTCAAGTTACTTTGTGTTTCTTACAGGCTAAAAGTATGCTCACAGACAATTACCTGATTATATATGTAGTTACTTTTTATTTCATGGTAATTTGTTAATTTTTCTGAGCCCGCAGTTACGCTTGGATTGTATTTCTCCTTCTAAAACATTAAATATTTAATTTTTTTTGTTTAACAATCAATTTCATCTCTGTTGCAAAAAAAGTAATTCCCCTAAATTTTTCCTTGAAACAATTCTTCCCTAAAATAAGATTTTTCCTTGAAGTACGATACAACTTGTAAAAGTTATGTTATTTCCAATACGTGTTTCTCATTCACATTTTTGCTTTAGACTGTCAGTACATGCAGAATGATTTGGTCTACAAAGGCCAAATTTGGATTTGCTTCTTTTATCACCTGCTGTTTTTCATGACACTCTGCAGAGGGATAATGGGAGGATTATACACTTACAAACAGCTAATTTAAAAGAGAGAAAGGGAGAGCTGTTCTCAAAAGCACCGATACACACATTTAAAGGAAATAAAGTGCATATTACCCTAAAGAGAACTCTGTTTGTACATCAACAATTCCATCTTTTCTCCAATTGTTTCTTTGACTTGGACCCCATAAACAGGTACTGTTTATGAGCTGACACCTTCTCTGGTTCTCCAGTACTTTCCAGCTTCTGCCAGTCTTTTTCTACTTGTGACAGTCCTGACAAAAGCAGTGATCTCTGCCACTGCATTTCTCTTCTGGAGAATCCTCCTCAGCCTTTAGACCCAGTTCTACTCTGCTCTTAAGCTGCTTCTTTTCTGTCCCACTTGCATCTGTGACCCATGGAGCCTGTATGTTGGATCAAGATGATAAAAAAACTTGAAATCAGAAGAATAATGCCTGATTGGTTTTGAGTAATTACATATATGCAGATAAAAAACATCAAAAGGTAAGGAAGGCATCATTCAACAGATCATAGAGCTGTTGCACACAACAACCACATGTCCATATGCATTCTGAAGGGCAGAAAGACCTCTCCTGTCATCACAACACAGGATCAATAACATGCTAGTTACATGAGTATAACGTCTAAAACACTTACTCATTTACAGCCTGGACTTCGACTCCACCTGGTCTGCTGCAGTGCTATGTTATGCACTCTTCTGTAAAGAGAAATATCTAGGAGTTTGACCATTCCCTCAAGGTGAAAGATCCTCTTTCTTGCCTGAGAGAACCAACACTGGGTGCCTCTTAAACTTCTGGCCTCTTCAGCATCATGGCTCCTCTAGTAATCATATTACCATCAGCACCACAGATGGCTACTGCATTTGATTTACTTTGGGGGATACAGAGTGAAGGGAGAAATTATCACATATTCTCTCTGTTTCATTCTCTCCAGTCCCTGGCCTACTTCCTCTATGCCTGTGATTTGCCAGTGAAGAAGGGACACACACTGTGCGGTGTGTGATAACATATACCCTTCCAGAACCACTTCTGTGAAGTTCAAATATATTTTTGTTTCCTTCTAATCAGAGAAAATAAGTGTATTTTGAACAACAGAGCTAGTGAACAGTGCAAACTGCATATAACTTAATAGAACATCATCACAGAGAAACTTTTGAAGAGAAGAACATTTGATTCTCTTCTCTAAAGATCTGAGTAATATTCAGTGATGAACTCTGCACATTTTAAGTAATGCCAGATGAATGTTAAATTCAATAATGGGACAGATAATAAAATCAAGGGTGCTAGAAATAGAAAAGTCATGTGTTCTCAGAGAAGTAACGAAGAACAAAAAAGTGATCAAGAACAACATATACAACACACCAGCTGGGAAAAAAACATCAAAATAGAAAAATAATATCTATTATTTACATTTTTTTTTACTTTCTTCATGGAAAAAACAGAATACAATTTAGGCTCAGGTCAGAGCAGGAGGAGTTTATTACTACAGCTGTAGGGGAGAATACAGAGTCACAGCCTCTGTTGATTTGAACTCCACCCTAATGAGGCTGTTACACAGTTAACACCTTTGGGTTATACAAGTCGTCCTTCACAAGACAACAGGTGTGTGAGTAAACAGAAAAAGGGAGTGAATTACTTTAGGAGAGGAGGCTCTAACAAAACAGACAATACAATTTTTACAGACAATACATTCCTTTAATAACTGGGAACACAGACTTCAGCAAGGTCACTGCTGATGTTTTTTTGCTAGACAGGCCTGCAAAGGCCTCGGGGGCGTTAACTATTTTCCTTCCACTGACATTAACCATTTTACCGCCACAGTATGAGAACAAAAATATGGAAAAGTAGGCAGGCTTGTAGATTTGAATTTTTCAACAGAAAATTACTAACAAAAAACAGAGTCAACAATAAAAACAAGCTTTAGTTAAAAAACATTTTGGCAAACAGGTAAATTTCCAAGGATGCAGTTATAATTATTATACCAATTAAATGCTGAAAATAGCATTCAGTGGTGAGAGAACAAGCTGAAGACCAAAAAGGGTTAGTTTTGGGTGATCTAAAAGTCTTTGAAAAATTACGTGCTGCACAGTATTTCTCTGATCTGTCACTGTTTGCTTATCTTTTCCCTTGCCATTTCTTTTCTGCTTTCAATTCTTTCCTTATCTCACTGACGTTTTGCATCCCCAAAGTTAACCCAGCAATCCCAATGCAACACTGATCAGCCAAGACAGTAGCAGATCCCTGACAAACGTAATAACCTAAAGGCAGGTGTGCACATCAGGATGGGGGTCACTCAGCAGTTACAACTACCTGACGTTTTGACCAGTCCCAGTCAATTAGCTCGCTAAATTCAGCTAGCTGACTATGATTATAGAAAATTATACCCAACTAGCAAGTTGGAGTTCATTCTTCTGTCTCTAAAAACCCCAGAAATTTCTTTGAGCTAGGAGAATCATTACTAAGTCTAGGTTTCATCCACACCAACAGATAACAGCTGAAATTGCAGTGAACAATCTCATTTGCACATCTTTTCATTTTCTTCACTCTTAATCTTAAGGTCTGCTCATAGCTCATCTGGAGATGGATGGGTATTTATACATGCTTCTCTTCATATTATCATAATATAGGACACATTGTGAATATATTTATCTATTTGTGACAAGAAATACTATGTTCCTCCAACTTAACAACATCTTACAGGTACCTTCAAGATTTTTTGAGAAAAATATAACTGTTTGGTAAGGTTACCTTTGTGTCGTGGAACACACGAGCTGGAGGGCGCAAATATCAAAACTGCAGGAAAGAAGGAATAGCAAAGATTCCCTCTATTTAGAAAGACAGAGCTGCAGATTATGTATTTTATGAAGTCAGGATCCTCTGTTCTTTCATTTGAAGTGCTTAGCCTCTTCACGATACCATATATTTAAAAGTTAGAGCTTCTTATTCTCTACAAAGGTATTTTTCAGGCTACTGATCTTGGTGTTGAAATGCTGCCGAGATTCTGTAGGGGTTGGGAAGACATTTGCAGAAATAAAGCCCTGTTGGAAGCTGATTATATTTGTGATTATAAGAAAAATTCCCCTAGAGATCTTTGTAGGCGGAATTAGCAACCATAAAGACAGGAAAGTTTAATTATATGTACTATTCTTCTGCTCTGCACAATGTAATCTTGACAGGCAGTGCAGATTATCTGTAACATTCCTCTTTCTTTTTTTCATATGTTCAATATATGCATATCATCCGCCAGGAACAAAAAAAGCTCCAAAGCTACAACTAAAGATGTGGGGGAAGAACTGCCTACTGTGTGGCAGTATTCCTCTCTCTTTTGTTCTTTTATGGTTAATTATAGGAACAACCATTGTCTGTTTGGAGTGTGAATACTTTTAAGAATATGATTACTACTAAAAATCATGACTGGTTTCTTGCCTTTTCTCCCGGAGAAATAGCATATTATGGAAGCTTAAAATTCACTCTAGAGTCGTGATTTTAAGAAGACATTTCCATTGCAAGGAGAAATTTCATTCCATCTCTGAGTGTCCCTCCCAATAGACAGTGAGCTGGGGGATCCCCAGACCATCTGCTGGGAATGACTACATAATGAGAACGCATAAAGATGAAAGAGCTCAACCATTCTTCTTTCACTGTTTTCACAACAAAAATAAGAAAGCAGAACACAATATTTTCTTCTCTAGATCTTAGTAAAGAACAAACATCAAAAGCTATGGTATGAAATGTCAGCTCCTACAAATCAAAGACCTGTTTCAAAATCTATTAAAGATCACAAACTTCCTATGGATTCCCAATAGGCATGCAGAGAACCAGGTACTTTCAAGCTGCAAAGTTACAAAAGTCAAGCTGCAATCACAAAGCTATTTCCAAATAACAAGAAGGAATTCTGCAAATAATTACAGGAAGAATACATCAGTATACATTGCTGTATACAATATAGATTGTGAAAGGCCCAGATCCTCCAAGGCTATAGATATTTAACTCCTACATAAACTCTTAAACCAGCCTGCCTAGACCAATATACTCCAGACAATCCAGACAATCTGTCATGAGATCCTTGCCCATTTCTGTTTTGTTTCCTACTAATATCTTCTCAGTACATCACCTGACAATGACATAATTCAAAAGAGAATGCACAGATTTAATTATATATTAAGAAAGTTTAAAGAATAAAAAAGTGAAAATGAGTTTCTGTCCTTAATTTCCCACATTTACTTCAAAAAATAATGAGAGAAGATGACAATAACAATCCTGTAACACTGCATACCTTACAGCCAACTGCTGACTTCCATTTTACATAGCAAATCCGTGCTAACTGATTCATGTTCCAGTAAACAAAATTAATAATAACTTTCCCTAATTTGGAATAAAATGTGGTGTACCAATATCACTTCAAGGTGTTATCCATTCTTCTGGAAAAATTTAGGGGGGGAATAGGTGAAGCAGTGGTAACAAAAGTATGCATTAAAAATATCTGACACAAATTATCCCAAGAAGAGAGTAAAAACTGTGCAGTAGAAGTACACAAGAACTTCAGCTTCTGAAGCTGCACATCAAATTTAAACTTATCTCTTTTATAGATAAGCAACAGCAAACAACAATTTTTTGAATCTGTACACTAAGTACAAAATATCATCCTGTTTCCTTTTCTGTTCCAGAAAAAAGTATCCATATTAGGGATTTATATTGGCATAACCATATGTTTAATTACCATATTATTCCCCAAACAAAACTGGAAAAATAACCTGTGTAGATAGTTTTTCTGAAGGACACGTCCTCAGGATCAGACAGCAACTCCTGACTGGAAGGCTTCAAATTAGACGTGAATCTGAGCCAGTCATGCGCCACAGCAAGTTGCCAAATCCCTTCAATGGCCCTAACAGGCCAATATGGAACTTGCAAACATTGGAGTGTTACCTCCTTTGTTCTAGTAACCAAGAGTTGGACTCGCTGTCATCAAAGGAAACCTCTGCATTGTAGTAAATTGCCTGTAAATGGCTACAGCAATTTTTGATCTGCCTCATATCAGCAACATGCTGTTTACAGGCTCTAGGCCACAGAAAGTACCAACAAGCACAAAAGGAAGTTGGACACAGAGGAATGATCTGTCATATGAAAGCACCAAGAAGTTTCTGAGCCTACATCCAATACACAAATACGATGGAGGAGCTGTGAAACTGCTGAAATTGCTTTTAACAACACTTTTGAATCACACCATACACAACACAATTTGGACTTCTGGTAACAGCTCACTAGCCAGTCCAGATAACTATTTTAAAAGACAAGTTAGGGTATTGATGGAAACTGAAAATATAAGTTGTAAGTTAAATACATTCATCAGATTGACAGATTTATCACGGAGAACATCACTGAGCCCAGAGCTGTGTTTGACTTATCAAACCAACAAAACCAAAAACGGCAAATGCCTTAAGTAGTTAAGTATTTGTAAGGCATTGCAGAGAAGTAAAGCAGAGCAGAATGTGGCTACTCTTAATTCATAGGATATTATTACCCTGCTGCATGCTATGACGTTGCAGATTGTCTAGCAGTAACTGAATCATAACAGACAATGCTAACAACTACTATTCCTCTTTTTAAAACTGCAAGTAAAATAGTGTATGGTATGCAAAAGTAGGTCTATATAAATATATGTGTACACGTATACATAAGATGCTCTGTCTACACATTCTGAGAAATACTTCAAAATATGTATATAAAGTTTAACACTATTATGAGGTTTTGTATTATATATAAGAATATGACTAGACGGGCAGAAGTCAAGAATCTAATTTCATGTATTCCATACCTTATGCTACATAAAAGCACAGAATGACATATGCAAACAATGGAAATAAAATGTTCTGGCTAAACACTACCCTAAAATATATTTATAAGCTAATATATCACTAAAAATCAAAATTTGCAGGTTTGCTGCTCTTTATCTGCATGTTCACTTCAGCACGTTCTAATATTTACCTAATCGGGAGTTACAGCTCCTATACACCCAGTTAGTTACTTAAACCATGTGAGCAGCCCATAGGAACAAGGGATAACTTCCATCCTTCATGATATCCTGATATCCTCTGAGGCAGCATCAGAAGGGTGGCTACCAGCTGTAGTCCCATGTAGGACTGTGCTTCAGAAGACATGCAAAAGGACCTGCTCACTGCAGTGTAGACTTCCTTCAAAGATTTTAATCATTTGTTTAATTCCCAGTGACAGAATACACCTCAGATTTCTACAGGGCCAGCTTCCTTTGACATTCTTCCTCCAAGGTATGAACATAGACTCAAGATCCTCTCCAGAGCATCTGCCTAGATCTAATATATCCTTATAGTCTTGCTTCTTCTCTGTCCTTTTTGGGACTTCAATAATTGAGCCTGGACAGCGGGCAGATGTGCTTTAAAAAGCATGTCACAGTCCTGGTTCTCCTCTATCTAGATGGGGATTCTGGCTTGAATATACTGTTTTATTTGCCTGTGTATTCCTCTCTCAGTAGCTAGGGTAGCATGGGAGGGAGCAGGCAGCGGTACTACTCATCCCTAGTCTCACCACCACATGGTATCATGGATTTGGCACATAAATGTAGCATATATCTGGACTTGGGAGCAATTCCTAGGTCTCAGAGCTCAGACACAGTCAAGAGTATTAGAAGGGGGCAAGCCTGTGCACAGTCTTTCATTGGGATTTATGAGGGAGGATAAGCTATGTGCCATCCCTCAAGAATTTATGCCGACATACACTTACCTCTTCTGGGGTTTCCTTTATGGCTTTGCACAAACTACATTTTAAAAAGTTTTTCTAGCAGCAGAACATTCAAATATATTTTTGGCACTCGATATTGTTCATGATAGCTCATAAAACTTACTATTTTAACATTAGGTTACTTTTTATTTATATATTTTAATTAAGAACTTACTTTTTAAACTTTTAAAGTTCCTACCAATCTAAGAAAAATTATCTCTATCAGAAATACTTACATTCAAGACATAACACTCCATTTTCCAAGATGCTACTTATGCCAGAAATTTTTTTTTTAACATTTACAAAATTATCATTGAAAAATGTACAGTTCCTGATCTTGATGAATCCAATTAATTGTATTTTAATATCATATTTGGGTGAGAATATTTTGGGATCAGATAAGACATAATTTTGATCCAAATGTAGGAGTATGCAATCAGGTAACTGAATAGTTTATATGATCAGGAATGTTTGCCCAGCTCTAAACTTTTTTAATGAGAGGGCTACTACTCTCCTATCTTGCTCTTACTGTAAATTCACACATCCCTCAGGACAGGAAATCTCCTTTTGAGATTTACCTTTTGAAGATAACTTATCAAGACAAGGTAGCCCAACAAGATGCCCAAAAGCCCAGAGCAATTAGCCTTTTCCTACATTAAACTTTCCTATAATGATTATTTAATACAGAAAACACACTAAAGAATTCAGCCAGTTTGTAACAGCTAGTTTACCCTACAAACATTTTTTTGATACAACTACATACACTGATAGTTATGGTGATATAGTTATGCACTTCTAGAGATGGAGCTACAGCAAATTAACTGTGATTTGCTATGAGTAAACTTAAATTCCACCTTGAATGACATGAAATAGGTTAGAAAAAGGAAATCTGTATCTGTAAGAGATTTTTGCAAGCATAAATATATTGTTTGTGAGAGGTGATTTCTTTCAACATTTTTAACTGTCACCATCAGCCCTGCATTAATTTATAGTTTAGGCTACCAGTAATATTTTATAGAGTAGGTTTGGGCTAAATAATTTGCTTCTTTTCAAACACGGGCATGCTAATTTAACCCTGTACCTATAAAGACAAAGAAAGACCAACTAAAACGAACCTAACAAGGAAAAAGGCAGAACTCTCAAATGATTGATTCTTTTTTTTTAATGTTGATAAAAGATGAATGACAAGCCTTCAAGATACATCCTGCTAAGAAAAACATAGCAGTACTTAAACAGTATGGAATTGAAATGGATGGTCCTCAGTGGTCCTGTATTGCAGTCATGAGTATTACCAAATCCAGTCTCTCAGCTTTCTAATATATCCCTATAAACTATCCTCTTAATGTGAATATAATATCCTCATAATAAAAAAAATCAGTTTACCAAAAAAATGAGACTTATGTAAAATTGTAAATTTGGGGTTCTTAGATGCTCTCTCAGGTATATTCAGGTCAGAATATGTCATTGAAAAGGAAAGACCAGAGACTTACTCAATCACATGACACAGAATATTTAAGCATTCAATTAGACATCACATTCCAATAATAAAAACCCGGCTGTTGATACTATTCTACCAGGGATATTGTAGATAATATCTGTCACATTTAACACAATGCTGAGGTCTATTTTCATCACTGAATCACAGCCAACACTATATTCCTAACACTGCAAAGTTCACCCAAGTGATCTCAGTGACAACAGCCAGACTGCTCTAGACATCAGAAAAAATGTTTGAGTACCCTCTGCAGAACTTATATGTACTTTGAGATAAGCCCTAATATATGGCTGATCGATTCACAAGTTTTGAACCTTCAGTTTAACTGGTGTGAAATCCTCTTTACTGCCATACAATGCATGTTATGCCAGCAATAGCTGAAGACAGAGATGCACTTTTGCTATTTCTTTCGCTGTATACAGTTCCAGCTGTCCTAAAAACATTTTTGTAATAACCACTATTTAGTAGCATGTTTTCTAGTGTTCTCTATTTCATAAAGAGCTCCTAACTTTATTCTACATATTGCACAAGCATACACAACTATTTCAAGATAATACTCTTCTTTGCCTGCTAATCAATCCCCACAGAGTCCTTGATTTTTCTTGATAGGAAACGGGCAGTTTTGAAATAAATGATCTTCTAGGGCAATCTGTAGAAATCCCTTGAAATCTGGACACTCACTGATGTATCATGACTAATACTAAAATGTTAGGAACACCTGTCATCTGTTCTCAAAACGCCCATTTTTGTAGTCCTACGTGATGACTCCTAGGCACAATGGTAATAAAAGGAGATAAAAACTGTCTAAAGATGTGACCTACACTTTGTGGAATAACATTAAAATTTCACCTTCTAAGATTTCACCTGCTGATTAGTGGGTAGGAAAACGTAACATCAGGGAATAGTAAGGTAACAGGCTCACTGCAACAGAAATGACAAAGGAGAAATATCCAAACTTTCCATATTCAGAAGCAGAGAGCAAAAAATCAGTTTCCCAATCTCCCAAACAAAGTTATTTTTATTTACAATACTTCGGAAGAAAGTTTTCTGATGGTCAATATGAGGTCAAACATTTACATTTCACAGTCCCCAATAGGATAAAGCCACATACATAGTGAAAAGGATTCTTTCTGTCAAAAATATGAATAATGTTACCATATCATTTACTGCACCTTAGCCACATTTTCAATGGAATAATGTTGTCAGTATCACGCATGCCAATATTGTGGGAAAAATAATATGCATCTTTCATATCCAAAATGCTTATGAATCACTCCCAAAGGAGCCACTGGAAGAGATTTGCACACTGGTGGTTTCTCAACACTTTCTTCTAGGTTTTTTATCAGTCAAATACATATTTGTTATCATTTTCTTTCTAGCTACCATTTATATAGCAAAATTATATGTAGAAAGTTTGCTTTCACTGATATCAATAAAAAAAGCAAAACCAAAAAGATTTCCAATAATTTCCACATTATAAAGAACATTCTCAAAACATTCCTTAGCTGATGCAAACTGGTAGAGTTTTACTGAAGTCTGTTCTCCATACCCTGTAAAAACGATTGAGCCTCATGCCCCGAAAAAGTTACTCTCACATGTTCTATATACAGGCCTGAATTAGTTTCATAACTAAATGAAATTATACTTTTCAAAAGGCTGCAGTTTGTCCTACCTCTTTTCAGATCTTATTTCCAAGTTATCTACTATGGTGACTTTCCTAACATTTACAATAGGGTGTAAATCTACCTGTGGCTTTGCAGTCATAATAAAATTCATGTAGATAATTAACTTGCATACAAGATTGATTGGAGAGTGTTAAATCTGCAAACATTTCACTCCTGTATCACAAATACGATCCAGAACATCATCATTTCAAAATTTAACCTAAGCTATATATACCCTTTCCTTCAGTGAGTGAAAAAAAAAGTCAGATTATGATAATGTCCACACTACTATTTATTATATGACTTGCCTTTAAAAGTCCAAGAAAATAATTTGAAATCTCAGACAGCTCCCCCCCCCTACTTTTTGAGATACTCAAAGGAGGTAAAAGCAAATTTGTTGCTTCAACATCAAAAGAAATAAAACTAATCAATGTTTTTCTAGAAGAGAAGTAATTACATTTAAGAAAGTAAAAAAGATGGTTACCAAGCAACTACATTCAGCCTACATACATTGTCTATTCATAATCTCTAGCAAAGTACAGGAAATGACAGGCTGTCACTACAGAACTGAGACATGCAGAATTATGTCATTTCTCTCCTGTGTTTCCTCCTACAGGAGAAAGATCAGTTATATCCTACATACATTGATTAGGTTAAATAACTGCAGTAAGTTTAAAATATTAGAGTGTCTCAGAGAAGGCACAGAATGCAGAGAGAATGCCTTCAAGAATATAGCCACTTCTCTCTAAGACATCACTACCATCTCTACTCTGGACAAACATCTCTTGCATTGCTCTCTGGTAAAGACAGGCCTGAGCTTCCCCAGGGTTTTGGAGGTAGAATCAGCATTTCAGTTTGGCCCATCAGTGTTGCAATTTACAAATCATTGTCTTGATTCTGCAGTTATAGCAGATGGGCAGATTGCTGTGCCAGCATGAAAAACCATTAACTTCACTGAGACTCTGCATGGGTGTAACCACCAGTCTACATACAGTAAATTACAGGAAAAGGGTCTCGATTTTTTTTTCTGGACTTCTAGTAAATGACAGCATCACAATTTCCCAATGGTCCATCGTTGATTCCTTTCTGAATACATGACAAAATGAAGGCCTAAATTAAGTCAGTAAGATTCTGCCATTAACTTCTAAGACAACTTTATAAACTTCATAATAATCTTTATGTCTAAAAGGATCATGGGACTAAGGCATATTTTATTTTCAAAATCAAACTGAAAAAAAGGAAAAGCTTGAAAGCTTATATTGGCACAACTTTGGCAATATGGCTGGGATAATGAGAACTGATCCCTCTGCTGCAATAATGACAAAAGTACTTGAATGTGTACTCAGGCAGCATGTATTTCACTGTCAACAGCAAACAGATACTGTAAAATAGAATTTGAAATTTTGTAAAAACATTACATTTGACCATACATTCTCCATTTCCTTATTTTCCCAAATAAATTCCTCTTGTCATAGACCAAAAGGGAATAAAGAAATTTAAAAACTGTTGGTTTATGAGTTCACTGATTGAAGAAAAAAAGATATATGCTTTCTTCTGTATTCCAATAACATCACAAAACAACACATATGATTAAACAATCACAAAGACACAGAAACAAGAACATCACTATTTGTTTGTCTTTAGAAGACGGATGCTATTCTCCATTTTCCTCCAGTTTTCCATCCTCTGATTGCAAAAAACCTCTTCTGAACTACTTTCTTTGCCGTGTTACTGGATTCACATAAGTTTTCACAGCCAGGAAAAGATTTCATCTCTTCAAATGCAGGAACTGAGACATTTCCATTTTGGTTTGTACTAAGATCTACAGATCCCTTTCAGAATTCAGGCTCCTCAAACATCATTATGCAAGGAGTTAGAGAAAGGCCAGGAGAGAAGCAGCAAGTGGGATCTGTTTAGAGGAGTAACAGAAGCTACATTTGCCCCAAATTGAAATACTGTTTGCAAAGAAAATCCGTTCTCTCAGATGACAGGAAAAGCAGCCTTTTAGATCTCCCTACAACACTCTAAACAACTATTTAGGTCCAGCAGAGGGAGTGGCATCTTCTTGCATCCATATTCTGTTCCAAATAATACACCCTGTAAACAATTTTAATCCAGTTATCATTAATGCTGGGAATACTATAACAAACTACCGTTCGGAGGCGAATGGATCAAATTGTGAGGGTTAGGTGAGGGGAGGGATGCTCAGCTATGTAAGAAGGCATCCATTTATGCTGGGCTTCTGCATTCATTGTACTACAAAAATGTTGAGTTTTACCTATTTACTAGTAAGATTATGTATCTCTGGAACCAGCAGAATGCATCATTTATATATGCAATTGTATACACTCAGTGCTTTATTTAGCATACTAAAAACCTAAAAATAGTCTATTGGGGGTTGATGCACTAGAAATAGATTTGAGAAATACCTGGCTGACTTGCAGGATTTTAATCGACTGAGTCATCATAACCCATGAAAGTGAACAACTACAGTTATTTTAATAATGGCCCTTGTCATCCAAACAGAGGTGCCTCAACATCTTGCTTGAGCCCTTGACAAGTCAAGGAAAGTGAACGGCATTAAATGAATGATGGTGTGTTTCTTCTTATAAAGAATAGGGCTAGACCCTAGTGAGGGGAGCACATAAAGGAAAAAGAGCAGAATCAACAGTGGCTGTGTATTCAAAGGAAAAAATGCAAATAAATGATAAAAGACTCACCACTGATCAGAGAGTGCAGAAGAGGAGTAAAAACTGTTGAGTTTCAGGATAACAGAAGTAACCAGTTCACCATGAACAAAAATTCCTTTCACAGCTGCAGAACAATTTGTGCAATTTTTGCTACTGAAATCTTTTTGCAATTTAGTCTTTTTGCTTCCACTTCAAAAATTAAAAAACCAAACAGATAAACCACTAACGTTTTCCATCTACTGCAGAAGTAATTTCCAACATACAAATGGATTTTTTTAATGACTTCCTTCTCTTTAGTGGTAATGCTTCACGGTCAGCTCCTTGTTAAGTATATATGATAGGTATATGACAAAATCACAAACCCAAACCCTGGAAAGCCTTTTCAACACAACTCATATTAAAATTCTGTATCCTTTGCAAGATTAAGTAGTTCAGATAATTCTGGCTTCCTTGAAGTGTCCAAAATGATGCTTCTCAGCAGAAATACATATAGTAGAGACTGGATGCCCATTGTTGTCTTAAACTTAGGTATTTTCAGCAAAACATTTGCATTATTTTTGCTATTTGTGACTAGAAGCATCTACAGAAACTCTTCTAAGAGCTAGCGTAGCCAAGATGTGTATTACAGCTCTATTCTGATAAACAAAAGGCTAGTGCGCTCATTTTTCTGTCACTGGACCTGTAAGCTGCCAATTCAAATGTAACAACAGAACAACTCTCTTTGGAGTAACAAAAAGCTTTAGAATTAAAAACTTTGCGCCTGAATTTTTATTAGACAGGAATTGCTGGCATAGATTTAAATTTCTTAGATTTGAAGAAGGTAAGCATTAACTCATGGTGAGGCAGAGTTGCAGCACAAATAGAAAATGCCCGAGTAATAGCTGTTGCTGTAAAACGACTACTAGAATAATTTTTTCAAGCATTTCTTTAGCAATGGAAGAATTTAGGAGGTGCACAAAGAATCTTGAAAAAAACTGAAAGCAAAAGCAAACAGAAGGAAATTTGTTCATTCTGTGCTTTCATTATTATTTTTAAAGTTGTGTCAGATTTACAGCTGCTGAGAAAGTCTTTTATGCTAATTAGAGACAAGCTAGCGGTGTGCATCAGTAGCAGCTGTTGTAGAGAGGGTCTCATGTTCTCATTTATTAGCCCAGGTGGTGAAATGGAGAAAAAAACAAAATTAAACAAAAGATCCCAAAAGGGCTCTCTCTGTTTTTCTTTTCTTAAGTTTCTGAACACCTTTTTTACAGGGTAAAAAGTGTACTTTTTGGCATTTAACATTAGGCTCTTCTCACTGCATTGGGCCTAGGACTTCAGATGAACAGACTCATCATCTATCAGAACATTAAGTCTCCAGCTTGGAGTCGATTTCACTTGACCTGCAGAGAATCCATTTTGTCAATAGGCTCTTGAAGGCTAATAGTCCCGGATGGAGTTTGGGATTTCTCCAACATATAAGACAGGCTAGGAATTCAAAGGTCTGGAAGACAGATCTAACTATCTCCTTATCATAGACTACTTACTCCCAGATAGCTAAGCTTCAGAAACAACTCAGATATCAGGTGATAGCTAAAACTATCCTGTCTCTCCACTTCTGTATTTTCCTATTTTTCTTTCCTCTCTTCATTCTTTTTCTTCCTCTGTTGGAGGAGTTATGAACAATGATAGAGACTTAAAGATAGAGAAGAGAATTTTGCATTTTTTGCATCAGTGTGTAAGATTAAAACTGTCTTAAGTATTACAAAAGCAAGTTTTACAGACCTGCCTTCTCAGTATCAAACTAAATAACAGCTCTGTAAGCTGCCACACCCACTTTTTTAATCTACAAAGGGCCTACATAAAGATGCAGCCTCCAAAATATTCATGCTTAGTTTATTAATGCATCTGCAGATTTATACAAGGATATTGAGTTCAGCCCAATGGCAGATGGAGAATGTAAATTTTTCAAAACATTCTGTATGAATGGATACACTTTCTTATCAAGCAGGAGATGTAAATAACTGCGTCTGCCATTGCTCAGCCTTCCTCAAGAAAAGCAGAACGCTTTTTGGAAAGGAAAGCTTTGGGAAAAGGCATAATCTGTAATGCCCTAACGTATTCGTTTGGGCTTTTCTTCTAAAAACCATCAGTAAACAGATCATAACTGACCCTTTCCTGGTAAATCTTTCAGTTCTTATAAATGAACAATTTTCAACTGTTCAGAAAACTGTACTGAAAACATCCTAACCAGCTTCAATTCTGAACCAGATGACAATTCTGAACTGTCTTCAAAATGTCTACTGCCATAAGACATTTAGTCTGACACAAGCAAAACACTAAGCAGGGATGGCTCTGGTAAGATTCAGAATGGAGAAATAAGATTTGAAATCTGTTGTGCAGGCGACAGACAAAATAATCTGAGTTCATCATGCCTCTCTGACCTTTAAAAGCAAAGACAAATCCAGCAAGATTTCAGGCCTGAATGGAATGAGTGGTTATGTATGCTGAGTTAACAGCGCCAGATAAGGTTCCTGTAAACTGGAATTTGACCTCCTATCCCTTTCAGTTGTTAGAATGGTGTCTGGCCACATTTAGACTTTTGACAACTAGTGCTTTCTCAAACAATCATGGGTTTGGGAACTAACACAGACCAGAGACCTTTCCTAGGAGGTAGTTTGGATGCGACTACCCTGGTCTGACAGCTAAGAGAATTTAATAGCATGAACACGAGACAACTCTACCAGTTGACATCAGTGCTAGAGAACGGGGAAAGGCATATCTATTTTGCTATAACACTCCATGACCAGTAACACTGAAGGTTGCTGATAAGTCTAATATAACTTATTTGGACAATTATACCATTTGTTTCCCTAAAACACTCTACAATACCCAGATTATTATGGATGTGTAAATTTTTGGCTATGGCTGACTTCTTAGCATCATCTGGATGTTATATTTAAACTTCTCTTGCCACTGCAGTGACCTATAATGTGAAAATGCCATCCATCTCTTCTGTTCACTCTGTTCACTTCCCAAAGTGTGCAAGAGGTGCTCTCCCCTTGCAACACCAAGATCTGCAAAATCCTTGCCTGTAGATCACCTAGATCACCAATTTGCTTCTCATGGATGTCAGCCAAAAGCCCACTGAGAATAAGGACTACCTTCTGGTATGTTACTCATCCATCAGATGGGCAGATTTCATTCTTGGTCCTGTTCAAAATATTCTATCTTGAGAAGTCTCCTCCTGATAAGCAGGCAATAAAAAATAGCTTGGTACACTTTTCAGCAAGAATTTAAAAAAAATCTCTTGGATGATTCATACCCTCTTTTAACAAATTGTCACTGATTGCATTCACAGAAGATAAATGAGTCTGTCAGTTCTCAAGAAAGCTGCTGTCCACAAGTATCCAATTCGTTAGACAAAATGGAAAGAACTGTGAACACAACTATCAGGTAGTAAGATAGAAATCTGGTTAAAAAAAGAAACTTCATTTTAAGCTTCTATAGAACTGGTATTTGCATATATTTAATGGGAATGTGTAGTAAGCAACAGGGCCCAGAAAGAGAAAAGATACAAAGCCAACAATAACAGTCACTAAATTAGAATGGTTAACAACAAATATGGAGCCCAAACACATTGGATAGCAGAAACTGAACTGCTGAAAGGAAAATTTGTTACTGAACTGTGATATTTAAATGCTCCCCTTTGCAATAACTGTCTGGAACAGATATATTTATTTAAGAGAGCTGTGATGCTTTTTAGAAGTATTTGAAGATGCCTCTCAAAAACCTGTTTTGAGCTGTTTTTACTCTTTAATATATGCAATAGGAAAGACATCCAAATTTTCTCTCCTTTGTTCACCATGAAGTTTGCTTTTTCTGGAAAAATATCCTTAGAAAAAGGTAAATTAAGATGTCCATTTGCCACCCTAAGCCAGAATGTTTCAGCTGCAACAAATTTTGTTAAATTTTTGTTAAACTGTTTGATAGTGTATCTTCCTCCCTTTAGTAGCACCAGCTATAACTACTGAGTGACTTAGACTGCCAGTGTCATTATAAACAACTTGCACTCTGTACCACAGCAGTTGATCATGCCAAAGAGCATCAGAAAAAGAAAGTGAAAAACATTAACTGGCATGGTAGCTTGTGGGAAATCTTTAGAAAATCGAAAAAATTTGTTGCTTTCATAGAACTAATTTACCTCTCATTCCCCTTCCCTTGCTTGTTCTGCAAAGCTTAGAACACATTCCTGCATCCAAGCCAGACTGCAATGGAAGGTACTATCCTATCAGAATTGGAAGCATAGAAGTAGGTCTAAACAAGATTTTCTTGGGATTTAATTTTTACTTTTACACCAATTCTTCAAATAATTTGTAGGACTGAACAGTAGAGGATAAGAATGGAATCAATAGGTAGCAAAAGGCCTTTCCTTACAATTGGTTAATAGCTGCACCCTAATCTTTTTATGAATACTCCTTAATCACCTGACATGCTTTACTTCCCCTCTTCTGCATTGTGAGCACCACACCTTTTAAAGGTAAAATACTAAAATGGAACACAGCCACTAGGTCACACAGTGTCTCTTTGCAAGATATATACTCCTTTGTTTATAGAAATTAAATGCAAGGACTGGCATTTTTAAAAGTACAAAACATTTCTCCAGCCAAACTAATAAAAGGATATTACTTGTTTGCTCAGCAGTGGGCAAAAGGATAGTACGTTACAAATAATGAATAATAATATATGGAACATATGGTAACAGAAACTACTTGAAATAGCAAGGACATATTGGATGGGACCAGGGTCAATACAAAAGCATTATTTTTATTGCATAGTACTTTGTTTATTGCATATACTAGGCTATACCTAAGATGCAGGATGTGGGAGTGTTCCCCAGTACTGCAGATGTGCATATACAGCTTAGCCACCTTTCAAACCACACTGGGACAAGATCCCAATCTACTATCCCCTTCCTTCCCAGGGATGGTAAGGGATGAAAGGAGACCTCCACGCAAGGGCTGGAAAAGAACTCGATCATATACTGTCTGGTGACCACAGGATCAGTACTTCTGCCATGCTATCACAACAGTAATAAGAGATTCATGCACAGATCAGGAGGCTAGAATTTGAGATACAGAACAAACCATGTCACCTTTAAACACACAGTAAGAGAATACTTCCCCCCACACTCAATATTCCAAAAGCATATGTGTTGAACAAATCCAGCTTCTTGATCAAAGTCAGCCTTCCTCTAAACATTTCATGAACAAATGATAACTTGTAAAACATGTTAGACAGGGGTAGTGTCTTGTTATTGTCCTACGTTAAAATCTCCCATATTTATAAGGGATAAATGAAAAACATATTGTCCTTGATATTTTGCCACTCCTGTTACATTTGAACTTTTCTGAATTTGGGGGGGAAAAAGGTCTCATGATGCTTGTGACAGACTGATCCAAATTCTTCGGCAGAAGAATGGTATCTGCTTCAGCTAAGTCATACCAATGGTGAATTTGGTCTGTTGTATTCTTTCGAGTGAACTGGCAGGCTCAGATTTTCAAAATGCAGTTCTTCAGTTCATCTCTCCCTGAAGGCCTGAGCCTCAGATTGACTCAGGTTAACTTGGTTTTACCCTATGTACTATAAAAATCCAGCTACAGTCCATTCAAGTAATATGACAAAGTCAAGCAAACAGTGTATTTGCTTGGTAGAAAGAAAAGCAAAATACAATCTGTGATACTGTTTATAAAATGGAAGAAAAATTAAAATCTAGTCATTGTGAAGAGGAACACATCACAGACAGGAGAAATATGTGCTGCTGGCAGAACTGGAAAATCTTATAGGATTCAATATGGCACATACTTTTTTCCAGTAGACTTGCTGGCGTTTTTTTAACTAGCAAACTTGCCAACAGTCAGTGGATTTTCCTAACTGGTAAGGACATATGTTTTCACAGTGATCCAGAAAAAATTGGATCCTAAACATATTATTTTATTATTATTGAGGCTAGAAAGGAAGAACTAGGAAAAAAATATGTAGCCCAACATTTACTCTTGGCTAAGTACGTAATCAGATAGCATTAGGAGGAAAAATGTCTTAGAGTAAAAAAAAAAACTGTGGACCTGTTAGAAACAAAGCATGTTAGGCAAATCAAGAGCAATTAATATGTAACAAAGAGCTTGATATCATCAGATTAGATAGCCACCACTATGTGTGATGGGATAAGCAAGTGATATCCACCGAAAGGTTATTCTGAACAGGTAACAGGCTTTACCAATAAGATACATTCTATGTGTCTTTTTATAAACTCCACACAATCTGCAACAAAAGGCTCAATTAAAAATGAGGTAAAAGCCATCCAAAGTATGCATATCATCAAACCTAAAACGACCAGCTAAGATGCAAGATCTAAATACAGAGCTGGTGCTAGACATAAGCAAAGTCTGGAGGTGACAAGTACAGAAGACTCCTGGAGGCAGTAAAACTGTCATAGTCTACTACTTTACCTCTATCAGAGCCCTAAAAAAGCATTTACTGCTGCTGCCACCACTGAGCAAGTGGGATCAGCAACTACCACTGGAGGAGAGGGAGGAAGGAAAATGATCCCTCTCATGTGGTGGTAAGTATCACTTGTGAGTCTTCCTTTCTCTTGAAGACGGAAGGAATGGCAAGCTTGATTCTCTAGGACTCTCCCCTGGCTCTCCAGCCCATCTCTGACCCTTCTCTTTCATTATATGTGTCAGTAACAGTCTTATCCTAATTTGGTTTTAGTCTTTTGTCATCTGGATGGCAAAACTGCATGCCAGCTATGGCCCTTTCTAAACCAAAACTGCATGAAAAACATGAACCTGGAAAAACTCTTCCGATGTGCTTGTTACTAGTCAAATGTGTACCAGGCATATATGTTCATTAAAATCTCATTTTTAGACCCATATTACTGATTCTGAATGCAATATTAAGTTCAATTATTGCATATTTCCAATAATCTTAATTATCTTCTTTGAATATTTGAGCTAGGGATGACTTGTTAAATAAGACGCATCTCCTGGTATCCTTCTTGTTAATTAATGGAAGATTTGCAGCTTTGTACCCAACATGATTTGAAAATCTGAGCCAAACCAACTAAAAATAGTGGGCTAAAATAAGTTTCCAAGCACAGATCAATGCCATGCATAATTAAGGAAGCGGAAAAAAAAATCATGTTAGCTTCAAGTCTTACTAGCAATTCATTTCTAGAAAAAAAGGGTTTTTTAATTGGTAAGACTACAAAACTTAAAAACATCCTTCCCTTCTCCCCTTACTGACACACATATATTTTCAAGTTTTTAAATGCATTCTGATATATTCCAAAAGCCAGCAAAGTGCAAAAGTTTGTCTAATTTTACCTGTTTATTATCATTATTATATATGTTATATTTTATATATATATACACTTGTAATAATATAAATGATACAATAAATATAGTATCACAATATATAGTTAGGAAAATTAAATAATCACTATTATTATTTATTAGTCAACAGCAATCAGTAATTAGCTGTTCGGAACAGATTTCACTACATGCTCACATGACATTGGAACTGCAGCCTGTAAGTTCAGTAAATGAAATCCTAGCCTTACCCAAGTCCTGGGTAGACCTCTCTGTGACTTCAGTAGGGCCAAGGTTTACCTAGTAGACACAGATTTGATAACAAATAAACTCTTGAAAAAAACTTACAAGTAGGCCATTGTTACTGTTACCAGAACATTTTCTACCTACCTCCTGTATCAGCAAAGGAAGTTACCCCAGCTTTGGCACTGCCAGAAGGCTTCTGCAGTTTTGTTGTTAAATCACAGCTATGCATATACACATTTTGGAGAGTCCAATGACCTTCTGCTCACAGAGGCAGGTCCCTATTATTTCACTGGCCTGCATATTGCTGGCCTGAACACTGTATATTCATGGAAAAGATTATTACAGAAAATAAATGGCTCAGTTTTTCTTGAGGAGTATTTCCCTCACAGACATCCGTATGCTCCCAGGCACAAAGGGAAATGATACAAGTGGTTTTCTGCAAGAGTTCTAATCAGTGAGCTACCAACATTTTTACTATTGCTTTTTAAAATACAACGGAAAAGTAATGCTCTTTAAGAAATGTTGGAAGCTGCAAAAGTCAAGCTGGATCCCAACTCCAGCAAATCCAATCAGATTCTCATCCTGCATTCAATTTGGTACCTCTTCAGTTATATCTGTCCTCCCAGATTTCTAGTAGCAGATTGTATTATGCTTTATTTTCTCATCCTGCATCCTTACTGTTCAGTTTTCATACTGCTTGAAACATGTCTTTTTAAAATTTCCTACTTATCACCTAATGTTTTAATCAGAAAAGGATTTTAAGCCTAAACTACTTTGATTTAAATACAAGTCAAAATTAAATAAATAAGCCATTGGAAAAGGTAACTGTGACAAAAATCTAACAAAGATGCCAGTCAAGGAACATATTTAAGTATGTGCATAAATCTGATCCCTGTTCAGCAAAGCCACCTGATCGCGAGCATAACTTTAACCATATGTTTAAGCTAAATTGTCCCCAGCAAGACATAAGAATTTGTTTAAATTCTTTATAAAGATAGTGCTACATATAGTTTGCATTATTATCATTTTTGTACATTTCCATTTAAGGTAGATGAGGAAAGGGAAGGCAAGGATTACCTTGATGCACACAGCATGAGAGTAGGTTTTGCAAGTTTAGAACCTAAGCATGTTCTTTTTATTTTTTCTCATTCATGCTTTCAAATTTTTATCAGATGGAAGACTGATCACAGACAGGCATGTGTGATCCTGCTAAGAAATAAACAAAAGCCTTCCTAAATTTTCGTTTTACAATTTATTTAAATGTTTCAGCCAGGAAATCATCACTTAGTTGGCTCCATACTCTGCAAAAGCTGACAAAGCCAATTTTGAGAAGACAGCAGAGGCTCAGGAAGAAATGCTGTTCCAACAGCTGCTTACAAGAAAGATATTAGATGCTGGGTTGTAATGCTGATTTGACTGAAGAGCAGCTGACAGCTTTATCCAGAACCCAACTGAAAACTTACAAATTAATACCTAGACAATTTTATTCCAAAGCTTTGTTTCTCTACGCTAATCCTAGAGTTTTCTGTAGTTAACATTCAGTTATCATTTTCTTTCCATTACAAAAATAAAAAAATAGCTGCATGGTAGGACTGTAGATGCATTTCACAGAGTACAAAATCAGTTTGTGGATGGAATGACAAACACCAGTAACATCCTGTGAAGGACTGAAAGCAGTAGCATTGTGGCTATTGTAATTTCACCACACATCTTCCTCTTTCATTTAAAGTAAGAAGAATCTTCTGGTGTATTTATGATTTTTTTCCTTTCTCACCTCTTCCTCCACATCAGGAATTTCAGAGTTTCAGTTACACACACACAAAAAAAAAACTGTAACAAGAACTTGCTATTACAGTTCAGGGACTTAATAAATTATCCCTCAGATGTCTTTGCAGAAGGTGGAAATGGTGACTGAGATTTCCATAAAAGCAGGCCATACGTCAGTACTATACTATTATCTTGCCCAGAATTCGGATGACAACGTATTTCAGTTACTACTTTCTCAAATCCTGCCGGCCAATTTTACACTTCAACCAAGCCTGTAGCTATAAAGGAAGGTGCTTCTAAACTCCTTAGTACTCTTCTCCAGTACCAGTTGTATGCCTTCCACTCTGAGCATGGACCAAGACTTCAGACAAAAAAAAGAGGGTGAATTTGCATGCCCAGGAAATGAAATTATCCATTCAGTTCCTCATCTACATTTCCACTACATCAATTTAAGAAGTACAGGTTTTAAAAAGGTTAAAACTGTCAGCAAGGCTATAGCCTTAATTAGCACGCCTTCAATTTTTTATGCACAACACTTTAAGCTGGAATTTTTGGCATTGTCACTTGATTTGGACATTGCCACAGATGATGGAATTCACATCTCTAAAGTCTCATTTTGATCTTTTTCTCCAGTTTTCCCCTTATAACTCATTAGCTGACTCCTGGCATTTCTACCTCAACTTTCTCATTCTGTGCTGCCAAACAGAAAACCTCATCTCATACAGCTTTTATTAAAAAAAAAAAAAAATACACAGCTTGTTCTCTCTGAGAAGGACCAACAGTTGGCTGTATTAGATGAAATCATTCTGTCAAGAAAAATTTGTAAAGTTTATTGTAACGTGAAATCAATAGAATCTTAAAAATAAAGTTGCAGAAGCAAAAAGATTGCATATTACAACTACGGTATTAGTTCACACAGAGAGATACATGGAACACATGGAAGAGGAAGTGCATTACAGCCCCAATTATGTTTTGAGGGGTGTTTGTCTGTGTGTGCACATTCACGCATGCAAGATTAATTTCTGAACAGGAAATGGCAGGGGGAGAAAACAGCTTTTGTTCCCAGAAGCCAGCTCCTGCTGAGGCAATCAGTGCAAGCTTTCATAACACACACAAGTATATACACACACTGCTGGGAGAGAAGCTTTTAGCTTTCTGGACTCTTCTTTTGATTTCTAACCAAAAAGAAGTGAGAAACATGGGAGAAAAACAAAGAGAGAAAGCAAGGGAAGATTAGCATTTTATTTGCCATTTATACCCAATTGCTTTTTATCTTTATAATGCCAAAATAATGGTGGCATATTGCCAAAGAAAAACACAACTACTGCTTCTGCTACATTCTATGGATCAGACTTTGGGTATTACACCACTGTAGAAGCAAAGATCATCCTGAACGCTCAAGTAGCAGCTATACAGAGATTTCATTTTTATGGGGAATCCTTAGTTGCCATGAAGTTGGCATAATTTTTCTTATGGCCTTTTCCCTTTAGTGTAAGGCAACATAAAGGTGCATATAAGAGTCCAAGTATATGTCTATAAAGCTAATGCACAGCTACTCTGAATACAAACAGGGGAACTGACTACCTGGGTATTGGTAACCTAAAAGTTTAACCTTTTTACATGTGTATGCTGATATTTCTTGATACTTGATGATCTGAACAGGTACAATATATTACATACTTGCTGTATTTCCTAAACTTAAACGGTTGTATGTTGTTATTTGCATGTTGTACACCGCTTTATATTTACAATAATTCCCAGAGGGTTCATAACACTTACTGAGACATTTGGGTATACACTCTTCTGAAGCATATATTTAAGGTTTTTCTTCACCACACAGACTTCAACCAGCAGCATCACTTCCCATTACAACAGAAGTGAAGTACTGTGTTGCTAATTGCACTGTTGATCAGAGAAAACAAAGCCAAATTTTCCCACTCTTATATTGCATGCTTCCACACAAAAGCTATTAATAGGGTAAAGGCTCTAAAGCAAAGGACCTAGAATGCAAGTAAGCCTGTGGTGACTTGAGCCCGTGTATGAAGATAATGAATTACACTCCTACTCTGCTGTTTCTCATATAGGGCACCTGTCTCATTCCACACTGAACGGCCTATGGTCATTTAATAATAAGCTATTTTGTTTTATCCACATTGCTCAATGCAAGGACCCTAACTCTAATTTACATCATTCTATTCAAACATTTGTCTGATGTCAAGAATAGTATTAATTATCTGTTGAATTTTCCCAGTGTAGTCACTAATTTAATATCTGAGTCCCAATTCAGTTGCCCAGTCACAGGTGTCTAATGCTATGCCATAGAATATATGAGATATTTGCACAAGGCTGTCACATATGACACAGGATCTACTGAAGTTTCATGTCCTTCTGAATTAGCAATGTAAGGCCAAGTGGGATAGTTTACGGTATCTCAAATGCTTTTGTTCATGCAACTGATCTAAACTCTGTAAAGTTTATTTTCAAGATATTCCACCCACTTTCTACAATCCCGTCTGTGAAGCTTTCATTTACTGCAATAAATGAGGCAGGATCCTACAAACAAGAATTTCCATCTATTGCACACTATCATCCATAATCTGGAAAATACAACAGAAAGTGAGCTTGTAATTAAAGATGGTAGTACAAATCATCTGCAAAATGGCAATCTTAATTTTTTAATTTTATTTTTGTGATCCCAACTTTCGTACCTTTGTGAGATTTTAATACAGAAAATACACACACAAACTAAGTTTTAATGAAAGAAAACTGAGAATCCAAAATCCCATCATACATTATCTTAATGACACCTCCATGAGTCATACCTCTACCACTTAAACGGAGTAACCTCAGGTAGGCTGTCATTCTCTTAGCATCTCTGTCAGTGTGTTTTACAAATATCTTCTGACCACAGAGGAATTAAATCCTGAACACCATTTCTGAATACAGGGTCAAGTTTTCTTCAATGGATGTATATTTTTCAACCCATTCCTCTAAGCCTGGACCTTTTGCATTGTTCCTTTCAACAAGTTCTTGTCCCAGTCTCACCAGTTCATGATCTCCAGCCTGGCTCCTATTCTCTTTGTTTAACGAGTCTGGCATTCAGGGTTCTCCTCCTAGTCCAAGTGTCCTTGTTCAGCCTGACTTAATTACTCTGCCTGAATGTCTCACGCATGGCCTTGACAGCATTAGGAGCTGTATAAGCTTGAGGCCTGTCCTGACAGACCAGGATTTTTTGCAATTTGAGCTGATTAACATTAAAATGCTTGTGCATATGCAGTTTAGAATTTTTCATGGATTTACATGAATAGAATGTTATCCAAACAAAAGCAGCGTGCCCTTGAGTCAAAGGCCATTCCTATGGCAATTTCAATTCCCTCCTAAAAGGCACAAGAATGTCAAATTAAATAATTTTTATTTACCTTTATTTTAAGCACTGCAAAAAAGGTACCTTCTATCTTAAAAAAGCATGGCTGAAAACCCACCAGAAAAACTTCAGACCTAGCAATCAAAGTCTGAGATAATTCTAAGCAATAATTTAATCATGGGAAATGTTGGGTAAATTTAGTAACAGGTAACAGTACTGCTCCCAAGCATCATATTGAAATCCCTAAAATGAACTTTATCATAAGAGCTAGACTCAGCTTTTCATATGTGGCACATCTTATCATGTGCTTATCATAGTCTGCTTATGTGGTATACACAAAGTACACAGTATTACAAGCTGATGTGTATGTGTAACTCAATTGAACAAAACTCTACATTGCTGTATTGTGGAGTTTTTAGACATTGGCCTTAATTCAAGATTTTATGGTACTACATACAGATATAGTGCTAGTATATACTATATAAAGAACGAACCTTACATGAACCTTAATTGATATGCTTTTCAGAGCTTCACCTTTCAAACTTAATATTCTTTTAATGATCTTTTTTTCTCTTCAACTATGTGTTTGTGTGCTCATATATAAAAGATTAAAATGAAAGTATCCTTTCAAAAAGGAGTTTTGATCCCCAAGATGTTAGCGTTATTTACATCCGGGGCAGAAGCAAATGCAAGTGTAAACTTTGTATTTGTCCAGGAACTACATACATACAAAGGGTCTCTTGCAGCTTTCCCTAATTCCCTACTTATGTAAGAAATCAGTACTTCCTAGGTTAAATATAAGAAATACATGTCTTAAAAAATCAAGGCATACATATGCAGTCTTCCTTAATTTTTCTCTAAACTTATAAAATATGGAACTGAGAATTTAATACATGTATATTAGTGTACAGTACACTAATATAGAGTGTACTATATATTATAGTATATAGTATTATAGTATATAATATATAGTACACTATATTACACTATAGTTATCAAAGGCTCATATCCAAACCAAACTGAAATTAGAAGCTTTTCTCAATAGGAATGTAAGAGTGAATTTTAACCTTCCACTGCCAGTACTATTGTACTACAATATTTACAATACAGTAGTATTATATATACGTACCATGTGCCACTACATATACTATTACATATAGTATATATATGCATGCCACACTGCAATATTTTACATGTTTCAGACTTCCACAGACAAAATTATTGATCCACAGAGCATGCATATTTTACAAAATTTCCTATTTGTCCAGAACTAACCTTCATTAATCTCACAAGAAACTAATATGAAATATTTCATATCTGCCGTGAGTTAAGACCATGCTCATATACTCCGGGACAGCACTTTTAGCTGACCTGTTGATCATGTTTCAGAGCATGACCATTGCCCTATTACATAAGTTTAGGTTGTCTTTCTGAACCATATTTCCTAACAGAATGTAATCTAGTATACCACTTGCCTTTAATCAATGACTTTCCTAGCTGCAATAAATGAAGCCCCCAGAATATATTATTTCATCTGTCTACTATGTAACACAAGCAATTTTTTTCAGCCCAATATCCCTTCCGTTTCACCCAAATACACATCAAGCATACCTGCTATCTAATTCCCAATTAAACAAATTTGTTATACAAAAAAAGGAAGAACAAGCCAGATAATTACTATGTCTGTTTCACAGTCAAATCATGCTACAAATTAAATGCCTTGAAATCAAAGCTTCCATTTAAAAGGACACTAGGACACTGTCAAAATATTTTTTATAAAACAGTCCTTTCTCCTTGGTAATATAATAAAACGTTGAATACTAAAAATTGAAATCTATTTCCTCACAAAATCTTTATCTTTTCTTCACGCATACATACTGCTTTTTTCTGTATGTTTCCTCAGGAGTAATAGTTTGCTGGTAGGTATTCATCCTTTTTAGAAAATAACAGTAAAGCATTTGTTCTGAGAAGAAAGAAATAGATAGATACTACAGTTTGATTGTGCTTGTTCGTATAAAGAGAGAAATACTTATGGCAACTCTCCATGCATTAGCTTCGGAAGTTCCTTTCCATGTTTCTTTATTAGCCTAAACTCAAGAGGAACGATAACACAAACTCCAGGGAGTCTCTGATGCCTTGAAAGGAGGAGGCTGTGCTTGTATGAATCCCAGCAGAATAATGAGACTAAAAAGGCTCTCCTGACCGTTCTCTTACTAACCAGCATTAGAGCTCTCTGTTGAAATAGTAATTTTTCCTCTAAATTGTAAGTATTTTTCCTTTAAGGGTAAAGAGAGAATTAAAATTGGCTGGAACAACATTGAATAAATTTACCATTCAGTAGGCTGTGGGGCAAAGGCAGCCTACACAAAAGACCAAAGCATTCAAAGATCCCAAGCCATACTGTGCAAGGTTTGGAGCCTATTAAGTTCTGAGCCTGTTAAGCTCAAGCCTACTAACTGCAGAACACACTGGTCTTATTTCAGTAAAACAAGTAAAGCTCTGAACTTCATATGAGCAGCCCACTGAAACCCAAGAAACTTGCTTCTTCCAGATCAAATATATGAATGATCTGGGGCTAAAATGCTAATCAGATCACCCACATTTCTGGTAAAACTGATTCAGCGTTCCTCATTTGAACATATTTTTCCTTGCACAGTTAAATAAAAATCAGGATACCCTAGCTCTCTGAAGGTTTCCAGAGTATACTCTACTTTTCTGAGAATACGGTTTTCTGTAAAAAGAACATGGGTTGCTTCTTCTGCAGCTCTCTCAACCACTGTGATCAGACAGGTTGCTCAGCTGACATCCTGTCTTTGAGAAACTTCATCCCCCTATTAAGAAAACACATTAAAAACCACACAGGGTTGCAGCTTTAATCTAATTCCCCTTTATTACTGTATTTAATATTTAACTTAAATCTCTCAAAAACCTTATGATGTCACACCAGATTTATGATCTGCCCTGATGAAATCAATGGAGTTACAGCTGTGCAAAACTGGTTTGATGTGGCAGAAAAATATCAGGCCTTCAATCTATAGAAACAACCTTTTAGATCACAAACTCTGTTATCTCTGAAGTTAATATGAAAGGATATTTTACGAGAAGCTGAAAATATCTTTTTCAGGCTGCACTTTGCAGCATGTAGATTAAGTTGGCAATCAAGAACGGTAATGAGTTAATATATGAATACTTCTTTTAGATACAATATTGCAAAGATCTTCCTCTACAGGCTGTGGGTTTTTTTTTTTTCAATTGGGCAAGTAAAACATTTTCAAATTTTTCAGGGAAATTATCATCATTCTAAAACGAAGGCAAGCATCTTTTTCCCTGGACTGGTAGATCTTCATGACAATTTTCCAAGGCTGCTTAAAGATTTTTTTTCCCTCTTACACACACGCAATTACAGTATCACATGTAACTGGGAACAAAGACTACAGGGAACAGAGTTTAATGGACTGTGATTACTGTTCTGGAACAGATTGAACCTCTTTATAGCCTATGAGAAGATGATGTGAACTGAATTCAAACAAAGAACTGATAATGGATTTTACTGAAAGCTACACATTTAAAAAAAAAAAGACAGCTTATAATTTACAGCCATGGAAGGTATTTCAGAGTTAAAAAAAAAAAGGATTCAAAATAAATAAGAGATCTGTTATATGGAAAACAGACTTACACATTTTATTTTTACACAGTACTGTTTCCACGAAAGGAATATCGATAATATTCTTTACATTAATTTTAAATATTTTCATTAATAGTGATATGTTTTGGCTTTTTTGTGCTAAAGTAGTAAGTTTCACTCCTTGCTGTTTGTGGAGTTCTGCTCACGTTTCTATCTAACCTAAGTCCCTGCTGCTACCAAGGCAAATCAATTTTACTTTAACCAATGCTTTAAAAATAAAGCATATTGAATGTCAGCACTTCTAGTCTGCTCTACTTCTTACTCCAAATCAACTATCAAGATATTCTATTCTTCTGTCATCAGTAACATGAAGGAAGAGGTGATTTTTCAGCTATCCATAACATTCCTTCTTGACTAGCTTGCAGCATGAGGGAGGGAAGTGCCTCATCCCTGAATAAATACTCCCTTTCTCACTATATATATCATTTCTGATATACTATCCTTGGTGGCTGTTTTTTAATCTGGTATCTCTCCGACTAGTAGAGGAGTAGGCTGCATTATTTCTGAATAAACAGCTTTTGAATTTTAGGCTGTAGATGAGAAAATCAATTTAAAATACACTTACTGTAGTGCTATCACTACTTCAAATTCTACCTTTAACACATAGAGGGTAACCTTGTTTGTAAACCAGAATATACCCTACTGAATTTTTTATCAAATGACACTGAAGGATGAAAAGCAATGAGTAACAGCTGCCTGAGTTGTATTATCAACAGGACTATTGAGTTAACCCATAAAACTCACCAACATTACTAAAACCCAGTGTCTGATTTCTGAGACACATTTTCAAATACCATTTCACTAAATGTCAGCCATGAGAACTGACATAATATCAGAACTGGGCCCCAAATCTCCATAGATAAATCTTCAGACCTTTTTCATTGTATTGAAGAGAATCTGTTCTGCATACAAACAATCATTTTCATACCTCAAATTATTTGCTGCATTTTTTTGAGTTGAAATATTGGTGAATTTGTAATAAGCAAGATCAAGCTGAAGTTTTTCTAAAAGGTATTTTTCCTCTAACTTTGAATCCTCCCACCAGACACCCACATCCTCCTAGTCTTTTTGTACTGCCTGAGTAACAGACACCTCCACCAGAAAGACTCAAACAATTACCTAATGGTGCAGAACTAGCATGACAGCCGTCGCTGCTGTGCACCCCATTTCAATGAGGATGTGTTTTGTATGACTCAGAATGAATCAGACTGATTCTGAGGAAAGAGAACTGCAGTCCCAGAAATAATAAACAGCAGCATACAATTTGGAAGAAAGATACTATGCTGCTTATTCATCACTGCCCCACAGCTAATTGCATTGCATATTTTATTATATGCCTAATAGGATACGTGTGTGGATGTATGATCATGCTCCTAATGAGCTCCACAAAAATGAATTAATGCTCTTTGTTAAAAATACCAAGCCCTACTCAGTCATAGCCTGATATTGATAGAAGGCTAGAGGCATTAGCTAAAGAAAAAAGTGGCATTAAAAACTCCATTCCCATACCCGCACATCTGTCCCCACAAGCCAGACTGGTGCCTGGCTGTGGAAGGGGAAATATCACTTAGAAGGAGGCACAAAAACAATTCTTCCAAGTACCTAGCATAAAGGCCAGGCATGACTGAGTTGTGGACTTGAGGTCCTGCAAAAAAGGAGAATATTTATGCAAACAGCCATTTCTCACAGTTAGCCTTACAGCCAGAAGAATGCTCTCTGCTTTTGGAGGAACAGCAGAACTGTCCTTCCAAGTTTTCCAAAAGAGCAGTGTGATACCTATTTACAGGAGCTCTGGTGCAAGGTCTTCACAGCAAAACTTCATACATATTATGATGCTTTTAACAGTTTCTGCACCTTGCTATGTATGTGGCTGGGACACAGCCTGTTGCTTCAGAGAGAGTTGTCAAAAGGCACTGAAAGATTCCTACACTGAAGTGACTTCACATTTTTCCTGTGGAAGCACACAAATTTCAACCAGGGTTACACCAGAACTTGGGCTCTAAACCTTCATCTCAACAGTGTAAGGCACAACACGCTCCCAAAACCAGGTGAGATTTTTTTTTTTCCTGGAGGGGTGATGTTAAAAACCATAGAAGATATGCTCAGTGAAGACCTGTCTTACCTCAGCTAAAGTTTTGCTGCTGAGTGCTGCTCTCTCCTTCAATATAATCTATTGCTCTGAACCCTGCTCTTCTCTTAAGCACAGACTTGTGACAGCTGCATTTAATCACAAAAAATCCTACCCCACTTCTCCTCAGAAACAAAAAGGAACATTTCCTTTATCATATGTTATTAATATATAGTACTTTCAGTAGCAAAGAAAATGAGAACTGGTCTCAGATAACAAAGTAACAATAAAATTACAAAGCAACAGTAAAACTACTGCACTCCTATATCATGTTCCTTTTCTTCTGCCTAATCCAGTAGTGTTTACTTTCTGGTTTGGTTTTAGTCTAGCTTTTTTTGCATATATTGATGCTTCTAAGATCAGTGGCTATTTAATCTGCTTCTTAAATTTATGTAGAGATGCCATTTTATTCCTGTTTTTGCATAATACCTCTTATTTTTATGCATTTTTAGAATGAATAGTTTTTGTAGACCAAAATTTAACAACCTACCATGAAGAGCAATCAATCTCAGTAAAGTCACCAACAAAATTCAGTTCCTTAACTCTTAGGAAGAAGTCCAATTTTTAAAATCATTGCACACAACTAAAATCCTTGAGATGTCTCCTGTATTGCACCATCTCATGGCCAGCTGAATCCGTTCAAAAGACCTGAAAGTACTGCAGTACTCTCTACTGTTTCTACAGAGGAAAACGTTTTTCTGAGGCAATGTCTCAGGGCTACTGCAGCTGCATAGCTTTCCTAAAAAAAATAATTTATTTGTGTTTTCAGTTCATTACCTATGTAAATGAATAAAATGCCAACATTTTACAACCCCAGACCTGGAAAATCAGCAGAGCTGGGAAGGGCTTCCCTGGAAGATTTCAGCTTTCTCCACAGGATAGGAGGAAGGCATGAGTATGGGTTTTTTTTTCCAACTTAACTCCAACATTTATTTAATGTTAACAGTTTAAAAGACAGCACTTTCTTACTTCTAAAGGAGGAAGAAATTAAAGAATAAATGATCTCAACAGTCAGCAGTTATGACTACTTTTGTTTTATAATTTCTTCAGCAGCTTTCTGCTCCGCCAAGGATGACTGACTACTGGGCTTTGCTTTCCTACCCAGATACTATGCTGCACTAAGATAAGAGAAAGGAGCTCTGGAATCTTCCCAGAGACTGATAATGCTCAGAGGCCCTATACTTTATATTACTAACCTCCAAGTCATTTTCTCTCTACAGAAAAGGGAAGAGACAGAGAGGTTATTGAATAGAATTGGAGTCAGCATAAAGGTATCCTAACATCATCTGTTATTTTTTCTTCCACCTTTCTCTCATTTATTCTCTCAAACACAGGAGTGCCAGCCCTACTATACCGACTTCCAGCAGGGCAGAGAGAGCGGCTTGGGAAGAGCAGACATAAACTGGGCTTTTCTTCTCCAGACCTCTGCAGGCTAGCCTCTCAACTAACAGCACGTTACAGCCTATGCAGCGTTAGCCTGCTCTCAGTTAGACTTTGAGAAGCTAGCTTAGGGAGAAAAATATTACAGGGAGCAGGGAAATGCAGACCTTGACTAGCAGTGTGTTAATTCACCAGGCTGTTTGTACACACAGATCCCATTGGGCCTTCATAACTGAATATTCATCGTCTGGTTTCTGCTTACCCTGTGAACATAGTCTTCAGGATGACCCTGAAATTGCCCTGAGGAAAGAATCTAGACGTGCCCACTGAAAAAATATCCTTATTTGCAAGCTTTTCCATTAAAAAAGAGTCAATATAAATCTAAATAATTCTGAACATAGACTATTAAAGTGACCAAAGGCACAGGTAACTAATACCAAGACAAAAAGGTCCAGATTTTTTCTATGCTGAACACAAAAAAGGTAGTTTTCATGACTGGAGGGGACCATTATCATTGTCTACTCAGACTGGGGAGTCACCTCCCCCGTGACTTTAGAGTTGAGCCTAGAACTCACGCTTGAATCTTTCAGAAAGATACCCAGCAGAAACGAAAATACTGTGTATTACGCCCTGTGGTTAACCCCATAAGTAAGAGCTGTAAAGATATAAAACTCACAGGATGTTTTGTGGGTTAAGACTGCTGATGGAACGCTGAAGACCACTCCCTGGCTCCAGGCTACAAATGAATTATTTCAGAATTATTTCAGATTTCTGCAAAAATGGTGTCAACCACCTTCATGCTGAGTAATCTATCTTCTTAATTCCATGTGTCATTATTTCAGACTATAATCCACTCTTTCATATGCAAGATTTTGTTTATTTAGCAGATTAGGTCTAGTTTATGCTGGGAAAGACACTATGCCATTAGTGCCACAATAATGGGGAAAAGATTTATTCATACTTCAGGAAAAAAGCAAGATTAAGACTATTGAAATTTTAACAATTACAATAAGAAAACCATTAACTATATTTTTAAAGATACTGTCACTCAGCAGCAGCTTCAATTCACAAGCAAAACTACTGTGAAGTCAGTGATTAACTAACAGGTTTGAGAATGCTTGAAATCATTAAAAATTATAATTCAGAGAACCCTAATTCCAGAAAAACGATTTAAAAATACATAAAATTGAGAAAAAAACACAGCTTACACCAGGCCAGTGTCCATTTCTTTTTATATTTAGGACCCCTGAGGTAAAAATTTAACTCTATTGTTCAAAGCCCTTCTCCACGCTAGCTAGAATTCCCCTTCATACACACAGAAGTTTCACTCTAAGCCTAGGAGTTTAGCATTCCATTTAAGATTAAATAAAGGGATATTTAAAGTAGCATATACACTTAATGGCTGCAAAATTATGAAGTCCAACCACTAAGACAATGGCTTGATTAATTCTGCATGCCTAGGCGTAACATCAAGAACAATGTACCACGGTGTCTGTTGAGACACTGAAGAACAGAAACTTGCAGTTTCTTTTCAGTGGCTCTTCTAAAAAAACTCATATGCAAACATCAGGTCACTGTAAAAACAGAGTTCTTCTCCTAAAAGTGGAATATTCTTGTGTCTCATTAAGAGATGGTAATGGACTGTCCAACATATGCTATCAATCAGGCTGACTTCTTCTGAGGTGATGAATAATTGCCAATCCCAGAACAGAACAGACTTCCTTACTCCACTCTAATGGCAATTATTAAACAAAAGTGCTATACCAGGAAAATGTGCAACTGTTCTATCTCCTAATTTCACTATATGCTAAAACACACATAAAACATCCTGGATTACACTTCCAGAAGGCTGTGTCCAGGACACTATTATATTGTCCTTTGGTAACAGCCAGGACAGTTGATGGAAACTGAATGCACCACAGCACTTGGCATACTTATATCTGGTCTTAAGCTTGCTCTTTAATTCACTGAGTGAGCACAGCTTCATACTCTTTAAGGGTCAGATCAGAATGACTTTCAGCATGTTAATATCTTACTGAGCCAGATGGTATCATGGATTTGAAAAACTTCTAACACAATTTCCAACCTCCATTTACATCCTTCCAAAATTTTAGATTCCAAATTAGCAGACTTCAATTTCTGTTCTCTTAAATTTACATCAACATTATACCAACACTAGCTGCTCGAACAGGTATTTCTTTACCTGTTCTTTGCTGGACAGAGGTAACCACCTTCTAGTCCTTTCAACTTCTCATGTTTGCAAGGTGGTTTAATTCAACAGTGTGAGGGAGAGAGGCAAATACGCAGCTTGTAGGGACTTCTGCTTCTAACGGCCCAGTGCAGTAAAGCAGAAAATAGCAATTTAAGTATATTTCTCTCTGTCTCAGGTCACTGTGGACACAACAGCCTGTGTGTGTATTGCCTAGTTAGCTTTACTGAAGCTAGGCCTCATTAGTACTTCAAGGTGAACATGTGGGAAACTGACCGCTGAAGAAGAATCAGCTCCCATCACAACTGTCCTATGAGCCACAGGAAGACAGTGCTACGCCAATATCCACAAGTCATACCTTGAAAGAACACTAATGAGTTACACGGGTTCAGCTCTGGAGTTCCATGCATCCTTTTGTCTTCTATGGGCTTCCCCTAGTAAAAAATATGTAACATGAACTCTGCTTTTAACCTTTGGGGTCAGAAAGTACCGTTGTTATCATTCATTCTCATAATATATATACATGTACAGATATATATACATATATATACATATATATATATACACACACACATATATATGTACTGGCTATAAAACTGCACTTGGTAAGACCTGCAATAAGTTCCATCACTTGTTATATTAACCTAGGTTTTGCTAGTAAAAATTAGCCCTCAACTCAAATATCTTCCCAGTCATAGAATATATATGGAATTCAAAATGTGCATGCTGAAATACTTTCCTGCTGATTTCTGGTAGACTGCCAACCCTCTAGTTCCCTAAGGGGCACTGATTTTTCCCCTTTTATTTCTTCCAAATTTTGTGATTTTCACACTATGTTGAAGGTTATGTGTATAATACTGAATTAAACAATATCCAGGAACATCCCTCAACACTCGAACATACTTGCCTATACATGCCAACTGTTAAAATATTCCCTAAAATAATTTTGTCATGTACCAGGTAGCCCTCTCCCAAAGAATTCATAAGCATGGTTTGGGAGACAGAGTGTTCCAGGAATCATTCCTAATAAGGAGTTTGCACACAACCACCGCATTTTTGGAGGCTAAGTGAATTTACTGACATAAATACAGGACATTATGTGCCAGTTAGTGCCTGGGAGAGTTTTTAATTTACTAGTATAGACATAGCCTTAATTTACCATATTTTTTGCTAACAGATGCTTGTATTGGCAGGTGGAGGTAGCACTTGACCTTATTTATTTCTTGGCCCACATTATCTGAGCAACTGCTGAAGCTATCATTAATGAGTCAGATCCAGTAAGAGGCTGTGTGGCTCATAAGGGGTACTGAGGATCTTAAATTCCAACCTACCTCAAGAGGAAAATTCTCAGTGCAGCCTCCAAGGAGGGAGGGCACAAAAAGCATTAGGCATGAATGTGAAGACAATATTCACTCGACATTCAGATGCGGTGGTAAGAAAGGGCACTTCAGAAAGAATATAGTAGCTAAAAGTTGGCTCAGCACCTTTCAGGAGTGAACCCAGTATCAGTGAATATAACAAATATAACAAAGTGAAGGAACCAGTTTAGCTACTTCATAACTAAATCATTTTTGAATAATATTATGTAAGTGCAAACCATGATTAAGACCCGACAGCTTTAGGAATACAAGGCTAACGCCAAAATTCCTGTCCTCCAGGCCTGCATTTGTTTCATTGAATCATTTTTCTGTGGACACCATCACTTCCTTTCTTCATTCACTTTTCTCCTTTTTTCACAATGTGGGTCAACATTTTTACTGGAAAAGTTCTTTCTGAAATTTCACATACTTCTCTAAGAAAAGCTTTCTTCCTCCAAATACATCCCCACAATATCCAGAAATCCTAATCACAGAACTGTTCCCAAAAGCCTAAACTGGTTCATTTGCAAGATTATGGGAAATGAACTAGTGAATAAATAAACAATTACAAAGGCTATCTCACACAACAGAAGTAAAAAATTCTAAGCATTGCTGTTCACAGTTCCACATTTGCAGCTGCTTATATATTACATATTTTGGGAAAAGAGATAATGCAAAACAAACTAAGCAAACACACATAGGATTTGTATTTGAGTGAACAGTGTCAAATCCAAAGGAGTCTTCACATTGTTACCAATTTATCCAGACAGGGGAGAAGCATGACAGTCTGTAAGTGCTAAATTTGCGACACAACATAACTGAAATATGCATAACCAAATCTTAAGGGATCTTAATAATAAACATTGAGGAATGAAGATATGTGAGATCAGAGAAAATTATAAAAGTAATTTTCACTTCCTATGAATGATAAACATTATGTAACGTCAAGAAAAAAAAAAACTAAAATACAATCATCACAACAAGCCTGACAAGTATAACAACCACATTAGTACTGTCTCCTGGGAGAAGTTGTATCAGAGTATTTTTGAGACAGCCTGGGACTACTGTGTAAGCATGGCTTTGTTAAGAAAAGCTACCACCAGATATCAGTGAAAATATAGCTTTTGGAAGATGTACTATGGCAATCAATCAGTCAGTCAAATTATAATACTGGGTCTACTTTAAGGCTTTAAAAAATGTAAACTTCTATTTGGGATTAAAAAAGATCAGAAGTCACTGAAGAGATCAGTGATTAAGAACCCACATACCTTACAGCTTTTCTAGCCATAAGCAGCGTTAGGCGTTTTCTTGATTTCCCAAAGCTGTCCTTTCAGATTCACCATTTCTCATTTTGTTGAGCTGCTGGTCTCATTAAATGATGTCTGTGACCTGAATGTAGAGGGAGTAAATAAAAAGACAAGCAGACAAAAAATGGTGTTGGATCTGATTGCTTGTTATGAATAATGATTATCTAACAAATAGGGATACTTTGCTGTACATATTAGTACCTTTTCTAGCAAGATTTCAAAGTGCTTCACAAATGTATTAGGATATCAAGCAATAAATCAGATGTTCTTAATGCCAATTAGTTTCTCTATTAGGAACAGTAGGTACTTCTCTTTCTCAAATATTAGCACGGGCAGGCAGTAGCATCTCAGGAAATTCTGATTTTATGTAGAAAGCAAAGAGAAAGTTGCCCGCCTAATGTTAGAAACAGATTTAGTCATTATAATGTAAAGAAAAGTGACGGGTACAGATTACCAAAGGGCTGGCCAAAACCCCCATCTCTAACTAAATATATCACAACCAATAAATATTTTGTATTGATCTTAAAATCGTCCCTTAGGTGCAAGGAATATAATGAGCTACAGAGCTGAGAGTCTGCTGTCCCATCTGCCTCTCAGTATACATAAATCCAACCAGGCCTAAGAAATTTCTGTGTCTTGATAGCGTCTAGATTGCTTGACTTGAAATGTACTTGCCAGATAATATCGGTGATTATAATACTTAAGCGCTCTGCTCTGATGCAATGTTACATCTAGGCTGCCTGCAAGAAGAAGAAAAAACTTCTTTTTTTGCATAGCAATGTAAATTTTCTTAAAAGATTGCCAAGGCCACCAGGTAGAGTTAATGAGTCTTTATGGAAGCTACCTAATACATTTAAATTGCTCCCTTTAGAACTAAATAAAAATGTTTTTTTCAAGACACACCAGTCTCTCTGTAAGACGTCAAACAAAAATGATTAAAACTGTAGCACAAGTCAATACTAAGAAGAAAGCTAAGATGCTATCTTGCAAATAATGAATCTCAATGACTAAAAATTAAATAGTTAAGGAGGGCACAACTGAGCCTGTGCCTAAGATATTGTCTTATTTCCTCAGAAGACGTTAACAATCTCAACACAGCTTATGGTCTTGGCTTACTGTTCACACTTCTTTTTAAGAAAAGCTCTTTTTTAACATTAAAATTAATTCAAACAATACATCTCAAATGGGGAGGTTTAAAGCTTTGTGTCAATTTGAAATGGCCAGAACATTTTAAAAACTAAAGTTTATGAAATCGATATAAACTCTTAAAAAGATTAGAAATACTGTTAGACCTTAAAATTGAAACATAGCTTAACAATGCAATTAATTAAAGCAAAACTGATTCCAACTATAACTCCTGTATCTCTTTTATCGCCAGTGTTTTAATCAAGTCTTTGTAGTTGAAGAATCTGTTCATAATAAAACTCTAGAATGCTGCACTTCACACAGAGACTCACAGGAAACGTTCTTGGTGCATTATTAATTACCATGAGTAATGGTCATTCTACTTCCCTTTTTACTCGAGGGTCATAATGAATTAACTATGAGCTTTCTTTCCAGAATTATGTTTCCTAAAAAAACCTCCTACTTTTAGAAAGATTCACCTCTGAATCCCTCAGGAATTACTGTAAGTTAGCTGATATGAAACTAAGACCCTTACATGATATGCTCATTGTATTCTGAGGCAAAAATTTTAAAAGTTTAATTTGTAGGCATTTCACAGACTGGCAAGATACACACCTCCTGCTAGAGGTATGGGTGGTCCAACTTTACGTGCATCTGTGCAGCTCCTTACAGCCCACTAAAACCACACGCCAGTGAGAAATCATCCCTAGCATGCACATGCCAGGTGTGGGTGCCTACTAGTTGCACCCCGTACTGAGAGCTCACTAGCTGGGTACAGAATCCTGATGGTGTCTGACTGAGAGGATGCTCCTTCTTGCTCAGGCAGCGGTTGCAATGCCAGCAGAGCAACTTCTGGCAGCGTCAAACCAGGTTTTGACTAGTGCTGTTTCCAGTGCAAGACCTCTCCCCCCATGTTACAAATTTTCATGCTTCTTTTACACTTCTTTTCAGACTGACTCGTTTGTTTCAAAAGTCTCTAATTTCAACTATGATTCTCTTAAGCCAAAGAAGCTATAGTGTTTGATCTCCTATTATAACATTCTCCGGAGAGCAAGATAATGAATATTGCATCTTATAAGCTTGACCCTGAAAAAGAAACTTTTCTCCACTACCACTCCTCTCTCCCCTGCACAACACCACAGTAAGGGCAGCCTTGCACCTACACCTGTTACAAAGAATGGGATACCTCTCATCTACCTTTATATATCTGAACTGGTCACCTAAGTGACTCCTGTAACAGGTTTTATGTTTCCACATTAGGATAAAATAAATGACACTTCAAACATGCATGTATCTCTTCACTGACTGGAAAGGGAGCTTTGACTTCTAGCTTGGACATACGTCTGAGTTTTACGTCTAAATTTAGGCAAGCACAATCTCACCCCAAACATTTAGAAGGTTTCTTAAATTGGCATGGAACACCTCTTTTTTTTTCTTTTTTTTTAAGAGAGAGGTTGTTTGCTTGCTTGCTTTTGCATTTGCTTCTGTCTTTGTCTAGACTACACAGTTACATTTACGGTTTTCTAGTTCTCTACTGCATCTCCTCCTCTACTTTTTCTTCCTCTGCCCCTAGCCACTGTGCATGAAAGTGACCTTTCTTACTAGTGCTTTCTTACTAGTGTGCTGTTCTTTCCCTGCAAAAAAAGTCATCAGTATTCACCAAAGGTCAATCCAGTCCAGAAAATCGAAATTTTTGATGTCTCTCTCCTGTGTTTTAAGTCTGACACACAACATGCTAAAAAATGTGTAATAGTTTGCAATCTTGAAGAAGGGAAGCAAAGAAATGCGAGAAATTGCACTATTTGCTGCAGATTTGGTACTGTTAAGTAGGTATGCTCTCCAATAAATGGAAAAGAAATACGCTGATAACAATGGAAAACAGGAAGTGAATGTTTTTGTGTGGCACAACTACATAAATTAAACAAAAACTGGCAAACTAGACCAAAAACAGAAGCAAAATAAATATTCATGATAAGAAAACTAGGCAACTGTAGGGTTAAAGACAACATGTCCCTCCACCATTTATTCTCCTATTTATAGTCTTCACAATATTTGCTGCAAGACTGACATATTTGAAAACTTTCAACATATCCTTAAGTACATTCCTGAAACTACTGTATGACCAACAGCAGGTCACGCACATGATAAAAAGCATTCACTCTACCTTAAATGAAATCTGAGCTATTTAGTCTATCTACCTGAAAAATATCTCAATATAAATTACATAATTTTGTGGTAAATCTGTTTTAGAACAATCACTTAAATCCAACGTGTTTTAAAATCAGCATTCTTTCTAACATAACTGCCCTTCTAGATCAGAGCAAAGCCTAGTGGTTCATCAGTCTTAGTATCCTCTCTCCAAAACAGTGGCCAAATAAAAAGAGTAGAAGAATGTGGTAGGCATGTAGGAGCACTTCTCCTGTATGATCTCCCAACCTCCAAAAATATGTGACATAGGGACTTCCTCAGACAGAGATAACGTCTTCATAGTCAGTCTTCTCTTGAACGCATGCGAACTTTGTAGAGTTAATTTGTGGGGCTTCTTGTAACAGATGCTAAAGATGCTAAGGGAAGATGAAGAACCACCTCTTTTGTTTCCTTTGAACCAGGCTTCCGTTAGCTTAGTTCAACACTCCCCAGCTTTTTCACTGGAAGAGAGCCTAAATAAGAAATCCTTAACACACCACCTTCATATCACTTTTGCTTTTTTAGCCCTGTTATATTTCCACTGAACAGGCCCTTCTCCACACTGAACAATTCTTGCTTCTTAATTGTTTTTCTTATGGTAGCCACTTCCTACTTTAGATTGCTGTTTTTGCCTTTCTCTGAACTTTTCCCAGTTTAGCTATATCTTTTTAAGCCGGGAGAACAGCAGCAGCATAACAATGCACTATGTTTTGTATTCCTTTCTGAATCACTCCTAGCATTTTGTCTGCTCGTAAACACCAAACTGATGTTGTTATAAAATAATCTGTATTAACTGAAGATCTTGTTCCCAAGTTAAGATGGTCAGCTCACTGTCCAACATTTTATGCGTAAAGCTGGGACTGTTTTTATGTGCATCACAATACATTTGTTTACATTTACCATTTCAGGCTCCAGTCACTGTCTCTAGGTCTTCTTGTAATGATAATCAGAGATGGTCTGTGAGTGCTAGGCAGTGTTTATTTTACCTACACTGCTAGTTTATTTGAAATCAGAAAACCTTGCAAAGTAGTAGCTTGCACAGCAAAAAATAAATAATTAAACCCTAGTTATTCTCCCAGGATTTCTGGAACAGTAGCCTCTGACTTGCGCTCGTTACTCAATTCACTGTAAACTTGTCCCATACAAGTACACGTTCCACCGATTCTATTTGCCTTTACCCCAATGTCAAAGCTATTGACATTCTGCCATAACTGTTGTTGCTTATCTACACAAACATGCCTTTATCTTCCTCTGCCTCCTCCTTTCATTTAAGGATGCATATTTCCATAACCACTTTTATTCTCTTAACTTCAGTTCACTGTCACCGATTAGATTTTCTCAACATCACTTCTTTCTTATATCCTTTATTTTCGCATCGTCTTTCATAACACTATCTTCCCTAAATGTCCCATCTTTCAATTTATTTATTTGCATTTTAAATACTTCACAAACTTTTATTAAGCACAGTCACATTTTGCTTTTTACATTCATTGTATAAATTTCAGAGAATGAATTATTTAAATCTTTTAACAGTTTCCTTTTACATTCCATTTACTACGTTTTTCTTTTGTTAACATAGTGCTCTAGAATGAAGTGAAACAAGCACTAGCAGATTCATCCCTCACTTGATGTAATGGGTATGATGTCTACTTAGTCCAGAAATGGATTAAAATCATTCAGATCAATATTTAAGACATACCTGCAGACTTCAGGGGCCCAAAATGAGAAATTTTAGCTTTAATGATCAAAGCCTCTGAGAGTTTCTAGTTCCATTTGAAGTTAAGTACAACCACATTCAAAAGATAGAAATCATCTGAGCAAATGCAAATGTCTAAAACGTCGAAATGTGAACCAGCTGTCTAGACTCTCTTTACAGTCACGACAAAGAGATAAGCACTTTTGTGGTATGATTCATCTGACCTTTTAGAAATGTATGAGATCAATTGAACCCTGCAGGCACTTATTTATCTTCTAGGACTAAAAAGGACTGGAAAATTTTTCAGATGAAGAAACCTACATCTCAGCTGTTCCCGTAAGCAACTAGAAGGGGAATCCAGAATGAACAGCCCAGAAGCAGATCTCTACAATAAAAAAGCCTCAAGTTAGCAAGGTAAGTATCACCCAGAACATTCCAGCCTGAAAGTCACAGACACATACAGATAAGCAGACTTTCTGAATACTTGTTTGAATGCCATTTTTATAGTAACTTAGTTTTTTTTAGCATCTGAGTTGGAGATGCTAGTCCTTCAAAGACTAAGAATCTTTCTGTTAGCAGAGAAAACTTCTGTATTACCTGAGTGCCAGAAAATTTGAAAGAAAAAACTGCAATATGGCATAAATCATAACGTAGAGTATTTTGGATCTTAAAATGAATGCTAACAATCCCCTTTAAAATTTGAAAACTTATCTTTGGTGTACAGTATTACACTCCATTTGATTAAATGACTTTCTTACTGGAAATGGTAAACTTTGTTACCAGATAACAGCATTCCATCAGTCTTTGTCTATATACCTACAACATAAATTACAGGATCACTTAATCCGTTTTCAAAGAAAGGAAAGGTTGGCAGAGCCAGGAAATGTCTAATAGCTGCTATGTTAATGATTCTAGAAGCAATCAAGAAAACCATCCCCGTTGGTAGCTAGTAAAATTGTATGAAATGGCTAACTAGAACTAATTTACACTAATGAAACTCAATATCCAGTATCTTCTTGTGACTGTCACAGAAGTAAACATTTTCATTAAGCCCCCAATTCTAGAAATTTCTATAATTCTAAAAGGCATCCAAAACACTTGATCATATTCTATATTGTGACCCAAGCAAGAGAGACCAAAATGAGCTAAGTGATCCTTGCCCCCCTCTCATCCTGGTGAGCAGAGTGGAACAACAAATCATGGCTTTTAGACAGCTTTATGATTCTAAGCATCTCAAGCAATCAACCTAGCTTGCCCTGCACCACCCCTGTATCATGCATGCCCTGTATCAGTCCTGGGACTGGTCTAGAGCTATCCTATAGCTGAACGTCACGACTTCTCTCGTGGGGAAAATCTCTTCAAGCTGATAGGAGAGTTTGCTGGGCTCTTTAAAATGGCAAAGCTCCTTTAAAGCTAACTAAAGGAGCCTTCAGGGGAGGGTTAGCAGTGCACAGAATATGAACAAGAAGGACTGAACACACATAGCTGATTCTTCCTTTCTGCGCTTACTAGATTCTACAGACTGCTGTATATTAGTAGCGTTTTTTTAAGTCCAGCTCACTAGCCTAGCAGCATGATGTGTTGCCATCTTGTGTAGACGTGATGTAAAAATCCTTGTTGACTTCTGTATGAGCAAAGGCTGCGTCACTGCAGAGGCAAATCTCTGCGTCGAACATCCTAGCAGTGTTGTCAGCTTCCGTGCTTGCTGACTCACGCCTTGGGAGGAAATCAGCTCTGGAGAAAAAAACTGCCCTCTAGCCTGTGATCTTGTGAGGCTGACAAGCAGAGAGACTAGAGAACTTGTCTGAGAAATGGGAGAAAGTAAGTGATGACTGCAGGCAAAGGAACTGGAAGCACTCAAACTGGAAGGCAAACGTGCCTGTTTACAGCTGTTAAACAATAAAGCGTTGATCCTGCCATTAGCTGCTGCAGAGAAGCTGAAACATTATGACTGTTACACAAGCACTTCTGTAAATGGCTGTTCTTAGAGGGAGTATGAAAGTCTGCTTTACCGTAATCATTTCAGCTTTTCTTGCATGTCAGTGGCCAAACAGATCTGTGCTTTACAACGGAAATCTCATTTAAAGAACCTGCCTAGTATTCCTGCGCACAAAGAAACTCTTAAAAGTGATAAAGCAAGGAAGGTGCTCAGGTTTTTTAAGATAGAGATAATGATGGCAACAATTGTTATTTAGAAAGATTTTGTTGTCCTTAGGAATGGAATGTTAATATAATTAAGCTCTGAAAGCCTTTTACTTTTTTTCATAGAAAACCATTTAATTATTGCCAACTGCTGTTTATAGACTTCTGTAAGATGTTTTTACCTTTCTTTAAAACCCTAAATGCTGCTGTGAAGAACAATTACAAAACAAAAAACAGTATTCTATCTTCAGACATGATTTTGAATAGCAGACTTGCAGATAGCCTTAATGCTAGTCCTGAAAGATGTTGATACTGTGCATTTCATGGTCATTCAATACTCAATAGCACAGTGGTGTTCTACTGCCCCTGCAGCAGAATATGTCATCATAAATATGTTGTACGTCTGCGCCTTGTCGCTAAAAGTCTGTAAGGATGTGGATTTTTTGATTTCCTATCAAAAGAGATTTAACTGATCACCTGTTCTGTAAAATTTAAAAGGAGAAAAGTATCTTCACACAGAAATATTCAAGATGGTTTTTGGCAAATTTTGACAGCTCTTTTTTGGATTAATTAAAAAGTATTCTTATAATAGGAACACACCCATGACTAGAAGTCATGGACATGTTCCTGCTTCCTTCCTGGTTTATCCAGTGTATTCATTGCACTGTGAAATTTCATCAAGGCCTATTATAGCTTTTGTCAATTCAGAAGTTTGCAGCAAAAATTATTATTTTAATAATTAAAAAATAGAAACAGAATGCATTGCTATTATATATTTGACCTAGATGATTACTTGACAGGAACAGTGTATTTTAGAGACAGTAGTGCTACTATTACTTGCCACAGAGAAAGAGCTGATTCCTGAAGACATATATAGCCACACAAAAGAGTTTAGAATACAGAATACAAGCAAGGATATTCAAACTTCTTCCATTCTGATTCAATACTCAGAACGGAACAATCACTGAAATTCCTTTCTTCTAATCTGTTGGTGATCCTGTTTCACTCAGGAAGTCTAAACACAGCACAAGATTCTGGTACTTCTCTAATCTGAGGGAAAAAGTCTGGCAAAGGAAGATCAGATAACCCTGAGGAAAGCATTTTATGTACTTTCAGCCAAAGCATACAGATCTGTTTTTGTATGTGATATCACACAGAGAAAAAAATTAGAGGCTTGAAAAACAGGTGAGTGCAAGTGTTACTAGCTCCACTTTAAGAGAAGCACTTGCTTCCATGTAACTGAAAATCTTTATCTAACATGCCAAGACGTCATTATGGTAGAAGAACCTTTTTTGCAATTCATGTAAAATCCATTCATAACCTCGGTCATGATAGGTTCTGTTACTGATGTGGAAAAGACTGACAGAAAGCTTACTTGAGTGAAAAAACTCAGATGCTCTAGGAGAAACTTCTAAGTATATAAGTATATGAACAGGCCTATAACATTTATAGGTCCTTCAATAGTTTCCTGTAAATGACCTTCAGGCTATGAACTGATACTTCTGTGGAAAAAAATGGGAGAACATATTTTCAGATATAGCAAATATGAGACTCAAGACTACCTTCAATCTCTCAATACTAATTTAATTTACATGCTTTCTCTGAGAAGTATATATACTTCACAGATGCACTGAGGTACCATTACTTGGTAGATGAAATGACTAAAACAGCATTTCTACAAGGGGATAGAGGGCTATTTGGTAGAAGACAGAGCTGTTTAACAATGATGCATCCAGAATTCACAGGACACAATTGTTACTGCTATCATCATTATCATAAGAAAAGAATGCTAATAGCTTTCAAAATATATGGAAATGCAGTCAGTCCTCTAATGGATTGTGGGGTACACCCTGCCCATAGACATTGTTTTTTGTGTATAGTTAGGATTTCAATTTTGTGAGAAATGCTGGTATTTTGAAAAATGTTTCTTTATTTCAATTGGAACAAAACATTTATCTGAATCTTGAAATGTGTGATCTACCAATCAGCTATACCAACTACTTCAGTTCACATAACGGGAAAGGAACGGTCCTAGGCCCCACAATCACAAAGGCCCCATAGCACAAGGTTGTAGCCGTAATGTGTCAGTCCTTTAGATGTAAAGCCCTCCAAAATGCAGCTCTGTGGCTTCTCTCTGGATTTTTTCCCTGCACATACTAGATCCTTCTGTAAGAGGCATGTGGAATCACAGTGTGGAAGAGAAGCTGCAGGACTGTATTGCATAAGAGATAGGTCCACCTAGCGGCCACAGCTGCTTCTAACACTATGAATGAGTCAAGACAAATCTTACATTCATACAGTAAATATCCAAATATTTAATCTGGCAGAGTCAAACAATAATCACTCCAATATTCACACTTAGGTTATTACAAAGCATCTGCTTTTCTGTCAAACTAACTCTGATACCTAAAGGAGAAAAAACATACTGAATAGGTGTTTCAACAAGCTATAGAATTACAGATGTTACTAAAAATTCGTTAGTGTTTAATGTAAAGTAGACTATGATTACTTCGCACTTTGAATCCTTCAAAAACTGTTTCAAAGAACAAGAGATGTGCTCTTGTAGCTGTGCAAATACTATTAAATCAGTTCAACCTCCGTTTCTCTGACTTCCTTCTCCCCATTCCCCTCAAAAAAGCACAGGACTATAACAGTTCCAAAATGAATTCCTAGTCTGTACAGACGACCATACTTTTTCTGGCTCAGGTCACTACTGAAGGTTTTGTTTGTCTAGAGCAGAAAATGAACCTAAGTAGTCAGAAAGGCATGAAATAATCTCCTTCCCTCTGCGAAAATAACCGTACGTTCTACTTTACTATACAATCCAACATTAAAGATGATTAGTATTTTTGATGTACAATTAAGAATCAGATAGTTTCAACAGAAGGTTTTACCAGATACTCCACAAAACCCAAAGTGTGGGAGTAGGATAATTATTGTCATTTCATTGCACTCTAACTATCTACAATTATGCCTTTATACTAGTAATCAGCTTTATACCATTTGATCTCTTCTGCTTTTTATCCATCTAATTACAAAGTAGCAGTAGATGTTTGCATCACAAAGATTGATTTGAGTACCCATGGCAATCTGCTTCAATTTTCAAATGTCTGCATTTTCCCAAAGGCATAAGACTAAAAAGTAAACACATATTTAAAGGCTACATCTTATGCACTGATGGCAGTCATGTATTTGAAAAACATGCTGAAAAGATACTTCATATTTTTTACAGCAGCAGCATGCAATACAAATTACCACAGACCGCATGACAGAGTAGATGTCATTATCAGGTCTGAGACAAGGAACTTGTGCCCTGTTATACTAACATGTAGTGGACACAGTGCAGCATAAGACTTGTTGAAAAGTGGGATAATCTGTGCAGCTGTTGACAGTCATTTCAAAACAATACAGTATTTCTAAATTCATGTGACTTGATTTTAAATACCAAATAAACATCTGAATTAGGAGGGTGTTTTTTTTAGTACCGTTAGGAGAATCAGAAAAGCTCATGTGGAGACCAATTAGATGCTCTTAAAACACTCTTTGAAAGACCTTCCCTCTCAAATTAGAGTCTTAAATATTAGAAGTATGCATAGAGAAGGTCTTGTGACCCCATGTCTTGCTCTGCTTCACGAGTACAATTTCCACTGTGCCTCCTGCACTTTGATATGGAAGCCAACTCAGTCCAAGGACACACAATATTATTCATCACAACCCTTAGGGTTTAGGGAAGGTCCAATTCTACAAATTCATGTTAAGATTCAGTGGCAATCCTGCTCCCTTTTTCCCAGAGACAGGATTTCAGGAAACAAATGTTGAAAATTTCGGTTTATTACAAAATCTAGCCTCAGCTGCCGCCTTGCAGTAAGGCCAGTTGTGGCAGGCAAAAATATGTTACATTTTGCTTTGGTGCACGCATTGGTCACCTAGATATGTTTACAGACGGATTTAGGATTCAGTCTAGCATTCAAGAAAGGGAACAATTCTGGGACAAGACCTGATACCAGCATTCTTCCTATTCATGCAAACCTTCCACGAGGGAGGAAAAATCTGAACTCAAAGTTTCTCTTTTCCCCAAATTCGATCCTAGCTGTAACCCAAGACTCTATCATACATACCCACAAATAAACTAATAAAACCCGATGTTTCTCTGAAACAACTGCTGCACTACCATAATCCATCAGCGAACAGTTCTTCTATTTTGCTTTTCTGAAAATTAATCTTAACAAGCATCATCACAGACCTTAATAAAACAGAGACTGCACTACAATTAATGAGGAGTCACTCAGACTTGCTGGAGCTCTTGCTCATCATAATCATGCAGACCTTATCTGAGGCTACAGTTAAAACAGCCTTCTGTCCCTACTTTCTCTAAACCCTAACTCCAAATTTAAGTCTCCAAAGTAGACTTAAACAAATTCCATTTAAATAAAAAAAAAACAGAAACAGTCACTTGTATAGATATCAGCCTCCCTCCCCTTCCGACCGACCTCACAGTATCTTGAAATGGCAAACTATCTTCAAACCTTGATAGGTTAGAAACCAAACCCAGCTCCATTTCCCATTCCAGTCATAACCAGAGTTCAATAAGGCATATATTCAGCAAAAGCAATCACAGGCTAGTTACTTCTGCCAACGCAAGGGCTCATCCTGGGTCTCAGACAATAAACCACGATTTTATTTCTGGTGCAGCTATTGCTCACTTGGCTATGGCCAGAAGCAGGGATGCACTTAGGGCCAAGGGCTGCGAAAAGACTGACTGACTACCTGTTCATTGTTCCATTCTGAATAGGTAGATGGCTAAGATGAAGCTGACATAGGCAGCGCTGAATATATTAGGTTTAGTTTTGGAACAAGCACGGATGTACCTGGTTAAGATTTAGATAAGATTTAAGGTTGAGGCTAGGTTACTCTTTTGCAATAAATAGCTGAAGGGTTTGGCTCATTGTAGGATTCTCAATGACTATGGTGCCGAACCCAGAGTGGTACTAGCAGGTAGAGAATGATTTAAGTCTAATTTTAGAAGATGCACATCATTTCTATAACCTAGGAAAAATTCTAGTTGCAGTCACAGTTAGAATTTTAGGGGAAAAAAAAGGCTGGAATTAAAGATGATGCTTTCAGAAAAGCAGGAATGAAGAATTTAAGTTTATGGCATGAAAGTGTACGGCTGAACTAAGAAAGTGGCTTTTGTTGATGTCTATACAGACATCAGCCACCTGGTTGTGATTAGGGCAGAGCTTGACCTAAGAACTGGGGAAACACGTTTTTGCATCAAAAAATAACTGAACATATTATAAATACTATAGAGAACAAAGCAACATATTAAAAAAAGTCAAGTTATGACATTTTCAAAATATACCTGATATATGCCATGATAACAGACTTATCTTAAAATACCTGGAAAAATCTGTAAAACAATAAAAGAAAAGATAATGTGTATATCATATTTGTATCAGTCTTACTTTTAGCAAATCATCCTTAGCAATATTTAAAATTACTAATTTTATTATTGATCTAGTTGCTTATCTGGGTTTTCAGTGACCACCTAGATAGTATACATTTTTGCAGTAATACGTCTTACATATTATTTGCATAAACTTCACATAAAGAATTGTGTGAGAGAAGGATATTCACATCACTGTCGCTATATTTCCCTGTGAAGAAAAGAAAAATCCAGTGCTTGGGTGTCCTCCGTATCCTTTACAAGCAATATGTATTAGTATTTAAACTCAGTGTGACTTGTGCTACAGTCTAATCTTTGCATCTCCTTAGGCTTGATTCTCTTGAAACTAAAGGAACATCCTGGTCTCAAAAACTTTCAGTGTTATCTTTGAAAGATTTAATCTTTTCTAATGAGTTGAAAGAAGTCACTAGAAAATAAAAACTTTCCAGTCATTCCTGTCATTAGACGTTGTTAGCCACTTCAGTTTGAAACGTAACTGATGAGGAAATAAAGTCTTATTCTGATCATGTCCTGTATGGCTCAGACCTAAGAGCTAGAAGTAGCAAAGGCATACCCGCTTCAACTTTCTGAAGCTTTGCATCAGATAAGCAGTTAAGGAGATGCTGCAAAAGCCACGACTTCAGGGAAAAAGAGATTGCAGGAGGCCTTTTATAACTGAAAGGAGTCTTACTTTGACAGAATGTAATGCCTCCCAGAAAGATGAAGTTTTGTGATGGTTTCCTGACTTGTTGAACAGTGTTTCGCAGATACAAAATGCTCTAGAATAAGGCTTCTGTATATATTTGCAGCTGTAACCAGAATTCACATTCCAATTATTGTGGAAGGATTTTCTAAGTCACAGCTTGCATTACAAAAGGAACAGTGAAAACAGTATAAGAATAAATGAAGAACAATAATGGAAAGATTCTCTTCTCCCTGGCACCTGATAGAGTATCTTTAAAACTTGGTGCGTTTATTCTAGCCCAGAATTAACTGATATGAAAGCAACTCTCAGGACCACATGCACTGCAAAAATGATTTAAGGCAGCTACATAATGAGTTCCTCTAGCTTCCTAGTTACCATGAACTAGAAAGGTTTGAGCGAAGTATGTCCACCACAGAATTCGGTTTTCTTTCTGAAGTCACAGCTTTTCAGTCACGCCGCCGGCCCCCATAACGGCCGAGCCGCCACGCCGCCACGCCACTGCTACCACACGGCCGTCCACCCGCCCCTGCCTCGCGCCGCCGTCCCTCCCGCCCCCACCAACGGCCGCCCGCAGCCCGCGCCCCAGCCCCGGGAACGCCCCCGGCCAATCAGCGCGCGGCAGCCGCTGACAGGCAGAAGCCGAGGGAAAGCAGCGCCTATAGGTAAAAGAGGGACGGGAACGGGAACGACTAACACGTCCCGCCCCCGCCGCTAGGCTCTTTAATTGGCTACTTCTCCTCTAGGATGACCAATCAGAGAGTGCTTTCTAAAAGCAAGCCGAGCCTATCAGAAAACTGCTTCTTCTTCCCTACTGGCAGTTTGAAACCGTCGGGTGGGGAGCGGCAGTTATCTTGCAGGTGAGAGGCGGCGGGGACGGGTCAAGAGGGTGGCCGGGCCGGGCCGGGCCGGGCCCAGCGCCCTTCACCGCGCCCCCAGGCCGAGTTTAGCACAGTCGTGCTGGGCCCCCGTCCCTCGAGGGGGCGGTCCTCGGCCCCCGTGGGCACCCGCCGTTAGCGCCGACCCCCCTTCCCCTCTCCCCGGGTAGTTGGCCTGGTTGCTTTAAAGATGACCAAAAAAAAAAAAAAAAAACCTCTCCTCTTCACATGTGAAGTCGTATTCCCTCCTCTCTGCCCACCCGTGCGCCAACCTGGCTGTGCCCTCCAGAGATGTGTGGACCTCTCCCCTCTCCCCCACTTCGTGATTTGGCCGCTCTTCGCTAGGTGACATGATAGTTAGTAGTCGCCGTAGTATGACCTGTGCAGGCATCAACAGAGATTGCAGAGCTGCTGTAGCAAGAAGCTTGAGGACATGGATTTGAGCAGTGTTACTTCATATTTGCAAAGGGGTACAGTTAGAGGGAAAAGAGGTGAGCTGACTGTACGGGGAGAAAGAATAGTTTCCATTTTTTGGTGTAGAATCCCCTGATCTGAATGTAACAATATTAAATTATTTGAAAAGCATCACTTTCAGTCAAAAACAAATCCAAAAACATAAAATACTGAGCAGAGCTCAGGCAAATACAAAAACAGCCATGCTAGAACAGAGCAAAGATCTTTGGTTAAAAGGTTTGAAAAAAAAAAAAAAGAAAAAAAAGCAGACCAATTTATAATGTGAGAATATGGTCTGGTTCGTGATGTAATTGTAACTTCAGTTTAGTATTGGCAAAAACATACAAACAAATAAGGAAACTGGCTAATTTGATCAGCTTTTGATGGTCGTGGTTCTTCAGACAGATGGGAGAATAAGCAAAGTAGTTGTTGGAAAACTGTACTCGTGAGCAGTACAGGCTAGCAACTTGGGCAGAGTGGAAGGAAATAAAAATTGATAGGTATGGTGGGGTTAGCTTATGAAGGGTCTTGAAAGTAAAGATAAGAGAGAAGGAGAGACGTTGACAGGATTCCTGGAAAGGGTTCAGGAAGTCAAAGGACTAACTAAGAAACTTACCTTTGCAGTAGGCTTTTGGATGGGTGTCTATATGGAAAGATTACATTGATCAAGCTCAGGAAAATGATGTTGCAATAATCAAAATGTAAGTTTATACCCTGAATAAGTCCCAAGGCCAGTTCATGTCGGTACAGTTGCAGGATTTAGAATTATCTTTGCTACTAATAATTGGAATTTTCACTTGTCAGTTCCATTTTATGAAGTGAACTGTTACAGACTAGCTGTTTATAAGGTCGAAAGTTCTTTCAGTGTTTCCATTTCAAATACCTGTTGTTATGGGCATTTGATTTTTGTAAAATATAGTTCTGCTAAAACATGACTTTTTCAGGAAACTTTTCTTCCCGTGGGTCAGAAGCAAAGGGAATTAGCTTGGCAGAAGCTGAATGTAAAAAAGTTTTCACTGTGGCAGAGCTTTTATGGTGCAGGAAGAATCAGTATCTAGAATAAAAAGACAATTAACTTCCAGCTGTATTCCTATATACAGAACTATGAGATTATTGCATGTCTCTTTGAAATTTTGAAAAAAGATGATGATACTTAAGGAGGATATATCCTGCCAATTTAGTGACAGTACAACTAGCAATTTAAAAATAACATTTCTGTTAGAAAACGCATCTGTTTAAAAAAAAAAACATTATAGTTGACACTCTTAAATGTCTCTTTAAAAATAAATGTTTCTTTGCATAATTGTTTGCTACACAGTACAGGCAGCCAATTCCTTTCATTATTTATGTTGGTCTTCCTCCCATGCATATTCTCTGCTGACAATTCCCTTGCTCGAATGTGTCTGATCATGGCTTTTCACATTCATCAGACAGCTGCATCATTCTGCCCTTCATTCATTAACCTATCTCTTTCTTAATAATCAGCTCCCACTTAGTTTTTTAATTCTTTTGGTTTTTCCGTGTCCCATATCCTCTCAAGTTTTCTAGCTTGAAGGGGGTTTTGCAATGCTGCAGTAGATTTAAAAAAAAAAAAAAAAACTTTTAGAAAGTCAAGTTTCCTATCATTTCTGCAGCATCACTGTTTCCCAGATATTCAAGAATATTTCACTACCTTGCCTAGGAATTGCTAGAATGAGTGACATTACCTGGAGCTAAGAATGAATTGCCTGTCCTCTCAATATCTGGTCATCTTCCTGGAGCTGTAAGGTGACAGCTGAAGCAGAGTAGAAGGTGGAGGAAGACTGATGTTGACCACTATGGAGAAGCTTCAAGGTGTTAGGATTGGAGTGTTCAGGGCATCCTGTCAACTTGGACTGTTGTTGCGGTAGCTCCAGGGGAAAAAAGTCACAACGGAGCTTAGCGATTCCTATGTCACTCCGTAGGAATTTTGTACTGAAACAAGCTAATAAGCTCCAAAAGTGTAAATAAGATGGAGGGACTGACACAGACATGCAACAGTAAATTGAGGCTTCTCTCGCTCTTTATATATCTATTTCTTTTTTCTCTGGCAGTGCATGTTAGTTACTGTTACTTTCAATTCAAAATTTTGTGTTGTGTAGCATAGAACATTAGGTATGACGAACTTATTCCGTTAACTCAGAACAACAGAAAACTTTTAATTTGTTGCTTTTGAGTCCTCTGTTGTTTTATTCAGAATCCTTTGAAGTCAGTGGAAGTCTCTTCACGGCTTTGAGTATGGTTTGAATCATGCAGTTAAATACCTACCAGTCTATACTCATCACATTGTGTAGTACAGACACTATACAGTAACATCACACGTGTTCAGATTAGCACACCAACTGTGAATTAAAGTAGTTACTACAGTGGAGTTTGTGTTGCTGGAAAAAATACAGGTGAACATAGAGCAAACCTGTTCGAACTAAAAAGTGAAGTTCAGCTTCTACTGTTTTATAGACTAACTTTGTGCAGAATGTCATCAGATGAGGAGAAAAGCACAAGTCCTGTTTTGCCAAAAGACTCAGTTCGTGGCAGTTCTGTTTCTTCAGATCTTCAGGTAGGAAAGAAGCAACCTCATTTGATTCTTATGACAGCTTTTTTTTTTCTCTTTGGCAAAGGATAATTATGAGGAAATGTTACAAATAACTCATGCATCCTTTCTATATTTTAGGTGCGTGGGAAAAATAGTATAAATGTTAGTGAAAGGAAGCAAATCAGACAAGTACAATTTGAGAATAAAAAATCTTGAATTTCTCTTTTGTCCATTTCACAAGAAATTTCAATATATGGGAAAGTCTCATCTAACTTTAGGAAACAGGTCACTGACAGCTATAAGTAAAATGGTGCAGTTTTCTTTTGTGTGTATATTACTTTTTATATGTGTGATAAGTCTGGTTGAGAAGAGTAAATTTGACACAGTAAGGTAGAAACCCGTTATTTGTGAGGGATGAAGCACAGCTATATAATAGTCTTCTTAAATGATATTGTAAGAAGTGGTTGGTTTGTTTGTTTGTTTAATGGATATTTTTTCCCCGCAGATTTCCCCGCAGAGTAGGGTTGTGCCTAAGTTGGTGTCTCAAAAGAAACATTGTTTTTTTTTTTCCTGCAACAAATGTGCCACTGTATACTGGAACTTTAATGGTGGGGTTTTTTTGCTTTACTGTGCTCAACGTCCTTTTGAGAGGATGTGAAAGTATTGAATAAAGTCTCTATCCTATTGTCTTGAAAGAGGTAGAGTTTCATCATTTAATAATTGGCTATTGCAGTTTGGGTAGTATCTTTTTCTTTGATGGGGTTCTATCCAAAACAAGCTACTTTTGCACTAATAATTTTTGCTATTTGTCATGTAGAAATGTGTCCCTGCTTTGGTCACCTAGCACAATGGGTGTGTACAGCTGAAGCACTGATAAATTAACTTTTTCTTCCTGTGGATTGACATTATCCGTTTTAAACTACCTGTTTAGGGGTAATTGGTTTTCACACTTTTTCACACATGTCTTGTGGATAAGATTTCTTAATCTGTATTCATCAAAAATAATTCATCTGTGTTTCCAGTGGCTGTTGTAGTTGGAAAACATGCTGAAGCTGTTCAATCCATTCTTCTCCTGTTGTTTAGTTACCCTGACTGCCTTCCGAAGGACAAATTCCATGCAGCATCTATAGATCTTTATTATCCTTTAAGAAGGAGGGGGAAAAACTTCTAAATGCTTTTGTGCCCTTTGCAACACCAATTATTTAGAAGATACCCGAGTTCTTCGTTTTTCTGAGATCTCATAAAATTTAAACTGTACTTCTGTAGGAAGCAATGACTATGCATTTGAAGTGGTAGAATACAGTAGCGTGCGTGGTTAGAATATTCTAGGATAGTCCTATAAATTTGGTCTTAAAACATCTGTATGGGCAGAACTTTTAAAGGAAATAAAACACTTCTTTCATTGGACTAAGAAGTCTGCAAGTTTTAATACCAAGGTTTAATGCCAAGGTTTCATTGCTCAGATACTTACCTGTGTCTTTGTTGTTCTGGTTAACAGTAGTGACTTGTTTTATGAATATCAGCTCACATATTAAAGGTTCTTATGCATTTGGGGCTTGATAGCATCAGAATATACTAGACAACAATTTGCTCATCATCTTTTGGCCTTCACATAACATGCAATATAAAATGAATTGTGCTCATATTAAGGAGTTTAAGTAAGTACTTAGTACCGTTAAACAATATGCATGGCCTAACTGCAGATGTGTGTTAGCTTTTTTTAATGAAGCATGTAGCGTTATCTTAGGGCTTGCATGTATTTTATGGTAATATTATCCAGTTCTTGCACAGAGTAAGAACATACATTGAAGAATAGTTCCCCTTTAAGTAAAACCAGTTTAAGTCACAATTTGAATCAGGATTTACGTTTGAAATCAGGAAGTCTGGATGTACATGGTTCACTCTTGTGCTATCTTGTTATCTCTGCACTTTTATTTCCTTTAGGGGTTAAATCTAAAAAACCGGTAATCTGTTGATTTGCAACTAACTATAACTTTTACATGGAATGCGGTACTACCTTACCAAAAACATATGCTATACGTACTTGTTTATAACCATATAGCTTCATATATGATTACTTGGGCTTTTAATTTTAACACGATAGCCTAGAAGATGGGAAATGGAAAGTTGAAAGGAAATTAGAATTCAGTTAAAACACAAAACCTGCTTCTTTAAATGTTCTCTGATTAGTAGAAACCCACATAGATTACATTGACTGTGTCGAAACATTATGCATTTCAGCTGATTGATTCAACAAAGTATTACATGCAATCGGTACATTTAAACTGATTTTTTCCATTCTGACTTTTCCCAGCTTGAACAGGAAAATAACTTTTCAATTCGCAATTGGTTTCTGAGCCTTGAACTCATTAGGATGCTAAACTGAACTAGTGAAATAATGTTAAATGAAGAAAAAGCTAGTGTCCTGGTTTAATACTTTCAAACTAACGTTGTTGAACACATTTTAATTAGTGGCTTTGTTCAGTAAGCATTAACTGCTAGTGGAACCGTTTTTTTTTTTTTTAATCGCTGTTGGAATGGATTGTATAATGTTTAAGCTGTAATACAGATTGTTCAGCTTCACGCTGAACTCACTCTTTCTATTCTGAAAATCTGTTTAATTAGGAAACTTCAAGAAAACATTAACTCACTTGATTTACATCAGCATGTAGTATAAAGCCATATACCAGTTGCACTGATTCATAATTTTTTTTAAAGGGCAAGCTTTTATGTTAGTTTTATACACACACCACCACCATAGCTATATAATTTAAGAAATGTATAATATATGGTGAGAATAGCTGTATCTAATTAAAGAAAAATATTGGATAATCAAATGTCTGCTGATGATTGGCTTTGTAACTCCTCCCAAATAAATTATAATGTTACAGCATGTGAAATGTGACTCTCTGCTCAGTAGCATCTTTGTCATGGATATAAAATTTTTTTACAGCTCTGTGGTAACAGTGATGCTCAAAAATAGTATTAATTGATTCCTTTTCTGAAATCTGTTTTCGTAGTTTGTATTTTTGTTTGAGGGGCCTACTATAATATCTAATTCTGGCATCTAGCAAAATTGTCAGCTGTAACTACTACGCTGCATCTAGTCGTAAATAGAATGCATTTTAGAACAGGAAATAAGAGAGTGATAAACTCTTATAAATGACTTCTAAATATTAAGAAAATAGGTGGCTTTTGCAGTTTTAAGGAAAACCCTTTTAGTTTCAACTATAATACAAAATACTCCCAAAATATTATCTAAAATCATTTCCACACTTTCCTCCTCCTACCTAAGTTTTGGAAACATAATCATAGCTTTATAACTATTTGTCCCCATTTTGTAACAGGATGAATATGAAGAGCTGCTTCGTTATGCTGTAGTGACTCCAAAGTTTGAACATCGTGTCCCAAAGTGGTCAGAACCTGCCTCAGAACTGAGAGCAGGTAACAGGTTTTCAAATGTAACAGATGATGTCATTCACCGTAAGACTCCAGGTAATACCTGCAAAGCTGTGAGTTGAGTTTACAAGAACAATGATAAAATGTTATCGATAAAACTTTTCTAATAGCTTCTGTTTGAAAGGAATGTACAGTGCATGTATAATACATTTACATTTTGAACAAGAAGAAATATTATGGGAGGTATTATGTTCACTGAAGGTTCTCTCTGTAACATAGCTTTCAGGTGATGGTATTGATGTGCTGACAGTTCTTTGTTCTAACCATGGCATAATGTGTAAAAGAAATGTTGAAGGTGGTTGGTGTAATAATGCAAAAGTTGGAGTCCTCCCTGAGTATTTTTTATAGAAGTTTGAGAGTTCACAGCTGTTTTTGCTCATACCTGTGCTGCCATGACAGATAAATATGTGTTTAAAGGTTTGTTACTTTGAAGTAAGAATTACTTGAAAGGGGCCTTGTGTGATAGCTAATCCAGTCACTGCATGAGTAGTGCATTGCCACTGCACTACCTTCAGTTCAGTTCAATAGTTCACTCTGTTCTAGTTTTACTCTGTTACTTGCTCTTCAAGAATGTGTACACATTGTGTTTTGTGATGTATTGTGATGAAACTTAAGAGTAACACTGGTATTTATGGTTATGTATTGTTTGCTCTTGTCACTAGCATTTCGCTTGAGGAAGTTCTGTTCATTTTGTTGCAGAAGAAACAGTAAATGATCATACTTGTATTCTTTCTCTACTAGGGAATTTAACTTAAAGAACCATGAAGAACTTACCTTAAACTAACTTCTGTTGTTTAGAAGGTCTGTCCTTTCATGATGAAAATACTTATCTACAGTTTTTTGCTGACTGTTTTTCTGTATCCTGCCCTCAAGGAAAGTTGGGACCTTGATGCCAGGTCTGTCTCTATTATTTAGAGGAGCATAGGGTATGGAAGTGGGTAGATCATTCCACAAATAGAGATTAAGTGCCTTGAAGTGGTATGTAAACCTGGTGCTAATTGTCTCCACTGGAGTAAATGTTCTTCATGGCTGATGTATGCAAGAGATGCTGATGAGAGCTAAATAACTCTCTACTAACAGAAATTTACTAGTGCAATTGCAAAGGATAGTGCAGACGCTGGCAGAAGTTTCTCTCATACTAGAAAGAACCATGACCAAAAATAAGTACATATGCTGAAATTACCATTTTCACTAGAATATACATCAGCCTTAGTAAGCTATTAGTTGCCATTTAGTTAACTCATGTTAATACATTAAAACCAAAACTGATCTAGAAATAGTGTTCTTAAAATAAGGAATGTGATTAAAATAAGGACAGCAGTATTGGTTATGCTCTGTGTGCTTCTCCTTCCGCAGTGAGTGTGTGCAGTGGCATCTAGTCACATGCAGGCCCTCAAATCAGTACTTCCCTCCGATATGCCATAAGGAGAAATGTTTTGTCATTTTGTCAACCAGTGGAGGAACTTAGTCCCTGTGGATATTGTATCTGTAACTTCCCCCCTGTACAGAATTACTGTAGTTGTTTCTCTGAATATCAGACTCCTATAGGAAACGTACAAGGCATGATTTTGCCGTTGTTGAAAGCAGGAGAGAATGGTGGTTCGGAGAGAGAGAGAATGTCCTGTAATGGAAACAGGATCCGGAATTGGAATGTTGATTACTTTAGAAAAAATTCTGCTAACATAGAAGTTTCAAGAATAGTCTATGGAACTTCTGGTTTATGAATTTTACGCATAGAAGTTGATTAACTTCATCCAGTGTAGTCATGTCCCATGGAAGAGGTATGCCAAGGCTGTATAAAAAATGTGATCAGTAGAAGCTGTTGATATTTTGTGCTATGGCAATTATTCCCAAACAGTCAAATGTTGTAGAAAATATTCCTCTGTAGTAACAGAAATTCCTGCAACTCCTAAAATGAAAGCAGTTAGTTGTAGGTTAAACAAAACAATCAAACAAAAATTATGCTACGGATGATTGTTTTAATTTGGGGACAAAAACATCCTCATTTGTTGTATCAAATGATACAACAAGGCAGCGAAAATTGCAGCATGTTAGATTAAAGTAAAGGTTATTACTAAACTATCTTTGATATCTACAGCCAAAGAAAGCCCTGTAGCTAGTAGATTGCCAGTATTCAAATATAACTGCAAAACTCTAGAATTTAGAGCAGTTCCAAGACAACTGCTAGAAACATTCCTGTGCCTGAGAAGTTTCTCTTAGAAGGTGAACAAGAACAATTCCAAACTGAACCATTCGGATCAGCATTGTGGAGCAAATCCCTATTCAGATATCATCCACAGAGTCTTCTATGTTTATATAGGTGGATCTAGGTTTCTGGCTAATCGTATGATTTTTCTTCAGAATTATGAAAGTAAACAGCTGAGTTTTGTCATTCGGTTTGAGTGGAACTGTCTTTTATAACAGTATTTGTGGTGCGTGGTGTTGCTCTTCATAAGGAAGAAGATCAGAATCAAAACAGTAGACTGCAGCTTTTTGGGGTAGGTGATTGTACGTATTCCATTTGCGGTTTTCTGTGTCTCAGTACAGAACTTTTTGCCAGCCCTAGCTACAGTTCCTGCTATCTCTGTGAGAGGGGTTATCTTCTTACATTTGTTTTGATGCCAAAAATGTAGCGTATTGAGTCTATATTCCTTTCCACTCCTTAAAGTTGCACAATAGACGTGAGAGGACAGTAATTTCCTTGATTTGTCTCTTTAAAGATTAGAATAGAGTTATTTTTTAATATACTTGGTGTTACCAAATAAGAATAGTCATTTGTAAGCTGTAGTTGCCCTAGCAGCAAGGAAATGCTCTTACACTTGATGGTTAATCAAAATTTCTCAATCGCAGTTTTGTATATGACTCGTTATGTAAGCCAGCTTTTCCTCTCAGTTGTAGATACTTATATGTTTATCTTTGCAAACTAGCGCATTGTTCTTCTATCAGAGACTGAGGCAAGAAAAATATTTACATGGCCTCCATCATGCTTCTACTAACCACACAGTATTTCAACTTGTAGAGCTTAGCTTCTTTATCAAAATATAGGTTTGCTGTTCAAAATGTCACTACTTCCTGTCAGTCTGGGAGGGAGGTGTCTTGAAACAGTTACAGATCTGCATGCAATCTAATTATTGAAAGAAGGTTAAATTTATTTCAACCTTAAAAAAGGATCTGCCCAAAATATGTCCAACTCTTTTACAGAACCTCCAGTATTGATCAAGGGTGATTGAATATTTCAGTGGTATTTGTCGCAGGGTTTGGGTTTTTTTGTTTTGTTTTTTTTGGGTGCTGATGAGACAAGGCATTGTATGAAAAGTGGAAATGTAGACAAATTCAAGCTCAATATTACACGTCTGATACTGGTAGATGGGTAGGTTGTTTCAAGAGGACAGTTCTGATTTTTTTTGTTCAGCCCCGTTCTTTTGGGATTGCTACAAGTTCATGTTACAAATCAGGCTCTTTGACATTAGTTCTTTTCCTGTCCTGCTATAATGTTGTGGCTGTGTTAAAATACTAAATCATAAATTATCAGGGTATTGTTCTGTAAGTTTGTAGAATAAAAGGCATGTCTATACTGTGTGTAATGTTAAGACAGAAAGTTCACTCTTCTGCAGAAAATCTCAAAGCTTTTCTTTTCTTTTCTTTTCTTTTTTTTTTTTTGTTCTCCACATGATTTTGGTACGTAATGTCTTCTCGAATGAAGTTGTGTTTGTGGAGTATCTTTTGGTACTACTTCTTGACTTTTTCATCAGGTTTTTAAAATTAAAGTGGCAGTTTCCAAGATTTTTGACTGCCCTAGTGGTGTACTATGACTGTAGAAGTCCAGTTACTGGTAACCTTTATTTGTTTCAGTAAATTTAGTGATAAATAATTCACTAAACTTCACTAAAAGCTTCCAGTCAAATATGAAGAATAGTTGGAATAAAGCATACTGTGCTATTCAATCTAATGCCCAGATGCTTTTAAACTTTGAAATCCAAAATTTAATTTCCTGTTCTTGTTATCAGTCTAGTTGATTAAATCTGAAAGCACATAAGAGGAGCAGTAAAGTAGCAAAGATGTGGAATGGTGACTCATACCCAGACAGTGGGAAAATTCTTTCTCTTCAGGCTATCAATCCTCAGTATTGAGCCATTAAATTTCTGAGAACATTTTTACAAAATTCTAAAGATTTGAACAAATTGCTACCTCCAGCTTGGTCCAATGATAGCAGTTCATGTTTGAGGAAAAAAAATTGTATAATCTTTCTAACTTTCCTCTATTAAAAAGAATAAATGGTTTCTGCAACATATTTTGAAGGTCAGAAGAAAGAGAAGTATTCAGTGCTTTTTTTTTCTTTTTTTTTAATTTCCCTGTAGTGCATAAGGAAATAGAATTATTTGGTTTTAGTTTTTATGTCCAGAAGTATCTTGACTGCTGAATTTCCTAACTGAAGGCATCTGTCAAAGACAAATTAAGTAGGAGCTGCTTGATCTCAATTAAAATGACAGGAGATCTTTTATTACTAGGAATTTCTTCCAAGCATTCTCAATACTTGTTTCACTAAAACTCTTAATAGTGCTTTTCATTCTGACAAAGAACTGTTAAGTCTTCAACTACTTCTAAATTTACCTCTTGCTGAGAAACACATTCTGTTAATTTTGGGGGGAAAGGGATAGAGGAGGCTACTGGTGAACTGAAAAAGCTTTTTTTTTTCCTCTCCACTTCATGAAAACTGATGAAAAATGTACATTGGAATAAAGCTGGTCATTCATGCATTTAAGAAATGGAGTGAATGAGAGCCTCAGCTGTATCCTGTTCTGTAAATAATTACAAAGTTCTTAAACATAAAAGACTATGAGATCATTTATATACTATAATGCATATATTTTCTTCCCTGAATTTCTCCTTAAAAGGTGGTATTAAGTACTGTATGCCACTTAATATGCCACATGCTTGCAATATCATCAGAAAATGTTAATCCATAGTGTGCACCTGAAGTATAAAACTGCAGATGTTGACAGTTTACATGTAAAATAGGCATGCAAATATTTTATCTATTCAGTCTGAGCAATAACATGACAATTTTAACCTAAAAACTAGGTTTGCTTGCTTGCAAATTAAAATAGAACTAACACAGATTCCTGAAAAATTCAGCTGACTGGAGACAACACTGGGGGTCACGTGGCACGTTTTCACAAGACCTAATTCTGAATCTGATCAAATTCCAAGTCAATTCTTCTCAATTTACTGAATAATTGTATTTTTTCATTCTCTATTCTGAAAGTGCAAAGAAGTCAGAGTTCCATTCAGGGTTTAGGTATCAGGTGTTCCTGAAGGCACTGTTAGTATGCTAACCTAAAAGGTGCTGAGCAGTTATCATTCAATATGAATGGAAAGCAAGATTATATAATTAGGATACAGCATATCTCTATTAAAAAAAATTGGTTTTGCCTAGTTTTACATCTGAATGCTGCTTCTGTGCAAGTCTGTCAGAGTGTATTTACCTAGCGAAACCACAAAAAGTTAGATATTAGAGGTACATAGAAAAAAGACCAGTAATACTGGGATAACAGACAGCCAGAAAAACAAGTAATTTCATGACCTCTTCTATAAATAAAAAGATGGTCTAGAGATATGTTGGAGTAAATATATGGACTTATTATTTTAGACAGTGCATTCCACGTACTTTCTTGTATTTATCATATCTGAATGGCTCCATGTCCTTGATAACTTAGTGTACTGTAACTGAGTGGCATCATGTAATGAAGTAAAGGAAGAGATGACAAGAATGACTTTAATATGTATACAACTGGGAAATGTTGACAGTACTACAAGATCAGGATAAATTACATGGAATGATAATACAGACATGTAACAAATCTACTCAGTGGATTCAAAGAAAGGTACAAGAAGGAATGAAAGCTAAGTTAGGACAATCTGTCCATAGGGAGGATAAGGTGGGGGCAGTGGGAAGAAGATGAACTTGTAGTACTACAATCTAGGACAGTGACAGTTGTCAACCTAGCTTAATATCCTCTTTTTTACTGGTTTCGTTTTTTCCTGTTTCTTTCTTTAAAAATATCTTTTGAACTGTGCAGTATACACTAGATATCTTTGTAATCCAAACAAAAACTTAAAAAAAACCCTTTGTACATTTTACAGCAATGGCACAGTTGAAGGAGGAGCACATTGCCACAAAGGGATGGGAAAAAGTGGTAAAGGACAGAACTGGGAATGCTTGACAGTAATAATGCTGAAATAGTACATACTGTGGAACCCCAGCCAGATTCTACATCACTGAAATTAGATGACCAAAACTACTTGAAATGCATCTGTTTTGCATGTTGTTTTTTACAGTCCTTTACAGACACTTGAGTATTCAAATTCTACCATTACATAAGCAACACTTTTCTCATTTGCAGGAGAAACAATGACAAACCCTAGATGCCGATCTTAGTATACTGGTGTGATTGGGAATAATCTACTTTTAGACTTCTGCTTATGTAATGAAGTGTGGAATTTAGTCTAGAGAAATGGTGTGTTAGATGGGGCTTCTCCAAGTCAGTCTGATGGTAAGTTTGATGTGCAATTGTGTATTTTGTTAGAAGAAACACCAAAAAAGAATACAACTCTGCCTCTGCATCACAGCTCATCCTTATTTCGGAGCATGAGTGAGGTAGTTTCAATTCACCCTACTTGCTGGGAGTGAATATTAGCCAGACAGCTTTTCTATCCACAGACTGTCTCACCTCCTTTGTCAGAAGACTTAATACTCCTGCAATGGTTTGTGACAGTGGCTGTAAAAGACTGTCAGCCATCAGGCTCAGCGCTTGGATAGTGTTAAGTTAGAAACAAAGATTTCCAGCATCCACTGAAACCACTGCTTTGTGATAAACAGTCCAGCTTATCTCTGCTTGCTTGTACTAGAAAGCAGTACCTACCCACTATGAAACCAACTGTACAATGTTCATTTTCGAAAAGGAAAACTAAAATGTTGGAGTTTTCCTCTCTTCATTTATGCAAGAAGGAAAGTGTTCTTCTAAAACTGTCCCAATTGTCAGTAATACAAGGATTTTGCTAATTCTTGTTCTTTCCAAATTTCCTTATAATCTTTCAGCTGTCAACTCTAATGACACATTTTCCATAAGGATCAACTAATTATGAAACAATATTTTAATTACCTGTGTTCAGCTAAATGTGAGTCCATTTAATCTTAGCCCATTCTCTCATCAGTTGGAACTCAAGGCCGTGTCCGTTGGTTTCTGGGCATATCTTAACTTTTGTTGTAGTCATAGTTCGTGGCACCACCTGAAAGCAAGGCGTTGTTGTGTAAGGCACTGTATAAATGCATAGAAGACATTTCTTGTCTCAGAGCTCAAAGTATAAATGCATGAGCAAATTAAAGGGTATAAGGAAAGTAGTATGAAGAGTTGAGCTAGGGAGGTACGAACTCTTAGCTGGGGCGCAGAGGGGAGAAGGGGCCATGCAATGGTTGCAGATACATACCAACATTAAAATACGCACTACAGTGTGCAGCTGCAAATGCACAAGGATACACAAGCCACTGTCCTGGGGAGTTTACAGTCACACTGAGGATAATGGCAAAAGTTTGTGGGTTTCTGACATGAGATATTTACCTAAAAGCAGTCTTTATTGAGAAATGGGCTTTTAGTTTTTGGCAAAACTATTTTCATGATACTTGGCTGTAATCATCCTCTTTAACATGAATGACCTTAAAAGTTTCAGTTTTTTAAGGCAACAGTAGTTGTGATTTGACTACTGTTACAGTGCGATTAGTGGTTTAAATATAATTATGTCTTAGAAGCATATATTTGAGTTGGGTTCAGTTTGTTTTACACAGGAAAAGGAGGTTTTTAGTGGCATAAAATTTTCCTCCAGATGCCTGGTTTCTGACTTGCACCCAGAATTCAGACCAGTTAGCCTTTCCAGAGTATCAGTCCTTTCTCTTTGCTTCGTTTTTAGTTTTAACGTCAGTGAAGGGGCCTTGTGAGGCCAACATGGAACACCTTTGCCCTGTTCTCTCAGAAGAGACTTCTTCTCGAGGGTCTGCATGCAGTCCAAGAGAAATCAGTGAAGAGATAGTGACCGAATTAACTGTTCCTGATGAAAAAGTGACCCAAATAGAAAGCATACTTGATCTCTGGAGCGGAAGTCTTAAGGTATGTGTTTTGTTTTGAAACCTTAAGAATAACATGCAGACGTCAGTGTGTTGTCATAGAATAAGTGATAGTGCAAGAAAAGTTGTCATGTGATTGCACTGGGAAATGATTTTTGTTGTGGAGTTTTGTTGCTGCTGTTGTTGTTTATTGCATGTAAGCAATATCTTGTACAAGAGCTAGGGACCTTTGGAATAACTTTCTCCGTTAGGGATATTCAATTTTCATCATTCAAGAGTTCATTATGTCTGGTAATGCTTATAAAAAGCCTGCCTACTGAATGCTTCACTGCAAATGTTCACGTCCACTGAATTACTGAGTGTTTTAAGATTACAACTTTGGGGAGCAGAGAATAATTTTACTAACTTCGCTACTGCCATTCCTTTAACTTTTCAGACAAATGTTCTGACTGAGTTGAGAAAATGGAAACTTAGTTTTATTGAACATCACAAGCTTGAAATGAAACAAGAAAGAGAGAAACACGCTGCACATGTCAGACAATTGAACAATCAAATGGAAAACCTGAAAGAGTTGCTACATACTTATGAAATCTCTACTGGCAGAAAAGATGAGGTAATATATCATTTTCATAATTCAATTGTTTTCTCTTTTCAAAAATCTCCACATTGACTCATTTGCATCCATCTTAATTATACTTGAACAACAGAATTCTTCTTGCAGCAAGTAACATGGATAAGTAAATAGTATATTTAGACTGTATAGTGGAAAAAAGAATCATTGTTGCTAATGACGTATTAAAAGTGGAAATTTAACAGATGTCGTCTGTATATATTTTGCATTCTTTGGTTTTTTTGAAATCTAGAGGCTGCTCTTGTACTTTATTTGTTATTTTCATGAGAATCATGCCAGTTTGGATGAGTCTTTTAGCTATTACACTTGAAGAGCTTTTTAATTTTTGCCAAGATTGGATGGGTTTTCTCGTATTTCAACTACGCAGCAGTCTCCCAAATGTTTAGAGTCTCTATTTTGACGAATTCTTAGGGTTGTAGATTTGTGGTCTTTCAGATACAGTTTTCTACTAGCGTCAACACCAGCAATTTTGAAATTAAACCAAATTGTGGGAGCGAATATAAAATTGTGACAGCCCTGCAGTAACATAACCTAATTGGGTCCTCTTATTTCTGTCCTGAATTTTTAACCTTCTACTTGAGAACACTTAATGGAGTCCAGATTTTTAATTCCTCTTCTCAGTTTAAAACAAAAACAAAAACAAAAAAAAATTGCACTCTATTCTAGAACACTCTTGGAAGGAATTAAAACGTGGAGAAAGAATGAAAGGTCATGTTCCGTATCGGTTTGGAAAACAACCAGATTTTACAGACCAAGCAAATGTACAGATGTTGTAACATGGGAAGAGCAGGATTAGCACAGTATCATTTAACTGGGACATACTTTCAGGCCCATAATTATTTCAGGGTATACCATTCAAACCTACTTAATGCTGTTGGATATCGTATTTAATGTGCCATAATTATGACACATATTTAATGTGTCATAATTCTTGGTGTTACTTATCTGCTAAGTGGAACAATTTTGTTATCCGATTTTATCGTTCTGTTTCTAAAATTCTTTTCACGGAGAATGATTTGACGTAACGATAGGTGGCAGTAATTCCATGTATGACAGCATAGACATCAAAACTGATGAATTCTAATGGGGCCACAACCTGAAGTCAATCTGCCTCACAAACATTATTCATAACTTAGGTTCTTGCTCTCATGTTGGAGTTCTTTTGTAAGATTTCTTATGTTTTTTAATGGCAAAAATTTATTAATTAACAAACAGATTTAGGTCTGTTTGCAGTAGCAAAAGTTGATGGTTTAAGTTAGGGTATCGCACTGTTTCAACAAAGGTAGTAAATTATTTATACTCAGTTTCTTTGCTTTCTCTTTTCTAATTGATTTGTTGACAATTTATGAAAATTTATTTCTAATACGAGATCAATTCAAATTATTATTTAATATATAAATAACGCATTTTTATTCTGAAACTGTGAAAGTTAAAATTGGTCATACTTAAGCAGAGAAAAGTAGCTTAATTAAATTAGATATATTAAAACACAGTGTTATGAAGAACTCATTCTTAAAAACTCAAGACAGCTCTGCTCTAATTACTTTAAATGTGTCAAAATGACCTTCATGTGTTGCTGGTGTTGTAAGTCTAACCACCTTAAAGAAACCAAGCTTTTATCTAGTAGTATTTCTTAAATAGCCTGCAAATTACAATTAGAGCAGTGTGTATCAAATTCTGTACCAAAACTTAGGAGCTTTGAACTATTTGCTAGATAATTGCTTTGATTTAAAGGTAAATTTTATTTTGAGTACTAGTCATTTCATTGACTTATGTTCAATGATTAATAGCATATAACACCATAAAAGATTATTCCTTACCATCTTTATGCAGTGGTTAGAATAACTTTAAATGCAGGTAACTCATTTCCCAAAATCTGTCAGTGTTGCCCATTAGTGTTTCTCAGAAGAATCTAGCTTAAGAGGCTAGGCAAAAATGTAGAGAACAGCTCAGTCATTTGCTATAATCAGTTTGCATCATGTCTCGCGTAAATTTTAGTCGGTGAACCTCAGATGTTCTTGTTACACTAATTATAATGTATTTAGAGGTTGGTGGTTGAAGTCCTCAGTTACATTCTCAGTCCAGTAAGCCATCTTGCTTCTCAAATTTTGATTCTCATAGGCATCTGGATGGTATCTTTGATGAGACCTTTTAAAGAGAATAACATTTCTTATTTTGATTTTTTCCCCCCCTAGTTCTTAGCAATTCTTTAGCTTGCTTATTCTGTTTAGCACATTGAATAAATTTTATACAGATCAACAGTTGTTTCCTTACATTTCAGTCAATTAATACTGATTTAAAGCAAACTTTTAACAATATAAATGCTGGTTGATTCACCAAGCTGTTTTTGTAAATAGATGATTCTTCTGACTTTATACTACAGTAACATTTGATTACAAGGAAGTAGAACAGAATCCTGCAGATGCTGTGGGATGAAATGACAATTCAGCTGAGTTTTTCCTAAAGCTACTCAGTGAAAGTGTCTAAGTGCTGCAGAGTCCAAAGGTTGAAGCCAAAAGAATTTCACTCCAGATTTGAACTCTGATTGTTTTTTGCTTGATTAGACTTAAAGGAAGATTTAATGGAAAGCTGCTTCTAAAAGTGAGTGCTTGAAATGACAAATAACTGATGAAGGCAGTACATTTTATTTTATCTTAAAAATATTATTGCTATTGAAATAATAAATAGAAATATTTTTGCAGGTAATTGCTAACTTGACTCAAGCATTAGAGAAGCAAAAGGAGAGAATAGAGTTGATGAGAAAATTTATGCTGTGGCGGGTTCAGCATGTCGAAGCCAAACAAGAGGTATGTGTGCAAAATAAAAATACGGTGAAAGTGGAACCTCTGAACTCAAAAGGGTCATAGCTGCTGATGTTCTTGTTACAGTTTGAAGAAATGACAGTGTTCCAGTGTTGATATTTTTGATAGTGTTGAATAACAGTTTGAAAACATCAATTCAAAAAAGGACACTGTGGTCAGAATACCTGTGGGATGAGGAAAAAATGAAACCTACATGCTTTTTTAGTTTTTAATATATCTAAAGATATAAATATAGAGAGAGAGATTTATATTACATATTTGTATTATACTTATATTGTTGTATTTATATCATTATATATAATATGTATGTTTATATATAATATACATTTTAAAATGTATTACATAATTTTATATATAGCTTCCATTATTGTGATCTGCTTACAGTAAATGCACAGAGAGGAGCAGCATTTTCTCTTTTCTCTCACCCTGATCTTAGAATTTACTAATTACTAGGAGTCTAGTTTGGGAATTTTCTCAACTTTTTTCTAATCAATTTCTGAAAAAATATTTTAATTATTTGTGTATATATAGTTTTTTTTTTCCCTAAGTGACTTATGCTAATTGTCAGGGATCGCTTGTGACTGCAGGGTTTTATGTGGTTCTTGCAGTGACTCAAAATGTGCCATATACCAACTTAATGGCTTTGTACGTGCGTGCTGACAGCATATGTGTGAGATGGTTGTTTAAATGTCATTAAACTAAGAATAAAAAGAGAGTTTTGTGTAACCTAGGAGTTCTCAAATATGTTTTCTACGCTAGGGACAGTAATGTTCTTGGACATGTATGCAGGAAGAAGAATCAAATTGTTCACGCAATGTTTGTGAACCACTTCACTGTGGCATGTGTAGCTTAATTTAGTCATTCCTCCTGTGTTCAGTGTAACACATTGCAAAAAACAATCATCAACGCTCTTTTGAGTACTTAAGTTTTTAAAAAAACTTGCATATAATGTGGTTATATGTTTCCTAAGGGATATGCAAATAGAATAGCAGACAGACAATTTCAGACAGCATTGATGAAGAAGGTATGGGCAGCATGGCGCTCCCTTAGTGAAGCAAGATGGAAAGAAAAAGTAGCAAAAGCCTGTCAGTTAAGGGCAGAAGATGTCTGTGTTCAGCTCACTAATGATTATGAAGCCAAAATTGCAGAGGTAAGATTTCTTTTTCGTTCTTCTCCCTCCTATCCCTCCAGGTATCTCTTTCTCTGCAAACGTGAAATACATGAGGACTTTCCAAAAGAACAGCAGAAAAAAGCTCCAAGTACAGGAGGAGATGTGACGAGATCTAAGATCTCTAATATGGAAGTTCAATTTCTAGATCTGAACTTTTTTTTCCCCTATTTTCTGCAACCAATATAAAACAATGCTGATCTGCACAAGCAGGTGAAGAAAATTGGACTCTTCCTGAAATGAGATGAATCTCTGTTTGCCCACCTATAAAGGGGATGATATTCGTTTCCTAATAGCACACTGTTAATATTTGCTATGCATTCTGGAGTCTTCTTGAAGAAGACTTAGTGGAAATAAAAGGCTATTATTGTTATGAATGACCAAAATTAATACCTCTTTTTTTTTTTTCTATAATAGCTATTCCATTTAAAGCTGAATTTAAGTTTGGCTTTGCCTTCACCTTGCCAATTAAGCTTATCAAAGTATTTTGAAAGTTTAAGGTGAAATCAATTTGTCAACATGCATATTGGTGCCCAGAGTAAATTAAAGTTAGTTTTAAAATACACATTTTTAAAGCTATATATTTTAGCAAAAATTTAAGCCTAGAAATTTTAAGAATTTGCTTGCCAGCTAGAGTTGCTCTGAAATAAAATTCCTTAACACTAGTATGTGCAAGTATAGGCACTTATTTGATAAATTAGAGCTTGAAGCCCAGTTTCTAATCAGTGGGATTTCTAAAACTGAGTCCTTCCAAACAGTGGGACTTTTGTTCAGAAAACTTCCGAGAAACCTACCTGAAAAGGCTGAATTTTGGAAAATGCAGTAAAGGAAAAATACAATCAGAAAACAGTGATTTACACAAGCCGCTCGGTCTTTCATTTCTCAGTATTTGTTTCGTTTTAATAATGGCTAGAAAAGTGCGCTGTCTGGTAACTATTTGAGCACAAGATGAATTGTCTTCTGGGGAAATTTATTGCTCTGACTATTGAGGGAATCCAAATTACTGATGAAATTTCGCCTGGGCTAGTTGCCTGACTTCTAGACGAGTTAAAACTGGCAAGATAATTTTCATTCTAGTAATCTCTGTGCTCTAGTACAAGTCATGTGCTCTAGTAGAAGTAGATGGCAAGTAACTGTTTTATCTGATGAACTGGAGATTTTGAAGTGAAAAGGCTTATCTTTGTAAAAGTAGTAAGTGGCTTCTAAAGTAATTGAGGAGTATACTCATGATTTGCATTTGGAGGTACAAAAAGCTGTTTCCTTATTCTCTTTTGTAGCTAACTGCTACTTTGGAACAGACAAAAGCTGAGATTCTGCGACTGCACAGTGAAAGAGAACAGTATGAAGACACCATGAAGAAAGCCTTTATGCGCGGTGTATGTGCTTTGAACCTGGAAGCAATGACCATGTTTCAGGGCAAGGACAGTAGGACAGATCCTGGTCAGTATAAAAGCTGTAATCTGGTAGCATTTGTAAAGAATTCTCCCCTTTTTTTAACGTGAGGGCTTATGGCAACACACAGTTTATCAACTTGTTACTGCTTTTAAAAAAAAAAATCTCACTTATTGTTAGGAAATAATTTGGTGCTGAACTTTGTACTGCTTTGCTAGGAAAAAAAATCCTGCAAAACCCTCCTCTGTTCTCTGGAAGCTTACAGTATGCAGTGAATATGCTTTTCCTGGACAGCCCTCCCTTTTTTTAATCTTGCCTGATAATGCAGAAGGGCAAGAAAGTGCTGCATTTAGTAGGAGTGCTTTGCCAGTACAGGAAACACCAGTGTAAGTATTTCAGTAACACACTTGTAAAACATCTGCAGCTATGCACGGAAGGGCTATATTCCATTACTGATTCAATAAAATCATCCCCTTAGAGTGAAACAAGGAACAGCAGCAGTACAAGCAGAGTCTGGCTGGTGCAGCAGTTTACATTAAAGAGAACACAGATGTGCTAGGAAAATGTCACAGCTGTACATATGGCTTAGCCACCAGCTGCACTGGCAAGAGTTCTTAATGGCCTTAGACAAAGTAACTTCAGCTACTAAACTTCACAGTCTTATACCAGAAGTTTCTGAAGTACTTCAGAGAAATTCACAAAGCCAAACCCCCAAAATGTTATGGCCTAAATGTAGATATGAAGAAATAGAAACCTAAAGAAGGTGTAAGATGGTACTTGCCTGAGTAGCAGTCTGGTTAAACATACGTGGTCTTTAAGTGTATCCACTGGAATAACGTTCAGTTGCTTAGGGAACTAGGATATGGCATCAGCTATGTATAGTAGCTGTGTGCTACTACAGACATAGAATCGGTGTTTGGAGAAAAGGTCAAGATGAACTATTTTTTTGAAGATACAGAATAAGGGAATAAAGTTGCAGGGTACTGCCAAATACTTTATTTTCCACTGTACTATAAATTAGGAACTACTCTCTGTCAAGGCTTTATCTTGTATTTGTTTATCGTTTTCCAAAAGCATGCAATGCAGCAGGTCTCACAGATAATGATGGGTAGCTAAGTGATGTAAAACAGGAAAAGAGATTAGGCAGGAAGGGAATGAGGAAAACCGAGCTCTAGAGCTGCAACGTGACCAACCTCTGTGGTCCATGGACCAAACATTTTGCTTGATTGACAATAAAGTAGGAGCTGATGCTGTATGCCAGTGCAGCAACTAGAGATTCTGCTGTGCTGGACACTGCAGGGGCACTGCCCATCTGTGACTGCTGGGGCATCCAGCATGGTGGTGCTTAACTTCCCGGAGTTGCTGTAGTCCTCATCAGGCTTCAAAACATCCCGTAGTTTCTGTAGTCCTTGCTGCCATGCCAGCCATCTCCCTCTACTACCTGCTCCCCTGCTCCAGGCACACAAGACTTTCTTGCTGCTGCCAGCTGCTTTTAGTGAACTCAGTTACATAATTATTTAACACGGTTGCACAGCCATTAATTTGCATACCCATTCAGGAATAACAGAACACCCATCAAGACATTAGAGGATTTAAAACATCAGGTTAGATTATTGTGTTTTGGCCTAGTCTTTTAATCTGTGGACATGAAACCACTGACTTATTCTGGCACAAGGAAGTTATGTATTTATACAAACACTGCAGTGTCATCTACTGTCACTGGCAGTAAGTAAAAGCAGAATTTAGTCCCTTAATAGATTTGTAGGAAGTAAATTAATAGCATGCAAGTATCTCAACCTTAAAGGGTCCGTAACACTTACTTACTTAAGAGTCAGTAGTGATGATCAAAAATTTACCTGCTCGATTTGCTGATTGATTTGGGGGGTGGGGAGGGGAGAGATTTTCACTTCTTTATATATTTAAAGAAGGGGACATCAAAGCCACAGAATTAATACACTCTTACTTAAGAAAGCAGGGTGGTTTGTTCGGGGGTTTTTGTTTGTTTTTAAGTAACATAGATCAGTATTATTCAACTGGTCTGTAATTGTGCACTGGTCCTGTCTTTGCTTAAGCTTACTGTGTGTATGTATATACACAAAATGTTTAAAAAAAAGAAAAGAAAAGAAAACTAACACTTCTTACTCCTGAAATCATTTGAGTATTACACTAACTGAACTGCCTTCCTTATTATATTTTTTCCTGTTTACTGTGAGAGCAAATTTAGATGCATGTATCTTAGGCAATTTTAGTGTTTTGTTTTGGTCCAAAATACAGACAAAACAGAAACCTACCACATGGTGATGCTCTAGTCCTTGGAATGAAAAAAATACCCTTGTCCTTGCACCCCTGATTGATAGTATGATTTGCTCTAGAAAGGGAAGACTAAACGAGAATACCTCTCTCTCTGCTTCCTTTAAAAGTAGTACTTATTCTGAAAGAACAGGCTGAAACTGCTTGAAAGGGCTGTTGAGCTTAGGTGGGCAACTCTGACCTCCCCAAGATGTTTGCAGTGAAGCACAGAAGCAATCATCATCTGCTCTGAACCCATCTTAGTCTCCACCCAGACTGGGTGGGGGACCACAAACTCTGGCTCGGCCTGATCCCCCTTTGCTTGGGTGGACTGGAAGCCACAATGCCCTGCGGGTACATCTCCCAGCATGAGGGAAGATGGGGCCAGCTCAGTGCCCCTAGGGTGTCCTCGCCCCACAGCCAACATGCAGCCAGTGTACAGACATTGCATGTGGAGGTGAGGGGCCGCTGAGCATGATCTGTGGCTCCCTGAAATTGCAGTATGTTCTCGGGAAAGTTAGAGTAGCATTTTGCCCTACTGATTGATAGGGAGTCCCTGTAAGGATCTCACGCTGTCTCAGATGTCCAGTATGGTACAGCCTTTCCTGCTTTGCTGCTGTCCAGCTGAACAAGAGTTGGGCCCTTAGTGCAAAAGTAGCTCTTGCCCAGTAGATTTTATATTGGTAAGCTGTATTCAGAATCTTAGTTCTTTGCACTACCACTATGTGACAAGTGCACCGGGATGTAGAAGCATAATGCAGAAATTCACCCCTTGAAAATACTATTTTCAAGCCTCCAAAAAGCAAGTTCAAATACAGGAAAGTTTTAAAATATATACCTACAAAGAACAGACTAATCCTTTTAATTAGATTACACAGAAATCCCAAAGGAGTAGTAAAATTTTACAGTGACTCATCTCTATTCCCCTCAGGGTTTGCTACATTCTGTGCTGATCCCATTACTTTATGTTTAATAGATGTAGGAAGTAGGAGAGAAGATAATAGTACCAATGTTGCAGGAAGGCTACCGTCTTCACAATATAATCCTCCTTCACCACCGCCTCCAACAGCAGCTAGTCTTCAGCTGGAAGACATGGTGAGTATGTAGCTGGGAGCAGAACTGTGTTCACTAGAGATGAAAACAAATTGCCTGCGTTGGTGCTTTTTCCATATAAATGCAATAATAGCCCATGAATTGAAAGAATTTAAACACAAAGTAGCTGTGGCATGATTTCTGTGATTGGCAGTGCTTTCATTAAGCTCTGTTTTTTCTTCTAGTAAAAAATCATAAACTAATGAAGACAAAGTCTCTATTATAGGCAGAATTTGCCTTCTAAGGATATTTCTGGGGGGAAAAAAGCTCTTAGAGTTGTTTGTGAAGAACTTGAACTTAATATAGTTTTGGGGGAAAAAAGAAAAAAAAAAGGCAGAAATTACCTTGACTTAAAGCTTCCTTTTAAAAATATAAGCATATAGACAGTGTTGGAACTCAGCTTACTGTCCTGTCACATCAGCTTAGCCAGGTCATTATCCAGTACCTTGGATGTTTTGGACCTGCACTGGAGTCATGGTGAAGACATCACTGTAAAACAATTATTTCACGCTATAGTATAGGATAGAATAGAGAAGAGATGCTTTCCTCTGCTCTGTTTTTCATTCCAATAGTTATCAAATTTTACTCAGTTTCTAACATCTTTGACGTGTTTCAAATTAGCCAGAAAGCTGGGGAGAAAAGAGCTATAATATCTGTAAAGAAGTTAGTTAAATTTAGCAGGGTAATTGCAATAATCAAAATATTGACTAATTAAAGTATAAAACTGGATTTTTGGAAAAGTTAGTTATTCTTTGTAAACTGATTCATTCACAGTTCTCTACCCACCTGGGTCATGCCAGCACTCCTCAGACCAGGCTAGATTCTGATTCTCCAGTAATCACCACTAGCACAACTGCAGGATCTGGTCTGACATCAGCTCAAAAACTGGTAACATGCTAAAATTTACTTTTTAATTTTGTAAGACATAATTATAACAAATATTTGTTTAGATGTCTTTTCCCAGTTTTTCAAAGCAACACTATGTATCCGAGGAAACTGCCTTAGCGTTTACAGAGGGGTGAAGAGAGAAGCTTGAAAATGCTCGTTTATGTTAAAGAACAGCCATTCATGTGAAGAGCATTTTAAAATGATTGGGGCAGTGGGAATATTTGTGACTGAAGTGAGGAACTGGAGAGTGCACGCACACTCACATCCAACCCAATAGTAACAGTGTTTCACGTGATACCGTTTAGTTATGGAAAAAGTCTGCTTTACTTTGTCATCCTGCTGTTTGCAATGTCTCTCCCCTTCCCTCCTTTGTATTTGTTTCTAAACTGTCCTTTTTACTTTTCTCCACTGTTTTCTGCATTACTCTCCTTTCCTTTTCTCCTTTCATACAGTTTGCTACCATCACAGAAAGATGCAGCAGTTCATTGTATAGAAGTTTTTTTGTCTCTGCTATGTCACTGCTAGAAAGACTTGCCAGAGTGATGCAAATGCCTGCAGCTGTCACTGGTGTACGCAGCCAAAGAGCTAAGCTAAACGTGCTTGGTTAGATTAGGCTTACTCCCGCCAGCATAATGGTCACTTGCACTAAACTGTCTCTTTACTTAGAGTTGAAAAAGGGTGGAATAAACCAGGTTCAACTATGCCAATAATCCAGTTACATTATATGGGACTGAATTTATTACCATGTCCCATGTTCTATTCAGGTACATGGCTAATAAAATTAAGAAGCTATATTAGAGCATTGTAGATGATAAGTTTAGAATTTTTACCAACTAACATCTAGTTTATTTGTAGCCCATGGCAAAAGTAATAACATCTGCTCAACAGAAAGCAGGAAGAACAATCACTGCTCGAATCACAGGCCGATCTGATATGGGACAAAAACCCAGAATTTGTAGTAGTTTAGCAGTGATGGGAGTTGTTCCACCCATGAGTTCAGTCATTGTTGAAAAACATCATCCAGTCACTCAGGTAAGTCAGAATTACGCTTGTAACATTACTCTTATTATATACGTCAGTAATATTTTTAAATGACTGCCACGAAGAGAGACTTCAGGGCTAGGCTCAGACTTGAGTCCTGTTAAAGCAATAATAATAATAATAAGCAGTACTGTCTTTGGACTAGGTAGAAGGTATAGCACAGTCATGTTGTGAGGAGAGGAAGTAAATATTGCAACTTTAATCTGTCCTGTTTCTGTAGTAATTATTTCAGAGGTAGATTAGGCTCAGCTGTCTCATGTGAGCCTACTTCTTCATGGAAGCGTTCAGTGGTACTGCAGTGTTTGCTGTCATTATTTCACCACTTACAATTTAAAGACAAGCTTCACCGAGTGTAGGGAGAAGAGTGACTGGACCAAAGGCAGTAGAGATATATATTAGAGTGACAGGCTGAGGTTAAGGAATTTACTGGAAGAAATTAAAACCTGGGTCCGGAGGCAACAAAAATTCATCAAGCCTGGTGCTTGTTGTATTTTCATTTTTACCATGCCCTACTCCCTCCCTATTTCCTACAGAAAACGCTGTAAGATAAGTGCATTAACAGGGTACGAAAACAACAAAGAGGGCTGTAAACAGTGGCCTAAGTGACTTATACAGTCACTACACTTTCTTAGACTAATCTGAGCAAACTTTTCTTTTTTTTAATGACAAAGTGTTCAAAACATGACTTAGTTGAAGATGTTTTATATTTTAACCTGTAAAGTAGTATATGAGGCTTCTCTAAGCCATTTAAAAGTCCAGCTCTTCCTGAGTGATACTACCAAAACAAGCGGAGGCACTTCAGATCCCTTCATTTGAGCTGATGGGAGTTGCTGGCATCTGTTCCTGTGAGGGATGTTCTGCTTTCGGGCACGTGACATTCTTGGAAGCATATGCCATGTACTCTTCTTGTAAATAAATGCTTAATTAGAATTCAATCAGATTGAAGTATTTCTTTCAAATTAATCTGATAGTGGAGAGAGCTTACCTTGATTAAGAGCAATATGACTACTGTTAATTACAGTAACAACGTTAGCTGTTTCATTCTTGTCAAGGAAACGCAAATCTCTTCCTTTCAGAGACCAATTTAACTGCCTTATAACAAATACTGAACTTAAAAGGAATGTTGGCATGATTAAATCAGCACTATGGAAAAACAAAAAAATGCCAAACAATTTGAAACAAGATTGAGGTGGTACAAGCTCAGGATCTCTAGTTAGAAGTCTAGCACTTTTCTCTTAGTGTTCTAAAAAGCATCTATTACAGATGAGGAAGAAAAAAAAAAAAAGAATCACTCATACCTTTAAAGTCACCTTATGATTTTTTTTTGAGAAGTATATAGATCACAAATCTTAAACTATAGCTCATTTAGAGCTAATATAATGGGATTTTTTTTTTTTTAAAATACTGTGTTTTGTTGTATCTAACTACTTTTCAGCAAACCATATCCCAAGCCACTGCTGCTAAATATCCTCGAACTGTGCTCCATGCTTCTGGTTCTACCACTGTGAGACCTGCAGGACAAGTTGGGCGAATGCTTCAGAGCCAACCTCATACCAGCGTTCAGTCAATAAAGGTTGTTGACTGAGTGGATATCTTACACACACAAATCTTTCTCACAGGTGGAGGGTTTTTACCAACGTACAATTTAAAGCGCTTCCCAGTGTTTTCAGACTTGACATAGCAAGGCCTAACTGTTGTATCATGTTTTTACTTTTTTTAAAAAATTTGTTAAAATGCTTATAGTAAGCATGTGGGGGGGGAATGACCTTGAAACATTGTTCTACCTCCAAACTTTTTCAGAACTTATTTTATTAAGATAACACTTTATTTAAGGAATCTGTTGAACACTTTTAAATAAAGGATCAAATGTGACGTTTTGGTCTGAAGCTCTTTTGTTTCATTAGGATGTTACTAATACCTACTTTCAAGAGAAAAATCATATTTTAGTTATATTTGCTCTTAAATATCCTATTTAACTGCAGACCTAAATCCTACATTGTACTTAAATTAAGAATAACAAGGGGGTAACCTTCACAACCAGGATGTGATGTGGTTCAGGTGAGGTACCTAAATCATCAAATCACTAAGCATTCTCATTTTTCAAGCTAATGTCACAGGAGTTGATGCTTACCCATTGTACATCTGAGAACTTGTGACTCATCTTAGATCCCCAGTTTCAAAACCTGGGGAGTTGCCTACCTGTGCTTCACTCTCTTGTAGAGCTCTACAGCCATGTCAAAATGTGTTGCACACAGGAGGTCAGAGTTAAGCTTAAGACTTCAGATCAAGTATAGACATTATCAGAATTTTTATTACAAACAGTAAGGTTCAGTAGAAAGTAATTTAAGCTTTAACGGAAGAACTGAAATATTGCCTTGTCTCTCTGAACACAGCTAGAGCCACTGCTGCTTTGTTGTAAAGGAGACCAAAAAGATAAACATTTACATAATTTTTTAGACTTACTTAAAATATTTTCAGTCATCTAAACAGAAAACCTTGAACCATGTTCTGAAAAACACTACCAAATATTAAAATCAAGACATGAACAAGAACTAGGTGAATTTTAATTTATAAATAAGTATTAAAATATCAATGTCCTTTTTTGAGTATGTACACAAGGACATGGCATGAGCAGACAAGTTCTGAAGCCAGTCACACATGGTTATAGATATGGCATTTTTGTGTATTTTCACTACATAAATCAAATGCTTAAGAAGAAACATTTGTTCCAGGTCCTAGCACTAATCAAGAGAAAAGCCCTCTTCGGAAAGGAAAACTATAATCCTAGCAACAGACTGTATAAAAAGTCTGAATCCCAAATGAGGCCACCAGGTGCCAACCTATTTCTGGAACTGTTGATGTATATGTATAATTTTCACTTACTAAATTTAATTTCTTTCAACTAGAAAACATCTCATTTATATTTCATGTCAAACAAAACTTAATTGTGCAGTTCCAACATGGAATTAGTGTATGAATTTCAAGTCAGCTACAGAAATTTGGGGTGGGGGGGGAGAGAAAAAACACCTCTTAATAGTGTAGTCATAAATGACCAGCCAGCCACTCACTCTTAAAAGCTGTCAATTATTGTAGGGCAAAGCATGAGAGAAACAACTAATCAAAATTTCAGGAGTGCAAGTCCTAGCTCGTAAAATGTCATACAACTTCAAAACAATTTTAGTTTCCAGAAAAATTATTTTTATTTGAAAGCCACATTCCATCTGGCTTGTAATTCCATCATATACACCATGTTCCCTTGATGAATTCATGAAATTGCACACTTGCTGAACTCCTTGTAAGTGCTACTTTCAGTTCTGATCTTCTCTGTAAAGCAAGAGGAAGAAACGTTTGCTAAAGACGCTGCTCTTTACAAGGTCAGCACTAATCTAACTGAAGGAGGGCTGATCGCATTTTTCACCATGTTTGCAAGACAAAGGAGAGAAGCAGAGTTTGCATATTTTTCTCTTCCTTCAGAAATGCTGAATCTGACTTCAACTCTCTTCCTCAACCCCTACCAAGGGTAGATTCCCAGAAGGAAGAGAATGTCCTCCAGCTCTGCTGTAGCTACGCATCTCCCCCAGCAGGGCAGGAACCTCAGCATTTCACTGTATTTTTGCAGAGGACGCTAGACTATGCTGTCTATATCACAAAACTACTTACCAGCTAAATGTTGAAATCCTGCTTCCATCAGATCTTCGTATATATGTTTGACAGGATTCTGATGAGCCAGCAATATGCCATGTAACCAGATGAGCAGCACTCTGTGTCCATGTTCCTTATAACTTTTTTTTCCTATGCAATACACAAAGCATTTTCCTGTTCCATATGCTGGAAACATTGTATTTTGCACTTTTACAGTCCCAAGAGACTTTAAAACCTACTCATTTACTCTTATTTCCTTTCTTACCTAGAAGCAAAATGAAGACTGAGACTTACAAAGGTTTAAAAAAAAGTAATTTTAAAAGAAGGTTAATAGGAAAAAAAGAGATAAATCAATGCTAATATATCTAAAAATTAATTTCTTCCTTTCACTTTTAACTTTTTGAAATACTTCCTAGAGTAATAGTAAATGAGTGCAACGTGTGCTCTAGAAATATCAGTCTCCCAACCCTAGTGTTGCCTGAAGAGAGAAACTGCCGCTTCATGAGGGCTGTGCAAGCAGAGCATGAACAAGGTCCTCCTCTGTTCCCAAGGCCTCCCTTGCAGCAGCACGTGAACTGCGAGACCCTTCCCTGCTGCTCTTTGCTCCAATTCCTGCTTCCCAAAGATGAAAAGTTTCTTCATATAGAAAGTGGGAGAACGCAAGTGGCCTGTACTTCTGCAGCAGAATTTGCCAGGGACAAGGGCTGTATCCGTTCACCTCAAGTTTTTATATCACTGTTCCTTTTCACGAACTGAACGAAAGCAGGATGGCCAACAAGCATCTGGGATACTCTCCTAGCTTAAAAAGCTACTATATGCCCTGGCTTGATTTATATTACTTCTATATGGTGTCTATCCATTCAAACAGTTGTTACCTGTCCATTGTTCTTCAATAGCTTTAATTTGTTCCTCTGTGAACTTCCAGAACAGAGCCAGTTTTTTCCATTCTTGGGGTTTTAACTGATTGTATGCCAGATTCCAAAGGGAGGAACGGATTTGCTTGGTCTGTGTACTGTGATCTTGTTTGAAAGATAAAACAAAATCTGACTCAACATCACTATGATCTAGACGTTCCTGAAAAGGAAAGCAGATGATAAATTTTGTAATGAAGGTAGGAAGACTTTTTTGCCTAGCCTGCAGCCAGCACTGGTCTATACACCCGTATGTGGTTGCTGGCAGGTGATTTGCTCAGTGCAGATAAAGGAACTGTAAGAATTAGCTATTTTGGCTACCAGAGCTCTATGGGGAAAAAAATCTTCACACCTTTGGGAGATATCTTAGAATGTCATCCATTCTAACAGTTTTAACAACAGAACAGACAGAAAAAAAGACTTCCTGGGTTTATTGCTCTGTATCACTCAGTTAAATACAAAACAAAGCATTTGTTTTCTCTAGTGCTTGATACATAGTAGCAAGTAATTTGCAGTAATATCCAAGCACTACGACGCTCTTTGGCTGTGTCTACATTACAAACAATGTTTTAAATGTGTTTGGGGTTCAACCGCAGTTCTTGTTCTTTCCTCTTGCTTCTCTTAGTGCTAACCTTCCTAAAAAGAGGCTAGCCACTATCTGCATGAGACTTTCTCAGAACATTCCCATCTTCGCCCCATCAGTTCCGCTTGGCTGAAGTGGGCCTGACTAGGTGACGCGATAGCGGTATGAACCATTGGGTTTGGCTTGCAAGGCCCCATTCAGGAAAGTGTCTAAGCACCAATAAGCACGTGTGCGTTGAACCTGGAGCTAATTTTATTACCTGCACAGACAAAACCACATACATACACCAAAACCAAAAATACAACTAAATCACAGGCATACCACGCATCAGGTTAAAAAATGATGTAGCTATGGTATCCGGCTTGCCTGAAACAGGAATGATGGCGTTAGTTGCTTCACGTTTGGGCACCCCTGCAAAAGCATTCTCCAGCAGTTATTTTGGCCCCAGTTGAGGGCTGCCTAGTGGAAATCCTATTTCCTAGTGTAGATAAGCTCATGCTAGTCCTTTTTCAAAACAGTCTCCCAAATGAAATCTCTTCAGGAAGCTGATACAGGATGACAAAGCAGATCCTAGACAAGAAGAGGACATGGCAGCATGCTACATTTTAGAAGTGCTAAGTATAAAATACTCCATTCTAGATTAAACGCCAAGAATTGTAATAACAGTATTATTTTCTAACCTTCCTAACTTGCAAGAAAAAAAAATTCAGTTTGATAATTAGCTATTGTCATATATGTTAGATTACATTTTTCTGGTGCAGCGCTTCGTGAAGCATGCAAGGTGAGGTTTAGGACATGTCACAGGGTAGCCTTGATTAGTGGCTCAGGCTCTCTCCAGGAAAGCGCTTCCCTTCTGGGTTTAAAAAACAAAGCACAAAATCTTCTCTCTCCTCCCGTTGCAGCACAACAGCTTCCCTTTGCTGCTAGTTGCGCGTCTAGGGTAGGACACAAGCAGCAACCCTCAAATCCAGTCAGAAACAGCCTTGGCAAGGGTGGTGAAAGGTTGAATGAAGCAATAAATAGAAAAAAGGAAAAACAGAACAAGACAGTCTTTCACACAAATTTGTATCATGTGCACTTCCTCACAGCAACGTGACATTTCTTTTTGCAACAGATGCCTTGTCACAAATCACAGTCAGCCCGATGTAATAAAAAGACAGTTCTTACAATAATAGTTCAAAACACTGTAGTTTCACGTGCAGTAACACTACCTGAACAACTTTATATGCCATAACTGTAACATTTGAACTGCTCCCAGAGGCTGTGCGCTTAGCTTCAGGTAAGGCGATACAAACACTTATGTTTCTATTTCCCAACATCTGTTTTGCTTGTGAAGAAAACCATCTGCTTAAATATCTTTTCTTCTTCTCAGGCAGTTCAGTTAAACAATGCCAAAAGATTAGGAGCATTACTTGCTCACTGCTATCAGACTTTTCCTATCCTCCCTGACAAATGATTTCACTTCTAATTTGCCTTTGAGCCAAAAGAAACAATAACGTACCTGACAACTCCAGCTGAACTGAAGCAAATCAGCTATGCACAACAAATGCAGCTCATGGACATGTTTTTAATTAGAATTAATCTAGATCTATGATTTACCAGCACAATTCTCTGCACCGTTAAATATCACAGAAACGGATATATAGGGCTGGAGAGGATGGTAAAAGACCAGCTAGTTCGGGTGCCTGCACTCAGGCAGGATCAAGCATGCCTGGAGGACCTGAGAGACACTTGTCTAACTTGGTAAAACAAATACTAGCAGAAAGCAAGAATGAGAACGAGATTATAGATTTAAGTAGCATCTTAGCAATGAGAAAGAGCGGCAAAATAGTTTTCAAGCTACACCCTGAAACAGAGTCAATCAATTAAATTCCTTTCACCAGTCCCTTTAGCCTAGTTTGCTAGTTCAGGTGCTCACAGAATTATTTGCTTTACATAAGTAGCTGTAGCACCTAAGTCCTGCAGTTTTTATGGTGGATGCAACAAAAATAGACAGCTTTCACTCCCTCACTAGCGCCAATCAGAAAGCAAAAGCTTTCTGATAGCTTGGGGATTTTAGCTTGCATTATGTCAAAACCCAGCAGATTTAATCAATTCTTAGAGCTTGCATAAAACTGTCTCTCCAAACAGGAAAAACTGAGCAGCTCAATACACGACTGAATTATTTATGGAGCATAAGTCTAAAATTAACCTTCACCATCCTTTGAAATACTTCCCTTTTATCTTATCAAGTAGGTAGGTATAGCATACTCATTGCTAATGTCATCATCAGAATAAATAAACTTCCTCAGAATTCTAGATGGTCCCAACCAAGGTCCTGTGCCATGCAGGCTAAGCAGCCTACATTTAAAAAAGTGTGACAACTAGGGAAACAAAGTTAGATATTCAGACAATCGAGGCCAATCTAACCAATGTCCTCACTTCACATGGTTGCCTGGCTCTTTCCCGGTTTATTTCTTGACTTTTGTAATTAACTGCATCAAACCAAAGAGGGAGCTCTCACTACAGTAGCTGAGCTCGTCGTTCTCACTGGCAAAGGAAGGACGGACTCCTGCAGTTCATTTTTTTAAATCATGGATTTTGCAGTACCAAAGGACACACGGGTCAACATGGATTCAGATCATCTCGACTCTGACGTTCATAGCACACAGTCTGAATTTGGGTCAGAATACGTCTCCATCCCTTCTTCTCTGTTTAGTGCATGATGCTGCAAAACGGTATGTTCTGTCTACAATTTTACAGCTTGTCAGGGACAAAACCTGGACTGGATAAAGGCTTTCCAATTTCTAATCCTAACCTCAATTTATCAAGGCTAGTCTTACAACCTGTCAAGAGGAAATCATCTGAGGCAAAAGAGACTTTAAGATCAGGATCAGCTTCTCCCTCACGGTTTCCTTTAGTGTAGTGAAAGATGTCTTACCTGTTTTCTAGCATAATACCTTTCTGCTTTAATGATCATATCTACGATGAGGGCATAATTGCTCCTTGCTGCCACAGCAAGTGCAGTTTTTCCATGCTGAAAGCAGAGATAGTGAATCATAACATGATCTCACACATAAATACATACATATATATATATATATATATATATATATATATGAGGATAATTACATTATAGAATTTACAGAGCTCTATCGTTTTTTTCAAGAAAATACATATACTAGAATGTTATGGCTTCAAGGTGGCTGCAACCAAAATTATGTTATGCTTTGTATGAGTTGTAACCCCTGAATCCAGAGGTGGTCAAGTCTTCCCAACATGTGGACCGCTAAAGCATTTCTAGTGAGGTGCAGTTGGCTTCAGAAACCTCTTATGCACAGACTGCACACACTTTTTATCAACATGCTTTCTTCAGTCACTATTTCCAAGTTAGTGGAATCCCAGGCATCCACAGGCTGAAAACTACTGCAAATACGGTTCATCCCCCTGCTACGGTTAAGCTGCCATTTCAGGTGGATGGTATGACAAGGTTGCAAAACTCCTAAGAACAAACCCATGTCTTGTTCTAGATGGTAAGAGAAGCTGGGTCACAAAACGAAGCAGGCATGTGGATGACTATCACGATGACTGTAGTATGCACAATGAAGGCGATGTTTTGAGGGTAGTACAGACAATCAAAGGAATTAAAAGCTGTTGCTTTAATTCCAGCTATAGAGGACCGTTCAGTTTATCTGAACTAATCTCTGTTACAACATTTTGACATATGGGCGTTTCAATGGCTTTACAGGGTTCTCTCTGTAATCTTCCACTTTCAGTGGAGTGCCGCTAAGCGGAGATGCCTCAGATGTGACTATTCCGGGTATTTTTCACATAACAGGAGCTAGGCACTCTAGAAAATTAAGCTTAAAAGAAGTCAACCCCTCGAAATTAGAAGGCTCAGTAATTAAATTATAAGGCATTTCCACTCTCCAGCTATTATGAAGTTTCCTGATACATACCTTTTGAATTCTAGCTCCTGGCTGTTCAAGATCATTATAATTATCCCATGTGTAGAAAGCATCACACTGGGAGCCAAAGACTTTACATTTCACACAGAAGCGCTTAACATGAGAAGACACCACAGACTGCGACAGCTCCTTGGGGCCCACCTCTGGAAAGGCACTCTGCATTCCCAGGGTAAGGGGTGGAAAAAAGAGGGTGCCTGGCCTCCTTTGCTAGCTTCAAGTACCACTGGGATACTGCATGCACATACAGCATGACAATCTTACACAGAGCTCTCCTGGCTATCAAAACTACACCTGAAGACAGGGGGAAGTAAAGTTTCCCAGGAGAGCATTTCCTGAGCTTTAGCAGCAAGCAACTCTTACAGATGCATTACACACTTGGAGACTGAGGATTCCTGCTATCAGGGAACAGGCACCAGAAAAATACAGAGCTGGCAACCCAAGCAGGCTCCCCTTCTCCCAGCCTGCTGTTCAGGGAGCAAGGAGGGGAATATCTTTAGCACCCCAGTACCAATTCAGCTCAAAGACTCTTGTACTTGCCAACATTCCCAGCTGTGACACGGCCCCAGAGCTCACCCAGCAAACAGACAAGGAAACAGCTCTTTCAAGAAATAAAAGCGGTGTAGAAAGATGACAAAATTTGTAATGGCTCAAAGCCACAAGCTAATAACATGCCCTGAACTCTGTCAACACTGCTATAACATCAGGACACTATCCAGCTCAAAGGCTTGCAGGTACTTAAGGTCAGAATAAGCATCAAGATGTAATTTTCATTGTCTCCCTTCGGCATATAAAAAGGTAGAGACATTTTTCCAATAGCCAAAGCATTGTCCAAAGTGGATAGGACTTCAGTCTGGGTTAGCCTGTATAAAAGTCACAGGTCTCTGGCCAGCGTAGACATGACTTAACTGCATTGCAGCATCTTACCTCAGCCTCCTAAAACATATGAACCATGTCACTCACACTCATAGCCCTGAGCCTCTTGTCAGACTGGGAACAAAAAGGTGATACTAGTTCCATGAGGCTTTACTCCTCATCAAGACAGTTGTTTGCATGAAAATTACTTTGTTTTTTTAAAATGACTAAAGAGCTAGATTTTGCTCACTATATACATCTGATATCTATTCAGTCATATAGAAAATCCACATGGCAGTAACAGTATAAAAAGGACAGGCTCAATCTAACAGTGACAAAATTAAAAAATACCATCCCCCCAAAAAAGATTCAGTACTCTCTCCTTACATAGGCGCTTCCTCAGAGACTCTTTGTTTTGGTGCTTTGTCCAGTCATTGCCATTCTTGCCTCAGTCTTTCCAGACTAGACCTCAGTAACAGATGACTCAGGGTCTAAGCACTCACTTGAATGTATCTTGGACGGTTCCTCAGGGACACCAGGCACCACCAACTTCAGATGGCGCAGTGTACTTAAAAATAAACTCACCATCACTACAGTCAGTGAGATTTGAACTATCTACATGCCTCCTGGCAATAAACTTGACTGTGGGTGTACAGCTGTAATGGCCGCACACCACTTCCACTCTGTGGAAGTTGTCCTTGTCCTTTTGAAATCAGAGGTCTGAAAGTGAGGTTTACCCTTCAAACCATGGAGTTTAGAAGTTTTACATTTTTAAGCCCACTGGCTTTCATCACATCTGTACCCAAAACCAGCTCTTCACTAAAACAACTTCAGATCTCTGCAAACTGCAGGCAAGGCAATATTAAAATGGAACTTCTTTCGTAACAAGGTAGTACAAAAAGGAACCTCCTTTGTAACACCTAACACTTAGCTGCATTCATTTTACAAAAGAGGGCTGGAAACATACACTTCCTGCATCTCTGGGAAGAAGGTTATAAACAAAACAAACAAAAAAAAATCACATAATCCTTGCTTGCATGAGTAATGCAGTATACCTTATCCATAGTCTTGAGATCACAGCCTGCCTTCAGCAGCAGTTCCACCAGCTCCACGTTGCCAAGATCAGCTGCCAGATGTAAAGGGGTTTCCTGCCTCTGGAATGAATAACACCAAACAAATATAATTTGCCAAACTCCCCAGTGAAAAGGAAACGCTTACAATTTGAAACTCAATCAGATTCATAACAAGAGATGGCCTTAGCTAGAAAATACTGAACAGAATGAAAGTATTTAACTTTCGAATGATCTAAACGCCAATTTTGTTTCAGGCAAACAAGAGAACGTCTGGGATCTCTACAGGAAAAATACACAGAAATTCCAGACAGCCCTGGAAAAGGCCAGTGCCATGCCACTCTAATGTGTTGTAACGTAACAAGCTCTCTCTACCCTCTTAAAACAAGGTGTTTGGGGCAGAGTGCTTCATGTGACTGCCAACCCCCACACCACCCTCTCAAGTAACTTTTCCCTGCTGAAATTCATGCAAAGACAACTGGACACTCAGAATTTTCAACAGTACATTGTGCCACAGTTCACAATAGACTTTCTTAGCCAGCCTTGCCCCCAAACACTGGGATCAAGTGGAAGGCAGAACAGAGATCTGCCTGACCCATAACGGGTTTGGTGAACCTTAAACCACAAAAGCATTAAACAAAACCAAACCATTAACAAAAACTATAGTGATGGGAACATTTTGCTTCAAATCTAGTCTTTGGGTCCACAGTACTTGTGTAGTCTCTAAACTGCTCCATTTACCCCCATAAAATCTAGTTATTTATTCTTCTATAGAGTATTATGAAGAAACTCAGTTTTACCACTAAGCAGCAGGGAAGCCCAGCAGTCTAACAGTCAGAGTAGATATCTATTCCTGTCACAAAGAAGGATTTGCTTCTTGATCTTTTCTTTACTATTCTTAATTTTAGGAAAGCTTCTGTGGGTGCAATGTAGCAGCAAATAAATGTGTTATCATTTACGGAATTCTTGCATATCTGGAAATGTCCCACAGTATGTTTCATATGACACAGCATCCTTTTAAGTCAAAGTTTTTGCACCTATGCTCCTCTAATGATGCAAGTCTACATTCTGCAAATGTGGTAAGAGCACTTTCTAGGTCCTCAGGTAATTCTTAAAATCATGCCTTAACTGACAGGTCGCAGAGTTAAACAGATCCTTACACACAAAGATACACCAGCTTAAGGGTTTCACATAGTCTTATCCAAGCTCTTTTGAGAATACTCCGATTACATGACCTCAAATTTCCTCCAAAGAAACATCCTCTTTTTCAATAATTTAGATATGTATGTACCTACTACTGTGTGCAACTTCAAGTATGCTAGAGACAATGCAAGTAAAGTTTCTAAAAGATATGTGTGAGAAGTTTACAAAATTGTCTATTTTATTCAACAAAGTAGCTTATCACCACAGGCATTTTGACTCTAGCTACAAATAACAGACTTTCAGGGGGTTATCTATCTCCCGTAAAAAACCATATACATTTCAATAAAATGAACAATGGGATGGCGGAAGCTACAGATTCCACAAAGACTATTTCTTTCCCCAAAAACAATGTACATAAAAATGAACAGAATAACTCTGTATCCTCAGTGTTCCATGTTTAACTGGAAAGCCTTAATTTTTTTCCTTCAGTGCACTAATCCTCATGGAATTTCATTGCTTTTTATTAAAAAAGGATCGAGGGGAACCTCTCTAATCTAGAACTATATGGCTAGACCTGCCCAAAATTGCCATTAATTAAAAGAAAAAATCCTGAATGGAGCCTGGGAGCCTGTGATAGCTTTCTTTGTCTACATGCTTTAGAAAGTTTATACTGAAAGAATTCCTGTGAGCTAAAGGCAGCCTTCCAGGCAAATGGCTCTCTGCACTGGGTTTTCCTCTAAGACCCATATCTCTGAGACATTTTTGTCATTTATTATTCATAAATCATAACAAACAAGAAATTAATCCAAACATTTTCTGAATATATTGCATCTTGCTATCCGTATCTTGCACAAACAGTACTAGCACAGCCTGTACCAGTGACTAACACGTATGCACACACACAAGAGGGAGGACAAGGAGGGAACTGCCTCTTATTTATTGCACCTTAAGCCCATAAGGAAAAAAAAACAAAAACAAACCAATCCATTCTATTTCAAACAAAATCCAAAAAATCTCCTCTTTCTCAGTGAAGTAATGTTACTTCCCATTTTTTTTCTTACATGATTTAAGGAGTTTATATCATGATTGGCATCCAAGAGGCTTTTTACTATAGGTAGATGATTATTGATGACTGCTAAATGGAGAGGAGAATTCTTCTGCTGTTGAGAAAAAAAACAAGATAACACTATTATACTAGGGTACTTTCATTAAAAGTTTCTTTCAGACAAAAAAGTAGTACTTGTCAAAATTTATCCTCTGCAAATAGGACACAGGATATGCTCCAGCAGAGATTAAAGCTGCAAAAAACACAACTTCAGGTACTGACTTATGCTACAGGGGTCCAGTTACCGAGCTGCATGGCTAGCTTCTTCCTCTTCATGCAACACGTACAGCAGCTTGTAAACAAAAACGTTGGAGAAATCCATAATTTTTCAGTGCACCATGCTTACTAGTAAGTACGTCGGTGCTTACAAACTGTCAGCAAACCACTCATTTTAATTTATTCATACATGAAATGTGCTGCTATGTTTAATTCAAAATAAAGACTTTCGGGCAGTATTTCTTTTCCCTCAAAAAACTTGGTTTGCCCTTATTGGAACAGATGGAGACAATACCATTCTAAATCAAGTATATAACTAATCTACTTTCCAGGAATAAGTTCTTGTAACACATTGCTTCTTTAAATATTCTTGATAATTATACCTAGAAAGAAATTAAGCTTTGTTATTTGAGTGATTACTCATGAAAATAACTGTGGCATAAGTCCAACACAGTCACAATCCAACCATTAGATTGGCAAGATCAATTTGCATGTTGAACCTGTGACTCATCACTTTCTTGCTAAAGATAGCTAAAAAAAAATTCATACCACTGCCAGTCATCAGTGCCAGAGGCCTACTCATTGGCGTCTTTATAAACCACAGTCATTTCTTCAGGGCTACAGAAAAATATTAAAGCTCTCACACAGCACTGTACTGGAAACGTTTCCAATACTTACATTACAGTTTTTAGAGTTGCTTCTGCAACAGAAAACCAGTGCAAACAAGCAGCACAACCACCAGCTGATCTTTAAAATAAATCATTTCAAAGACATTACAAATTATTCTTCCTTGACAACATTAAACAACGGTCAAGTGATCACGGTAGGTAAATCACAAAGTCTAGATTTCTGTTTTCATCCTGTACTGCAGAAGCATAAAATTTTCCTATTTACAGAAAGTCTCAGATGTAACAACTATTGCATCTGAAGTGAGACTTAAAAAAAAACAACAACCACTATCACTCCAAGGAATGATTGTATGCAGATTTGGAAGGCATTTGCCTTTAGCACAGGGGGTGAAAACACTGAAGTTTCTATTTGCTTTATCTTCTTATACTGCCCAGTCCTTGAGTTAGCCTGGCCACCTCTATACAACGCTTTAATCTATCCAGGCACTCACTGTGTTTGTGGAACAGGAGCTTGTCTTGGCTAGTCTCTACACATTGCTAATAAACATTCATATAATATACAATTATTACAACATTTATTGTAAAAATAACAAAAGAGCTAGTTAGTGTCATTTACGGACAGCAAATCTCAACAAAGGCTATAAAGACAGGACAAATTTTCCTGAACATCAGCAGAAAAGCTTTATTAATACATGCTCACCTCTGGTTTAGGGATAAGGTCAATGTTCTTATCAAGAAGAAACGTGACCAAGGATAGATGTCCATTCTGAATTGCAATTTGCAAAGCACTGTTATTGTTCTGAAATTGACGTTATAAACAGCATATCAATACGGAATAATCTTTCGTTTAAATTTGTGCTATTTTCCAGAAAAGAGTCCCTTTGATAAAATGATATAAAATGAAGTAGGACACCAGCTAGTATGATGTGTTTCTGTAAACACTAAAGGAACTTTACATTGTTACTGTATCGCAAGAAATTTTCTGAAAAGACCAGTGCTCCATAGTCCTTTCCAATCTCTCTTACGAAAGAGATAAACAGCTTTGTCAGCTATCCTGTATCACAGACAATGACAATTCCCATATATCTCCTGGTCTTTCAGCATGACCTTTAATAAGCAATTACATTCACATTAATAAATTTTGTAAATTGATAGAAATTTTCCCCTTAATACTTTTGCTAAACGAAACAAGCTCTCAGTCTCCTGGAACGAAATTCTTGCAAATTCTTGCAACAGGCAAACCAAGGCTGTTAAACAAGTCTGAGTTATACTAGAATCCAGGAATCAGATGTTGAAAACAGGTTTATCTTCAGTTCAGTCATACACACTGACAAAATTCAGGATTTTCAATTATCCCATAGCTGATTACATTTCCTAGCCGTGTTTACTACTGAATAAACAATAAATATAAAAGCCCCACCACAGCATTTTGTCAAATATATCTATGCTATATTTCTTCCATATAAATGTTGTACTCTTAACATTCTCCACATTCCCATTTATATTTTAATAAAATGATTATTTTTTATTGTTTCATGAAAATAAGCAGAACAAATATATTGTTAGTACACAGAGAAGATATGACCCTTCCCACAGCCCAGGATGTCCCGAAAACAGTGTGCTAAAAGAATACTGTGTACATACTTGAGTTAAAAGGTTGATATCACTCCCTGCTTCCAGTAAGAGTTCAGCACATTTTTCATGACCTCCTTCAACAGATAAATAAAATGGAGTTTCTCCATTCTAAACCAAAGAGAGAGAAAATGTCTGTTCTAGTTTAAGCTATGTATAGCCAAATCAGCCATACAGCCAATTATAAAGTTCTCACACAAAACAGATAAGCTTACTCAGGCTCATCCAGATCAACAGAAAAGGAGAGACAGTAACAAGAGAACATCACCCAAATAACACACAAATGAAATGACAACTCACCACTCCTTAAGTGGTGGATGTCATTTATGTCAACATATGTTAACATAAGTTAAAGCGTACAGATAACTGTTTCATACCTCTTTGTGTTCTTTGTTTTGCAAGAACATTGCAATCAGCAGACACAAAAACAAACATGATGTTTAGTGCTGAATAGCAGCAATTACTATGCAACAATGCTATCATGTCAGCGCATGCCACAAAGGCCAGTTTCTGTTAATCCAGTCCCATGGATTTCTGATGCATTCTCAATTCTACCAGTAGTTAAAAGGAGCAGTAATCCTGTTGCATATTTTTCTTTTCAAAACTTCTCACATCCCCAAAATATCCATGTCTCCAAAGCAAGTCTCTAAAATAAGTTACATTAGCTGCACAATGACCTAACCCCAACATGTGAAATATTACAACATGCAAAGGTTTATTTAAAGTTACTCCAGTGTTTCAGCATTCACTGAAGCATTAATAATTCCCTATTTCTTCCTTGCCTGAGCTCCTGCCACTGTTACTCTGTTAAACTTTAATATACTGTAGTACATTGCTAGTGCTGAGATGAGAAAGCTCTGTTTATTCACAGAACGGAACATCTCCAACTCTTTTTAGCCATGACATGGTAGGGCCGTAAGTAGTACAAGCTCTGCATGCAGAAGCAACACCTCTCAGACAAATTCTGGAAACATAAGGGCTTCACATTTCAAAAGGACTCATGTCTCAAAGCTTGCATAGCTGGAAAAAAAAAAAAAAAGGCTAGTTGGCTAAGAAATAATCCTTCTACCCATAAATCTTTTCTTGATAAAGGAAGAGAAGGACCTTCGGTAGGAGCGGAAGTCCCTTACTCATTTCAGAGAGTCTTCTGCTGGGCCAGCAGAAGAGACTGTCAGCCACAAGGCAGGTTTCTGCAATGGGCATGCTTGCCCACTAAGAATTGGACTAACTCAATTCATTCCAGCTGCCCCCCAGAGGAAGCAGAAGACACAGCTCCTTTTGCAAAGCAGTAATTATGAACTGAATGATTAGACTCCCCTCCTTCACATGTACTTTACATCTTAAAATGACGCATGAATTACACATATGCTCATGAGTGCATCAGCTCAGGGATACAACTTTCACAGCCAGTACGTACTTTATGAATACGCTGGCTGGACTCACGAATACTAACCTAGGGAAAAAAAGTGGGTAGACAGTGTGAGAAGCCAATTCTGTGAGGCCAAGTGAGATCGGATGAACAACAAACAAATCTGAGACCTCTTTGCTGAGGTGTAATGTGCTGGGTATGCACAATGAACTGTCTCACAGAGGGCTATAAAATACCAGAGGCAGTACAACAAACAGGATCATGTGGCCAGAAACGTTGGAGGATGGAAAGAAGGTGGAGGACTCGACTCCTCTCCACTCAGCTGCTCGTGAAATCACAGCCGTGATTTCCTACAAAGTTCAGTTACAGAAAAAAAGAGACCATATTAACATCTCGAGAGGCTGTAGAGTCTCCATCCTTGGAGATGCTCAAAACCTGACTGGACACAGTCCTGGGCAACCTGCTCTAGCTGGTCTTGCTTGAGCACAGGGTTGTTGGACCAGAGGGTCTCCAGAGGTCCCTTCCAACCTTTATGATTCTGTGATCTTCGCTGACAGACAGGACACAGTGTACACTGAAGAGTTTTGCTTGGCTTGCAGACTTGCACATCAGCACATAACATCTATGGGTCACAAAAGTATCACCTGCTTAGCTTGCAACCAGCCATATTTGTTCTGCCTTTCATTCTACCACTGGTTAGAGTATGCCATTGCACAAGGAACAGAGGACAGCGTAAGAGACATTGAAGGATTTAGTCTAGGAGGGATCAAGAAACAGGACACAAGCAATGGAAAGCAGCAGAACTAATGAAATCTGCTCAGTGCAACATTTCCTTCGTTTTCAAAAAATATATATCTATTTTTTCAAATCTGTATCTCCTTCAGTAAGTTCTGTGTTCTTACCTGATTGAGGTCATTTATTTCTTCCCACTGTTCGAGCAGAATTTCTACAACTTCACTGTGACCATTTTTAGCCGCTAGATGCAATGCTGTGTTTCCCTCCTTGAAATTAAAACGTCAAAGCAGATATTTTAAAACCCAGATTAAAGTAAAAACAATAGCCTCCGTTAACATGCATTTAAATACAGAACCTTTGGTCTTTCCAGATCACATTCTTGCATACAAGGAGAAAGGGGTAGTTCCACATAATGTTCCAAATTCAGACTTTTTTCTAATCCAAAAGGAGCCTTTTAACATGTAGTACGCAGACATAACTTTGCTGGTCTATTGAAACTGAGGACTTTATGGTTGTTTCAATATACTATGAAAAATGCAGAGCATTCATTACCAGTGGAAAGGCCTGAAATTCTAACTCTTAAAGAATGATTCAGAAGAAAACTGTTAACTTTGGGCACTGGATCCTACAAGGATGAGGACTTGGTCAAGCTCCCCAAAAGCAGTGATTTAATGATTAAGGGCCAAAATCTATGTAAGTTTATATAATGGTATAATGCCTTTGATGCCACCATAGCAATCTTCAAACCTATTCAGCAACAACACAATTCCTCACTAGCTGAGGAGAAAAAAATAGCACACAAGCAAGCAAATAAAAACAAAGAGCAATCTAGATAAGCATCAGGAAGAGCAGCAGCAACTTTTAAGCTAAAAGACAGTGCTGTTACAAGAAGAAGTATAAAACTGGCTAGAAACAAATTGAAGTTGGAAACTGGGAGAAGGATAACCCTCAGAAAAATCCCAGTCTCACCAGTAGGGGAAACAAAAGGCTCTTTTTACAAAAAAGTTATGTTGCTAAGTGACAGACATATACGGTGTGATTGCTTTTAGTGACCAAGGAGATAAGTTCCTGTCCTGACTTTTTACCTACTTATTCTGCTTGTAGGATTGCAGCATTCACCTCCTATCATTGCTGCTTTACCTGTTCAGCTGGTTATCTTTCTAGGACAATACTCTCTTTCAGCCTCTGCTGATAGAGTGCTTAGCATGTGAGAGCTTCATGCTGTACTGTAGTTTTTAAAATATTACCAGAATATAAAAAAAAAAAGAAAAGAAGTTTCATTTCTTTTCTAGCATAACTTACTGGATGCTTACATGCATGGTTCTATAATAACAGTATCTCAGCATTTCACAATTTTAAACATATTTATCCTTGCAATGCCTAGTATCTAGAGAAACACTGACATCCTCATTTCACTAAATAGTAGAGTAAGGAGTAAGGGCAGATTCTGAATGGTATTTAAAATGCAGTACCAAAAGTAAATTCAATTTGATTTAACTGTTTTGGCACTTCTGAAAAATCCCCGTGTTTATTTGTGTCTTGGAAGCATTTAAAAACCTTGTCATGCAGGTCTTAGCAGTGATACACAGACGTAGCTGAGCAGAGCTAGAAACTGGAAAACCTGGTCTGCCAGTACTGAGGCTGGCACCTTACTCACTAGACCTTCCCACTCCTCCCAACAGACAGCCTACATTTGTACTGTTTTACATGAATTATTAATATATATATAGAAAAGATTCCTGGCAATAAGACCAGAAATACCACTGTCCTCCATTAATTATTGAAAAATCATTATCTTTGTGTCATTGTTGGCCCGTCAATACACTGAAACGAAGTAATCTTTCATAAGCACATTTTCATTTTTATTTCTGCTGAAAAGAAAACTTTACCTTATCTTTTTCAGAGGTAAACATCTTTAGCGCAATCAAACTGTTTATCATGTCAGCATGGCCTTTTTCAGATGCCAGAAGAAATGGCTTTTTACCTTTCTAGAAAACAATCATGCAAAGAATATAATATTATTGAAAGTAAAAATATTCTGCTTCTACTTACTACATATAGGGCTTACATTGATGCACATATATTCTGCATAAACATTTGCATATCATATGACTAAGTAAACCAACAAACAAGTAGATGTATACAAGAAGGGTGAGAACAAAAAAAAAAGCAAAGCAAAATTTCCTTAGGGTAAAAAATAGATTATGCATCTTGCATATTTAGAGGAAAATTGACAAGAAAAAGTAGCAAACAAAGCAGAGAACGCGCTCCAAATATTGAGTTCTTAATTATTCTAAGCATAAAACTATACATCAGAAGAACTGTTTCATCCAAAGACCGCGGTGCTCAGAAACAGGCATCAAGGCAGTTCAAAGATCTATTTCCATGGCATAACACATCTCATCAGAATTCTGCAAAAACAGTCCACAACCAGCATATCCCAGAAATTTCATCCAGGATTTAGTGCTCTACATTTGTTTTCTGTTGGTTAAAACCAACAAAAACTTTCCCCCCTGCTTACAATTCAATCTTAGAAATCTCTCTTGACATGAAATGTTACCACTGGTCAGACAGGCCATCTAACCAAAGGCTACCAGACAGTGGTCCATATTACATATCTAAGAAAAAAGTGCAAGAATGCACTAATAGATAATTATGAAATGATCTCAACATAGATAATTTAACGAAACAGAACTTTGCGTTTCAGAATCTTAACTCAGCTTTGTTTGCCTTGTCATATGTAGAAAGCATTCAGAATTTTGCAGCATCAGGTCAATACAATACAAAAGGAGGTTTGTTATTTTGGGGGCAGATCCTACATTTTTCCCCATGTCAAGGGAAAATATCCTGCTTAGCTAGGCAAACCTTCAAAGAGAGATCCCAACACAGTGAGGTCCGAAACACAAGCACAGAAAATCCAGTGAGGCCAAGGTCCTTGCACTGCTGAAAAGCTGGTGCACCTACACTCTTCACCATGTAGGATAGCTACATGTAGGCCTATATTCTACATTAGATAACATCAAAGAAATAAACAGAAAGTAACATACTGTACCCCATCAGGCTTGTTCAAGTCATTCAGATGAAGATCTTGGAGAAAATAATCGACTATTTTAACATTGTTGTTCTGAGCTGCAAAATGCAGTGCATTCATTCCCTCCTAAAAAATGTAAGGCAACTCTGTAAGAACAAGTTTAATTTTTCTCAGCATAAACATGTTTAGAGTTGATTAAAATTTATCATCAACAAACCTCATTCTTAGCTTTTTGATCAGCACCTGCTTTAACTACTTTTCGCATTATATCCAGATTTCCAGACCAAGCTGCAAGATGAATCACTGTCAGGCCGTGCTTCAAAAAAAATGAAAAAGGTAGAAATTACCACCAAAATATCTCATATCTTCTTCTTCTTCTTTTTTTTTTTTTTAAAGTCTTGTTGATTAATTCAGCATATGATCGGGTCCTGCTCTGCAGGCACTAGAATGTCATTTAGTATTATCATCCGGCACTGTGACTGAGACTCATCTCACTTAAATTAAGCTAAATGTCATGCAGCAAGACTTAGCTAAATGTTCAGGCTCCTCCTCTTCTTAACAGGAGGGCATCTCCAGAGAAAGATTAATCCCACTCTAAGATGAGGATTTCTAGACAGAAAATTTCTTACTGTGGCTTATAAACCTGCCCTGAAAGAATTTTTGAACTAAACAGGAGAGCAAAATTAAACATTAATTTTAAAAAGGGTAATTTGAAAGAGACTTTCAATTTCAGACCATAATATTTAGAACAGTATCATTAAAAAAAAAAAAAAGAAAAATCTCATGATCATCTTTTATTCACATCTTCAACTCACAACTGCATGTGCCCAGCTGCAGCAGGACTACAAACACGCTCAAAATTCAGCATATAATTAAGCACTGACAGCACAAAGCCCTTAAAATGTACCTGTAATAGTTTCTGCAGCTACCTTCTTGGATCACAGCTTTTAGAACTAGTTGGCACGTGTTAGAAATGCTAAACTGCCTGGGAAATAGGGGTACTATTTTCCCAGTACCAGCAGAAAGTTCTCTGTAAGTCATATTTTCAGAAATAAATAAATAAAAACCACAAACACACTAGTTAGTATCTCCACAGATATAACTATCAGATATTGTTTCAATAGACCAGCATAACAGAATAAAGGATTAAAAGACATTTTATATTGTAAGCAAGAGGTCCTGCTGGAACACCAGGCCTCCAAACTAGCTAAAGCCACTGATGGGAGTCAGGATTGTGATGAAAACTATTCAAGGACAGATACCATGTGAGCACAAAATCGGTTATACTGTCGCTCCAGCATGCGAGCTGTGTATAACATAAGAAACTACTTGTATTTAATTAGAATTAGGTACAGGAGTCAAGGCTAAAGAAAGAAAACTTTGTCCAGAAGAGCATGCAATGTAGGTGAAACGTAATAAGCATGAAGGTTCAGAAGGAAGTCTTGGGATGCAAGGTCACCTTCCCATACATAGCTGCATCAGTAACACCCTATTACACCAAAATTGCCTAAGGTAACAACGTTAAGACGCCTCTTTTGGGTATGAATTTGACAGAATTGTGACCAACAAGAAAAAAGGAATTAGACCTGATAGCCTTCTAAGATGAGATGACTAGCTCAGTGGATGAGAGGAGAGCAGCGAATGTTGTTTATCTCGACTTTAGTAAAGGTTTCAACGCTGTCTCTTACAACATCCTAACAGACAAACTGATGAGGCACAAACATACAGTGAGGTGGACTGAAAACTGGGTAAACTGCTGTGCTCAAAAGAGTTGTGATCAGCGGCATGAAGTCCAGCTGGAGGCCAGTCACTAGTGGTATAACCCAGGGGTCAATACTGGGGCCAATACTGCTTAAGAATGTTTAAAACCCTATGGCTATTAATACAAAAATTCTGGCAGAAACTGGGTAAGAAAAAGTCATAGTATCTTCGTTCTGTTTCTTCTCAATTGCAAGACGAGACTGATTGCCAAAGAGCACATGAACCCCTGTCAAATATAATATGTAATGCCATAATAATTAACCTCTGTAAGCTAATCATGATGGAATAAGTGTCTTTGAAGGAAGAAAAGATGATTAACAACATCTGTTATTTAAAACTGTAAACCTGAGTTAGAGTGAGATTCTGAGTGACATGTTGAATGGGACCCCAACATAAGAGTGCCGGAATTCTAACCTGCTTTCAGTGCGCCCTATTGGGTATGGGTATTTACGGGTAATAAGGGACCCACAAAATGCTTTGAATCACCTCACTGCCTCAACAAAGCTAGAAGATAGCCACTGACATATAATTTGCCATGGAGAAAAAATTACAATAGCTATAGAATAAAATCACATTAACATACTGTGCAAAAGATCCAGGAACCCCCTTTCTTACCTGTTGCTACAGAGCAGTACTACTTGAAGAACAATGTCCGTTTCTTATAGAACTACTCTATATCGTAGCCTATTAATTTCAGAGTATTTTGTTATTATTCACGCAATGTCTTTCAGATTATCAGACAAAAGGGAAATCATTACCTAGTTAAAGAGCTACCAAAACGTTGGTTACAACAGTACAAGATTTACTTAGGACCTGATAGAACCCAGAACGATAGTCATATTTCTTCAAAACATGTTTCAGCACCTTCCTTCTGCGTGCAAGATACTCACAAGATGGGAAACTCAGGATAATGTTCCAGAGCAAATTAAACTAAGCTAAACAGGACACGGGTTTCCCATATTATAGGTGAGTGCCCAAGCCAGAAACTGCTGGTAACTGAGATGGACAGGTCTCGTCTTATTTTCAATCCAACAGAAAGTGAAAACAAACTAGGAAGCTTCCTCTTCCCCACCCTTCAACCTGGGTTTTGCCTTACTCACCACTGAAACACTGCAGCATACACTGGATAAGAAGAGAGAGGTAAACACACACACACACACACACACACACACAAAAAAACCAACAACAACGAAGAAAAAGCGTGCGCATGCACACACACAAAGGTAAATGATACATCTACTTTTCTGCTTTCATTGCTCTGGCAGAAATACAAAAAAAGAAACAAACAGCTTCTCTGGAAAAAAGGTACATGCAGTTCATTGTAAAACTCTTAGTCTGAACAGTCTGTTTATTAATAACATACCACTAATTTGGCTTTAACTTCTGAATCAAATCCTGCATCACCACTATCATCACTATGCGTTACCATGCTTCCCAACTAAATTAGCCACAAACTACTCAACCTTTAATGTCTTGGAGGCTGCGGAGTAGGTAATAGTTTTGTATTAAGCTAACTCACAAAAAAAGGGAAGGAGGGAAGGCTGTCACCTTCTGAGCTCCTAGCGATCCTTGGATCTAATGGGATTGCTTTTTTACAGATGTGGCTTCAGATCAATACACAGCTGCTACAGAGAAAGCGTGTTTGTACAAGCGGCTTCAACTGCCTTTGTGTTCACACAAGTATTCAACACAGCCAACAGTCTGGGCTATGCTTTTTATACTAACAATGTTTCTTTTATGTGAATGTGTGCAGTTTTGAAACAAACTGAAGCATTTGCAGCAAGCATGTAACTTTGTAAAAGGAAAAGCACAAGGGAGTATACCTTTATTTTTCCCTAATGTGTTCCTATAATATATGAATCAAAATATGTAAAATTATTTTACAAAAAATAGCTTTGCTTACCTGATCTGCAATGTCAAGTCTAGCTTTGTGATGGAGAAGAAAATCCACTGCAGATACATGATTTCTTGCAACAGCAAAATGAAGGGCAGTGCGCTTCAGCTGAAATAAACAAAGCTCTGGTTGACAGGTCCATAACAGAGTTCTTGTCATTATGCAGATGATCAGGATTTCTGAATTATTTTCTTATTAACAAATATACATTGGTATATTTCTCCAGCAACAGTCAGACTTAGCCTTCATTTGCATTTTGGTTTGCTTGAATAGAATTTAAATATTGATCTTAAAGATTTCTAATAGAACCAGAACCATGCTACTCTATCGTAATCCTTTCACTGAAATTCACTGAAGGGTCAAAGAGGCATTAAGTAATCACACACTGCCTAGAAGAGATGCATGCAATGCAAAATGCATTCACATTTACTACTTAATTATTCAGTTTGATTTGAAAAAGAACTAGATCTCTGCAATCAGGTTTGATTTTGGTATCCTGCTTGCTTTTGACTATCTCTTCAAAGCATGATGAGATTTCTCCTTCACTCAGTATTAGTCACCTTTCCAAACTGACATTTATGTAAATGAAGGTTTCCACCATGAAAACATAGCCAGTAATTTCACACTTGCGAATAGGCTCAAGGCTTACCAGAAACACTTGATTATTTTTTTCATTTAGGTAACGTCAAGGTATGAATTTAAAATGGATTGGATAAACCACATTAAGCCATAGTGAAGAGAGCTTCATTTACAATTAAAATAACCATAATTGGGTTTAACATGATTCACTGAAAGTTCCCTTACAAGGATATAACAAGATTTAACCAATTAACTTTAAAAGTGAGTTTGGATTTGTTTTCTTGAGCTTCCACGCAGATCAGTTGACGTATCCATGTATAAGGTTAAATTTACAGCTATACGAGTTAGAAGCATAAAAAGCTGGGACTGATGGCTGTCAAACTTATGCCAGAAAGCCTCTTAGCATAGAAACAGTTATATCAACAAATTCACCTTTTGGCAGCCTAGCCTATTTTGCCTGAAAATACTGTGGGTGGAATACGTAGTGTGAACAAAAGAACAATTTTGCCAGGACAGTCTCCACTAGGAACAAGCAATACACAATATCCAAGTAACTACACTGGTAACTCTCTTACAGGATAGATTTGATTTAGGGATGAGGCAGTAAAGACTCAAATTACTGGACTAGAACAGTATTCAGTTTAATTCTCTGTATTCTGGAAAGGAATAGGGAGGCAAGAACTATTTTTAAGTAAGTGGGTTCTGCTGTTACTTTCTACGTATTTACAGTACTATGTAATTGGCAGGAACACTATCTTTGTTCAAGGTAACTTTAACAAAAAGAGTTTTTGGTCTCTCCCCCCCCTTTTTTAAAAAAAAAAAAAAAAAAAAAACCAAGGAAAGCAATTGTACATTGCATTTCCTTGATTCCCAGTGGTGAAAAACGCATGTGGGCATAGGAAGCAAGTTTTTTCAGGAGCCATGGTTAAGTAGTATTAGGATGTTCATGGTTAGATGATTTATACATAGCTATTGAGAACAAACTGTTCTCCATTTCTGGTAACTCTCTGACTAAATACCAAGACAACTGAATTGCTGTCAAATGGCCTCTAACGTGGAACAGAGAACTATATTTTCATACCGTGAAATACGCTGCCTCAGATTTTAGGCCTAGAGTTGGTATCAGCGTGTTAGATATTCATTCTTATTATTTATGGCAAATCTGAACTCTGATCTCAACCTGAAGCCAAAAAGACATGGCAAATGCTTTATGTTTCTGCACGTACTGAACAGTATCACTTCACTGGCATTTTAAATCTGTAATTTTAGTAGCATAAATTCATTCTTAAAAGTGTCTGTGAGTCTTCCCAACCTAGAAGATGGGGAAATCTGAGACAAAGAAATTAATCACCCAAGAACACAGACCCAATATTAGAGCAGGGACCACAATTGAGACACCCTTGGTTCCCAATTTTACGCACAAACTAGTGGCTAAATTCAAAGGCCTGTGAGCTTTGCTGCATGAAATCCTACAGAGTCTAACCTGACGCATGAAATACTACTTAGGTGGATTCTAGAAGGGGATCCTTAGCCTCATCACCTTGCAGCTGACTGCACTAGTTACACCGGGATACCCCTACGCAGCCCAGCACGAGTCACGTTTCAGACCACTGATCTGTCAGACACTTCATACTCACGGTATCTACAGCATTTATGTTAACATTCTTTTTAAATAATTTTTCCATGGTTTCCAAATTGTTCATTTTAGCAGCATACTGAAATTCTCTCTCATCTGGCAATACTGTGAAAAACATGACAAAAAAAGGTATATTACTAAAGAAATAGTCATAACAAACTTAAGTGATGATACTGTTCTTACCTTCTGTTATTTGTCCTGATTTAATATTTTACGTGAAACATTTGCTTCTCATCATAGAAGCGTTCTAGGATTGCACTCTTTCCTCTAGAGACATCTGGCAAATGTTTCACATTTTAAGTGCAAATAGACTTTTTACAGCACAAACTATCATTATTGCTCATGGTAACGAGAGTTCATTTATGAAGCTCCTGCTATGAAAATGGATCCCAAGGCATTTCACGAATGTAACAGCCAACAGTACAAACTACAGAATTTATTTCATATCCTTGGAAAAAGTTGCTCTATTTTACAGCAGAATACACCACCATAACACATAACAATATACACTAGTAACCAAATGGTATGACCCAACTGAAACAGCAGGAGGTTTACAGGAAAAAAGATTAGTACTTGAACTTAAAATTTGGCCAGAATGGGTAATTCACTGTTCTGCCAAGACCTTCCTTTAACACCTCAACCCAAAACAGAACATCTCTTTGGTCAACTAAAGTAGCTACAACAGGCATTTGTACAGCTGTAACAAAATACATAATATTTAAGTTAACTTTGGAAAATGAGTCTGATAACCACTTTAGCTAATCTGGAAGTCAGAGTATTTCTCTATCAGCATGTTCTACCTTAACATTTAATGCTTGGATGAAATTAGAATATTAGTTGCAAAAAATGTTATCAGCTACTCTTAATTTACTAGCATATCACAGTCAAAAAAATTAATCACTTAGCTTTCAGTCTGAAATACACTGGAGACGATATCTAAGAATGCCTTTAACCAGTGTTATCAACAAAGAGGACAGCACTATCTGTCAAACTAGAAACTGCAGCAACCATTTGTTCCTTAGAGAGATCTCATGCGAGTTCTGTCCTACTGCATTCTGTTTATTAACAGCTAATGAGCATACTGCTTGAGGCAGTATGACTGCAAAGCATACTAAAGAAAATCAGCATGCCATTTACTTAATTGCATCTTACACATTACTCATGATTATAATCTCAGTGGGAATAATCACAGTTGTGCTGCACAAAACAAGTGAAAAATTAAACCGGACAGGTCCAAAGCTATTTCCAGGCTGTTCTGTGACACTATCCACATACCTCAAACAACAGAATCACCCTCCCAAAACTCTACTCAAACCAGAGAATACGTCGTTTTACAAAACAGGGGCCGTAGACCAAGCAAACAAGCAGCTGCAAACAAAAATGTGCATATACACGAAATATTTAAATAGTAGTATTGCTATAGCTATGATTATTGTCTTAGCTTTCAAATATTAAAGGCAATACCCTCCTTCCCTTCAGTTGAAAAAGTCACCCGGCTTTCACCAAAACACTGCCACGTTATTACAAAGATCAGGTCAAAGGTCCATTTGCATCAATATCCCGCCTCCAACTGTGGCTGATAGACGATGCCTTAGGAAGATCCGTAAAAATTGAACACAGTGGTAGCAATATTTCCACAGAATATTTGTACAGATTCATGCAAAGATTTTAACCAAAGTTACCACTACGCATCCTATTTCTTCAAATATTCCATATCTAAAATGTGTTATTTCCAAGTTTTCAGACAAACTGTATGTAAAGAGAGTTCCATAAAACTCGCATCTGTGACAAGGAGTATGACTGACAACCAAATGAGCATTGTGAGCAGTGATCTTTGCAGAACATATGTCTCAAACACAGGTAAACCAATGGTCACAGGATACCTTGTTCAAAGAACATTTGTGGCAAAAACAAACCCCCCAAAAAATGAATGTAGGTCACCAACTACCTGTAATTGGGTCTAGTCATAACTAGGTCACATTCATTCCCAGTGGCTGCCGACTAGCACTTGTACGCGTACCGTACATGAAGGTGCAGAGATAAACACATGCAACTCAGGACATTCAGGAACAATCCCAATAGATTATTTACACTACCTTCAAGGAACAAGAGAAAGCAATGTTTCTTTACGGTGTGTGCACTGGAAAGGACAGTTCTGTTGCAGTTCTGAAAAGGAATTAGCGATTGTTCTTCTCTCTCCTGTTCACCAGTGATGAACCGGACGTACACAGTTAAAAAGACTACTTTTTGCTCAGGGTATGATGTTTTCTAACCTCTCTCAATACCTCTTAATTCAGGAAGAAAGAAAACGGCATTCCAGGCACACCGCTGTGCTAACCTTCTGCACAACCTGTTGCTGCTTCTGCAAAAGGATTTTTTCATGCCTGAAGTTACAAAAGTATAGAACTGTCACATGACAGACTTCTGGAAGCTTTCTGTCTGAGCTGTGGTTTCCAGAACTTGGTGTTCCTTGCATTACCAGCAGTCACTCTATTTTCAAGTAGCAGCAGCAATACATAACCCATTTGTGACTATTGTTTTTGTTTTGTTTTCCATAGGTTTATACAAAATTTTTGGCTCATTGATATACAAGTTTCATCAAAATAATTATATTTCCTTTTCAATTTTTCTTTTTGAGCTAATTAAAAACGTATTTTTATCAGTTGATTCCATTTGTAGACAGTCCTACCTACAAAAAATACATAGCAGGATTTAACAGTGTGTTGACTACCCAATATTTTTTCCTCTTCTGGAAAAGCAAGGAAGCAAAAAGATGCAGAGAACTAAATTGTTTAACGCTCTTCAACAGACACTCAAGCTTTGAAATATCTTCAGTTTTTCTCTTCTCATATTTAACTGCTATTTCAGTGTAAGTGGCCTTGATCCTCCTTTCAGGATACAACAAATAAGAACAACTTCCACTTAAATCAAAACACGAATCAGATATTTCAGTATTTAAAGACAGAGTAAGAAGTTTATGTAGTACATCTTTTTTCTTTTCCCCTCCTCCCTTTTTTGAATTTCCTCTTGTGGTATCCACAATATGAAATCTGTCAGGATCTTGAAAAGAACAGACTAAAACATGAACTTGGATGGGCTGAAGAGTTCTAATGAGGAAAAATACAAAAATGATGACAACACTATAGTCCAAGTTATTTTCACTCTACATTTTCTAAAAATTAAATCATGTTTAACATTATTTCTTCTTTCAAAATTCTCTCCATTTCCATGCTTTTTTTCATACAGAAAAAAAGACTAGAGCAAAGTGGTTATAGTTTTAAGTCACGAGAATCGTTTTCTGAAATAATCATGTTCCGATTTAAAGAACTCATGGGAAAACTATCTACTGAATCTAACAGTGATGTTTCATTCATATGTTTTCTTATCTGCTCTCTTCAGCCTTCTTTGCAAATCTGGAAACAGGAAGCATGCGCCAGAAGACCAGAGCTTGGTTATCACATTGAGATCACAGGACACGGTCACAGTAGGGGTTAACAACTACCATTCAGTTTCTACACATAACCCATTTGCACTGTTTGCAGCCCACGCTGCAACACACCGCTTGTCAAACTGATCTGCAAAAGGAAATCTAGAGTTCACCGAGTCACACCGCTGAGTTTCATGAGACCAGAACTTCCTCTCTCCCTGCCCCAGGACTAAGGGCCTGTTTACACATACTTAATGACTAATCCTGGTGAACACCCTCAGACAATTTGAGGAGTGAAGTTAAAAGTGGGGTGTCAGACCAGGTTTGCAGGACCAGGTTTTTGGAAGATGGACATGCCACATCCAACTCCTGGTCCCAGATCTAGCAGAGCAGTAATAATAAAGGTGCTACATGTACTCATTGCTATTTTTTTACTATATAAAAAACAACTCACATTTATCTTCCTTTTGTTCACAATTCACGTTGCTCTTTGCTTGAGATAAAAGGGAGATTCAGACGGACCCGACAGCGCTGGCAACCCTGACCTCAGTTTGTGTGCTGCCCCACTCCCACCTAGCCCGTTGCCTTTGGACACGGTCTGCAGCTCCTCATGCCTTTACACTGGCCTGGGCCTCGGCTGGATCTGGAGTAAACGGTGGCCAGGTGCAGCAGCAGCCCACAGCTAGCTCTGCCCACCTAGGTTCCTGCTTCCCCATTTATTTCCGCAGGACACCAAAGCACAACGGCAGGTCTCAGACACCCCAGGGGCCTGGGGAGAAGCAGAAGCAGAGCTGCCTACCTGGGACTGACTGCTCAAGCAGGTGAAGGTGAAAGGAGAACTCCCCTCCTCCCAGGCTGACTCCCATCACAAAGTTTAGTGACGAGTGATTTTAAAAACCATCTGCTCTCCCCTCCCAGCACAGTACAAGAGGCACAGAAAGCCCTTTGGTGCTTCCAGCTATTTGCTTCCTAGAGCGATACTCTCTCAGTTACCAACTTAAAGCCAGGCCTCGCCTCAGTGCCCCGTGCTGCCCCGTCCCCGCTCACTCACGGCTGTCGTGGCTGGCTGCTGCGGCCACCTGCCTCGCTTCCTCCCTGACGCCGAACAGAGCGCTCAGCCCCTTCATGGCAGCTTTCAGGTCCTCTTTCTCCTCTGAGGGAAAGAGCCTCAGGTGGTGTGCTGAGGGAGGTGCTAGGCATTTGCCTGGGGTGTGTTTTCTCTGCTGCACTGAAAAACCGGTTCCTAGGGCTGCAAATGGACCCAAGCACAGCCAGCCAGCGGGCCTGGCAGCGCTCCCCAGCACGCCTGCAGCGCTGCCTTACACTAGCACTTGGCCACACCGTCCCAAAGAGGGAAGGGTGAGTAGTAGCTTTAGGTATTTTTTTCAAAAGCAAGTGGGGACTAAATACACAGAGCTTTTGACATTAGCTAGGCAACATGTCACCCTTGCATAGTCCTCCCTAGGGTCCTCTCTAGCACAGCACAAATTAAGCTGTTAGTCTTGGGAGTAAATAGCAATTTGCACCTGCAAACACATGCATGGACAAAGCGGCAGTCCTATTTACTTCTGCAGCACTTCCCAATCGTCACACAAACAAGAGGCACTTTCAAAAATGATGCTACAAAAAAATATGCGTGGGCACACACACAGGTGTGCGCGCACACACATGGCTACATGCGTTCACACAGAGCGGACACTATAGCTTGCATGGGCCCCTAGAGCTAGGGAGCTTTGTCACTAATTGCAGGGTAGTCATGGAGCTCTCTGCAGACTGAAGGCCAGTTTCTTGGGAAATTCCTCTTGGAGTTACTCTACTCTAGACCAGCGTTCACTGGATCAGAGGAGACTGTCTCTGTGCCCCTTGCAGGCCTGTCTCACTCTTGGGATGTTAGAGACTGAGGTGCTTCTGGCAAGAACTACTCAGGGCAGAAACATGCACGTAAGTAGTCTTACACAAGACACAGTTAATTTTCAGGCAGATGATACTCCTTTTTGTCCAAGTCCAATTGAAATTGATACATACATCCCCAAAGGTTTGGTTTTAGTGAACTGACATCTTCTGGAGACCTATCTAATCAGAGAATTCCCAGCTTATCTTGCAATTCCAACTCCACTATTACTTTCATCTACTTAAGCAAGCACTGGTGTTTCGTTTTACGTAGATAAAGGTTACCTCAGATTACACAGTCATCTTAACTTCTAAAATTATTAACACTATAAATATACATGGTAACTTTAATCTGAAAGACTCAAAGCAGTTTATAAATCAAGCAAGTCTGGATACAAAACTATTTGCTCAGATTCTGCTTATTGTACACAAATGGATTTTATAATTCTTTTCTCCTTCAAACATTTTTTATATCAGCAGGTTGTGATGTACAGTATTATCTACATGTGATAAAACTGTCTTATGAAACCTAGATACATTAAGTGCACTCTAGTAGAGGAACTTTTTCCAGCTGAAAACTGACCCTGAGCGGCAAGAACTAACTGATTTAGCCATATGGAGATTTTACTTTTACTCGCTTCCTGCGAGTCGGATGTTCCAGCACAGCTTCTTCAGAGGAAGAGCGTTATTTCTGTGTGGGGACTGAGCACGTAACACAGGCCCACTGTTTGCAGTATTAATGCTCCTTCCCCACAGGAGAGAAAAAGGACAACCTTAGAATTCTTAGATTCACTTCACGCAGCTGGCACCAAAGACATGCTAGATCTGCAGCCTCAAACATAACCAGAATTGCAGCAAGAACCTCGAAACCAGGGACAGTTGTACACAGAGCCTGGAAACACTGTTTATCGGTTTCAGGTTCTAATTGCTATCACACAACACTATTATTTCATAGCTTATCCCTGCTCTCTTAATCAACTTTTTCAGGACAGTTGCTTTATATACTCAAACTTTGCAAGTACTAAGTTCACCACATTCTCTATACAACTCACTGCAATAGTGACTCTTTCCAAAGGCCCCAGCAACTTGCAGAAAAGACCAATGAGGAAACCACTCATATCAGAGGGCAGAGCAAGGGACTATGGGAACATCTTACTCACTTGTTTCACCGACTCCTCTCTTCTAGGAATGGAGAACACGAGGAATTGAGATTATTTGTTAACATTGGAAAATAATAATAATAATAAATACATAAATAAGTAAATCCAGTAAGAAGGAAAAAACAGTGAAGCGAGACAAAAGCATGGCTGGAAATAGTGCATTAAGAAAAGGGAACAAACAAAAATTATGTCTTATAAAAGGAGGCGAGACCTGAACCTAACATCCTGGCAGCAAGTATTAGATTTTAATAAGAAGTATTACATTTTGTAGGATTCTGAATCCAGTGATGTATAAATTGTTGGCCTGTGCAACTGTAGCACCTTACAGTTACACTCTTCTCCCCCCTCGGCCCCTTGTTACAGCTAGACTAGCTGCTGCGGCTTGCCTTTAGAGTGCTCATCAAAACGTTTATGGAGAAGCCGAATCTCAACTGGTGCTGCTGTGCAGCAATGGAAATAAGAAAAGACATGGCACAGATCCTACAGAACACCAGCTGGACAACAAATCGAGGGCACCTGCAGGCTGCTCCCCAGGCTCACTTGCCAGCAATATGACTCTTGACAGCTACATTGATATAATCTCTTGCTTGGCCCTGCATACTGCAACATAAGAGACAGAGAAAGATGTTATAAACATGGTAAAAATTCCAACAAGAATCAAGCTACTGACAGAGCAATTCCAGCCCAAACTCTGCCCTGCTGAAGTTCCTACCTGTAGAATTACTGTCACTTTAAAAATCAACTTCAGGAACTTTGAGAACGAAGCAACACAAGCAACAGTTTACCTATATTCCCAATATGAAGAGCTGGATGTTTTCCAAATCTCCAACCTTTTTAAATATAAAGAATCTCTCAAACTCCCAGGTCAGACAACCAATGAACTTGAACAAAACGGGTGACTAATATCCAACCACAGTAAAACATTCTACAGACAATATATTTCAAAACTTAAAATAAATGAAGATATTACTATAGATAGCAGTAAACAGATTCAATAGGAAAATGCTATTCTGTAAGTTTTTATGTACTGGTGATTTACAGGATCAACTCAAACGAGCCTGGTACTGGGTGGGGAAAGGCATCTCTGCAACTAATCATGTCAAGCACATAACCCTTACCAATAAACGCTCCATGACCATGCACATGTTTGCATTCGTCTTCTTCAGAAGTGGTGGAGAGAAAAAAGTAAGATAACAGAACTGTCATCCTTTTCTCTATCATACATAATTAATTACAAGAGAAATTCAAGATGATGGACATATATACACACAACGACTGTAAGTAACAGATACTTACACTACGCAAAAATTCTCATCTGTTGCCATCCTAGCTCATTCAAGCGCTTTAGAGCAGTTGTCCTTAGGACACTTGATTTGATAAGCGTGGAATGGCTCACACAGGAATAATTTATACCTTAAGTTAGATCAGGCAAGTGATAAAGAACTTTCTGGATGTTAATGAAAGCAGACTTTAAGTTAAGGACACTTATTACCAATGCAACACAGGTACTATATACATACAGATATATATGCACTGAGAAAAACGCAGGACAGAAAATATTCACTTGCACAGTTTTCTCCATAAGAGCTGAGGGGCAAAAAAAACCAAAATCAAAAACACACACACACATACAAAACATGACAGAAGGTTATGACACTACTTAATCCTGCACTGAAAGCCTTCTTCAAATAAAAACACTAATAAGTGCTATATAACAGCTTACACTGAATAGAAAAAATACTTCCAAGTTACAATAAATATTTTGCATGGAAAATAGTAAAACATGTTCACCAGGCATCTTCTGTAAATATATGGAATCACTTTTCTATAAGATAGTAACATTTTATACACATCTGAAATACGTATATTTCTGTCTTGAGATTAATGCTGAGTTTTATTTTCCCATTAACTAAGATAGTCCTTGATTTTAATTTTCAGTACTCAAAGATAGCTCTATGACACTTTTTACAGAGATGATAAAATAATTTCCCAGGCTAAGACAGACTTATTTTATTTGTTCAAGCATTTACAGTAGGGGTGTTTTTTTGCGCTAAGTAATGCATATGTAAAAAATATAAATTTTAAAGAAATACACACAAAGGGAAGATAATACTCAGATTTTACATATTTTATTGAATCAGACCTTGCGTTAACATGTGACAGTGAGGAACAGTCTAGCAACTCAAACAAGGACTTAAGAGAGAGCATACAGACAGATGTAGGCTAACTATGGGATAGATGTTCACTTTCTAAACAGCAGTGGCAACTTAAGCTATTGCTCCCCCAGTTGCTTTTATGTCTCTCCAACCAAAAATTTCCATCCCCCAGCTCCATCAGCAGAACAGCACATGCTGAATGCTCACTGACCTGCTTTAGACAGTCAACTGAGCTAGCTTACACAGCAGTCAGAACTAGCCCAGCTGATTTGGTCCAAAGGAGATTAGGGAGCCCTGACACAAATTCAAATGACAGAGCTGTGGGCATAGTGGCTTCTGGCAAATGAGTAGAGATAAGTAGGTAGAGATGGTGCTTTTCTAAATCGTTCCAACAAATTTGGAAGTGAAGAAGCAGATTCTGGACTTAACCAGAGCATCCAGAAAAGATCAAGTACACGTTTGTTTGGAGGAAAAAAAAAAGACCTCTCCTTCTCCCCAGCCCTCCCCTTCCCCCCAAAAAACAGAAAAAACAAAAACCACCAGAGAGTAATCCCAATACATTTCAACAACAAAACAGATGCTTCTAACAACAACACTTCTTTAAAGATTACAAAATATAAAGTAGTTTATATTTCCACAAGGGCTCATCATTGTTTGTATAGCTTTAAGTATGCTACCATCATAAATTATTTGCTCGATAAATATTATTCAATTATAATAAAATATTTATTCAAAAATACAAAACATTTTTAAAGGAGAAAGATGAGTAACAATAAGAAAGTTACTTCATTTCAGCATCATGCATATTTAGATATCATTCATATTATTATTGCACTATGAGATTTTTAAGTTAGCCCGAATTTACTGCCACTGAAAGGTACCAACTTGACGGTTTCAAAGAAACCTCAAGTTCTCGGTTTCTTTCGAAAGGCCAAGGATCAAACAGCACACATCTGACTAACCTGGAGCCATCCCTTTTCTCATCAACAGGTTTATTCATTTTTTTAAATCAGTGGAATCATTTTGTATCTCATAAGATTGAGCCTGTCAGGGTTGGTGTATCACCTCTTATTGAAGTAATTTCCAGGGACTACAGCAGAAGCTTGCCTGGGCTCTGAATTCTTGCTCTTTTCCTTTGAAACTGCAACACCAACCAATTTTTGTCTCAACTGATGAAACAAATGTTCATGAGAAGTGAAATCAGGAAACTCGCCTCTTCTTCACTATAACACAGCTAATGCTGCAACTCGGTTTGCTGTTGAATTGTCTGATGAAGGGCAAGCCTGAGCTAGTTCGTCTGCCACATGCAACACAGCACTGGGCCTTGCAGAGGTGCTAGCTGGGATCTGTGAAGAGGCCCCTCATGTAAGCACAGCCTGGCACCCCAGCTAACAACGCCTGCTTTCTCAGGCGGTCGCTCTGTTGGCTTGCTCAGTGTGGCAGCTCTAACCTCCCTGCTCTGTCCGTTGAACAGCGGAGGCAACCCACGAGATTACTGGTGACTCCAACAAAGTAGTTTCACATTTTCAATATAAACAACAAAAATTAAGTGCTAGCAGATTTTTTTTCTCAGAAACAACTGAGAAAATTGTATTATTCTCAAAAAAATTAAATTACTTCAGTTGTATTCTACTTCAAACATCATGTTCTTTTTACATAGACATGCAATGACTCCAAAGAGATAGTTCTCTCACTCAAGCCTACCGCTGATGCTAAGTTAATTTACAGTCATAAAACATTATGAAATACTTCATACAGAATACATTGCTACATAGTCATTTAAAAAACATTTCAATTGTATGCTTGGAATTGCTTGACTTGGCCTTTTTTGATACTGACTGTGAAGTTGCAAGTCCAGACCTAAAGTTAAAAAAAAAAAAAAAAAAAAAAAGAAAAAGGAAACATACACAACACATTCACACAACTTTACAAAACTGAGTAACTTGACGGTGTTATTATTTTAAAGTAAGAGTTGTGTGATCAGCTTCCAAAACACTCTTACCTTTTTGTTCCTTGTGACTGATTTGTACACTGCTGTCCTCTGCTTAAACTTCCTGAAGAACAATTGGGAACAACCAAAATGAATTACTTATGCAGAAAGAATGCTGTGGAAAATACAGACCTAGCAGAACTTTTAAAAGAATAGCTCTGAGTAAAGCTTTTCCTTCCCATTCTTTTCTGACATACCTGAACTGAATCTCTCTCAAGAAGCAGGTAACATTTTATTATCTGCAGTTTCAGTACTGTCATATATTTTCTTTAAAAAATATGTTATTATTAAAAAACCTTTAGTTATTAAATTAAGGGATTAATTTGAACTCTGCTGCAGTTTTCATAAATATTTCAGCAGAACGTAGTTGATTTTCAAGGCGGTTATTGAAAACTATGTTTTCAAATTGTTTGTCCTTCAGAGGAAAAAAGAATCTTTACTAACAGGAAGATATTTCATTTAAAACAAAGCCTGTCTGCACAGCTAATAATCACACTGCTTATAACATTTCCTTTGTAAAAAATTCATATTGTAAGTCTTAACTGTGTTCTAGTAATTCCAACACGTTAATGTTTTAATTTTCTCTCATTAAGCTCCCAAGCTAGATTACGAACAAGGCATTTTCAGCAGCTACAGAAATATCTGTGCATGGCCTCTAATCTTGTCAAAGATTCTTCATCATTATAACCCTCAAATTAATTCTTCATCAAAAAGAGAAGCTGCTTGAGTAAATAAGCAATTGGTTTGGCATGTCACAAGTGCTGTTATGCGATATATTTTATTGGTGGGGGGGGGGGGGGAAGGTTTGCAAGTTCCTGCCTTTATGCTTTAGTTCACAACCTCTTTGTTTTTGCCAACATACTACTTAATGGAACTTTTCTGTCAACCGAATGAAATGATCCAGGCTAAAAACATTTTCACTGATAGAAATTTCAGAGGGACCTTACAAACACCTTTCTGAGCATGGTTGGGGGATAGCAAACATGGGACTAGACAGAAATGAGTAGTAATTCCTACATCACCTTCACCGCAAAAGAGAATGCACTGCGCAACTACTACAAATTCATAAATCTAATTTGTCATTGAAAGGGATTTGATATTTTTATTTAAAAAAAATGTTTACTCTTACACACACCTTACTCAAATTAATTTGTGGCAACAGTCTCAAGGCCCTGAAAAGTTCAAAGTATACCATAATCACATTATTTTTATTACACAAATTGGTAATTTGAACAATCAAACAAATCTTAATGCGCATACTCACCAACTCTGTTTGAATTTTCTGTATCATAAGTCTTAGTAGGACAATTGTTTTTTTCTGTCAGCTCCTGGATAATGCCTTTATTTAAGCAGATATCCACATGTCTATTAAACAACATAAGACTAGTGGTTTTCTGTTCTAAATTACAAACTGGACAAACAAGAACATTGTCTTCTTTGGCTTCAAAGAAACAGGATGAACTAGTTTCTTCCGTATTCTCAATCTTTTCAAGATGGTCTGCATTCTCCAGAGAAATTCTTTTGGGAAAAAGACACTGTTTTATACACACATTTCTAGCAATATCACCAAGCTGGCTAGGCTGTCTTTCTTTGTGAGGTTTAGCAACTACCATCTGAGTGAATTTTTCTGCGCTACTGCTAGCAGAGTTGACATCTGTACTTGCTGACTGGCATGTACCTGCTAATTGATCCATATTACTTTTTTGACATACCTCAACATTTTCATTTTTACAGCATGGAATAGAGTTAAATGTATTTTCTTTTGAACTCTCATTCTTCAATATTTCTACAGTATCTTTAACAAGACTCCCAGCAAGGCACTCATCAATATGTCTGTTAAGCTCCTCCAAACTACTGCTGCTTTGCTCCTCAAAGCACACAGGGCAGGTGAAGATCTTATGCACAGCAGAATTCTGCATGGCTGTGACTTTGCTAGTTTCTTCCATAAAATTTGCTGATGATTTCCTATCATGAAAGACCCGCTTATCTACATCTTCATTTAGAAAAAGATCCTCCCTGTTTTGTTGCCTTGCAGCTCGCTTTTTATCAAAAAAACTCCCTCTGGGAGCTGCTTCTGAATTTTTTGTGCAGAGTTCTTGGTTGGATTTCCCTGGCTCAAGCCTAAGAAAATTGATTTCTTTTCCTGATTTGAGAAAACTTTTAATACTTCTTTGTTGGTACTTCTTCTCTTCTTCACTTAGAAATCCTGATACTCGTACACCTAATGATGAAAAACAAAAGTTACAGCTTATAACACCAATTTTCTGAAATGTTGACATTAGTACTTAATGAACACCTTTCTCAGGTATATAACAACTCAATAAAAGCACACCCTAACTCTAAACAGAAGCCATACTACCTGCAAATGCTAACAGTGGATCACAAGATCCATACACTTTCTCATCATGCCTGAATACTTGCCCAACTCTATAACTAATTTCAGTTACCATGAAGTATTAACTGATTGCACTATAATGGGAGGCTATGAACTTAATAGTTACGTAAAATCAAGTCTGAAAGATAGTTCTGCGTAAAATTTTCCCATCAAAAATATTTTTTCCTTCAGTATGTTTTAATAGAACAAATCAGTTTTATTTATCACTGAATGGTTCAAATAGAAATACGTACAAGCACCTGAAGTACGTTGGGTCTTAAAATTCAAACGTACAATTAACTTCTGCAAGAAATCTGGTAACTTCTGTCAAAACACAGCATCTTCAAATTCTAAGCACTTTTATTTAAGGCTTTTGTTTCTATGCTGCTGTGGTACAAAGCAGATTTAAAAGCTCTTTTAAGGAAGTAGAACCAAAGACTGCTACGCATTAAGTTTCTGCTCTCATGCCAAGGTGTACATTGCTCCAGGGACAACAGGTGGTAGGAAAGATACAACCTAAGATAGTGAAACAATCCTGAGTCACTATTCAGCGCTCCAGAACTGCTCCACTATGCAAAAACTAGCAGGGTAACGGAAAAAGAATAAATCAGTTATTCCAATTTTACTTCAGAGTACAATCTATTATTTTGATACACAGTAACTCTAAAAAGGAACAAGTTTGAAATATTATACCCATTAGTCTTATCCGTAAAGGATGAGGAGAAACAGTATCAATTTCTGTCCCTAATAAGTCTTTAGCAACAGCAAATATTTCCTCCTCAGTAGAAACAGAAGATGGCACAGTTGAAGCTCTTGTTTTTACTTCAAAGTTCACATTCTTCAGCTTCAGGGTAACAGTTTTACCCTACGAAAGAAAGTTACACATCTACCACATGGCACAGAAACAATTCTTACGTAACTTCTATATAAAGGCGTTAAAGTCCTAGTCAAGACTCTACCTGTATTTGGGCACGGCAAGGGGCACTGCCAAGGACTTGTCTATAAGATTCTGTACTTGCTCCCAAACTGCTGCCAAAGATGAATTTTGTAAACTGGTTCATTTGGCTACAGTCCCCAGCAGACCATCTGCCAGCGGTGCAGAGTCAATACATTTCATGCTCTGGCTGCAGCCAGAACTTCTGCCACTGCCTATCACAAATGTTATTTCCTGACCCGGGAACTTTCAGCACCAGTTTTCTCAACCTTGCTGAGAAAACGAGTGAGGATCCTTAGGTGATATCCAATGAAGGGTCTGCTGAAAACTTCCTCCCGCACGGCGCTATCAGAACAACACACAGCATCTATGTATGTAAATACAGAGTCAGAAGAGCAAAATTCTGACTGAATTCTGAATTGCATGTATGCAATTCGGTAACCACATAATAATTCTCAGCTGCTTAGTAGTCCGCTAATCTAAAAGTAATTGCCATATTTTTCTTCAAATACAAAGCCCTTGGCAACAATTTTGAAACCATTTGTGTCATTTAGCATGTCCATCCAAATGTAAATAAACTGTACTTTGGTACTCTTGAAAGTTTACCCTTTGTCCTTCACAGCCACTGATTTCCCTTTCTTCCTGTCATCTTTTGAGACCAATTTTTTTTTATGGCTGAAGAGGGCTAATCAGAATTCTTCTAGGTCTTGAATGTTATTCCTTGCTTTACCACAAAGAGCACTATAGAAAATATGAACTGTTTTTTCCAGAGAAAAAACAGAAATTAGGGGGGAGAAGAAATACAGAGGCTGTTTATACCATTCACACCATTAAAAAATATGAATACCTTTTCAGCAAGTACAGGACACACGAACCTTTTAGAACTACGCTATGGGCTATCAGCTGGATCCTCTGTGAATACATGACACAGATCATGACAGAACGCCGTCCTTTAAACACATCAGAACTATATGATCGGCCAGAGCACAGATCCTAGACAGTCCACTCTTTTCAGTCGCTCCATTTGTTTATTAACATTGCTTTTTAGCATAAAATCTCTTGTATGTCAAATAATTTGGTGAATTAATTTAATTTTTCCAGAGATGATATTAAACAGCCATCTGAGCAAAATCAAATTTCTGTCTAAATCATGTGCAAATTAAAGAATGGAATCTTTTGAAGACAGAATGCAGGGTAGGATACTGCTGAAAGCCTTAGCACTAACACCGCATTTAATAAACCTGAATGCCAAGTGTTATCTTTCTGCAAGTAATAGAGAAGAGCAAATACCTTAAGTCCCTCTTTCTGTAACTCTTGAGCCAGGTCTCTGCAAAGTTCTCGACACAAGCTATACTGATCTTCTGCTGTGTTAATTTCACTGAACGTTCTAAGGAAAAGATAAGATTTTTTCAGTATGAATCCTAAAATTTGTTCAGTGACTATCTAAAAAATATGTTTCGAGCACTTTAACAAAACTACATCAGAAGAAGGTTGTAGGGGTTAAGTGTTGACTTCAGAGGGAGAATGAATATTAACATGAATACTATTCAGAAAGATCTATGCACGTATATGTGTTTCAAAAAAGATCACAAACCCCTCCAAATAATTTGGCAGTTTCAGCTTCTCATGAAGTATTTAAAAATGCAGATTTAGGCTCATTAATGCTTCAGTATTTACATGAGACAACACTAACACCAACTGAACTCACGGAGTGAGCCAACTCATTTGTATGTGGTCTCCTTTGTACAGTGCTGTGTAACATCAGAAGAATGAAAGGATTAGAAAGTCAACCTCAGAGCCAAGTACCAGAAATAAATAATGCAGATGCTAAGAAAAAGTTTGCCAGCTAGAATAATTATGGCTAGCCTCAGAGGAGGAAAAACAAGCTTTCTGCCAAAAATATTGCTATGTTGCTAACTGCCTTCCCAAGAGAGTTCCTTAGCAGGGGAATTACAGTTCTGGGTGGTGGTTTTTTTTTTTTTTTTTGGTGTGTATCTGCCTTTCAGTACTAACTGGAGAGGAAAGGCAACGTTTGGCCTGTAGTGGTTTTAAGAGAAGCTGGTAGCAAAACTTATGGCTGCCAGATGCTTTTGGGAAGGTCTCACAGATCCATTGTTTCACGCTAGCCTTTGTATTTAGGAATGTGAGGTCCCTGAACTTGTCGATTTCCCATCTCTTAAGTGACATTCAGGTTTACCTGACTGTGTGGAAAAGTCATCCCCTATCACGATTCACATTCCCCTAAGAACATTTGCAGGTTGTCAAAATAACTAAGGACGAACATTTCACTGTGGGTCCTATAACATTATCCAAGTGCTGTACTGACAACGCAGCATGGCAATGCTGCAGTAATTGGGAAACTGTAAAAACAGTAGCTTTGGAAGGGGTAGGATAGAGAGTGCATTTTCAGGCCCATCTCTTCCCCCCATGCAACTAACTGTACAACTTCAGCAGCACATCTCTCTTGCTAGTCTAAACCCATCTCTCTCAGGAAGGGGAGATGAAGAGAAGAAAAATACAAGGGTACAAGAGGCTACCCAGATTATCCATCTGCCTCCAAAACCAGCACAAGACTACAGTTCTGTTTCTCAGCTCTGGTGGTACTAAATCTTCTGGAGCTTATTTAGGCTGCCCACAACTATTAAGTCTCAACATGAATAAGAATCTTTTCCTATCTTCTTTTCTAAGATGAGACAACACATGAGGGTAGAAATAATTACTACAGCTCTGCACAGATTCCTTCCCCACAATATCTCCTTTTTAAATACAAACCTTAGAAAGTGACATACAGCACCTGCTTAAGCCACTTTAAGTTACTAAACATAAGTAAGGAAATGTAACATTTTCAGCTGCCCATGCAAAGTTAGCACTTGCCTTGCAAGTCTGCATTATGCAATACTCATTTCACACGTGACTGCAGGCTATTCTTCCTAAAAGACTGACGCTGTATTCGTTCTGCACACTGAACAGATGCATGGAAATCAGAAAAAGAAGAGGGAAGATGAAACAGGTTTGGTGCATCAGAAGAAGCAGATAAGAAACAACAAGGAAGAGAAGGCATCAGATTTTCTTTCAATTTCTCTTTGAAAAACTGAAGAGATACTAAGCAAGAATAAAATGGGGAGATGACATGGACACTTTCAAGAAGATTGCCTAATTTTGTGAAGAGGTAGCTATGATCTCATGCTTGAGATTTTACTGGGACTATGTGAATTGGGAAAACATATGCTGGGAAAAGAGAGAGAAGAAACGAAAGAGAAAACGTAAGAAAGCGGTTGGAAACTCATAAAAATATCTTAGCAAAACTTCATCACAGGAAGCGATAAGCACATATAATGTGCTTATCCTGGCATAAAATAGAAACATGCCGAAAACTACATAAACTTCCAAGCTTCGGGTCATATGAAGGCCTTTGTGAGCCAATGAGAAAGCTCTCTCAACTGCATACTGAAAAGTATGTCATCCATAGAAACTAATACAATCATTTTCTATTGATGGCCTGGATTCACTAAATTAGGTGGTAAAAATGGAAAAGACCAGGACTGGGGGGTACATAACAGTCTTTAAGTACACAAAAAGGTTTTGCTAAGAGGAAGGAAATCTAATTGATCTGAAGAACAATTAGGGCTTAACTTACTAGTTAAGTAGATCTGTCCTAATTGCAAGGACACCAAAGCACTGGAATAGCTTATCTATGGGAGATTGTGGTGCTTTGTTCAGCAGAGACTTAAGAACAAGCTACACAAAAGTCTCTCAGGAGTGACCCGTGTATAGGTGATTTTGCCTTAGGAATGGGAGGATGGTAGACTTCATCAGTTTTCAGGTTTCTCCACCTTTCTATGATGTTAGGACTGCAGACATTCCCTTAGAATGTAATCAGAACAACAACAACAGTTAAAAATTGGAACATATTAGAGACATTAACCTAGAACATAAAAAAAAATTCAAATTTTTATATTCCCACTGCATATTATGGCTTAAAGACCATTTGATGCATTAAAGGCATTAGGAGAAGCAGATAATGAGAAAAGAGAAGAGAGAAATAGACAGGAGTAACTCTAAAATTCTGAAGCAAAAAAGGAATCTGAACTGAATTTGATAATCTGATGTAGTGAACTCACTGTACATGCAATTAGCTTTTTAACACAGGCAGCTATATGGTGAAATTATTTGACAAAAAAAATTTTTACACTAGTTGGTATTAAGTGGGTAATCTTTTCAATATTAAAAAGGCATACCTTTCAGTGCTCATACTTTTTCTTTCTCCATCCCTTTAAAAGAAAAAATATTTTATATACTCACTTTACTTATAATTGTTACCTTTTTAATAAACTCCGAGTCAACCATCCACGTCTCAATAAATAACAGCAACCTTTTCTATAGTCTGGATGTTAGCTTTTTCTACAAATCTTACATAACAAGTTTCAGAGCGTACAAAAAGGAAACGATATGTCCATAAAACTTATACTACTATAGATGAAGTAGAGTCATAGAACAGTCACAGATGTCAATAAAAAGTCTACAGTTTGTAAAATTAGTCAGCCTTCTCCATTATTACGAGTCTGTTGAGTTAAAAACAAAACTAACATAAACTAACTACAATTCCTACACTGTCTTGCCAAGCTATATACTACAAAGTACTTTGACAAAAATCCTGAGCATACTACCAATATTTGTTCATCTGAGGGATTAGTTTGCTTTCTGTCTTAGACTATCGTCCTTTTTAAAGGGGATGAATATTTTTTTCCTCATGGTTGTTTCGTTCTTTTGACTAAGCATCCTTTAACAATTGTTCTTCATAAAAGCAGTTCCTCAGAGGATTTTCTTTAAGTTCTTTTTCTGTTTATAAGTCTGAGAAATAACAAGTTTGGTATCCTCACCCTTCCTAAAAGAAGCTGGTCAAAGACAATGACTATAAGATGAAACATTTACTGATGAATCAGATGTTGATATGTTACAGGCTTGCTTTCTCCACCTTAAAAATCAACAAAATCAACTTGGTATCAGTAAAAATCAAACTAAAAAAATCAATTTCTTAGACAATACAATTAAAAACATTTTCTTCACTTTCATCTTTTGAAATACTTCTACTTTTTTTTTTCTTTTAAATGTACTATGAGATTTCCCAGACTATACAACAGCTAAACAGGGTAAACAAAGGAAGATAGTGCATCAGTTCCTAAAGAATCATTTGAGGTTGCATTATCAGAACAGAAATAAAGTATTTGGACAACCTCATTTCATCTTTTGGCAAGTCACCTTTACAAAGTCAACCTTCCTGCATATTTTGTTTCAAGTTAAAACTTCTGCAAGGGAAAAGAAAAACCCCTAAGATCTGTGGTAGTACCCTAGTGGCCTACAAATTGCTAACTGTATATATGATTTTGTCATCAAGTGAAAAATGGAAGATCAATCCTTGTCAGAGAAGTAATGTAAATAACACAGAATAGGTTTTTCTGAAGTACTTAAGACGCTTTGGAACCTAACTCCTAATTAAACCAAATCAAAGTCCCAAATCACTTTTAAATAGAATTTCAGCACTTTTGAAAGCTACCTAGAAGCAATATTTAATGAAGGAATACTTAAAAGAAAGGGCTCAGAATCCTTAATTAAGACTCTTGGTTACTTAAGACAGCAAATTTGTGTTTGTTTGTTTTGTTTTTAAGAACAAGACAGAGTTACATATTTATGTTCAGGGCAGCCTTAGCAGTGACGCATATTATTGAAAAGATGTACTTACTGGAAAGAATAATTTCCCCCCTTCCAAATAGGAAGGAGGCTAATCACCCATTCTGATACCCTAGTAGTATGACCTTCAAAGAACAGACATGAAGGGGGGTATAGAAATACTCCGTTCTAAGTCCAGCAAATTCACAAATAGTTATTACAAATATGTACACAAACATGAAGGGAGGCACAGAATTGAAGGCAGATACTTAACTTACTTTCAATAGTGAATGAAGAAGATCAGACACCGATGTGAATGTTACAATCATACAGTAATAATAAAGAGCAAGGGTTGCTCTTAGAATCTCTGTTTAGGGTCAATTACTCATTTCTCACTAGTTATTTTAGTAATTATGAAGTTATCCTAAACAATACTACCTTAATATCTTGATATACACTTAGGCACAACTTCTATGACCCTTTTTGGGTTTCACATATTAGACATGGCTGTTACACATAACGGCCAAATATTATAAAGCAAAAGTTTTGTATCTTTCTTGTAAGCATACTAACAACACAGGCACCACAAAACTACTTAAAAATATATATATTAAATGAGCCACATTTTCATATCTGTTGAGTTGCCAGTAAAATGTCTTAAAATATATACTATGTAACACATACTATAAAGCATTTAACAAACTGCAAATGCATAAAAAGCCCCAGAACATACTTTTCCAAATGTGTTGAGCCCAAACCAAGTGATATCTCCAAGAAATTATGCCAAGACGCTTCTGAAAAAAGAAGAGAAAGCAGTGCCCTCTGCTGGTAAAGTTCTGAGCAAGTCACAATTCCAAGGGCTTTTAACATCTTCTCTGTTACTTTTCCTATACCTGGCACCTGAAAAAGAGCAAGTATCAATGAGCTGGAAACTTCCCATTTGTAGATTCAATATCTACACAATTTACTTCAAACACTACTGGGCAAATTACCTAAAAAAAGGTATATTTATTTAGTAAAAATCTTGCTTTTAGAGCATAAAAAAGCATATACGATTGTATAGTAAATGTCATGGTATCTCTTACCTTCCTAATGGGCAAATCTTTCACGAAGTCTAGCACAGCTTGTCTCTCCGGAGTAATTCTGTATTGTCCATTAGGTTTATTATGATCACTGCACATTTTTGCTAACATTGTATTTGGAGCTATTCCTTTAAAAAAAAAAAAAAAAAAAACATACACACGCAACAATAAACATACTTTATTTAAAATACAAGACAATCTTTAATTTCAGTTGTTCAGGAGCTAAAGGTGCAAGAGTAACCTACACACTTGGCAAAGACTAAACATAAGCAAAAGAGGAGATAACTGATGATAACTAGATTTGTTATAATTCTGCAGAATTTTTTGTAATAGACATGCAAGAACTTAAGTATATAAATACATAGGGCAGCTTAAATATAACTGATGCACCAGATGAAGCATACCAACTATTTCGAGATAGTCAAGGTAACACAACACTGTTACTGTAATCAGTCACAAGGGGTTAAATTTCACGTGTTTAAAAATAACATCAGTTACCTGACTGAACAATTTTATGATGCCAATAATTACAGTAAGAGAAAAGGAAATGTTTACATTAGTTATAACAAAGTCCAATCTAAAGGAGATATTTCCTAATCACAGTTCAGCAAAAAGACTAAATTAATTTTGACTAAATTTAACAAACTAAATTCTTCTGTGGACTACCACTACTATGTAGTTATTTAGTATTAATATATATATATATATATTTCAATTATGCTGTTTGGTAGAGAAGGGACTTTTCTCTTTTCCAAAGTAAGTTTTTAGAAATAAACTCTGAAATAATAAACAGACAAATAGAATTATTCTCCTCCACAGTCCAAGTGATCTAACTTTTGATTTGTTTAATAAATTATTGCTGTAATTTATTAGTCAAGATGGTAGAAATAATTCTATCATTACCGCTTATCATATTTTTCAGCCTTCTCTTTTTCACTTTTGGGTATAAAACCCCTGATGCACTTACGAGAGCTACGTCTGTTTTCTAGACGGCAGCTCATCCTCAGGAAGACAAAACTTCAGCAGAATAAAATTCTTATTTTGCCACCACTCGTGATATAATATTTGTGGGGTCTTATCCTGCCTCTTCCCGTTCGCTGTTCCTTTACCTCTGCTTACACTTGACATTTCCCTGATCACTACTCGGCTGCCCATTCTTCCACACCTGCTTCATAAAGCTCAGCACTCCCAGATGACTCACTGTACTGGACCACAAAGCCACAAGGACAGCATCCAAACTGAGTGGCTAGGAATTTGTTATTTTCTAAGGACCTAATCCAGATATCGTCAGAACAGTAGACACTTGCAGGTAGGTTGCATAAAGTTAAAAGATCTAAAACTTGAAAGATAAATATTAATAAACTATTTACCAGCTTTTGAACTTCAAAACTTACTTATAACATTTTAATGAATTTTAATATTGCATAATCAAGGAACAACAGTGTGGAGAACCATTAGAGTACTTAACTATATAGGTCTGCTATACCAACCAACAGCAGCCAGTGACAGATTTCTCTATGACACAGGCTTATAAAAACAATCTATGTGAGGCACTAACAAGTATCATCAGTGTTAAGACTAGCACCTGAGCCCCCAGTCATTCTTCCATGTTACTTCTATTTCAAAAAAGAAAGAAAGAAAAAGTCACGTTCTTTTTGCTAAGATCTTTGCAAATACTGAGAAAGCTTTTATAAAAAAATAAATAAATAAATAAAAACAGGAATGGGTTTGATTCCTATAACATTTCTTGAGAGACCTGAAAGTCAGTCTTTACAGACCTGCAAACAGGTCATACTACTTTGCAGCACAAGAATGCTGTGGCAATGCTGATTTCTTATAGCTGTAATGCCCTCTGAGATTTCTGTGTGGAAGACGTCATAGAAATACAAAGCATTATCACTCATACGTGTCTGAATACCTGCACTAGCAGTCAGTCTGGTTTTCTGTTCAATCCTAAAGCGAATTTCCTTCACAACTTCCTCTGCAGAAGTTCCAAAGACGATCGAATTCACTGCTGGCAGATTTCTCTGTTCCGGGTGGTCATCTGTCAGAGATGCATTGTCTTCGAACAGTAGCGGTGAAGAAGAGAACGTATCTTCATTTAAATTGAATTTGGTGGACATGTTCATATCCTGTTTATCTATGTTACAAAAGAATTCACAATGAATCCATCCATATACAATGTATATTTTATTGACTACCTTCTGCAGTGGCTGAAAAGAAGTAGAATAGCAACTTTACTTTTTTTATTCAAACAGAAAAAGTGTATAATTACTTACCTAAAACAACCAAGCAATACAACTATTTTAAGAAAGGGGAGTCATAACAGCTTTGTTAGTAATATGATTTGAGCTTGACTTTAGATTAGAAGATCTGGCTAGGAGACTGGACTTTTCCTCCAGAAAAACATCAAGGTTTAAAGCCCTGTGGCTGTAACAGCAGAAGAACGTCAAGGTTTTGGCATTATTTTTGTTTCATATCAGAGTGAAAGATGGAGGGTCCCTTTTTTTGTAGAAGTAAAAATCCTTTGCAGAAGCTTTTTTCAGAGTTCTCCAAGCAAATTAAGGTTCTAGAATATCTAGTTCTAGAATAGCAACCTGGTGAGCTTCTTATTTGTACCTGCAGTCATCACAGAATCTGTAAAATCAGCAGCCTTGCATTTGACTCTACAAACACTTTACTATTACAGGTTCACATTCTTACTGTTTGCTTGTGTTTCAAAAGAACACAGACTTGAAAAAAAGCACAAAGAAAGAGACATGTGACTACACGTTAGCGACAACTATTTTGTAAAGACAATGTCAGTTTGGTGCTTTTTGTTCTACTAATGCTTTTCAGTATAGTGTATCCTTGATTATCCTCTTGGCTATGTCAAAGGCTGTTTCAATCATTTTTGAGCACTGAGAATATAAATGTTTCGGTTTGTGCATCAAACATCAGCATGACTCTTTTTTACTATTCCCAGCTGTGCATATCGCTGTGGGTGTGGTTCCAACTACATCTTCTGGAGCCAAATGCAATGCAGTCATATTTTAATCACTACTGTACTCTTGCAGAGTTCACCTCTTTATACGTTTTTAGTCTTGTAAAACAGTCACATTAATAGAGCTTATGCACACTTGTCTTTGCAAGATAATATCTCATGTTTCTGCTATACAGGACTTACTGTACTACTAGGAAACACCCTTTCAAAGTATCAATAACCTTTAGAACAACACATTTACTTATTCTACACCTTTTAAAGTAATAAGGTTAATCCTACTTACTTGCACAATTAAATTGTTGAATTGTAAAGGCAAAATACATACCTAAAACATTCAGCTGGGATTAACAAACCTAGTGCTATTTATCACATGAAATAATTAGCAAGTTAAAAAAAAAAAAAAACAGAAAACACTTCCCCAATTCTGATTCATCATCAGCACAGCTCTTATGCATGGGTGAGTAGTAGAGAAAGTTAACACACAACCTATACAAAAATCAGAGGCAGAGAGTACATGGCAGTACAAATCATCCATGGACTTACGCTTAAGTACTTGTACTTTTAAACTGGTGCAGTTTATTTGATGTGTACATTAAGTGCATAAAAACAGAGCAATTAACTTACCATTTTCTGTAGTGTTTTCTGTGTTGAAGAAGTACCTTCTCTTATCTTCAGGCCAGTTCAGTCTTTCCTCCAAGTACTCTGTTATATTCAGATAGGCTTCATCTAGGCCCATAGGCATAAAATTGGGATCATATTCAGCCAATATTTCTCTAACCTTGACAAACATATAGTGAAAGTTTAAAGCCTTTTTGCTGTAACAGCATATTTTAATACATAATTTTCAGGTGAACAAATGTATTCTGAGGCTTCATGATGACCAAGCAATACTTGAGATATTTATAGAACAAATAATTTATTGTCAATGAAAACGTATAGCACCGATTCTCACAAGTAGCAAGATAACAGAAATAAGTAAGAGCTAAACAGGGGTTTTGAGTAACCCCTTTTACTGTAGGGTCACTAAGATCAGTGTATAAAGACCCCACAGACAACTAGGTTCAGAGACATTACAGTAACCTCATGAGCAAAACACTGGGGATCTGGGAACTCGTTTGAACTTTGGAACAAGTGCATGACCTGATGCACTCTCTTGCACTGTGCATCAGACAGGTTATGTAGAGAAAAACTAGGTTTTTAATTACATTCAAACTAAAGTAATAATCAATGGTTTGGGGATAGTTTAGAGCACTGTTCAGGACTGCAGACAAAAGTTATCACAAACTCTTTAATGATAGCTGCATCCTCCCAAAAGGCAACATCTTGAATCAAACTGCCACAATAAAATCTTTATCTTTTCTCCTTTTCCCTTTCTTTCTTTTTTTTTTTTTTTTTTTTTTTAAAAAGAAGGAAAATTTGACTGCCTCATGTTTTCTTTCAGTTTTGGTCAAATTCTTAGGTATCATAACATTTGGTCACACGTACTTCATCTTTCTGAAACTGATAGGATTCGCTGCATAACTTTCAAGGACAAAATGAAACAACACGTTTAAATGTTTTCAATCCAAATCCCAAGAATAAATATAAAACCAATCAATCTGCACCTTTAACACTTTTCCTTTTATCTGAAATAACAAATGAAATACATATCATGTAATCTGAGATCATTAACAAGTTCAAAGCCATTCTCAAATACTTTTATTTACTTAAAACAGAAGTGAGCAAAATCAAATTCAAACAAAATTAGTAATTAGCTTATTTTTATCCATGGGAAGAAGTTCAGGCTTGAAAAAAATGGATCTTGGTGTAATCTTATTGAAGTCAACAGACTTGTACCACGCACGAGTTTGATTTAAGATCTACAAATCTACAAAGCACACAGTCTCTCCCTCCCTTTCTCTCTCTCTCTCTTTTTTTTTTTTAACATGACTGTGCATATTCTAAGTGTTTTTCCTGATGCTGAGTAAAATTTCTTCCTTTGGAGAAAGATGTGATTTCTTTCCTCCATAACTGTTTGCACTTTACTTCAAAACAAATTTATCTTCATTTTGAACTCACTAATGCTCCTTGCTTCTCTCTCCAGTAATTAGCACTGCAAATGATTATTATGCTTTGTATGAAATAGATATCTCCAAGCTTCCTACGTTCTTGCAGCTGCCTAATAATCAGTTTATGCTCCATATAATAAAAGTATAATAGGGCTTAATTGGTGTTACTAATTCATTATATAGTTGTGAAAACCTCTATCAGCATCACTACTGACTTCATTAAAATCGCAGTATGGATGAATGTAATGCTTTTTCACCTCCTTGCCAAAAAGCACCAATGTTCTATTTAATTTATATTCAAAGCCATATCACTGAAGAGTTAAAAATTTAAACTACCACTTTTCATGTTATCTAAAACTGTTGTATTCATCAAGTTAAGAACAGAGTACATTGATTTTTGGTTAGACTTCTTTCAGACTTACCTCTTTACTCACTTTGCCATATTTTTCGAAGTTTAATGGCACTATGGTTAGATGTGGACATAGCTTTTTAGCAATAAACCCAGGCATGGCTGCACGTACACCAAATCTCCTAGCATGGTAATTTGAGGTGGACTTGGGAGAGAAGAAATAGTTTTAGTGTTCAATAATCTAGTTCTAACTACAAAGCTCCACATAGAAAGAACTGATGAAGCTGAGGGTTAATATACAAGTTTTTTTTTCCCCTTCCCATCTGTCTACAGCCTTTAAACATTCATCACTACATTTCACTAAAAAATAAAATCCATCCTATACAGTCTAAGAATAGATGTTTCCTCTATTGTTATTTTTCCCACATACACTCTTAAAAATTCTCTTTATAACAGTATCATTATGTTATGCTATTATACGTTTAATTATTCTTCAGAGTCATATAATCTATTTCTGTACTAGCTTGACATTTGGCCTTACCAACATACTCATTGATCCCACTGCTATAGGCTTCTCCTTCAGCTCTGGGTTGTCTCGCATTTCTACAGCGGCATAGAAGGCATCCATGTCAATGTGCACAATAGTACAGCTAAGGTCACGGCTCTGTTCCAGTTCCATCACAAGTTTGTCCACCTGAACAGTGTATACAACCAATAATTAAAACCCCATTTACCTGGCAGAAGTGCGTTAGTATAGATCATTCTAAAAACTCAAAAGCATCTGGCGCATAGTTTAAAAAAAAAAAAAGTTTCTGATGCAACTCATTCTCTGAGAGAACCCTGCTGCAGCAAAAGTTCCAAAAAAAAAAAAAAAAAAAGTTTATTCATGCATAGCCATTCACCATTTATATTTGATATGTACCAATAACCAAATTCTTTTTGCTAGATATCTTTAAAAGTGTTGCATCTATACTGAGGTCCTTGTGATATTCTGAACAAATCTGTATTCCATTTTGGATATATGGAATATCAAGATACATAAGGAGCAAATCTTGTTTGGCTGTATCTGTTAGAATGCTGTTGTTACATGAATATTCTCATCTTCCTAAGTGGTGACGCAATCGGTATGGCCTCCTCCTTTAACCTTTACTTCCTTCACTATCAGACTCCTGCTTGCGCTAGATCTTACAGCAAAAGGGAGAGAAAAAAAATAGAACATACACATAGACTGCTATAATTAAACACTTCTGGTCTTTAAGAACTGCCATTACCATACAATTTAGCAATCTATTCTTCTTTCAAGAGCTGCATGTATGTATTTCATTTCAGAAAGTTGTCCGGCAAAAACACCTAAGTGCTGGAATCTTGAACTAAAAAATGAATTAGAATAAAAAATACAGTAAGACAAAATTATTCCGTGTAAATGTTTGTATCAGCAAAGGAGGCTTCAATAATAGTGCAATGTTGAGTAAAAACCTGTGCAAGTATCATTGACTTAAAACATTTTTCACAAACACTATCAATGTAGAATGGGTTTTAGTTGAAAGCTCAGAAGTTCCTTCTAGAGGTTACTGAGTTAGAATAAGTTTAGCACTGAAGAAAATACAGTTACAGATTTGTTTAGCTGAAATAATTTGTCCTTTCGGCTTTTTTTTGGAGAAGCTGTAAGAGAGTCAGGGAGAGGGAGGGAGGGAGAAAACTGTAATTGCATTGCCTCCTAAGTTCAAAAATCAGATCCTTTACACATATCCAATGTCTGCAGCTTCCCTTAGAACTTGGAGGGGGGAGAGACACATTATCCAATTCAGAGAGAAGCCTGGTAAGACCCACTGAAGATGCAGCTTCAGCTAATGTGACACAGGTTATTGAAAACAAACAAAAAAAATATTAGCTAATAGAATGTAAATTTCCAGCACTCCTAATTGAAGCTATCACATTTCAGAAAACTGGCTCAGATAGGTAAAGAAGAGACCAACAACTCAAAGGACAGACCCTTCTATCTTGTCCTGTCAGGAAAAAGTAGGTCTCAGAAACAAACAGGTCCCTGTCCCGCCTAGTAAACTACTGCTAATCCCTTCTTAATATATATTATATAAGGCTGGAAGGCTAGCAAAACTGCAAGGTGACTTTGACAAGAAGCCCATACATAGAAAGCAGAGAGTTGCTCTTGTATGTTAAAGACACAACTCGTTGAGGGAAGAAGATATATCTCCTTGTAGACTGAGCAGTACTCTGCTTGATCAGCTCCACCATGGTCCAAGGCAGAGACCAAGCAGACAGTTCTCGCGACAAAACTTTTTCTTGATCGTGCTTCTTAATTTGTTTGCATTCCTTTACAAAAAGACTTGCAGATGCTGTGTTTGTTTCTGAAATACCTTTCAAATATGAACGAGGTAAGAACCGTGAGATTCATCAGTAAACTTGACTGTATTACTTAACAGGCAATTTTTAAGATTTGTAATATACTGATTTTAGATAAATATGTGGTCAGTACCACACACCGTTCTAGAAGCAAGAGAAGCAAATCTGAAAAGGAAAAAAAAGGAAAGAATAAAGGAAGTGCTATCAAACTGTGATCTTTTAACCACATTAATGACTATGCTAACCTCTATGTACACAACAAAAGGCTGTTGCTGTTAAAAAAAAAAAAAAAAAAAAGAAGAAGAAGAAGAATCAATGAGCTTCAGGCATCATAGAGCTCAAAACATGAAGTAATGAAATGGAACTGAAGTTTTACTTTGCTTGCAAGTATAAGGACACTCACACACACAGGACATCAAGGTACCAGTGCAGAAGTGTCTCTGGCTTGCTTGCACTAGGTTCGTGGTCCTGAAGAGGAATTATTTCTGTGCAATTTGCAGTTACTTGAACACTGTTCCTCTCTTTTTTTCCCCCCCCGAGTTATTTAAAAACAAACACACACACACCACTAATCCAAAGAAACATCCTTAGAGAGGAAAATACTTGAACAAAGACAGGTGGCTATGAGTGTTGCACCTGAGTAATGATTATGATTTCCCAACCTTTTTTCTGGTTTGCTCCAAGTTCTTTTGAGGAGTGAAAGGCTAGAATGGGTCCTCAAATTAGGCTATTCCATAAAGAAGAACACAGTATGCTCCCTGAGGTTACTAGGCTGGGCAAAATGGTTTGGACAAATTTAGGGCTCAAGGGGAAAGTGCTGCAGGCAAGCCATTCAAACAGCAACCAAAGACATAGCAGAGAAGTTACATGATGCAATACATAGAAAAAGGATAGATTGTCACATTTGAATCCTTCTGGACTAATCTTATTTTCGTTATACTATTAATTCAGCAAGGGTTAAGTCATCCTGTCATCAACAAAAGGATGACTTTATGTTGCTTTTTTAAATATTGTATTTTACAAGTCATTTGCGGGTTACCCTCAAATTCAAATTGCTTAATTACTTTCAAGAATACTCTCTCTTGCTTCTCTAGTTACGTAACTTAATCTTTATCTTGGTTTATCATATTTATAACAAATCTTTTTTTTTTTTTTTGCTTTTTCTTCCCAAATGTATGTCTAACATGATATTTATTGATTAGCTAACATATCCTTCCCCCTCCCCCAAAAAGGTAAAATTACATTAAACTGATGAGAAATACAAAAATAATAACCCCTCAAACAGAAAGAAAAAAAAATAGAAGTAATATGCCAAAATAAATACACCTAGACTTACTGTAAGAGTCCTGTGCACCTACACTTCTCTAGTAAGATGAAGAAAGTTATGGAATAGTTTCTTAGAGGCAAGCCAGGTTGAGAATTTCATCGTTGAGAAATTAAATTTTGCTTCTAGCTATTTTTAGACGATCTAAAAAGTAACCTGGCATTATTTCTTATCCCATGATGCAAAAGTGTAATTTTTGTATCTTAAATTGCATTAAAAAATTGCTTTATCAAAGAAAGATATGAAAAACTTATTGAAAATCTCTTTTATATTTGTAAAAGCATCTGACACGGCGAAGAGAGACCAAACACTGATACCACTTAATAAGATCACAGCAATTATTTACAGAGGAAAAATCTGGCTAAAATCCCTATGCATAAAATAGCAAACATCAGTAGAACAGCTTGCAAATCTGGTAGCAGTTGAATATACTTTAAAGTATTATTAACTACTGCTGCGCTTCAAGTAATTGCACTGTATGCAGTAAGACTACTCTAAATTTGTCACAGACAGTTTCTCAAAAATAAAGAATTGCATGATTCTATACATGTGTATATATGTAAAATTTCCCTATAAGACCACAGTGACATTCATTAGGAAAACTCCAAATTACCTTTTATATTTCAGTTTAGTAAAAAAAAAAAAAAAAAAAAAAACCAACAACTATGAAATATTCCAAAAAGGAAACGGCAGCTTATCACCAATGGTGATAAGTGCCCTTCTGCAAAGAGGGCTTTTTAAAGAATATTGTAAAAATATTAGCAGACATTTTAGGTTTCTTAAAATATCATCACAGATTTCTTGGTATATATACACTTTAGCATCGAGAAAGAGAGCATTATGCTGCAGAATCTGTTCATCTTATTTTTTCCAACATGCAACCAAGATTTTGTCCAATAAATCCAACACCACCTTGAGGTTTTTAGTTAGTTTGTATTTACATTATGACACTTGCATTAATTGCCAACTTAAAAAGTCATATCTCTGCCTCTAACCATCCTACAAACCAGGAAGACTTGGTGTGAAGATAAGAACTTCTAGTGTTAATCTGTAAGCAGATTTTACTTCCAGAACAACTCCCGCTTATGAATTCCAGGAAAAGAACAAATTCTCTCATGGTACATTAGAATGTAGCAGTGAAAAGAGGAGGAGTTAAAGAATTCGATGGACAGGAACAATAAAGGAGGAAAGATCACAATGAGAGCTGAACCTGTATCTAAGAAACCTAGATAAGCTGATTTAAAAAAAAATACAACCCACACACTTAAAAAAGGACAAACCAGACTTAAAGAGTTAAGGGTGGAGATAATAGCCTGGGGAAAGAGTATCTGAAGGGTAAGTGACAAGAGGGAATTAGGATCCCAAACAGCAAGAGAGCAAGAGAGAAAGACCAGCTGGGCCAGGAGATGGGGGAACTTAAATGAGGCCCCTGGAGGTATAGACAAGGACTGCTTTGGAAAGACTGATGGTAATCTGGGCATGTGTGACAAGGAGAGAAAGATTTAGGATAGGCAGGGAGCAAAAGGGTCACACCCTGGGATGAAGACATGAGGCAACACAACAGTCACAGACCAGAGTACATCTGCCTACAAATGGTGGAACAAAGTGCAAGATTTCCAAATGTTTTATAGCTTGGTTGCAAGGAAAGATCTGAAATTAACTGGCAAAAAAGTGTGATTCTCAATCCCCTCTAAGGATGATTCTCATGCAGGATGGCAGCTGATGTATGTAGTAGTTACTCCACTAGAACTGAAGACGACTGCTATTTGAACAAGTGGTTTAAAGATTTCAAACCTGAGGCTTGAAATGTAGGTTTTAGTAGAACCCACATGAAAGAATTTCATTCCTTTGTAACTTTTTTCTTTTAAATGAAGTAAGTTGCGCAAAAAACATTAAAAAGAAGAGAGAATGTTAGTGTTCCAAAATCAAAGAATCAAGTTTAGAAAAAGACAGCAGTTAGGTTGTCCAAGCAATTCAAATCTTTTGGCTTTCATATATGCGCCATACACTCTTAAATAACACAATCATACACTCATTTTTATAGGACCCGTTTCATTCGTTTTATAAGAAAGACTGTGTTCTCTGTAAAAAGAGAGTTCTATAGTGAAGAAGGCTGAAAAATGGAGGTATGATTTCATGGTTAAATGATGCTACCACAGAAAAGTCAAAAAACTGATAGGCAGAGACTTCCTAAGTGATTTATGTTAAGGATGAACAAAAACAAACTGCAAGCTTTTCTGGGCCCCACTTTGAGACACTGTCATTTAATTTATAGAAGAGATTTGCAGATCTGTAATGAACAAATAAAGATTGCACACTGAAACTCAGGACCTGTAAGCCTCACAGTGGCATGCAAAATTAATGGATGCATTTAATCTTTATTTGCCGCAGTTCCTCCCTCATCTGCAAAACAAAAATATCACTTACTCTGCTGGAGTATTGAGAGAACTTTTTAAAGAATTCACACTACATAGTGTACAACAGAGTAAAGCCTGTGAGGAAGTCGGTAATTCTGCATTCAAAAGTGGATTAGACTAGTGTATAACAAAGAAGGCTTGGGGCCACCCATTGAACAATGAGGACAAGAGTAAATATTGAATAATTGCTCATTCAGTGAGCACTGTCCACACCCTGCACTGAATGAAGCGGCAGTTCTGTAAGGGAAAAAATGCACACAATCATGCAATTAAAGATTGAATCACAGGACAAATGATAAAGGAAACAAATTAAGCCTGTATAAGCAACTTCAATTCTGTTGTGCTTAAGAATGCTTAGGGTAGAACCTTGGTATTGCAGTTTTCTTTTAACAAGCTTTGATATGCAGTACTATTTAGGATACTGTTATCTATCACTGTAGCATCTGAAGAGAAATATTGTCTTCATCATTCTAGTTCAGTTGTATTTCTCATGACTGCTTACCATGATGCTTTTTTCACTAATTACCACAAATAAGGAATAAACTACCTGCAGAAGAGTTGACAAGTCTGACCCCCCCCCCAATCCCATTGTAGGCTATTTAATACAAATATACATATATTAAATATATAGCAAGTAAACTACAGATTGCTATGATACTTACTAACAAAGTAATCAACAAAACTTTTCATAAAACACAACGATATCCTTTTAAATTGTTCAGATTTAGAAGAACAGGAGTTACTTTGCTTCACTTTTTGTACATAGAAAACATTTCTGCTAAATTTTTAAATATATTTAATTTTCTTCTAGCAAATGTATATGAAGCTTACATCACCAAAATATTCTGCAGATTTTTACTTGCATGACTAACACCAAAATGCCAGGTAGCATTGTGCTCAGCACCAGAATTTAATGTAGAGCATATTAAAATGTTTATTATTCTCCATTTACTCTTAAAAGTTTTTACAAGATTAGTACCTGCAGCTGTGCTTTCAAGAGCTGTTGGTTCGTAATTTTCTCTTTCAGCTGCATCATTTTTTCAATTCGTTGGTTAACTTGCTTATCTTTTTTAAGTTCATTTTCATAAAATCTAGAACCCTGTAAGAAAAAAAAAAATCATAAAAACGCTAAGGTTTTTATTTGTTTGCCTTTTCCTACAAATAACTAAATAGTAAAATATCCGTATACTTTAAATTAAGAATTTTAATGAAAATAATTTGAAAATATTTAGAATGATCAAATTTAATCTTTAAAATACAGAAAGGGTTTCTAATATTTTGGATTTTTATGTAACTGAAACAAAAGAGACAAAAGGTGCTTTTAATATGTCTTCTCAAATGACACAAATTTAATATCTTTCCTTCTCAGATACACTCAGAGTTTGGGAGACTATTCAGAAACCTTGTTATGTTTACAGAAAACAACTAAAAATGGTAAATAAACGTCAAACCATTCTTTGCATTATCTTCAAGATAGTGGGTATAAAATATAAAATAATTGTTTCACCACATTTCCATATAGTTGAATCTGAGAAGCTGCCCTCCTTTTACATTGGTGAGGGAGAAAATTTGGGGAAGCCAAGAAGGAGGCCCTTTTGATGCTGTGCAATAGATAAAGCACTAGAAAAAAAGCAAACAAACCAACCTTGGTAGCCTCCATGATGATTTTATTGATCTTCTCTTTATCCAAACCTTGCATTCCAGCTTTGTTATCATTGAGGCCCATTCTAAGTAGAACGCCATCGTTACAAGAGGTGTTATCCACTTTTATGTCATCCATAGGAATGTTTTCTTCTCGAAAACAAGAACTTGTTCAAAGACTTAATACCTGCAAAAAGAATTTAAGTCATATACTTCTCTCCAAGTTTCAGCTGAACGATAAAAAAAGTTGTGGAATTCATCTGATGTATGTTACATATATACATGAAAACAATACACATACCACAAATATAAAGACTTGCATTTCTGTAAAGTAGCTGAGTCACCACATTCACTAAATAAAGCCACCTGTAACTCTGTCAGTATTTGGAGACAGTAAGATTTTACTTTTTTAGTAAATTAAACATCCTTTTCTAAAAGCTCCCTTACAGAAATACCCGGATACTATCAGTTTCCGATAAAGACCAGTACCTTATGTATATACATGAGATTTATGTCCATATATTAGCCTATAAGAAGAAACGCTATTGCCTTAGATACAAAATAATAATGTTTACTAGACTATTACATTAAAAAAGGATGATTTTAAATTGCAGCAGACTACTGTTCATTTTGTCCTTATTCCTGCTTGAGACAAGCCACAGAATCTTTCCCAGTAATTTCTAGCTCAAATTCAAAATTTTTGTTTGCGTTATATCTCATGTTTGAGGAAGAGATGGTTTAAATTAAAAGCTTTGAATAAAACTTTATTGTTTAATTCAGTGTTAAATTCCTTCATTCTTTTTTTCCATGAATAAGTATAGCCATGGCATCCAACCACTAGAACTTACCATGCTTTTACTACTCAATTAGTGCCATCAGTAATTTCTTATACATTCAGGTACTTCTGATATGCAAACTTGTGACATTTCCCTTGCTCTTTATGAAAGTAAATAGCTGAACCCTTCCATAGTCTCTAATTACATGGTAAATTGTTTAGATATTACATTTATATTAAAAAAACATACAAATGTTGCCCTCTGTAGCATGATCTTGTGATCTTATTTTTGCTGGGTTAGCACACAAGCAGGGTCCAAGTGTGACACTGTCATAAATTACTTAACATGTATTTATTATTGAAAAAGCATACAGAGGGAGTTTCTTCCTACCCTGAGCTGCTGACTCAGTTTCAGCTTTACTCTCAAGCAGGAAGCACACTTGCTCCTGAACTTCCCCTCTGAGCTGCCCCTTGCGACAGGAGCCCTTCCTGTTGGGAGGAGCCACACCCTCTCAGGCACATACAGCCGCTCTGTTCAATACAACCCCAAACTATGCAAATCTAAGAAGAGCGTTATAACTCATGTAGAAAGATATTTAAAATGCTGCTTTCCCAGTCCAGGAGTTCAGTGGCACTCATTACCAAGCAAGCTGAAGAATGTCATTATGAATTTGCGCATTTAGAGCTGAATTTTTGCTGTTAAAGAACTACATAGGTGACTCTTTAAAACTAAGGGTGGCAATGTCACTTTCCTGAAGATCATCTTCTGAAGCCCGCTAGCCAGTTGAAGTCACGTATTAAAGTCATCCTTTTAAAAAAAAAAAGTTTGGACAAAAATATTCTAATTTTAATCACAGTCTATTCATTGAGATTATTATTCATGATGTCTTCAGAAGATGCAAGACCAGTTTTGTAATACCGTGTTTACTGCCAGTCTGTTGCATTTCAAGGAACAGAAGAAAAAGAGGAGACCAGAACTCTTCTCTTGACACTTCAGGAGCACTTTAGCCACTGTAATGCCACCTGGTGACGGGAGTAGCTCTCTGTGCATCTATCAAGTAAAAGACTATGATGGCAAACATTTTCATGAATTTTGCACTTGCGGCAGGGCAGGACAATCTCCTACGGTTAACATACACTTTTACCAGAATGGGGCTGCTAGACTTCAACCAAAGGAAAAAGCACTGCAGTCCACACATCAGTTCCGTGTTTCACACAAAGCTCATAAACACCTCCCATGTCAATTAGCTCCACAGGGATTACATTGTTACTGGTAATTTCTGTTAAGTAATAACTCCCAATAAACACTTCCCTCAGAGTAAATGCTCTCAGATCCTCCGTTACTCTCCTTAGCTCTTTTATCACCCATTCCTTCCAAGAAGCTGGCATGAAAAGAAAATTATTGCTGCCAGACACCATTCCAATCTCTGCAAATTTTTTATGCTGCTCCATATTCCAGAAGAAGTATCTTTATCCTTAGGATATACAGATCTTTCCCCTTCCTCATTCAGATCACTCTTAAAGGCTGTTTTTCTGCACAGGCTTCAAACATTAATTCATATCAGTGAAATGCTTTCTCTAGCACACTGTTATATAACTTGTGAGAAAAATGACCGTGATAATACCAGTGATGAAAAAAAAAAAATTGCCTTTAAAATGTCACATGAACGCTTGTCTCCTAATGTGCTTTATCTTTTGAGCTTCTTGCGCAAAATAGAATACATTGCTAGTACCAAATAATGAAGTGTATAAAAATTACTAGCTTAACTGCAACTGACAAGAAATCATTTACTTGGGGACATAGTGTTAGTTCTCCACCAAAGATCAAAGGTGTACATAAGAGAAAAGATTAATAACAACGACAATTTTCAGTTGCTTAAGGAAAAGAAAACCTGAAGATATTTTCGTATTTAGAATGATATGTCTGAAAAAAATAATTAAAGTATTTAGTGTATTTAAATGAATCATAGAAGCTACAGTAAGACAATAAGTACACCACTGTCAGATAAAACCAGTAAATCATCTGCCATTGACAAAGTGAAAATATCTAAGGAAACATAGGAGAAGCACAATTTGAAACACTATGCAAAATGTGAACAAAATACCAGTGTAGAAACTAGTAAGAGTGACTAGTAACGGTTTCAATGCAAAATTAACCTAGGGAAAACATTTAGCTTGTAGCAACATGATCTTACTAAAGTTTTATCTAAAACAACTTGAAAAACAGAAGAAAGGTTTATAAAGTGATGAAACATTAACTCAGAATAGTCTGGGCAAAGAGTGACATACTTTTGGCATGCTGTCACCTCAAGACTCTGCTGCAAGACTGAGCTGTTTCCTCTAATTCAGGACAAGTTATATCTCTCAGCATCACACCAAGTAAGTAGGGTGTGAAATGAGGGAAGCTTGTGAAGGCAATCTACAATTAAACACGATCCTATTATTCCTTTGATTTGGGGATAGTAGAGAGGAGCAGGATAATCACCTGTAAATGGAGGAGTTACTTTCAAATTGCTACTAAAAGGACTTCCAAAGGTAAAGAGCAAGAGTTAATGGCAGTTAGTGGGGGGGGGGGGGAGCCTTTTTAGTAACCTGACATCTATGCAAGGGTAGAAGACCCCCAACAGAACTCCAGTCAATCTCTTCTAGGAGCAAGCACAGAAACTGAACTGAATTAATCAGGGTTATATATCATATGAAAACGTCTGAGGCACTTGCATAGTGTCTTGGTGAAAACGTCATAAGACTGAAACAGAAAAAAAATGAACCACAATTTAATTGCAAGCGCCCCCACCTTTATTCAAAATCAATATCTTTTGGGATGGTTGACTCAACTAGCCTGAAGGAAATGGCTTGTTTTTGACACTGTGCCACTCCTCCAGCCTGTCTTCACTAAAAATCCAGCAATTCCAGCATCAGAAACAAGTGTGTTGTGTGAAAACTTAAATGCCTTCATCCTTAAATGTAAAAATACTAATACGTGAGAAAAAGGAAGGCCAAAAATATTTCTAAGAATATTCAGCTTGGTGGACACAGTGTTATTAGCAAAGTAATAAGAAACTTTAAAAGTGTTAACAGTTTGCCTTTCACTGACAGTGTAACAGCTTACTAAAAAGAAATATGAGAATTGGAAAATGACACCAGTATGGAAAACCTTGGAAGAGAATTTACTTACACACTGAATGATGATTTGATGCATGTAAATTGTGTACCAGTCCTCATAAAGGAAAACAAATTCTGTCATCTTTGCCATCAGACACTTATGCCAACAAAAAAAATAGAATGAGATGCAAAGAAGTTACTAAGATGTATCACTGCTGACCTCCCCTTCTCCTCAAAAGCAGAATGTAAGAACCAAGTAGCATATTACAGACAAGTAAGGAACCATCTTTTGTATCTAGATTGCCCAAAGTCAGTCTTCAGAGTGTGTAAAAAATACTGATATTGGTAATAGCAACACAATTACTTCAAGTCCTCTTTCTATATTTTTTTAAATTATAATTATTATTATTTTTAGGACAGCTAAAGTAAGGATCCCAATTACATGGTTCCTTCAATTTCTGTAAAACTTATAAAAGCCACACATCATTTAATCAAAATCTGGCACCTCATTTTATTACAGTATAAGCCTGAAATAAACTTCCTATTTTCTTCAAAATAAAATCTATTTGGAACACTCTTTTATCTTAGCTCTTCCAGTGTGTTTATTTTAATACAAACAAAGCAAAACTGTAAGAGCTACCTCGCATGCAAACATTGAAAACAGCTGAAGGGATAGCTTCAGTAATCCTATCATTAAGTAGGTCACACCAGAAAAAAGAATTGTTGTTACAATGAATTTCAGTGACAAGGCCAAGATGTTAATAAGACTTGTGTAACTGCACTGAAAGCACAGCAGACAGTTAATCAAGTCAGATGAAAGACTTACTTCATCCAGTTTTGACTATGAAGAATCACTTATCAAGCTTTTGGCTAAAATCAGGCTTAGTGTAGTGCAGATCACTGTTATATGGGACTCTTGAGCTAGTACTACACTAAAAGCATCAATGGGAAGAAGAAAAAAAAAAGATCGAAAAACTTCCTTTGAGATATGGATGTACAGCTGAGACTGCTGACTTTTTTTTCCAATGAAAAAAACCACAAACGACCCATTATCAAATATTACTGAAAGTTAGGGCAACTCAGTGCAATCATGGGGTGGAAAAACATCTTCCATGTTGTACTTAAACTCAGAAAGACATCTTGGGTTTATTTAAAATAAGCACATCCATATAGAGGATGGTTGTGAGGAAAATCAAACTCCCTTGAGCACTCCCTAAGTTCAGAGAGCCTCAAAAGTCAACCATGAGTGAAATACCTAGTTTTAACCCATTTTGGTAAGACAGTTAATTCAGCAGTTTAAGAGTCAAAATGATTTTAGTTACTTCAAGAAGTACATTTGTTGTAAAAGATCACTGTGCCCCCACCTCACCATAACACACACTTAGGTCAACTGAAAAACTCATAAGCCAAGACAAGCAACATGAATGAAAGTAAGCAAGCTGGGTAAGTGCATCTCCCTAGTGCAAACGTTACAAAAAAATGTCACTTATAACCACCTTTTGTAGTTACTTACTTTTGTACTGAGATGAAATTAAAGCTTATTGTTGTAAGCAGCTTCCTATACTAAAGGAAACATAAACTAATGACACAGATAACCCTTAATCATGAACAGTCACTATTCTAGATCTCAGATAGGAAAACTTGTATTCATCCATTGGCCAGAATTTCAGTCTATATAAAATATAAAATACAGTTCAAAGAAACTGTGCAGGAAGTCATGTACATACTGAGTCAAAAGACAAGTGATCAAGACTTTTTTTTTTTTTTTTGAACTCTGACAATTGTTTTGACAAGAGGTGTGGAAAACGGTTAAACTACAGCACAAGTGAACGGGGATACTCTTGGAAGTGACAATCACTTGTACCAAAGAAAATCCTCCATAAATACGTCTGAAGTACTATCTGCATCTACCTCATTACTTTTCGCCAAATACTGAAGAACGCTTGAAGAATAGAGAATTGAAGAGCAACTGCAGAACCAACAGGCCATTTTGTTTTTGCTCCAATTGCTAATTAAGATTAAGCTGGTGGCCATGCAACTGGTTGTCTTATTCCACCCACTGCACAGAATTATCTTCATCAAGGCTGTGCATGTAGCTGTTTGCAGCACCATCATTAAAGAATTAAATCTCAGCTACCTACCTTGGTATAGGAGTTAATCCATCAACAGAGCTGGGCCATCTGAGCCATGGTTTTCTCCCACAAATGCACTATTTTCTCTCTTTAATTCCTAAGGCAAGATCAAACATACATTTCCTAAGGGTTTTCATTTCGCAAATTAGGAAAATTCAACACTACTAAAATATTTTGAACATCTCTGATAATTAAAAGGTGACACTACAGTTATTACATCCGATTTCATAATACTTGAATTATCCATTATTCGCCTACGTATTTTATCCCAACAAAGTAACATTATGTTACACAGGATCCTTCAAGAAGTGCACCTGCCTCTTCCGAGTACTCACCTGGCAAAGAGTATTAAGGTTGACAGGATCAAATTTAACAAACTCCTTAACTCTTATTTCCTTGTAAAAAATACGTTCCTTTGATAATGACTTAAGTGTCAGCCGCTATAAAGTCTCTGCTTCTCAGCAGGATGGACCACCGACAAAGACACGTGCAAGCAGGCGTATCGGACTGTCCTTCTGAACTACCTGCTCAATTCTTTTCAGCCACAGGGGGCTTGATATTTACTAGAGCCTTGGTTCCTGAACAGCCCCAAGAAGCAGACTCCTGTCAGTTTTGGGCAATTCACAGAAGTGAAAATTCTGAGGGCCCAAGCTAACACAGCAGAATTGAACTATTTTTCAAATAACAACTGACTTAGCATGTTATAAAAACTCAGACCCCATCCAAGTATCTAGAGTCAGCCTTCAGAAAGACCGCTCCTGGAATCATGTCTTCTCTGAAACCTTTGGCTTCCAGATGTAACAAAATACAGATAGTTTAAGCCTTTTACAAATAAGTGATTCACATTGCAAAGTAAACAGATAAAGACTACTTCTGACAATGACAAAAATGAAGAAAATATGTCAACATAACTGTTTTGTACTCTTCATCAAACTATTCAAGTTACTCTTATCTAAGAAGAGCTAAGTAAAATAACTGGACTATCCATCCCTGATTAATTTTCTACATAGAAGATACAGTACAATTCTGTTATAAGTCCTTTTTTCAGCTCCTCTGTAGCTTTTTTTTTTAAAGACCAAAAAACAAAACCACAAACAAACAAAAAGAACAACCTTATCTGACTTTAAAACTTCAGTGTTTATGCCAAGGGCAGAGAATTTGGTGAGTATCTTTCCTTGTCTCAATTACTATTCAGCCTTTCACAAGACCTTTTAAACTGAAAAAGATTTATTTTAGTTTCTAACCAAGATTTCCTACTTTAGTATTTTGTAAATTAGTGAAAATAAATGTTATACGTTTTACTTCAGAAAGAAAATATTTTTCGAATAGCTTATATCTCAGAGCCTATTAGTTAATACGGTGCTGTATAAACAAAACTCCTTCAAGAGTCATCTTAAGGAAAATAGTTTTAAACATAAGAACAAATGTAACTGCAGAAGCACATACATACTAGAAAATGATATATGCACTAAGGATCAATGTGTTTTAATAACACACAATGAACACTCTACAACTTACCTTCAACGCTATATATCACTTGTGTTAATACAAGGATTCACAGGAGAAAGGCAATCAAGAGCAACAGAAGGAGCAGGTACAGTAGTAGTGGAAATAAGAGGTAGAAAAACAGGATATAAAAAAGATCAGATATTTAGGAAGTTAGTCATTGACATTTATGACTGACATCGTCAAAAGTAAAACCACAAGAAGTAATTTTATAATAGTATCTGTCCCACTATTAAAAGAAAGGTGATGACCATTTCCAGTTATGATAATTTATAAACACCTCATAACCTGTATCTAAGACACTAGCAGGAGTAAAAATTACGTTCTGGGGCTCCCAAAGAAAGAAGGAACACAGTAACAAAATAAAGGTCTAGTAGAAAAGACACAGAAGGAGGTAGAGAGGAGTGAGTGGTCTACAACACCATTTCTGTTTGGATAAGTAGCATGCTTTTGAAGTGTATCTCCTGATTACTTTCATTTACCATGGTTTTAGTTTGCATCACTGATTGGTCTTGAAGTATGCAAACTCAATTCCTTTCAAACTAACCTAAACTGAAAGATGAGCTTCTGGAGGACAACTGATCATTCCAGTTGCTATCAGAGATTCTATCCGTGGGACCAAACCACAGCTAACCCAAAGTAAAACCTCTTAAAACAGATATAGGACGAACTTCAGGTCCTCAGCTTCTAAGTCTTTTCTTCTACAGATCTGCTCCTACCGCACCACACCACTCGCTAACAAAGATATAACCTTAACAAAAGACTAGTTACACACAGAAAGGAGGGTCACAGTATTATAAAGAAGAGTTAATACATTTCAGGTATTCACAATCCTAGCAAGTCTGTCAAAAGGAACATAAGAGGGTAACACCATGGCGAAAAATTGATCATAGGAGGATGTGGCAGATGTAAATATATAATTGTTAGAACAGATGAAGCGTTATATAAAAAGATGGAAAGGCAAACATCTAGCCATCAAACTCAAAGTTATGGTTCAAAAATGTTTACTAGACTTAATCATTAGAATACATATATTCTCTTGAAAAAGGATGACTCTGTAAGCAACCTGAAAGAATGTCTACCCTTTGAATTTTTGATTTCTGATGCCTGTTTGAGTCAATCTATACTTTACAGAGAGGAAAAAAAAAATAGAGCTACTGCTGGAATGAAGGGGACAGTCCTCAACTGAAAGCATGAGAGCACATGGTGATGTGAGTACACAGCAGCGCCATAGCCAACAAGCTTTGTTCAGACACGTCTCCTCACTTCCTGCTCTCAGTTAAAGAAGTTCATTCAGAGTCTGATAGAGAAAACATGACTGCCCTTCAAAGTGAAGAGAACGATCTCTCGTTGGAGAGAACGATAAATTCTTATATATATAAATATATACAAAACTCAACTACCCATCTTACTTAATAGATGCAATACATTGCAACAGACATTAAGAAAAATATCTTTGTTTCTGCCCAAACAGCTGGTGAATCAAACAGCAGTTTCTCAACAACTTTTTGATATATCAGAATCATCAAAAGCAGCATCCACAATCAACTTGCATAAAAATGTTTCTGTGCATTCCAACGATTAAATGAGTATTAACACTTCTATGACTCTATTACTTCCAGCTGTTTATGACAATGATGTTGCTTTACCATCCATCTCAGTGCTGCAGATTTACATTCATTGCAAACATCTTTATAGTGAAGACTTTGAGCTGATACTAACATTACCTAACATCTAGCAGTCACATATGTGGGGAATGCATATACGTAATAATACTAACAGCTCTTTCAACAAAATAATAATCCCGTAACGGAAACTTTCAAGCAGCATAGTCTAGAAAAACTACACAATGATTTGTCACAAGGAGGAAGCCGCAGAAAATATTACGGTATTGCTCTTAAGGTATAACCAGGACAACATGTCCCAATACTAAAGCTTCCTCACCCAAAACTATTTTTTAACACAACCTTTTCAAGAGATCATGAGAAAGGCGATGAGCCAGCACAAATTGAAAGCCATTTGCAAACTACTACATCTATAGCTCAACTGCAAAATTATAACTTTCGACCGTCTTTGTTGTTGTTGCTTTCCGCAAATATTTCTCTGCTTATAAATATCGGTGAGGGATACCGGAAAAAAAAATTGTTTTCGTTTTATTCCCTGAACTGCTAAAACATTACACCGATAAAAATACAGGACACTGCTAACTCCTCTGACGTAGGCTTCTGACCGCCACCTTTTACCCTGCTCACAGCACACCCTCAGACAGAACCGGTAAAGCAAAAGCAACGCCGGCGGCGCAGAGGCGCTCTAGCAGCCTAACCCCGCAGTGACCGCCCTCCCGCAGGGTGAGCGACCTCGCCCCAAGCGCCGAGCGGTTAAAAAAAAAAAGAAAAAAAGGAGGGGAAGAAGGAAAACAAACAAACAAAAGAAGGCGCGGCAGAGGCGCCCTCGGCAGCCCCTGCTCCTGGCGGCCCCGCGCAGCCGGGGCCCGGCGGGCGGCAGAGCCCTCTTACCTGCGGCGGGACGGGCTCACGCCCGCCGCTGCCCCCACCGCTGCCGGCAGCACCTCCCACCCCTTCCTGCAGCCTCCGCGCGCCTCCTCAGCCACCATTTTTGTTAAGGGAACGGCTGGGCCACTCACCCCCAAATCCCACCGCTTCGGGGCAGGGAAGAAGAAGTTGTTTCTCTCCCTGGCGCCCAGGGCCCACACTAGAGAGCGAGTGAGGCCGGCGGAACGCTTCACCTCAAGAGAGAGAGAGCGCCCTCACTCTTCCCCCCCGGAAGAAGAAAAAAAATCGGCCCCAGCAGCCCCGCTGCTCTCAGTGGGAGACCGAGGGAGACCACGGAGGGAAAAGAAAAAAAAGCCGTTTGCGTTACAGAGAAGGCGGCAACAAGATGGCGGCCGCAGTCAGAGACGCTAGAGACGCTAGAGACGCAGCGGACTACATCTCCCAGCATGCGGTGCTCAGTGAGCGCTAAAAACCTACCCTTGCCAAGATGCAACGGCTGCCGGTACCTACGGCTCCCTCGGGTAGACTACAACTCCCAGCAGGCGGCGCGCGGCCCGCCAACGGGCTAGGAGGAAGGGCGAGGGGCGGAGCTGGTACATAGTGGAACAGTCGCCCCCCCCCCTTTCCCCACCCCCCCGCGTAAGATGGCGGCGGCAGCAGGAGCGGCGCGCTGAGTGGAGCGAGCGGCAGACGGACGCGCGCTCGCCCGCCCGCCCCTCCTCCTCCCCCCGCCACCTCTATGTTGTGGCTTTCGCTGAGGGCTGGGGCCGCGGTGCTGCAGTGAGGGGGAAGCCCGAGGCCTCGCCGCCGGTGGCTCGTTGGCAGGGGCGGGCTCAGGCTGGGGCTGGTGCCACCGCGCAGCGGTGTCGCTCAGGTAGACACCCCCCTCCTCCGCCCCCTCCTCCCCCCCGCCCCCGCGGCCGTCGCCGCCGTCCCCTGGGCAGGAGGAGGCTGAGGCTGCTGTGGGCGGGGGCCGCGCGGCGTTTCCCTGCTCGGCGGTGGCTGCGGCTCGGGTCTCCATGTCGGACAACCAGAGCTGGAACTCCTCCGGCTCCGAGGAGGATCCCGAGACCGAGCTCGGGCTGCCTGCTGAGCTCTGCGGGGTCCTCAGCAAGGTAAGGCGCCTTCCCCCCGCTCCCTGCGCGGCGCCTGGCCGGCCGAGGGGCCCCCGCTCCCCTCGGGCTCCGGCCCCCTCCCCCGTTTTGCCGGCGGAGGGCTGTCAGCGCCGTCCTCTGCCCCTGCCCGCCCAGCGGCCCTGCGCATCGGGCCGCAGGTCCTGCCCGCCCTTCCCCGGTGCCGGTGAAGGGGCCTCGGCAGGGACGGGCTGGCCGGGCCGGGGCAGCTGCCGCCTGACAGGGGGAGCCCGCCGGTGACTCACTCCGGCGGCGGAGCGCCCGCGCCCCCCTCCCTCCCTGAGGCGGAGGCACCGGCTGTCGCGGCCGCCGCCGAGCCGGAGGGGCTCGCTCGCCTCCTCGCCCGCCTCAGTGCCGGGCCCGGCAGCCCCCCGCCACGGAGGCGCGAGGGAGCCCTTCCTCGGGGCCGAGCCGCGGGCTTCGCGGCAGCGGCCCCGCGCCCTGGGGGCTCCGGCACGGGGGCTCATCCCTCCGTTCACCCGCTCCCGGCCGCCGGCTCGGCGAGCGGCGCTGCCCGGGCGGCGAGGCGAGGCGCGGAGCGGGGCGGCGGCCGCAGCCTGCGCGGGAGCGGCACAACCTTTAGGCCGAGTATCTACGCCGTGCCGTAAAATACCCCCCGCAGCGAGAGGGCTGGGAGGAGGGGAAATGGCACTCGTGTCTGCGTGTTTCCCTCTTCAAAAAGTGCGTGCTACTGAACGTACGTTTTGCGGTTTTGTTTCTTTTTTTTCTCTTTTGTCACTGAAAATAAGATGACTTGCAAGTATGTCTTAGGTGAGATGAGGAAATTTTATCTTTAGCCCTACTTTAAAGGTTAGACATTGCAAAATTAACTTTGGAAGCAAAAAATACGTGTGTATATATATAATTTTTACAGAAGGTAACTTCAGAATAATACTGAAAAATCTTTAGAGTTAAAGCTCTATGTTTTGAATTTCTTTCCTGTGCTACATCATAAGGACAGGCACAAGCCAGCGTAGAATGCACAGGTCATGGGATACTGAGATCATGAGCAGGCCCTGGATACTAAGAAAACAATTGTGCTGGAGCCAGTACTTAGCCGCTTTTTGTGAGGGACTCTGAACTCTTTCCAATTTGAAAATGTTTCTGAGCCCAGAGATGGGAGGAATGCTGAGGAGAAAAGGGCTCGGCTCTCATCTGTGAGATCTTCTCTTCTAATATTGGATGGGGGAGGGAGAGCATGAGAGAGGGACATGAGATGGTACAGCAGTCGAAATGTGAGGTTTAGGTTCAGTAGCGTAGTTTTATTGCTAGTTTTTCTTTCTTCTGCAAAGTTTTCCTTTTGACTAGATGATTCTCATCATTGGAATTTCTGATATTTGTGGGATATGATTCATTTTTGTGTTAGCAAATTAAATACTTGATAAATCTGGGTGCTATTTCTTATAGAGTAGCAGGTGAAGCTATGGCTTCTTCTGATCTGTAGCTTACTATGAAGCTATGTATATGCAAACTTTTTTCTAGATGGTCTTGCTGACTGAAGCGGAGTCTGCCTTTCATGTGAGAATGCAGGGGTTATGATCTGAAGGAAGAAGTTTGATGAAACCTGTTGCACTGAATGTTCTAATTTTCCATTTTGCTAGTCAATACCTCAGTAATACTTGAGACAAGGAAAATGAAATGGTAGTGTACCAAACTTACATGCAAAGTTTTTAAAAAAAATTTGCATAATAGTATAATTCTAAATTAGTAGGCTGCAATTCCTTGAATGCATAGTAGTGTTTCAGCTGTTCTGCCCTTTGGTAAAGAGAGAAGCTTTGAATAAAATTGAATAATTTGGTTAGAGAAGCTTATTAAAAGCATGTCTTACTGGTCTTTTAAGACGTTTTGGAATTCTAGGCTTTCTTCATTTTATTTACTGCTTACTGTTTTAAGGTGGATGCAAACTGAGAACTTTGATGTGGAACCATCTGTTATTGATATACAGGAATCGAGATGCTTGACCTAGTGGTCTTTAGTGTACCACAACCTTTTTTTCTACCCAATATGCTTCAAGGAGTCTTGTAACTCATGACATTTTTTGATTGCAACAGCGAATTTTGATTGCAACAGCAAATGCAAGATTCTGACTGCTATGTTTGCCTCACTTAACTGTGTCAAAGGAGGAAAGGTGATTTATTTTCCTTTGCTCTTTTGTCCAAGATAACATTGGACTTTGCATTTCCAATCTGGGAGCAGTAGGGAATATGACGGAAGGGTAAAGAGGAAGGTGGAAATAGTGTACCTCCATGACAGTTTGTGCTACCAGTACATGTAACGCATGTACCAGCACAGGTGAGGCTCTCTTTAATAAATACTGAACTTAGCAATTTGATATATTAAGAGATTGTCAAATGCTTTACATCTGAGGGGAGCGAATCTAGGTGTTATCAGTGTTTGGATATTGTTAAATATTTCTCAGCTAATACTGCTTACTTTTCCTTCTTATCATATAGAGTATCTCTTGCTCTCAATAGAGCTAGCACTCAGCTAGCTATAGGACATGCATAAACTAATGCATGTGCTGTAATGTAGAAGCCAGCCTGTTAGCCCACTTTCTTCTTCTTTTTTATTTATATATTGCGAAATGGTGAATAATAGTTTGGATTACATGTTAAAGAGACATTTTACAACTGTTTTTGTGCATATCTTGTCAAATAACTGTTGTCATGATCAAGGAAATGCTTAAACAATAAAATTGTTTTGAACCTTTTTATTTTCTTTTTTCCTATTGTTATCTAGTTTATAATTCTTGCACTGTAAGTAGCTGAAGACCAAATGCCAATCTGTGGCCAGAGTTGCATGGGACAGATGTGTTGTATCAGTGTCATGATTCTACAAAGTGCAGTTCAAACGTGACTGGCAAGATGCTGCAAACTTAAGATGTTAATAGTTAGAACTTTATAATTCACTTCTAACTGGGTCTTTGTATGACAAATCTCGGGTTTGTTACTGGAATATCAATTTCATTCCATGTGTGGGGTCTCTAGAAAAATTTCAGTAACAAGGATGAGGGGAGCATCTGCTGATAAGCAAGTATCTTCTTAATGAGAAGGTGGCTATGGAATTAAAACCTAAACCAACATTTGTGTTTCCAGTATCCATATTCTCGGTCTATGAGCAATATAGAAATGACTCAATATCTAGAGTAGTCAGTTCTTTAATAGTTGTATACTGAACTTGATTGTGGCAAGTGTGTATGTATACGAAGAGAACTAGATACTCTTAAGATCTTTATTATACAAATTATATTTTAATTTAAAAAAAAATTATTTAGTGTTCTCCTTTGGCTTGTTGTGTGACTCCAGAGTCTTAAATCAGATGGTTAAAACTTAACTTATTAATATTTGGTTTCTTCCGTGCACACATGTTTTGTCATTGATCTGTTTAACACCTCTCTTTCTACTGGCCTTGACACTACACTTGCAGTGGAAAGATCTGTTTTTTTTATTGCTCATTTGAAATAGCACTGTTTTTTATACCCTGATTTTAATAAGTGGTTTGCAAAAGTGATTTTAAGAGCTGTGGGCAGAACAGCAATGAAGTTCTCAGTTGGAAAGAACTTTCAGACATTGCTTTTTGATTTCTGGTGCTTGAAAGCTTGAGAAACATCAAGAAAACTTTTTGTTGTTATTTTTCTATTAGCTGACCTCTCTTTCTTTCCTTTTTTGCAGTGGACCAACTACATTCATGGGTGGCAGGATCGATGGGTAGTTCTGAAAAGCAACACACTCAGTTATTACAAGTCTGAAGATGAAACAGAGTATGGCTGCAGAGGCTCTATCTGTCTGAGCAAGGCTGTGATTACAGTAAGTGCTATTTCAGAATTGTCATTTTTTCCAGGGTGTTATATTTGTAGTGAATTTCTTTTGAAAGTGAATATTGTTATGGTGAATTAATTTTATTATGTAATTTAATACTGAACTAGTGATATAAGCGTAGCACTGTGGAGCAGGGCAAGGAGTTCCTAATAAGAAAACAGCTGTCTTAATTTGCGGCTGTGGTAAATAATCTTTAATCTCTGCTACACTAAAGGTTTCTACAGGGAGAGGTACAGTGTGCTTGTGGAGGAGAGAGATTCCCTGGGGTCAGCTTAAGGCCGTGCAATGAATTTCTAAAGGAGGTAGCATCTATCACAGTCCTTACTACCCTCTCTTTCTAGTGTGGACTGTGTGTGTTTGACTGCATTTTCTGTAACACAGCTCTATAGAATGTTTCCAAAGAAAGTGTTCTACCACATGCTTCTTCCTCAGAGCAGAAAAGTATCATGTGCATTGGTCTTCTTGCCTAATGCTAGAAGATCCAATATTGTGCTGGTAAGAATAAAGAAACTACATATGAATGAAATCCATGTTAATGTTAGTTTGAGCTAAAAAGTTGGTCTTAAGTCTAAATAGCTAATTTTTAGGAAATATTAGCTAGACTCTCTGTCGTGTGTAAGTGTACAAAAGCAATAATATTTAATCTTACTATTTGTTAATCCACCAAATGTGTTTATTCTAACGGAACTGAGGATGACATGAGAAGATTTCTTTTGTTACTAATATTCAGCTTGCAATAGTGTTATTAAAGAGCACTTAGATTTTGAAAAATGTGATTGGATTAATTATAGCATTTTGGAAAATGGATTGCAAAGGTAAAGCAGATTTTTACATTTAGATGTTTGTCAGCTGTTGCACTCATCTGCGAATTGAAACAGATCATTTTGTTTGAACAGTTTTATGAAGAACTTTAAACTTTTAAAACTTCAGATTTGACTTATTTGGGACTATGCGATGGGCAGCAATCGGCTCTAGAAGTGCCCGTTTAAATTTACTTCTGACAATCTCTAGTAGCAGCCTATGGTCAAGAGTTACAAAAGGATCTCTCATTCGCTAGTAAGTGGCTTAATATTCCAGCTAGTGAGAGACAGGAAGATGGAGACAAGGAGGTAAGCCAAGGGAGGTCTTAAAGTATGTTGTTGAGCATACTCTCAGCAGCTTGAATCCCAATTTTGAGGGCGGAGAGAAAGATAACAGCAGTGCTGATATCACTGCTAGGATGTTTTTGTGTATTGCCCTTCATGAAGGGAAGTTGCAACGCTGCTTATCTTCTAGCTAGGAAGCGTGTAACACTGAAACTTCTCACAGATTGCTTTCTCTTCTCTCCTGTCTGGCACTTGTTGCATCTGGTAACTTGAACTTGAATTGTTGCTTCCCCCCTCCCTGCCTCCAATTCTTGAGCTTCTTAAATATATTGAGAAAGTATGCACCATCCTCTAAGTTAAGTTGATACTCTAGTTCCCTTTTCATTTGGGATCATGTGTTAGAGCTGTATTTGACAGTTGCATTGTCTGAGCATAGTTTTAAATGGCATCTCTGAAACCTGGTATACTCTTGTTTATTACCCCAGCTGCAGTTAACAAAGTGATTGCTGCATAAGTACTAGAGATTCAGGTATACGATTGGATCATTTGGTGTTTCTCTAGGATTTCTCTAGGATTTGGAAACTTGCATTTGAAACTACCAATAATTTTTGTTTATCACTTATTTTTCAGAAGTCATTCTTTTAGGCCAGAGCTTTAGAAGGAGTACTTCTGGTTTGGTAGCTGTTTGGTAGCCAATTGATGAATAGTTTTTTTGTTCTTAACCTAGTACTTTTTCAATAGAATAAAATGAATTCCAATCAAATATTGTAAATATTCATCCATCTTGCACTCTTCCTGAGGCAGATAGTTAATCTTTACTTTCATGTCCTTGTAATGTCTCAGTAGCTGGATGATGTATTTAAACATATAGGAAAATGTGGAAAGCTGATGAAATAAATGTTGATGTTTAACAACTTACTCTTTACTGTACATGTCTGTGATCCCTTTGGAAGAGAGGGAAATCGGGTTTCTTACTGAATGTTCAGTAGCACTGATCTGATGTAGTTGGAAACTCCATCATGAACATTTTTCTAAGGCTTATATTGCACTTTTAACTTGGTTTTCCTTGATCTTGCTGATCTAGTCAGGTGTGGTTAAGTAACTGTCTCCTAGTCTGGCCTATTAAAAGGAGTTTTCCTTTAGCACAAAGACAGACATACATGATATGAGATGGTGTTGTCGCTGTAATGTTTCTTTAGGGGACTGGGTTCTCAAGAAGTTTTCCTTTAGGCAGTAATATTAGGTATACGTATGTGTTTAGTTTTAACTAAGGACATAATGATGCTATAAGTACTTAATGGTACTAGTATAGAATGCCCCCTCTTTATTGACATTTAGGCATAATTTTAGAAAGCCGTTGTCACTGAGTAGTCTTAGATCAGGATAATATGTCGTAGTATTAAGTGAGAGACATGGACGTTGTACTAAGAGTGCCCCAGTCCCTTCTGATCTTGTTTTATCATCCCTACTACACCGTGTGGAGATTGATAGGTAATTCTGCAAGATGTTTTATAAGAAGACACTCCTCTCCCTCCTTTTTGTTAAAGGAAAGACTTGTTAAATTAGCTTATTAAAATAGCTTCAAGTAATGAAATGTAAAGACTTGACCACATATGAATTAAGTTGTGAAGGCGAACAATGAAAGTCAGTACATGATGCTGACTCAGTTACTCTTAGCCAGACAAGGAAAACACCTAGAACAAAATTTAATAAATTTATTTGAGGCATGAGCTCTGAGTTAAGAGTTTTGCTACATGGGCGAGGAATGTGAAGAGATCATGAGTGTTATGAGTACTTAGTAAATGGCACAGGTTTAAGCTTTGTTCTATTACTCTAGCTTGGGCATCATAAATTACTGCTGTAGTTGATTGAAAAATACTGGCTGGCTTTGTCTAAGATATCCTTCATTACCATCAAGGTTTGTAGAAAGTCAGGCTTTTGATAGGAGCTTGTATATACATGGTTAGAAATGAGTGTTGATGACAGTCCAGCAACAGTGGATCCATGCTTCCAGCTTTGGAACAGGAAGGTCTAGGATCCCTCACTAAAAGGCCACACACAGAGATGCTTTATAGAGTTTGGAAGTCTGCCTTTCTCTGGTTTCCAGTGGAAACTGGCCTTTCATCTTGTACTATCTTTGCTGTGATTACTGACTCTAATGTAATAGTGTCATCACTGCTTTAACTCATGGAGTGACATGATCTATCAAGAAGAAAGATTGTACGCATAGAATAATTCAGGCTTGAAGAGACGCTGGGAGGTCAACTACTGTAAGCCCTTTCCTGCGTCCTCTATACCCACCTACCTCCACGCTTATAAGCAAGGCCAGCAGTAACTTAGTGGGAATTTGTATTAATGGATCTTTCAAAACCTGTTTACAAACTTTTAACAATATTTATCTCATGAGTTCTAGGCTTGACTGGTGAGAACAGCTCTTCTGCATGGATTCATATGGAAGACTTTGAAAAGCACTTAGAGAAATGTCATGCTTGAGAATTTTAAAAATCTTTAAATTCAACCATGTGTGGTGTGCACTTTGTATTTGCTGTCATCAGAGATGACTATATGCAAGAGTTCAAAAAGTTTGTATTCCAACTTACATTTGAGCTTTTCTTCAGGTAGGATTCATATCTAAAATACTGCCATGCTGTTTTAATCCGGTGATTTACTTTCATTTTAATTTCTGTATAACAGGCATAGAAAATTTTAATTTTTAATTTGGTAGGTGAAACAAAATTTGATAGCTGATGCAATGATTTTCTTTGGTTTTGCTTATACTGAATCTATACATGCTCATGTCAAAATCTAAATGGAAACATGTTCTTGGTTACTGGTCTTTTTTTTCCAGAATGTTTCATTATTATTGTGTTTAAAGAGACAATTAGACAATTCTATGGCAGATGTCTCAGGATTGAGTAATGAATGCCGTTTGCATAACGGAGGCATTTTTAGTGAACTAGTTTGTTTCCAGAAACATTGATTAGAAAGAACTGTTGCTTAACGAAGGTAGTAATGATGCTTTATGTTAATATACAAGCTGCAAGTCATTCCCCTTCAAAATGGGCGTTTGAAAGGGTGTATTTTTCAAGTATCTTGCCGGTGGGTGTCTGGAGCTCAGGACAAACAAGAAACTAGAAAACCGACCTCTGCCTGAGGGGTACAGCCTGGGTAATTGTCTTAGCTTTTTCTAAGTAAAATAAATTGTTACTGTAAAACACTTAATGCATATTCATCTTATAAATTAAGAGGTAGAATAAATGTACTTTAATGCGAGTTTACCAGAAGCACAAGAATTTCCTACCTGAAAGAGCAAAAATGACAGTTTTCATTTTTCAGGCTTCTCATTTCTTTGCAGATAGTCTGAAGAAAGTAGAGTCAGTTTTTTCCAGTAATCCACTGCTAATAATAAAAGCTCTCACCACGTTATTTTTTAAAGATACTGTGAGTTTAACATTCTAACATTTAATTTAACATTGTTAACATCTTTCCTCTGACTAGATGTGTTTCTGGTTTATTTACAGTATAATGCTGGTCACCACTAATAATTGGACACTTCTGGGAAGTATGGGCTGACATTTCTAAAAATAGATCAATTAGTTAGCAGAGGGTGCTCCATACATTTGTCGATTCAGATACAGAAGTTTCCCATGAGAACTTTTTTCACAGAAACTTTAGGCTTTACAAATACTTAAATTCTAAATTAAAGGTTTATATTTTTTATTAATTGAAGGATATGCCATTGCTAAACATTTTCTTAATAGTGTTACTTGAAGTGCGTGATGAATTATGTCTTTCAAAATACTTTCAAAAACTTACTGTGACATTAAGTTGGTGTGTTTCTTCTTTTAAATTGTATAAAATGGGAAATAGCATTTCTGAAGTGGGCCAACATAGAGGACTGATACAGGTAAACTTTGGGTTAGCTTTTTCTCGCTACTGTTCCAACCTTTGGTCTTTTTAGCAGAACTATGTATATGAGAAGAATTACAGTTGAAGTGTTTATGTACTGATAGGTTTGATTCTGTCCACTGTTAGTTAAATTGAATACTAACTGATTGTTTTCAGTTGGCAAAAGCTTTTGTGAAAAAAACCTAAACTATGAATCAGTGCCCTGGGCAGAAATACTAAAGCAGTGAATTTATAATAATCACTAATTGCATTGAAAGATAGTAATTTGTTTCTGCCTGTCTGAAGTTGAAAAACCAATCTGTTTCAGTGTGAAGTGATGCACATATAAATGACCAATTCACTTTCTGTAATTTGATAAAGTGCTTCCTCCGTCTAAATTGTTACTGAAAAGACGATCTGAATAAACTAAGCCAGAGAATTCAGGCCCTAACTAGATAGGGATTTATTTAGGACACATGCAATTAGTACTTTTAGGCTTTGATGTATACTTTAAATAACCATGTTTATATTATCCAGAATAATTCCACAGCAGTTAAGATGTGTGGGGTGGGGGTGACCGAGTAGCATGTATTAAATAACTAAATATTTTAGGGTGGCTTAGTATTGCTGAAGATTTCTGCTTCAGTACTTGAGTACAATCATATGTTACTACAGACTTCAAATTAGGGATGTAATCCAACAGTACTTCTCTCAACTCTTTCTATTAACAATTAGAATATTGTTCCCACACTTGACTTTTTTCTTTATTAAGAGATTTAATTAAGATTTAACAGTGTTCATGACTTAATATCCACTTCAGAAGTGTATTTCCTGCCCATGGGTTATATTTGAATATTTTCGTGCTGTAGAACACTTCTCCCAGGTGTTATACCACACACCTCAGGTAAAATTCCAATGTTTGCATTTGGTGTTGAAGTTAGTTTTATTCGTGGGCAATTTTTTTGTTTTCCACTCTGTAATCTTGCTGAATCTAAATTTCAATACACTTTCGTAGGTTGCTTTATAGTCGATGTAGTATTAGTGGGTACAGCTTGTTCATATGACACCTATCTCCAGTCGTCTTAGTCTCACTCAGCAGTCCTGCTCGGTAGCCCCTAGCTGATTATTTATTCTGTCTTGGGATAGCTATTAATGACATGTTTTTAACATCTCCTCTGAGAATTTGTAGAATGCCAGGCCTCACTTTTTGCCTGTGCATTCCTGTTCTGGAACTCTGAATAAAATGGTCTGAAAACTATTTTATCTATTTACATGCTGCTACACAAGGCCTTCTGTCTCGTTGCTTCGAAGCTGCTGTCTCATCCGCCTTTTGATTCTGTTCATACACTCAAGACAGTTCTTCAGGATAGCTCTCCCCAGGTGACCCTTCAGTGTTGCTTCTGCTTTTCGGAGTTCATCTTTTTGCCTCCTCCTCTAGACATAAACTTTTGTACTGCTTTTACCATGTTACTCGTGTATTCTAGACAGTGTAGTTCAGATCAAATATTCTGGAAGGCTTCAGCAACTTCTGGGTTTGTTTGGTATGTCTTCATTCCCTGGTTAGAAGAGGAACAGTCAGACAGAATTTGTTACCCATGTCCCTAGGTGCTTAAGTACCAGTTGTCTGCGACTTGGGTCTCACATACTCTAAAAGACTAAGTTGCAGGAGAATAAGGTTGCATTTCAACTAAATGTGCATGTATGTGTGTGTATACACCCACCCACCAAGAAATTGGAGGTGGCTGTGGGGGGAGTGTTTAGAAGACTGACAGATCAGATCAATATTAAGCTTCAAAACAAAGCTTTTAGGTCGACATTCATTAGTAAGATGCTTTGTGCTAATAATGAGTTCTTACATGTTATTAATCATTATTGCTACATATTAGTTCTTACAGATTTTCAATCATTATGTATTCAAAGCAGTCAGTCCTTAATACTTGGATCCTAAATTAGCTGTGAATATGCAGCACCATGGAGATGATGCTGTGTAGTCAGCTTCATCTGTCCTTGATGGTCCTAGTTGCTGAGGTCACGGTGACCAAACTGGAGAGCTATTTAACAAGGCGGGAGCAGAATTGAAGGGTGCATTTTCTTCCACTCCCTGAGCTTGGGATCTTTTAAAACCATCTTTTATGCAGTGGTTAAATTTCTAGATGATTTCTAGCCCTTGGCTTCTGCCCCTGGGCCATGCAGTGCATGGTGTTGGTGGGTGTTACTTTCCCAGGCTGCAGCAGGTGCCTTACCCTGTTGCTTGGCTGTGGTGCGCCCACCTCTCCCCCTCCCTTCTGTAGCTGCTGCTACTTGCAGCAAAGGCGGTCCTCCCAGCTCCTGAGGTTGCACTTTTTCACTATCCAGTAGGTGACCAGCAGTGAGTTGTTTACATTCCTACTTTTGGCCCGTGCCCATATTTTCAAGGCCTTTGCTGTTATCTCATACTTAAACTGTACATTGTAACACGGGACACCTGGTACTAAGCTCTGGTTCACAGAGCAAGTTTTCATAACAAGTTGATAACAAGCCTAACAGATCAGGCCTGGGGACTTGCGTAGTTAGCACAAGGCCTGTGGCCTGTTACTAGTAATGGCAGTGCCATCTTTACAGGAATGCTTATACAGTTGTACTGTATATGGGGACCCATATATTTGGATCAAAACAAGCTAATCTTAAAGTCTGCTTAGTGTGCTTCTGTTTTGTGGTACAGCAGGCCTCTGCTTTAGCTGCAGCTCCCCTCATTTTGGGATAGGAACTTACCATTCCCATTGACGTGAGCCTGAATCCAGGATACTGTGCTCTCCTTGCTGGTGCAAGGAACCAAGACTACTGCTACAAAGCATGCTTTTCCTCTTAGGGTAGATATCCTGTTCAGTCTTGCCTCATTGTGTTCTTGAGAGATCTGTACAGAGCTTCCAGTGTTCCTGGTTGTATGTACAGCTCTTGGATCCTCCATGGCACGCAGCACTATGTATGAAGAGTTGTTACAGAAAGCCAGTAATGCAGAAATAGTGATTAAGGGATGCAGCTCTACATATGTGATTCCTGTTTCAATAGCTGACTATCTTATGGAAAGAAAAAAAAAAAAATCAGTAACAGGGTACTCAGTTCTCTGGTGTAACTTCCCTCCAAGGAAACAACACACATACTTCCATTTCCTGTATCATAGAGCCTGGAATCATTAACTGCTAGTAGCCTTTGCACACAAGTAGTTTCCACTTTACTAAAGTGTAGGCTTCTTCAAACAGGCAGGCCCATTGCATTTCTCAGGGTGCCTATATAAATCTGTTAATACCCCGTCACTAATCCATTGAGCTTTTTGCATAGGGTATCCACTGTAACCGATAGATCACATCAGGCAGTGGCTATGTGCAAACACTGTTCTACAGCTATATAACATTTTGGCCCGTACTTCTAATAACACAGTGCTGTTCCATTTCTTTGATCAAAGCTTAACTGATATTTCAGGTGTTTGTTGTACATCAGATTTTTCTGTCACAAGGCATTAGTTTTTCATTAGGCAATTGGGAATAACATGTATGGTATGTTAACATAAAAACAATACAGCATGATATACATAATTCCACAGTGTGCATTATTAACAGGACAATAATTGAGTAAAATACTAAATAGTTGAATACTGTAAGACTGTAGGACAGTTGATTCCACCCAAAAATCACTAAAAACTGTTTTACCTAGTTCTTTGTGCACCTGAACCCCTCTGATTAGCATGCAGAACACCAGATTCACTGCGTTCTTTCTTACAAAGCATAAGCTTCAGCTTTAAACGTGGTTGTATTGCTGAGGTAATAGACACAACATAAGCTTGTTCCAGACTTAAGAAGGTGGTTCTCAGATGCAAAGGCTTCTTCACAATGTATTCAAACCAAGCTAATATTAAAGTTTGCATAGCATGCTAACAAGCTATTATTAAACTCCCCTAGCGTGCTCCCGTTTTCATGGGTACAGCAGGCATCTGCTTTAGCTACAGTTGGGAAAAACAAAATAACTAAATTCTAATTTGAGGAAAAAGGGTAAAAAATGCAGCCAGTGGTCATTACATTTTGGAAAAACAAATATCCTAACCTAAGATCTCAGGTGAAACGTTTGGATAGTAACAAAGAGTGTAAAAAATGTGATGAGGTCTTCTACGTGTGTAAGTATGCTTTTATGGGAACGCTTTATGCCTACCAAAGAACTGAGGATTCTTTTTAGATGGCAAAATATGGGACAGCTAGTATCACAGAATCACAGAATGGCTAGGGTTGGAAGGGACCTCTGGAGATCGTCTAGTCCAACCCCCCTGCTCAAGCAGGGTCATCTAGAGCACATTGCCCAGTAGTTTGCTACTACATTAAAAAGATATTGTATCTTATTTATTTGCTTATTTGCAATTTATAAAATAATTTTGCTATATTATAAAATAATTTTGCTATATGGAAATGTACAGCCAGCAACATAACTAAAGAGTAGGTTCTTGTCTTTTCTTTGCTTGTTGTTATTCTTACATAACATCGTAGTCAAATTTTTCTATCCAGGTTTCCCTGGATTTTGGAATCTGAAAAGTGAAAACAGAATTCTGTATTGTGTTCTGAATTTTGGTTTTCTCAAGCTCACAGGTGTGTGACTTTGACCAGGGGAAAAAAATGTTGCAAATAAAGTGAGTTAGAATTTGCCATATTTCTTGGCTTTTGGTTGCATTTTGAGGCAAATTTGTGTTGAAATACAGCACTCTAAGTTACCTTTCACTGAGAATCAAATCTAGGATAGCTAACTTTTTTTTTTTAAAAAAAAAGTAAAATTAAATTAATGGCTTTTTTTGGTAACTTTAATATCTGTACTTCTAGAGTTAAGTCTCTTCAAAAATACCTCATATAGTTAAAGGCAAAAGGATCCTAACACATTTTTATAATAAGTCTTGAGAATCATCATAGACATAGATTTTGATTTAAGTGTACTTGTTTGAATGAATAGGAAGGGGGTAAGGATTTTTCCCAAGCAGAGGTGAGATTTTCTTGCTGCATGTGCTTGAGCATTAGGGAAAGCAGGTCGTCTCTAAGGGGAAAATACGGTGATGATACTCATTAAGAGGAAATAAAGTCAAGACATAATGCAACAAAGAGCAGACCACTTAGAAGAGCATTGTTCAGGCTGTATTCTGAAAAATGAGCATCGCTCCAGAAAGAAATACACTAACTTGACCGAATACTACTTAGTAATTGATAGGGCGAGATTGTGTTTTCAGACCTACCTTTACCGTCTGGTAAAATTCTTACTAAGCATAGTACTCATTGGTAAGGCAGAGACATTTCCAAACAAGTGACTGAAAATTTTTCTGTTCAGTGATTTTAAGTACAATTTACCATATCAAATATAACTTTTAAAGCATCACTTGAGGTACTTCATCTCAGTATCTCCTATTCAGTGTTTTTTTTTTTTTAATAAGTCAGCATGTTTTCAGCCATTTTAAATTTGGGAGGGAGGGGACATAATTCCTCTAAAGTTTTGCCTCTGTCATGGATGAAATGCTTCAGAAAAAATATTTTAAGATGTGCGTTGTTTGAAACTGGGCAAAGGTTTCTCAATGGCTTTTTTTGCTAGGTGAATTATTGCAACCCTTGCAAATGTGAAACACTGTTTTTACATGAGAACTGAAGTACGGTTTTCATGTATGCTATTGGAAGACTTAGTTTAAAAATCTTAGAGTAATCTTTCTATCTCTAGATTTGTGTTAGAGACTACATACAAGTGCCTATCAAAAGTGTTCATATAACTTTATTCTTTCCTGGCTTCATATATATATTCCCTTTTTATTTGCTTCCAAATTCACAATGCTGATCTCGATTTTTTGGTCTCACTAATCAATTAATGCAGTATTTCTGGTTTTGATACGTGCTGCTCCCTGTTCTGCTTACAGCCACTAAAAATGGCAGAGGGAAGAGAACTTTTTTATTCCTTGATCTTGTTACCTGTCACTTTACATTGCTTCCACGAGCTTCCCCTTTTTCTGTTGCATCAAATAAACTCCTTTTTAAGTTTCCCCAGCATCATAATTCTATAGCTCATCATGCAACGTGTTAGGCCTTCTCTGTTCATCTTGTGCGTTTGTCTGCCACTCCCTAAATATCAAATGCACATCTTTGTGCCTCTGTCTGGATTGCCCGCTGCCTCTTGTGAGGAGCTTCCCGTAAAGATATGTGAATGCGCAGTCCTGGTCTTGAGCTTGTCTCTTGCAAAAGTAACTTCAGGTGATAGATGCATAGATGCAGTTTAGTGTATTCTGATTCTGATGCATGTTACCCCTCTATCCTTTCTTGTCCTAAACATTGTCCTGGGATGATCTTCTGGAGTCCCTTTTGGAAGCTTAGGGTGGATGGAAGGGGTTCCTGTGTTTCAGTGAATGGGTCCAGAACCTATTGAGTTTTCTGGTTTAAGGCACAGAAGTTTAGATGACTTTAAGAAAAACATGCAGTTTGATTAGAGAAATTTTAATTCATGTTCTTAACTTTCAATTAAAGTCTTTCTAAATTTTTTCAGATTGACACTCCCCTTAAATCTATAGGGGAAAAGTAAGGAATGTTTTTATTAACTTGCTTTGAGCTATAAATATTAAGAGAAGGAAAAGTAAAAAATAGTTCTACCACTTTGCAAATGATTAAAAGATGACTGATTATCGGAGGCAGAATATTCAAGCTTTCTCCCTTAAGAGAATTTTGTGAAACCTAATTAAAACAAAATGCATTGCTTTACAAAAACACACTTTCTAAGGCAGTGGTTGCTCACAATTTTGTAATAGTCCTATTGGAAGGAATAAAGTAAGTAGTACTTAAGCATTATTTTAATTATAAAATTATTTTTGTGTGAATATAAATCTTTCATGAGATCTTCTGGTTGTAATAACTCAATCCGCAGAAAAGTAAATGCATTTTTCTAGCAGGATGGATACCAAAACTAGTGTTATGAAGCTTTCTGTAATCTGGCTTCAAGGACAATGCCTTTCCAAATTTGCCCTGAACTTAGAAATTCCAGAATACAGTAAAAGACCAAGAAGTATATTCAGCAGTTGAACAGACTTGCGCATTTTGCTATGAGCAAATCCAAGTGCTGCGGCTATGCTAAATATTTTTCTTTCTGGATCTTGTATGAAAAAATTGGCATTACAAAATTTTAAAACTGTCAAAGCTTCAGGGATAAATTGTTTTGTATTGCTGAATTACATGCATACAATATTTGACTGTTCGTGCTAGGTTTGTATCTGTTGTTGCAGTGTGTGATGCTAGTGTGTTGCAAGCTGCAGTTATCTTTGTAGCAGTATATGATATTTTTCTGTTAATAACTCTGAACCACTGGAGCTAGAATAGGTAACATACAGTCCCTATCACGTTTATGTTAGTTTCGTTCCTGTTTGAGAGAGAACTGAAGTAGGGCGACTGTTGTTTTTTTTTTTTTTCCCCCCCCTCCGTAGGCCTAGATCATTAATGTCTAGTGTCCTAGTGCCCTGCTCAGTGTTTTTTCAGTAGGGAACAAGTAAAAATTTAAGCAAGTTTACTGTAGATTAGTTTTAGTTCTGCAATGGGGATAGCAGCACAGACATAGCTGATAATTATGATGTGCAGAATTGACTTGGATCTACTATAAACTGCCCTGGCTTTCCTCTCTAGAGAAAAGAGGTAATCCTCCTACTGGAAAGGAAGAAACACCATATAGAGTAGTGGGAGAGACTGACTTGACAAGCAGAAGTTTCTTCATTCAGCTGTTTTCTTTCATGGAGCGTTCTGGAAACTTACAAACTGTGTGAAAGCACTTACCTCCCTATGTGATTCACTTAAACCAGTATTTTCAAGGAGACACTCTGAAGCTTGTTTCATGAATACCTCAAACTTGAGAGCTGTATAGCAGGAAGGACTCTGTGGCAATGCAGTCAGCTATGACTCATGAGACCTGAGCTAGCTACAGACTTCCTCAGTAACTGTAGCCAAGTAAATGTTTCTTCATGTGAACTGCTCTTGCTTGTTTAGGAGCTAATATCAATTGGTTTTATACAGTAAGATCTGGGAGGGTTGAATACCCGCAATTGCCTTTATTTTGGCAAATTTCTCTACAGGTGCCTCAGAAGACAGGCAGGAGGCAGAAAGGATGCTTGGGGATGTTAGAGGACTGTGGGCCAGTTTCAAGCAGCATGGAATTATGATTTAGGTATTTTTCTTTGAAATACCAGCTCTAGAAGGAGCCTTTGGCACGCACAGGTTGCCTCTGCCGCAAGACTTCTAACAATCTAACACCTTAAGCTTTGAAAACTCTGCAAGGGTTTTCAGATGCTCTCGTTCACAGTATCATGTTGATCTGCCGGGTTTTTGTTTCCCCAGTGCCCTCTCAATTTAGGTATGTCTGTATGCTGCCTGAGACCGCTTGAGGAGCGGGTAGGAAAAAGCAGCTAAAGTTCTCCAACCTGCTTTAGGTCCTGAGGGTAGACAAGTGATTCCTATATGCTTTCTACTTCCTTATGTGACTAAAACATTCTTCTGCTTCCTTGCTTTATGTTGGTTGTGAAAGGACCAGGAGCTGTAGGACATATCCTGGCCTCAACACAGGTTCTGAGCTTTTTACCTATGAAAAATCCCTATTTATTCCTCCAGGATCTTGTCAGGTGGCTGACTGAGAACTATGTCATTTTATAATTGCTTCTGAGGCTATAGAGGAAAGTGAACAGTAGGCTAGAAATAGTGAACTTCAGAAAAAGGAGCTCTAAATGAAATGAGGTGTGTAAGATTCTACAGGAAGAAAGTCGAAAAGAAAGAAATGGAAAAACTTAAAGCAGTATTAAGGAGATGCTTAAACTAGTCCGAGGAGGAATTTAGAATAAAGGACAGACCTGAAAAAAGGATGAAAGACACTTCATAGCCTCTATTGCTTGCAACTAGAGAAAACAGTAAAAGCATATTTATAGCAAGATCAAAACCAAAGAGTTTGTCCACCGCTCAGCAGGGAGAGGAAGGTAGCAGATGATACCAAGTATGTTACGTATTTAACAATCTGCCAAGTTATTAATGAAATGAAGTGTGAACTTATTCTAGCTTGTGAGAAAAGGGTTAAGTGACAGTAACTTGTTCTGGGCTAAGAAAAGAACAGGTTAGGTGCGATTCTAGTGTTTTATTTGATATTGGTAAAATGCGTAGTAGAGAACTTAGAATTGGCTGGAAGTGAAAGATAAACCAGATTCTAGAGGGTCTCATGGAGCCTGTCTTTTAAAAGGAGGTAGAGGATAAGGAGGGAAGTAAGTTAATGGCTCTGGCTTCTGTTGCTAGAAAAATATTGGAAAATAGACAGCAAGTAGGATGGTAAATAGGTAACATGTATTTGTCAAGAGCACACCCTGTCATGCCAACTGAATTTCCTTTTGATGCAATATTAAACATTGTTAGTGGAGACTGCTTTGTTTAAGCAACTTGTCTGACAGGACCACCTGTTAGACTGGCTTTTCTGTGAATGAATTTGCACAGCAAGCTGGATGTAAACCTAGATTTTTTGTGTTTGTGTGTTTTTTTTTTTTTTTGGTACATTGCCATTTGGTACACTCCTAACTTTTCCCATCTTTGAATACTATTGAATGATGTAGAAGTGTACGTTCAGTGTATGGTCCAGAAAGGTGTTTGAAAGGTTTGGCTAGACCTCAAGGAAAGCATTTCTCCTTTGTATTTGAGAGGCATAGTTCTCTAAACATATTAAAAGCTGCTATGCAGAGAAAGGGTGTGCATAAACCTGCTTTTGAATAGGACGAAGAGGTAATGATCTTAAATCACCATAAGCACAATTTAGGTTAGAGATGGCAAGGATAGTTGTGCGCTGGAACAAGTTGCTTATGGAAGCGTGGATCGCTAACATTGCCAGCTTTTGAGATGTGTTTTGTCAAGGCCATCGAACAGGGTAGACCAGTTGCTTTCAAATCCTCCAAAAGGGCCTCAGAGAGAGAGAGAGTGCAAGAGAATGGTGCCACGGTAGGAACAATTTGGATATTTGCATACTTGCTTTTCTGGGAGACCCTTTCTTCCTAGTTGCTTTGTGCATATTCTCTCTCACGTGGCCAAGGTAGGGCCTGGTAGAGAGGTGACTGTGAATAGGCTTGTAAACCTGACAATTGGATAAGGCAGATAGGTTTGCTACCCCGAACTGGATAAACCTCTCTGATACAGTAATGAATAATGTATCAAATATTGTTTAAAAAACAGGTGCCTGGACTGGTTGTCCCCTACATCCCTGTGTTCTGTGGTTCAGTGAAAACAAAACAGTGTACAGCCATGTTTTAAACTTCCTTAACTGAATAAAGTTATGATGGTCAGATATTAAGTAATTAGCTGGTAGTTGATTTATGTGACAACGTTGCTGACTTCCCGAGAGAAGTTTAAAGTTCAAATGCTTGACCAAGTATGTGAAGCTGAGAGTGGGGGTGAAACTGTGTACTTTTCCGTAAACCTTTTCCCAGCTCATGCTTTGTGTGAGTTGGCTTCCGTTGTCCTATTTTTTCTCAGTACGTTTAAACAAAAAAGATTGTTATGTGAAAGTAGCTTTTGATTTCCAGATCCTTTGAAAAGAAATTCCATTGACATGGTAGATTCTTGCATGACACAACAGATTAGACTTGTTCAAGTCTACTTTTGTGGGGTATTTTGTGAGTGATCCGTAGTGTTTCAGTTGTCTGCAAGATTACTGAGCGTACCATAGAACAGTAAAATTGTTAACCTGTGTAGTCTTGTCTTTGATATCATGGATCCATATTCATGGTCCTCCAGACCACGCCATTTTCTTTAACCTTAGAGCCTGTTATCTTCCTGCAGTTATGCAAGTGCATAATTTGTCATTTGAACATGGCAGAAAATTCAAAAGCCATTCAGCTATACCCACGTTGTAGTTTCTTTGCTTTAAGAATAGCCTTCAGAGAGGAAAAAACATCTTGCTAGGCTTTATGTGGGATGTTTCGCAGGGACTAGATTTTTTGAATTGACAATACACCAGGCAAATAAGAATGCTGTTTTGGTCCCCCATAATTCCCTGACCAGCTTCATTACAATATTAGTAAAAGCCTTTTATTATTTTCAGCGTGTGAACTGAAAGCTAGATGTGCTTGAGTGGTGGTATGGGAAGGGGTTGCAAATTGCTCCCCGTTATCTGACAGCCCTATCTTAGATGGTGAAAATAAGAGGTGGAGGCAGAAGGTGCTGCAGCTTCGCTTAGTTTTCTTTTTCCTTGTCGTTTTGCTGTAATCTGTATTTTTTGTTCTATACTAGTGCTGTTTGCTACAATTTTTGCATTCCTTCCATCTAAAAATGTATTACGTCGTTTAGTTTTTCTGTTTCAGAAGACTGGCATTTTTCATTATGAAAGTATATGTTAGGTCATTATTTCAGACATTTGTAGAAAACAAAAATTAAAAATCTAGCAGCTATTCAAGGCAGCTTAGATCGTAAGCAGTCTTAAATTACAGCATTATATAGTGTCAAATGTTCTGTGAAATATTGTTGATTGCTAATTTTGACTACTCTTACGCTCTTCTTGTTCACAGCCCCATGATTTTGATGAATGCAGATTTGATATTAGCGTAAATGATAGTGTTTGGTACCTCCGAGCTCAGGACCCAGACCACAGACAACAGTGGGTAGATGCGATAGAACAACACAAGGTATGTTTTTTCTGATTTCCTTTCTCACTCCCTCATTAGAACTGGTGGTGCTTGTGGAGAGTTGTAAACTTCATTGTACAGTCATTAGAAGTACTCAAGGTATGTATAACTGATGGAAGATTGAAGTACGATGTTAAATAAAGGAGTTGACTTGCTTGTCCTTCACAGATAAGGATTTAGAGAAGCGGGAGCTAACCACCTTGAACTTTTCTGGAGCCTTTCTTTTAGCTTTAAAAAAATTTGCTTTATATTTGAGTGGCCTTTTAATAATTTTGTCCATCCTCTCACTGATTATTGAATTATTTCTTCTGTGTTCTAGATGTTAACCTTGTTAGTCTTAAAGTTCATCCTCCTAGGTTATCATTCTGGTTCTAAGCTAATCTGTTTTGTCTTTTGGCTCCTTTTACTGTATCTGATGCTGGCTCTTGTCCCCTTGCTTGTTAAGGCCCTACTCTTCTTCAGCATTTTAGTTCAACTTCCTGATCTATGCTGTGTCTCTTTCAATTAACTCAGTTGTTTTCATTTTACCTAGAGTAAAGGTCTTGAAAGTCAGGTGTTTTTAAAGCCTGTATCAAATAAACACATATGTTTTCAGGTACAAGATAGTCACTGTCCTACAGCCTAACTATCCAATGCCCAGTGCAGTACAACTCCTATGTCTGGGGTATACAAGTGTTAAAGGAATGCAAATAATAGATGTCTAAGTAGGTAAATGCTTTTACACCGAACTTAAAGCATTGCTTATAGAAGTACTGTATGTGATTAGAAAGCTTCATCTTTTAATGGACAATCCTTATTACAAGCAGTGGGTGTTCTTAAACTGAAAGACTGTCTTTTGATAACAGCTCCCTAGAAAAATAGTTTCACAATTAAATATTAGCCTATTTACAGCTTGGCGTTTTTCCTTCAGTTGAAGACAGAGTTAGCACTTAAAACATACAGAATTAAGCTGCAAAACCAGACTTCTTTTCTGTAGTCTAGTCAAAAAATACAGTTAACCATTGAATTTTTCTCAGACCAAAATGCTGCAAATTGCTGTTCTTGCAATACCTGAAAGAAATGACTTAAGACAACGCACTGAGCAAGTTGCTGGATTCTGTGTTTATGGAGTTGGCTTCAGAACCTTTGTTTTATAGGCATAGGAGGTGGGGACATAGAACTGGAGCTGCTTAACCTTGGGCTGAAATTCAGATTAGGTTTGTGTGATCTAACTGGTGAATTGCAAATTGTTAACGCAAAGGCTAGGTTAAGCAGAAACATGCACTGAATCATTGCACCCTACCATGAAGGTGGGGAGAGTGGTGGCTCGAGAACAAATCCTATTCTTCAACTGTACTGTCTGCCACCTAAAAGGGGAGTCCTGCAGATGTTGGTCTTCACTCTTATAAGGCTGTCCTTAACTGCTGCTGAGCACTGAGCTGGCAATCTTAAACCACCTATTTATAATGTGCAAGTATTGAGTGGTAACAGTTTAAGGTTTATTGCTATATATGTAAATTTAGAATTGTCTGTGTCACAAAAAAATGCTTGCACATATCAACACTGAATTTTATCTCCTGTCCCATTGCCCAATCACTATCACGAAGTTTTGTCTTGATTAGCCTAGTGATGTTGGTAAACTTAGTCATCTTATTCAGGCTTCTGTTTAGATCACTAATGAATGTTGAACTGCATGGTTTCTAGCATTCTTCTTTGTGAAGAAACTTTAATTATGCATTTAAATTTTTTTTTAATTAAGAGATTCTACTTTAAATATTAATGAGCATTTGGACAATTTAAACTTTTATACTTTGCAAAAAGTCAGTAACTTTTTTTTTTTTAAAGAAAAAGAACAGCTTGTACCAGCCTTCACTATTTTCCTGCTTAGGGAACGCAGTCAGAGATTTCCTGGAAGCTAATTCACCTGTCCAACTTTTTCAGTATTTACTTGGACTCTGATATCAGGATAGGGGTCACAAGTGCTTGTTTCATGGTTTTATTAAAGTTATCGCTCTGCCTGGTATTAAAAAAGCAAGTTACGTGTTCTGGAGTGTTATATAAACTGAAGAAAACTATGTCCACAAGTAGGAAGTGGAAATAAAATTCTTTCTGTATATACTGAACTGACAAAAGTAGTTCAGTTTGCCTTTTGCTGTCCCATTGTAGCAACACTGGACTTTCACTGTTCAGAATCTGGCTTTCAGTTTTGTTGCTATGAAGTTCAACATTTTTTAGGGTTTTATATATGCTCCTTTTAATCCTGTACTGTTTACTGTGTTCAAGATGGTAGTAGTCTGCATCCTTAAAAGGAGAAGAAAGTGATTTGGCACCTCACTTCTAAAGAAATTGTCAAACCATTTAATATATTAAAGCGATACATTATTTAAAAGCATTCTATTTGTAGAATGCAACTAAATACCTTGATCAATACAAGGCAAGGCAAGCAGTAAAAAGGTAATGCTGTTTTGTAGCAAAAGCTTGGACTGAAGGTAGGAATATATTACAACAACCAGGGAAAATCATGAAGTTTTAGCATTTTTTTTCAAGTGCAATATTTGTTATTGTCTCTGTAATTTGAAGTAGGAACTTAGTGTGATAAGTGTTGGAGGTTTGGAGGTGCTTCTGTTCCTACTAAAATGCATGGGAACATGAATACTCGAAGCCATGGAAAAGTGCTATATGCACGTAAATAGGTGCTTGATTTAATTACAGATAAAACAAATGTCCAAATCCAGTTTTTCTGCTGGTTATCTTTAATGTTTTTTTCAGAAGGAACACATGTTTCCAGAGGTCACATTCCAATGAGATGTTTTCTGATGGAGTGGTTAATGCTGTATTTTCGTAGTCTGGAATTTTTGTAGCAAAAATTACTGCTCCTTAATAATACTAATAGGATCTGAAAGATTTTTTTTTTTTTTTGTAGAGGCTCGAAGTTCATCTAAATTTCCATTGAATTTGTATTAAGAACACTTCAATGATCTTTAATTTTAATTAAGTAACTTTACTTGATTGAGACCAGATGAAACTGGACTACTTTTTATGAAACAAAATACCACACTTTACTGCAGAACTTTTAGATCTATATATGCCTACTCTCAGATTTTCCAAAGGAACTTTTCTGGTCAGATTACCAATACCCAAACAGAATTCCCTTGAAAAACTATTATTAGTGGATAAAAAATGTTTTTGTTTGAAAACTATGTTCTTGAAATGATGCATAATACTTTTGAGTAAAATTGAGATGGGAAATTAATTTTATTTCTTGTACTAACAAATCATTTTGATCAACTTGAGTCTGTTGCTATATAAAGTACTGTGGTTTTTGTTTTGTTTTTGAGACTCTTTGTAGCTTACTGAGTGGGTAGGTAGCTCTAGTAGGCTGCTTAAGCTGTTTGCTAACAAAAGTATGTTTGTGAGACTTACTGTGGCATGTCACAAGGTTGTTTATCTTTAGAGTATGAAAGAAAGACTGAAACTTTGCAACTATGTTTCATTGTGTTCAGAACAGAGAAAACACTGATTTAAAATGAACTTTGTATCAAATTTGAGTATGAGTGGACTTAGAAAAACTTACTGCTTAGCAATACTAATGAGTAGCTGGTAGCTGAGAAATGTAAAGCATCTAATGTTCAAGCATTAAAATTGTGTTAGAATTTGCTGCTCTTTGTCTTTTAGGATTGCTTTAGCCTTTCCCTGTATAGAGGATCCTGAGTATTTACCAGATAAAATATTTCAGGTACACCTTACAGCTTCTACAGTATTTCTTAATCTCCCCAAACTGGAGGGAGGAAGACTCTGAGGACAGCGGTAAGACCCTCAGTTAACCAAATGAAGGAATATTTTATGCGTAACCAGGAGTCCTTTCTTCTATTTAAAAGTTTCATTAGACTTACTGAGCAGATATTCATCTGCCAAATAATCTGGTTGTGAGAGTATGCATCGTTAGGAAGCTACCGTAAGAGGTAGTCAGATGTAAGATGGGTAATGACCTTTCCTTAGATGGATCTAATAGCTAGAGTAAAGGACTCAACAGTGGAATTGGCTCCCTTATTTCTCCAGTGTAAAAGTATTGATGGTGTGTGAGCGCAAGGTATTGACGCTCTTGGAAAGTTGCTGTCCTCTTAAATAAAAATTCAAGGACTGACTCCAAATTTCTGCAGGGTTTAGAAAATGCAGTGTGGAATCTCTAAGGTAAATTTAGAGTAATTGACTTAAACGTAGTTCTTTTTGGTGAGAAAGGGAAAATGTCTGGGTTGATTTCTAGAAAGCATGGACTTTTGCAGCATGTAACTTCTAACAAGTAAAGAGCATGGCGTTCTACATGCTGTGAATAAACATGAGTTTTTTTACTTTTTCATGTAAGCTGAATGCATTTTCTTCACATACTACACTTACCTAAAGTTTCTACTTCTATTTTATTTGAAATTCATTCTTTTCCCTCTGTTTTGTTAGAGTAGGTACATTTACTTACTAACTTAGATTACTTCCCTGAGATGTAAATGAGGGGACTGAATTGCAGGTCAGTTTGAGAGCTGTCTAGGTTAAAAAAACAACAAAAAACAATTATTTTGTTGGGCAGGTGAACTTAAGTTTTTTTGAACACTGAAATCTTCATTGGTTTAGCATCAAAACTGAGTACGTTGAGAAAAGATTTCTTGTAACATCTTTACATCCCAAGTTTTTTCTCTACTGTATTTGATATTGTTTTAGCTGTATAGGTACAGATCTAGTTAAGACAATGAAGAATCAAAAAATTGGCTTTGGCGGGCTAATGGGGTCAAATTTATGCTTAAGTACTAAAACGTTTGATTCACTTCCTTTATTAAACACTGGTACATTTTCAAACTAGTAAGCTAAAATTAGGATGTTAGTTTTGAAATGTTTCTTTTCTATGTGTGGATCCTAGTGCATAGTTTCACTTAGTGGTTTTGCTTGAAACATTTACAAAATCGGATGCAGTCCTGTTAAGATTTTAAGGCAGAAACTGTCATTGAAGGTACAAAGAAATTCTGAATGAGTGATTCATGCCGTAAAAAATACTCTTTCTGTCATAGAAACATCTTCTCTGGTTCTTGAACAAAAATCACTGATCCATTTTTCAGTTTTTCATGATTCTTTTTTGTTGTATTTATAAAGGTGACTTCTGTTTCATTGAGACAGCTGGACAGATGAAATCTTTCTCCCGTACAGTTTATTCTTCGTGCTGTTAGCTGTAGTAGTGAAAGTTTGGGATATGGCATAAACTAATATGCAAACATCTTGCCTGCTTAGAAGCTCTCAATTTTTGATCATGTTCTGAACCTTTGTCCAGTTCTTTAGTTCCCCTTTGACCTCAGATGACGACTGACAGAACCTAGTTGCAGAGCAAGCCTTTAAAAGCCCAATTTTGATTGCGGTTTATAAGGGCACTGTAGAATATTGTTGTGAAAAGAGCATTGCCAATTTGAAATTATTTTCATGTTAAATGTTTGTTAACCACTAAACATAGTTCTTATTTTCCACATCACCTAGAAAAGATGAGAGCTTATATACGAAGTACTAAGTCATTAACTTCACTCTTAATGTCATCTGCATTTTGTTTTGTCTTGTCCGTGTACTTTTTGGAAGGAGTTCTTGAACGTGCTGTTATGCTCTAAAAAAAAATTACTGCTCTCAGTAATTGTTATGTTGAAGCAGCAAAGGTAGTAGGTAGATATTTGATGAAAGTGTGAGGGGTAGAGGTGGACTTCTAATACAATCTGACGTGAGTGCAACACTAAAAAAGCAAAACTCCCAAATGGCTAAAAACAGAGCACCACAGGGCTATCTGTGCGAATGGGAAATATCTTGAATATAATAAAAAGCCCACAAGGTATTATTAAAGGAGCCCGCTCAAACCACTGTAACTGTTGCAATTCCAAAAGGTCAAACTAATGTTAGATTGCTTAAATCTTATTGATAATACAAATCAGCTTCTGGGTAAGCAGTAGGAGGACATCAGGTACAGTACTAAAGTATTTCTTAAAATTAATCTTGGCCTCCTGCCCTTGTGGTGTTCCCCCTATGAACCGAAGGAAAAGAGATTGCGCCAGAACAATTTATCTTTTTTCAAGCTCAGAGAAAATCTTTAAGTTTCATTTCCAATTTGATAAGAACCGCCCAATCTTAATTGTGTTTTTTGCCCTTTGAACGTAAAGTATATGTAGTTAAAGTGCCTTGTTCGGTAATTCATAGCATTTCCTATTCAGATTGAGACCTGAGTGCATCCAGCTATGCCTTCAGTCTAGAAGCAATCTGCTCAGGAAATTTCATGTTAACAGTGTTTAAGTCAAGCTTTTGAATATGGTGTATAAATAAATACTGATCTATGAAATAATTTTTATTTTGCTGAGCTAATAAACTATTGAAAAATTGCTAGTTGAAATAAGTTTCTGGAAGTACCACTGCACTAGTACTATTTACTACTATAGCATAAACTTTCTGACCAGATAATCTGGTCAGAAACTAACACGTGGGGAGGATGGACTGCAAATCTTTAAAGTAACATTAGTGAGATAATTAACATCAGGATAAGTAGGAAAGTATATGCAGAGTAGAAACACTATAGAAGTATTTTGATCCAGAATACTGACCTGATAAGCTTCTTTTTAATAGAAATTAAACAAGTTTACATTTCGGCTACCAATTAATAGTTTTATGCATTAAATACTGTTTTGCAATTTCTCTGGCAGCTTTTGTGGAGCTTCTAAAATACATAGTTCAGATGGGTGTTTATATAGGATTGCCTGTATATGCATGACAAAATACTGTGCAAATGGCCTTCAGAAGTCATTCATGCTATAGTTCTTTTATACGAATATATAGTAACTTTTTGGTAACACTATCTACTATGCTGCTGACAGGCACTGTCAAAAGCAATCTGTAGCAAGCAGTGTCTGTTATCCCAATGTTGATCCATGAATGCTAATATAAATGCAATTCAATTGATTTATTATTTTAAGATAAGCTTTCCACTAGTATAATTTCAGACATGTCCTATTTTGGGGAGCGGGGAAGTGTCTGTTTCAGCACTCTTGAAGCTCTGTCGTTTCTATTGATATTTACAATTATTTCTCCTTCCAGTTCCTCTCCTGGGGTTTAGGTGTTCCAATGTGTAATTATAAATGAATTGCTTCTACAGCAGCAGTGGTTGAGGTCTAAAGAAGAGAAAAATGTGGCTTCTTAATCTGTTAATTTTATTTGGCATCATGTCTTAACACCAGTCCCTCTGTCCCTACTTCTCCATAACTTTTAGCAGATACCACTGGCCTAGGAGGAAGCAGCAGCGCAGAGACAGGAAAGTATGGGAGGGTATGGGAGTAGTTAAATATTGTTTAACCTTTCTTTTGTTTCACAGATTCATAGTGAGGACTGTAGGAGTGTGGTGACCAGGACTCTTTTTTTTTTTTTTTTTAATCTTCTATTCAAGCATCAGTGGCCTAAGAGTGTTGGAACCAGCTTCTTGTTAAGTAGTTCTGGCGTCAGCTACCATTCCTTATTAAATTCAGGTTGCAATGTTATCTTGCCTCGTGTTCTGCTGGACATGAGCAAATAAAGTTCAAAATTTTCCTTTCTGATTCTGACAATTTGGGATGTATTAGTCTCTGCTGTAAGAGTGTTACCAACTAGTATGAATGTAGCTCATATGCACACAGTACACAAGGTACTAGAGTGAACTGGATCTTGCATGCAAACATGAAAAGGCTAATTTTTAAAGAGGCCTTAAAATGACTGTGCTTTTGAAAGACCTGCAAGAAGGTAAGTGTTGGTGTAGAAGGGACAGCCAGCTAAATTATGGAGATCATGGTGTTTTCAGCACTAATAGAATACAGTTTTTGCTTTGTATGTTAAAATATCCAGGTTTACAAATTAATTCTTGGTGTGGTTACTTGTGTAACATGTTTTTAAGTTAAGGCATAGTCTGCCTGAACTCTGCAGTAATAAGATTACACGTTTTGGATTTTGGCTTGAATCTTTTTCAGACTAAAGTGGGAAATATGCAAGAGAATAATGTTGCTGTCTCTGATCGAAGCAGCTTATCTGTCTTCTGCTGAGGTTTACCAGCCCTTTAACCTGTGAATCCTGGCTTCCCCTTTTTGATCTTCAGTGGCGTCTGACTGGCTTTTACTGGCATTTGGTGTTAGAGGAGAAAGAAGCTAGAAGGGATGTTCTTTAGAGTCATAAAGTTCATCCTAATCCCTTAATATCATGTGAGCTAATATTACTGTTATTAGATGATGGGTTTGTTTAGAAGTTCATAAAGTGTTAAGCATTCTAACAGTGACAGCTTGTGAAATCACTTCAGGCTGTTTCTGCTGTTAACGATTTCTTCTTCACTATCCTCATCTAATCTGAGTTCTTTTATAGACTAGTAATATTCGCAGTTAATATGAAGAACAGATTATTTCCTTCGTCTTTGCAACACTTAAAATTTCTCTTTTTATCTGTTAGTCTAAACAGCTCTGTTTTCCTCAGTCTTTCTCATCTACATGTTTTATAACTGTCTGATAATTTGTGTTGCTCTCCTCTGAACTCAGTTATCTCTGTGATGTACAGCACCCAAAATTGGACTTGGTATTCCTACTGAGTTTCTTAAGTGTTGAACCGAATGCGAGATTATTTTACGGGTCTTGCAGACTATCTGGTTTTGCAACATCATGGGGGTGTTTTTTCATTTGTTCAGCTTGTGAACCACTAAATCTGATTTCTCTCTAGAACAAACTGCTACTTGGCAAATTGTTACCTATCCAGTATTTGTGCAGTATACTTTTTCCTGTAACTATGTAGAACTTTGAACTTCATTTTCCTCCAGTTTAGATGAGGTTTACTGTTTGTTTTCCCCCCCCCCCCCCCAAATACTCTTCCATCACTTGCAGTCTTTCCAAGTCTTATCTTGGACTTTGGTTTCTTTCCAGAAATAATTCTTTGTGCTGCTTGGATATGGCTTAGTTTCTTACGGGATTGCATTTTTTAATCTAGTACTTTCTAAAGAATGGTCGGAATAGAAACTGGCTGGCTGATGAGAGACTAGATCATTTAGTAGTATCTTGATTAAAGGCTGAGTTTGCATGTTGTTCTGATGGGAGCTGCTTATCTGATTCTGAAGCTGTATGCATATGTGAATTTAAGATTATCTTAAATGTTTGTATCCATTAAAGCTGTGACCAGTCTGCAATATGTTCCTACTTAGAACAAGCTCCCTCCTCCATCTTGTCTGAGTGTTAACAGGTAGTCTCTGTAACCTCAACAGAAGTCTTGAATTTACCCTTCTCTCAAAGCCCTGCCCCCAAGCAGTAGTTAACTTAGTTTGAGATGCTTTGCTTCTCTTTCATGTAAATTAGCTAAATATGAATTGACTATTTAAAGATTAAAATAATGTTTTGATCACTTTATAGCCATGTGGGTTAAGCAAGTTGTTCTGAAACGTCTGGAAGACTGTTTAAAGAATAATGTCTGAAAACTATAGGCCAAAATACAAATTAGCAAAGCTTTCCCTCATGGATGCAATAGCAGGTGAAAGATAGTGTTTGAAAAGTACTAACTCAAGATCACATAGCATGAAAAGCTGTGACAGAACTGCTAAGCTGTTAGGAGTCTGTCGGTCAATATTTTTGATGACAGCATTGTAATGCTATTTAAGGAAAAGTGATGGACGCCTCTAAAATAATCTTAGCGCTCTTCCCAATGATGAGTCTTAATGATGAGTGATTGCACTAAATGTGCAGCTGGCCACGTCGTAAATAACCCGTACCCTTGCTGTAAACAAGTGGGATTCTAACAGTAAACTCGAGGGTATTATGGATTCACTTTGTGAAAATTGTGGTAGATAATTTTGAAGTGTATCCTCTATTCTGCATTGTAATGAGGGGAATGTCAGTGCTTATAACTGGCAGAAAGATACACAATATTTTAAAGACTTAAGTTGTCCCTGGCAGATGGCAGTACTTTTTTGCATTGTCACCCCAAAAAACAATATTAATCTTTGAAAGAGACCTGTGTCAAGCTTGACTTTAGGGGCAATTGCCTGCTCAAATTAGTGTCAGCGCTGCTCTTGGTACGACAAAAAGGAAGCGCAGAGCTGCAGCGTGATAGTAGTGAGTGGTTAAACTGCTAAAAGTTGACACTTGTCAAATAGACCTGCATTCTGTTTACTCGGAATTATTACTCATCAATCCACGGTACTGTGTAGCAAGTGTAATAGAAAAACTTTCACTAAAGCAGAACTCATTGCTGAGTTGATACCAATAGACCAGAGTTACACCCTAGCCATAGGGAGTAGATGCTGCTCAGCCACATGGGTGGGGTACACAAGTAGCAGTGGTATGTGTTCAGTAACATTCAACAGAGGTAACTCTGTGCCAAGGCCTCTGTGGCTTTTTTGGTTGTTGTCGCCTCCCCCCCACACCTCCCCAAAAAGCAAATAAGGGATAAATAGCTGCAGGAGCTAATGTGACTCTAAAAAGCTGAGGGAGACTTTGAAAAGAGGAATTCCTTTTAAAAAAAAAAAAAAAAAAAAAGCAGGAGTTGAGATCTTCTGCTTGTTTAAATTCTGTATTGCCCAAATTGGAAGCTTTTAAGGTGATGCTTTTAATACAAGTTATGCAGTAGAAGAATAAGCAGAATGTTTCTTTTTGTCTCTGTTTAAAAAAAAAAAAAAAAAAGCTCTGAAATAGGAATTGGCTCTCCATTTAGTGTCATGTAGGTGAATGAACTCATTGCAGATGAATCCAGGTTCTGGTATGTTGAACAGATGTATTTTAAATGGGAGAGGAGGAAGAAGAGAGGTTTAATATTAAACTCCTATTGTTCAAGTGTTAGCTATATTGATTGGTATGAAGGTGGGCATTGGTATGCTGGGTTTTGAGGAGAGAGAAGAGATCAAATGAGAGGTGTCTGTGTCTGTTTTCCCATAGTAATCTGGAAGAAGTGGGTATTTCTGTATGACTTCAAAGTTGCTGGTTTAAGTAAGCAAGTATAGGAAGGGCTGCTAAGCTAAGTATCACTTGACCTAATGTATGTTATGGTGCTGATACTTGTAGAGAAGCTGCTCCTTCAGGAGATTATTAGATGTATGGCTTAACTATAAGTTTCTTTAAAAGACTAATTACTCAAAGTTGAATTAAACATGCTCTTTCAAGAAGAAAAACTGAACTTGCATGTCACACACGTTCTATTACTGTAGCATTGCTATCAGCAGGTGCCCTTAATACATGCAGTGTTGCTTGTCATCTGTTACTAAATTTGCTAAGCACCCTTCATTGCTAGTCATTGTGTATTTCCTGAAAGAAGACTTTGGGGACAGCTAGTGAATCAGCAGTTTTAGTTTACTACATAAGCATATGCTGCAGTAAGCCTAAATGCTGTCATTGCCAAACTGTTGAGACTTCCCTTTCAGGAAAGAAAAAAATAGTTCTTTGTCTCTCTTGGCACCATTTCGCTGTTCTTGGTTCCATGTTCTAACAGCTGCTCTAAGTTGCAGCTTTATTAATAAGTACAGTTGAAACTGTTTAAACCTCAACTAAAGTTTTCAGTCAATTCCAGCTGAACACACTTGATTACTTATGAACAATGCAGGCTGTTTCACTGAGCAATGTAGTTTTTATGCCTGTGTCCAGTTACATTTCAGAATAAACATTTTCATTTTAAAAGTAAATTATTATTCTCTGAAGAATACCTTCTCATGAGGTGGAGACCTGGAACAAGTACACTGATGTCTAACTGGACATACTTGAGCAGGAGGTTGGACTAGAGGCCCCTTGCAGCCTGAGTTAGTCTATGATTGTACAGTAAAACTACATTTTTTTTTAATAACAGTTAAATCCTGCTTCCTTGTTTGTGTCAGTATTTTCTATTTCACATCAGGAGGACTCCCCATTCCTGTCTTGAAACGATCCTTTTTTTAATAGTGAGATTTTATTGCCTTGAAGTTGCAAATTTTCATACTTTGTAAAATAAAGGATGTGATTTAATTCAGTCTCCTTGGAGTTCTGCTTTATTCTCGCACTGTTCTAAAGTGCAGCTTCTTATTCCCATTCTTATTTAAACATGTCCCCAGATACGCTAAACTGGGGAGAGCTGGAAGTACGCTATCTATTCCATGCATTGTGGTGTGACATTAGTAGGTTGGATGAGAAATCTAACGGTTAGGTAAGCCTACCATTTTGAAATGTAAAAAAGGAAAGTGTAAAGATAAACAGTAACAGCTGATTAAATTACGCTTCTCGTAGTGCAATCAAACAACAGATAGGATTTGGGAATGTATTTGAGTGCATCTAATTGGTCTTCAGAGACTTACTGATTTTGGCTTTAATTGTTCGAAAGAAGCCTTTGTGGTTGCTAGACTCATTTCTTTAGCAACATAGATGAAGTGCCCTGCCAGCAATGCCAGAGTTGTCCGTAGCCACCAAGGCAATTTGCTTGGCTCTTGGCTGCCTCTTTTACTGGAGGATTCCTGTGAGTGGACAGGTATTTCCCTGTGCACCTAGGGTAAAACCCATGCTCCATTATGGATTTGGGCTTGGTCACATGAAGAGGAAGTCTGCAATGTGTGACCTGAGGCTGTGTTTAGAAGCAAAGCTCAACTGGCTGGAAAGGTGGCTTATTAGCAGCCACATTTATCTGTGTAGTGCATCAGTACGCAAAATGCTTGAAGAGAGGGCTTATCTTCATAGATCCCAATGGTGCATGGACAGTCTGCAAATTTTATTTTATTATCCTGGACTGAGGGGTAGCTTTTGCATGAAAAAGCCATAGGTTCAGTTTTCTGTTTCTGCAGACGCTTTATCGTGCATGAGCTAGGCTGTATGCAGACCTGTCTGAACGTAAAGGTTTGACAGCAGAGTCTGCGTGTTGTCACTGATGTTCAGAATGGGCAGGGAACACCTTGCTTGATTGCCAGCAGGCTGGCTTCTCCTGCTCACTCAGCAATGGCAGGAAGCCTCCTTTTAATGTATTGCAGCGCAAAGGAGATAGCCGCCAGACTATAGCCATTCACCTGCGGAGTTACCCCTCAGTGCAGTGTCTGCTGACGATGGCATCGGTGCTTGGAGCAGTTACTCAACTCTTAACACCTGGGATGATTTTCTCATGATGAATTCTGCAGGAATAGAGCACTTTATGGGAATTAGCAGTGGGATTGGATTTTATCACTGTGTAGAGAGTATGGGAACCTATAACATACTTTATTCTGAAGACTTGTTAAAGAAAGCAAGCTTTCTTTCATTGCCAGTATGTCTCAGTGGTAGTTTAGCCTTCTAACAGCACAGTGTGCAGCTAAGGCACAAACGTTCCTGCCAGAAGTGCTTATATGGTATATACCGAACACAGTGCTGCTGCAATGAAATAAGACAGTTTGGCTGTTAAGAGAAGACTGAGTTACAGAAATCTACTAAACTACTTGTTTTATTGGTAGTATGCTATGTAGCCTGTTGTGGGGAGAATTTTTGGTACCCAGCACTGCACTGGCTTCATTTCTCGTGTGATTCAAAGCATTTTACCCCTCTGGAAAGCAGTAATAACAAAAAAAGTGACACACAGCTTAATGCACAACTTAATGATGCTTCAGCCACCAGTATTGCAATCCAGTGCAGGAGGTAATGTTTATCTTGAAAGCCCTGAGTGTTTTAGAACCTGACTCCTCCGGTTTGCTTTGCTGCGGTGTACTGGAAGCAGCCTCTTGTGGCTGCGTTTTCCTAGTTCCCAGGTTTGAAACTTCAAGGGCAGGGTAGGTCAGTGCATTGTAGAGACCTGTGCTGTGCTTGAAGTTGTTTTTCCTATTGTCTTGCACAGAGGGTATTAGCTTTCAGCAAATAAAAGCAGCCTGTTTCTTGTTGATGAATGAGTAATGGCAGCGTATGGTGGTTTTTTTTGTTTTTTTTTTTGTACTGGCTGATGAAGCTGAGCTTTATTTTTACTGGTATATTACTGATACTATGTATGTAATGTAAGATAACATTTGTAATTATCGAAGACTAGATTTCAGGAAGTTGCATTGCATGAAACAGCTGTATAAATAACTATCTAAATAAGCTTGCTTAAAATTACTGCAATGGGGGAACTGAGTTATATTTCAAGTTAAATAACTCTGTACCGCTCTTGCATGACTTTTTGTGGTTTTGAAAGGGTTTAACCAGAACTTGATGCTTCTCAGTGTGTATATGCCTACAAGGAAAACTAGTGTGAGAACCTATGTAATGAATACTCTCTACTAGCTAATCTGGCTAGTATATAAAACTTATTTTCACAATGAGCTCTGTTTGACAGCTGCAGGCTAATGGCTGAGGAAAAGACTTCTACTTGGACTTGGGTACTTGAGATAGAAATGTTTAGTTTCTGTAGGTCATAAATAGATAAAGCTTGCTTTCTTTAACAAGTTAAACTACATTAGCCTAACTATTTAAAAATGTTAAATGAAGTTTTAAGAAACCTATGCCTAAACACTTGTCTGTGCTTAATTTGGTGCTAATGACTTTGGACAATCTTAACTGGGAATTTAATATGCTGTTAGTTCACTGTTTTGACCTGCGTAATTCAGAGGCATAACTTCAGAATAATTTCATTAATTGCTGTTAAAATGGTGTGTGCCACTTCTAATTCATTGTCATTCAGTGATAGCTGTTATTGTTACTTCTTGCATACAGCACAGAAAACTTTATACTCATTTAGCAGTGTTTCAAATGTAATTATAAAGGCTAAAGGTAAAACGGCTCTGTTCTTAATTGTCTGCCAAGGAAAGGTTTGTGTGCCGGGAGACTGGAGCAGAAACAGGATAAAGGTTACTTTTGGGCTTTGACCAATAGTAACCTTTGGACGTGCCTGTTTTCCTTTTCGCTATTTCCCTCTAGTGGTCACAAGGTATATCGACTTGAGGGGTTAATTAAATCAACTCGTATCGTTTAATACTTACACGTATTGATAAATAATCCAGCAGGAATACAGGCTGTGTAGAAACTTAATTTGTTCAGTTGTGACCTGTTAAAATGCAATGTATTATGTGATATTTCATAATGGGAAAACATACTCTGCTTCAGATGGGCAATACAACTACCTTTTGGAGATGATCTGAATTTTCATCTTTTTGGATATGCAGGTGTGCCCTTTCTTTGCAACTCAGCCATGCAGAGTTCTTAGCATAAGCTAAACTTGTCTGTAAAGTGTCTTGAGCCTTATGAGGTGAGAGCTGTACTATAGGCAGATTGTTGCCTATTTCTGGAACTAGGTGTTATGTCTAAACACTTGATGTTAATTTATCACTTGAACATGATGAAAACAGAATGCTAGACTTGTTTTTGGCCCACAAACTAACCTGAGGATTATAGAATTAAGTTATATGAGTATTTGTAAACCAGTTCATGTTTTCATTTCACTTTTTAAAAATTCTATCTTAATGTAGGGACCTCTATTGTTTATTAGGTGTTTGACTGAAGATCTTATAGATGCTTCTTATAGTTCAAACTTTTTGCTTATCATGCCAAACTGCTTTTTTGTTTATATAGTTACTCTTTCAGAGCTTCACCGTTATCGTTTTCTATCTTTTGGGGGGGGAAAAAAAAAAGAAAATTACTACTGACGGGGCTATTGCCTAGTTAGTTTGTGCTTAAGACGTGGAATCTTTATTTTGTAATATTGATGTATGGTTGGAAACAGGCTTAAAGCTTCTGCTGATAGCAGGGTTCCGTGTGCAGAAAGAATTTTTAAGCCAGACTGGGCTTTTTCTAGACAAACATAGTTAATTTTGAGACAAGTAGAAGGACTACAACCCCGGAAGACTTCAGGAATCTGGATAATGTGCCATATAATATATGTGACCCAGGGAGTACCATATTTCATATAACACTATTGTTGTTGTTTAATTCTGCTCTAATGGGTGCAACGAGCCTTCATTGGTATTTGGGGGAGCTTTGAGTGAAGTGGATCTTGAGAGCTGATTAAACAAAGGCTATAGCAAGAAGAAAATGGGAAGACTAGGGAATAAGCCTTGATAGCCAAGCAGGGTATGTTAAGTTTGCTGGGATTTGAGGTGCAAAACAAGCACTGCATTTAATGTAAAACTCCTTTTTCCTTTTTCCCAAATTACTGTTGTAAAATTGTAATTTAAAATGAATAACGTGTTCTCAAAATTGTTCTTCAGGTGTAGGATCATTTTTTCTTAAAAAATCAAACATTATATGGGCTCTTCCATCCTTGACAGTACCAACTTTATTCAGCCTCCAGTGCTACCTATTGCATATGCTGGAGTACACTAAGCATTTAATAGAGATTTCTACTCTGCTGGCAAGGATTGAACAGAGGGGGGAAAGCAATCTGTTCCTGTGTGGCAGCAACAAGATAGCTATTAATTGAGGTAGATGAATAGGAGACTTAATGGTATTCGTCTTTTTTTGTCTGGAAGCATTTCTTTTGTTGGTAGTTTATCTGCCTATTGATAAGCCTTCCCAGACGTATGCTTATCACTGTAGTTCTGCATTGCTCTAAGGCTTTCTGTAGTACGTTTCTCCCTGTTGGGCCGTAGTGGTACTGTGCAGGTGAGAATGCTACCTTCACCTGACCCAGGGTGCTGTGCTTTATATTCTAGAGTTGCCTGATGTAAGAACATGTCTTCTGAATGACTAAAATTTAGGCTTCTTAACTCAAAGATTGAAGCTGACTGAGATTTGCAACAAGTAACCCTTTGAGCAAAGGAGGAAAAAGCTTTGCTGTTTAACCATGACCTCTCTCTTGAAATCTGGTGGTAATCTCCAGTCCAAGACTCTTCAGCGTAACACTGACTATAGATTTGTTTTTCCACTTCTGAAGAGAGATGACATTAAATCGAATACTTCATTATTTTAAATAGTCCAAAAAAAAAAAAAGAAGAGTACAAGGTTATCATTCCTTCTCTGTTATTTTGAAGGAGAAACAAGACATTACTTGAATACCCATGTTGACTGTAAATGTAATTTAGGAAAACGTATTTGTTAAGCAGTATTAATTTTTGTATTCCTGAGAACACCTTGCTGCTTTGGGGACTGTGTCCGAGCATCGTGCAGGCTTTCCCTCCACCTAGTGGGCGCCTCATGGCCGAGTGCGCAGGAGGAGGGTCTTGTGCTCAGCTGTGCGTTGCTGCTTGCTTTCCATGCCTGCTCCAGATTCGTCTGCCTGCTAGTACTTGTGCATCATCTGACATAATTCCCTTTTTAAATTTAAATACTTAACTGTGATGGAATAATCTAACTGTTAAATGTAATTTAATATGCCTATTAAAAAGGAGAACTGCTTGGCAAGTGCCTCCAATTACCATCAGAACTGTTCTCGTTTTCAAAGGTATAGTTGTGCATATGGACTACCCTTAAACCAAGACTAAGCTGTATGTACTTGAATAAACTTATTCTTTTAAAATCTATGGTAACTTCTGGTTTTCAAAGCCTTGAAACAAATTGAAAATTAATTTCAGTATATTGGGAGCTGAGACTAGAACATCAATGCAAGCTGCTTAGTTTTATTACTAAGTCAGCATGCAAAAGTAAGTAGATATTGTCACATTGATTTTTGGCACTTTTGCTCAGGAAAGACTTTTATTCTGTAAATCACACTTTTCCACAGAAGTTCCCAAGTCTAAGAAGCAGGATTTCAAAGGCATTCTGTTCCTACCCTTTCTTGTAGGCTCCTGGATGTCTTAGCACTCTGTGTGCTGACTGTTCTAAACTTTGTGGAGTGCCCGTCCCTCCCTGTTCGGCTGGCACAGAGCGCTGGTTCAAAATGCTGAATGAAGAGATTTGCAGTTGCCGGGTCATATTTGGCGAATACAGTCTTCCTGCGCGTATTAATCGTTGGGAGGTCTCAGAGAAGTGGTATACATTCATGTAACTAAACATGGCTGTGAACCACATGGATAATGAACACTGAAGGCTGCTAGTCATTTTGTAGCCAGACCTTGCTCTTCTCCCTGTCCTCTTGCAGCTGTGCCTCTTTGTCAACCTCTGTTCTCCTCTGCAGTGTTTTGTGTATTGGTACTGCTTCTTGCCCCTCTTCCTTTCATTAGAAAGTGGTATGTGTTTCCAGAGCTTATTAAACAGTGCACCACTCTGACTCAACCATTAAAGAAGCCTGTTGTGTGGAGGCCACACACGGTGACTTACCAAAAGCCTGTGGAGCATAAGATCTTCAAACTCCTCGCTTCTCGTATTACTTTGACAGATGAGTGTAACAGTTGATAATCTCTGTGGTACACTGCTGTAGTCTCTATTGTTTATCTGTTGTCTTAATACATGTACTTTTCAACTCAAAATGCCTATTTTGCCTTCTGTGTACGTACACTTATATCCTGCGGAATTGCAACGCTTATCACTGTAGGAGAACAAAATATGTCTACATTTCTTTACCTGTTTTTGCAATTGTGAGGAAAGGGCACGTTAGGACCTTTTTAACTTTTTGGTTTCTAAGAGCCTCCTGCACCATGCTTGGGAAGGCTGCATGCAGCGGGGAGCATCATCCAACTGCTGTGACCTGGATTGTGAAATTCTTGTCTCTGCCTTCCTGCTGATTAATGACCTCCTCTGTCTGGAAACCTAAAATTTCCATTTCAAAGCCTTTAGAACAACTGATAAAGCAGGCCTACAGGCACATGTTAATTGTCCTAACTTTAGTCTAACTACATCCTGGACTGCCCCGCTTGTATTTGTGGCGTTCTGCTTACTATCTGCAGACATCCCTAGACAGCCTTCTTAGCTCATCCCAGCATTACCCCCTCTTTCTTCAAGTGCGTAGAGTTCTTTGCAGCGTGTCCAAAAATGCCTTTGGAGCATAGGTGTTTGACAGACCTCTCCTGCTTAGTCCCCACCAAGTCTTTCATAGTATCTTCCAGCACTTTTCACTTTTTTTGTTTTTATTTGTTTTGTTCTCCTACAGTCTTGTTTTTCATAAGGTATTGTGGTTTGATCTCTTAAATTTTTTAGCTTGTGAAACGACAGCAGTAGGATTTTACACGGTTATTGCAGAGAACGTGATTAGAATCGCTGCATCCTAACGTCTGTTGTGGCACCTCCTAGGGTGAGCCGTATGTCTTGGGAGGGAGGAGCTGCCTGCTGCATGTGTGTTATGTAAAATAATAAATAATCTATAACGCAAACTGAAAATATGTTTTGATGGACAAACATGTACATTGAAGCACTTAACAGACATTAAATGGAGACATAATCAAAAGAATTCTTGAAGACATGAGAGTATTTTTTTTTTTTTAAGTGGGGGAGCTTTCCCATGAGTCTGTGCTTTACTCCAGAGTATTACTGACCCACTTTAGGAAATCCTTAACTGGCAGATCAGTGTGAGCTGTAATGGAGGTCTGCGATATGCTTCTGCGAATACTCTAGCTATTTTACTGAAAGCAGCTTTTCTGATGTCCTGTCTTGTTGCTGACAGCAGCATCTGCTCCAGTAAAGAATCACATGAAGTGTTGAATCATGTGGCTCTTTCCTCTCATCCATCATAATGAAAAAGCATTTTGAAAGGATTAATGGATTTCATGCAGCAGTATAGAAGCTGAAGAAGTTGCAGTGTGCTAACAAGTACCAGTTCTGAGTGTAGCTTTGAGGCTACCGCATATGCATGGAATTCCAAAGAACTGCATCTAGATAAATGAGCATGGTAATTCAGCATTAGTGCTTAATGCTATAGGTTGATACAACTTGCAAGTTATTTTATTTTCAAGCAGTGAACTGTTAGCTTCTATCATATATGGACCCTACTTGCTTTTCCAATTTTTATCCTGGGAAACTAAGAATTCTATAAACGGAAGAAGTTTGTGACAATATTCCTCATCTCAGTGTAACTATTTCTGCAGTGAATAATTAATGATGATCCGCTTTGCAAGACATAAACGCAGCAGCGACCTGCTCTGGTTTAGATGTTGCGGTGGTAGAATGGTGGGCTTTGCATGATGCATGCTTTTCTTGTTTGCATTAAGCTGCTTGTGTGTGCCTGCAGTGAGCTGGATGACCTGTCTGTGCATCAGATCTAAAGCAATACTTTTGTGTGCTTCCCCCTCCCCATAAGGATTCTTGATCTAACTTTCTTTTTTTTAATCTTCCCTTTGGTTGTTAAAACACAATTCTGTGCGAGAGAGTTTAATCAACATGATCTGTAAATGCGCATGCTTTAGATTCCTACTGTGTGCTGTTTAATCTGCTGAGCTTGCTACTTGGCTACAAATAGTTAAAATTGTCTAGATGCTTTTTATGTGGCAGCTTTTTATTGGTTTTGCAAGCTGATAGGTCGCTGTTTCAAACACTGTTTTGAATCATGGAAAAACTGTTTAATGGAAGCGCAAGCACAAATGACCATCTAATATGTGTGTTGCTGAAAAGGTAGCTCTTAAAAAATAAATGAAAAATTAAATATGGGTAGATTACTTTTGTTTTTATTCTCTGAATTAAATTATCATTGACTATAAGGATAGCATTGGAAGAAACAGAGGAAATGCAGAATGCAAGTCATAAGGCTTTCTATTTCTAATTAAAGTTGTGTCTGTTCTTTGGATATGACCTTGAATATGACCAATATTCAAAAATATGGTCGTTCAGAAGCTTTATTTGTCATTAAACTTAGATCTAGTTTTTTCATAGTTGTGTCTTGCTCGTTGTATCCTTGCAGGAGAACACAATCGGGAAACGTTTGCTGTCCTCTCAGAGTTATATAGAGAGAAAATGCTCAGTGCCGTGGTTGTCTTGGCTACATTTTAAAATTCATCTGCTCATGAAGTCATATCCTATTGAAATGAAAAATTTTGCTCTCTTTCTAGCTTGCACAACTCAAGCAGAAAACAGAGCGAGTTCCGCTCTTTCAAAGTGACTATAGTAACACCATGTTCAGTGACGTCTGAATATTTATAGCATATGATTAAGTAAACACTGACAATACCAATAAAACAGTGCGATTTTGTTTAGAATTTCATTTAGAGAAAGTCCTAGCAGAAATATTTTATGATGTTCTGAGACTTTAAAACTTTTATAAACGTTCTCCCAATGCTTATGCTCAACAAACACTTTTTTGAAACGAAATAACAGGATCATGTGCTTAAAGTTCTTGATTGTCCTTTTAAAATCCTTTTATCCCTGTACATGCTTTGCTTTCATTTTTCAGGCTTTTGAAGGACTTGAAGTCCATAAAGAGATCTGAAAGCCCTTACTTGAGTATTTGCAAAAAAGGTATTTTCAGAAGTAACCAAAGCTTTTCCTCATTTAACTTCTACATACTCAAGGTCCTAAAACAGTAAATTAAAGTACAGTCTCTGCACTTTAATGCAAATGCATTACAATTCAAAACAGTATCCCAAATACATTGCTAAGTTGTACTTCTTAACACTTGAACTGACATTCCAAAAGACACCTGTATATCAGTATGAAGATTTTTACCAAAACCTCTGTTCCAATATGTGTAAGCGATGCTCTAAAGTGAATAGTCATACAGATTCTGAAAAACTGAGTGTTTAGCACCTCTGTTGCTGCACTTCTATAGTTTCTAGAACTCTTCCTCTTTGAACCTGAGCTAAAATAGGTTTAACTGCATGATTTGTAGCAGACAATACTAAGTGGCATATACCTCCAAGAGTATGACTTAAGGAAATTACGTCTTGTATCATTCATTTCACTCTAAGCTGTCAATGAACTTAAGTTTCCATTTCTGCTGTTTCAGATAAGTTTCTCTAAATTTTTGCTGAAATAAGCAATGAAACTGAGGCATGGCTAGTTCAATTTTCTTTAAAACAAACAAACAAAACCTCAAAATGTATCCTAAATGCTTTGTAAATTGATCACTTTGCTCTCTTCTTCCAAGACTTTATGTAACCACAACTTTTTTTATCATGTTCTTTTCTCAACTTCTCTTCTTTTGCTACTCATGCTATTTGTGTTTAAAGCACTATTGTTTGCTCAACACGTTCTTGTCTTCTGCCTCGTTCTTCAAACAGACCAGTTAAAAACTGACTCTTTGCTCCTTCATCCTTGTTTCTACTGGATAATCTCATTCACTCATGTTCTTTCAGGTATTATGTGGACAACTCTGGGACTCGTGTTTTCTTTTTCAGTCTTATCTTTGTTTCTCCAAAGCTGTGTTTCTGTCCTGCTGCTCCTTTGTGGCCGAACATAAGTATTGTGTCCCGAGTGTCTCAGTACTGTCCAAATAGTCCTGTTTCAGCCAGCACTTGAAACAACTGTTTTTCTCCTTTCTCCTTGTTTTTAATGCTCTTCAAGTTCATTTGCATCTTAATTTATCAGCACTTTTCTGTCTCCTGAAACCTATGCTTCTTCCAGTTCTTCCTTAAGAAGTTCAACAGCTAGAATTTCATTGCTAGTTCTTGCTTGTTCCATGTCGTTCAGTCTTCCTCCTGCTCCTTTGAAACTTCTCTGCTACTACAGAATCTTATTCCTGTTAAAGGTCCTTCGTAATGCTGTCCCTGTCTGCTTGATCAAACTCTTATGTTAACAGTATTTTAGATATTACTCTCAACTACCTGTTTTCTTGCGTTCTGTTTCAGGGTTTTCCTTCTTGGCCATGCATGACCCACTCATATTAACCTGTAGAGAAACATTTTTCTTCCAGTTCCTCAATATCTGCTTCTGCAGTTTCATTTGTGAGAAATTTGTCAAACATAATGATGTTAGACATTAACGTTTTCGTACTATTTTAATCATGAGATATGTTTTTCATGACTATGTAATTTAATTAGTTACTATTATTATATTCTCCCTCTTGCTTTCAGTATCACACCTTGCTTTACGTAGGTTTATATGTCCTTTGAAAACAATTCAAATTGTTCAGTTCAAACAGGTCTAATATAAAGAACGTTACTGAAGTCTGGAAAAAGCAGAATTTAAGATGTCAATGATATCTGCTTTTTTAATGATCTTTATTTTGCTGCTTCTAAACTAAAATGCCTCAGTAACGTGGCGGCATTTGAATGACTGGGAAGGATTGACTCTGGCTGTTTGTCTTCGAACTGAAGCAATGCTAATCCTTTGATTAGTTGCCGAGTGCTGTAGTTCCTTTGAATGCTGTGTGAAATTGCTTTGTAGGGATTATAGATACCTAAAGGACAAACTTTATGCCTTTTCTGAACCCTTAAATATTTATTGTCTTGTTCTTTTGGGAGATATAATTGGTTGTGGATAAGTATTTTTTCTAGTTCATTAGGATATCAAAAAATAAAGGTTCATAGTAACTTTACAGAACATAAGCTATATTCTTAAATTGGCAGGCAAAATTTGGGTTACTAAGCCCCTACCGCTTCCTGGCAGGAAACAATTGGGCTGGTTTTGGAGGAAATGTCATTAATTTTGCTTTCATGATTTCTTCTTCTAATAAAAGCCTTAGCACTCTAGTTCTGTATGTACGTATGTATGTTTGTTTTTTAGACTGAATCTGGCTATGGATCAGAGTCAAGTTTACGACGCCATGGATCCATGGTGTCTCTTGTGTCTGGAGCAAGTGGGTACTCTGCAACATCCACCTCTTCGTTCAAGGTTAGTGACTAATGTTTTCTTAGTACTGGTGTGTGAATAAGATACTTAGGTAGCTGGAAAAGAAATACTTTCAGATATGTGAAGAATTGCTCACAATTATAAAAATATAAAATACCAGCTCTTTGGTTTACTGTAAGTGTTAGTAATTCAACATGTGATGATGGACAGATGATAAAAGAAGCTTTCACGTGCCTCTGTGCAGTTGTTCCTTTTAAACTGTGGCATCATCTTCCAATGGCAAGAAAATCAAACTTGTAGGAGGAGTTCTCTTTTCCTAGCATGCTCCTGCAAATAGCAGGGCTTATGACTGAAAGAGAATGCTGATTCCTTGACTTCAGAAAAGTGATTAATAACGCCTGACAAATGATGATTTTCCTTTGTTTTGATGCATATAAATATTTAACGCTTGAGCTTGGGTGGGCTGCACTTCTGATGAGTGAGCAGCAGAGAAGCAACAGAAGAAAGGTGAGGAAAAAATTAGTCTACCTGACAGAGATCTTACGCTAGAGCTGACTATTTTCAGGCAAATTGGTACAAACCTGGTTGTATGCAAGATCTGTCAGCTTTTGTAGAGTGCTCTGAAGTAGCAGATGCAGTCAGGAGAAAAATAAGACCAGTGGGCAAAACGAATACACTTGTAATCACTTGTATGCAATTTCTTATGTTAATGATTTTTAAATGCTAACAGTGTTTCATCGCTTTAGTTTATCAGAAGAATTTGGTCCTCGTGGTTGTAGAAAAGCTATTTCTTTATTTAGGCATTGAACTGCTGCAAATTAAATGGAAGTATTTAAGGCGCTTTTCTCTTGTATTTTCAGAAGGGCCATAGCTTACGTGAGAAACTTGCAGAAATGGAAACCTTCAGAGACATCTTGTGTAGACAGGTTGATACTTTACAGAAGTATTTTGATGCTTGTGCAGATGCAGTTTCCAAAGATGAACTCCAGAGGGACAAAGGTAAAACTGTAATTAAAAACTCTTCTCTGTAGAATCTAACTTTTTACCCAGTAAACAATAGCCCTTGAAATAGTGTTTGATCCCATATACGCTAGATGAGTATCTTAAACTTGCTTCTTAGCCGAATGACAATCATAGATATTTCTGCATGAGCAATGTTAACTGATTTCATTTTTGAAGTTGGATTCCCATAAAAATCTACTTACTTTGTTAATAAACTGTAGCTATCGGCCTTACTGAAATCGTGTTCTTCTAAGCACTTGATTTTATCAAATGATAGCTGCTTAACCCCGTAAGATGAAGTCAAGTTAGTTTACTGTTGCATCTCTTACCGTTATTGTGACAAACCAATAGGACGTTAGTTTTAATCACTAGGAACAATCCATTCTTTCATAAGGCCAAACCTGCTGCCATATCGAAGGCTCCTGAGATATGTTGACTGTAGCTAGTGTATTAAACAACTTTACCTGTTTGAGATCCTAGTAGACCTAATAAAGGATGCCTATATTCCTCTGAATGTTTTTCTCGGAACACAGCTTGTTGTCATATTTGTGTGCTCTCCTGAGGCATTTCTCTTCATCCTTGAGTTTGCTCTGGCAGTCTAGAACTTTTGCTAGTGAGAAGACAGTAGATAATAAGCACAGTTCTACTTTTTTTGGCAAACTCTACTGTAGAAGAACAGATAGCTGATGAATCATGGCTCCTTGCTTATCCAGTTATAACTCTGAGCTACCTTTTTTTCTTACCCTGAAACCGAGAGCTAAATGTAGACACTGAGCAAATGTTAGTCTTCTAATGGCTGACCGTAATATTGATAGTGGCCTCAGAAATACATGCAGGGAGTTGGAGACTGTTTTGATTTTATTATAGAAAAAAGTTTCCTTAAATGCTGCTTAGCCATGAAGGTGCTCTTAATTGTTCTCTCACTCACTAAAGAATTTGGGGAAAGGTTTTCTCCCTTTCATGACATACAAATTCTCTCTCAAATTTAGTGGTAGAAGATGATGAAGATGATTTCCCCACAATGCGCTCCGATGGGGATTTTTTACATAACAGTAACAGCAATAAGGAAAAATGTAAGTATGTCTAAACTCTGTTCCCACCGAAAACTCCCGAATAGTATGATTAGCCTGGTATAGCAGACTGGTAATTACTCTCTTTTCTAAGGAGAATTACAAGAATAGTTGTACTTGAACTTGTGTGACAGGAACTTATGTTAAGGTCATCATTCATTAGTTGTTTTTCATGATTCTTTGCACTGTATTTAATTTAACACATGCCAATAGTGCAGGTTTGTCAGACTTTCCTACCCCAAGGAAGTCTGTCACCCCCTGTGTCCAAAGTCAAGTCCATACTACAAACTTTTGAAAAAGATGTTGTTGTATTGACTCCTTCTGCCTACCCCCTCCCACCCCCAGCTATAGTTGTGTGGCTAAGTGGCGGTTAAGTCAGCATTATGGTACTGATTCTCACTCACTATAATGTCAGTACTTTTTTCCCCGATATTTCCCAATGTTGAACAGAATTTTCATTTTTATTCTTGCATTAAAGAATCTGATTATAGTCAGTGCACTCACTGCATCCATGCAGTAAATATGAAGAACTCATGCAAGCCCTGCCATTCTAAAAATCTAAAAATCTGGCCTGCCAAAAGTTGCACATACATTTAAAATGTATTTCTATCATTCTGAGACTTTCCCTTGTTTCTTGACTAAAGTGATTCCAGTGTTTACATTCTCTAGCTACTGACAGTTCCGTTAAAGGTAATTGTTAGGCTTCAATTCACAAAACAATGAAGTTGTACCAGCTCCAGTTTAGAATCTGATGGAGTCTCCAAAAGAAGTACTTAGCAAAACTATTTTTAAAAATGTAAACGCTTTCAGCAAGAAACTGGAAAATATATGGGCAAAGCAAGCCTTTTCTGTGTCTTCTGTTATCTTTTTAACAATTTGCGGTAGTCCCCGTGTCCTGCATCTTTCGTTACTGTATTTAAGTGCTCTCTTTCTAGAGTACTGCTGAAACTGTTAGGAGGAAGGAAGAGGAAGGGATAGAAAAGGAGCTTTCTGCATACTTCCAGAACTAATTACATGAGTAGATTCTTCAATGATAGTGAGTGCTTGCTCAGCAAAGGGTCAATTGTAGTGCTAAAGTGGGAGGTTTAGTGCGTAACTCGGAAGTTTTTAATAAATCCCTCATGCCTCTTACCAGCACAGATAAGCTTGCAAAACTCCCCTGTAGGCAAGCCACACATCCATTGATCCTATTTTATTCAAAAAGTCTACATTTTTGAGGACTGCAAAGTCATCAGAACAAACTTCAGAAAATCGAAAAAGCTTTCTTCTAAAAATGTTAAGTGAGAATTTAATTTCACTGCATGATTCATTTTCAAAGAGATGTCTTTGTCAAACCTAGCTTTTGTAGGATGATGTAGGAGTTTCAGCTTAATTTGCCATTAGAACTTTCCCTCATATTTGCATTCTTCTGGTGTATCTGCTATATATAAATTTGATATGTGAAATGTCATTAGGAAAGTGTTTTTGTACATCTGGCCATGTTAGAACACTTAAATGCAAAGTGGGTTCCTTCTGCTTTCTTCAGGTTTTGTGTGTGTATTTAACAGGAATTTGAAGTGATATCCACATTCCTCTTGTAAAGAGTTTGTATTAAGTCTCTGAGCTTCTGTGCTAAAAAATTCCAGTATACTATGAGTGCCTTTATCTAAAATCATGTGTTATAGCTCATTGCACAAAATTACCGCTGCAACCCTTTGTTTTTGCTGAACTTGCAATTCCAGTTCTCATGATTCCTGAATTTATGAACTTTTAATATAAATGATTGACAAAAAGGAAGAGATTAATCTCCATTTTAGTTTTTCTGTGCTGCAGTTTCTAATTTGTAAGTAAAGTTTAAAAGCTGAGTGCTGGAACACCTGACTGGAAATATATTCCTGGCCTATAGTAGAATCCTTGATCTTAAGTCATGCAGAGAGAGAAATAGGTGTCTCAGGTTAAGAACGGTTATCCAAAAGACAGGTGTACTGGGTAGAAAAATAGTCAGACTTAACAGATGACGAAAGATTTATCTTAAACTTGACCCTTTCCTGAAGCTTAGCTTCAGAGCAGACATTAAGATTCCTTGTTTTCTTGGGTTTCAGGTTCCTGTCTTGAATAGTCTTGGAAAGCCTGGAACAATCTTTTGGATAAATTGTAGCTGAGAAATGGTTGTCTGTCTATCCTAAACATGGGACTGTTGTGCAATGAGTGCTCCAGCAAGTGCAGAGTATGAATTCAGCCTCTTAGCCTACTGTGATAAGAGGGAGTATTTGAACCTGACAGAGGAGAGTGCTCTAACTGCTAGACTCAAGACTAAGTGAATGTATTTGCATTGTCTTTTGAAATTTGTTCTCTTCTGCATCTTCACTGGGTAGGAAGAAAAACTTACCATGACTGTATAGCTTTGTGTACTGTTCTGAAGGAGACATTTGGATAGGGAGTTTTCTTCTGTGTTCTCAGGGATCTTTGAGTGAAATGTTCGAGAGGACTATGAAAGTTTTTAAATTTATTGCTCGCTTTCCATTTAGAAAACTTGGTAACTGAAACAATGGTCATTTGTATGAAGTACTAAGCAAGAGCCTGGTTGATGCATTTTTACCTGTCTGGATCTTATATTCTAAGAACATAGAATATAAGAATCTTGATCAGGAAGAGTACCCATTTATCTGCTCAAGAAAATGAAGGGATTTGGCCTTAAATTATGTAGAAATAAGAGCAGGTTTAACCTGTTTAAGCAACCTTTTTGAGGATAGATGTTTTTGTACTAGAATTAAAAAATTGAAGATGATCCAGAAGACTGAAGGAGGAGAATTTGAAATAAAACACAGTGGAATTTATGGTGGATTTTTGTGCTCTGAATAGAGGAAGAATATTTACTAGCATATTGTCCAAGTAATGTGGTGGTTCTTAAAGGAAAATTAATCATATTGGTCCTAGTGCTATCCGCAGTAGTTGAACAATGGCAAGTGCCAATTAAAAATTAGTTATGTACCCAGCTGTTCCTTTTCATTTAGGATTAGTTTAGTGATGTAAGATGTAAAGATAAAGGATCTCTGTTTTTTAATCTCCTGTCTTTTAAAAAAAAAAAAAATCCATTTCAGTGGAAAGGAGATTTAAAGCCCGTTGATCAAACAGATAACGTTTGGGACATCTGGGAAAGTGTTAGAAACATCTTGGGAACAAGAAGGAAAAATCAGTCTTTTCAACAGACAGCAACAGACAGGTGTAGAAGAGAAGGGCTAAAGAGCTACTGAAGAAGACAAAAACTCGGTGTGAAAGATCTATTACTGTGAAAGAGAAGAGTGGAAACAATTCAGAAATAAAGCACAATGCTGAAAAGGCAAGGTAGTTTAAAAGGAACCACTTGACTTGAGATGCTCAAATTGAAATTAAGGTAGGAGAAAAAAAAATCATGTTAGCCTTTTACTTGAACCTATGGAAGATCTTCCTGATACGAGATGTAATTCTGAAACACCCAATCTGGTAGTTAGTATGCAAAAGCCTAGTCGAGAAGGAGTAGGAAAGCTGTTCAGGCTCTCCAGGTAGACAGATCTTCTGACAAATAGTTCTACTATTCTGAAGTTCAACTGTTGTTGAAACCAAGACATGAAGTCTCCTTCTGGCATGTTCTAGGAAGACAAATATGTTTCCTGTGATTAGGGCTAAACCAAAGTACTGCCATCCATAGTGAAGAGTCTCTGAGTGATCAGTTGAAAGAAATAGCCTTTACTCCTTTCTGCAACAAAATTTTTTTTGTCCAAAATTTTGGAAGGAACAAGAGACAGACTTGAGGTGAAACTGCAAGCTCTGTACAAGTCACTTCTATTTTGAGACTCATTATTGAGGACTGACTTATAGACTTAATGATAGCCAAAACTGTATGGCAGCGTGTTTTCAAATAGTAGTCCTCTTAATGAAATTCTTATTGAGGGTGGGGAGGGTTTTATTATAAATATGCGTGTCAGGTAATCTGTTTTATTTGGAGACACTTAAGTGTTCCTACTTCTATGTGTCTCTGTAACTTAAAAGCTGAATAGTTAAGTTTTTAAGAATGCGGTCATCTGCTAGAAAGTGAAGCTTTTCAAATGTGATTTGAACTGTTTTATGTCTAACAGTGAAATGACTTATCTCAGCATTCTGAAAAGGTTAGACGAGGCAGTGAAATGTAAAACATTTTCCTTTGTCTTCATGATGGTAGGTCAGTTTTATGTTAACTGTTATAGTTGCTTCTTGAGTTGTAGCTGAGAGTTAAAGATAGTCGAGAAAAGCAGACTGACTTTTTTCCAGGAAATGACTGTACTGCTGCAGTCCTCTTACAATCTGTTATCACAGAATCACAGAACAGTTGAGGTTGGAAGGGACCTCTGGAGATCATCTAGGCCAACCCCCCTGCTCAAGCAGGGTCATCTGGAGCACGTTGCACAGGATCACGTCCAGGCAGGTTTTGAAAGTCTCCAGGGAAGGAGACTCCACAACCTCTCTGGGCAACCTCTTCCAGTGCAGAGCTCTGTCACCCTCCCAGTAAAGAAGTTTTTTCTCAGGTTTAGATGGAACTTCCTGTGGTTCAGTTTCTGCCTCTTGTCCTGTCACTGGGCACCACGGAGAAGAGTCTAGCCTCATCCTCTTGACACCCCCTTTCCCCCCCCAGATACTTGTACACATTGATGAGATCCCCTCTGGCTTCTCTTCTCCAGACTGAACAGGCCCAGCTCTCACAGCCTCTCATAGGAAAGATGCTCCAGTCCCCCGATCATCTTTGTAGCCCTCTGCTGGACTCTCTGGTAGTGCCATGTCGCTCTTGACCTGGAGAGCCCAGAATTGGACACAGAATTTTAGTTATCTGAAATAGTTCTACAGCTAATATTTTTTTCTTCAGCAAATCTAGCATGTTGTATACTTAAGTTTTTAAAAAAAAAAAAAAAAAAAGACATCTATAAGCAGCATAGCTGTTCTGGTAAGCCTGCACACAGAGGCTATACCAGCAGGAGGGTTTATTTTATTGCTATAAGCTGCAATTTTTGTTAGTAGAGAAGTGTTTTATGGGTGAAGGTTTTGTTTGTCTAACTTCCATTATTCTCAGTGAATCTACTGCATCATTCCCTTGCCAGCTTACACTTTTTCAGTTTTGGCCTCCTCCGTGTTCCTTCTGCAGCTGTTAGGGGGAGGAAGGACTGATCTGCACATTATTCTTTCTGGAGCAGGTTTTTTTTCTTACCTTCCTTTTCTTTCCAGCCCCCACCCTCTCTAGCTTTTAAGAATTATTCTTGATTCACACGAAACAAAAAATAAGCTGTATTCTGCCACGGCATACATGCTTAACTGAGGTGTTTGAAGTAGTGTATGGTTTTTAATCATATACTTGATAATTGTTTGATGCCTAGTGAAAGGAGGGTGTATATAAAACCTCTGGAGACTTATCAAGCCATTGCTTTCAGACCATGTGACAGTTGCTTTCCGTTCCCTTGAGTGCAGATACTGTACTCTACCGTCAGAGAACAGCAAATGCATTTCTGTTCCCTACAAGAACTGAGCTGCTTGAAAGCTCTAGTTCACCCTTGCAGACGGACGTTAGATAAACTTGCACAAATATTTATTTGTACTTTCTAAATCACAAAACAGTGCCACACAGACAAACTGACAGAGTGAAAAAATGGGGTTCCAGCTGGGTGGTAAGTCATGAGCTTGCCCCATGGCATGGCAGGAGTTGCTTTAACTTGCCAGGCTCAGTCAGCTACAACATGGATGTTACTTCTGCTTTCTAATATTTATGACATTAATGTGTTGTATTTGATTTGTTATTCTGTCAACCTACATATAAGTTTGACATATAATAGGTACTTTTTTTTGTCACACGTTTTAAGTGATTTGTTTAAATAGCCTTAGCAACAGATGGCTTGCTTGACAGCATGAAGTAGTTGTTGGAACTGCAAAACCCACAGTACTTGGATAATTCAGCATTTGATACAACTTTTATCTAACACATATACCTTTTACTTTGAGTTTTAAAATATATAATTACTTAAAACAACCTTGACTATTACATTTTGGGTTTGATTGCATTTTGAAATTGTTGCTTTCTTTAGTACTGTATCAGATATGTTTTAAGGTTGCTCTGTCTTAATTAGGCCTCACTTCAAGCTGTCAAACTGCTATTGTTACAAAGTATTACCACTCCCTCCACCCACATGATCTGCAGAGTGCAGAGTAATACAGCATTACAAGCAGACTTGAGGAAATACAGTATAGCAAGAGGAAGCATAGGGGATGCATTCCTCCTTTTGAATCTCTTTCCTTATGGTGTGGCTAGCTGAAAAATTATTAGCATTTTTTATTTTTAAGTTATCTAGCCAGTGTGACATTTTCTTCAAACACTTAATATAAAGCATGCATGTAAAAATGTTCATCTGAGTTAAAGGTAGATATCAGTGAATGATTCATGTTTGTTTTTAGTGTTTCCACATGTGACACCCAAAGGAATTAATGGCATAGACTTTAAAGGAGAAGCTATAACTTTCAAGGCAACTACTGCTGGAATCCTTGCTACGCTCTCTCATTGTATTGAACTCATGGTAAAACGGGAGGAAAGCTGGCAAAAAAGGCTAGATAAGGTAAGATCATCTTCCTTTCACTTTTGCCGAAAAAATTCGTTTCTTTAGCTTGACGCTTGAGTTTGTTTAATCTTTCTACTCCAGATATTGCTTTTATTTTTTGTGTACAGTATTTATTAGTTTTAGGTACTCCCATTATTTACTCCTATAAAGTGTTAAAGCCTCATTTGGCTGCGGGTGATGTAGTAACGTTTTTCATTATTCTTTCTTTTCCTTGTTCAGGTAGTATTCCTATATCTTCTGTATCTGTAAAGAGCCTGACACTTTTCCATAGTAATAAGCATAATGCTTGCAGCCTTTTAAGAGTGACCTAACTACCAAGCTTGTAAAGTGATGTGCAAATTTCTGAAGTGTTTTAATCATTATAAGAGATAGTGACAATACTGAGGAATAATCAATTCCAACTTTAAAGGTCTGTTCAAAGTAAGATATTGTTATTTTGCTTTAATTTCTTAAAGCTAATAAGTTTACACTAATTGGTTAGATTTTGGGGGGGTGTGGCTTTGTAATCTCAATTCGATTAGCAGTGATAAGCTTACTCAACTACTGTAGGAGCTCAAAAGGAGCAGTATTTTCTCTCTTCAGATGAGATGGCTGGCAGATGGTGAGGTTGCTCTTCAGGCTTTGACTTCTAGAATCCTGCCATCAATGGCTAGCGTTCTGGGCAGTCCTTTTGCCGTTGTTGTCTCTTGGTTTTAATTTAACGTATTTTCACATGATGTATATCATGCTTCAGCTCTTTACTGCATTTGTGTTGTTGGCATGCAAAATTGAAAGAATGAAGGCAATTGGGCAAAATACATCCACATTTGAATCCTTGTCCCTGTTTCCTGGCCTTTTTTTTTTTTTTTTTTTGTCAATATATCGAAGTCTCGGTCCTATCTAGCTATATTGCCACTTCTGTTGAGACTTAATCCATCACTGCTGCATCTAGTAGTTGAAAGAGCAGATCCAGGACTGAGAAGCTTGTTCACAGGATCAGAGGGTAATTCAGGTTGGAAGGGATCTCAAGAGGTCTCTGGTCCAAGCTCCTGCTCAAAGCAGGGGCAGCTTATGAGATCAGGCTGGGTTGCTCAGGGCTTTATCGAATCTGGTCTCAAACTGTTAAGGCTGGAGACTGCACAGCCTTTCTGGGCACCCTGTTCCACTGCTTACCTGTCCTCATAGTGAAGAAGTTTTTCTTTATATCCGGTTAGAACTGTTCTTGTTTTCAGTGTCTGCCTATTGTCATCCATACTCCAACCATGGACTGCTGGGAAGAGCCAGACTCACTCTTCTTGATGACCCTCTTGGAAGAATTGAAAGGCTGCTATTAGGTGCCCCCTCCCCCACCCCAAAGCCTTCTCCCCTGAGCTGAACACACACTGATCCCTCCTGTTGGTTGGACTTTGCTTAGAGCATGGATGAAGTGAATTTGTCTTGGGCATAGTTTAAAGTGTTTTAAAATGTTTGTCAGTTATTTGTCACAGATTTTTCTTTACCTGTGGACTAACTTTAAAGCACTTAGGTTTAGCTTCAAGTATTTAATTAACATAAACTTAAAAGTGAATTTCACTTCAGGTCTTGTGTGGATGTGATACCTCGTACAACATGAGCAAATAGATTTTAAGGGAGGTCATAAGCTTGTTAGCGCTTGATTTTACATAAATTCAAGTAGTAAAAGCTTGTCAAAACTTGGAGGTGCTAAGACACTGTGTTGGTAGATTTGCAAGGTTTTCCAAAGTTTTATTTGTCAATGACGGTTTCTGGTGTTTATGGCGCACTCATGGCAAAGTAATGTATTTCTAATACAAAGTAATTATTTTTCTTATGGACTCCCTTAATTGCTAGCCTTTTAGAAGAGGTGATTTTGGTAGGACTAATGTAAAATTTAGAGACAGCACTTCTCTCTGTTCAGAGCTCTACTAACATTTTTTCAGTTTAGTTGTGAGTCTTCAGTTTTTTCTTTTGTTTAGTGGTATCGTCTTCTGTATAACAATTGGCCTGGGCAAAAGCCGTTGCGCTCTCATCTCATAAATGTAGGTGGAGAAGTGTGTTGATCTTTGTACTCTTGGATAGTTGCAGATGTTTATACTGCTCTAAAAAGGAAGTAAATGTTATCAGATGATAATGTTTAAGAAAACCTTCTCTGAGAGGTATTAGAAGGAAAAAATTATCTGAAATTGGGCGGCTGTTTTGTGTTTATGTGCTAGGTGGGAGGGTTTTTCTGAGCTCTTGTAGTTTTGTGTTCAGTGTGTGTAAAAGACCAGCCAGAGGAGTCAAAGAGAGCAGTCAAGTTTGTCTTCTGGCTGTCAGCAGGTTCCCTCTTCAGGGTTCATTCTGTGCAGACTTGTCACTAAGCAAATAGTGTCAGTGGCTAAACTGAATGACTATTTTGGAAGTAGTGTAGGTGCCAATGTAATAGAGCCCTTGTCTTGTCCTGTCCTTTCCTTTCCTTTCCAGCCTTCTCACTCCAGTAGATTCAGAGTTGCATTTTATCTAACAGCAAAGCATAAATACAATTACCTAGCAAAGCGTAAGTGTAATTGCCTCATATGGGAACGGGGCTATCCCATATAGCCCCTGTCTTGCAGAGGGCCGAGTTAATCTAAAGGTGCATCTGGTAGATTTATCAGTCTGCTAAACTTGAAAATAGAATTTCTATTATAACTTTCCTAAAATGTCTCTAAGGAAGCTCAAGTTCAGCAGAACTTATTGAATGCAGAGGTGACTACAGTTTGAAATGAGATGCATACAGCGCTATGAAGAGTGGGTGTCTCTAGAAGCAGTCGACTTATTTTTGTAAATAGATGAAAAGGAATGGTTTTAAAATTGCATTCTAAAGGTTGGAAACTTTATTTGATAAGAACTCATAGAAACATCTCGATTTTGAAAGAGGGTGCTAAAATGGTGCACTTAAATATAAAATTCTAAAATTGCAGTCGCTCTCTGTTACTAGAATGGAGACAAGAAGAGAGTTTATGCAAAAGTGTGCCGTTAATCCACAGGTAGCTACAGCTGTGGTTTGGACCTTTTCTTCCTAGTTGTTAAGTAGGAATGAATCTGATCATGAGGTTGGGTGGTTTTATTGTTCCAGGGCAGTGAAATTTTCAATGTGAGCCTCCTGAATGTATTTTAAAGTTGAGTTTCCTTAAATAAAGAAAAGGGATAAATAGGGAGACCTTTTAATCTCCAGTATCCGGTCCGTTTTTACATCCATAACAAAGCCCTTAGCAATGGGACTGTACTTCTTGTTTCCTTTGGTCCTACTAATTACTAATTGATATTTACATAGGAACTTATTTTCTGAAAATTAACTTTTACCTTAAGATAAACATATTTAATGAGTGGTTTATTTTGTCCACCTTGACATTTGTAACTGAAATGTCTCATTAGATTTTTCTAAAATATTAATATGCTAGTGATTTTTTCTGCTGCGCAACCAGTCTCTCAATTTCTGCATTATTTAGTGGTGTTGCAAAAGAAGCTGGCAGATTTGGAGTGAAGAGTTGTCTTCTGATACGCATCTGAATTGTCTGTACTTCAATGTGCAAGTTGCTGATAATGTGATTTGTATTCCGAGTAGTCTGGTGAAACTTCTCTGCCTTCTCTTAGTGATTTATACTCTTGTCATGCCTTGTACATCTTCAGGGCTCTCTGATTATTTTCAAAATAGGGAAACTTGCCCATTTTTCTGAAATGTAAATGTTAACAGGTATAGCCTGTTTGTGATAGTATTTCGGGAAGGGAAGGCCTACGTGTACAGATGATGGCCATCCTGATTTTTATCTAAGTGCTGCTTCTTTCTAAGACTTCTCCTGTGGAAAACTATACTATTGTCCTTTACAGCACGTGGCAATTGTTGTTTTACTTTCCAGTTTCTAAAGAAAAGCTTGAAGTACATGTTTCAAAGTGAATGTGAATGCTGAATTCCCAGCAGTAAATCAAGCCTGTTAGTGTGTGTTAACAGTTTTCCACTAAATTGCTAAAGGTGAAAGTCAGTTGCTAAACAATTGTATTCGTATCTGCAAGTAGTAACGTGCAGTGTCCAGTTGTCACCTGTAAGACTGTTAACGCTGTCTTCTACCTGAAAGTGATTCTGAAAAGGAACGGAAACATCTGCTGCACTAAAGCTTTGAAGCGGAGGAGTTACAGGAGTGTTTATACCTGTTCACTGGGAACATGTGGCAGTGTGTAGAGTACAAGGAGGAAATCTCAGTCTCTTTCCAGCATGACTACTGCTTTATTTGAAACAGACAATGACGTGGACCCTGATGGCTCTAGTACAGTCACACATTTGTTATGGGAGAATGATGTTTGGTTGTTAGTCTTTGCGTGGAGGTCATGAAATGATTCACGTGGATCCTATGCAAGCTAATTATAGATACAAGCTTACACGCTATGACTCATTATTATCTCACATTATTCAACAAGTTAGCTTTTTACCAGTCTTACTATTCACTCTTCCTTATCTGTGCCCAAGCATCTATGTCAAGGAGGTTTATGTGAACTGTCAGTCAGATACAAAGTCTGACCCTCAGTGACCCGGGAATAGCTATGTTTAAGTTAAAAAGCAGTTTCTGCTTGCTGATTTAATTTTTTCCACGTGACTTAAAGAAGGTATTGCCAAGGTAGGTAGCTACTTAAGCTTTCTATTATGTATGCGTGTATATATAATACAAACACATAATGCATGTATGCAAATAAAAGCAGAAAAGCAGGAAATCTAGCAGTCTTGCAAACTTTACTTGGAAGAAAAAAACATATCCATTTATTGGCATATTTACTATTGCCAGTTGATTCATTCTATCTGCCTCAAATGCTCGTGTAATTTTACAGGAGATTGAGAAAAGGAGAAGAATAGAAGAAGCATACCAAAATGCTGTGACCGAGCTGAAGAAGAAGTCCCATTTTGGAGGGCCGGACTATGAGGTATAAATTGTGCTTTTGAAAATTAAGAACCTTAAGGCTTTTAAAGTTTGGTTTGTTTCTCAAAGGGATGCGTGTATGTGTATAAATTGTGGTGTTTGGCTTGTGCAAGTGATGTATGTGTTTATGCTACTTTTATTTTTCCATCTTGGAAAGTGGATGAAGAATCTCCATCCTTAAATCTCTTGAAAATGAAAGGATCTGTCTTCTCCTCAGATTTCATTACTCTGCTTTTGTCCATAAAGTTTTACCTGCAGAAATTTCTGATGTGTTTATGCGCTTGCTAGTGCTCATACACAGTTTCATGCTTTCTCTATTGATTGGGTCAGATGGACAGATTTTTTAGGTTTATTTCACTTAAATTGCGTGTTTCAGCAGCTTTCTCCTCAGTTACGTATTTAGTCAAATTCTGCGACATTTAAACAGCCTTCTGAAGAATAATATGAGCTAATGCAGCTTACTCGACACATAGAATAGATAGAAATAGGTAGAACAGATATTTGAGCTTCGGTTGTCTGCTGTGACTAAGGCACGCACTGTAAAAGAACAGAAAAAGATGGATGGATAGCAGGTTCTGCTTTGTCCACCTGATTACGGGCTCCCTAAGTAGCTGGGTATGACACGTGTTTTAAAGTTTGAGTTTATTCCCTTTTCATCTCAACCCAAAATATGACCCTTGTGCTAGCCAATGAGGCAGTAGTGGCAGAAGGTAGCCTGTTTCAGTTCTATACCAGAGGTTACCTGTTTCTTTCTGACAAATTCTTTACTCCGTCAAAGTATCTGAAGCTTCAGCTCCCAAACAGGAACCCTTTTATTTGCTCATCTCTGCATGAAATGAATGTAGTGATTTATTCATGGAAGTTAAAATTTACAGGAACTAAAGCAGAAATTCCTTTTGTCTCAACATCTAACTACTCTTGAGTTTCTAGTGAAATTCTGAAATAAACACGTTTGTAAACATCTTAGGCAGTACTTACCAAAAGAATCTCTACAAAAGAGACCGAAAATATACTGTAACCTACTTTCATAGATTAAACCTAGTTCAAAATCACCTCTGCATACCTTCTTTGCTTTATAATACAGAAAGTTGGTTTCGTTACAACTGGAAATATGAGAGTTGAAAAAGATGTATAACCTAAGTCTCACTTCATGTTTTCTTAAGCAATGATCTGCCTAAATGTTTAAATTCTTTGGTTTGATTCAGTTGCTTTGAAAATAAAATAGAGCGCAGAGAATCTTGCTTACAGCTGTGTACCTCTGATACAGCTAATGTCTTTCATGGGAGACAAGGGGCAATACAGTGTGCAAAATACTAAGCTTCTAACAAGTACCTGAGCTTTTAAAAATCTCTTCAAGGATACTAAAAGGGTACTGAAATCTGCATAGCTACAGATTAGGCTTATGGTAGGGGGTTGTCTTTATCTTCCCACTTACAGATATACTTTCTCTTTTGGAGAAAAATATTTTGAGGTATCCTTATTGGACAAAGGGGAGTTCTGCTGCTTTTGTTCTTTCACTATTCCAGTTATTGTCATCTGAAAGCCAACCTCACTTGCTTCTGAAATTGAACAGCAAAGAAACATACACTGTGTTTACTTTGCTAATGTTTTCATTTTCTGTAGCCTCTGGTTCTAACTTAGTTTTGTAGTCTTCGTACCCATTAAATAGTTGCTTTTTTTAATACTTCTGAATAGCACCTTCCCAAATATTGACAGCACTGATAGGCTTCTTTCAGTTGACTGAATCATTCTCTCAATTTGAATGAGCACTGGACCAGGTTGCCCAGAGAGGTTGTGGAGTCTCCTTCCCTGGAGGTATTCAAAACCTGCCTGGACGCGATCCTGTGCAATGTGCTGTAGGTGACCCTGCTTGAGCAGGGGGGTTGGCCTAGATGATCTCCAGAGGTCCCTTCCAACCTCAACTGTTCTGTGATTCTGTGAAAGGTAATCAAGCTAAAACCTACTTTAAGGGGAAGCTGAATAACAAAATAAGTGCAGACAAAGAAATTGCTGCCTTTTGCAAGGTAACCAAATATGTTCCATCCTTGCTGGCATTTCAGGCAAATGCAGACTCTGTGGCCACAGAGAAAATCCGAATGTCTTATTTCAGATGAACAGCAGTTCACACTTTCAGCTATTGTTTCAGGCCGCTAAAAATGTAAGCAGGTCTTCCCTCAGTGATTTACATTTGAATTCCAGTTTTAAGTCATTCCTATAACCAACTGTACTGGAAGTAGTTTTGTTTTTGAATGAACGGTTACAAAAGCAGAAAATGTCTGTACTACCTCTGAAAACGTTGAATCCTCTTTCATTAACGCCCCATTTTTAAATGTTAATATGTTGAGGAAGGTTTGATGTTGATCCATGTTCTAGGGATATCTTGATACATGTTCAGGTGTTTTGATTAAGTGCTCTTCTGGAACACTTCAATCTGCATATGTTCTTGTTCTTATGTCTTTCCTTTTTATCCTGTTGTGAGCCCAAAACAGTATATTGGTGTCTATAGGGAAAGGATCGTAGGCATGTGAGATTTTAGCCTATCCAACGTAAAGCTACACTCAAGTGGTAACAGAACAGTCCGTTTAAAGACTGCCTGAGTACAGTCTTCCCAAAATAGAAAGCTGTAGTGCCCAAAATAGGGAAACTGGAAAGTTTTTATTTCTAGATGGAAAACTTTGAACTTCTCTCTCTGTAGAGGCTTGTCTGCGTTCAATGTGGTGTTTTCTGTTTCTGTTCCCCATTGTTTCAATGTCTGCTCTCCCCTGTGCCTCTCACTTCCTCCGTCAATTCCTTATGTTGATCCTCAGGTTTCCTTTATGTTTTTTGTCCTACCATTAGTATTGTCCTGTCTGCCTTCATATTTCCCTTCCTCTTCTAGAGCTCCCTGACTGTGGAACAAACGCCATATTCCCCTTCTTGCATCTATTTCCCTGAATTCTGGTCCATTGTCACCTTTCTATCTCCAAACTTGGTACATAATGCCCAGCAGCTGCCTCAGTTGTGTAACTAGAAATAAAAAGCTTCTAAAGGCTCTAAATGGTTCCTAAATATCTTTGAACGGTGTTATCTGTGAATTAAAAAAAAAAAAACTTTATAAACGGCCGCATGCTTAATTAAATTTGTTCTTTGCGAGACTGACTACTGCAAAGCTAAGCATGTAAGGGAGTGGAAACCATGTTGGAATTGCATGTTGTAATTCACATTTTTAGTGATTAGCTGATTTGCAGTCAAACATATTCTGAGATTAAGGCATAGCAGGTAGAATATTAAAAACCATGGAAAAATTAGAGACACTGAAAATTAAACCTTTGAGAGCTAGTGTCAATATTAGCTACAAAGAAATTTCTGCTTCTCCCAGATATCCCTGTTGTAAAGTACTTCTTAAATTTTGTGAGACCGTGGTCTGTCTTACAATACAGTCAAAGCTGTACACTTGGTTTTAAGTTGCTGTTTTACATATTAGTCTTGAGTTCTTAATGGTAGTTGACTCAACTCTGCCTGCTGTTTTAGTATTAAACTAATCTTTCCAAGAATTCTCAATAAAGCGATTCCCAGGATTTCATCCTATCATGTCATGCACTTATCTGAAATCCACTCTAAGGTTTGGAATATTCAGAAGGAAGTCTAATTGCATAACTAAAGTGTTTACAGTGTGACAGAAAAGTAAGCATATTAACGCAAGAGAAAATGTATAATTAAAGCCTAAATGTGAGGGCAAAGTATATTGACTTTGTTCTTCAGTCGTCAGCTTCCAGAAATATTTTTTACTTGTTTACAGAACTACCCCTAAATTACACTTACAGAACAGGAATATCTTTTTTTTTTTTTTTTTTAAACAAGTAGAGTTTTCAGATGAACTATAGTCTTAAGAATGTGGATGAAAAGACTTAAGGTCTATAGAGAAATGCCCTTTAATCAGTAATATACTTGATAGATGGATTTGTTTAATATTAAATATGTCTCATATCTTTTGAATTCTGAACTAATTTTGTTTCTTATGGTCTAGGAGGGTCCTAATAGTCTGATTAATGAAGAAGAATTCTTTGACGCTGTTGAAGCTGCTCTTGATAGACAAGATAAAATGGAAGAACAGGTAGGTACTGATACTTGAAAAAATGTGTTAATGGCAGGTATTTCATGCATGATTTCTGTCCTTGTAATTCTGTCCTGGGGTGTAACTCCTAAAACTCCAGATGATTTATAGTGACATGTTATGCGTATAATTCAGTTCTGAATATTTGTACAGTTAAATATTTTGCTTAATATTAATTTTGAGAAAATGGATTCACAACTTTTCTATAAAAGGGAGATATTAATTTATTTGAATGTGTCTGATTTCTGATTCCTAAGTATGTAAGTACGTATGAATCCTATATAAAACTAATCTTTGAAAGTGATGCAAATATGCAAATAAGTGCATATTTGAATGATACAGGTATTTCTCAAAATCTGGTTATTGCCCTGAAGTTTCTTTTGACTCTCCCTCTCATAAGTGTGTGAAATAAAGACAGTTGTTATGGTATTTTTTTATCAAAATATCTGTAGATTCTGGTTATTTCTTTAACTATTCTTACACACTTCAGTGGCAAATATCAAAAAGGTATAAGGCGCGTGGGATGAAATATATAGAATATGAGAATGCATAATAGTGTGTAAAATGATAAGGAATAGTGAAGAGTGTGCGCTCTGTCTTAGAAGGTGTTTATGCTTTTTGAATACAATGAATACAGTGATTTGGTTTAGAATCACAAGACTTGTCAGTGGACATAGAGTACCCAACACAGTTTACCTAAACTGGGATCTCTTTAGTAGAGAATGAAAGTTCTGATTTACTGTTGTACTACTTCATTGATGTAACATCCTTAATACTGCTGATGGACTTTCCTTAACCCAGAAGCACGCCTTGAAGTAGATGGACAGGTAATTGAGTCTCCAGACCCGTTTGCTTACTGAAAACTCAAGCCAGATGCCAACTTAATGGCTATCATTGTCAGCATTAGCTTTTTTTTTTTTTTAGTGTGGTAGCCATTAGATGCGTTGGGGATGTGTTTAATAACCTACCCAATAGCAGCTAACTACTAATAACTAAACCCATCTCATTGCAGTCTCAAAGTGAAAAAGTCAGATTACATTGGCCAGTGTCCTTACCTTCTGGAGATGCATATTCTGCTGTGGGGACTCATAGATTTGTCCAGAAGGTAAGATGTTTCCCATTGTCTCACAGTCATGGGCTGACTTATATTTCTGTTTGTTAATATTTTGTATGGGTAGGTGTGATTGAATTTGTAGATGTTTCTAGTAACTTTTAATAGATTACTCATTTTTTCTAATTAAAATAACCGGAATTGGAGAAGGACTGTTTTCTGTCTTGACTTAAAAAAATACTGATTTGAGTAGCTATTTAGCATACTCCTGACTAGTATCAAGCTTGTCAGGTTGAGATACTAAATAAAAAAGAAAAAACAACATGCCAACTTGATAGTGTATTTAAGAGACCTTCAACAAAACGTATTGAGCGGAATAAACTAGAAAAAATTCAGTTACTTGTATCAGAATCAGTTGGCATTTTTTAGTGTTACTTTTAGTGTTACTGGAAACACTACCCTCCTCAAGGCTACACTGGGAGTATAATACATAATAGGTGCATGAAATCAGCATTTGCTGCTGTGCTTGCTGCTTATGGTGCTTTTGTTTTCCTTTTCTTCATTATCTTGTGCTTGGAAGTTGGTACTGAATGCTCTGTTGTGCCTTTGTTCTGATTACTTGGTTTTTTCTTTGTCTGTCTCTGGTAGCCCTATAGTCGCTCTTCCTCCATGTCTTCCATTGATCTAGTCAGTGCCTCTGATGATGTTCACAGATTCAGCGCCCAGGTACTGTATGAATGCTTAGAGTGGGGGTTGCATATCTTTGCTGTATTTCATCCTCTTCTCTAGAACCTGGGTTTTTTTGTTACATAAATCACTGCTTGCTTTAAACTAGTACATTGAGACAAACAAAGGAGTTCTCTATTCCTATACTAAATGGTTGTCTTTTTACATTCTGCTTGCATGCATATCACTCTTGCAGAGGCCCAAATCTTGTGAGACTGTTGGATTGATTTCAGCAGCTTTAATAAAAATGCATACAACTTGATCTGCATTTCTGATTATTATAAAAGTAGAATAACACCTGTTTTGTGTGGGATGGAGATAGGCTTGACTTTAAACTTCAGTATTTTTTTCTTGCTTTTAAATCAATCAAAGGTTTCATTTTATCTTTTATTCTTGTTTCTGTATCGCTTGTAATGACTTTAAGACGCTAAATGTTAAGATTCAGTAGTATTGTTTTCACCTCTACAGCCAGTTTTAGTACTGGAAGGTCATTATAATGCACCTCCTTAAACAAGACTGCAGATATGAGAGCTTACTGAAGAGTTTGAATATATTCACTTATCCTTCAGAGGGTTAGTCTGACATCCCGAATATGGGATTGTAGTCATAGTGCCATTCTATTAATGCACAAAATTATTCTGTGGTTGCTCTGAAGATTATAGTTTATAAGGTTGGACTAGACAGGTGGGTTCATGTGTCTGCTCCTTAGTCTCAAAAAAAAACAAAACAAAACAAAACACTGTTCAGACATGCCATTGCTGCTGTAAGGTTCCTCCTGTTAAGCGGAGAACTGGACTTCCTTCTGAGATTTGTAATTTGGTTCTGTTGGAAGCTGTTTACTAACACTAAACAACCTGTTTTGTCAAAAAAGGAATGGGCTCCCTCTGAATAATGGAGCCTGGAATCATACCACCTGTCAGTTTTACTCTCAGCTTTGTGAGCAGAAGCCTAACATTTAATGACTTGTTCTTTGGACTGAAATCCCAACGTTTGCCTTGACCTATTACAACCAGTTACATCTCTAGAATTTTGACTTGCAGCAAGGCAAAAAGTCTGCAGGTCATATTACAAAACTCTGACAGACTGACTGGTCTGCTAGTAGTCAAATTAGTATTTAAAGGTGGTTTTTTGGGGGGAGGAGGGATGGTGATCAAATAGTAGAAAGCAAGAGCACCTTTGATTCCAAAGATAGGAACTGGATGCCTCTCAGACTGTGAGTACATGGCTAGTTCCGTTGAAGGGAAACTCCACTGAAATGTGCATATGCTTATGCCATTTTTGCCTTTTGTGTTTGTGATAGCATTTGTGCATGCATATGGTAAATTTGAATATTGGAGCACTAGTGTGGCTGAAAAACTAGCCATCAAAAATAAGTCCAAAGTTGACCAGGTCCTCATCACAAGAATGCAAATCAGGTTAAAGATAAGGATCAGGGTTAAACAGACTTGAGTGTGGGGTCAGGCTGTTGCTCTTCAGCTCTGCATGGCTTATACTAAGTTGAAGTGACTACCCAGTGCCTTAGGATGCAGTTTCAAGTTCATAGACTCATTGCAGAAAAGGTGATCTTGTTAATTTATAGGAAACTGCTCTCTTCACCTTCTTCCCCCACACCCTAGAATAGATTTGTCAGATCAACAAGTCAGTCCACTTGCTCTGGAGCCTCGGTGCTGGTGAGCAGGCAGTGAAAGACAACAGGGGCTTGAAGGCAAAAACAGGATACCTTCTCTTGGTGACAACCTGCTGTAGACATCCATCCCCAGGCTCAGGGTTTAACTTTTCAGAAGGCAAATGAATATCTGATGTCTTGATTCTGAATAAATGTGACTCATTTCTAGACTTCAGTCATACCAAGGGAATTTCAGTATCAGTAAAAGATCAAGTAGAAATTTGCAGCTTTGTTTTTAAAACTGAGAAGTGCAAACATAGTTGATTGCTGAGGCACCCCTGTAGGCAAGATCTTCCTGCTAAAGGTGTCTTCCTGAGGGTGTGCGTTTTTACCGTGGTTTGGAACATCTTCTGTCTTTCCTGAGATGGAAGAGATTTCTCCGATCAAGATACCGATATGATGACAGCGAGCCTCAGTATCTCCTTCAGAAGATTCAGTATCTGTTCATACTTTGAAGAAGTACTAGAGACTTGTCATTAGCAACTGAAGGTTAATTATTTTTTCCAGAACAAACAGTGGTAAAGTTCCTGTAGTAACTATTGCCATGTGGCTCCCAACAGCTCTTTATGTGCCTGAACAGTTCAAATAAGAAAGTCGGATAGATATTCTGTGACTTCTCTGGAGTACTGGGATTGCTATAGCAATAAAAATATGGTTCAGCTGGTGAAAACTTGCTGAATTGGGTCAATATCTTCCCATCTCTTTTGCGAGAATGTATTGGAATATTACCACATCCTGTCCACTCGGACTTTATGGAAAGAAAATGATTGTGGAAAAAGTTTTGGGGGATGGGGAGTAGTAGAATGATTTGAGCACGTCATTCTGTAATAGTAACCCTGCCATTTTTAGTCTAGAACAGTTTCAAGTCCCACAGGAATATTCAGAATTCCCTAAGAATTAATCAGGGTACTGGTTTAAAAATGGACTGGATATGTGAATGATTCATGGCGCAGCTTAGCTTGTTCACTTGGCTGTTGAGGAAGCTGAATATTATCAAGGTGCTTAACTTTGCTGGGAGGCATTATAGGTTCCAAGACGCTATTCATTTGGCTTCATAATGTATTAGATTAATTTCAACTGTTTTAAGAGCACTGTCTTAAAGTGACTGACAACTTAGTATCAGGCTTTTGAAAATGTAGCTTCCTTCTGTTATGCCACTGTTTAATTCCCTGAAAGTCTGATAGTCTTTTGTAATCTTTTTGTAAAACCTTTGCAGCTTCTTTGAGACCTTTTGACATCCCTCTCCTACTCTTGGGGAATCCTCATTAGAAGGGAAATACTCTTTTATAATGCTGGCCACTGACTGATAATACACTGGGGTTCTTCACCCTCTTTAGTTGAAAGACTGTCTAATCTTTTGGATGGGGCAAAGAACAGTTCAGGTATTACACTCCCGTTATTTTTGGATATTTGGAAAAGGAGGTAATTGTGACAGTAAGGTTAAAAAAAAAAAATTGGCTCTTACGAAGAAGTTATTTTGTTTATGTATACTATTGGGAGCTGTTTCCTCAGTGTGCCTTCAGAAAGGAATCGATTTGTCTTTGTTAGCTGAAAGAGATGCTTGGGCTTAAACTCTGCAAGTGCTTTGCAGATGACTTTCTCATTTCTTCAAGGACTATCAGTTCTCTAAACAGGTTGAGCTGTTGTAGGCTGGCTGTAGCGGGCTGTCTGCCCGCTTAGTTGTAGGCTAAGCCTGCGTGATAGAGGATACAAGTATTTTTGCAGACGGTTCCTGCAGCCTGCCAGAAGCCTGGAGGGAATAGTGTGTCCTACCATGCACCAAAGCAGCTGTGAATCTTGGCTCTGTGCCCAGGGTGGCAGCTGGAATAGATGCAGGCTGACAGACAGTGACCTGTGGGTAAATTATGTAGCGTTTGGACATGTGCTAGCCAGTTGTGGCCACTGCAGTTCCTTGGTCAGATGGAAGTGATTGCTTTTGTTAGCGAAACAAAGTATTCGCTCTGCTCTGGAAGTTGCAGCGGTGATCCCTCTCTACTTCTGCTCACTTCAGGATAGCAGCTGTCTGAAAGATGTTCCAAGTCATATGTCTTATTAGCGGGAATGAAGCTTTATTCTCTAAAGCAAGACCAGGAAGGGGGGAAAAAATCGACGCCTGCTAAAAATGCCGTTTGAGTTTTCAGAGGAATTGGGGAGCCAAGTGCTGAGCAGTTCCAAAGGCCTTAAACTGTTTGAAACGCGCTGCTCTTGGTGCCTTGGGCTCTTCTTTCCTTGCCCTTCTCCTCCTCCCACTGCATTTAGCATAAAGCAGAAGTGGCAAAATACAAAATGTAAACATATACAAGCAAACCGTGTCCATAAAAGGTTAAGACCTGGGGGAGGAGAGAGATAGGGACCTGAAAGTCTTGCAGAGGAAGTTCAGGAGCATGGGGAGGATTCTCTTCTGAAAGAAGTGTGGCTTAGTGCTAGTAAACTGAAGTTTTAAATAGTCTACCTTTTTACCTCGCGTGGGCTGTGCTATCATAAAGAACGTTCCAAGAAAGTAAGTAGACCTTTTGTAGGAAGCCCTTTAGTAACTGACAGGAAAAGATGGCCTGTATAGAAGCAGAAACACAAATGTAATGAGTTTTCCTAATTTGTAGCCTTCCCTGCAACAGGAGGAAAAAAACTCTGTACTCTTAACTTGTGTTTCTATAGCGAAATCTGTAGTTAAAATAGGATCAAGTAAAAATTCCATCCAAAGTTTTTTATTTTGTTATACTTAGATGTTTTTGGCTTGGATCAATTTCTTTTTTTCTTCCTAGTCTTATGTGTCACCCAAAAGGTATACAGTACAAAGTTACTGCTTTATATTAAATGTAAACAAGATCTTTCAATTCCATACCATGTTAGAAAAGGTTATCGAATATTCCGTAGTTTTGCTTTCTACTTTTACTGCTTGCTCAATTAAAAATATTATATATTATGAAGCCACATGTGTGTATATGTGTAAAATGTTTTTTTGAAGTTGTGCAAAAAGCACTTCGAGGTTCAGGGTACTGATCTTGTGATTGTGCGCTCCTTAAGATTAATCAGTGTATTCATCAATCAGCTAAGCTTTGTTTTAAGTGCTTTCTGTTTAATTAAAAAAAAAAAAGCATTTCTAGTAATTCAGGAAAACAGTGACAATCACAGGTTTACCTGTGGCAAGTTTCTAGTAGTCACCTACCTTTAAGTTTTGTAGATGGAAAAAAGTTATCAAATTGTTTTCAATGTTTATAAATGTTAAACGGCAAGTGGACACCTTACTTTCTTCCCTCCTTTTTTAGGGGGCTAAACTTAAATTTGGTTTTGAGCAGGATTTGGAAATAGTAGGGGGTGAGGGAGGAGTGGGAAATAAAAGAAACGTAAGATTATAGAATAAGGTTGCAGATTTAAAAAATCTTTTTCTTGTCCCACTACCTCTTTCATGTAGATTATATGGAATAGCAAAATGAGCTGTTCATTAAAATGCATTAAGTGTATTAAATGCTTAAAATGTATCAAATACCTGACCTTTAAGAAAAGCACACAGCTGTCCACCTAACTACTTAAATATTTTAAAATAATGGAGTTTCTGCATCATCTTGATTTTATGGAATGTGAGCATTTCTATTTATAAATTATTTCCAGTGGGCAACTGTGTAAAGATGCTGCTGAAACAGAGTAGGGTGTCTTTGCTCATGACCGCAGTTCCAATATAAGTTTTTGATAGTATTCACGCTTTTAGGTGGTCTGTCCTCTCCCCCACCCCCCGCCCCGACTTTTAGCTTTCTAAATGCTGTTCACTGAATGTTGGCTTTCATATCTTCCAATGCATCATAATTCTGTTTAGAGATGTGAAGTAATTTTTGAAATGTTGAAATAAAGTGGTCAGTAGGTGGAAGTAGTGAATTTTGACAGTTTAGAGCCCCAAAGGAAGAATAGGAAGTGCCTATGAAGAATGAAATCAGAAATTGAATCAAGTTTTTTGCTTTTTGTTTCTGAATGCCGGAAGTATCTGCTTGTCCTTACTTTCAATAGAGAGTTCTGTTCAAGTTCAGCTCCTGCACAAGATCTGAAGCCTTGACTTGTGGTTTCCAGTACTGTACAGTTTCCAGTCTAAGAAGATGTAAGGAATGTTTTAAAAATTTGTGCTTTTTTTCCTTTAAAGGTAGAAGAGATGGTACAAAACCATATGACTTATTCTTTACAAGATGTAGGAGGAGATGCCAATTGGCAGCTAGTGGTAGAAGAAGGAGAAATGAAGGTAAATCGTTTAACCTTTTGTTTCTTTGCTTCGCTGATATAAGATGGTATGCTATTAATAATTTTTTTTTTTCTCTTTGAGTACTATCACTCAGCACGTTATGCTGGTAATAGTTCTCTCTGAGAATAGCATTGTTTAAGTTAGGGCTGGAGTCCACAAGAGCTACAGCCACTAATCATTTCAATCATGCAGAATCCGATCTAACTTTTGCAAGAGCTTTACATCATTGCAGATTCCTTCCTTCTTTTCTCCTACTTAAAATTTGGTATCAAAATGACATAAATTTTTATGAAATATTATATGATGGTAAGTTACTGTTTCATTTACTCTACTGTAGATGTTTGTGGTGATCCTTGTGCCTAGTGGTAAATAAGGTAGCTAAATCATTTTTGGATAAGAGACTCTCAAAATACCGGCTCGCCCTAATGCAAAGTGCCATGTGATAACATCCACATTGGCAGTTACTAGGGAGCACTGACATGGAAAATTATTTATGTTAGTCTTCTAGATAAGTTTTTTGTTTGTTGTTTAAAGCTGATTAAACTTTAAACAATTGAAATACAGTTTTGACATTTTTTGTTCTGCATTTCACTATCTTTGACCATAGGTGTACAGAAGAGAGGTGGAAGAGAATGGAATAGTTTTAGATCCTTTGAAGGCAACACATGCAGTTAAAGGTGTAACAGGGCATGAAGTTTGCCACTACTTCTGGAATGTCGATGTTCGTAATGACTGGGAAAGTAAGGAATTGGTTCTTATGTTCTGTTTATCACTAAGCATATTGTTTATAATCTTGACCTCATGTCTGTATGCTTGTTTATTGTGTTTTTTTTTTCTTTTAGCAACAATTGAAAATTTCCATGTTGTGGAAACTTTAGCTGACAACGCAATCATCATTTACCAGACACATAAGGTAATAGCACTTAAGCTGCATACACCACCTTATTGAGACAGTCTGGGGCACGTGTGTTCTAATGTATTATGAAACACTTAGACAACAGCTTAAATGCTGTTTAAAACAACAGTTCAGAACTAGTTCTGTATTAAACTGAACTTTGTCAATTTTTGGAAGTTGGTTTGATGGCGTAATGGGCTGTATGTGTATGTGATAGAACTTGTAGTAACAGGTGAGATTAATCTGTGTGTGTCACTGCCAGCAAAACAAGGTCATCTAAAACAAACTAAAGCAATAAGTCAACACTGACTGCAAGCAAGAAAAACTCATACTGCTGTATCACGTTTTTTGCAATAAGGCACGTTGGTGACATAGGCATTTGCATTATGAGATGGTATGTTTGCTGGTATAGTGATATAATATGCTCATTCTTTTAAGTTGCGATTTTTTCCCCCCACCAACCAGTTCTGGTGTATCTTTATCAGAATGCTCATTCAAAGTTTAGCCCAACAATTACAACAGTTGGGCTCAAGAAAAAAATGGCAATGAAGTATACAGATTCATCTGTAATCTTGCATGGTTCTGAGTATTAGTATACTCAGATATTAAGACAAATCGTTTTCTTGGACCATTTCGCCAGTAGTGTAGGTAGCTGAAAGCTGGCATAACAGAAGACTAATTTTTTTTTTAATAAAGCAGTGCTGTGGTAAAATTTAGATAGAGTTGATTCCCTTCCCTCCCCTCACCCAGAATATCAGGAAAAGGGCTTCTGTAGCTTATTTTATTTTATCAGACATTTTGCTTCTGAAACGTTCTCTCTTGATGGTATCAGTTTACCATATCTGTCTCACTGAAGGGATAGCTCTATAAAAATACTTCTGTTAAAAATGTTTCTTTCTCTCTTGGTATGTATGTGTGTGGAGATATCCTAACCGTAGACACATCTACTTATAGTTGAGCAACAAACTGAACCAGTGGCTACAAGTATTAACTAAAAAGCAAACCTGACGTTGAGAAAACTGTAGGGGAGCTGCCTCTTTGCTGAAAAACAGCTGTTGCAGCTAGGCTCCTTGCCTTTCAAAGGTCTTAAGCTTTTGCCTTAAACTTCTTTTAAATTGAGTTTGTCTTAAAATAAAATGTAGCCATGTAACCCAGTATGCATCTGTACCATAACTGTGTTCTGTTTTAATTCTGAAAACTGCATGCAACTTAAACCTTTTTTTCTTAAATAACACGACTGACTTTATTTATAACGCTTCTGTTTTTCTTTTATCAAATGATAGTAGACGAATACTTAATTTTGCAAAATTGGAAAAGCTTATAATCAGCTGTTTTTCTACAGAGGGTGTGGCCTGCTTCTCAAAGGGATGTGCTGTATTTGTCTGCCATCAGAAAGATACCAGCATTCAGTGAAAATGACCCTGAGACATGGATTGTGTGCAACTTCTCCGTGGAACATGACAGTGCTCCTGTAAGTGGTGTTTTCATTCTGTCAAGCTCTGCTTTTAAAATACCGTTTTTCTGTCATGCGATGATTGTGTTGCAATGCTACTGTAAGGAAAAAAAGCTTCTAAGGAGAAGTAACGCAATTTGTTTAAATTGGTTGATACAATGACCTGATTAAGTTGTTAAGAGCCAAAAGCTGCTTTGCCTTTTCTCAGCACTCAGCTGATTTGAGGTATTGCAGAAGAATGGAAGCAAAATTTCTGGGACATAAGATAATGCTTGAAAGAATTGATTTGTTTCCATACCACTGTCTGACAACACTGAAGAGTTCTTGTATGGGGATAAGCTTGTATAACTATGCAGATACAGATCTGTTAAACCTTCAGCTTGCCCAGGTCTGGCGTGGTTCTGTCAGACAGTAGCAGTGACTGTTTTCTTTGAAGTATTTCTGTGCTTTTTCCAGTTCCACTGTCCATTTATAATGGGAATAGTTACCAACTGATATTTGTAGATGCTAGTATGTTGTTACTTGAATGTTTTTCCTTATTCACTTGTCATAATAACTGAAGTAATTCATTACTAATATATTAAGCAAACAGGAATCTGAGGTTCAGGCATTTTGTTTTAACCCTTTCCCTGTTCACTGTGCACCTTTCTTTTCATCCGTGTTCATGTTACATCCATGTAGCTTTGGAATGCAAGCTCTCTGAAACGTGACTTTTGGAGTATCTCAGACTTCATAGCAAATTAAAATATTAATCAAGTATGCTGAAATAAACTTGGTTTGGGGCTAACTAAGCATTTCTTTTTGGCAGCTGAACAATCGATGTGTCCGTGCCAAAATAAATATTGCTATGATTTGTCAGACCTTAGTGAGCCCACCAGAGGGGAACAAGGAAATAAGCAGAGACAATATCCTATGCAAGATTACATATGTAGCTAATGGTAAGTATAATTTTTGCGATATGGCATTCGTCGTGTATGCTAATTCTGGAGACTTGAGTGCTGACGAAAGATTGATGGAATTTTCTTTTCAACTTATTTTTAGGATCACATTTGTGTTCTTTATGTTCAGAAAGACCTGAAATCATGTGCTACAGCAATCAATGGAATCATTCATTGTGTGTTATTCTAGAAGGAATAAATGAAAATAGTGTGTAGCTCAGTCCTAAAAACCCCTTTTTAGGGGAGGGCAGGAGAAAGAAACATCTGCAACTGGCTTGATTTGGCATAGCTTTTAGTTTCGGTAGTAGTATGCTTTTTATTCGTTTGTTGCTGTGAAGTTCTTCTCCTGATTCATCCTGTTAGGCCGAAAAGCTGCTGATGGTAAGGATACAATTCTTGCCCACCATGCTTGCAGGCTCTATAATCCAGTCCTCACGTCTCTGGATTTTAACTGATAGAATTCTTCTAATTGACTGCACAGTTGTCAAAGCCAAACTGTATTGTTACTGTACCCAGTATTTAGAATTGTACTAATAATATTGGACTGTTGAGATACAGTAAATTGTAAAAATTTCTAAGGGTAGCTCATTCCTTATTTTCTTTAACCACCTATTACATGGCCTCCCAAAGAGTGGAAGTCTGAGCAATTATTCATGACTCCAGTAACCCTTTCCCTGTATAGTAGTGATATAATTTGTTTTAAATCTGGTATAAATAATATTGTATGATGTTACACTGAGGGGGCTAAGCTGCTTTGGTTTCTATTTAGATGTTTCCAAATTATTTTAAAAAGCTTTCATTGACAAATCAGGTGTTGAACCATGATTATATGAGAAGTGGCAACTTTCAGAAAAATGCTTGACCTCTGAATTTGAACGTATTTTAGGATCTGTTCAAATTTTACTTAAAATGCTTTACAAATCTATAAAATACTGACATGAAGGAGTTCTGCAGTCAAATGCAATAATTATTGAGAAGTTAGCAAACCATAAGCTGACTCTTATTTTCTTTAAAACAAGAACTCAAATCTTTTTTCTGTTGTTCCTTTAGAAGTACTTAGGGAATGGAATCTTCCATTTGGGCATGGGCTCCAAAGACTCACAAACCCGATATTGTGTTTAATGTATTCTGAATAGACTGGCACCCTAAAAATGCACTGAATTTGGGTTTTAAAATAGTAGGAAGTGTTACAATACAAGTTGTAAAGGCCTAAAAAAAACCAAAAGAAACCCACCAAAAAACCCTGCTACTGATTGTTCTTGGCTGTTATTCCAGAAAAGGAATTGCAGCAATAAATCTTCTTTTCTGGTTTTTATAGGATTTGCTGTGTCTCACTATGTCTCTCTCCTACTATTTTTACAATCATGCAACCTGAATGCTGCCCTGCTTTTCAGATAATGGCTGAACTCCGTATGGGAGCGCTTAGCCTAATCCCCAATCTTGTCTGAAGTTGGAATCTGACATAATGAATATTCATATTATACACCCACACGTTGGCCATATACATGGTTTGTGGAACTCAATTTAAATCCAGCTTGATGTCTACTTCTAGTGAACCCAGGAGGATGGGCACCAGCATCAGTGTTACGGGCAGTGGCAAAACGAGAATATCCCAAGTTCTTGAAGCGTTTTACATCATATGTGCAAGAGAAAACAGCAGGAAAGCCTATTTTATTTTAGTATTGGCAGGTATGCTTTTTTTTTTTTCTTTTCTTGCTTCACTGCTGTCAATACTTAAGGCCAAATAAAGGAATCTAATCTAGAAATGTGTTATCACCATTAGCGTGAACGTAATGCATATTTTCAATTCTAGCTCTGATCAAACATCTGATAGAATATTATGAAGGCCAAAGCATTTTTCTTTATTGACAGAATAATTCTGATTTAGGATTTTGATTAATAGTGGAGCCCCTCTGACAGAAGAAAAATTCAATCACTGGCATATTTAAAATGCTGTCTTACATTTTCAGTCTTTCTGATGAGCCCAATAAAGGAATTTACAGAGGCTTTCTGAAGTCTGTGGATGTATTTCAGTGGTCTGTGTCACTGGACTAATCTAAATGATTTTAAAATTTAAAAACTAAATGATGATGTGGCAGGAAATGAAAAAAGCATTCTGAATTTGTCAGACATAAGCCTTTGTGCTAAATAAGTCTTTGGTTGTTTTTTGTGACAGTATGTAGATCCTTACAATATACTTCATTATGTACAACGGTAGTGTCAAACCATTGAATTTCAGCTGCTCAGCAGTATTTGGTAGTTCTAACGTTAAAGCGTGATCTGAAAATGTGTTTTCTACCACTTTTTGTGCATGACTTCAGGCTACCTCTGTTTTTAGGTTCTGTTTGTGATGTCAAACTCCAAAACTCTTAGTCATTTGATCTTTCTGGAACAGATAGCCCTGTAATATCTGATTCATGTTTTTAATTGTATATTGTTAGAGAAGTGGTGTAGGTGAACCGTTAAAAAGTTTTAACTGTCACGCGTGAGCTGACAGTTCAGATATGATGATAGTGTTTCTAAATCATTTGAGGGATTTAACAATTTCTTACCGTTTTTTGTTTTCCTGCTAGTGTTCAAAATTCATTTTCTTTACCTTTCTCCAGTGATTGGAGCAAGACTGGGTGAGCATTCCGCGCTGGAGAAGTAACCATGTACAGAGCACTCCATGCTGGAACGAAGGATCTACAGTCTTTTTATGGCCCAAGTTTTAGGCTTTGTATACCGAAGTGAAGAAATGTTGCAACACCACGAGGCTGACTATTTAACGCTAGCGCTCTCCTGCTAACTTTTCTTGCTGAATCAGTGTGTAATTATAAATACATGTATCGATAACATGTATATGGCTCTATTTTTATTTGCTTGCTTTAGAAGAGGAAGAACGTACAACTTTGAATCACCAACTTTAAGGGTTACTGCTTTAATTTTAAACAACTTGCAGAATTTTACCGTCAACCCTTCCGAAGATACTTAAGCAGTTTTTGTGCATGTCTAAAAAGCACAAAAGACAAATGCACATATAGCATACTGTATGTGCTTTATATGCACAAAAATCTGTGGTATTTAGGGGGGAAGGGGAGGAGTTCAGTAAAGCCTAGGTGACTTATTGGCAGGTTTTGTTTTCTTTGTATAATCATAGTTCATTGCTGCTGGTTTCTATAATGAATCATCTTGTTATGTAAAATGTCAGTTAATAACTGAGGGCTGTCAATATCCTTATGACTTTGCCTTTTCTATTGTCTTACTCTTATGAAGATCTTTGGGTCTGAAGGAGCAAGAGTGTGAAAAGCTTTATTTTTTTCCAGATATCTTTATATTTCTATTGTATTTTTTAGTTATGTAATATGTGCTACAGAATTTTTGTTATTAAACATGATCCAGAAATTTCTAGGTAGATTCTGTATGAGAGGGCGTGAAAGCTAGAAGCTGAAAGCTAGAAGTCATCTGTCCATGCTAAGTGTGGACTGCTTTCTTGCATGATATCCAGGGCTTTCCTAAAGCTGTGAGAAGGTACACTATAATATTTATTGAAGCAATTTGGACTACACAGGACAACATTCCCAGTCTGGAAATGAGGATGAGTACATTATATTTTGATCCTGCATGTTTTTTTTCCCCTCACCTTAAAGTCGTGCTATGAGGTTCATGTAGAAAATGTGAGTCACTTTAATACTTACCTCTTAATCAAAAAAAACAGCAGAGCTATGAGGATGCATAGTTCTTACTGGGAAGTTCCCCTTAGTTGCTGTGAGAATTTAAGAGTCAGATATGTTGCCTGCCTTTGATCCTGAAGATGCTCATTAGGAGAGAACTGTGGCAGACCAGTACTTACTTATGAGATCTTTTTATTCATGTCCTGTAGTCAGAGACTATTCAGAGACTGCCGGGTGTTTCACTAACCTGTATATCTCAAAACAAAAGATTCAGATATATTTTTTTCAAAAGAAAGCTGAAAGTCTTATTTGATATATTGTAGTAGGTGCCTGAAAGTAAATACAAGATAGTTATTTAATGAAGATTTGGCAAATGATTAAATGTCATCTGCACAATGTTGAAAAAACTTTTGTCTGTTCATCTTCTCTATAGAGATGAGAGCATACATAATACATTACACACATGCACGCAGACTTCATGCTCCATAACTTTTCCTTTTTTATTTGCCTTTCTCTAATGGTGTGCATGGAATATGCCTTATTACAGAATTATTCTGTTAATTTGAATATGTAGAAAAGTGCCTATATGGTAATGCTAGTAAGGCAGATAAGATAAAAATTTGTACATGTTTACTATATCACCAGTGAGCATTTTATATAGTGATGTTTAAAAAAAAAAAAATTCTTATTACCTCAAATGTACTACATCTCTCTTTTTACAATCAACCAAATGATGGTTCATCCACCATAGCCACTGATGGGAACTTTAAAAAAAAAAAAAAAAAAAAAAAGAGGAGGGAAAAAAAAGGAAAGAAAGAAAAACAAAAACAAAGAAAAACTGTCCAAAATAGAAAAAGTTTTAACTCCTTATTTGCCATTTCTGGTAATTGTTGTTGAACACAGGCAAGTAACTGTTTCTTAATTTAATTGGATAGCTTTATTTTACAAAGGTATGGAAAGTTTACAAAGCAGTATATAAATCTTATATCATTAGTTGCATTTGCACTAAATGTGATGTACTTTTGTGATTTATTCTGTAAATAAAATTACACTACAGATACTATTTGTAAAGAATACATTTTACTTCTAGATGACGGCACTGGTACTTCTCTACAGCTAGCCCTGCCCAATCAGATCGGTAAGAGGTTTCTGACCGAATATGGAAGGAGTTATAAGACTGAGACCCTGAAGAGGTCAGTCAGTACCTATAAAACTATCAGTAGACCTCTCAGATCGTCCATGTGTGAGCAGCAGTTATATCCTTCCTTCCGGAAGGAATCCTCCTTTTATAGTTTTAAAAGATTTTCCTTGTCCCTTGAGGCCACCCGTTCCTCCAGTGCCCCACATACGTGCACTCTCAGTTCTCCTCTTCCAGTTAATGGAACTGTTGCATTGATACAGCGATGGTTTTCATCCCAGAAGCAGCCCCTGACTGGGGCTATACTGGATGTTTTATAGGTTGAACGAATTTGAAGGACTGAGAATGCAGCTATCTTCTCCATCAGATCCTGTTTTCTGAATGATATCTGCCTCTGTTCTGGAGAATTTGGATATGTTGCCAAACTAGATCCAAAAGAAATTACTTGATAGAACTTGTATTGGCAATAAGGATGAGAGATGGTCGTTCTGCTGCCTGAAAATCTGAACATCGTATTTTCACCAATTATCTGTAGAAAAGATGTCATGCACTTTGAAAAAAGTACCTTTTACGTAATTGGGCTGAGCTGGTTTATCTGAAGTTGTGCCGATTCTCTTTAATCAGATTGTCCACCTGTATTTTTGTCAAGTTGTACAGATAACACTGTATTTGAATTGCCACTGTTCATCTACAGACTCAAAACATGAATCATATTTTTGAGTACCCTGAGTGTGTAGAGTGTAACTGTTTGTTCTATAATAGCTTTATGATCCTAATGATAAGTTTTAAAAATTTAAAGAAGTTGGCTCTTCCATGTTACAATCACAAATTTAAAACTAGTATTTAAAAGTGAAAAGTATTAAAAATATTATGAAGAAAAATCCTGGTTTGTACTTATTTTTAAACACATAGTGCTTTGAAGAAACTTCTATTTAAAACATTCTACCTTGTATCCAACTTCTAGATCATGTATGAAATTATAATACTATAATGCACGTAAAACTTAACGGGAAAGCAGCTTTCTTGTATTATTAAGGTTACTGACGTGAAAACTTGAATGACACATTAGCTGTCTTTATATTGAAAAGCTCAGTTTGTACTAGCGTATCAGAATCGTGTTCAAATGTTTTATATTGAGACTACACTTTATGGCAGCATCTCCCAAAATGAACTGAGAAGTGGTAAACAACTCTTTTTTTTTTACTAGGTTTTGTTAAGTGTTGCCTTCTAAAATTCACTTTAAGACTTCAGTGCATGTATTTGTTTCTATAAAGGGAATGGAGACCTCTGTGTATCAAATAACACTGTGCATGTTATTTTGCTGGCTTAAAACTATATTTTATGATAATGTGCTAATTCCCACTTCATGTGGGAATTCCCACTTCACCCGCTTCATCTTGATCTTTAAAGTCTTCAGCTATCCACCTGTCATCAAAGACTCGAAATCCATAAACACAGGTCATTGCTGCACATGTGTCTGTTGGGGCTGCTTTAACCTAGTCAGCTGGAGCAAGTTCCCAGGAGAATCTGACCCAGTAGGTCTGACCCAGTAGGTGGCACCTCTTTGCGATCAGCAGATTCAGCCTTGTGCGTGTTTACCCAAACCTGTGTACTGCTGAAGAGTTTAGTTTGTGCAGCTGTGGATGATGAGCTGGACTAATTGGACCATGGTCGGCTTGGTTATTGTGATTTTGGTAGTCTCAAAGATGATTTCCTCTGTATTGACTGAAGGTTTTATCAGCATAAAAGGAAAAAAGAGTAACTACGACTAATAAGCCAAGATCATCACAAAACAAAAGCTTTTGTCTCCTCTTGTACAGGAGTAACATCGTTAAGAATGTTTCCATGGGAAGAACCCAGACCAAGGACTGAGAAGTGTTTGTCAGGGGAGGAACTTTGTGTTCTTTCTAAAGCATGAAGCATTAAGAACTATGCTTCAGTAGGGCACGGAACTATGCTTCAGATGACCTTCGGTAGGGCAAACTTTATTGATAGCAGGAATAGCTGATGCTTCATGGATCAGTAACGATCCTGCCTTTATTTGTTGTGCAGGGATTTCTGCTCTTTATGTAGTAATCAATAAAGCTGCTGAAACATTACAAGAAGGTAAAACTGGAGAAACAGTTTGAAACAGAAAGCATTACTTAGACAGAAAGAAAACTTACCAGAAATCTTCAAGAGCTTGGCTGTATCAGGCCTTAAGTACAATGCAATACATGCAGAGCCCTTATCTGACCCTGCCTTTGCAAAATGCAGTTATTGTAGCTGGCCAAAAAAAAAAAAAAAAAAAAAAGGTAGTAGAAGGGAATACAGTTGCATTCTTGGTCTCATAAGTTATGCTTGTAATTTAAAAATACACAGTTGCTAGCAAGGAAATGTTGGGTACTTTACGCAGTCATGTGAATAAGTTAATTTGGCTCTAGAAAATGAAAACAATAGGATTATGCCACACAATTTACCAGTGCACTACCAGTAGTATTGCTATTTTAGTCTTTGGCTATAAAAGTTTTGCAGGAAGAGAAAAGTATATTTGAGTTTTATGTGCCTGAAAATGTTCATTTTTCCCACCTGTAGCCACTGACACAATGCTATTTCTCTCTACGCATCTGCCTCTTCTATGTGTAGACTGCAGCTAGAATAAAGACAGCTTGGTAACGTGGATTACTGCAATTTTTCGGTTTTAAGCCAAGTCTCCTTAAAAGGAACTTTTTTTGGAGAAGTTAAACCATGCAACAGTTAGTCTGTCATCTAAAGCTTCAACTTTACTTTTATTAGAGGGACCTTTCCATTCAGTCCCCTTTGCTTGAGCTGGTCTGCCTGGAATTCCATGTGGGATTTTTCTCTCTACCACCATTTCAGTAACAAGCCTTCTTTTCCCCCCTTACAAAAAGCAGTGTGCTTAAATGTGCACAGTTTGAGTACCTTCTCCGAGTTACATTTTCAGAGAGGAGAAAAAATACAGGAACAGGGAAGATCTGAAGCGACTATTCACTGAAGACTGAAGTCTGAAGTTTCTTTCACCCTACAGCATGTTTTTAGTGCCTCAGCTAACCTTACTCCAGGAGATACGTTGACTTCTTTGCTCTGTTACTTTTCTGAGCCTTTAGACTGAAGTTGATGGTCAATGGCATGAGCACATACAGCCTTGTATAGTCACTTCAGCAAGTCTTTTGTGTTTTTGTCCCCACATGTGCTAATTATCTTTCAGGGTCTTCTCCCAAGTTATTTTTGGATGCAATGGGAAAGGCCTACCTACTTGCTGTTTTCTATGCATCTTTGTGTATACTTAAAGGAAAGCACCCTTTGAAAAGCTAGCATATGATGCTGAACTCTTCTGATTCACTGAATTGCTTTCTAAGATTTCATGTCACAAGAGACAGGCAGTGCATCTTCGAAGCCTGTGGCAAGAGAGATTCCCAGCTAGCATTACCCAGGCAGGATGTGACACCAACATTGAGGAATTCCACCAGGTGGGGTGGGATTGCAAACTGAATGATGGAGCAATGCAGCAAGTTCAGCCTCCTCCTACAGCCAGTAAAACTACGTCATGTAACAACAGGAGCCGTATAGAACGACGCTAAAGAAACAGATCCAAAACCCTAGCATAGCGTGCAATCTAACAAGGGTAAGTCATGCTTCTGTATGGACAAAAGAATGGTAGATGTGTCCTCACCCTCAAAATGGTTCAAGCCTAGGTAATGACCAAAATCACATAGGCTGTGTCATCATTTACACGCTATTGGAAAATCACTGCTGTGTGTTCAACATAATGCCATTCTTTAGCCAGCTGGCTTAGCGAATCAGTGTTAAAATACTCAGTTGTTCCTATGCCTTCTGACCTAAAGCATGCATCAGGGGAACATTTGAGATGCACACACTCAATGAGCACTAATCCAGTTACCATGGTTTATTCTGCCCAAATTCCAGTGTTGAAAGCAGTTAACTTGAAATTTCTTCCTAAAGTTTCACATAGGAGTGGTGTTTGGCAGTCATTACCCTTAGCTGGTATACGCCGAGTAGCGTGTTAAAAGGCGACAGTGTCTCTGGCAGAGGGTGCTGCATTTTATTAGTAAGTGAAACGATTGCCTTCTAAGTTACTGCAAAGTATGAGAAACTTAAATATGCTTTTGTTATCTTTATTGGTTTTCCCAACCTTTTTTGTTTAAACTATATTTGAAAACTCTCAAACATAAGTTTCAAGTATCACTGAAATAAAGGGTAAGGAACTATCCTACTATGGAGATGCTAAACAAAACAGTTGTTGCAGTAAAATTCGGAGCTGTATGGTACTCTTAATTGTTTTCAACTAAATGAATCTTACTTGTTTCAGTTTTGTCTATCACCTAGCAGGTGTGAGGGTTCTAATACAAAAAAAAAAATCTGTAATTTACTATCTTATTAGCTGAGATTATCATACTCAACTTCAGTGAAATAGATGGAACAGGTAAAAGGAGATTCTGAATACCTCTTGCGACTGTAATATTGTTAAACTGCGTTTAAATTCTAACGTTGGCTATTATCAGAAACAGTTCCACTATAAAGTATCTGCTGTTCTAGCTGCTATCTATATTATTACTATTTTACTGTAAAAAGGTTTATACTTATTCTCTTATACTGTGTAGAGTTCCTGGTTTTATACTTTTGTTAAAGAACACTTTCCATCTCTTGCGTTAAGGGATATTCACTTCAGGTATTAGTTGCAAGAAAAAGAATTGCTACGTAGTGTGCGAGTATGGTGTTTAAAAAAAGCAGCACTGAGATGTGGATACACAGAAGGATGAATGCTAGTAAGTGTGATGTTTTGGAGTGTTCGGCCCTATGTTTTCTAACTGACTTTTTCCAAAGAGGAAAACTATTGGTATTCGTGTTTTTTTGGTATTTTGAATGGAATTATTCTTAATTTTTAAGTGTCCTTTTTTATTCACATCTACAAATGAAGAAAAAAGAGTAACTGCAAGTGATGCAACATCGATATGCAGTCCTTTATTCCCCTCCCCCAGTTTTGATTTGCCCTCAAAAGGTGTTTTAGAAGAATACCCCCTCTGAAACATTACCACAACCAATGCCTTGATTGCCCACCTTCTCAATCACATTAACCTTTTGGGGTCAATTTTTTCTAGGTGAACCAAAGGCTTTAGTTGCTCAGCAAAGTTCCTCATGTCATCAGAAACGACATCCTGTCCTGCCGGCGCTACCACATTAAGCTCGACGAGGTAGGAGAGAGACAGCGGCTCGATGCTGTCGGTGTTGCCTGGCATGAGGATGCGGAAGATCTTGTAGACGACGATCTTCATGATGCCCTTGCGGAACACGTGCCCCTTGGCCACGAACTCGTGGTCCATGCGGAAGCCCATCTCCACCAGGAAGTCCGTCAGGTTGTCCGAAGTAGCGATGTCGACGCAGTTGCGCACCAGGGCATGCCGGTTCTTGTCTCCGATCTCGGGCTGGCCCAGGTAGCGCAGGTGCCACGGCATGCCGCTCTTGTCCATGGAGCGCCGCGCCCGCAGCACGAAGGGGCTGGCCTGCTGCCCCTTCAGCAGGAACACCATCTCGTGGTCCAGGAAGGTCTCCGGCTCCATGTTGTCGCACAAGCCGCGCAGCCGGTGCAGCAGGCTCTCCAGGCTCTGGTCCAAAACGCTGCCTGCGGGGCACAGAGGCGGCTCCTCAGCGGCCCCCCTCGCCGCGGCCAGCGGCGCCGCCCGCCCGCCCGCGCCCCGCAGGCCACCGCCGCCCCCGCCGCCTCCCCCCCCGCGCCACGACCGGCTGCCCCTCCGCCGAGGCGCCCCGGGCCTCCCGCCGCCCGCGCCTACCTTGGAGCAGGTACTCCATCATGTTAATGGTGCCGCCCGTCACGGGCATCATGGTAACGGGCGGCGCCTCCATGGTGCCGCGCAGCCCGGGCCCCGGCCGCCCGCGACGCGACCCGAGGCCGCGCGACGCGCAGGAGCGGGGCGGAGCCGCCCGCGGCCGCGGCGCCGCGGCAGCGCCCCCCCGCGGCCCGGCGGCGCCGCGCGGCCGCGTCGCCGTGAGGCGCGGTGAGGTGAGGTGAGGTGAGGTGAGGTGCGGTGCGCGGGGGCCGGGCCCGGCCCGGTGGGCGAGGCCAGGCCGCCCCGGGGCCGGCGGCGGCGGCGCGGCGGGGCCCTGGCTGGGGGCGTCCGCGGCCCGGCCCTGCCGCGGCCGTTGGGGCCCGCGGCCGCTGGGGCCCCCTCAGCAACGTGGCGCCTCTGCGCCGCGGGCGGGGTCGTTCAGCGAGCAAATAACGGTATCGGGGGCGATCAGCGCTGCTGGCCGTCACCCACTGCCTTCTTTAACGGCCCGGCTAAAGGAGCGGACTCTTCTAATTAAGCAGTTAGATTATTCTGCTTTTGAAAAAAATTTTTTGGACCGAGATGGTCTGTACGGAATCAGCGCAGTAGGAGGGAAAATGTATTGTTTTCTGGTGCATACTGATACTTTCAATTTAAATAATTCACAGCGCGCTGCATGTAATTGCCCTTTTTCTACTGATCTTTCTTATTTGAAAATTTAAAACGGTAGTTTGCTGATTCGGGGGTTTGGGGCGTTTTCTGAAGTGTAGTAACTAGTTTAGTTAAAACTGCTAAAAGCAGAACGTCTCGTCTTTGGTGTCTTTAGCAGTGAAAGCTGCAAGTAACATTTGTGTAAGTTTTTCAATAGCTGTATCCCAGTTTGCCTCTTACTACCTGTTACACCTGTGCAGGGGGACTGATTTCGGAAATCAGTTTGGGAGCTGTCCGTCGGTAGTTTTTTGTTCAGCACTGGTCTGTGTAAAGGTACAGTAACAAAGGATTTAGAGCAGGAGGATGCTGGGGGCTTGTTTGCAAATATCTGTGGTAACTGTAGTATAGCAAGTCGTTTGCAGTGCGTGACATAGGAATTGAGATACAGTTTTAGAAAGCAGAAATCCAGCCCCTCAGTTTTTCCTCTGGACACTGCAGATTTTGCCCCCTTCTTTCTAGAGGGGAAAGCCTCCATTTCGAAAAGTGATCAGTCGTGGCGAGTTTGTAGCAGTTACAATCAGTCTTACAGCTCACAAGTTCGGAGCTATTTTGATTTTTCCTGTGTCGTTTTTGTACAATCCTTGTCGTTTTTGAATCCTGTGTCATTTTTGTAACAGCTCTTCATGCCACGTGGAAAGTAAACAGTATAACATGTGTCTTTCCGTTATCAGTTAGTATCGCCACGTGGTGGTGTTGTCCCCTGTGTCCCCTAAATAAATATTGTAAATATTGACACAGGCCAAAGTCCTCCAAATGAGAAACTGCAAAAATGTACTCCACCACCATAGTAATAGTTTTTTTTTTAAGCCTTGATATATCAGAGCTAGTCGGGAGTACAGCCCTAAAGGGCACAGTAAAATTCAGCAGGGATCTGGCTGTTGCCGCCAGAAGAAGCCACACCCCAGGTAACTGCCACACTGTGCACAGTGTACATATTGCTCTGATTGCTGAAAGAGGCCTGTGTTGAAATGAATGAAGAAAATAGTAAATAAAAGGTTTGACCAGCGGTTTTAAAGCTTCCTTACCCTTGTAAGAACGTGAATTAGGTTTTCTCCTGCATACGTGTCAACTTTAGTGAACGTGGTCATAATGCAGGATGAAAGAATTATTTATATTATAAATACATATATAAGATATAAGATAGCTAGGAAAAGTAGAAAAAGAAAAGTCAAAAAGGCACTTCAGTGTTTTGCAGGTATAGTTTCTATAAGATATCATTTCTTTCCCTTTTTCCAGTGATAGAGTTTATTATGTTGCTTAACAGAGGTACATGACATCATTACCACAAATGCTTGAGAAAAACGATAGTAAGAGGAGGGCTTCTACCTTTCTATTTTGATATGCAGATTATTTGAAATTCCCTAATTACAGCTACTTCAGTTAGCTCTCTTGCACAGTCTGAAGAACTATGCAAAACTGCAATGCAGAAAATGAATGTTACCCTAAACTGGAGAATGCCAGTAGGACTAGACAAAACTGGTGAGCACAAGTGGCTTTTCTCCCCTGCACAAACAGAACGTCCCCAAGTCCCCTCACCAGTTGTGTCTAAGGTAGCACTGGCACAGTCCTGTAGCTACTTGGCTGCTTTAGGGCCTTGGTGTTGGAGGCCCTGACGTGCACCTTTATACTTTAAAGATATCTTAAACGGGGCCTTTTTCTGCACTTGCTGAAGATAGATGTAGCAGGCACAAAGGACAGCTGATCAGACAGATGGAAGAGAGAGAGTGAAACTGGGATAGAAATAGAGAGTAAATACCTTATTCCCAGCCACCTACCTAAGTTCCTTTCAGCTCCTTTTAATGCCTTTCTTCTACATCTGTCTGCGTCACGGAAACTGGATGCACGTCTTTGGCCAGGCCTTTAGCTCAGCTCCGTATCTCAAAATTTCCAGTGCACAGAGCAGAGCCCTCCCTGTGAAACTCCTGAAGGGAAATGTCTGACGAAATGTGTGATCCAGCCCTGGTTTGTACGTTGAGATAGCATGAACAGTGAGGGAAGGTCAATTAGATATAAGCTGGATGTAAATTTTTTTCTTTCTTGTTATTAAAACTTGCACTTTTTTCTAGCCATCTCACAGGCTTGGGGCTGAATCCTCATTTTGTCACCTTTATCTAGCAGAACTGCTTTCAGGATAGGCATACAACACTTTCCATTCACTGGTGGTGAATTCATAACTAAGAGCCTTCCCCCCCCCCCCCACAAATCTGCATGCAAGGCTGCTACAAAAAGAATTTCTCCGTTCAGTTACATAATAAGCAACATGTATAATGAGTCTATTACATAATTTAAAATTTGTAAAGTTGCTGACAGAATTTCAAAACTGGGCTCATTCATTAAGTAATTTCATTTCTTAGCAGGTAACTCAAGGACGCTTCATTATTCTTAGCCATTTCACCACAAGTAAGGATGTGTCAATTGGTGAGAGACCATCTTAAATTAAGGGCATAGATAAGCTTACAGAGAGTGACAGAAAAAGAAAAATCATGTAACTGATGACCTATAATTATTATTAGGCTCAGTATAATACAAATTATAGCTTATTCTGCGCTGTCTAGCAAAGTAGGAAAATTTTCAAGTGAGAGAGTTTAAAGAGCTGACCAGCCTAACCCATGGTGGCTTCCAGAGCTGGCTCTTAAACTCTTATTACCAAAACAAAGGCTGAAGTTCCTTTTAGTTTTCTACACTATTCGAATGCGTCCCTTAGATTTTACGTTACCATTTTTAGTGTGCTTTGTTTTAAATATCAATTATTCCATGGGAAACCCAAGACAGTTCCTGACAAAGTGCTAGTCTGTTTATTCAGAAACTCTTCTAACAACAGTGATGTCTCTCCATGTCTCTGGTAGGCCTGCCCATTTTACTCACTAGCTGGGCAAAAGGGTGGAAACATTGCCATTCATTCTGAGGGTGAGGTATGGTTTTCAGTGAACCTTGACATAGCTGTTTGTCAGCAGAGTGACTGCCTCCCTTGCTGTGACTGAAGGCTAATTTTCTGAGAATGTGGATTAATGATTACGCAGGCTAAAGCATTAATCCCTTGGGATTGCCTTCCACTTGTTCTTAGAGCCCAACAATTTATTACAGGGTAAATGGGAAGCAATTTGGTAAACTATGTTGTGGTAGCAGCTGGAGAACTGGAAGCTACACATCTATCCGACTAGTCTTGCTTGATAAACTTGCCAAGGTCTGGTCTTTCGCCCGGTGGTTCTAGGTCAGGCTAGTCATCGGTGTAATTGTAGGGCAGTTGTGCCTGCCAGGAACACATATCTGCTTGGTTCTTCCCCCGAGGCAAGAGAGGCTCTGTGAAGCAGGGAGACTGCTGCTATAATGAGCACACCACTTGAAGCCCAAACCATCATCTTTGTTTCAGCAGGCATCACTGTGCAGCATAAGCCTTCCATAACCAAAGCCAAAGAGAGAGGGAGAAGGCCAGAACCTCAGCTATGGGTTGGAGAGAGATGACATGCCTTAAAAAGCATGCACCTTAAAGTAGTAAGGGCTCTCGATCCACTTCAAAAGGCAGCTGAAAGGACAGGGAGCGTGAGCTATCTACCCCAGCTTTTTTCAGGGCTGTATCCACGTTATGTGGAAAGTTCACATGTGCAATGCTGCCAGTAGTACCAAGGATGAAAATTATGCTGCACACAGAAACACCCAGAGCATGCCTAAACTTGAGGACTAGCTGGTTCACTCACACTCTTCTCTGGGAACCGGTACGCAATGCTTGTGCTAGGCGGTCTGGAGTGCTGTGTCCAGTTCTGGACTCCCCAGTACAAGGGAGACATGGCACTACTGGAGAGAGTCTGGCAAAGGGCTACAAAGATGAGGGGACTGGAGCATCTCTCCTATGAGGAAAGGCTGAGAGAGCTGGGCCTGTTTAGCCTGGAGAAGACCGAGAGGGGATCTCATCAATGTGACCCCTTCCAACCTTGACCATTCTGTGGGCCCCTGCTGGACTTGACTTTTACCCATTCAATAACTAAGGAAGCATCTGCTACAAACTTCTAGCTTAGCTGTGTTAGACATGAATGTGATTTGTATCATCGCTTAGCTGTGTGAGCAGACGCCACGAGTCCTGCCAGTAAAATGAGGTAAGGTGTACTTAGCAGATAACTTACTATGCTGGCTAAGGAAAAATCAAAGCAAACGAAAAAAATCAGTACAACTGGAGCTGCAGAGCTTCAAGACCTCACAAACCTGAAATTCATGAGAGCAGGAAAGGAATGGGACACAGAAGGAGCTAAACCTCTAGGTAAAGGGGGCAGCAAAGTAGTTGTAGTCAAATACAGATTTACTGTTTTACATTTTTCCTAGGGCTTTAAAACATTTGAAAATTACACCCTTACCTCATGTAGGCTGCTGCAGCTGTTTGGTTTTTCCCAAGGATATCTTGTACTGAAGTTTTGCTACACAAGCTTTGCAGTGATGTTGAAGTATTCTGTACTGCATGCATCGAAATAAATAAGAATCACTGAGTTCCCCCTAAAGCCTTCAACATGCATGAAACACTAACCTCCAATTCTGGCTTAAAACCTGTAGAACAAAAGAGACTAAAAAAGAATCCAGGCTACACTTTATTGCAGGTTGTTGGACATTTACGTGCTCCCTTGGGAACTTAACTACATGGCTGTAGCGCATGGGCCTGGAGCTCTAATCTTTTAGTAGTTTCCAAGATTTTTAGTGGCATACTGACTAAAAGCTTAATCACTTAGCTGCTAACACGCACTATGAAGTTCTTACCAGGACTTTTAATATCAAGCAATTCTTGATGTGGTACTGACAGGTTCTTTCACTCTTCCAAGTTAACCTGTCTTGCAAGAGCAATATATAAACAGCACTACCTATTCTGCTAAATTACATTTCTCTGGTGAATGCAGCGCTTCAAATTCAGATACCAAGTAACAGATAAAAAGCACCTCTGAAAGTTTTTTGGCGGACACATAAGAGACTGCCAAAAGTATAATTCAACAGTTATCGGGAGGATAGGCGAGAAACACCCAAACAGGCTTCAACAGAAGATATCACTAATGCCGAAGTGAATTAGTTCTCCCATCTGGACAAACTGAATAATTCAGTTTCAAGGAGAATAAATGTGTACCAAACAAGGTGAGAAGTTCTGGTATCATATCCCTGCTGCACTGAATGTTTTATATCTGGTCTTATTTTCCTTAACCCTCTTATTTTATGTTGCCCACTAAGCTATGTCACTAGGTCATGAATTAAGCTTAAAATATCACAATTAAGCCAGTATGTTTTCCATTGTTTTACTGAAACTGAAAAAGTAGTCTGTACCAAAATGTACACAATTTAGTAATAATACAAAATGTTAATTCTGCAAGACAGAATGTCAGTTAAATTCACCAAAATGAACACTGAACCACCATTTATTGCCAGTACAGTGTTACTTTAAATAATAAGATCACTGAATGAACATAGAAACAAAGTAGTTCCACCTTTCCTTAAATAAAATAGTAGCTATTAACAACAATACTGCAGGAAGATAAACATTCATGATATTTACATGCTATCATACCATATCTAGCATGTAGTATGTTTTCGTGCTTGCACATTAGCTTTATGAGATCATTACAATAATATTAATGTGTTGATATACTACAAAACAACGCATCATGATTTGCATCAAATTTGCACCTTAGAAGAGCACCTTTGCTAGTCACCCCTTTAGAAATGCCACTGCGTTCCTGTAAGAAACCCAGCTCATCCAATTCACTGGTAATTTTCTTTTTTTACTAAAAATAAAGTTAAAAACATCCCAAAAAACCCCAAGCATATGAACAGTTTTCCTTCTGTGATTAGCTAGGCAGGACGATGTATTTAGCAAGCTTCCCAATGGTGAATAAAACCAGGAAAAAAAAAAAAAAAAAGGTTTCCTGTATTACATTAAGAACACCTGAGGCTGCTTCACTGGTCCAAGTACAGTATTTTAATACAAAAACTGTGTTACATTAACTTGTCATTTCAGTGGATTCCCTTACTAAGCAAGTCTCATAAAAAAAAAAAAAAAAAAAGGACAATGCAAGATTTTTTTCTTAAAATAAATACTCCCCTCCTCAAAAAAAAAGTTTAAAAAGGAATAAAAATGTAAAAAAAAAATTAAAGAACAGTGTGATCTTCTGGCTTTATCTTATCTCAGTTTAAATAGTGGATATACACTTACTCCTGGGGAATGAGTGCAAAACACTAAAAAATTCTGAGTATGTAAACACACTGTAAGAGATTTCTTTTAGAAGTGTAAACATCTGTTCTTGAGTCCTGTTGTTTGAATCCACTCCTATCAAAAGAAGTTTAACAAACTGCATTTACTTAAAGTATTAAACTGTCTGACATATAGTCCTTTTTTGGAGTTACTAGTTTCAGAATTTATTTTATTCTACCCGAACAAAATGACACACTGTTTTTTCCTACTTCAGTACAGGATTATATTTAATAATTTAGCACTCTATACATCACGAGTTTTCCTTAAAGGAATAACCTAAATTATGGAGTTAAAACACTGAATGCTGCTTAGCTGAAAAAGCAGCAAATTAAGTACTATAAATAGACTGATGCGTCTATAAAACTAATGCGACTCAAAATTGTCTCATAGCCTAAACTCTGTTTAAACTGTGAACAAAATTAAAATTGGGAGTTCACAGAAAGTGATTACGCTTGCCATCACTTTAAAAACATACCTTGCTAACCAGAAAATAAAGATGGCAAGGACCAGTGTATTCAAGCCAAGTTTAGATTTTTTTTGTTGTTTTTTAAACGTACAAAGTACATGATACCACTTTTCACCTTGGTAGCAACTAGGAGTTTACTAGTCAAAATACTCTCAACCTATAAAAAACATAGGACTGACCCTTCAGAAAACCACGAACAAGAGTAAGAATTCTAAAGCCATGTTCAAGACCACTGAGAGGACTTCTTTCATGAAGTCATCTCTAACCGCTGAAGAAAGTCAAAGGCATAAGTAGTTTCACTGATCGCAAGTCCATTGATCTTTTAGTTTATCTTCCACAGAAATAATTGAGCTGAAGGTGATTTTCATTCTAAACTTCACAGATTACATTAATTTTTCCTGTGCACCTCATCAGTTGCTAAAACAATTTTTCGCTTCCAAGCTGTTTTAGTATTCAAGCTGCTTTCTTAGCACAGCTTCCTTGAAGGTCTTGCAGATTCATTTTTGACCTAACAAAAACAGTAAGATGACCACATTAGATAGTAATGTATCATTGTAACTATTACATGTTACAATTATTAATGCAATTATTATTGAATCTTCTAGTATAGTTGGAAGAAGGGGGAAACAGCAGGGAAAGACATGGTTTTGCACTTACCTGTTGTGGATCATGTGGCTTTTGACTAGATGCCCAGCTGCAAGAGCTGCCATTAGCGATAACTCCCCTGCCATCACTGTAGCACATACAATTTTAGCAAGCTGACGGGCATTTTCACCAGGATTATCTTGGCTTGCACCTTGAACCCCTAACATCTGGGGAGAAAAACTGCAGTATTATGCTATGAAACTAAAGAACATTTGAGTTTTACCAAATTACATCCAATTGACTAGCTTTAAATCTCCTTAATAGTAAATATATATTAAGCTGTAAAAATTAGATGCTTGAAAAATAGTTAGATGAAAATTCTAGAATTTTCATCTCAAGTCCGTGGAATTTCGAGAGACGTTCTGAAAACATTATTCAGGCACAATATATACAACGTGAAAGCAAGCTTAGATTTAAGAAGGTAAGTTGCTTTAAACTTCCTGCTCTGTACCTGCAAACAGGCCTGCTGTGGGAGCAAGTTGGTGCCTCCACCAACAGTTCCTATTTCTATAGAAGGCATTGTGCAGCTGATGTACAGGTCTTCATTGGTAGAACCAGTTCGCTCCATCAAAGTGATGCAGTTAGAGCTGCCCACGTTCTGCGCAGCATCCTTTAGATCAAGGAGGAAAAAAAAACAAAAACAAAACTCTCAACTAGGTGTCCAATTCAGAATTAACAGAACTAAGAAATGCTGACTTGGTACAAAACAACTTACCTGACCACAAGCAATGTAGATAGCTGTAACAATGTTTGCTGCATGTGCATTGTAGCCACCTATGCTACCAGCCATAGCGGAACCCACCAAGTTTTTGTTTATATTAACTTCAACTATATCTTCTGTAGTAGTCTTCAATACCTAGGCAAAAATGATACAACTTTTACTACACCTTTCCTTAGGCAGGAGTTACAATGCCCTACTTCATGTTAATAAGGCCCCCAAAGTTTAATTCCACACAGAATTTGACACAGCATCCTATATCTACTTTATTTTTGTTCAAAAGAAACCCTTTCAGGTGCAGAGAGTACCTTTCAAATAACAACAGAAAAGTTGGTGCTGAGAGTTTGGACTTGTACAGACCTCGAAGAGGGGGGGAAAAAAAAAAAAAAAAGCCACCACAACCAACTACCTTCTCTCACTGTTTCAAATACTCATTTATTTTCAGTATGAAATGCACAAACATAGTTTGGCCAAAAAAAAAAAAAAACACCACCCACAACCCACCCTAAATCCACCTTGACATGACAGCATCTTTCCTCCCAAGTCGCTCCATACACTAAACACTTAATTTTGCTCTGCATAATACAGAACTGAACTGAAGAGCTGTAACAGAAAACGGACATTTGAAAATACACATTCTGTTGCACGGTAACATCAAATTAAGTGACACATTTATAAAATACTGACTGTATTTTGAAAGATTCAGGCAAGAGATTTACACTGAATTTAGTATTAAAATGATCAAAGGGGACAAACACGATATTGCCATAAGCAAAAATCTGTGAAACTCCAGGACGGTAAGAATGGGATCAGACGACAAAGATCTGCACAAGGATCTGTAATACTGATAAAGATACAAAGTAATATAGACAGTTCAGTGCAGATAAACATGGCGATGTACATGGTCAGGAGAGAGGGGAAAAAAAAAAAAAAAAAGCCTAAAGCTACTTAAACTATGATGGGCTCCCCACTATTACTCTGGAAAGCAATCTTGGGGTTATAATAGATACTGCTCCGACGCTGCCACTGAAGTAGTCGTCAAAAAGACGAACAATTAAAAAATTAATGGAAAGCAAATCTAGAAAAACATAGTTATGCCAATGTATAAATCTAGGCTGCAAACACACCTTGAATACTGCGTCAAACTGTCTCCAGAATAGAATAGTTGTCAAAGGAAAAAAGTGAGGGTTCCAGCGTCTTCAACATTCACCATAAAATATATGGCACAATATCTTAGAAAATACGGTAAGTGGAAAAATGCCTACGGTAAGATGTTCTCAGTAGAAAAGACTTTTCCATACAACAATAGTCTGAAAACACATGTGGAAGTCATCCTTACAGGGAACATACAAAACTGATTACTTCATAAATATGAAATGTAAGTTAATATATGCACTTTTTGACAAATAAAAGAAAGCAAACACTTACTTCTCTGACAACCTTGGCTGGAATGACTGCCTCACAGACAACAGACTTGCCTCTTCCTTCTATCCAATTTATGGCAGCAGGCTTTTTGTCTGTACAGTAGTTACCACTAATAGCTATAACCTGAAGATCAGGAAACTCTTCATTCAGTCTTGCCAGTGCTTTTTCAGTACCCTGTTAGATGAGGAATAAGTATCGCTATTATGGTTGTAAGGCACATTAATCAAGGACAGCAAAACAGCAAGATTAGATTAAAACTTTAGACCATCAATTAGAGCTCAGAAAAAGAATAGGGTTTTGGGAAGAAATCTGAAACAGGTAACATCACTATCGTTTTTCTAACCCCTTTCAAATATGGGGAATGATAAATTGTAATAAATAAGCCCTTGGTCCTTCCCAGTATGTACGGGCATATGCACACCTTACTGAAGATACAACATGAACCAAGTCAAACCCTGCAGGCATGAAAATAATTAATTTTGGATGAACTGGGAGGGAGCTTCTGTACATTAGGAAGTCAGACAAATTTCAACTATATTTAGTGCCTGTGTATGGCCTGACCCGTTTATGTAATTATTCCGAGTAAACTCTGTATATAACAGTCCGTATCAAAGTCTTACATCAAACAGTACAAGGTTTTCCCTCCCCTTCCCACTAAACTGTGAGTCATGCCTCAGTTTCTTCCACATGCCTGCACTTGCTGCCACTCATCAGACTCCTAATCCTTTCTTCACAAGAACTGCAACAGCAACAGAGTAATTACTGGTGGATAAAAATCTTTGGCCCAAAGAAATGAACAAACCATCCTACATTATCAATACTTTTAAAAAACAAACACACAAAGAAAAACTCCCACACAAAATGACTTCAGTCCTTTTTCTTTCACTGTTCATATCCTGTTCATGTTTATGTGAAGTCAAGTCAAACAGTTTTATCATTTTATAGCACTGCAAACAGAGCTGTGTCTTGCCTGCAAGTCTTATCTCTTTCTGTCTTCACATGCCAGGCAATCACAGATGGGTGGGACGCTATTTATTTGTTCAAAGAAATATATATTTATTAGAAGACTTAAAGAGACTGGACCTTACTTTTGAAATCATATTCATTCCCATTGCATCCCCTGTTTTAGACTGAAAACGGATATAAAGATTACGACCAGCCAAACTGATGAGAAGTTTTTGTAGGCGAGCAAACCTGCAAGAAAATTGAATGATTACTTACAATTCTCAAGGAGAAAGAGCTTTAACTACATTTAAGGGCCTCAATTATTGTAGACGGCACCATTAACCACACTGTGTTCTGCACTCTTCCTCCTTCAGTGGGAAAGTGAACCTTCAGCTATCATGCACATAGTTTTCTCAAGATAAATACTTTCAAACATAATGTTTCACTGCTCCTGAAAGTGAACCACGAAACGTTTCACTGGCTCCTTATGTTTTCTAGCCCTGGACTTCATGAAATATAGGCTCTTGAAGTGCTAACATAAATTTTATCCCTCTGTCCCGAAATATCTGGCTACTGACTACCAACTAAAAATGAGGACTTCGAAAATTTGTGTGTCTTTTGCAGCAGGGCAAAAACCATTTTATCTTCCATAAAAGTGCAAGCTCCACAAGTCAAAGCTTTATTCATGCAGACTAAAGGCCAAACAAAAACTGGAAAATACCGCTTTTAAACAGCGGGACAAATGGCTCTTTCTGAAATACACACATGTCCTTGGCTGACACTCGTAAGATTGATAAGAAACGTAACTGACATGACAGTCTTTCTCTAAATGTTCCTAAAGAAGGCAGGTAATCACAAGTCATGGAAGAAAGACTTGGACTTAAAATACACTTATCCTTGACACTGTTTTACATTTCTTAACGTTTCAGCTCTAGCATTAGTTTATCCTATGGGATTTGAAGCCTAGCAGATTAATTATTAACACCTTATACCATATGAAATCCTAGATTCCAATCTTTAAGCTACTTTTAAGCATAGCAACTACTAAAAATCCCAGTGAGCTGTACATTTATTTTATAGTCTTACACCCAATAAAAACATATCAAGTATTACTCAATACCAGCTTACTTGTTACTATGATCCAGTCATTTACTGCTTATCACCAGAAGATATTTATCACTAGCCTCGACAGATAACCATAGCAACAAATTAGAAAGATACTGCTGTTTTCTTAGATTCATGCTACATGGGACAGCCAAAATGAGTATGTAATTTCCTACACAGTACACAGAAATACAATTGGGAGCTTTCTAAGGTCCAAAGTCTTGCATCAGGAAATAAGGCTCAAGTAACCATTGTACTAACCTACTTGTGCTGTCAAAAGCTTCTTTTATCATCTTAAACCCTTCAGAGCTTTCAAGCCAAACTTTCACTTCTGCAGCCTGGCAAGCAGTGGGGAGCCTTACAACAGGCCCTCGGGTCATCCCATCTGCTAGAATACGACTGCTTGCTCCTCCACCAAGCTAAAATCAAAACAGAAATGAAACAAGATTACTGAAACTGAGTTTTAGATTTTGGGAAGCCAAAAACATGCCTCAAATCCTCCCCATGCCAAAAAAGGCATAAGAAATGCTTTGTATTATAGGAAGTTTTTAAGCTGTTCAAGCAATTAAACAGTCAACCTTCTTTCTAGGAGTTACTTACGCATATTGCTCTACATCCTCTATTTGTGCTTGCCACAAGACATCCTTCTGTTGTTGCCATTGGAACTTGAAACTCTTTGTTATCCAAGAACAGTGGCCCTGCTACGCCTACAGGAATAGGCATATAGCCAATCACGTTTTCACAGCAAGCTCCCATAACCTTACAAGAACAATACAAAAGTTATCATGATGGTTATATGTAACACTCTAGCACACTATATACGTCGCTACCAAGAGATATCTTGGCAAAAAAACCACAACCCTACCCATGAAGCAACTAACTCGCGCCTCAATGAGTTAAAGCCTTAAGTTCCTCCTCCTATGACCAGCTCATCAATGAAATGGAATACTTTGTACAAATTATTTTATTTGGTTATAAAATGATTATCAAACTTCAAGTATTAATAAGCTGTTCTAATTCGTTTCAGCTATTTTATAGCTACACCTATCAACAGCTGCTACTGTTAAAAAGCTATTATTTGATAGACCTGTTGAATCTTATTAAGTCTTAAATACTATTAAAACAATTTTGACTTACTGTTAAATGATTTTAAAATAAGCTTCCATTTTAACCTGAGCTCAAGCTAACATTTTCACTCAACTAAGCACAGGCTTAGTGTCAGCAGAATTCCATGTTTATGAGATAAGGATACCTCTGTAGGGAATTATTCTTTTGGTTAAGCTACAAAAATTAGGTTAAGCTACCAAATTGCTAGCAATACACAGTAGTGCTTTATATTTGAAATTTATACAGCAGTTTTGACCAAGCTCATTGTTAATTCATATACAGCACTTTAAGCAGATATTTCATATTTGGAAAATGGTTTTACAGTGAACTTTGCTTGTCTGCCTTCTACTTACCAAAGAGTAATTATAATTCCTATAAGGAAGATACTGCAAAGATGAAGGTTCAGGGAGTTTCTTGGATAACATCTGTCTACGAATGGACACACCACGCTCCTGAGTTTCCATCAAGGCTTCCAGTTTGTATGCAGGAATATGCTTAGCGTTAACTAAACTGATAACCTCAGCATCAGTAAGGAATTTTGCACCCTTCTGGAAATGTAAAGGATGGGGGAGGGGAGGGGGGAAAAGTAGAGATTCTCTTGGTGAAAATAGTTTGAAATATTTCCAAATGAGAAAGGATAGTAACTGTACTGTGACCATTATCAAATGATATCCAAAGAAGCCAGCTGCCAGTGTGAAGTTTTATAGCAGGCAAGAATATTGTCAAAACCCTTTCATTCAGACACCCACTCATATCCATGATTTACAATGAAGTTTGAATTACTTGGTATGTCATGAATGTAGAAGCTGCCTTTTTGCCCCCTCTCATCTTGAGAGTAAAGAGGGAAGACTAATAATAAATTATTTACAACTTGAGAAAAAACAGACAAATACACATTTTCTGTCTGTATTACAAAAAAAAAAAAAAAAAAAAAAAAAGAAGTAATTCAGAAGCAGAAACTGACTGGAGCGGAAATGACTTCTAAAAGGGAAGGAGAGTGATCCAGCATTCTACGCCGTAATATTTCCACATTCACTCAGTTATAAAAGCTCTATAGTTCTCTGAAATAAGATATCACAATCAAGAGGATCATTTAAATGCCAGAAAACGAATTTTAGGAGTTCTTAAATGAGAAGTTACATTGGCAGTTTAAAAAAAAAAGTTATTTTTCCATACCTCTGCATTTCCAAGTATACCAACACATTCCTCGATAGAACGTGGTTCCTTAGGTAACTCAATTTCTTCCTCTTTTCTATTAAGAACTGCAGAAGTTTCCACAGGGTTGCAACTGCCAACTACAAATGTAACTCTGGTTGAAGACTCTGCTAATACAGGTTTTATGACTTCAGCTGCATAAAAACAATTAAAATGAACTTCAGTTTACAAAAATCTTAAGTTTTGGTTCTAAATACAACATGCTGGACAGAATTCACTATTTGATATAAATATCTGGGAATAGGTTCAGACTAATGCTCCAAATTACCATTTCCATCTTTGGCAATTAAAGTTTCTTCTACTGTGTTAGATTTCTGATTGTTTTTCAGAAGTCCAGATTGTTTCCTGCAACAATTCTCAGGGACCTTTTTCTGAACCATCACTGGAGATGTTATGGGATTCTTCAGTGAGAGTGTGGATTCAGTCTCTGTTTGTTCAAAGAAAATGTATTTCACAGCAAGAAGAAGGGCTAATCCAAGAGTGATTACTTGCTCAATATCCATACTGGCCATTCTTTTAAAAAAAAAAAAAAAAAAAAAAAAGAGACCAATCAAGTAATAAGTACATAGTATATACACAATCTGTTATTTTATAACAATGTTCTAACATCTGTTTGCTTTAGAAAGGCTAAGAGTTTGATCATCATTTTTACAGTTACTGTGATTCTAGTCAAATGATGTTTTATAATAGAATATTCAGGTATGCTAGATTGGGGTAGAGAAATCATTCTTTGTATTATTAACACTGTAAGAAGTTTCAGTCGTCCATAAACTTTTACTAAATCTTAGTTTAAAAAAAAAAAAAAATCCAGTGAGGGAAATTGCTGGAAAATATTCAGTACTGAACAGGTAAGCCATATTCATTTAACACCTATCTCTAAATTATGAAGCAGAAAGATTCAGTTACTATCCTCTGCCAGTCAGGACTACTATGATGTAAGCTAAGCTGCCAGGAGGGAGAAAAAAACCTCAGAGATATAGCACTGAGTTTTCAGAAGAAATATGGAATCACAATTTCCACTTCAGCTGAGCTGTGGGCCAACAGCATCTTTGCACTGCACAGTATCTCTTATTTTTAGATAGAAAAAAAAAAGCACAAGGAAAAAGAATAATGACAGGGACTATTTTTTGCACTTGTGTGAGAAGGGCCAGAAATTCTGCAAAAATAATTAACTCTCGTGCTGTCAAAAAACTTATTTTCTAGTCTGGTCTGAAATGTGCCAATGCTAGTGGGAAAAGACAGTCTTATGATGCATCCAGAACAGCTGGTTCCTGATCATAATCGTACTATTTTAAGAAGATCGTAAGAATAGCGTAATATTGAAATACTCTTGATAACATGTCGTCTCAGGTTCTAAGAAATCCTACAGCAGCCAGACCTGCTAGTTTACAACAGCACTGTGCCCTAAGGCCATCGTTGGCAGCACTGGAGAATACACCCTAATCAATGAAATACACTTCTCTTCTGTCAAGGCACCTACCGAGAAAGATAGAACTGCCATAATGAAACATTGGGTTCAATTCTCTTTGGTGCATTCTCATCCAATCCCACTGAGTTTTCTACAGTGCTGTTCTGAGCAGCTGGTTCTGCTATCCAGCGACTGTGGGCATGAACAAGAACCAAACCTAGTGACTGTATTAAAAAAGCAAACAAACAGAAAAAGAAAATTACTAAGTTTTCAACTGTAACTAGGCATCTAACCTATTAAGATTAATCACTTATTTTTTACTTTAACTTCCCATGACTCAAAAGTCTAAGGATAAAGGCTAATATGCCACGTTTCTTGTCAACACTATTTTTCAGTAGTATATTCATTTACATACACAACCTTTTGCTGGTTCCCTATAGAAACAAGTGTTTTACAATTACACAGTTTGAAATTTGGCTAATGCAACCAAAAGTTATTTGGGCACGAGGAAGACTGTCAGACAAATCAAACAGAGAGATCTCCAACATACCAAGCTTTCACCAGTTTTATGAAAACCGGAAACGCAGGGGAAGCAGGACCTATCATGTCCAAAATGAAGGAAGGCTGCAATGTTAGCTCATCACGTTTTCTTTAACTTCTTTTCTGGCTTATCATAAGACTCATAGCTTTGAACCAGTCCCAGCACACCCTTCCCCTTGCTCAAGTAATAAGAGGAGAAAGCTGAGAGTATTGTACAGGAAACAGGGAGGAAATTAGGGCACACGAAGAAGTGACCAGTTTTGCAAGCATAACTGGCATATGCAGGAAGACTTTAGGTGTAGGTATAGATGATGTTAGAATTACAAAGATGAGCAAGAGTACTGGCATACAGGATGCAAGTCTATAGGAAACAAAAGCTTTATTCACTGCAGAAGATCAGCTTATTGATTACATCAATACAGATGAAAAAAGTCACAAACCATGATCATTTTGACCCTCTGTGTTACAGGGTTTGGTTTATTTTCTTCTTCTTCCAGAACACGAGCAAAATGACTAAGCTGCCATATAGGACGCCCTTCACGACTCTCTCGAGAAAGCTGCAGAGATGACAATTTAAAAATAGGTTCTATTCAGCACATGTCTGAAGAGATACAATAAACAAGCTTGTATTTTTATTTTATTATTAAGACTCTATCAACAAGAGAGTGAACCTACACTAGACTTTAAATAGTTGAAGACCCTGGACAGCTATTAGTTTGAAGCACAATTTGTTAACCTTCAGTTAGATCAGAACTGACACTATTGATTGAGACTGTGACAGTGAGGTAACAAGTTACTGCACATCAGTTAAGCCACGATAACTTTTCTTGTACATGTCCTCTTGTCTGCTTTAACAGGAAGACAAACAGGCTGGCGTATACCTCAATGAAGAAACGTGCGTGGCCTGAACGTTAAGTTAAGACGCTCTCTTGAAGTTGGTCTTACCTCTAATACCAACGACACACAAGCCGGAAAGAAGGTCATGAAGACAAAGTAGTTGGCAAGAACAGACATACAGCCAAAGCAGCACATAATTTCAAGTTGTCGTACCCCTACATGGTAAGAAAAAAAAAAAAAAAAAAAGGTTTTTTTCCCCAAATATTTGAATATGCAACAGTCTTTCTGTATATTTAGAAAGCGTTGCAAAAGTAAGAAGGAAATCATTACATTGACACTGCAGATTAATGGAAAACAAGTGTGTTTAGCCCCAACCATTCTGCAATAACTTACTTTAAGTTAATGCAATATGTGTTTATCCTATTTACAGATAATTAAGCGTAAAGCCAAACATAAACTGTGAAATAATTTTTGTGTACCTAAGATGTTTTAAAGCTTTAAACATAGGATTTCTCTTAAATTCTAAAGCTTCTCACTGGAAGCTTGAAACTTCTTCCTCAACTAAGCAAAGAACAATTTGCCAACATATCATGGATTTAAGTTCCTTGTAAAAGACGGCTGGTCAAGTGTTCAGGGAATAAGAAACAATACTCACCCCACCTACTCTTTGATAAGCCTAGCATCCAGAAAAAGTCAATATACTATGTCACATATGCATTACACAACTCCCTTAATAGAGGTGAAAGAGTTAACAATGTAAATCATTTAAAAGGTCAGCTGCCTGCCACACCGAAATAAGGGCTTTTTTCTAAACAAACAGGAAAACAACTTATTAACCCCCCTCTCCCAAAGGTCCAAAACAATAAAAATAAATAAATACTTTGTAAGACACCATTAAAGTATGCAAGATAAAGAAAAGATTAAATCTAATTTAAGGTTTTTTTAATATACGACTGCAATGTATTTTAAAAATAAATGTAATAAATAAAGGATAATTGGTTTAACTGTTCTCTTTTTAAGGAGAAACAACTGTTACTGCACACATCTGGTGAGATCGAAAGATAGAAAAGAAAAAAAATTGCTAAGAAGCTGATTATTTTTAATTAAATAGACTAATATTATTTAGCTTGTAGTTATCTTTAGAAATATCTGTTTTCACAAGCATATGAAACAGGTGTATATGTACTTAAAGTGTCACTAATTTTAAAAAATGCTCAAGGGGAAATTCTAGCAGTTGCTTTAAAATGCTACAGGAATTATGTATATCATACAAGGTCTTAATTTTATAAAGATAGCTGCATGAAAGTCCATTGTTACTGCATAACATTCAAGGAAAGCTAAACGTAAATCTGTTTTTCAAATTTCTCTTGAACATGTAGACTATTATTCACACCTGCATAAAACTAATAATATAAGCCGTTTAGAAAAGGAAGTAAATAGCTGAATAAATAGGTTAGGTCACTCCACTCTCACAGATGACACCTATCACTTGAAACCCTGAATATCCCAATGTCTTTCAAACAGTCTTCTTTAACCTAAAAGGTTTATACCCTTAGACTTTATCACTCACCTGACATAGTACCAACACCAATAACAAGACACTCCACAAGGGCATCCAGTGTAAATGTAGGGCCTAAAATTGCCATTCCACGTGAAATATTTTCTCTTACTTCATCCTAAAAAGTATAATTTCTGTACATTAGCATAAAGATGGATGAAAAGTTGCATGAAGATTTGGTTCTTGGAAAAGCAGGCTCTATGATGAAAACTATCAAATGAAAACATGAAGCTATGTTAAGCGAGCAAGGAGACTGGATTCAAAATAATGCTTCAAAGTTTTCAAGTCCCTTTCCAATAGGGCAAAAAAGGAGTCAGGCCACAGAATAAATCATATGGATTGTTTCTTCATAAGGGGTGCAGATACTATGATTAATAAACTCAGTATTATTACAGTGGTAAGGCTTTATACAATACACTGAGAAATTAACTACTGTGAAAGAATATATTTGTTAATCATTACAGTTCATACAAGCTATTATATTTCAACAGTCTTTATACCACAAGAATATTTAATTGTAAAAGTCTCCATTTTTGACTGATGCGTAGTCGAAGCCCCTACAAAATTGATGGGCAAAGACTTTAAGCGTTAAGCTCTAAACTTTAAGATATATATGTACGCGTGCGTGCATGTGTATTTTAAAAACAAACAAACAAACCCCAGAAAACCCACACTTATCGTGGCATCTCAAAAACTCTGCAACCACATCTCTGTACCCTAACTTTATTTACTCTCTAGACTCAGCTGACAGAAGTGTGTACCCCTGAGGGTGGGAAGACGTTCTTTTCCTTTTCTTCGCAGCATGTGTCGTGCAGGATGCATGCGCGCATGCATGTGCGAAAACCTATCTGTGAAACACTTCCTTGACAATAAGTACTTTTAAAAGAACTCTACAGCCTATAATACAATAATATACAATTATATAATAATAGAATATTATTATATACTATTACAATATTGCATACGTAATATAGTCACATTATGATCAATTACCTTGTACAGTATTTTTAGATATAAAGTAATTTCACTCAAAAACCTTTATTTCAGAACTTTGAACATTAGGAAATAACTATTCCCATGTATGGCTAAATTTACTGTTATTTCTTCACGTTGGGCTATGTGAAGTGCATTAGAGCATGAATGCGTCTATATACATATATGCATGTGCCATTGTTCTGCTTTTCCCTCTAGAAATATGCTTTTCCCTGTATTTGCACTGTAACATTAGATTTCTATTTACATATTGTTCCTAAGCCTTATGAATTCGCTTTCATTTTTATATCAATAACTGCTCTAATGAAGACTTTGGTCTAGGAATTCTGGTTGCCTTAAAGGGCAATGCTTGTAGTTCTTCCACAGAAGCTGACATCCTAAAAATACTCATATATACAACTAATTTAGCTAAAAGATAATACAGAATATCTGGACTAAAGCTAATCCTTTTTGTATTTTACCACTATAGTAGTCATCCATATATTTCTCCACCTGGGGTATTCATCTTTGCATTTTAAATTCAAAAGCTGCGTTACAAAACAAAACCAAAAAAAACCCTTACCCATCCACCACTACACACACACACACACACACACACACACACACACACAGAGAGAGAGAACAAAAAACTGACCTGTGAGTTGGAACTAAGTGCAAATTTGGCTAATGCACTTGCTCTTGAAAGATCAATCAGAAGAAGGAAGAACGGTAAAGCTTCACTGAAATAAGAGGAACATGTTAAGAACAAATTCAAAGTTTACCGGGGGGGAAAACATTTCAAATAAGAAGTCCAGAGCAAGTATCCATTACTTACTTTAAACCTGTGAGTTCTTTATCCAAGAAGTGAATTACCACTGTACTAAAAACAAAACTTGAGAAGATTGTGAAAAGGCCAGCAATACCTTAAAAAGCAAGCAAACAAAAAATATAGAACTATTATATGTATAAATAATACCTTTAGATCATTTCTGAAGCAAATAAATCTAGATCACATACACAAAAGCTGATACAAACTGAGGTGAATGCTGTTTTAACATGGCTTTTTAAAATCTGTGATGCATTCAAATTAATTTTCTGAGAAATAAAAGCCATAAATCTCTCCTTTCTTATCAGCAAAAATAAAAATTGGCTTAAACAGTTTCACACAATAAACAGTTATTTCAAGAATTACATTTCCAATGTTTATATAATACTACACAATCTCTCACAAAGAATTGCTTTCACCTATGCAGAACGCCAATATTTATCGCGCTGTCTAGCAAAGAGATAAAATAAGCCAATCCTGTATTTAAGTATTAACATTCTGATACTCATTATCAATTCTTATTAAAAATACAATTTAAATGTATAAAGCAAATAGAAAGTCAGATACACTACCTAAAATGTATTTTGACCCAAGTTGCCTTAGATTCTGGAACTGGAAGTATATGTAAAGGATTGCTATACAGCGGGTGATTGTCAGGATTATGATGTCACTGCTCAGAACATCCTGTTTGAAATACAGAGTTGATTTAGTTAACTTTTACATTAAGAGGTACCTTGTTAAACTTTATTAACAAGATTTAAATTGTTAAGCTGCACCGAAAATAATATGAAATTTTGGAATAAAGTAAGCATCGCTGTTAGCCTGTCTTTTAAAAGAATTAAAACATTGCCAACAATATTAACAGCAAAATCCTTCCTGTTCACTAGATATCCAACCAAAAAAAATCTATTTCATGAAAACCTCCTGTAGCTCACTACCACTTGCATACAGCTTTAATATCCAGCATGGGAAAAAGCAGGCAATAAAGAAAGGAATTTCTGCATAACTGCTTTGCTTTTAATACATCACAGCCTGTTCTTATTGTACAAAAAGCCCTACATTTCAAGAGACATTTCAGGATCCACTGATTAACGATAACTATTATAACTTGAATTTAAATTCTTACTTCTTCAAGTTTTGGGCATTCGTAATTCCAACCACAGATCTTATCATTTCCAGTGAACATCTTCATGGACATCATACAGATGGTGAGAGTCACTGTTCCCACAATGACTTCCCATGGATGAGAGGCTACAAAAAGGCCATGCATTCGAAACAGTCTGGACAACATTTTCGAGATTGTTTTTCTATACCTAGAAAACCTGCAACACAAGAATGTTTCATATAAGCAAGCCGAAGGGAAATAATAATTTCCTGCAAGTCACCTCAAAATCTGTGGGGTTCCCCCCCCCCCCAAACAAAAACAGGTAAGTAACAGATGGGTAAGGAATCTCATCTTCATTCTTCTACTTTCCATTTAAAAATTATAATATATATAAAAATAAATATATATTTATTTAAAATATATATATTATTTTAAATATAAAATATATTATTATATTTTATTTTAAAAACATATTTATCCTGTAATAGAATATGATCTGCTCTCCTGCCTTCTCAAGCCACAAGTTTTTACATCTCCCTTGTGTCTTTAAAAAATTTTTTTATTAACATCTCAAAGTCCCAAACAGAAGTTAACTCTCCTCTCCTCCACACTCTTATCAGCGCTGGCAGCTCTTAGCATCCACTACTGCCACACGATTTTGATACCACTTTGACTCCAACGTCTTGTTTTGCACCACCTCTCAACGCAAGCACTCACTGAAACCTGCTATTTCTTTGCTCGCTTTTCCTATTAAAATCTTGATTAACTTTACCTATATAAATTACCAACATAGCATGTGCCAACTCCAACAGCAGTAATTTCAATGTTGTCTTTCTCTGATTGAGTCTGCTCTTCTTCCTGCTAAATATTCTTTAGTGATTCGATTTAATCACATTCAAACAGTTGTTCTTCTTTCATCTCAAAAATATGACTCCTTCTCACGTACAGCGTTCTGCCTACAGTTCTCTTGCACCTGTAACTGATTCCCAAGTTACTGATGCATTTCATCATCCCTGTATGCTTTCAGTAGATAATAAACACTAAGCAGAAACTTTCACACCTCTGCTTCACGGAACTGGTAACATGGATGTTCTGTACATCCCTCAGTTACAAAAACTGCACCCTAGTCTATTTGCTCTGTGTTGTACCTTTAGACTCTAAACTAGTCAAGGATGTTTATTCATGTTCTATAGTACAGAAATAACATGCCATAAAATTCTCTTAAATATATCAGTACTGACATTTTGCTTTCTTTCTCATTGCCTATAACCAAAAACATGTAAAGCTCTACAATGAATTTTAAATGTATAACTATATCTTTAAAAGATGCTTAAATAATAACCTGACTTTATAGAGACTACCTGTTCATTATTTACTGGCACAAACCTAGTACTATGGAGACTCACATAGGGGATTGAGGCCTCGACACATTATCATATCAAAGAGGATAAAAATCTCTTTATGTTATCTTAAAGGTAACAACCTATCCCCTAAGCTTCAAGGAAGACTGTCTAGTATTGTTCCTTTTGCTTGGACATCATAAACGATGGTGCAATTGAATGGGAACAGAGGACTAACGAATCTGCTTAATGTTTCTGAAGAATCACCTTTAGCAGAACGCTCTCCTACCATCGCCAATCCTAATGAAATAGGCATAAGTAGCACCAATATATTTTCCTTGATCCTTCCACAATGAAGGCGTGGCAGTATTTTTGTGACTGATGGGAATACTGGAACCAACTGGGGAAACATCACAGACTGCCTTCCTCAGGAACAAATTCTTTCCTTCCCTGGCAGGAGGCTTTATTTCTTCCTTTCCTCCTCCGCCCCCCCACCCCCCCCCCAAAAAAGTTCTTTACAGTCAACGTTATCCTTGGCTTTACTCTGTACAATATAATGCATATTCTCCTTTGTAAACTTATGTTCTTGAAAAACTTCTATTCCATAGTGGTATTACAGACTTTCCTCAGCAGCATGGAGGGCATATTTTAATTAAAATTCCAGAATAAAACATAGCCAGAGAAACGTTTTAGTGCCAAAGACTTTGAAACAAAACAAAAAGAATAGAAAAGGCCTAGCAATAGCCTAAGGATAAAAATTACTAATGCCTTGGAAAAACCACATTATTCTAGAAAAATCAGAATTAGTACCTACCACATGACAATACAAAGTTCTATCAGCTCTAAAATTAATAATGCAATGCCGAATGATTTTTGACTATATGATTTTGACTATCAGAATTTTATTTGGGCAAATAACAAGTTGATATCAGATTTAGAAAGATTCCAAAATCTTTCCTCAAATACTTATTTCTGACATCTATAAGCAACACAAACAAAATTCCTGTGTTAATAAGTGTAAAATAGCTCCGCAAAAAAAATCAGGGAAAAATGCATTCATTTCATTATGAAAATAACTATCCATGATATCTATTATTAGCCAACATTTTACAATTAATTACTTATACCAGTACATGATATATAGGATGCATCACTGCTAATCCTCGGCTCCTCTTACATTTCTAAAGCCTTCATGCCTTTTTTTTTTTTCCGCTTTTTAGCTGACATTTCTAGAAAATTTTAAAGGAAGACTTCATATACAGATCTTGTATACATACTGCACTACTGAGTCAAAAACAAAAAAACCCACATATGATTAGCTCACATTCCTAATTCTGTTAATAATGTTTTCATTGTTAACCTGACTTATAGCCTGAAATTAACAAGATATATCTTTAAAAATAAAGGTAAAATTTAACAGTATTTTGTTAAATCTCAAAATGGTCGTTCTAAAGAGATGCCTTATAAATCTCACCTACTTCCTTTCTGCCTTCCTTGTTGAATCAAAAATTGCCAGAAAAATATTAAGTAATGCAGTCTAGAAATCAAAACAAAATACAAGCAAGAAGTACTGCAGCCTATTCAAAAACTTTGAACCAGAGCATACAAGGTAAACTAGACTGGTTGTATGTAATGTTTTAGAGCACTGATCTACCACTTAACTGTATGACTATTCAGCTGCAATACCTAAGATTTGTAACCCAGGTCTCACCTCAGAGCAATCCTCTGCAATACCATTTATAAGATGAGCACAAACTCCCCATCCTGTGTTGCCTGACTCAGCAACGGCTACAGTATTATAAAGGAACGGGGGGGAGAAACGGTATCCAATCCAGAGATCTCCCGAAAAAAATATCTGACACAATACGGACAACTCAAACCGTCGAAGTAGAGCTATGTGTGTGTAGAGAGCCGACCCGCACACACGCGGCTCCATCCGCAGGAGCAGCTCAGCCCTCTACGCAGGGCGGGGGAAGCAGCCCCGCAGCCACCCCACGCACCTCTCCTGCCGGGCGCACACACGGCACGGCACGGCACGGCACGGCTCGCCCCGCCCCGCCCCGCCGGCCCGGCCCGGCCCAGCGGCGCCGCGGCGCGCCCCCTCCCCCCGCCCCGGCGGGCAGCGCAGCCCGGCCAGGCAGGTGCCGCGGACCGCGGCCCCGGGGCCCGCGCCCTCGGGTGTAACGGAAAAAGCCTCCGGGCCACCGGCTCTGACCTTCCCTGCCGGCCCCGAGGGCGGCGGGCGAAGCGGGCGCGGGGTCGCCGCCGCTCCCTGGGGGCAGCGGCGGTGACGGCCCGCTCCGCTCCCGCCTCCGAAGAAACGAGAAGCGCCGCGCTAACGGCCGCACCCCACCTCGGAGCCCGGGGCTGCCCGCGGCCACGAAGGACCCGTGTCGCAAGGGCGGGCTGCCCGCAACGCGCCTGACCGAAACGTCGCCACAGCAGCCGCGACCCCGCTGCCTGCCCGCCCGCCCGCCCCACCGCAGCGCCCCGCCGGTGCCCGCTCACCGCCTCGGCGCTCACACGGCGTCACGAGCGACAAGCGACACCTCCCTCCTTCCCGCCGCGCCGCAGACTGAAGCGGCTGCTCCTTCCCGGGCAAGGACACCCGGGGCGCGACACGCCAGCCGCCGCCATCGCCCGATCGCGCAGCCAATGGCAAGAGCCCAGCGCGCCCTGCCCATGACGCGTCACTCGCGGCGTCGCCAGGCAACCGCCCGGCGAACGCAGCACAGCTCGAAGCTCGATCAGGAGCGGGGAACACGCCATCTCGCCATGGGCTGCCCGCCAATGAGCCGCCGCGTTCCCCTCGCCGTGCTTTCGGATTGGACAGCAGGATGCGGCTTATTTACATATGCTGATCGCCCGCGAGCCTAGTCGCGCCCTCGGCGCGTAGCGGCGTGGGCGGGTGCGCGCGCGCGCAGGTCCCTCCGCCCCGCCGCGGCCCCCCCTCCCCCCGGTTGCTGCGCAGAAGGGGGCAGCGGGCCGGCTCTGCCTCACCTCGCGTTGGCAGGTTGGCCCCGCTGTGCTTCTGGGCAAACCAGAGAGAGGGCAGGGCAGGACACCGTCTTTAACTTTTAACGTTCCAGCCATCGTTTGCACACGGTAATGTCAACCCACCCTGTGCACTTTACCGACTCATTAGAAATGCCATTATGATTAACAGCTCTCTGCTTGTAGAAAGCAGTGGAATCTCTTGATATTCAGAAAAACTACAATGTACTTGGACTTGTGCCTGTCAGCCAAATAGAAAACAGATTTCAAATAGAAATCTTTGATTTAGCTATGCACACAAATATATTTGGCATGTGAAGCACATACGGCTCCATGGTCTCTTTTGTTAAGTGTTGCCTACTATGCATCAGATGCAACATATTGTTCTTCATTGCAATTGCTCCCATTTTGTGTAGCCAGTTTGTGTCACCAGGTCTGAGCAAGTTCTAGGCAAATAAGTTTAAACACAAACAAAATATAATCTGCCAGAATTTCACTGAAGATAATTGACACTCCAGCTTTTCCAAAACTGCTTCCTACATATGCCATTTTATTTAGAAATATTTCAAGTGCCTTCACATGCCACCATGCTGTAGAACGTAAATGTAATCCTCAAGCAAGGATGAGCTGATTAAAAGAAGTTCCCAGAGAACTCCAGCAAAGCAGATGTTATCAATGAGAAATTTTTCAATGTCAGCTCAGTCATTTCATGTGTAAAGATCCTCTTCATTTGCACATCTTCAGTGATGTGTCTAAATCCTCATGACTTACTGTTTTCTCTGCTAGCTTAACACTCCTGTCTTCTCAAGCATCTCTTTATTACCTGAAAAGAGTAAAATATTCCCAGCAAGTTTTCTACAGAAATCTGATGGTATGCACAGCAATTGCTGTAGTTAAACTTGGTATGAGCAAGTCAAAGAAAATAGCAATTTGCGCACAGTGGCAACAAATATATATAACTGGTACATAATTTAATGTGACCTTCAATATCTTGCTATGTTTTCCACCCTTTTTGCCGAGTAGTCATTTTTTGAATATTCTGTGATGAGCCTAATTTGGCAAGTTAAAATTTTATCAAGTTTCCTGGGAATTGGAGTCATTGCTATTATGGTTTGGAATTTGTTATGCAAATATATGACAAAGCTTTCAGTCATAAATAACTTTGATATTAGTACTCCTCTCTGTAGCCTGCCTACAGCCTCTCCCGCCTCTGCACACTGCCAGAGGCCATGGGAGTAGCACCGCGGCAGCTGCTGAAAAGAAACGGAAGGCAAAGCTGAGGCAGAACAGGTCTGTCTTGAGTGCAAATGGCGCTGCGTTATCAACAGACCCACTGCAGTGTTAGACCCCAGACTACTATTGCAAACACTGTAAAAATATTGGCAACTAATAATTTAGTATATCCGTTTCTGATCTCGGACACGTGAAGTCAGCACCTTAAAAACGGCTACCGCAGTGCGCAAATTAGGAAAAAGGAGCAACGCTGGATGGACAAGAGGCTCGGCGGCTCTGCGGGAGGAGGCAGGCGGTGAGGCGGGCGAGGAGCGCGAAGCCCTGCTGAGAGCGCTTGGGCCGTGCAGGCCAGCGACGCGGCCGTAACCGTCACCCAGGGCTAACGCAAGCCTTCCCAATGACTCCAGAGGAAGAGCTGCCTTTGGTTTCTTCTTGGCGGCCGCGCTGCCCTTACCCATGTTTGAGAGGCAGCACGCCATACACACCAGCCCCCCGCTCCTGCGCGACCTCCGCTTCGCCCCGCGACGGCCGGGAGGCCAGGAGCGAGGAGCGGCGCCCACAAGATGGCCGCCGGGGAGGAGCCCGCGCGCCGAGGGGCCGCTGGGGGCGGGGCCAGGCAGGCGGCGCGCGGCCGGGCGGCGACGCCCTGAGGGGAGCGGGGCGGCGGCGGCAGCACCATGGGGGAGAGGGGCGGCCGTTGGGACAGCGATAGCGACGAGACGGTCGTGGAGGGCTCCGTGATAGAGAGCGATGTGGAGGGAGAGGAGCTCCACAGCAGGAGGTGACAAGGGTCGTGTGTCCGTGCTGTGCGTAGCCTTGTGTAAAAGCAAGTGTGGCGTGGAGAGGGGCGTCGCGCTCCCCGCGCTGCTCTGAGGCGGCGCCCGGCCCCGGGGGCCTGCGGGGTCCCCATACTACCTCCAATAACCCAGGCACGCAGGAGAACTGCCTCCTTCTGTGTCTGAAATCCTGCAGAGCAGGCAGTGTGTGAAACAGCTGTTTTAGAGTAATAGACTGTTTCATAAATATGTATTTTAGTTTAGTTTTCCTTTTTTTGTTAGGGTGTTTTTTTATGCCCTTGGAGTTAACAGCTGCCAGCTCTGAAAATGGACCCGTACGTTTTGTATACATCCTGTGTGCCTATGCATTTATACCACTGGGCCCTGTAGACTAATGTTTCAGTCGATGGAAGTTAAGCGGAATCCTGGCTAGAGAAAATAAAAATAAAGACAACGTCAGCAGACAAGATTACTGCTAATGCATTTATTTCTTTGCAGTTTTCATTTCAGAGTGCTCCTGATATTTTCCTCTATTCTTGCAGAGTTGAATCTGTCCAGGAGTTTCACTTTTTATTTGCGCTATGTTTGTGTTTCACTATAGACTGAGTAGATGTAAAGCAATGATGTACTTCCCTACTTGAAGTTTTCTCACTGTTATGCAAAATCAGGTGTATTTTCACAGTTTGAAGATGCTTTAAAATTGGCATTTGTATTAGAGGTGTACTTGTTTAGAATGAGGATGGTGGATGTCCCAACAAAGGAAATTAGGTTGGCCTCCACTGGCCTGAACTGTGTTTTGAGTTTACAGGATAGAAAAGAGGATGACACAGCTGTTCAAGAGATTTTTTTTTTTTTTGGTGAAGGTTATCTTTTGTTAATATGGACATGTCCTTAACAACTGAAGTAAGAATTGATGAAGGTAAGAGAATTTATTTTTTTAGGTCTATGTTGTTTTTCCTATGCGCTTTTCTCTGGATGTTGCTTGAGTCCATAATATGTAAATTTAAACGTTACATAAAGTAATCAAAATAATTTCCACCTTTGTGAACTGTATGTAATGTCTTAGGAAGTCTTTATTTTTTAACTAATATTCTCAAAATTTTTTCAGTACATTTTTAATATTTGAATAATATATTTTCTCATAATTTCTCTGTTCTTCCCGTACGTTGTAACTGAGAATGCCTGGCTTAGGAATCACATGAAAGATATACAGGGATATCCTTTTTATTTGGAGATATGTGTGTATATTTGAACAGAATGAATGAAATGTAGGTACGCACAGTAGACGTGTAACTAGAGTAGCATATAGTACTGAAATAACTTTAATATTGTTAAATATATCTATTCTGTTTAAATTTGATGTGCAACATTTAGATATGTATATTTAAGTGTATTATTTTAAATGTAAATGCACGTTCATTCATTAAAGCCATAAAATCTTCCCTCATTAATCCCTTAAAAGTAGATTGGATAAACAAACATGTAACAGTTGCATAATATTTTCACTGGTACCTCTTTGGCTTGACTGACTTTGGCTAGACTGACTAACCACTTAATTTTATTGAATATTAGAGCTTTGAGAGACATATTACCTTGATTACCAAGATACGTAGAAATTTATGAAACAATAAGGCAGCAAAACTGCCTTTAATTATTGCGTTTTTTCTATGTTTTTTTTCCTAGGAGCCCCCTCTCCAGAGATCTGTTTTATCCATAGAGTTCATGATCGTCCATACATTTTGAAGGAAGAAAAACAGATAAGTCTAGTATGTATAGAAATAATAAATCTTCTGCTACACATGCATAACTACTACTAATTAATAAAATCACTGAGTCTCTCATTCTTTCTGCACAAAATAAGAAAAAGAAACAGACAGTAATCTGAAATGCAGAATAAAATGTCTCTTTGCATGATGATGAGGTAATTATTCTACTCTATGATAATTCTGAATTCCATAATCTGCTAGATACCTTTTAATATACTTGCCACGTTCTGTGGCCAACACATAAGATTACTTTCTGTTCCACTGAGCTTTCTACCTGCGTGTCATCCTCGTGTAACAATTAGAAACAAACAGGTTCCTATTCTTTAACTTAATTTCTTTTAGAACCTGTGACTGTTCTACTACCTACAATACTGTATATCCACCAGTTTAGACCACTATATATACATCCTTTTTTTCCAGTACAAGAGGAGCTTTTTAAAGAATTATTCTTAAATCACTTCCTAAATGACAAAACTTACATTTAAAAAGACACTCTTCTGTTGGAATGATTATTTTTATAGAGGGTAGTAGAATTACAGATACGCTTGGTTCAACTGGCAGTGTAAAAAAAAAAAAAAAAAAGTGAAGAAGTTCAAGAGGATGCCTTTATGTGAAAAGTTTTCTACAGAAGTTTGTTTCACTGCTTGTAAGTCCCAAGATTGTCTTGATTGAAGTTTATCACAGCACATGGAAGGAGGAGAGTGCCCATTTGCTCTCTCCCTTTCTCCTCTGGCAGCTGATCTGACTGTCTGCTGACAACCTAAGTCTTTGGCTTCATGGCTCTCACCTGTGTAGCAGTGTAGAATCCAATTAAGTTTGTATCACTGTAAGCTCTAAGGAATTCTTCTCGCAAGTCTAAGAAGTGGGAAAAGCAAAGAGTCCCCTCGTGCTTTTCTCCAAATAGTTTGAGTAAATCTCGCAGTTTTTTTTGTCAGAGCTATAAATGATGCCATTGACAGCTTGGTCATCCACAGTGTGGGGTCAGCATCAAGTTGAAATCTTACTGAAGGCTGTGAAAGAATGTATTGGGCTATCATTGTAGATACTGGCAGAATTAGATTGCAGCAGTGTGGCTCTTCAACCGCTCTGAGAGCTGATATGGAATGTGATTATGTAGAGGCTTGTCCTCATGCTGCACCCTCAGAAATGATCTTATGTGAATATGATATCTTGATATAATGTGATATGAGGGTTATACAGCCCAGAATGGCTGTGAAATTTTGCAGAAAACATAACATCTGTTCTAGATGTTCCGAGGAGTCTCGGCCTGCTTTGTGCTTGAGGTGGGTTGTGGGGGATTGGGATGTGGAGGCCTAACTTTGACGTTCTTGTATGTGGCAGAATCAATAAGACTTTTCTTCTACCAGAGATGCAGTAGATCTGTTGTATATCCAAGTGACAGATTTTATAACCTCCAGGTCCTTTCTAACTGACCAGTAAATTGTCTCCATTAATACCATATTCCATGCTTTGTTCAAGGAAGCCTCATGATTGTAAACTTGTGCATCTGCCTTTTTCAGATTTTTTTTCTTGCCCAGCTTGGTGAAGTGCTCCTAAGGTGTTGGGTGGCACTTACAGCTTTAAAGCTTTAGTCTTTTTTGGAACACATCCAGGATCCCTTCAGGTAGTTGGCTGTAAAAATGCTTACATGGGAATAATCAGTTGAGGTTTGCAAGAATTTTATTACAGGGAGCAAGAGAGCAGGGCAAAAGGCTGTTCTCAGTACTTAGTGTTGGTGGCCACAAATGCTATTTTTATAATCTTTATGACTTGAGAAAACCTCTCAACCAGCTTATTGGTATGAGTGATGCACTGATTTTCCTTAGAGCCTTTTTTTTTTTTTTTTAAGCAGAGTATGTAACTCCTTCTCCTGAGATATAAATGTGGTCCATTGAGCTTTAAATGTCTCTCTGAGCAACGTTACCTAGGCAAAAAGATCTAAGAGTTCAACTGCTATCCTCCTGTCCTCAGCTAAGGTCTCTGTATAAGGTTCTGTGTAAATATCCATGCTGATTCGTACAAAGGGTATATTTAGCAAAGTCAGTGACTTCTTGCCAACCGTTCCATTGCTGTGTTTTGGAATTAGATCAGTCAATAATTGTTGCATAAGCTGTCCCTAAATCATCTGTTCTGTTCCATGGACCCTTTTAGCAATCGTTCCTGCTGGGCAATTTCTACCTGTTGCTCTTCAGATCATTATTAGCATGGTTGCTGTTATTGTGTAGCTAGTACCCTATGCAGGCCAAGTAAATCATCATTTCATGTCCACACCAAGATGTTCTTTTCCCATATTTTCAAAGTCCTGCACGTATCCCCCACTGCATGTCAATAACTTGTTTGAAATCACAGCCAGTATGGTGATGGTCTGCTTGTAATCCTCACTTTTCAGCTCATCAGGAGAGAACAGTTCTGCAGTTTGCTTGCCCCTCTCAATCACTGCTAGGTTGCCTTAGACTTTGCATAACAGCTGCTTTTTCCACACTTGAGGAGGGGTTCTCTCTCTTTCCTCAAGAGTGCATATTAAAAGATCTCTGGAGTAGCAGCCCATATTGTTTGACTGGAAGAGGGAATTGTTACAGAAAAGATCAAATTGGGAGTTGAAATAAAACAAGCTTGCATTTTGGTCTTTTGATGTATAAAGCAGCTGAAGCTTAAAGCAATTGTATCTTAATTATCCAATAGGAAAATACACCTACATGAGTTTGATCTTTCATAATCTTGATTTATTTTTCCAACATTTTTTTTTAAATACTGCAAATAAAAAAAGGACTTAATTGAAATGTCTTTTGTATCATATTAGTAAGGTATGTAAAGATCTGGTCTAAAAACTCAATTTCCCAAACTCACAGAAAGAAGAAAAGCATATAGTAATATTGAGAAAATAATTTGGGAAATACTTTGTTTACTAAGCTGTTAAAATATTTTTTCAAATCAGATACCTCAGGAGACGAATGCATCTGACCGATCTCAGTCTCTACTGCAGTGAGTATAATGCATCACACGCATGTTCCAGTCAGCCATACTATAATTAAACAGTTCCCTTATACCCCTGTTTGCATGCTATTTTATTTCCGGTGCTCTACTGTGAAGCGGCTTTCTTGCTTGCTTAGAAAAGCATGTAGGTTTATGCCAGAGGTAGTTCTGTGTCCAGTATAGGTCAAACTGTTCCTGTATTTGTTCTTATTGGTATTACCTTTAATGGTGTAAGGATATAAGCAACAGGAATGACAGTGGACTACTCGGGGAAAATTGTTAGGCAAGAATTTGTAACAAAGAGATTTATTAGACCTCATCGCCTAAGAAATTATGGAAGGATTTCAGCAGAAAGTGTATTTAAAATAGAAGTACAGAAATAAGTGTAAAAAACAAAAAAAACATGGCTAGCTCGACCTAGGAAATCTGGAAGTCTTAGTAACTACATGTCCTTCTGAATTAGAGAAGTATACCTTTAAAATGACTGCAATTGCTCCTGCAAATAATTATGAGTACAAAGCTTCATGAATCTTAACTACTGTAAAAACAAGCTGACCAGATCTCTGAAAGTTTTTATTATATTATTTAATCCTAGGGGTTGGATAAACAGTCCCTCACTTTCTGAAAATATTTCTGAGCCTGTTTTTTCACTGAATGCTACAGTAGAGGGACAGCAAAATAATTCTGTAGGTATGTTTTATTTTATACAAAACTGAAAGTTGCTCTAACTGTGGCAGAATCATATGAGAAGCTGAAGATGAGTATTCACCTAGATTTATTTGGAATCTGACTATATGTGGCCTTTACAACAGTTGTTTCATTTTCATAGTTGCCTTGGAGTACAAGTTATGTTTTTTGCAAGTATTCTGTTAGAATTGTCTGAAATAACTGCTTTCCCGTGGTAGTGGTGTCAACTTAAAAATTATTTCATTGCTGTGGAATTTTCTGGTAAAAGTTACAGGCCATGTGGTGCCCAAGTGCCTTACAGATGTGTATGGTAAACATGGATGTGAGTAACAGTTGTTGAGGGTCCCCACGTGCTTCTTACTGATGTTCCCAAGAGTCAAAGACATTCCTAAGAAAGGAGGAGAAAAACTTTTACCAGTCCTTTCCCAAATCTGGCTGTGATATAATGACCTGCTGCTACTTCAGTTGTGCTTTCATTCATCTCTGCTCCCAGCAGTGCAGTGCTGCCTCATCTGTTTTGCTTGCTCCCCATTTGAACAAATTTCTGCTGTCCCAGTAGATAATTTACTTTTTTTCTGGTTAGTTTTCTGCCAGCTTGCTGCATCAAATTGGTTTCCCAGGGAGTCAGATGAATATCAAAACAGGGGATGGGACCAGCCCATTTGAGCCTATTCTGTAAATTATTGGATTGGCTCAGCTGAATTGTCTAATTGCACTGTAATTACAGAGAGCAGGGAACAGGCCTCACCCTCTGAAATGGGAGGTAGTTCCATTGGCATGATAGTCTTTGGAAACACAGGCTTCTAAACCACAGCTAAGAAGAAATGTGACAAAGTAACTCTGGAATATAATTTGGTGATTAATAGAGCCTACATAGAAAATGTGTTGTCAGTTCCTGTCAGAGAACATGAATGCAGTCATTGTTAAGAATATCTGAAACTTTAGCATTAATCAGGAAGAAGGGACCATTTTGTTAGAGAAGGTGAGAACTTTTCAAAAGTGAAATTCAGTGGTAGTACAACTGAAATATTTGTTTACTGTCCTAGATTTAGATAACAGAGTGGTTGGATTTCTGAAAGATTCAGAGGAAAAGGTTAGTGTATTTTTACAACTGAATGCATGTAAAGTATCATTTGATTGAATTAGCACTGGAGAATATTTTACTGAAAAATAATAGATTCTGACATTTAAAAAGCAGACATAGCTGTTGAAACCTACACTGAGCACATTTGTTTTTAACTTGTTTCGTCTGAGCCTTATTCAACTTGCTGCTCTTTGGGTAGGAACCACAGTTATTGAGCTTATAGGACACAAGCGTAGGAAAGGTACAATAATAAAAAGTGTGAAAGATACTGTCATGATACAGAATCCATAAGGGCTATGCCTTAAGCTAGTGGGAGCTTTCCTAAGAAGCTGCAGATGGCAGCGTGTTTCCCACCAATGAAAATTATGAGAGAGACATTAGGATGGTCTCTGAGGAGGAACAGAGTATCTGTAACTGCCTTCTGTTTGTGAAGGATGACTCACTTGCGGCCAAAAATAGGTAGTACTAGTCTTTACTAATCCTAAAACTGCTCACAAGTGGTAGGTTATGTTGCTGATCGTGTAAAAGCAATGGAATCGCTTCAGAGCTACCTTTCCCCCGCTACGTCAGCTTCCTTCTCAGTGGTTTTGAATCCAGGATGATTTCACTGCAGTGTAAGCCTATCTAATTGGCTATTGCATGGTACTGCCGATTTTTCCTTGCCGTGTATTTCTGCTGCTTCCTTTGGGTTTGTTTGACCCCCAATGTGAAGAAGGTTTCGGGCAACTGATTGTGAGACACTGTTCACTTTTTTTAGCTTGGTTAGTTTTCCGCCAGGTTATCTTTTCGAGCCAGCTTACCAGAAAATTAGGTAACTGCCAGTACAGTGCAAGAGAGGATGTGGAAATGCATAGTTAAAGGCAAATGGAAGGACGTGACTATAGCAAGGCTAACTTACATCAGCTTAATACAACCTGAATGTTATGAATATAACTCACAAAGAATACTGATTATTTTAGTAATTATCTGCTTGCACACATTGCCTTTGTACATAAAACAAAGAAAATCTTGGAGGAGAGAGGGAATCCCCCACAGCTTTCAGAAAAGGTAGTACCAAAAAATGAACGATATATCAATAAGTAAAACATCCAGCCCAGAAATATCTTGAGCAGGAGTTGAAGGTTCTGCAGCCACTAACATAAACATCCAGTGACCAAATGTTTCTCTGATGCTCCGCTTCCCCTCTCCCCTGTTTCCTCCCAACACTCATGGTTTGAAGTTAGCGAAGTCCAAGCACCAGAGGGGTATTTGAACAGACCTGTCTCCAGGAAGTGCTGGCAGCGTTTCATGAAGGGGTTCTTGGCCTTTGCCTCAGTATCATCTGTCTGTATGCTGTTGTTAGCAGCAACGATGCTACTTATGGCTACTCTGCTACCTCTGCGTTGTTAACTCATTCCACTGATGCTCTGGGCCACAGTGCCATCTTTATGCTCTTTGATTTTGGTCTCAGTTCATCCCTGCCCAGCTCACTAATTTCAGGTCCATTGTTGCTGGAAAAAGAAGCTCTCATTGGAATTTGCTCTGTTGCTGTTTCTGCAGCAAAAAGGGACCGCCGCCACCGTTTCCCATTGCGATGTCATATACAGTTGTGAGAATTTATAGAGTGTTGGTGAGATCAGCTGCATGGGTCCTAGGGAAAGGAGACAGTCTTACTGAGGACGTGCAATTGTCGCTGCCGTATGCAGCTTCTTAGGAAAGCTCCCATTAGCTTACATAAGGGTATCAGTTCCAGAGCCAGTTTTGCTCTGACGTTCCAGTGTGAAACAGCTTTCTCATCATATGCAGAGTAATTATCTGCTGAAATAGTCTACGTAAGGGACAATCTCTAGCATTATGAATGTTTTGCTTACTGCCATAGGTTTGTACCTATAAAAGAAGTTAGAATTCCATATAAACCAATTTTATTTTTCTCTTTTCAAGGAGCCTCAGTAAGGTAATAAGGTTAATGTTGAGGGGAAAAAACAGAACCTGCTAAAATTCACCGAAGAAAATATTGAGAGCAGTGTAGCAAATTTTATGTTATCTTGTAGGAGATAGTATTACATTATCCATTATCCCTTATTTTAAAATAAACACACACACACACACACACTTCTAAATCCCCCAATCTATTCCCTTTTTTTAAATATATAACTACAATGCCGAGTTTACAAAATAAAGCATTCCCATTGTGCAGAATTGGTTAAGTGGAAAAAATCTAAATGTCTTGAAAAGAGAGATTAGTTATGATTAATAACCCCTGGAGAAGAGGCAAATCAAGTGCCTTGAGAAGATCCTCAGAGAGGATATTTTAGGAACCTGGAGTAAGAAAGCTGGAATTGCTATGATGAATTATGGTTTTTGCATATAGGCTGATCTTGGTGCTGTCAAGATGCAAGTGCTGCAATAGCCATCGCAGGCTTCCGTGTACTAACTTGAAGGGCGCGCAGGGCTGACCCCTTGACAGTCATCAGTGAGTCAGTTTTGTAACTCTGCTCCTGAAAATACAGGATTTTATTGACATCATACATGTATAGAAATCCTAGCACTTTGAGGCCTAGGCCTTTGGCCTAGTGAGCTTATTAACCGATGGCTTTTATATCTGCAGTCAGTTAAGGGTCTTTTAGATGAGATCTGTGCTTGACTTTTTCTCCTGTGAGAGGTTCTGTATCAGCTGAGGCTGGAGTTGATTGTAGCCGTGCTCAGCTGATACCCAGTGTATGCTTCCTGGCAGACATGGGAAGATGAGAGTTTGCTGGGCTGATGCTAGAGGGCCAGCAGGACTTGTGCCTGGGTTAAGGAGCACCTTGGTTGGGGTTTGTACTGGGAGTAATTGAAACGTGAGGGTAGTGGGATTTGAACGAAAGCTTTCAAAAGAGCGTGCTCACATATGAGATTCACAGATGTTATGTTGCTGACCAGAGGGCTGCCTAAAATAGTTAACAGGAGACGGACGGCATTCAAACCCTGAAGAGAATGAGATGCCTAATGTGAAAGAGGTACCTTTTCTCTCTGGTGTTCTTAGTTAGGAACACCCTCTTAAAATGAGTTGTCTGAAGCGTAGCCCTGCTGGTGGAGGATGGACCGGAACGAGCGTTTCCCATAATGCAGGTATTTTACTGATGAGCAATTGACTGAGGAGGAATCCTGCTCCTCTTCTGAGGAGGCTTGATCCATTATGTATATTCAGACTACATGTAACAGATGGGGGCTCATAAGTGAGAAACTTTCAGAATCCTGCTGATGTTTCAGTTTGCAGCTGCTCAGCCCTCCTCTTCCTTCAGCAGCCCTCCTCTTCCTTCAGCAGCCCTCCTCTTCCTTCAGCAGCCCTCCTCTTCCTTCAGCAGCCCTCCTCTTCCTTCAGCAGCCCTCCTCTTCCTTCAGCAGCCCTCCTCTTCCTTCAGCAGCCCTCCTCTTCCTTCAGCAGCCCTCCTCTTCCTTCAGCAGCCCTCCTCTTCCTTCAGCAGCCCTCCTCTTCCTTCAGCAGCCCTCCTCTTCCTTCAGCAGCCCTCCTCTTCCTTCAGCAGCCCTCCTCTTCCTTCAGCAGCCCTCCTCTTCCTTCAGCAGCCCTCCTCTTCCTTCAGCAGCCCTCCTCTTCCTTCAGCAGCCCTCCTCTTCCTTCAGCAGCCCTCCTCTTCCTTCAGCAGCCCTCCTCTTCCTTCAGCAGCCCTCCTCTTCCTTCAGCAGCCCTCCTCTTCCTTCAGCAGCCCTCCTCTTCCTTCAGCAGCCCTCCTCTTCCTTCAGCAGCCCTCCTCTTCCTTCAGCAGCCCTCCTCTTCCTTCAGCAGCCCTCCTCTTCCTTCAGCAGCCCTCCTCTTCCTTCAGCAGCCCTCCTCTTCCTTCAGCAGCCCTCCTCTTCCTTCAGCAGCCCTCCTCTTCCTTCAGCAGCCCTCCTCTTCCTTCAGCAGCCCTCCTCTTCCTTCAGCAGCCCTCCTCTTCCTTCAGCAGCCCTCCTCTTCCTTCAGCAGCCCTCCTCTTCCTTCAGCAGCCCTCCTCTTCCTTCAGCAGCCCTCCTCTTCCTTCAGCAGCCCTCCTCTTCCTTCAGCAGCCCTCCTCTTCCTTCAGCAGCCCTCCTCTTCCTTCAGCAGCCCTCCTCTTCCTTCAGCAGCCCTCCTCTTCCTTCAGCAGCCCTCCTCTTCCTTCAGCAGCCCTCCTCTTCCTTCAGCAGCCCTCCTCTTCCTTCAGCAGCCCTCCTCTTCCTTCAGCAGCCCTCCTCTTCCTTCAGCAGCCCTCCTCTTCCTTCAGCAGCCCTCCTCTTCCTTCAGCAGCCCTCCTCTTCCTTCAGCAGCCCTCCTCTTCCTTCAGCAGCCCTCCTCTTCCTTCAGCAGCCCTCCTCTTCCTTCAGCAGCCCTCCTCTTCCTTCAGCAGCCCTCCTCTTCCTATTCAACAGACAGTTACCTTAGCCTTTGGGCTCTGAGTGCCTTCATCAGTGACAGCTGAGTAGGGATTTTGGAGAAGGAAAGTTTGGACTTTATTGTGTTCTGCAGAATTTAACTTGTAGATCTAGTCCCACGGGATTTTACTGGGGGAAACTGGAGTGCTAGAGCTAGGTGGTGTTTTTATGAACACCAGTCACATTAAGTGTTGGATTTCAGTTGTCATTTGGGTGCTTAGACTCTTGCAGAATTAGCCATTTGAGCCTGTCTGATCCTTCTCCGTTAATGTAAATGGTAGTTTCACCTGCTTTTCACTAGGTGCACCAAGCCTTTTTTTTGTAGTAAGTTTATAATTTTTAATATATGTATATGTGTCTCTTAAACCACGGTTTTTCAAATACAAAAAGCTTATGCCAGTGGTGTTTTTTCCCAGTCCTTTACAGTCTGTATAAATTGGAAAAATGATCTAAAAATAAACTAATTCAATATAGCGAAGTAAAAAGTACTCAGTACTGGAAGAGGAACAATTAGCTGCAGAAGTGCAAGATGGGAAACAGCTGACTAGGGAATATTTTTTCAACAAAGAATCAGGGATTTATAACAGCTTACAAACTGCATGTGAGTCAACAGCATCAGGTTTCTGCCCTATTTGTTTTGTTGTATGTGAGCTTTATCAAAATCTGTTACTGGCTGTGTTAAAGAATTCTTGCACTGCACAATATTGCCACTTGCTGGCAGCAAGAGTCTAAAAATGTGTTGGAAGAAATTCTTTTAAGATTCTCTTAGGCAATACCACTGTTATATACACACACTCATGATATAAAAAAGATTTTTAGGCTTGCTGAGGCATCTGATTTTCTCCTGCAGAAGCATTTGAAACAAGGATAACAAAAAAAGAAGAAAAGATATTAATGGTATAAAAGTACGTGCATCTGTTGTAAAGCAGATCAAGGTGATTAGAAAAACAGCAGAAATATTACTTTTCCAAGAACAGTTATGGTTTTATGCTTCTGTTCTCAGTGGAAACTTGGACATACAGCCTCCAAAGGTACTACAAAGATTTTGAAGTTTATGAGGCACGAGCGCTTCGTACCTTGGAATCTACACTAACACATAATCGAAACTGAAAGCGATAATGTTTTTTACTAACTGCTTTTTGTATTGTGTTGTGAGTATGTCCACTTCCATTGTTTCTGGACAACAGAAATTTTTAATGCTGTTAACACTTCAGGTCATTGGCAATAGCATAATATCTTTGACTTTATAACACATTTTGTCTGTCTTGTTCTTGCTTTTTTTTCACTACAAGGGAAGTCAACAGCTGAAGTTCAAAAATTGTGAATAAAATATATGTTTAGTGATGATTTGTAAAGTGAATGCTGATTATGTACTTTTTAGAAAAAGTTGTTCCATTCCTTTTTTGTAAACGTTTTTTATGTTTAGATTTCACAGAAATTAAGTGATGAAGATCTCTCTCCAGAAACAAGCCTGTGTCTAGATGCATTTCTGGAGGAGCTAATAATGATTCCAAAAGAACAGACACCGCAAGATATATTTCCACATGTTTTAGAAGATTGCCAGAGAACGAGCCTGACGGTTATTGACACAGATAACACAGTAAAAGAACATTCCCTTAAAAATGATACAGATCTCTCATTGACATCCTTAGGGACGATTTTCATGGAAGCGTTCTCTGAACAGAGAATACTGACGAGTGAATTTGAAATCAGTGATTTGTTGAAGCCTCTCAGTGATTCAGAGAGTCCTAAAATGATAAACCCGTTGCGTGACGTGTTAGAGTGTCAGGGTCATGCCTTATCCATTGATACATCAGCAGATGAGAAAAGCGATGCCCTGCCAGTTGAGCTTGTGGCAGCTCTGAACTCCTTGTCAGGATCTGTAGTACAGGTTGTCGCTCCTGAAGTGCCAAATGAGAGGCAGCTTAGCACTGAGGAAGAGCAGTTAAATTTAGAACCCAGTATTCCCCGGCTAGATGATGACTGTACACAGCTAACAAATACATTTGAGCCTCAGCTTTCTACAGTTCAGGCAGAAGAAATAAAAGCCATAACACGATCTGACTTGCAGAGGACAACGAATGAGCAAGTATGTGTGCGGGTTAATTAGTACTTGAAAAGTTATGTATGTCTTAGGCTATTCTATAGAATAGTCAAAATACTTGGAGATGTAAATCTTAGCAGAGAACAAACTGCCATCAGTAATTTACATGTTTAATATCTTTTCATTGATTTTTGTTTCAGAAGTCCAGTAATATTTTTCTGTTTTGATATATTCTTATTATGAGGATGGCTTAGCTTTCTGGGATAGGTAATCCTAGTAAAGTTAAGGGTTTTTTTACTTTTTTTTTTGTTTTGTTTTGTTTTTAATTAGTGACTGCCATGGCTAGAATTAGTATGGAATTTTAAAAACTCCTGTTCCCTCTATATATCTTCTTTGTCTCACATCTTCTCTAAAGAAAGTGCCAAAACACTCTTCTGAAATGCTGTTATAGCACCCTGGCATAAGCCTGCTGATTTTAACCCGTTTCCTACCCTATCGTTTTTTGTTTACTTTTCCGTATGATAGTATGCTGTGTTTTCTGCTTTTGTAGCTCCTGTCCCTGTAGTGTATAAATGCTTTGCAAGTATTACAAAAAGAAATTTTAGGCATGTCTTCCCTGCAGACTAGCCAGATTACTTTATGGGGATTCTTTTACATGTATGTTTAGGAGTGGGAATGTCTGTGTTGTTTAGCTCTGCCTATGAGAGGCTTACTGAAGAAGCTGAGACAAGGTCTTATGTTTATGTCCTCCACTCAAGATACTAGTATGTATGGATACAAGCGGTGATCCTTCTTTCTTTTTTTATCTCTTGTCCTGTGCTGTTCTCAACATATGTCTTGTCCTGCAATGGTGATCTGCAACGGGTCATTTGAATTCAACAAGATGAAAGCAAAAAATCTAGGGAGGGACATGACAACAACATGTAATTTCTTCCTGTTCAGGTTATCATGAAGGAAAGAGAAAGACCTACGTGTTTATGCTATGGAGTGTGATAGACATCCCTTGTAAATCTAGAATCACATCCTCTGCTCTGCTTTGTTTCTGTGTAATCTGGTGCTGCAAATCAACAATAAACCACTATAGCTAGTTGAAGTGGTTTTACAGCCAGTTTTCTTCCACAGAATGGCATAAAGCATCTAAAGAATATTAATTAATTCAGACTTTTATTGGTTACATTAACTGAGTATCACAACGTGTAATAAAATGTGCTGCAAAGGTAGCTAATTTCAGAGTGCTGAAAGCTCTCTAGGCTTGTTCTCTCAGAACCATAGCAACTTGTAAAGCTTGTTTCAGTGAAGTGTAAATTTCTGAAATTTGTAGCGCAGATTGTCAAGCTTAGTAGATAGATTTACTCAATGTTGCAGTTAAGATTGTGAGTCAGGGTCCTTCGGGAATGTGGATGCATAATCTCTTTTTTAATTAATAATTTAATTTAGCTTGCTGATATCTCAGTTTCCTGTCACTGAAGGTGGAAGGTATGGAGGCAGTTTAACGAGGAAAAATTCTAGGTTAATTTGTTAGTAATTGTTGTGTTCTGACAGTATATTACTCTCTCTGGTCTTTCCTTATCCTTGCTTCTTCACAGTATGCTTATTCTGAGTGATGAAATGGGTACTGAAAAGAGGAGAGCCTGTATTGTCCTGTAGATGCAACTATGATGCTGTTCGCTCTTTCTCTCTCTCTCGCTCTCTTTCTCTCTCTCTCGCTCTCTTTCTCTCTCTCTCGCTCTCTTTCTCTCTCTCTCGCTCTCTTTCTCTCTCTCTCGCTCTCTTTCTCTCTCTCTCGCTCTCTTTCTCTCTCTCTCGCGCTCCTCTTCCCCCCCCCCCCACCATATAGGCCATCTGTTGTAATATATGGTACCTTATAAAGCACATGCCTTTTTTTCTCTTTGAAATGTTTTCTTTGCTTTCTCTTACCCTCCTTCTATAGCAAATGCGGTGTCATGGAGAGTACTGGATTGATAGTTTTGTACACTGAAATGTTTGGTTTCCTGCAACTGCCATGTTAATGTATATCATGTCTTGACCTGGAGGGACCACTTCTAGGGATGCAGCTCACCCCTTCAGGAGCCTCTCTGCTGAATATGTCAATTAAAAAAAAAACAGTGAATCCTCCATTTCCATCCGTGTCCCAGGGAAGCACTGGCAAGTTTTCCTGTATCACTGTGAAAGAATTTGTAGAACAGTCATGCTCATGTTGTATGTGTACTGAGGGTGTGCCCTAAGGGCGTTCAGCACTACTCAAGCGAGTAATAAGCTAAAGTGCACCCAGGCCATTACAGCAGCTTCAGTGATACTCAGCAACGTGGTTCACTTTCAGCTCACTAAAATAAAGAATTAACTCAAGTAACTCAAGTTAACTACCGTGTGATAATTCATACTTAGGATGGGATTCCTCTCACTGTTAGAGATAAGCATCTGGTATACACCAACCAGCTGGTTCCCCTAACACACCTTAGCACAAGATAAATCAGTCTCTGAAAGTGGCTCTTCCTCTTCACTAATGATAGGGATGGCAGGGAGAACCAGGATGCATAGTGACATCTTGATGTCTGACTTTTAGATGGCTGCAGGTAAGTGAGATAAATCTCATCCGTGGTGGCTATAGCTCAGGAATCAAGATCGTATGTTTTTAGAAATAGCTTCTCAGCTAGGAATTACTGAAACTGTTGAAACACTTTTCCTGTCGATGTGCACATTTCTAGACTTGCACAAGACTGGAATAAAATGGGCTAGCTTAAGGCATCGTGAACATCACTTAATTTTTTAGGACAGGAACTCATGTCTATAGGGAGCTAGAATGAATCCGTTAAGTCATTTCACGTGTCCAACTAAACAGCTTTCAGATAACAAATTTTGTTCACTGTCAGCCAGGCTAGATTTATTATTTGTGTTTTGATTCTGAGTATCCTACTTCCCTTGGCTAATCCTCCCAGTGCTACATGATGTGGCACTGCTTTAGAAGTGCCTTTCTCTGTGGAAACCTGTCTGTGGTATCTGTAGAATTCCAGTTATCACTTAACTATCCCTTCCATTCTCCGTATTTTATTCCATTGTCTGTAAGCACATATATAATTTATAAGACGATGTACTTTGAGCCTTTAATATTTATACAGCCGTTCTTTTAACAGTTTGTTTACTGGTCACTTGCAGTATTTCTTTTTTTTGTCACAGCTTGTGGGTGATCAGCAGAGAGAGAAAGAGGTAATTTCAGATTATTGGAGTGCCACCTTGCATGAAAATTCTACTGAGGAGGGAAGTTCACGTTCACTGGAGACTGACTTGTGTGCAGAAACTACCAAAGCAACATCAAGGAGAGCAATGCAGATAAGGGGGACCTCCTCGAGAAAGCGCAGAGATCATGTTTCCAGTTGTCACCAAATACTACAAGAGACTCAGCAGAGGATATCTCACAATGGCAATACAACAAGAAACAAAGCTAAGGATTTTGAGTATGACAAAATCATGCATAATATTCTTAAATTCCTGTTTGTATTAATGTAACAGATGTGATGCAGACCAGTCGTTCCTCATGTTAGTGATTTTAAATGATCAAAAGGTAAAAGTTTTAACATTTTACTTGCAGATCTGGCAGTCGGTTTTTGCCCTGATTTACCTTCTTTTCAGTACTACCAAAGTTAGCAAACATACTTGCATGCTATTATAAACTTCATTTTAAAATTAAATATGTTTACATTTTTAGCTCTACTATAAGCACTGCTTTACTGTATACAGAGAAGACAATATTTTTATTGATTCTAAACCAAATGTCTTGTCAGAAAAATTCAGAAGTCTACTTGTAAAGACAAGCAGGATCTAGAAACCAACATATGTCAAAGGATGAATGGAAATAGAACAGCTGAGCAGACAAGGAGAAGCAAAAGAATCAAAAAGAAAATTAGTAAGATGTTCTCTGGTGTTTATTTATCATATAAATTTTTTTGATTTCAGCAAATGTACTGAATGAAGTATAATTCATAGCCTTTCCTATATATCGTGGTATGTTTTTATTTTAAAAAGAAGCTATAAACATTGATTGTTAAAATTATGGGTGATTTACACAATTTCCTTCACTTGTGTAAATAGACACATTAGCAACGTAACAGTTGACTTGTGTACGTAAACTCATTATGAACCATGAGAAACTTTTCAGGATGCAATTTTTATCGCATAGTATTATAAATAAAAAAAAAAAAATTATGGTGTATTCTGAAAAGCAAAAGGAAAAATGCATTCATACAGAGTGAAGATGTAGATCCTGATTCTGTAATCTAGTATTCTTGGTGCAACGTCTTTTTGAAGGGAATGCCATCCTCAATAATTGACCTATACGAAGCAGATTAACAACAGGCATTTAAAGCAGAGTATTCTGTCAGTTTTAAATATAGGGCCTTCACTACTGCAGTCACTAAGCACTCTTTGAAGTATTCTTCCTTGCAACGTGCTTTGTCAGAGAAAAAGATTGCTATTTTTCTTCCTTTAAAGATGAGGAACTGGCATGCAAAGAAGTTCTCTGCCTCACCCAGGAAGTGTGTGGGAGAATATAGAATTCACTTATGTGCTCACTCCAGAGCCAGCCTTTCTTTAAGACAAGAATCTTAAAAGGTTTTTTCTTTAAGCCTATTCAGTCTGGCTTTATCAGTGCACCTACAATCGTTTGAACAACTTAAAGTTTGGAAGTAGTTGAACTGTAACAGCTATGTTATAGACCTTATAAAATATGAATAATTCTACTACCATTTAGCAACCCTTCTCTCTCAAAGGGTTTTCGTTATTCCCAGTGGAAGCACCACTTTTATGAGACTCAAGGCTGGATGACTAACCAGTCTTGTGTTTCAAGTTGACTTAGTAGTTTTCACTTGAAAAATAAGCTGTTGGTGTTTTTAGCATAACTTCTACAGAAAGAGTGAGCCTGTAGAGGTAGCTTCATGTTAATCCAATCTAACAAGGTTACCTCCATTTTGCATCAGATCTTGTAATCGAGACTGAGTCAGCTCAGCTTGATAATTCACCAAAAAAACAGCCCCACAAAAGTTCCAGTTTGGTTCAGCAAGCCGTACTTGTTTTGCACAGTTGCTGGGTCTGACGCAAGAAAGGTGGCAAGGAAGGCAGGGTAGAGGTGGCAGGGAATAAGTCCTCTTGAAGTTACAATGTGTATTAAATGGGATTAAGCGTAACATAAAACTACACCTTGTTCTGTTTATGTCTATATGATTTGTCCTTCCTGCTGGACAAGTCTATATGATTTGTCCTCCTGCTTCCTGTCCTAACTGCTGGACTGGTTTCAACCAGCTTTGACTGTGGACTGTAGTATCATGGATGATTAATGTCTTACAAGATTAGACAGGTCGTGGAGAAAGACTCTCCATGCACTCAGCTGAGAAGGTGCTAGGTAATCCATTTGGAAACCAATTGGTTTCCAAAAAGCTACACAGGATCAAACACTCAAGGTTAGGAATGATTTAATCTGAGCTCGCAGTCTATCACAATGTACAAAGCAGTAGAGACGTGAGGCTTTGAGTTCTATAATGCTTAAAACAAAAGATCTATTCCTGTAACCTGGGTAGAGTTTTGAGGCCAGCAAGCTACATCTGCTACTACTGATTGTGGAGAGGAGCAGTGAATGTAGCCTGTCATTCCTCCAAACCCAAGGTTTTTCACTAGTAGATCAACACAGTGGCTGGGCCATGCATTGTGCTTTCCTGCAAGCCATCCTTCCCTCCCTTCATACCTCCCTGTTTTCTAGAAGAGGCAATAGCACAGATGCCCTTCTCCGTGGTATGAAGAGATGCTGGATGGTACTCTGCTGGTAAAGTATGGGACAGCCTATCTATATAGCAGATACAGTTTTCAGTTTTGGTGAGTTGATAATGGCTGCATAGTGGGAGATAGAATTTGTTTTGTAACATAATAAACTAATAGTTAAAATAGTATTTGTTTTGTGTGTGTGTGTGTGTGTGTATATGCACACACATATATGTGTATATATAAAATTATGTTTAAGCCTCTGACTCCCAAGCAGGAATAATTTTCAGTGGGATAGCTAATGAGCTTTTGTCCCAACTGTTCACTTTTTCCTCGTTACACAAATACCTGAGCTACTGGTGAAGCAAAGGGGTAAGGTAATCTGAGGGAGCTAATCTCATTCACTATCCTAGTGTAATTCCTCTTTGCTCATGTGGCAGAGGCTTTAAAACATAAATGTGTACAAAAATGAATTATTGATAAGTATGATTTTTAAGAAAAGAGAAATTATTAAATAACTGAATAGCTTTTGAAATGCTCATCTTGTAATGAGTTCTAACCTACAATAGTAATTTTATCAACTGGTTGGAAACAATGCATTTTGCAAAAATGTCATTAAAAAGCAGAAATCCTAAACTTAAAACATTTTTAAAACTCTTATTCTTCTGTGCTGAACTCTAGTTAGATTTTTGTTATGGAATTCATGGTAAAAGGCATCTTTTATTGGAAGGGATTATTATTGAATTGGTAACATCTCTTTTGAAATATTCATTTCCATTAAACTAAATGAATTTTTTTTTCTTCAGAAAGCTTGCTCACTAAGTGAAATGCAAACAAAAGCCAAAGTAAGAGAGGAAAGACATTTTTCTGTTCAACACATCTTTTAAATTATTTTTCAGGACAAGAAGCCTGTATTAGGAATTCTCTAAATCCTGTTTTCCCCATTTCACTTTCAAGAATCAATAGGAGGAATATTTTTGGTGAGACTTTACTGCATAAAGCTGTTGCTGATGAAGATATAGACCTTGTATGCAATATAATAAAAGCTGGTGCAAACATAAATGCTCAGGATTATGCTGGTAAGTTGCAATTGTAGTTCAAATACAGTCTACTATTTTCAAAACAAGCATCTAGGTATAAGTAATGAATGCACATATTATGCATATGTGCAACGAGGGATGCTATAGTTTTTTTTTGCTAGTAAGTAGATTATTGAATTTTTATTGGTTTAACTTGGTAACCGTTCATGAGAAAATATACAGACCCTATATATAGGTGTATTAGAAAAGAAAAATTTCCTGAAAGTATGTACTCGAAAACTGAAGAAATACTGAAATTAAGTTTACTTAGCCTTAATTCAGCAACCTGTGCATGCTCATCAGGAAATAATTCCTTAATCATGCAACCAATGAACTGTTTTCCATAGCTTTTATTTGTTTGTTTGTCCATTTCAGTGTCCAACTTGAGATTCCAAAAAATAGATTTCTAGTTTAATTTTTCAGAGGCTTTGATTTTGCCACTTATATCTTAAAGAAAGTTGTAGCTTCATAGCTTAGAACTACTTTGATTCAGTTAGTTTGTAATTGCTTGATAGTTCACGTTTTTGTTTCTTCTTGGGCCCAAAAATGAATGACAAGCAGTGGCCAGCTGTGAACATTTTGATTTAAACAATTGACCATATCTAGCTTCATGTGTGATACTCTGTGGCAAAGACAGTACTGTTCCCTGAAGTATCAAGTGGTTGTCTCAAACATAAGACTGTCCTTCCTCATTTTGCAGTTCCCTGCATAATTCATTGGACTGTGATAAACTTCCATAAAAAAGGAGGAAATGGTTTCACAGGCAACTACATCATTCAGTAGAAAACCTTGATTCATTCCTAGAACATGTCCATCTCGTGTGGTGGCTAAAGACTTCACAGCTGTTCTTTGGGAACAGGAAAAAAAAAAAAAAAGATGTGCAGTTGAAAGCTATTGCATAGTGAATGAATATAATAGACCAAAATTAAGTTAGAAATTCTGTCTTCTGGAACATACTGACTTACAGATTAGGTCAGCAGCAGGATCCAGACTTTATAATTTAGGACTCTGCTGTTTGAACTACCAGAGTGACTCTCAGAGTGCTAGAGGCAGCTGAGAAAAAGATTTTGTTCGTGGGTTTCAAAGCCATATACTGACAACAGAGAACTGTTAGTATCATGGGTTCAGCTGCAGGCTTTGTGGGGAAGTGCACTGAAGTGCAGTGCTTCCAGATTTTGACCTCACTGCTGCTGCTTTTTTCTCCCTTTGCACCTTTTGCTGGGCTGCTATTTCTTCACTCCCTCAGACTCTGGCTGCTATCTTTTGGTGTAAAAGGAGCACAACTGCGTAAAATGTGCTTTAAGTGAACTCCTTGAAGAGATAAGAGGCTGACCTGACCCCCCTCCTTTCTTTTCTAGTGAGGGAGGTATAATCAGAAAGAAGTAGAGTTGCTAGACCTGTGCCATTTTGAAATGTGCTTTCATCTCATGGGCTGGGAATTACTGCTGAAATAGTTTTATTCTGTCCCTGTGCCCTGTGTCTTCCTTTAATGCCCTCCACCAGTAATTATCCATATCTTACACTAGTCTTTTTCTTTTCATCCGATTCAGTGCTCTGCTTCAATACCTTACTGAATTCCTGTTTTTTTGTTTGTTTTCTTCTTCTTCTTCTCCCTGCCTGGGTGTCAGTACAGGGGTTGTGGAGAGAGAATCTCCGTGCTCTCAGTTTGAGTATTGATTCAGAATGTCTGGAGGGAGCTGAAAAAGTCGTTGCAACGAGAATTCTGCTTCTCAGCCTGGAGCTTGCACAGAGTCCTTTGAGAATCATGTTGCTAAACTCTAATGATTATCTATTAAACATGTTCCAGCTGCAATTTTTCAGAGGCTCATTATTGTATTGGATACAGGACGATATTTAATGGGAGAGAAATAGGCATCTTCACTCATATAAAACTTTTCTCCTTTCCTTACTACATTTCAGGCTTTTGTTCCAAAATGTGAAGTTGCTGTAGTTTCTTAATGAAATAGTTGTAAGGCATTTTAAAATGCAAGTAAAATATTCTATGAATGATGCTATTAAAAGCATTCATATTGAAGCACTGTCAGCGTTAGACAGTTATAGTTAAAACGGCTGAGTTTCAAGCAAGTAAGAGCAACACCTTATAGCAGAAAGCGTTTTTTGGCAACCTGATGCAACATACTTTGCCCATAATAAACCAAATGCTGTGCGTATATACATTATTCTGGAGTGGGTGGTGAATAAGAGAGCCTCAGGAGTTTGCTTCTCTTTTTGACAAAAGAGGTTTTCACTTGATGAGAGCAGAACAGTCTTAATAAGCAATCTGTATTTAGTAAGTGGATCTATATTTAAAACTATTTTTAAATCTAGATTTAAACCTAGATTTAGTATATGGATTAGGCCTGGACAACCTTCCTGCAATGGGAGACGGTTGAAGAGGAAGGTTGCTCATCAGAATGGTCTTCTGGAGGGTATGGTGGTTTGGGGGCTGGAAGATAGGGATTGGAAGGTCTTCTGTCTTTTTCACTTACTTTTCTCACTCTGTAAAACACTGTCATATAATGACTATTTAAAGAGCTGATGCAAGGCTATGCTAGGCCCAATTCAAAGGCTTACACTCCACCTTTTGTTTTTCCTCAGCACTACCTTCTGTGGGTCATAAAGATGATATCTTGTTTTATTCCGTAGAGCTGAGAATGGATATGGAATTTCAGTAAGGATTTTTCATTGCTTTCTTTGGAAACTCCAACCTTTTTTGGAGAGTCTTAAAAGCCATTTTTTGGAGATGCTGCCCTACCGTTTTTAATTGCCGGTATATGTTACTTAGATAGGAGCGTGTTGCCATACACATAGCTCCAGGTCTTTATTTTTTCCTTTCTTACTTACTCTCTTCACCATGGCCTAGCAGATAAAAGGACATCATGAAAAATTATCTTGTGATTAAAACAGCACATACATTTTATTCAGGGAGAAATTACTAAGGTGTGAGTGGAACAATTTTTATTCTCTTTTTTTCACAACAGAACCATCAAGTCTAAAATCAATATTGTTATAACAGCGCCTGATTCTTCAGTAAGTGCAAATTTTGGCAAAAGAATGAAATCTCCCAACCCTTGTAGCTTTTTAATACACATTTCTTCATACAACTTACTGTAAAATCCAGCAATCTTTACCATTTTAGTATATCTCTGAAATCCTGATGGTACTTTTAGATTATCTGTTAGGTAATTTTTGTGAAGTATTTTATCCAAATTGAAATACAGGTTTCAGTTGCCCGTTTCCCTCTTTCATAGGATGGACTGCGCTACATGAAGCAAGTGTGGAAGGCCTTTATAGGATAGCAAACGAGCTTTTGAAAGCAGGAGCCGATGTGAATGCTAGAGGAAGCGAACAAATAACACCATTACAAGATGCAGTTAAAGAAGGTCATTATGAGGTATATTCCAGTTTGAACACAAATCATGGTTTAGGTATATAAGTTCTTGTTGTTGGTTCAGAAAAGCAGATAGTGTTATTACATGTGAGCTGATCTTTTCATATTAGGAGTAGATTAGGAGATTTTAAGTCCTTTCTGCCTGACTTCTGTTCAGACCATCGCACACTTTGCAAGATTTGTCCAACAGCAGAAGAAATTGATTGTCCTTCTAACTGTTAGGGACAATAACTGATGTACTGAGGAATACGTTACTACTGTTTAATATTACTTATTTCACTTATTTAATATTCACTTTGCAGAATCATTATATGACCTGAGCAACTCCTTTCTGGAGTTTTAATGATTTTTTTCCATGTTTTAGTAAATGTGCATGTATGGTGCGCAGCCACAACCATTCACAGACATTTTTTGTGTATCAACATATAGCGTGGACAATTATGAAAACACGGCTTTGTATTTTGTGTGGTCTTAAACAGAATGTCAACTGAATAGTCGGTGCAAATTAATTAGAATTCTTGTTGCCAAATGCCAATTCCTAGTTGAAAGAATCTGCAGATACAGGACACCTTGTGAATCCCAAGGGGGTTGTTGCTGTGGATCGAACCCTTTCTTATTTGCTCTGCTGTTATGAGAATGTATGAATGGAGAAAGAACTTCACTAGTGATCCTGTCAGTGACAGACTGGTTAGAAATAATGAGGGATTTTTAATATAGGGTGAAGGATGTGGATCAAGCCCAGTCCCCCCACGCTGAAAGGAGAAAAAGGCAGAAGTACAAGTAAAACCACTGTAGTGTAGGAATAAAATGGCAGGATTGGCCTCAGAAAGGAAATAATCAGATTGTAATGACTTAAGGTATTCTACAAAGGTAGATGAAACGTTTTGCTAAAGTAATCAGCTTTTTGAATAACAACAGGTTAGGCTTTACCTTTTTATAAGGAAACCGTAATGTCAGTAACCCCTCTGAGTGGGTTTCATCTGACCAAATGTGCATTTGTAATTGCAAGAAAGAAATAGACACACCTAGAGCACTATTTTCTCTTGAAGTAGACATCTTAAATAGGTAAGCTGACTCATACCCTAAAATTGCCAGTTATTTTCCACCAATTAAGAGCTTAAGGGAAGATGAATCCTACCCTATATTTTTTTAAGCCCTTGACTTAAAACTGGCATCATGTTAATCACTGGAACCAGTTTATAGAAATGAAAATAATAAGATGTTAGGAGAATGATGCATCTAGAGGAATGCTTGGGATGTATTAACTGATGTAGGGAGGGATTATTTAGGACAGGCCTTAGATTTTTTTTTTTTTTTAGCTGTTCATGTTGTTGAGTACATCAGAGAGAAGCCTGTATAAGGAAGGAGTATGGAAAATACTGTTAGAAGAGAAACAATATGAAAAACTTATTTTTCTAGATGGCAGAGTTATTACTTTGGTATGGAGCTGATCCCTTATTAAAAGATGAGATGGGAAGGTGTGCATTAGAAGAAGCTTCTGACCAGTCTATGAGGAAACTACTTAAAAGCTATGTAGCAAAGTCCGGAAGAGATTCAGAAGAGATATCAGGTAGGAATGAACTCTTTTGGCATATTCATCACTCATAAATGGAGAATTTCAAAATGTCTGTTTCACTATGTTTTCTTAATTACAACTAATAATTCCATAGATTTCACTGTCTGAAGTCTAAGTTCCAGTGTGCACTCCTTAACTAACAAGAGTTTGTGCACATTGGCAGAGTGTATAAGACAGTGGTGTCCAGCTTTCTCTTTGGCTAGAGCTACCTTTAAATTCGAGATGAAGATGAGAAGCACAACAGGTATTGCCTATTTAAATGTAAGATGGGGCATGACAGGACTTGCTGAGCTATGACTATGGTGTGGCTTAGAGCTAAGGATAAGATTCGGCTCTAAACTAGCGTAGAGGCTGAGTTTAGAAGGAACCATCAGATTAAGTTTAAAAATGGAGCCTGCGAGGGCATTTGGCTAGGATTACATCTAGATCTTAGGAGTTGCTAAACTTTAACTGCTTAAGCTTTATCCTTGCCTTCTGGTAATAGGGCTGAGGCTAGGGTTAAGCTACAGTTTAGGTGTAGTATTACCTTAGCTGAGCTAAGGTAGAGGCTGAGTTTACAAGGGGTAGTTAGGTGAACATTTAGGCTAAGACTAGAGTTGTATCTGGTAAAGTTTTGTGATCTAAGCAGAGAAGAAGATTCAGAAGGGGCCACTTCATGTCAGGGGCTGGGCTGGTACAGAGAGGTGCTACAAGGCTACTGGAAGCCTTGATTAGAGTTAGAATTAGATCTATTGAACACTGATGAGCCAGTGTGGGTTGTGGTATGGTTAAATCTGGAAGAAGTTCCCAGGATAAGTTTAGTGTCAGGGCTGTAAGGAGTGGGCAGCAGTTACTGGCTTCAAACGTGGGTGTAATCAAGGTTAACATCGGTGTTCGCCTATCAGAGGCTGCTGTACCTGGGAGGTCCTGTGACTAGAGGTTAGGGCTGCAGCCACCAAGGGTCATCTAAATTTTCTGAAGTCTGAACCTGACAGAGATTAATGGGCTAAAACTATGTTCAAGGTTATGGTGTGGATTAGGATTTGGCCTACTTAATGCTAGATAGCTAGGCTGTTTGGCTTGACTGAGGACGAGGACTGGCAGGGTCCACTGAACTAAGATCAGTCCTAGGGCTAGAGTTAACATCTGGCATGTAAAATTCCCAGAAGTGGTAGAGGGAGAGATGCCGTGCTGTGAAATACCTGATAAATTTAAGACTGGCTCCAGTGCAGGTTGCTGGGCTAGCCTTGGAGCTGGGGATATGGGTTCATATTGGGGTTCAAAATAACAAAGGGTGAAGAGCCAGATTTTTGCAGGATATGGTGTGGCCAGTCTAGTTTTAAGAACACATTGGCCAGAACTAGATGCATAGGCTTGCATGAGTTAAATATATTAAGACCTAGGGTCAGATCTTGGTGGTTGCTCTGCTCTTTTTTTATGCCGTTTTGTCTGCACAAAAAGAGGGCAGCTGGAAGGCTAAAGCAAACCACGAGTAAAGCACTAAAGTGATACTGGGGAATATCCCTGCCTATTTTCTTAGTGGTGACCTGGCTTGTAACTACTCTGTTCCTTTCCCTGCGCAACTGTGCTATACAGGGAAAGATATAAGCTGGGTTATTGTTTCACCTATTGCAGGCTCCAGAAAAGTCTCCGTGGGATCCGGGAGGCCTATTGCAAAGTACATAAATGTAGTAGCTACTCTAAATTTCAAAAAGAAGTGCCCACGTTACTAATCTTCCGAAGAATTTGGAAGCATAAAACTTGCTCCTCTCCTGGTTTGTACAAGATCCCTTCTACAATGAAGATCAAGCGCCAAGATTTTCATATGTATTTTATATGTTTATATGCTTTATATTGTAATAAAACCCCTAGGACTTGCTATTTTTTCCAGCTAACTACATATGATAAGTACTATTCACACAAGATTCTGGAAACAAGATCCAATATGTATGCAGCAAAAAAATTATTATGATCCTTTGTCAATGCTGGTTTCTTTCTCTCTTTCAATTTCTTTTCAGCTGGAGAGGATGCAGAGAATATGTTAAGTGCTCAAAGTTTAGGTGATACAAACCTGCACCAGGTACATCTTTAAAGGGAATCCCCCTAATGTTTATTTGATGCTGAACTGTTATGGGTTTATTACGAGTCTTCAGTAAACTAAAGCAGAAGAGTATTTCTGAAATGTGTTTCAAAAATAGCATGTAACATACTAAATGCTTAATACCCAACAGGGACTGAAGCAAGGTGGTGTTCAACATTTTGCCAGTTCTTAGGCAAAGAGTTGCTGATGCCTACTCATATGGCTGCAGCCTCGTGAAGATGCAAGACAGAGGCAATCAGCTGTCTCTCATGGGCAGTGGTTCCTGTTGAGCTTTTACAAGTGCTGCAGAGCTAATTTACAACAAGCATGGTACATTGGTGCCTCTTTGTACGTGCAGAAACCTGACTAAAGCTGTGAGCTGTTGCCTGGATTGTAGTAGTAGAATAACTCTGTGCAATAGGTTGTTTGTGTTGGGCTTTTATAAGAAAGGGTAAGAGAGCCACTGCCTTGCATAGGGGTTGCACGGGTCTGCTGTGAGACCTCACTGAGGTGTGGGAGCTGGTGCTTCACAGAAAGGCGAGGCACCATGGTTAGTTGCTTGGCCGTACCTTGTTTGTATACAGCACAGCAGTTTTTGGCAGTCACAGAGTTTAAAGCCATGTTCTCTCCTTCCCATTTTCTCCACTTTGAACACTGATAGCTGGTAATATGTGAAACACATACAGATGTAGCGTACAGATGCTTTTTTCTTACTTGCTGAAGTTTTATGTGGTTATGATAAATGTCCCTGTTACTCACAGCGGTATGACCTATAGTGTCCTTAGAAATGTTGTGCTCTAACAGCTTCCACGATGCCTACTCTTAAATTACGCTTTAAAACATTAGTTTATTGACGAAGAACATTCTCCAAATAGATGTTATAAACACTTTAACTGGGAAAACATATTACTGATAGCTGTATGACTGAGGCTTTCAACAGACATGTTAGTTGTTGCCATGTTTCTGCTCTGAATCTATCTCTAGATACAAAGTAATTAATAGGAGGATTATAGGTAGTCATCTGTCAGTAGAGCAGTTTTGTCGGGAATTAGTTATTTGTATTTTTGCTGTGTTATTCTCCCTCCTTTATAATTTGTTAAGATCATTGCAGAGAGTTTTGCCAGAAATGTGCAAGTGCAACTCTGGTATATGATCGTGGCAGTAAAGTAGATTTAATTTTTTAAAGGCAGAATGTCAAACTGAAATCAGATAAATTTTCAGAAATAAATAACAATGTAAAGCACTTCAATATTTTGATTTCACCCACTAATTTTTACAATTTTACATGTATACTTGTCAGTTCTTTAATTTCTCTCTCCTACTGTCTTAAAAAAGCTGCACAAGCAGAGGAGATTAGCTAACTTTATAATACAGCAGTTTTTCTTTCAGTATATAATAAAGCAGTTTATCACAAAGTGAAATGAATTATATGTGTTGTTTTGTAGACAGAGTTAAACTCAGATGGCACAGTTCAGCATGATCATACTGAGGCATCAAAGGAAGATTTTGCTAAAAATGAGCAAAGCGGAAAAACAAATTTGGTGACACACACAGAAAGTACAGTTCTTCAGGATTTGGAAGGCAGAAGACTGAATGAAAAAAATTTGAAACATAAAAGTCTAGAGTCAAAAAAGACAAAGAAATCTGTTATTGATATGGCAGAGGCTGCAGCCAAGAGTAAAATTACTCAGAAAGGTACTAAACATGGGACATATGTATCTTCTTTAGGTCCCTCTACAAACCAAGGAACAATTGAAATACAGAAAGCATTTTTCTCTGGTGTTGGACCTAATGAAATGGGCTTCAATGCTGATGTTTCTGATCATAATTATTGCAGCACAGTTGATGCTGAAGGAAATTTGAGCTTGCTAAATCAGGCGGAAATGCAAAAGGAACATGGATTCCATAGTGGTAACAATGAAAATCCGTTTACAGAAGAAAAGAAAAGAACCGATGAAAGCACAGCAACTTCTGTCATAAAAAGGGAGGAGAAAACCAGTTTACATTGCCCCACATCATCGATCTCTGCAGAAGAAATGTCTGTGAAGCATTCTCAGACTATTGATTTAACAGAACCTGATTCTCAGTCAATGCTGTCTTTGAATTCATCTCATAGTGTGTCACTTTTGAAGTTACAACAGGAAATCAAGAGTTATGATAATGATCAGCATAGTCTCAAGCAGAGTGGCAAAGACAGCTTGACTGGCAGAAATCTAAATACTGATATGAGGATACCTTCAGAACAAATTATTTCTTTGAAACACTTGACAAATCAAGTTAAATCTGATGTTGATGGAAACAAAATTAATGGAGAGGCTCTAAATTTAAAACTCTCCTTGCCCCTGTTGCAAGAGGTTTCCTTACAGATAAATGAGTCAGAATCAGCATGTGCAAGTCTTACTGATTCAGAGCGCACAGATATATTGCAACAGACTATTGGAAATGAGGTGCAAAACACTTGCACAAATATATCTGCAGACGGAAACAATTGTGCTGAAGAAACACTTCAAACAAATACAGAAACACTGTTAGCACATGAACTTTTAGCAACTACCAACGGAGAATGTGTTTCCAAAAGTTCTGTAAATTGTAGCAGTGGAGTGCTAAGCACCACTGAACAAAAGGCTCAACAACCAGAGGAGGGAAGGAGGGTCCTGCTTAATACAGAAGAAAGTGCTGAAGGGTTTCTCTCTGAGACAACTGAAAATGCTAGCAATTCAGAGATCACGTCTACAGCTTTACAACTCCATGAAAAGGAAGCACTTCAAATTCAAAGAAAGAGACAGGATCTTCATGATACCAAAATGCAAATCTGCTTTGTGGGTGGTATTAATGCAGACAAGGAGACTCCTTACTCATCTCAAATTATGCAAAGTACAGAGCAGGAAACCCTCCAGAAAATAGGTGTCTTGTTTTGTTTGAAAATAATTAGTTTATGAGTTTGTTGTGAGCATTCTGTAAATTTTATATTTAAAAAAAAAAAAAAAAGGTGGATCTCTAGAGTATGTATATCGCCATAAATAAATGGCAAAAACATGGAAGAGGTTGTGATATCGTCTGCCATGCCAGATGAACTACTTTTTGCTTTATATTTTTGGGGCTGCAATTATAATGAAATTCTTAATACCTTAATTTTTTTAATACTAGAGAACAGTAACGGCCATGTTTTCACAAAGAATCTTTGAAATCTTGAATTCAATCTCAGTCAATTAATATGCAGTAAATACTGGATAAAGTATTTATTATATTAAAAATATTTTCAAAAATTAAATGAGTTATTGCAGGGATATTTTAACCTAGACTAGATGGTCATTTTGATAGTAATTTTTAATATCAATTACTATTTCTGAAATTACCGAGTGTTGTGCCGTAAGATGTTCTACATTCTTTTGTTTAACCAACAGATGAAGGAGTGTTTGCTGAAATAAGTGGAACTGAAGGCACTGAAAAAAATGAAGAAGAAAGAAACGCAAAGAGTGATGTGCTCTCACAGTTTACTGAAACAGAAGCAGTCCAAACTAAAAGAGTAAAATTAGACCCTCAGGAGACAAGACAAAAGACAGATTTGTGTTCCAGGAGCAGTAAAAGCAAGCTTTCATTGAATCAATCACAGTTCAGCCAAAGATCAAAAGGGCAAACATCGAAGAAATCAGGTGAAAGATTAATGATATTTTATAAAGGCAGGGGTTTTTTTTTTCCAGATATATAGGAAGGAGGTTTTTTGTTATACATAAAGTGTGGAAAAGTATATTTAACATGTGGAATAAATACTCCAATGAGTTTCAAATTCTTGAAATATTGCCAGAACTTCTGTTCAGAAGGCACATACTTACTGTGTTTTATTTATGCTAAGTTCATCATTCCTTTCAATGTGATAACTAAGAGGGATGTAGAATCATAACTGAGAGCTCAGAATAACGTCAAATAGGTCCTCAGTTAACGTGCTTTGTGTATTACAGAATAAAACCTAGCTCTCTTCTCCGTTCTTTATATTTGGCACACATATATCCACTTAGATTTTATAGACCATATCCTCAGCATATCCTACAAATCATCATAGGCTCTGATTGTTCTGGTACGTTTGGTTTTAGCTGCAGTATAGAGACAAACGTATTCTGTGTGGATAAAGGATCTAGTGTCCATTTCCAACAGGTATATTCTCTTCTCCCTGCACACAGAGCTTTCTGTTAAGCAGTTTTATCCTGTTTTAAGACTTATATTTATCTTTTAGCCTTGCCATCATGATAGAGCTCAGCTCCAACTGATTACTGCATAACGCACAAGTATTTTTCACTTACTGCTCTTGGATAAAGCTGACGGTCATCTTGTATATTTTGTTTCTTTCTGGAACCTCCATAGTGCTCTAGGACTTAGAAACTTCTTCTCTTAAAACATTTGTATGCAATGTATCTGGACTCAAAATATACCTGGATTCAAAAACGTTTATCTTCCTGTCATCTGGCTTTCTCATTAACTTGTGCTAAAATGAAAAGAAACGTGTCATTGGAAGATAGAAATACTTTGTGTCATTTTGCCTTGATATAGAGTAGAGTATTTGTCTTTTCTGATTATCTTAGACAGTTCTATCATTTCTCTGTAGTAATTACGAGTTTGGGGAAGATTTTTGTTCTATACATTTTTAAATATTACCTTATTAAAGTCTTAGCTGCCTGTGACTCTCTCCTTGTGTTCTTTTGTTTTTCATGGCAGTTTTCTACAATTCCTTATTTATAGTTGCTGCTATTCACTTCCCATTTTTTCATTTCTCATTTACTATTGCTCTCTGATTCCATCCCTAAGCTAGGTTAACTTTTGAATCAGTGTAGCTTTTTATCTTGAGAGTGGAATATGTTGTGAAATATTTCCTAATTATCATTCTTTTTTTTTCTACTGAAATTTTTTTCTTCCAGCCGTTTTTTATTTATAGTTGTTTCAGCTCTGTGAAACTGGCCCTTTTAAAGAGCTACAATGTCAGTATAAATGTATGCTTTGTATATACATACATAGTAAAATGTATATTAAAGATACAGGTTTACAGAAGTATGTGTGAATGGATGTGTATATATGTGTGTGCATGTGACACTTGATTTCTTTAAAGTGTATTCAGCAAAAAAATTTACTTCAAAAAATGTACTGTTTTACTTGCACTAGTTGCATGTTGCTGTATTCTGTTGGTCAAACTTTGATTGCCTCTGAGTGGGATATTACTCAATGGTGGGATATAACTCAATGCTAATTCCTTTCCCTACAAATGTTCATTTTTGCAGCTCTTGCCTCTTCCTGCTCCATCTTGACATCTGTATTTATTTACAAATCTGTGATGTATCTATATTAATTTCATGTATCCATATGTATTTTATAAGTGGATTTGTTTTCCTTTTTTTTGATCTACTATGAATGCAGTTATAATTAAAAAAAAAAAAAAAACTGTATCCTAAACATGGATCTTGCATTGTGGTCTCCTCTGGAATACCATTTCACAGATGGCTTTTTTTTCCACAAGAGAGATTCTTCAGGTATATAGCTTTGAGGACTGGGACGGTAGCATTCAACTTGGAGCAGAAAAAAATGGAAGACAGGATGATGTTTCTGGGCTTGTGGAGCTTCCTATTGTATTTGCAGTCTCATTCCTCTTCTTCATTAACTGTCTTTTGTATTTTATCTGATTGTCCGCATGTCCCAGTGGTCTTCCTTACATCATTCTACTCTTGAATAAAAGTCTTTTCTTCCTAAGTGATCGCATATGCAGTGTCATGTTCACCTGCCTACAGTCAGGCTCTGTATATTCCTATTCTACTCATATAGAAGAAAGGTACCGACAGCTTGGTTCTTTTCTCACAGTTTGAGCTGTGGAAAGAATTACTCATCAACCAGTGGCAAAGTATTCAAGTGTATGTTCAAAGGAGGATACCCTTGAAGTTGCTGAAATATGGCAGTCTTAATCTGGTCTAACTGCTGGCTACAGTAATCTCTCCACTTTGTGTGTGCACTCACAGGATTTTGTATTTGCCGAGTTCCTAGTCTTGTGTGCTCGTGACCCACCTGGCAACGCACTCCACGGAGAACCAGTGCTTTATGATTTACGTAACAACATCCTCTTATTGTTTTGCAAATGCTTCTTAGCAAACAAGAAGAAAAGTGTTGTGCATCACAACTTAACTGTAAAAGTTTGCAATTATTTCTGTTCACTTTCAGCCAATATTGCCAAGGGTCATTAGCTTAATGGGCTGTTTTGCGCCTTTTTTTTTTCTCCTACCTCTCTAAAGAGTCCCTAGGACCTTCTCCCATGAATCAGAGGGGACAAAAAGTGAGAACCAGAAAGCAAATGATTGCTTTGGGAGTTCAGACCCAGAAGCTTTTAGACAAAATACAGTACGTTATCTTACAGAAAAGTAGGTCTGAAATTGGAGGAGTATGTTCAATAATGTGACCTCTCTGTGTGCTCTAGAATCTCAGTTTTCATTTTAAAAAGACAATCTTGAGCTCTTATGGTTGCCACTAGAACGTGGGCCAAGTGCAACCATGCCTGAATGCTTACTGGCAGATTAAAATAATCTACTCTGAGCAACGTGCTGCCGTGCTCTGACTACAGCAGTACCCGAGCAAGCTAATTTGAAATTAGTATGAATATATCCTCACTATATGTCTATCTTTGACATGGTTGCAGTGTGTCTTTAATATGTTTCCAAACAATCCTGGATGACAGGCGCAGTAGTTTACTTTAAAGGAAGCCTTGGAAGAGGCAGGAGTAACCTAAAAAAAGTCAACTGTCAAATCAGGGGAGATGTCTGAAAGATGATGCTTGATAACTTGAAATATTTGAGAAGATATCTGATGAGAAGAAGAAAAGTTTGGGATGCAACAACTAATTGTTCATATGAGTGATTGAAAAGCATGGCTAAGAGTTGCAAAATGCTATGTAAAACTTCACAATTCCCTTTTTTGGAGAAATTACAGCTTTTCAAGAAATCGGAGAAAGAACCTTTTTTTTTTTTTAATCTGATTGCAGACTGTTAAAGAAGCAGGAACAAGGGCAAAAAAAAGCTAACATGCATGGCAGAGCTTTTTGAGGTTTATGCACACTGTCTCTTTGGTAGCATGTTTTTTTTTTTAGAGGGGAAATGAGGGCCTGTCCTCACTGTATACACAGAATCAGTGAGTGACCATGCTTTTTTAATCTGTTCTCTTCTTTATATCTTTCACAATTTTGTATGTCTATTACTTGAACCCTGAGGGTTAGGACCTGTTTGAGGATCGTATGATAAAATAAATTTCAGGCAGATATTTTCTGTTTTGGTGAACCTATAAGAGAAGGGTTAGATCAATTTCATTTAGAATCATGAGTATAATCCTGCACAGGTTTAAATTAAAGGGCACTTGAGCTATGTCAGTCCACATTTGTCAAAGATTTGTGTTCAATCTGCAGGGCTTTGTCATGCCACAGCTGTAAAAATACCTTGCATAGAAGCATAGCTTTTCCCTAATGCAGGATCAGGCATGAGAAAGAGGTGACAGTCAAGTCTTCATTCCTGGTTTCTTAAATAACCTTTATCTGTATGCTTTGTATATCTATCAGGCATGCCTGGTAACTTTAAAAAGGGTCCATGAAGAAATATGACATGTTTCCTACCCTCATATAGTGTAAATCTGCTCAATGTTGTTGGCTATTCTGTGGATCCCTAGTCCATTGTACCTTAAGTGACCCTAAGTCACTTAGATCCGAACTGTAAATTCTTTGGCAAAGAGTCTATGTGTGATCTGATCTGTTATGTCGTACCTGTTTAACCTTTTGATGTAGTCCATTAATATTAATGAATAAGTAAGGCAAAGGTATTGCACAGATTTACATTAATTCAAATGAGTTATGAAGGTTAATTCCTTGTTTATAATGAAATAGTTTTTATTGTTCCTAATGAGAATCCAATATGTTTAGAATCATCCAAAAAAGAAGCTGTAATTTTACATGTCGCCTATAATACAAGAGCTTGGACAAAGAAGAGAAATGCGAAAGGGGAAAATCAGCTGCATATTGCTGCTAAGAGAGGAGATTTGTCTTTGGTGAAAACTCTAATATCGTCTGGAATTTGTGTCAATGAAAAGGATAATGCAGGTTTGACTATTGCTCCCTTATGGACTCGTTTTATGATATAATTTTTATATAATTTTATATAATTTATTATTTTATACTTTGTAAGGTTTTATATAATTTATATAATTTTTATATAATTATGAACTCTTGATTTGTGATATAATTGTGGTGATTCTTGAAACAATGCAACCAGAATGCTTTAGAAGATAGCTTCTCTTCATTATTATTACATATTTATTGAATAAGAAACCTAGATTGTTTCTTTAAAAATTCTTCAATTTCAAATAATTTTATAACACATTTTAAAATCACGTGAATTTTTGGGCACACATTATATCGATCAGCACAGCAAGGATGATTTTAGAGACAGATACGGGTGCTCATAAAGACATATGTGCGCACACATGTTCCTCACATATAGTATTTACATGAAACCTATATAGTTATGGGGCACATGTGTTATAACCTGTGGACAGTCATATAAGTCTTTATGACTGCTGGAAATTGATTTTTTTCCCACCTGTTGTGTGGAATTATTGGTAAGAAAAAGTGTATCTACATACATAAATTTAGGATTGGATCCAAACTTTTCAGATGGGGGAGGGAGAGGAGGGGAGGAAGTAATTTAATGAGCACAAGCACAACGAGTAAATACCGGTTTCCCTGGATATATGTCTCAGGACAGAGTGAATGCAGCCTTTCCCTCAGCGGAGACATTAATGAAGCTGCGCTCCTCTGCTGAAGAGCGGGTATCTGTGAGACCTCTGGCCTCTCTGAAGTTTGGTGGAAATTGACTGGTGGATTTGAAAGTGAAGAGGGCTTATGCACCTCAATATATTCATGTGTGTGAAGCACAATCACACAGATCTTATTTCTTTAGGAAATGAGTCTCAAAATCAAATGACAAGATTATTTTTTTCCTTCTTTCTCCCTAAGAATGGGTAGTATTCCATTCTGGATCCCTGGCAGACTTGATGTCATAAAATCTCACTGGGATTAGAAATCAGATTATTAATATTATGCTTCTGAGCTTGTATAGTCTTTCTACTCTATTATTTTAAGATTTTTTTTTTTTAGTAGTGTAGCAGAAAAGCAAATGGTATTTTTTGGGTTAATATTGGATACATTTTTCTCTAAAGTAAGCTGAATTAAACAAAATAATTTACCTCAATGTTTTAGGATTTCTTTGTTTGAGATCTAAAAAGATTAAAAAGAGTAGCCTGACATTTGTTGTACGTCAAATACAGTAAAATACATAATTGCTCATTAGTGATCTATATGGATTTTTTCAAATCAGATGCATGCTGTACATGTCATCTTGCTTTTATTAGGCTGGACAGCAATTCATGAAGCTTCCAACAGGGGATTTACTGAAGTGATCTTAGAGTTGCTGAAAGCTGGTGCTAATATTAACAGTAGAAGTCTGGATGGTACTTTGCCAATACATGATGCTGTTTCTGGCAATTATTTGGAGGTACAGTTCTTTTACATTAGTTTTCCTGGGCCTGATTTTCAGGCATGGGCAAGCAAAGCAAAATCTTCGTTTAAATAAGGGAAGTCAAAGTTACAATACAATTATATTGTAGATTTGCACTTAGAAAGTAAACCAACATTTGTTTAAGTAGTCAAAATTAGATGAAGAATTATTCTTCACCAGTTGGTTGACTTTTTCAGTCGATCAATCAGGCAAATCAAAAAAAAAAGAAAAAGAAATTCCCCATGGTACTCTCATATGCACTTTTGTCTTTTTGAAAATAATACCAAAATCCTCAGTATTCTTCATTTGAGTTATGAAAAAATGTTTTGATATAGATATTTTCCCTTTAAAAGAAATTAAAGCAAACCTAATTAACGTCACAAAACTTAATTTTAAAAAGAAAATGAGAATATTTAATTTTAAAGAAAAGCATTAGACTTTTTTTCCAAAATTAATCCTTTCGGACAAGCATGTGTCAGATTTGACCAACAATTAATGAATAATTTGGTAACATCCACACCTGAATATTTTGGAAAATCGACTATTAATCAGAAGAATTTCATTAAGCTCTTATTAATGCATCCCCTTTTGAAACATATGGGAGTTGAATACATGTATCAGAAGACAAAATACTGCCCTAAGAGAGCAGAGACTTTTTGTGGACCAGAAAAAGAGGCACATCTTTACTAGTTCATGAAAAAACAATTGATTTTTAAACAGCAGTTTTTTTCTTTACACTACAAAAAATCAAGAGTAGCGCCACTGAAATGAGGGAAGTAATGCAATGAGCAAAGAAATTATCAGACCTAGTATTCAAAAAATGCATTCGGTCATAATTTTTCCCTTGTGTTAAATTATTCTGAAACATAAATGTTTTCTGCATTCCTGTTTGAAAATACTTCAGTTTACTATTAAGGAAATCTGTCTCAACATAATTTTTATTTTAAGCATGGGGGAGAAATTGTGATGGCTTTTCAATAATCAAAGCAAAGGATACATTTTAAGATTGCTTACCATTGCATGCATGAAACAACAGCCACCTGCCAGTGGCCATGTTACAGCCGGTTGCTTTTAAAAGGGCCAGCTGTCAAAAAATATTTCTGGGAACAGTTCCAATAAAAACGTAATCCTACACGGGGAAGCCTTACTTGGTGTCTTGCAGCTGTATTTAGTTTGTCTGGATTGTTTCCCTCCTTCAGTTCAGTGAGAATGTAACAAAATTATATTAGCAAAGGAATGAGTGAAAATCGTTGCTGTAAATAAACACTGTATCTGATACATTTTTCCTGTATTTAAAATGGGGCGATATCTATATGCCCTCAGAAAGCTCCCTGTATTAAGGTAGAGTGTTTATGCAGGAGAAAGCAGTCAGAAAGGGAGCAGAGAGCTGGAATCAGAAAGGCATGACCGTCATCAGGGCAACTCATGGGTGATTTATCTCTTCAAGGAAATCTTGTGGTTCTTTATAGTATATCTGGGCCATGACACCGAGCAGTTCGGCTAGGGCATCCCTGGACTCATAGCAACATGTTTCCTGTGGAAAGGTAGGGTCAACTCATCCTACACCTCAGTCTGAAAGCGTTCAAAGGTAGAAAACAATAGACTATGTAAGTTAGCACACCAATATTATGTAGAAAAATTAGAGACAGTATGTGAAAACATGACTATAAACGGTAACTGGGTGGTCACTTATATGCCTAGTCAACACTGCAAGGTGAGAAAGCCTATGAGCAGGCTGGAGAGTAAATTTAAGCTGTCACTAGCATGATTTTTGTCTGTGCTCTTAGAAATTGGCCAGCTTAAATCAAACCTAAATAATCTATACTGTACTGAGGGAAGAACAATGTTCAGAATGTGGTGATAGGCTTGACTGTTGAGTACTTCGTATGTCTGTGCCTAGTCCATCCAGACCCCAAAATAAGGGCATGAGTGTTGCTGTTGTAGACAGCATAGCTGTTGTAGACAGCTATGCTGTGGTTCCGTGGCAGTTTAAGGCCATCCGTTCCAGATGCTGCAGTCCTACCTTCTGTCCCATGGACGCATGAGTTTAGCTTATTCTTTGCATTGGCGTGAGCTTTTCTATGATCACACATAAAGCTAGTTCACGGAACTGAGTTAAATGAAAATGAATCCTACAAAAACAAGGTTTTATCTAGATCAGCCCCCTAAACCGGTTTAAGAACCATGCTAGTGTAAGGGAGGGAGTAGGACTGTGTGGCCCATGACAGAGGCGTAGGATTGTGGCAACCCCAACGTAGACCAGTGTAGGCGGCTGTGGAGCTGTGACCTCCATGCACTTGGGTTCCCCCACCCTGGAGACCTCCCAAATACAGGCTGGGGCTTCCTCTTAACGTGGGCTTGGGGGTTGAGAAAACTTAGTCATAGGAGCCGCTTTGGATCCATGCTTAACTGATAACATAAACATACTCCTTGAGCTCAGCCAAATGTCTGCCTTTTATTTGAATGAGCAAATTAAAAAATGTTGTTTTGGCACAGCAAGTTCCAGGGAACTAAGCGTAAAAAGAAGATGCCAGATTGACTAAAACTTACCACTTCTATTCCTATCAAAAGAACTGTTTTTTCATCACAGTTACCTTTTCAGGGAGGAAAGGTAAAATGAAGGGGATGATTTCACAGGCCTGGTACCTAGCTGTCGGCAGGGTTCTTGAAAATGTTTAAGTTAGTCAGTATTTTTTTTTCGGAAACCAGAGGAGAAGGTTATGACTGATTACTTCACTACTCTAAAGACAGCACAAGAGATTTTGAATTTCTATAAAGCATTTTTCTTTCTGGTGCTTACCAAAACTCTGAATACACATCTCAAATCCAAAATACAAATGTAAGAAAGAAGTAGAAAAGCTAAAGATGGGAAATCATACATAAGAAAATTCTTTAATATCCAAGCTCTGGCCCTGCTGACACTTTCAAAGGAGCTGAATTTTAAGGGATAGATCATTCTACTGACACCACTAATCTTATTTGTACATTTTAAAATTAAGCAGAGGTATACAAGTGATTTAGCATTGGGACAAAAATCATCAGTGCACGTAGCTGAAAAACAGAACTGCTACTAAATGCCTAGAGAAAAATTAACTGCCTAGAGAAAAATTCCACTTATCTTCTGCACTTTGTTCATAATGCAGTTTGCCAGTTTCTTTTAAATTACATCTTCGATGTTTTGTAACCGCTCTCTATAACAATACTTAAAAGACGGTAAGTGTAACAAGTTGTGAATTATTATGTATTTTAAAGGAAAAATTAAAAGTGTAAAATGCAAATCTGTGATGTAAAAAGCCAATTAAACCTGTTTTTTGAATTGTGAGTGTAAATATAACAGGTTTTAGGATATCTTATTTGAATCTTTATTATTTGTATCTTATGATAAATACAGTACACATAGTTGTCTTACATGTACACAGCATGAATAATTACCATACAAACAATATATAACAGGTAGTGAGAATTCTACTACAGCATGGAGCAAATCCCCATGAGAGGGATGATTCTGGTGAAACTGCTTTGGATAAAGCTTGTGACCATGAAATGAAAGAACTGCTTAAGTCTTATGGTGCTATTGACTCTGGACTTCCTGTTAAAACTACTGGGATTACAGGTATGTTGGTTCCATAATGCAAATCATCAGTTTAAACTGTAATCTCAAGGAAAAAAATGAATTTAGAATGCTGCTGATTTGCAGAGTTGCATCTTGCCTGACCCTTATATTTTTAAATCTATTAACTCTTGATTATTACTTATTTGTAGTCAGAAAATAGGATATGTGATTTTTTCCCCTAGAGAGTCTGAGGAGAAAGGACATATTTGGCTCCTTAGATTTTCTTTATCTTCTATATTACCCTTCACATGAACCTTTTTTTTTTGAAAATAGTATTAGTAGCTTTAAAGACTACTTCCCTAGGCTACTTAAATTTGATTTCATTTGCATATACAAGATATTTTCTCATACTGTAATCTGCCATTGCGTCTTTGCAACCTATATTAGCTAATCTAATCTGCTATGCTGCTGCAATTTGTTTTAAAATTATATTTATTCTTTCTTGATTGTGGAGAGAGGAAATATAGTCATCCTACTAGGTCAAGAAGGTCAAAACTTATTTGTTATGACTGCTGTAAAAATGATGATGCAGCTTTGGTGCCACAACATGAGAAATACAATGTGGTAAGTAGAGAAAATAGAAGAGCTTTGTAATACTGCTTCATAGTGTAGTACTATATAATGTCATTTACTGACTGAATAATATTAAAATATCATTAAAATAATTAACCCTTCAGAGTCAGAGAACAGCATCATGCTGAGTAAACGGTGGCTTACAGTATATGATAAGTTTGTATATTACCACTTCTTTCCGTTTATGATTCCTACACATTTGCACTTATTGTAGGCAACACTTACATACATTTTTTATTGCTCATGTGCATGGAAGAAGGTCAGAAATCCTGAAATTTTTCATCACATTTTCAAAATGGCTCTTTGGAAGTGTAATGATTTTTCTTCATGATAATGAAAGTATTTAGACATAGTTTAATCTTTGTTTGAAATACACCCAAAGATTTTTGCACAGTCTGCACATTAGGAGAGCTCTTGCTGATAACTCCAGGTTATGTCTACACTGTCCAGGTGATATTATCGTGGTGAAATTCACTGTTTAATCCTTGCATTGCACTCAAAGGTGGGGCTCTAAGAGTGGACTAGTTCAAATGCCTGGGTAAAACCTGGCTGTGACAGCCCCTTGCAGAACATACCCTTGGCACTCTGTATAAATGTCATACCATGCCCCCATTGCCGTCGCACAGTAGCTGTTCTCCTGCGTGGAATGGCTTGAGTCTACCAAGATTTATCCTGTGAGCCATGCATCATGGCCTGTGTATTGTATGGTACACTTGTCTCTACCTCTTACAATTATTTCTGTATTTGTTAGCATGAGTCTGTCGCTGCCATACAAGATACAGAACAGAAGCAAAAAGAACTGTTCCTACTTGAACTGAGAACTTCCAAAGATGCAGGTAGAAGTAAATTAAAGCTGTGTCAGTAATTTTTGTAAATATCTGATAGCATTGTTTTAAAAATAGTACTACAAGTAACGTATTTCAACATCTCATTCTGGAAAATACAGCTTGAGAATAAGATTTTAATAATACTTCCCAGATATGTGTATAGGAGTACTTCCAGTTTACACGGGAATGGATATGATAACAAAAAAGAGAAGGCATGAATGTATTACATGTTTCAAATCAACCTACTCATATAAAAAGGGATCATTAAATAAGAATGCATACTGTTGGCAACACTCCTTAGTGACGAGTACATGAGATTCTGTTGGAGCCCCTCCATGGCCAAGACCAGCTATGTCTGTGGGTATAATAGTGGATGCAGCATTTTTCATTCTACTGTGGCTGTATTTTCAGGGGCCTAAAATAATTTCTGAAGAAAAAAAGAAAAATTTTCAGACAGACATTGTAGATGATGGGCAGTTTCAGAAATGCTGGTGCCTTGAGGTGTCATTTGTCTTAAGCTATCAAATCGCAGTTCAGATTGGTCTCAAGAGCCTACTAAGTCACACTGACTTCCTAGGAGATCGTGATGCTGGTGCTGCATAGCAGCTCAAGTCTATTGTATCTATGCCATGACCATTCAAGTGGCAGAGCGTGTTGCAGAAAGGAAGGCCTTTTATAAAAATCTCTCTCCCTGGCTGCCTTTGCCGTCTAGCCATGGCTTTGTGCTTTGGAGCAATTCTGGCCCATGAAAGTTTTGCTCCCTGACAGACAGGAAGTTCTTTAGTTCCCCCCAACCCTGAGTCTACTTCTAGGTTAATTTCTACTACTTGGAGCCCAGACCTGTGACTGTGTTTGTGGAATCTGCTGTAGCTCCCAGCTGACAATAGCTTGGAGCTTTCAAATTACTCAGGTTATATTAAAAATAGTCAATTTATCCCTTTTAAAATAAATGTGAAATACGGAATTATAGAGCTGTATAGCTTCCAAGTCAAATCTATGCAGTAAGAACTGCTAATTAACATCGTTAAATTTGCTTGAGAAATGTTTGACGAACAGATAGATGGTATACTAGGCTGAGGCCTGTATGCATGGTAAAGCTGAAGCATTTGTGCGTGATAAGGCTGAAACTGATCTATGCAGTTCCCTAAATCAGGAAAATAAGAAGTATCAGACTTTTCCTGTTTCGGAGCATGAGAGAAATGAACATGGTGATCCGTAACCACTACTGACAAAAACATTCATAATCTGGCACCTCTCAAATTAAACCATAGTGCTTGCTTGTGAGGAGGCTGATGAGACTGAACAAGATCATAGAAGAATATTGACAATCTTAAAATATAGAATAAAATCCTCAAGGTGTTTACATGCAATACAATCTGCTCTGAATAATAGAGCCTTTCTCTATTAAGCTGCTTTAACAACAGCAATATTTTAGTATTTTTCTATTTTAATAAATAATTAAATGTCGGCAGGTATTATGAAACAGCTTTCTGGAAACGTTCTTATAAATCTCATATTTCATTCTTTAATTTCCCATTTTCCACAATAATAGAAATCTTTTATTTCTTGTTTTGGAATTTCAGGAATTAGATTATAGGTATTTAGCATGTTATCCCAGTGGTATCCCCTGGTCATGACTGCTGAGCTTTCTGTTACATTTTATGTCTAAGAAAAGAGGTCATCTGAAGAAGAATTTTAATTGCTCTTCTTATTTCAGAAAAATACAGCTAACAACAAAGGGCAATATATAACCCATTTTCATTTTATAGAATGTAATTGAAACTATGTAAAACTATGATACATATATTTTTAGCACATGTTTAACTTGGAACAGTCTAAGCTCATCAAACTATTTTATAATTCTTCAAACATAAATATTCTAGCCACCTTCTTAAGACTCTGCAACCTCTGCAGGTAGGCTCCCATATAATTGCCATGTTGTGCAGTTCCTTGCAACACAAAGACTTTCAGAAAGGTTTCAGTGCTTATCAGCCATAGGACAGTGCTTTAATCTGTCCTGTTCTCTTAATAACTTCCTAGATGAGGCTATTACCCGTCAACATTTTCTAGTACTTGGGCTTTTTATCTTTAATGTAAATTTATATTTCGTTCTTCCAGTGAAGAGTTTCATTTAAAGTATTTACTTGTAAATAGCTTTTAACATGCATGAGAGTATCAGCTAATGCGATAACAGTATTTCCATTTTTTGTATTTACTGCATCAAAAATGTTATTATAATTATTCTCTACTTCTTATTGCCATCATCATTTTGGTTATGTCAAAATGTTGGACAGATGCATATATCCAAAAGCTGTCTCAGATACAAGATACTTTGAATGAAATGCTTGCAAAACAGAAAACAGAAAGGGATGCCCTTGCTAAAAAATACAGGTAAGTAGAATACAAGGTTTGTATTTATAGAAATCTGATTTTTTAAAGCAGCACTTACAGAGGTTATTAGTGAAAGGTTATATGGTAACATGAAAGAAAAACCATGTACTTTTCATTCAGATTTTGCTGGAGCATGGTTCATATTAGCCTAAATTACGTCCAATGAGAGTTCACATCAAGGAAGAACTTCAGGGTTTAGCTAACTCATGTTAATCATTTACTGTACACATGGTGAGTACTACTTTTAGGTAGTGAATACAGATGAAAGGTGAAAAAAAAACCCTGTAGCAGAAGTTAGGGGATGGAGATGCTGAGCAATTAGATGACTTTTTGCAGCATCATGGAGGAAAGCAGCAGCAACTCAGACACTACACTGACTTTCCCTATCTCCAGTGCTGTTTCTTTAGCAGTCCTAAATTGGGAGTGATCAATCAACAACTCTCAAGTGCAATTCAGAACAAAGGCTTGCAGCGTGCTCAGAATGGTTCTATTTCATGAGCACACCTCAGATGTGGGCTGGGAGAAGACATGGACTACGTGAATTGTCAGCTTCCTGCTGCTGTATCTTAAAAGGCCTCTTGATTGAGGAAATTCATTTGCTTTCCTCTGAGAGGGATTACCTGAAGACTGGCCATGTGGTGAGTGCACAACTAATAACGTGGCATAACGTTCACATGCTGCTAGGCCATCTCATAAGAGTGCCTATATGTAGCTCATGTGAGCAGTATTAGTTTAGTCAAGTAACAGCTACATTTTGCAACTTTCAAGTCATTCTATAGCAAACCATATAGCCTATCTGAGCAAAAAAGACTGAAACGCTTCTATCACAGAGCATTTTCCCAGCTGTAAGACATAAGATACATAGATTACACAGATAACAAGAAAAAAAGAGGTTTTATATGCAGAGGAGTTAGGATTCCAAATCATCCTTGTGAACAAGCTAGTGACTAAGTAAAGAAACAAGGACAGCATAATTAATTTAGCATTTATAAAAATGTATCTGCCTTCTAATATTGAGTAAAACTGTTCCAGAGCAGAGTGATAAATGTTTCTGAAGTAATGCAGATGCCCTTCAGCTAATGCAACAGCTGTCCATCAAATGTAATGAGCTACATGCCAAATTACATTATAGTTCCTTTTTATTATTTATATGGCAAACATTTTATTTTTAACTAATTAGCAGATAACCTTTTGTCACGTGATACATGAATGTGCAGAAGATGAGGAGTCATGAACATGTTTTCCATTCTTCTGTTGTTCAGATAGTTGGCCTAGTGAAAGATCCTACTAGTGAAAGTTCTCTATTTTTATTTGTTCCTTTGATGATATTAAAATGTGTCTCCCCTTTAAGAAAAATGAGCCCAAAAAAAGCATTATATTTGTTAGTGGCTGTAAGTTACTTTGCCTATGTCATTCCAGTCATCACTGTCTTTGCCTCTTACTTTCTCTTCAGCTGTGCTAACCTCAGGAAGCTTTGCAACTTCTTCTGTACCTGTATAGCAATAAAGTAACAAAACTTCCCCAAAGAAACACTGCTAGAGAAAGTAGGCAAGAGTCTCACTGCCTTTGGTGGGGTTCCATACTGGCCAGGGCTTACTCATATAAGAGATGAACCTGATGCTGATATGCTCATAGTATCATGGTTTATGAATACATGTGAGAGCAAATAGTATTACAGTACTGCATTGGACACCAATACTGCCACACTGTGATTTAGCCCCACTTAGCCTTGTTCTGCACCAGCTGGTCTTACTGTACTTCTGATCCCCTCAACAGTCTCTCTTTTCCCAGACTGGGATAGTGTTACCTGCATAGCATCTCTGCTATGGGTGGAGTCAAGAGCAAGCCGCCCTGCTATCCTTTTTTCCTATACCTTGTGGTACTCCTCTGTCTCTGGCAAGGTGCCAGACCAGTGGTGCAATCAATTGTCCCAGGAAATGGGATTAGGAGAAAAGGGCATTATGCTAGACTCGTGGATCTTGTGCCAAAAGAAGTGGAGAAAAATACAGAATTCCCTTCCAACATGAGGAAGACCCTTGGGGAATGAATCTCACAGGGAGTTCAGCTAAACTAGGGAGCAGAGTCTGATGAGGGGAGAGAGATTCCCTAACTAACATACAATGTCCTAAACCACTCTGACTCCTAATCGCAAAGGAACAAAATGTTTCATGGTGTGAATACAGTACAAAACTTCTGATAGTATCATCCATTAGTAGCTCATCCTGAGCTTCTTGTAAAAGAGTCCAAATTAGTACTGCAAAGGCACTGAATTCAATGAACTAATGTGTTCGGTGGTGATAAGAGACCAGCTAGTGATAATATAGACCCAGCTTCAATTCTTTGAATTAAGAGGCTATTACTGTAGTTTGATGCTTTGCTTTGCAGCCTACTTCTAGACAGGATTCTGCAGTTTGTCATGCATAAAGCCTGAGATTTCAATGATGAACTTTATACATGATGAAAAGGTTGTTCAAATTTTGGAGGCTGGCAAAGTACCTTGAAACACATTCCTGTTCTTTGTGGATTACATCTATTAAGCTGTTTTGTGTGTGTGTTCAGAATAGTTGTGGTGTCTTTATTTTTACTTTTCTATTTCCTATAGGGCTTCAGTGGAATCTTTTAAAAAAGGAGCACTGAGGGAACAATTAGTTAAGCTTGCTTCTAGGCAAAAGAGTTTGTTGATTGTTGCCCAGAACCAGAAGGAATTAGTCCAGAAAATACAAAATTACAGAAAAGAAAAGCAAGTATATTCAACACATTCAAAGAAACAGATCTCAAACGCAGCTATTTGCTATGGAAATGGTAAAGGACAAGATTTAACTGCTGATAAAATCACGTGTCCTGATGTAGTTACATTTAGTAGAGGGCCTGGTGCCAGCATGCCTAATGGAAACGGAGTAGAAGCACATCTCTCTTTAGAAAATAGATTTTCAGCTCAGGAATGCAGCCAACATCCAAACAGCTGCTTGGCTGAGACAGGAGCAAATAAAGAAGCAATTAGAAGCAAAGGGGTTTCTGATCATGCTTTGGCATCTGAAACCAGGGTGAGAGAATATCCTTTCCATAATATGTCAAAGTTGACAAATGCTGTAGAAGTAGTGACATTGCCTTCAGAACCTAATGTTTTCACTACTGAAACAAAATGCCCACAGCAAAAATGCATTGATTGTGTAGCAATTGCAAAACAAGGAGACAGCTCTCTATACCCCACTTCAGTGACCAAGACATTAAATATTTCAGAAGCCCAAAGCGCTGTCATCAGTAACAATGTCTGTCAGCCAACCAGTGACTGTGAGCGGGTTCTTACTGTTGAGGACCTGCACAGTTATGTAAATAAGAAAGAAGCTTTCCTCCAGCAGCAGCAGCAGCAGCAAGTGACTGCGTCAGCATCCACAGAGAACTTGCCTAATACTCTGCAGCAAATGATCTTTCAGAGTAGCGTTGAATCATTTAATGCCAACTCAGTGATTACAAGTCTTGTCTCAAATAGAGATTATCCAATAAACCTCAACCAGAAATCTTCCTCCCAGAGCTGTAGTAATCAGCAATATGAACAAAAACAATTGAAGTACAGACGAAATAATAGGAAAAAACTTCAATTGATAGATCTACTTGAATTGGGAAGGATTAAGCCAGGAGAAAATGTTTTAGAATTCAAACTTCAGGTAATTGGCAAGATATAATAATGTTACTTTTTATAAATAATGAAAAAATAGACTACTAAAATGGGGAAACAGCAGTTCTCATAGTTCAGCCTGTATCTTCAGCACCTAATATTGAATTTTATTTATTATTTGCAGATAATATTTTATGAGTTTTAAGGGAAAATGCTACAATGGATGACATCATCTGTCAGACTATGATTTTAACATCCAGAATACTGCATATGTAAAATTTGTGTTTAACTTCGCATTATCAGATTGTTAACATTTGTTATTACTAAAAACAGAGTAGAGTGGTTGGTCTACATCATGTACTAACTGATTTTAAAATTGGAAGGAGGAGGGACGTTAAGGTTTTTATAACTAAATGTGATTCTTGGAAGGCATTATCAAGTCCCTCAGATCAAGAAACGGAACATCAAGGATTTCATTGTGCCACGATAGGCATGAATAAATGCAAAATTACTTGTTTACATGCCAACTGATTCTATAGTTTATATACTGGAATGCACTAAACCTACTAAAAAAAAAAAAAAAAACTTAATATAGAAACATGTCCCTGCATCTCCAAATACAGAGCAGATTTACATGGCAGCTGCCAGGAACTGACTTAGTGCTTAGCAAGTGATGGAATTATTGAGGGTTGTTATTGACTGAATTCCCAGCTGTGAGCTAGTTAATTTCCAGGGCAACATATTGATTAAAACATGGAAGGTTCTCTTCAGCTAACTCACCAGGTGTAGTTAATGTAGAAAAGGCTCCCTTTTCTGCACCTATAATCTGCTCAAGAATGCTTTTCTGCTGAGATTAGCAATTTTATGTGTTCTTATGTTCTGTAACATAAGATGTTGTGGGTAGGTTGCCAGCTGCTCTACACTGGGTCATATCATAGATATATATGCATTCTTCTTTTCCTTAAAGGGCATGTAATATTCTTCCAAATGCCAGGATGACTAAATTGAGGGATGAAGAATTCAATATGCTTAGTATCATCTCTCAAGACTGTTATCTGTGATACCAGCTTGATGGATGTGGGTCTTAGGGACTTATAACTCACTATATAAATGTTGATATACTGGGCATAGAAAAGTTAATCTCTGTATTAGACTGAAAATGGCACTCATTTTTTGTATTGGAAGGTAGCACTTTGCTACCTTCCTTGCATTTCAAAGAGGAGATCAGTAAAGCTTCCTCCTATATGGTTATGGATATCTACTTGATAAGAAGATACAGTTAGTGCATAGTCCTTACCTAAAGTTAGCTTTCAGCAGACGAGATGCAGTTTTTGAACATTATAGACTCAAAATGTGAAACTGTGAACTGGATTTAGTGTTCATCACAATGTTTGAGTTAAAGATCTTGGTTTAGATTCTTATAGAAACAGAGCTAAGCCATTGGATGTGGTAAGAAGCCATTCAATTATTTCTAATGGATCATTCTCTTATTCTAATTGTTTAACCTTGTATATACTAAGCAACCTTTTTAAGTTATCACACAGTTTATCAGCAACTCATTTTAACATTACTTAGCCATGTTAGCCTAACTGAGCCCAGTATAACAAAACCATAATTCACTGAACAGTGAGCAGCTATAAGCCATGCTTGCTGAGGTGCATATAAGTTTGCAGAACTGGGCTTTGCTTAACAAAAAAGAGAATAACAATAAATTCTTTTCTAATTAATTGTGCATAATTTCAGGCTGTCAGGTTCCTCTTAAAAATCTTCAGTGATTACACTTAATAGTTGATGCAAATACTGATTTGGGAGCTCTGATTTTAATGTCTCTTGACATCAGTGAAATGCAGTTTCTGTGCAAAATACATGTTTCTTCTTTGAATCACTGTCAGGATATCACTCTAGCATTCATTTGTTCCACACGTGTGTAAGGCAGATTGGTTGTGAATAACAGTTTCTTGGTGGACAGACTTGCCCCCTGTGAGTTCCTGAGTTCATCGTTGCAAGTTACTCATATTCATAGCTCCCTTATGTCTAAGAGGAATTCAGATGCAAGTAGTGTTTTCATAAGCACTTGCTATTAAGAGGAATTTTATCTCACACATAGGGGGATTTGTCCTCTGGCAGTGGTATCTTGTGACCAAAACATCTCATTGTGGAATAAATCATCATATTTTATATATCATAGCTTAGTGGCATTGGATTCTTTAAAAATTCTTCAGCAAAATATAGAATTAGGTGCAGCTTTTCAGTAATATGGTCCTTCAGGTGTTTTGTTTTTTCATGCTTTAAGGATATTAATTCAGATTTGTTAATTTATAAGTTGAAATGTTATTTCGTAATTTTTCTTTGTTAGGAATTTAGTCACAAAGCCACGCTCTTGGAGGATGGCAAGATCAAAACCAATAACAGCAGAATACTTCAGAATCCAGTTCAGTGGGTTAAAGAACTACTAGGAAGTGATATTTCAGTGACCTGGAAGTATGTGTGGAATAAGGTAGGCCTAATTTTTACTCCTAAAAATAGTAATAACAAATTGGAAGAATAAATTAACAAATGTATAATTTATAAGGTAAAAACATTCAGGAAATATTTTGACCCTTTTGAATCTCCTTTATAGTTCTTAAAGAACGTACAAGCCCAAATTAAGAAAAAAAAATTACTGTTAATGAATGAGCAGCATACAAAGATCTATATCGCCGCCCCCCCCCCCCCCCCCCCCCCCAAAATATGTAGCTGTATAATGATAAACTACCCAAAAGTGTTGAGAGAATGTGGAATGGCCACTCTGTGAGTTGTTGGTGCTTTTAAGGAATAGTTTTAAAAATGATTAAGAGACTGGCAGAAAAAATGAAAAGTTGTTAAGAGAATACAAAGTAGCAAACTTATCAAAACGTCAAGGTGCCAGGGACAAATGTTGCAAAAGTATTGGCAGAGTGTAGAGGACTTCCCAGATATGTTATATTTTTTCATTCAGAATTCAAATTACCAGAATTTTCACTTTATCTTGACAGACATAGATTAGGCTGTTAAGTGCATAAACCCGATTTTGAAAGATAAGTGAAATTTTTCCGCTTACTACAAAACCCACAAATAACTAAAATGATGAGTTATCCATTTAGATTTGTTTGTACAGGTTACGTATCTTGGGACACAGTTGTCAAAATTTCTTGTTGAAGAAGTGTCTATTTCTGATGACCTGGAATTACCATCACAACAAGGAGAGCCTGTGGGTATGTACCAGTTAAAATCTAATATTCGCCCTGACTGGAAGTAGCAGCGAGTGATTTCTAAAGAGCTTAAATTCCACAATTTTATTGCGTATTGATTTCTTCTGAGCTGCATGCTTACCACAGGTCCTGTGCTTGAAAAAAAGTAATGACAGAAATTACACTGGATCTTTAATGTAAAGTATACCTTTCTTTTCTCCCATAAAGTGGTTGAGTGAAGAGAATAATTATTGGTGATTTGGTGGCTAAGTAATTTTATGTTAAAAAAGATTCAATATATAGAGAAAGTAAAGCTTTTAATAACCTTATAATACTTGTTTCCTGTGATGGGAATTCAGATACACAAACATAATTTTCAGTCACACGTACACATTAACATCAAAATAAATAATCTGTGTTGGTGGAGATCCCAGTATGTCCAACTAACAGGAATAACTAGAGGAATATTTTATTCTCTAAAAATAAACAAATTGTAAGGAACAGAGCATATTAATTTGACATATGACACTGAGCAACTTTTGCAGAACTGCCATGCAGACTTAAGAATTTTGGCTTAATTTTGTTAAATAATGTGTTCCCAGGGAAACATGATCCCTTTGATAGCCAATGGCACTTATACTCGGAAAAGCTTTTGGGTGGTTGTGACTGGTTATGTTAACGTGATGAGTTAGTGCACCTCATGTGAGCTGGGGTACCAGCCTTGGTCTGTTCTTAACCTACTAAAAGTAAATTCAAATATCTTCATTTAAAATATCTAATTTGGTGTTTAAAACGCCATGTATTTGCGTCAGGCTAAGAGCATCCAGATGGTGAGTTTACGTTGCCTTGCTTCAGTAACTTTTTTTTTTCTCAATAATAGTTTAAGATGGCAGTGGTGCTTAATCATCAACCTTAGGTGGGAAGTTGAGAGAGGGAAAGCCAGAGATGGCGATCACACTGGAAAGTAGGTGTTCTCGGTTTCAGTTCCATTTCAGATGCTATATGACCACATATACACTGGGAAATTGAGCAGTGCCTTAAAAGTTCCAGAAGATGGTCAACCTGCACCATTATGTTGTGAGGACAGTTGTGGGCATTTAGGCACCTCCCAGACAATTTCCGGGCCTGTTTTGAGAGTTAGCATGTTCCAAGTGACGTTCCCAAAGAGCAGTTTGCCTGCGGCGAACCTGCTTGGAAGCATAGGAGAGTTTGTTAGCATGAATGTGAGCTATTCTGTGTCATTTGCCCAGGGACATTCCCAGGCACTATTTAATTTTCTAGTATGCTTAAACCCTGCGTGCATTTTATAAAGTAAAGGTTTATCCTGACTTTTTAAGGAATCGACCTTGTCTGTCTGGATTAATGAATTGTATTTTTTTTCTAGCAACCCAGAGCATTTTAAAAGAGAAGGCTGGGTCCTGATAATTTTAGCATTTTTTGAGGAGGAGAATCCTCCCCAACCCTCCAGCTTCCCATATCTTAGCTTAGTGTTCTGGTCACTGTTATATGAAGAGGATGGGGAAGTTGGAAGAAAATGATACAGGATGTAGTCCTGTTTCTTTCTAACCATCTTTTAAGAAAAAGAAGCAGCTACCGATGAATTTTGTACAGAGCCCAGTTTAGGAAGCATATCATAAGAACCCCAACCAAATCCAGGTCCCTAGGAAAGACAGATGGAGGAGTTCCTATTCTGTAGGTGCTGACAGCAGAAGAAAGGTACCAACTTTTCAGCTCTGTTAAGACTCAGGTACTTCCAGGTTTGTACAGCAGTAGAATTTTAGGCACCTAAGGAACATTAACGCAAAAAACCTGAAGAGCCCATGAAGTAAAGTCCAAGAGCAATGCAGATTTTTGGCAGAAAGCTTTAAGGGTTGCAATTTTGGAGTTAGTCATCTAAATCCTAACAAAATTTCACTTTAGACGTTTATGTCTCTGAATCTGGGCCTTTAGTCTCTCCTAGGATCATGCTCGTAGAAAGCTGTAATTACTCTATTCAAGTGTGAGAGAGAACTAAATATTAAGAAGATAAACAGTATTTCTAGGCTGTCTATATGTAAGAATGCAGAAGAAACTATGATTATGTGGCATGGAATTTATCCCTCTCTGTTTTCTAATACATGTAATAGAGACTTAATGTTTACCAAAAAATGGCCAAAAATAAACAAGGATTAAGAAGCAGGTGTCAGCTGAATAGCAGATGTCAGTTGCAGAGCAGATGTTGGTGCCAGAAATTTCACATTCAAATTTCAGTGAAGTGGCTTAAAATAATAGCATAATAAGTACACTTTTTTTAGTAAGTGTGATATGAGAATTCAGAATCTCCTTTCACTGGAAAACTCCAGTATTTTTGCCTTCATGCATTTGGAGGAAAACTGAGAAAGATAATGAATGTAGTTTAGTAATTTAGAAATACGGACACAAACTCAGAAACTTAAATTTAAAATTGCTTCTTTATCCAGATGTCATGACTTAAAGGAGCCTGACTAAGCATATCTAAATCTTTTGGACTGGATATTATTGAAACAGTAGTACATCATCACCATCAGTAATACTAATAATAACATGGGAGAGGAGAAGTGTAAAAAAAAACCCCAGCATCTGATAAATGTGTAACCTACACCAAAATAATCTATTAAGTACACAATGTCCCCGTTTATGTGACTGCAAAAGACAGGGAGATACACTATATTTACTTTATATTTCATACTTTAGATGAGATCTCATCTCATCTTTTACCCACAATATTTTTCCATCTCATAGGTATTTAAAAGTACTGTTGTTAGTGGAGTTCTGGCTTCAAAATGAATCTGATGGTGTTTGAATGCGTATTGTGTTCTCTTCTTTAAGACATATAGGCAAAACACTTAAAAGCATTTTCTAGTAATTATGACTTCCAGACATTTGCTTTAGGTAGTTACGTACTTTACAAAGAAGCAAATAGTTCTGCCCGCAGAATTTACAAAGCCCTGAATTTTCCAAAAGCTTTGCATACCATGACTGAAGTACAGGCTCACTCCAACAACACACTCATCCTTTCCAAAATCCTCTACCTACTGTTATTTGACCATCAGCTGATGATGAACATTTGACCATGACTGACTTGGAGTTTAGCTAAGTGGCTATCAAGAACCCAAAAAAATCCGCTCTTTAGGAACCTGGAAAGGGAAGAAAAAAAAACTCCCAAGAGCTATGTGTCATGTAAGCAAATTCTAATAGTTCAATTCTAGTAATTCAGTATCTGTATTTTCTTATCTGTAAGTCAGTTTCGTCTGAGACTGGCATATGGCTTCACAAGTGACTAGGTGACAGTCAGTGTGATCACACAGAATTGTAGATTAACGTAGGTTAGTTAGATGGGACCTCTGGACGTCTCTAATCCAATCTCTTGCTCAGAGTAGGACTAACTTCCAAGTTAGATCACGTTGCTCAGGGCTTGTCCAGCCAAATTCTGAATGTCTCCAAGGATGAACATTCCAGAGCACCTCTGCACAACCTGTTCCAGCGCTTAACTATGCTCATGGTGAATTTTTTTTCCATATATCCAGTTGGAATCTCTGTTGTTGCAACTTATGATTGTTGCCATTTTTTGCTCTGTACAGAAACCTTGTTTCCTTAGAAAACCGGGCTAAAAGTAAACAAATTGACTCCTAATTAGCAGCTTTAAACACTGGCTCTCTGGCATTTTTACTTTGTGAAACAAGTTGTAAAAGAAATCCTTCCATAATCAACCCATCTTCTTAATTCATCAACTACCCTATAACATTTTCATCTGCTTTGGTGGTCCTGTGAAAACAGAGAAGACTGAAACAAATAGAATTGTTGTAAATAATCTTCCTAGTACACATCCATCTTTTCCTATCTTACTTTTGAAAGCAGTAAACGAAAGGGAATGTGATAAACAGCAAGCGTCAAGAGGCAGTGGCTTCAGCTACTGCATCGCTTGAAACATTTCCAAAGAAAAAGATAGACTTTTGACACGGCACTCTAGTAGTGCCCCATGAATGCATGTAGAGACTACCTGATGATCCTGCCCACCTTAGTGAACGTTCAGACTGTATCACACTTCTGTTTTTTCTTTCAGGAGTGACTTTTGACAAAGCTTCTAAACAGAATTCAGTTTTTAAATCACCACACAGTAATAACCTGAGGGAAAGCTCTAAAAGTTGTTCTGAGGCTGCACATAAAACCCACTGAATGAGTCACAGCTCCTGTAGATGTTGCCAGTGCATGAAAAACATGAGCTGTTGTTTGTTCTATCAAATAGTTGTTCTGAGCTGAGCTGTAACTTGATTTGTGCTTTGTCCTCTATCTGGTTCTTCCAATTTGCACTTCATTGTTCTATAAACTGCAAGAATTTTAAATTAAGTACTCTTCTTTTAATTACCCGAGGTTGGCCCTGGAACTGTCTGATGCACTAACTTGACACACTAAATTCACAGTTTATAAAATGGTTCAAAATAATTTTAGGGAACTGTGCATTTTCGATGGAAATGAGTATGCAAGTGAATCATCGCATAATCAAGTATACAATAATTCAAAATGATATATTAAAAAAAAAAAAGAAAAAGAAACATATGGTGGGAAACTGCAACCTGCTAGTGATGCCAAAAAATAGTCTCCAAGTAATTCTTTTTTTAAAACAATCTTACTAGCTTTTAACAAAGGATATTAGTGAATACATTTGTTGTTGTTGGACACTGCTTCTGTAATCTTTATTGTAGGAAAGAACTGTTGTTCTTTATTGAGTAGACAAAGAAACATTACTTTCTCAAATTTAGCATTTTATCTAGTCTCAAGAGAATAGAGTAATAGTAAGTATGAATTAAATTCCAAGTTATTGCTATGCAAATTCTAGATATAGGCAAATGATGAACTGAACCTACAGATGGTTACATGGTGAGTAGCATCTGATATGTGAAGGAAAGAACTGTAGGCTGGGTGAGTATCAGAAGGTGATTTAAGCCCTCCTGCCACAGTTTTAGCTGTTCCGTGAAGCATCTGCAGTCAGTTTAATCCATTAAGTAATTTCTAAACTGAAATTATTTAATTATTTAATAAGAAGTTATAAATAGCCTTCAGATTTTCCAAAAGATAATAATTTAAAAAAAATACAGCATTCATAATTTAGGACCACCTGATAAATTATTTTTTTGGGGAAAAGGTATTTTCAGAATCTGCATGGGGGAGGACACAAAAGGGTCACAAAGCAATTAGCCAACAGTCTGTGCTAGCCTATACTGTTTAGGAGGTGAACATCTTAACTTTAGGTGTCTGACTGGCATGGCACATCTAACTCTTAGAATAAAGATCACTCCTTACTGATCTGTCCAAGGCGGAGACCTTGGACTCCAGAATTCACGGGTAGAAGAATCTATTGAAATAAAGATCTATATCACTTGAAGTGGATCAGGAACTGTGGAGAGCCCTGGATAAAAGCAGAGTCATTTTCAGGAAAAGAAATGTTGTAAGGTTTGGTCAGTGAAATATCCAGTCTTATAACGATGATCTGTCCACTGACGTATCTTTTTTTTTTCAAGATACCAGCTCTTAAACAGCTGAAAGAAAAGTTATTTTCAAAATCACCACAAGTATGGGAAGAATGAATCTGCCTCTGATCAGTGGCAGCCTTTTAAGAGTCCCTGGATCTAAAAATGCTGTTTTTGAGAGACATTGTCTGTCATGTCCAAGACCTTACTTGGTCTGTAGGGCTAAAGCCTACTGTGGTTCCTGGATTATAACTGTTCTTGTCTATTGTTAAGTTAAGTTCTTGAGAGGAGTGTGGAAAAGGTACAAGAAAATTTTAAGCTTTCAGAAGACTCTATTTTTTCCTAAAAACTTATTGTGGAATTCTAGATCAAAGACTGTCATCTTTAAGTGTGTAGTTCTTAGATCTTTGCTTATCCAAGTATAGCCTACCTCTAGGATAGCTGCACATAGCCAGATCCGTTTTACTCAGAAGAATAACATCTCCTGGGACTTTGTCCAGGTATCACAAATCAGTTAGACGTTTTCTGAAATATAGTGATAATCTTTACCTGTATTACTGAAGTATTGAAACTAGATTTACTAATACATGTTAATGACTCAAACATTTTGGCAGTTAAAATGCAAGCGCATTTCAATCCCTATTACAAATAATTTACAGCAGTAAAAAAGCTCTAAATTTCTTAACTACCTCTGGATGACTCCAACAATTTCTAATGTAGAAAAAGTAAGGAGGATAAAGATGCTATAAGTATGTTTAAAAAGTGAACTTTCAGAGGGTATTTTAGTGATCAGAGAATAGTGGCTCTGCACAGAAGCAGCGATCATTGGTGATTAACCTTTAGTCAGCTGGAGATTCTGATCTGAAATTTGTATTTTTGTGCCACTAGCTAGAATTCTCCTTAAATACCATTTTCAGGTTCTCAGCTACTGCAGAAACAACGTGTCATAAAGCTACAACAAAATGGGAACAAAAGTTGAAACACATTTAGAATGGTTTCAGAACTATTAGCCTAATACAGGTGCTAACAAAGACAGAAAAGCTATTGGCAAGCAGGGTGGAAAAAGTGCCAAGGGAATACATGTTTTCCTCTGATGTATACAAAAAGCTCGTTCTGATATTAATACCAATTGCAGTGATACTTCGTGTTGTGGTTCATGAAGGTGGCAGAAAAGTGAGAGCAGCTAACAGGACAGCAAAGCTGGTAAAAGGAAGAGAGCCTTCTTATGTGCATGCTGCCTGTCTATGTGCCTGAGGCAGTCAGCTTTGTTTTGGACAGTAGTATTGGAACAGTTCTCCACTGCTAACAGCCTGTAAGCTGCCTGCCTTTTGTAAGGGAATGAGAGTTAACAGATGTCAAAAAGGAGAAAGGAAACCTCAAAGCAAAGGGTTAAAAATAACAGTAAGCAAAGGAAGAGATGGAAGGAAAAAAAGCGAGAAAGAAAAATGAAAATGGGAAGGATATTAATCAGCTATCAGCTGATTAAAGTTGGATTCATTAGAAGGGAAAATGCTGACATTTAGTTTACAAAATCTTAATCCAATAGGTAAAACATGAATTTGCCCAAAGCAGTCAGCAAAGAGAGCCACCAACTGCTAAAAAGGTTATTTCAGTAGATTGATTTAGTCATAACAGTGTTACACTTTCAAATGTGATTTTAGAATTCTTGTAGATGAGTTAGAATATTGCAGTGAAGGCTGAAAGGACGAGGTCCGGTTTTGTGCATAGTCAGAGACCAGAGTCACTAATAATGGCTTTTTTGGTGGCAGTACTCCTCCTCTCCTTCCTAAAATCAGCTGAACCAAAATGGAGGGAATTACATGCTGAAATGTATACAGCTATTTTATTTCAGCAGACGTAGTGTCCATGAGCAAGTGAAGGTAGCCCTCTCCTCCTACATATAGATACTTTTCCTCTCATTAGATACTTTCCATCATTCATAAGTAAAGAATTACTCTTGGAGTCAAGGCGGAGGACTTGGTCTTTGAAAAGTTCTAGAAAACGTGAACTAGATTTATTTGGTGAGATTCTTAGATAACGGGCTCAAAGACTGTAATTTTTCAGGCACATAGGAGGCTAAGGATTGGGCTGCAGAGCACTCATGCCTGTATGCTTTCAGCAGAAGCTGTTTATTTCACCGTACTCACAAACCTCGGATTTCTAGAAACAAATCTAAAGAGGTTTGGTTTAAAGAGGTTGCAGGTTCCACAGTCTGTACCAAATGATCTAATGAGCTCTGCAAAACTTCTCAAAGGCTTTGTAATGTATAAACATAACTGAAATCTGATAATATCTAAGAGCTTTGCATTTTCACAGCAATTAATTGCAGAATTTTAGACCTAAGTTCATCATTAAAACAATCATATGCCATGTTCTCAAAGCATATATTTATTTATCTATATATATATTTGGAAAAATTCCTATGTGAAAAACCACTATTAAAAAAAAGAAAACACTTCCGAAAGTAAAAAAGGAATGGCTTTTCTCCTGTTATGGTTTCTCAAAATAGGTTGTTAAATTAACTTCAGACTTTGCCAAGAAATTTTCCTCTGCTTAGAAACAACATATGGACATTTCAGGAGGAAAAAGAGGCTTTTCCAACAAGTTAAAGGTGGTTGAAGTCACACCTGTCATGGGAATTACTATGGGAATTGGCAACAAGTATATTACTACATACTCTGTATTAAAGATGGCCTTTCAGCCAAGTTTATGCCATAATCATGTCTATGTATCAAAAAATCCTGAGACTTATTTCAAAGATCTTTTTTTCTGGAGGTGTTGTTCTTAGAACTATTCCATGGCTTCCCATCCAAGCATTCCTGTTTATACTATTTGACGCGTTACTTCTGGTTGTATATGTAGATTACTTCCTCTGGTGTGACTGACCACTATTCATAAAAGGTAAAGAGTTTGTGTGAGGAGCATTGTAATATAACCTCCTGGAGAGGACAGAAGTATTCAGTCTGTCAGTCTTTGCTTGTCGTAGTCTGGGGTACCTGAATATACCCTAGATAGCAGACTCCCTCATCTCCCTCATGCTTTTTGTTCCATTATGTATTGTATAATGGCATGAGCGTACTGAAGAGTCACTGGTTTAAGATACTGGATGAAACCCTATTGTCACTGAAGTCGGACGTTTTACTGTGAATGTTATGGGTATGGAAGTGTGTATATCCTCCTGTGCAAGGTTGTGTGCTTATGATTCTGAACACAAGTATCACTATTAGTAGTAATTCACCTCCCTGCTGCTTTGGGTGGTGAGCTCCTTGAAGTTGGGAAGTGGCAGGCAAATCCCCACTGAGCATGAGATGTAGACTTAAAAGAAGATATACTAGGCTTAAAAGATAAACTTTTTGGGTTTTTTTTTTTGGTTTTTGGGTTTTTTTTGCCATTGGGACCTATCAGTGTTTTCAGGTGCGTGAACATCATGTGTTGTATTCTAGAATCAGTGTAGGTGACACAATTGGAAAACCTTGGTGAAAGGGAAAGACTAACTTTTGCAATGTCACATTGTAGCCAAGGAATAAGTACAAGCTAAATGAACAACTGGTGTACCTTCAAACATGCTTTGTCTGCCTTGTAACGATCTGATTAGATCTGGCTGATCTAATCATCTTGAAATACTTACCCTATTTTGCCTCTTGAAATATTTGAATGTTATCTGAACACTGGTTTTGTTTTTTTAAAAAAACAAAAACAAAAAAACCCAGAAGCTAAACCTGCTTTTACAACAACCTTCCTTCTCTTGATAGCAACTGCTAAATAATATGACAGTTTTGTCCTCATGGACAGTTTCTGTGTTGTGCTGGTTGTGGCAGCTTAGCTGCTCTGATATTTTGTGCAAAGGAATTTAAGGGAAAAAATAGGGATGAAAGATGAACAAAATCAAATACCTCTGAAAACCCAAATGCCTTTTACATTCTTTACTGTTACGGAGAAAATGTCTTGTAATGTTTGCTACTGCTGTTTCTTTATACTGTTATTTTGTTACTGATTTTAACAGTGAAAACGAAAACTCAAGAGGGTCAGATTATTCTGCAGTGACACAAATGCCTTAGTTCAGGCATTGCAGTAGTTGTTTCAGTCCAGCAGATATTTAAATATTGCAAATATCCATTGTTCAATCCTGCAGTTTCTTGTATTCTAGTGTGTTTCTCCCTCTGTATATAGTCCAGTCAGGATAGTAGGAAGGGCATGGTGAGAGGGATTCCTTTATTTTTAGCAAGTATACTAAACTTACCCATTTGTGGAGATAAATGTGAAATTCAAGCAATGCTGAAGAATTGCATTTTTATACCTATTTCCACAGGGGCCATTATATAGTTAGGAACGGCTGGAAGCATTGATTTCTCACTCTGGGCACCAGGAAGCGTAATACTGCCCTTGTCTCAGCGAAGTCTGGGTGCAGTGTTGTGCCCGTACAACAGATTACATGGCTGTTACAGGATTCCTAGGACACAGGGATCTGTAAAGCTTTACATGCTTCTAAAGAGCTATTAATCTAGATAATAGTGCCAGGAATTTCTTTCCATTATTTTAATATAAACTTTCTAATCATTTGCTTTCCTTTTCAACAGGCTCTTCTGTCCAGTTCAACTCAGCAAATCTGATGCATTTTCTTCTATTCAATGAAATAGTAATAGTGCATAAAGATGAGTTTCTACCGTGTCATATAATGGAAAAACATTGGAATTTCTACAAAGAATGTGAAGATTTTGGATTTTAAAGAATTCTTGAGTGCGGAGGCGTTTCTTGCTTTGTCATCACTTAAAAGTAAACATTTGAACTTTTAGAATTAAATGTTTTGTTACCATCATTTTGATAAATCATTTGCCCAGCATTTAAAATGGACTGAAAGACTCCTTGGATAAATGAGGAACTGGAGAGTACTTTGTAGCAGGTAAGGATAACTGTCAGTATTGAATTGTGTTCTGTAGGATTATGAAACGGAGAAATAGACAAGGACCTGATTTACACTGGCATTCACTGAGAATTGTATTGCATGCTGATAATTTTTTATGTAACTCCACTGCTTTCCATGGCTTCATATCTGCCCGTGCTCAGTGTGGCTCCATGGAAGCAGATAGGTATCAACACTTGATAGTCACTTTTTACGCTTAACTTTAGAACCAATCTGCCTGAGCATATGCTATCGGAAATGGCTGCAAATGTTTGTGTATAACATAAGCTGTTAGGTTAGGCAAAAATCAAGGTGGACAGCTTTGAAAATCGCAAACAACTTTGCTTTACGTGATAGGGATATATGCAAACATTTGAGAGGAGATGTATGCTACGAGAGGTTAAAAGAAGAATCTTAACCAACTGAAGTGCTTAGACAGGGAAATTCCACTGATGTTCCAACCAAATACATCTGATAGTCAGAAAATGTGCTAGCATATGGCAGGAAATACAATGAGCTCATTTCTGGTAAATGAATTTTTCAATCTAAAAACATCTTAGATATTCACCCTGATCTCTGAAGGATTTCTATTTGTTTTAATTTTACAATATATGAGTCTGCCTCAGTAGCATATTTATACACATTTGTCTGTCATGAGAATTATCTCCATTCAAATTGCATTCTCACTCTTTCATTCTCTGGATGATAAGGAGAGCTGTAATAATCACACCTACTCCTCCTAACTCCAGTGAATGGGATGAGGAATGTCTCCTGTCAATATATAACAAGCTCAGCTAGCTATTTGGAGTGGGAAGAGCTGTTCTGCAGGAATTTTATTAGTGTCTCAAAGAGAAGAAGGTTTAGGGAGGAGAGAGGGTTCTGATGGGCAGGGCGTTAATACTGTGTCCTAGGACGCATGAGCAATCCTTACTTGATCAGACTGTAAGGATGAAAAAATGCAAACTGCCAGGAAGCCAAAAAAGTAAAAGGCTACTGAGTGATAGGTGTTTAAGAAAGGTCAGTTTCCACACAGAAAGAAGATGGAACGCTCTCACAACTGCTGCAGCAAAACAAACCTAAAGGCATATTGGTTTAAAGAAACTGTTCATTCAGATAGCTCAGAACACCCCTAGAAGAGGAGATTAGTTCCCCATTAAAACTGAAACATTTTTGACTGTTAAAATTACTACCAAATTACTTACTTATGGTGAGTTTGACATTTTTTCTTTGTTATAAGATATTTAATAAAATTAATATATAAAAACTGGAAGGACTTGACAGTAATACTTTTAGTCCGTTATATTAACATGATTATGTGACCTAAGGCAGTAAAGAGATGCAGTGTCAAAAAATCTGATTGATTCAAGATTGATGAAGAGGTAAAAAGGCATATTACATGAAAACTGCTGTCGCTTATTGACACCACATGCAAAAGTAAGTTGCAACTTTTTTTCAATATTTATGTAAACATCTTAAGAAAGGTGTTAGCTTGACTAACAAATATGGGATTCTACCTCCTAAATCTTCTTATAAGCATGAATTTTCCAAATTCTGCCTACCTGAATCTTTTTTTTAATGTAAAGACCCATTAAGACTTGACAAAAGTCATGCAATCATGAATAGGATGTTTTGTTTTCTCAATTTCAGTTTGTGCTTTCTAACTATACTTTTGCATAAAAATTTAAGCTGTTATTACAGGTCAAAGAGAAGCAACTAGCATTGATCCCAAGTACAGCAAAGGAATAGTGCCCCTGCTCACATGTGGCAAGCAGCAGTGGTTACTTCTCCCAGCTCCTCATGCTCCTTTCACTATTCAGTTCTCTTATTTAGTAGGCCACTTCTCTACTCCTAGGCTCTGAATTAGTGCAAATTTTTTGCAGAGCAGAATAAAGGAGAACAGGAATACAATGCAAAGAATACAAAAAAGCTGGCATTCTGTCTGCTGTTAATATCCAGATAGGGAATAAGAGGAGAAAGAGATGATGCAGGGAACAAAAGCCACGATTTCAGATTCATATTCCAGCTGATTTTTTTTATTTTTTATTTTTTTAACCAAGATGGAGTGAAAAAAAATCAGTTGGAAGATTAATACCAGTGAGGAAGAATGCAAGGCACAAAACAAAAAGCATGAGAGTGAGAAGGAAGATAAGCAGCTGGGAGGCAGACAAGAGAACATAGATTCATAGATTTTTAAGGCCAGAAGGGATCAATGTGATAATCTGACCTCCTGAATAACACAGGCCATAGGTTATGAAATGACATAAGGAAGGGAGACAAGAGGGAAAGAGACACTGAAACAAAGACAAAGGTACAGATAGCGCTAAGCTCACTCTAGGCAGAGGATCAGCACAAAACATTGCACCTTCTTGCTGCGCAAAGCTGACTTATTTAGGAAGAACTGATAAGGTAAGAGAAACATGGGAATAAAGGCCAGCTTTGGAAAGGTATTTAAAGTACTGTAAGATGCAAATATCTGGTGGTTTTTTGATGGTGGTGCCTATGGAAATTCTACCAAAAGTGGGGAGGGGGAAGAGGCAAAAGAAATACCAGAATAATGTTGCTAAGGGAATTTGAATAAATTCTTGGAGCAAGTTGGTAAGTATTTTATAAATATGACACACAAGTGAAGATTTTTTTTCTGGCTTTCAAACCTTAATGTTGATTGGGGAAAAACATCTATTCAAATGATTATGAGAATGAACAACTTATATATGAGGTTTAGGCTCTTTTTCTGGTCACCAGTCGTCAAGTCACCAGTCAGGTAGGAAATCATACAGACCATCTGGAATTTGAATGTTTAAGTTTCTGGCCTTTTTTTTTTTTTTTTTTTTTTGTAAAATAGTATTAGCGCTATTATGATCTAAGCCTATTTGTAACATAATTTTTATATGTGGAAATAATATCTTTTATTTGCTAATTTACCTGGAAAAAATAGATGAGTTTTGAGGCATATAAGCCCTTTATGTATACAGAAACTTTAAACATTGCTCCATAGACTTAATAGCTTAATAGTATGGACTGAGACTTAAAAGCTGCAGTCAGCTGAAGTACATGGACTAAAATGTGGCTTTTGAAATGAACCTGTTAATGGTGAGGAGACAATGGGAAGTGATAACAAGAGGAGTGATATTTTATTTTTATGTCATAATGGAAGGGTGCCAGTGCAAACAAAAAGATGAATAAGAAGCTTAAATGTGATACAGGAAGAGGGTGAAACAGTTAAAAGATGGGACTGATTTCAAAGAACTTTAAAATTTATATACTTTTTTTTTCTTTTGGTAAGTTTTTGGCTTTGTCCCTGGGAGAAAGTTTTACCAGTTTTACCAGTTACACCAATATTATTATAGCAGTATAATCACTGGGTGAATTGTCCAGCAGGCATTTGCTTATGTTACTGTGGAAGGAACACAGACATAGTTAAATATAATTCAGTTATAGTGATTTAAGCAATTAGTATCCATCAACTGAGCTGTCATAACTGTGAGGTCTAGGCTAACAGAGCGGACAGATGTGCACTGGAGGTGTCTTCTGAAATTCCCACTCAGTCGGTGCTCCAGGGGCACTGGCCTACCGAAAGCGTGCTAGCGCTCCCGTGGTGAGCCTAGCAGCAGCTTAAGCTGAACTCACAGCACCGGCTTATGTCTGGGACTAGTTGAGGAACTGGAATAGGCCAGTGCAAAGGTGGGTTATTTCAGTATAAGCAGCGCTTTAAATCTAGACCGCAGTTTAAGAAAACGACAGCCACAGCCATGGCCCAGTTCCTGCCGCAACCAGGCACCGCCTCAGCCCTGCCTGGCGCAGGGAGCCCCGCCGCCACCCGCGGAAGGGGCTTCCCGGCGGGGAACAGCCGCGGCGGCTCCCTCCCAGACCAGACGGCTACGTCCCTCTGCTCTCGCCCGCTCCTTACCCTTCCGCGTTTCCACAGGGCAGCCGACCGGAGGCAGCGCTGCCCCCGGGCAAGGCTCTCCTGCAGGGGCGGGCAGGCGCGGAGCCCGGGCGGCCCCGAGCTGCGGGCGGGGGGCGGCCGCCGCCAGAGCCCCGGCCCCACTGCGGAAGGCGAGGGCGGCCGGCGGCTAAAACCGCCCGGTTTGACCCCCCACCCCGGGCGCTTCCCGTCCGTGGCAGCCCGGGCGAGGGGCACCGCCCGTTCTCGCCAGGCCGGGTCGGGCCCCTTCGCCTCGCCTCGCCTCGCCTCGCCTCGCCCCGGCTGTTGCAAAGCAGCAGTTTAGTCCCGCGCTTCCTCCTCTGCCTCCCCGTTTTCTCGATGGCAGCAGTGGGGGAGGCAGGTCCGCGCCGCTGGGCGGGGGTTTGCACGTGGGCAGCGGGCGGACGAGGGGCTGCGAGCCCGCGGGAGCGGCGGCGGCGGCGGCGGGCCGCCCGCCGGGCAGCGCTGCTGCCCGCCCCCGCCCCGCCGCTCCGCTCCGCTCCGCTCCCGGGGACCTCGCCGCCGCCTCCCGCCAGGTTGCCGGGCGGGCGGCGGCCCCTCCTTTCTCCACCACGTCATGGGTGCTGCTGTGTGGTCGCACACGCTCGCCCGCTCTCACTCCGAGCGGAGGAGCGGCGGCAGCGCGCGTCCTGCCAGCAGCTGCCGCCCGCGCCCGGCCCGGGACGGGACGGCCCCGCTCCGCCGCGGTGAGTGCGCGGGGGGGGGGGGGGGGGAACATCCCGCCGGGCCGGGCCGGGCCGGCCCTTCCCGGACAGCGGGAGCGGGGCTGCCGCGGGGAGCCCGGCCCGGCACAGCCCGGCCCGGCGGCCGCGGGGCGAGGCGCGGCGCGCTGCGCGCAGCCTCAACTTTTCGCGCTGAAAGGTGCGTTGGGCAGCGGCTCCTGCCTGTCCCCTTCTCCTCCTCGCACGGCCTCGCCGCTCCCTTTCGGAGCCGGCAGTCTCCGCGCTGCCCCGCGGCTGGCGCAAACTTGGAGGCTCGGCCAGCGCCGCGGCGGCGGAGTTGGGAAAAGAGGAAAAGCGGGTGCCCGCGGAGGGGCCGGCGGGGCGGGGGGCGCCGGGCGGGCTGCAGGCTCTGCCGCGTCCCTCCGCGGGTGCGCAGCGAGGAGGGGGCAGGCGGCGGCCGAGCGCGGCCCGCGGGCGGGGAGCCGCCCGGCGGGGCTGCGGGCTGCCCGTCCGCGCCGGCCGGCGCTCCGCGGGGGAAGGAGCCCGCCGAGGTCGGGGCTGGGGGCCGCCGGGCGGCGGAGCAGCCTGCTGGCGGCGGCAGCGGGGCGCTGCCGGGGAGCTCCGCCGAGTGTCCTCAAAGTTAATTACAGGGGAGTGCTACGGGTAGGGGGAAAGGGCGGGGGGGAGCGCTAGTGATTTAACAGGCTGCAGGCAGGTGTGCGCCTGGACTTCAGACACATGCTGCGGACGCACCCATAGCCTGATTCGCAGTAGGTGTGCGCAGCTGCTAGAGCCAGAGGCTTTTCTTGAGCAGCAGCAGTCAATTATATCAACTTAACGTGTGGTTTTGTAACAAACCCAATGTGTTATGCTGTTGGCTGAAGTTTCTTATGTTTTGTCATCTCTCAGGAAATTGCTAAAAAAAGTACTGTTGGTCCGTTACTTTGTTTAATGTGCTGAGTACACCTCTCTTTCCTTTAGTGCAAGAAGGGTATTTTTTCTTGCAGGGAAACAAAAGTAAAAACACTAAGAAAGAAAAAACATTTTCCCTCAAGAAGAGAAAGTAACAGTTTGTGTCTCTTTATGGAGTGAACCTGACTGACTGGTCCTGGAGGAAAGCTTGTGGAGTGAGACTTTAAGGGGAGATTTCCTTGAAATTTTATGTAATGATGCCTTTTGAGCAACTATTGCAGTGTGTTCCACCTGAGGATCTGCTCTCTTGAATGTCCTCTAAATTGTTCCAAATGTCTAGTCCATAAACCAGCATGTTAAAATAAATTTCCTTAACTCAAAATTAATTGATTTACTTCCATTTTTTTTTGCTAAAAATTTGATAACCTGGAAGAGAGATGGCTGAGGGGAGATGTGGTAGATAAACTTCTCACTGGAGTGAAGGTGGTGAATCAGCAACAGTTGTTTGCTGTTTTTCAGGGCAAGATTGCAGCAGTCAAATGACACTAAAAGATGGAAGATGCAAAACATGCAGAAGAAGGTGTTCTTTTACACAGTACCCGGGCCAGCTGTAGAATGCTTTGCCCGGCAGTCTTTTGGATATCAGAAAATGTACATGGGTTCAAAAGCAACTGGACAAATTCTTGGAGGAAAAATACACTGGTTACTCCAGTATAAAAAGATGTAGCCCCATGCAGTGGCTTTATAAACTTCTGAGCCATAAGTGAATGGAGGCTGAAAGAATATGTGGAGAAAATGTTGGAATGTACTTGCCTTGTTTCTGTTCTTTCTCCTCTTCCCAAGCATCTACTTTTGGGTACTCTGGGACAACATCCTGGGCTGGATGGGCCCTATATGTGGGATCTAATGTGCCTCTTCTCTCATACAGGTAGCTTTTCCAAGACAGTTATTGAAAGGGAAGTGAAATGCCACTGCATTTGTGCATCTATGACTTTTGGTCTTATCTACCTGAGACTGGTGAGTTTTAGTTGAGCTTTTGTGCATTTCTGTACATGCTGTCTACCTGTAAAGGCATTTAAAGATCATTAACAATGCTGTCTAATGCTTTTTTGATGCATGAGTCATAAAATGGGCAATTATGAAGGACTGCAACTTTTTGAAAAGCAGTGATGTAAGGGAAACCTGGCTATGTTTTGCATTGCTGAGGTTGACACAGTGCTTGTTATGCTGGGATTATAGTGGGGATGCAGGAAAGGGGACTGGACACTGAAATCCACTTGAATTATGATTCCCTGAACTTTCTGGATGACGGCCTTTATTTCTCATGCTATTTGTTGGCTTAATATGAGCAAATTATGCTAGTTAGCCACCAGTCTGTCTGTTATTATTGGCTTAGACTGGATCTCTGAAATTCTTTAGAAGTAGTCCAGGTGACCTAGGAAGAGTTAAGCAAAGATAAATTTCAAAAAGTACAAAGGGTCAAGCCAGATGCCATCATTAGGTATAAAGAAACTGCTAAGTGCTAATGTATGGGATTCGGAGAGGCCAACAAGATGTTGAAACTTTTGTTGAAAACAAACATGCAAGTCCGGAGGTTGTTGGTCACACAGATCTTGTCTGTCTGTCAGCTCATTAGCCTGGCCAGCTGTGGTTGAGGGAGTAATTGGGTCCACAACAAACAGTATAATTTCAAGAAAAGTACTTATGAGAATGGTTCTTCCTTGTGGTAGTTGTACGTCAGTTAACAGAACAGAATTTTCAGACTTCAGCTGAAAGATTTCAGGAAAGGTAGACACAGGCAAAACAGAGATTTTAGAAGCGTCTTAGCTGTTGCTCAAAGCTAGGAGTTGAACATTGGAGAGGTACTGACATAACTGCTAGGCCCTTATTCTTGGTAGTTACTGTGTACATACACAACAAACAATGCAACTTCAGGTAGAAAGATGGCAAAGAATAGGGGCTGTCTTGATGCATGATCTCCAGGCCATCTGATGGAATACGTTTGGTCTGGTCTACATGATGGTGCTAAAAGGACTTTAGCAGGAGTTTATGATGTCTGCCTAGCTGTTACAGCTACAGAAAGGCATGAGAAGTCACACAGTGACTATTTAGTATTTGAGGTTTCCCAGGAAGTATCAATAGGATAGGAAATAAGAGATGCAGCAGATGAGTCAAAAAAACTCGTTTCTGGAAAATAAACTGTGGGGCACCATATCCGGCAAGGGAGACAAGTTTTGTATAACTCTGTCAACAAGTCAAGGCTCATCAGGTCTCTTGCTGAAAAATTAAAAAAGTAACAGCAGTTCACGTGGATTTGCAACGTGACAAAATGCTGTGTGCGGGTCTCTACTTCAAATATTAGAAGGACAACTGTGAATCAATTGGAGTTCTCAAATCACATCATACAAAGACAGATACTTTAAATAAAGTGGTCATTCCATGCCCCAGATGATGGAGTACGAATCAGCCCTAATCACTGTTGAAGACATGGATGTCCTTGTGCTCCATCTTATTGTTTAGCAGTGGTATGGCTTGCCTAATATGTCAGGAAGTTAGCCCGCAGGCCTGGGCAGGATTCACTGACATTAATAAAGGACCTTTTCCTTTTGGGCTGATGTATGCAGAACATGAGTGATCTGCATGCCTTTTTGTGATGCAGCATTGTTTGATGGAGGTCTTGTTGTATGTTTATTTTTCAGGCAAGGAAAAGTTGGCAGCCCGAATCTCGTGCAAAAGTAGCACAGTTATCTGAAGACCTTTTCTGATTTTGCACATGCTGGAAGCTTTTATCTGGTAGGATGTTCCTGTAATCTTTGTAATTTCCACGTTCCTAAATTTTTATCAACTAATAGCATTGATACAATTGTCAGCTGTTTCTTCCCCCATGACACCACAGAGGTGTCAAGTTGACCCCAGTCAGCTACTGTCATGCAGCAGTGTGTTTGATGTGTATAGGGAGTACCGAAGGTTAAGCAGGAATTCAGACACTATTCCTGCCCTATGAATTCACTGCACTAGATCCATCAAGCAGCTATGTCAGGACTGCTGGTTCCCAAGAGAATTTGAATATTAGAGGATGTGTGGATCTGCAGTACCCAAAACTCTCTTTGGAGGTTATGAGAGTCAGCTATGTTTATTCCTGCCAAATGGGAGAATGGTGCACAAATAATAAGCTCCGTAGTACAGAGATGTGCAGTTTATAAATCCATATGAACTGAAAGGATGATAATGAGCACGAGGCTGGTATGCAAAATACTTTGGTTGAATTCTGGATGGAGAGGAGGAGAATTCTTTTGGTGTTTGAAACAGATAACTTATAAGCATCTAAAAGTAAACCTACTGTGCTCTCCTCAAGGGAAAATACTGTGATATTTGTTTGTGGTACATACGGATGGTATAATTTATAGTTCCTCAAATTTCTTTATAACCATTAAACACATGAAGTGTAGTTGTACAACAAAAATATGTTTGTCACCATATATGAGACATCATGTACCATATAAGGTGCTCATATATGCATGATCTTGCAATGCAGATCATCCTATCTAAACTGAAGTTTCAAAAAGTATCGTCAGGACTATACATGAAATAACAGTAGCTGAAATTTCTGGTCTGGCCTCAGTAACAAAGCTATTTCATCCTGTGGAATGAGAAAGGCCTTTGAGATGTGAAGGAGAAGGATCCATGAGGCTGAAACCAGCCGACTCAGGAAATGAACTCTCACCCTTGGCTTTGTGGCTCATTCAAGATCATAGGTAGCATGTTCTTACTGAATCCATGTCGCTGGGATTTTTGGCTACCAACACACTGTGTGAATGAAGGCTCCAGCGAGTGCAGAGAGGGCCCTTGGCCTCCGCTAGAACAGGTCCATTTCATCTGTAACTGGCCCAGTGTGGATCTAGCTGAGCTTGCTAGGTTGGGCCCTGTGTGTCACCTTGTTTTTGTTGGTATGTCTCAGGATGGAAGCTCATCTTAGCAGCTTTGTAGATCCAGTGTACTTTACACTTCCCCAGCTGGCTTGTGAAAATACTGTGTGAGTATTGATTTCAGTAAGGCTTTTGACACAAACTCATCACATCTGGTGCTTTTTTGTTTCTCCACAAGTTCTGTTACCCTATTGTAGAAGAAAACTAGGATGCTTTGACATGATTTATTCTTTTTATGTCTTTTTTCCATCTTTTTGGTCCTTAGAAATACTATGTGAGTAAGCAGAATAAAGATATATGCTTATTTTACAGATAATGGCTTCTGTGGCTTATCATATAAATCTTCCATAGTCACTACTTTTCAGCTAACATTTTATACTTATTTTTTCTATCTTTGCAGGCAATAATGTTGTACCTGCTACTCATGTACATACGGCTTCGTACTCACTTGAAACATAGATAAACCTGAGTTCCGTTGGTACCAGCAGGATGGAGCAGGCGATCAGACTTTATTTAACCACTGAGTTGGTTGTCCTTGTGTGGTGGTTCTTGGACAAAACATCCTAAAGAACTTTGCAAAGGAAAGATAGTGCAGCCAAGTCCAGGAGGTGGGTCTGAAACTCTATTTTAAATGATGTTACTGATATGACAACTGTAACTTGAGTTGTGAAGACTTTGACTTGGGAGGAATTGACTTAAAGTATATGATTTACAGCTAGGGTTCACAGAAGAGCTTCTGTAAGGAGTCTGGTAGAGATGGGAAGTGATTACCAAAGAATTGTTTGGAGAAATGAAGAAATGCATTCAGTTGTTAATTGCAGCTTTTCTAGAGCACTGTGCAGTTTTTCATGCCTCCCTTTCTAGCAGGAAACTTCCACCCTCTCACACTAATCCTCCTTGCCAATGTACACAAGTTCTGGCCCTTTGGGCTTGATTTTTATGTTATGCAGTGATTTGGGGGTAAAGGTTAACCCTCACTCCACCATGTTTTTTTTTTTAATACTTTCACATGAGTTGGATAGAAGCACTAAAACTCTAGATTGTCCAAATTAGCAGAGAGTAAACGATATGTACCTGTTTTCTTTTGTTGTTCTGTTTTTTCAATCTTGACTCCTATCTTTACGGAATATTGAAGTCCTTAGAAAGTGTAGATACTCCCATCTCTTAAGGTCAGATCTAGAAAACTGAAATACTCAACTTATAAACCATCAGAGAATTTCTATGACTGACTATCCATAGGCTATCTAAACAGTTCTTTGCTTTAACGGGGATGCAAATCCTCCAGCTGGCAGGATAGAATAGTCCGAGACATACCAAGGGATTTGCCTAGGGACTTTTTTAGGCCTGCACCAGAGCAGCAAAAGTTTTTGCAAAGAACTTCTGATTAGGGGATGCAGAAGACCCAGGTTCATATCTCTCACGTATTGCTGTCTTCTTGCATGACCCAGTGCAGGGAAATACAAGTCAGAAAATTGGGTGGAAAAAGAGACAAGCTTGATAGAATCAACTTATCTGGATTTAATGCCAATAAAAAGTACACCTACAGAAGCTCTGAGATAAATTTGCAATGAAAATAACCAGCTAGCAGCATTATATACTAATACATGAATAAATTAACTTTCCCAGCTAGCAGCATGAAATAATCAACTAGAGATGAGAATTTTCCTCAGCCAGACAGTTTACCAAGAAAAAAATGCTTAGCGAAGCACATCACTACTTTTTTCCTTTCCCAGCTTCCTGGGAACATTGTCTCTTCTACCTCCCCCCGAGACCTATCTACTGATTTGATTTGTATGGAGTAGAGGGAAAAACAGGAGGAACTAACGGCTTCTTTCTGTAAGGCTGTTAATGCAAGAAACCAAATTTGCATTGTTGTGGAGAGCAGGAGTGTATTAAGCAAACAGAGATCTTTTATCAGGGAGGGAAGAGAGGAGGTCTTTTCCCAAAGAGTTTTTGCCTAGAGGACAGAGAAGTGGTCCTGTTGTTCCTGCTATTAGATGGTAATGCTGTTGGTTGTACTGAAATAGACTAAATCCTGGTTTTCAAAGAATGGTGTAGACACTGTTTTCTCTTCAGAGACCTTTGAGGGATGGAGGAGGAGCGTGTCAGACAAAGCACCGTTTTTGCTGCTCTGTTTGCATTTTGTTTTAATGCTGCCTACATGAAAGCACCTATCCTTGTTGATCCCTCTCTCCATTCTCCTCTTTCACCATTTCCCAACTTCCTATTCTGATGCTCTTACTTTTCTCAGCCTCTGTTCCCTTTTCTTTACAAAAATGACAAATAAGGAGCCTGGTTCCTGCAGTGCATCTACAGAAGCGCTTTTGCATGGGGGGGAAAACAATATAATGGATGGACATACTCCAGTTCTCCTACATCTGCTGTGTCTGTTTCCTTTCACAGACTTGCGTTCAGACCTTACCATTTCATTTAACTTTTGCTGTGTGGCAAGCACAAAATCAGGTTGCCTTGTGTTAGTATTCTGAGTGAGTGCTATGTATTTCAAACACGCTAGGGAAGAGAGTATTGCCTACTTACTGTTTGAATTTTCCAAGAATCCCTATTTTAGGAGCAGCCAATATGCCTTGCAACTCCATGCTCTGGTATAACCACTGCTAAGCTGACCTGACATTGGCTATGTGGATGAAGAGCTGGTTCCTGCCAGCTGTCCAGCTGGCATGGCATCAAAAAGCATTTGAAACTGTTGAGAGCCACAGGCCTCTCAGATGGGTATCACCAAAGTGCAAAAGTATAAATTGCAGTATAAATTAGGTGGGGATACACTTTAAAGGAGTTTGTGTCTTTTGTTTTCCTGTATCTCCACATAGTAGGAACTTGAAGTCTGAATTGTCTTTACTCAGAGGAGAAGTAGAATATTCTTCAGGAAGGACTGGCAGAGGGTAGAGTAAGAGGGCCAGTAGACAGTAACTGATACATATTTTATGTTCCTCAGGAAAATTATAATACATTGATTGTTGTAGGCAGACACATTATGAACTTCCTTAGACAGCTCTGCCTGTGCACTCTGCTGCTGACTCCGTTGCTTTCAGTGCTGTGCCTGGACCTCCTTCCCTTTTCCCTGGGCTCTACATTGCCAGCGTGTACATTGCCAGAGAAGCCTGCAGTGACAGCAGACAAAAAAAACACCCTCTAAAGCAGGATCTTCTGCCACACTTCTGCCGGTGGGGAGGCTTCCTGTGCATCTCAGCTGCATCGACTCTGGGCTTCCCGCAAGGGACATGACAGCTCCTGCCCTGTTCCCTGCTGGGAACATCCCGAGGGCTTGCGGCCTGTATAGATCCACGTGGCAGTTTCTAACTTTAATGGCTGAAGCACTTGCATTTAGTACCGCACAAGCTATAACAGAAAAGGTGTAATGAAGAAATGGAATAAAGTGCTGGGGAACTGCAAAATTCCGTATAATCTCAAATAACTTGTGGTAGATGAGCTCGTAATAAAGCAGGCTAATTTAAACAAAGAGAAATTGGAAACGCATCCACAGTGCGTAGGAAAGGTTGGAAGAAGAGTGCACAAGTAACTTTTGTGCAATTACATGTTTGCCTTTTCAGACTGGTTAAACTAAACTTTTAATCAGGTAGTTTTTAGGCCTTAAAATTACACATGGTCTTGATCAAACTTAGTTTCTGAACTCTCACTGTTTTTCTTGGTTGTCTTTGGTCTGCAGGAATTTTTGCTAGATGAGGAGAAGGGGAAAAGAGTGGAAGTTAAAATGGTAGTATCCAAAGGTCTTTGACTTTGGGGCTAAAGAAAAGTACCTTGAACGATGTGGCTGTTACTTTAAAGGAATAGCTATTTGGAAACTGGTTAATGCCCAAGCAGGCTGTTTCCAATAGCCATGCATGAGTCATTTGCCAAATAGGAAGAGAGGCTTCTGAAGGGGCTGGGGCTGATTCTCCAGTGATGGAGGGGTCTGGTATCTTTTTGCAGCGAGAAAGGCAATCAGTTTTCATGGTCTTCTGATTTGTACTGCTGATACAGGAATACAAGAGGTGACTGATCGCGTGGGTTGCAGGTAAGAGTTAGCCTGCAGGACAAGAGGAAGGTGAAAGTCAGTAATTTGTTGCTACTGCAGAGTGAAGGGAGCTGCAAACTCCCTGTATACAAAAAAAATGTTGGCATTGCTGAGTTATAAAAACTGGGATTTGTTGTTATTCTGTGTACATGCAGTTTATGGAAACAGCAGAAATAATGGTGTGAGGAGCAGCAATAAAATGTTAGGCTCTCTCAGGGACTTAAGTCCTCCATATGTAAATCATTAGGATCTTAGTAAAGTGAAAACATGCCTTCAAACAGAGATGCAGCACAAGCCCATGGCCTGTGAGTTTCTCTCCTCTGCCAGAGGAAATCTGTCCATTTCTATAGGCTGTTTAAATTCCTATTTAACTCTTTCTAGTAAGTCAGTCTCGAAGAGAGATAGAAAAGCTGTGGGTCATCAGTTAGAGCAGGAGGACACTGGCAGCCTCGGTTCTCCAGAAGTCCCAGACTCTTGCCAACCTGAGCAGTTTCCAGGCTGGCCTTTCTCTGTAGCTCTTGAACATAGCTCTTGAGCTGCTCGGTGGCTTTAGCCAGTCTGTTTAGATCAGAATGTGATAAGAATCATATAGTATGCAGTTGAAACTGCAAAAGAGCTTTTTAGGCAGACAGATCATCACTTCTTCCTAGACTTTGTCTGGAGACCAGGATTACCACTACTACTTCTTACCAATTTTTGATATAAGAGAATGATTTAGCATTTTTTCAGCCAGTTTTTTTTATTATGAAAAATCCAAATGAAGAAATAATCCTTGCTCTTATCCAGCATAGTTTTGCCAATAATCTATGCTGAAACAAAAAAGCTAAACCACAAAACAAGTCAAAATATGGACTTTTGCTATTTCTGATATATTTTGAAATTTTTCCTGTCCAGAATTGGATTTCTTTAGAACTTGTTTCAGTTTTGTTTAAATTAAATATTGTAAAATAGAAAATGTTTCTCTCAAGTTCAAAAGAAATGTATTGACTTGAGGCAAAACGGTTGGGTTTTTTTGGAAGTGCCAGTGAAATGAAAGACAGTTATTCACATAGCTTACAGAGTGCAAGTCATAGCTGAGATATTCAGGATCCTCAGATTGCATCTGATGTTGCCAGCGCACCTGACCTTTTCAGGGATAGCCATCTAAATCTCCATATCATGAAAGGTATACTAGAGCCTTGCTATCAGTCAGAACAATTGTAATTAATGTCTGTGGTTTGTGAGTGAAAGCTTTTAGCTGGACCACTCCCCGTCCACCACTTTGCTCTTCCGCCAGAAGCCTGAGTGCCTACAGATGGAATTTGCTCCTCTTCCTATTTCATTCATTTCTGTACAGTGATTGAATCTTGAGCAGTTGCGTGGCTTTATGAGTAAAGAAACCTTTGATACAGCAATCTTTGCAGCCAGGGGCAGAACATACTCTTTAATAAAAGAGGTTAAGAAGCTGCAGTCTGTAGCTGGTGGATGGATACTTTGCCTTCATCGATGTTCTCTGAATGTAAGCAGCAGTTGTGAAGGGAGAGCCCCTTTTCAGAGTTGTTTTTTGACTTGGATTATGGTGCTGGCAGCATGGGAAACAGGCTTGTAAAGGCCTAGAGTTCATGCAGTCTTTGAGCTACTGACAGTGAAAATTTTCAAGCATTTCTGTTTGCAGGAGTTATGAGGGGTGGTAGGAATGTGATGGTGATGTGCTCCTGGCTGGAAGATGCCTTCCTGCTGGGAAGGCATAGGAAAAAGTAACAGTTGGAGGCTGTGCTGTATTGCTGATTCCCATCCCTTCCCTCTCTTGACTTCCAGGAACAGAGTCCTGGAGCCAGGATTGCACCTGGATCAAGAGTGAGAAGGAGAGAGGGTGAAGTGAGGTGCTGTGGGTGCTGTTTCCTTCTGTTAAGGAGGTGTCCTGTCTGATCTGGCCCGTGTGCAGTAGTCTTTGCTTCTGACAAATCTGGACTAGCCGCTCCCAAAGACATATTTAGAGAAGTCCACAGAGTGGATATCTGGTACCGTGTAGAAGTGCTATGAATCTGTCAAGCTAGAATTTTAATTGATTTAATACTTTGTCTTCCTCCCAAAAGAATCCCAAAAGCAGGTTTTAATTTACCTATAATTAGCCTTTCCTTGGGTTTCACCTTGCAAGCCGTTAACACTTCAAGTGGTTACAGTCTCTCAGTAGAAATTCAACATTTTGTGTTATAGTAATCCATATAGTAAAAACCATTAGAGAAATAGCCACCACCATTAGAGAAATAGCCACCACCAATTTGCCTCTCTGTCCCTGTAGGTGCTCTTTGTTTTTACCTATGTAAAAGTGCTCCAGCACAAGCTTAGTGTCAAGTGTGCTATATGATTTACCCAAGCAGGTAACCTACGTATGGTGTACAAGTGCAGATACTGCTTTTTGTGTTTATGATATGCCTTCTGTAGGGGTTTGCACACTTTTGGGTACTTTGCAGCCTTAAAAACTGTTAATTTGTATTTACAGAGTGCTGGAATAAGATTCACTAATTGGCAAACAGGAGCAACAATTTTTACCAGTAAGACAAACTCCTATCTAACTAGCTGATAGCAGCAGGAAGTGAATATTGAGGTAATAGGTCTTCCACATTTACTCCTTGGTGATCCATCTGTACTTGACTTCACTTCCCCAAACCTTTGCTATGCTACCCACTGTATATATACACATTTATACACAACACGTATGTATTATTCCATCTGTTCTTATTTCCATATCAGCTTCATCTTCCCCTGTTTCTTTTAGTCAGTTGAAACCAAGGTCTAATTTTCTGTTTGTTGTCCTTGTGTGCATTTTCTAGCATACTTCTGCTTTCTGTTTGGCCTTCCCAACTTCTTAGCTGGCCATAGCTCTGTTCGTAACTTCCAATACTTTTAGTACTCTGTGTGAGTTCATGAGACTAAGGAACAACCCCTGCAGAGGATGGCTACAGTCCTGCTTTCTTATGGGCTTCCCATCAGTTTAACCTTGGTAACCCTAAGTTACTCTGCTGTAAGGTGAGTCAGAATCCAGTTTGCTTGGCTGATGTTTGAGGAAGGGGGGGAAAAAGTCTATACTCTCGTTTTATGAGTTTTATAGGATTTTATGGGCGTTGTATGAGCCACAGGAGAGCTTCAGAATTCTTATACAGCCTCCCAAAGGATGAGGTGTGCACACTGAACTGCTGCACATAGGATGGAGTGGAGCTCCACTGCCCACTTGAAGAGTGTAACATGTTTTCTGGTCCTTCCCTAAGCCCAGTGTCACTGCCCTAAACAGACACAGACAGCTGAGCCTGGCTTGCAGTACCTTGAAGGTAAGGACTGAGAATTTGAATTTAAGAGCAGCAGGCTCAGTCTTCACTTGATCCTCTTTGGGAGGGTTTATTCTGCTGGCTTAGACTAGCACAGCTCTTGCATTCAGGAGGTAGAAGGCTGTGGCTGACCTCTTTCTTGAGAGAGTGACGTTCTTTCCCCTCTGCCACTTTGTACCTCTTTTTGTGTAATTGCAGTTTACAAAAGCCAAATGATGGGAAGTGTTTGAAGGTATATAAAGCTGCTCAAAACAGTTTCTTGCAGGGAGAAAATAAAAGAGAGAGAAAAAAGAAAAGAAATGTGCCAGTGGAAAACTCAGCCGTTCTCTGGGAGGAATACATTTTTTGCTGTCATGGGTCTAAGTAGGGATCACTCTTCTGGTCTGACAAAAGGCAAAAAGAAAGCAGATGCAGAGGACAGAGCAATGGTCAGAATAAAAATTTTTGTTGGTAAAAATTTCCAGTCAGAATTCTCAGCAGCTTGTGATTGCCTTATGTCATGATTCCAGAGAGTTTAGCCTTCTGTCCATATTTACCTCTTAGCTAATGTAACTCTGGATACTCCCGTTAGCCAGCTAATTGCCTAATTCTTTCTTGAATCCTACTGAGACATGGTCTTTAAGATACGTTATGACAGGCTATAATTAGGTATTGTGTAAGAAAGTGTTTCCCTTGTATTTGTTGCATATCTGTTTTCTTTGAGCGTTGCTTTTGTTCTTGCAAAAGATAAATAAGAACACTCCATTTATCTTCTCTGAATCATTCAGTATTTGCATCCTACTCAGTAGGTCCTCTGATCCGGTTAGAGACTGTGTGTGTTTAATATACCAGCTGTGCAGTATGATGTGGGCTGCAAGATGTGATCAGTCTCCATTAATTTCTTCAGGAATCTTCTCACACGCATGTAGAAGTGGAAGTGCCAACGTTTTACAAAAGAAGGCAAGCTGGCGATGCCATGCTCCCTTCCTAATATAAAATTCTTATAAAAGAGAGGGAACATTGATCCTGCATACAGTAAAAAGAACATAATTAGCTAACTGATGTTAACATCAGAGAAAAAAATATTCATGAGCAACATAACCAGAGGTGACACCTGGGCAGCACTACTTCAGATAAGGCTCTTCTATTGCCCAGGCATACCAGGTCATTCAAGGTGACTCTCTTATCTCTTGCATGCCATTCATTCCCTCCTTCTTGAGGGAGAACTGTATGTACAGCGCTGGGCTATGTCTGGGCGAGGCTTTGTTTTAAGTGCTGCACATGTTAAGAAATAAGAGCTTTGCACTTGGATCAAAAACTGATGAGATTTGTGGTGGCCCTTCTAACTGAGAAGTTCATTCTGTAGTCTCACACCGTTCCTCAAGAAATCCCCGTCTCTTGCAGAAACTATCTTCATCCTTATTTAAGACAAACTTTTTCTGCCTAAAGAGCAGAGTTGTTGCCCTTCTAACAATAACTGATGTGCTCGTCCTGACTGTGCCTGGGAGGTAATGACAGAGAATATGCATTTAAAGTGATAAGTCTGTGGAGCAAGAGGGACAGTGAGGTGTTGGTTGTGGTAAACCGCACTGATGGGAAGATGTTACAGTGCTTAAGGGATGGGATTTAAGGGATCAGTTTCAAAAGGCCTTTCATGTGCGGCCTGATACTGTCTAAACCACTGTGGTGATAGTGATATTGTATGTTATAAAAAAGGATGGAGCTATGGATATATTGCTGGATCCTGACACTCTCATCTAACCAGATGCTGGCAAGGACCAGGGAGAGATTGAGTGATAGGGATTCAGTGACAGAGATGAGATATCTCATTAGGGCACCTGAATTCCTCCTTCCATGAAGAATGCAAACCATGTCATCACATTCTTCTGGATTTTTGTAACCTCCTTATACAACACAATAGTATCTTGTAATTTTTGGCACTGCCAACCACAGGAATATCCAGGGAGTTGAGTATGAATATTGGTCCTCTACTCATCAACAGTAAGATGGAATTCTCAGCGCTGTCAAAGTGATTTCTTGCATGTCCTGATCTGACTCCAGGTTGTACCAGACTCCAGAAGTTTAGATTAGTTTCAACTGGGTAAGTGTGGCTTATTGGCTTTTTTGGTTAATTTGCCTAGGAACAGAAGGTTTCATGTTAGATGGTAATTGGCTAGAACTGATGTATTTAGATGTTTTAGGGGGAGAACTAATGAGGCAGTTCAGTCTTTACAGGCTGAGCTCTGCTTGTGCAGCTACAGCTTGTGAGACCTGCCATTTAAAGATACCTAAGTTAGTCTCATGAAAAGTGTTGCACGCATAACTCAATACTTGATATTACATGTCATGTGGAATCTGCAGGCACCTGAGTCACTTCTGGTGGTCCCAGGATTTTTTCCCACTTCCCACATCTGTAAAACTGAGGAAGAGGGGAAGGGAAGCCCCAGCATTTGCTTCATTTTGTTACTGCATGTGGAAGCATAGCTGCTACTGAAGTCAGTACAGTTGAGGAGAAAATGACACAGAGCATTACAGGTATTTGCGTCACGCTTGTTGCAGGAATTAAAGGAGAAAGATGGTGCTGATCCATCCATCCACCCAGCTCAAATGCTGGAACTGACTGAGGGCTGTTTTGCCATGGCATTATCATCATTTGCATGACTTCAGGAACCTCGGAGCGCACCATGCTCTGCCTGTGCCCCCTATCCTGCATCTGACGACATGGGGGGAGGCAGAGGGTGAATGGTGTAGACAGATAAAGAGACAAGCTGTAGGCTGTCTAGGGATTCTCCTGTTGCTGAGACTATGTACTATCCTCCTCTATCATCTCTTTCCTTTGCAAATAGCTGCATTGTTACTGCACTTAGCATTCTGTTCTGAATTGAAGCTTTTCTGGTCTTGTAACGGCATTGCATAACATTTACAGCACTTTACATGTACGCTTCTGCTGATTGTGCACTTACAAAATTTCAAAGCCAATAACAGGTCTGAACATAAGCTGGCAAAGTGGGCAGGTATTTCCTTCACTCTGAAACATACTGAAACAGCTCATTTTCAAAAGAAGATACTGGAGGTTGTTGTGCATGAACAGTTCTATTAAAAGAGAAAATAGACTTCAAACTAATGCTGCACCTGGATGTGAATTCTGGCCTAACTTAAATTCAATGATAGCAACAATGCTGTTTGCACTCAGCTGGTAAAAGCAAAACTGCGTGGAAACAGGATCATTATATTTAGCTTTCATTGCAGTAATACCTCAGTTGGAAGGCTGCTACAGAGATGTATGTTATTAATACCCCGTTGCATAAAAAGGGACCGTATCTGTGCTTTTGCAATCCGCAGTCCAGAGTTGCATCACACAGCAAAGAACGGGATAACGTACTATTGCTCGCTGCTACCCTTCCTGCCTTTGAAGGCTGCATTATACACTCCCTCCAGTGGATGGAAGTGTTGTGGTTTCATCTCTCTCCTGCGTCAGGGCAGGTTAGCATCACTGCCCAAAAGCCTGGACACAAGGACTTCAGATATGTCAGACCCTGTAGGAGAGGATGGGAAGGAAGTTCATTTCCCCTTGGACATCTTCATAGCCCCGCCCCTGTGCTAGAGACGAGGAGGATGCTCTGACTCACTTTTAAAGTTTTCGGTTTAATACTTTATTTTTAAAAATACTACCATTTTAAAAATATTTTTTAAAATGCCTACCGTTAAGCGTGTGTTCTCTGCAGACTCACAAGAGAGTCCGTTGCTACTCCCATTGGATTCCTTGGAGTTACTCAGGAGAATAAACTCTCCTTCCTACTCAGAGAACGGTCATGTTTCTGCCCAAGAGGGGTGGCTCATAAGAAATAAAAAAAGTTTGGAAAATAAGCAGTAGGAGTCTTATCCCAACACACTTATTCTGTGGGATACTATCTCAAATCTGACTTGTTTTCTTGCCTTCAGTCGGCTTATTCCGAGTAAGGAACTACTCTTTGCTAGTTTTTCAATTAACATTAATATGAACAGTGAATATTTAAACAGAGTAAGCGATTTGTAGACTTCCAGTGCCCTTTCCTGCTACAGTGGTGTTCATGTGACAATGTGCTCACGTCTTTGTTAGAAGCTGGATTGCCTCTCATGTATTGTTCCTGATTTAAAATATATCTCTATCTTCCTACAGAATGAAGAGACATAAATGTCCCTACAAACATCCCACAAGAAAGAAGATTCTGATCCTGTGTTTTGCAGGGTGGCTGCTTGCACTGCTGAAACTCCTCCATGTTGAAAGACTCTTTTTTTCACATAAGGGCATTTATTTGGTTGAGCACTTCTTAAGCACTTCTTCTTATGTTAGAAACAGGTATTCCAATCTTAGAAATGACTTCCATTATGAAATTAATTGTTCATCTATATATGAACAAGATCCCAGTGAAATTGGCAAGAGTTTAGAGATAAGAAGAAAAGAAATAATTGATTTAGCTGATGAAGACGTTGTAGCAGTGACAAGTGATTGCCGTCTGTATCATACGCTTAGGAAATACCACCTAAAACCTGTTTCTCCAGAGGAAGAGAATTTTCCATTAGCCTATTCTTTGGTTGTTCATAAAGATGCAGTAATGGTAGAAAGGCTTATACATTCACTGTATGGCCATCAAAACATATACTGCATCCATTATGACCAAAAAGCAGCAAAAAGTTTCAAATCTGCTATGAACAATCTAGCTAAATGTTTCTCCAATATTTTCATTGCATCAAAATTGGAAACGGTGGAGTATGCACATATTTCAAGGCTGCAAGCAGATTTCAATTGTTTGTCTGATTTGATGGACTCTTCAGTTCCCTGGAAGTATGTTATTAATTTGTGTGGCCAAGATTTCCCTTTGAGGTCGAACTTCCAGTTGGTTGCTGAACTGAAAAAACTTGGTGGGGGAAATATGCTGGAAACTATAAAGCCAAGCAGTAGCAAAAGAGAACGATTTACTTATCACTATGAACTTATGAAAGTGCCTTATGAATACATGCAGATGCCTGTGAAGACTAACATTTCCAAGAATCCACCACCCCATAATATTGAGGTTTTTGTAGGCAGTGCCTATTTTGTTTTAAGTCGAGCATTTATTCAGTATACCCTTGAAAGCTCTCTCGCAAAAGATTTTTTTGATTGGTCAAGGGATACTTACTCTCCGGATGAACATTTCTGGGCCACTCTTGCACGTGTTCCTGGGGTCCCTGGGGAAATTCCAAGGTCGGCACAGGATATAACAGACTTACAAAGCAAAACTCGTTTGGTGAAATGGAATTATCTTGAAGACCATTTGTATCCCCCATGCACAGGTACCCACCTTCGCAGCGTGTGCATCTATGGGGCTGCAGAATTAAGATGGCTTATGAACTATGGACATTGGTTTGCTAATAAATTTGACTCCAAGGTAGACCCTGTCCTAGTAAAATGCTTGGCAGAAAAACTGGCAGAACAACAGAAAGAGTGGGTTCACTTGTCCTCTGATAGCTATTTTCTGCATAGAAATTCTGTGAATGTCTCACTATAGCAGCACGGTAATCCCTACTGCCAGTACTGTGTACTGTTACAGCGCAAGGCCTGAAGCTCCTCTGCCTTGACCTACTGCAGAATGTTAGCAAATTAAATGTTCGTTCTGTATAAAGTTCAGGGCTCTGGAGAGTCGGATACCTGGTCATTTATTTATGGAAAGTCATGCCTTTCTGATTAACTGTTCTCTCACTTGCTACAATAATCATGTAATTGTTCTATAAAGGGATTTTTAAAGGATAAGATTTGCTTTTGGAGGCTCTAGCACTGTCTGTCCAAATGGAATATTTCAGAGATGTGTTTCACATTGAGTTTGTTTCCATCTTTCCTGAGAAACTCCAACATGTCTGTTTGCTGGTCCCCTTTTTCTTCACTTTCGTTTTCCTTAAAGGTTTGAAGCAAAGGCCTCTATATCTGCTGCCGCAGGAAAACTGGAAGAGCCCAGCTGGCAAACAAAACTAAAAGAGAAAAGCATGAGAACAAATGGGCCATGTGGCCTGACTTATAGACCTGAAGTCCCAAGCTCCCCATCTGTGGGAGCAAACAAAGGTATTTGCAATGTGAATATGACTGGATGATATAAGGGAAGAAAGATCCTTAGGTACCACACTGCAAGTGGCATTGTTCTCTCTTCCCAGCCCATCTCTGCATGTAGTTTTTCCCTCTGTGAAGTTTGTGTTTAATGTTGTGCTATACCTATGAAATTGATGGTGGTTGCTTGAAAGAGTTATTACATACTGAAATCCTTTGCAAGCAGTATGTGTGCCATCTAAGTGCAGTTTCTAGAGCCACTTAAAGTAGAAGTCCACACGGGATGTCTGTCTCTTCCAGTAGAAATATCCTCCTGTTAAATCCCAGTCCTTTTCAAGACAGTATATTTACACAGTGTGTAACAAGTGCTATTTCTAATTAGCATTTAGCAATGTGGTGCTATGTTGAAATATAAGACATGCTAAATCCAGAAGTAATCACAAAAATAGCTGTATTGCAGAAATGAAGACCCTGTGCAGCAGTGGCATTCTCTACAAGCCTTATGGCCTTATGCTGCCACGATCGCAGTCTGCTCTGTGTGTCTGACCAAGCCCTGGTTCAGCTTTAGAGCAATTGTATTCCAAGCAGCCTGTGCTTCCAGGGGGCCCTGCCAGCCCTCCTGGGAGCTAAGCAGTCCTGCAGCCTTCTCTCTGCTATGCTCTCCATGCTACAGCTTAAGGAAAGTGTTAGTGCAGGGATTTCTGCAGAAACACTTGCAACTCAGAAATGCCCCTTTCCATTTTGGGGAGTTCTCTGGAACCTTGTTCTACAATAAGTTCAGTTTTGATGGTTCCAGGGGACCCTGGGATCTAGCTTACTCAATGCCTCTGTCCCATTTCTAAGCATCTGGCTTTTATTAGAGAGCCTCCTCCCACAAATGTCTTTGAAATATCTGATTTTATTAATTCGCAAACTGCTGCAATAATGATCACCTGTACCTATGATAAATCTTTTTTTTTTTTAATTTGAATCAGGAGAACCAAAGACAATGCAAGTAAGTTTTTTGGTCTCAACTTTTATTTATACGTTTAATCATGGTTTAGTCTTCTGTGGCTTGAGAATAGCTTTGAGAGTCAGAGTCATGGGCCGTTTCCCCCATTCCCGACACTGATTTCCTACGAGACCTCAGACAAGTCATTTAACTTTACTGTTTCAGCTGTTCCAGCAGTAAAATGGGAGCAACAATGACCTAGCATCTTGTTAAGCACTTAGAAACCTATGGATGATGTGTGTTGTGGGTTAACTGTACACTATTAATTGCTTATCAAAACTATTTATGAAGTCTGTGAATGCACAGGTCAAGTATTTGTTTGATGTACTGTTTCTCAGATAAATGGGGATTATTTTTAAAGTGTGAATTGCTTACTTTGGTGGCTTGCCATGTCTCCTCAAGGCTATTCTGACTTAATGTGATTCATAGAAGCTTTGTAGATTATGAACTATTGACCATATTTACAGATTCATACATTAATACCTATAAATAATGTAGGAGGTTCCCCCATGGAAAGAGGTTATTTAAAGAAGATGTTAGGATGCCAGAGAGCCAAGCCTAGGCCTTCTGTACACAAAAATAGATGTTTAATGATAGATTTTAAAATTTGGATTTTGTTAAACTAGCTTTGTATTTTTATATATAATACACAAAGTACATAATACTTAATATATAACATATATTATACATCGTATGTTCTATATACTTTTATTTCTATATGTGCATATATGCATACACATATACACATCCCCATTACTGTTTAACCTGAGTGGTTTGCTCTAACATAAGTCTATAAACAAAAATCAAAATCCCGCAGCATATTAAACTTAAATAAACAATTTTAATCAACATGCAACTTTGCACTGTTTTAACTGAATTGAAACTTTTTTTAAACGACTCTGAAATAAGGCAGTTCATACTTCCAAAAAGAAGCAGATGCAGAGGTGGAACAATATGAGGTAGCATCACACATTACAGTGATATTTTTGCTAGCTGGGGGAGTATAAGTTGTGCACAGTTGCAGCTTTATGAAATGCAAGTATCCTAATGAATTCTAGTAATTCTTTTTTTTTTTTTTTAAGGCGACATTGAAGGTATCCAAGCTTGTAGAAAGGCAGTTCTCAAAATCATAGAGTCATCCAGTTTGGGAGGGATGTCAACAGATCATCTAGTCCAACCTCCCACTCAAGGTAGGGTCAACGCTGAATTCAGACTGGGTTGCTTCAGCCTTGTCCAAGAGTCATGCAAATCTCTGAGGACAAAGATATGTTCTTGATGTAAAAGAACAGCCAAAATATAAATTCCTTATCTTTTGGATCATTGTCTGTTTTTTAACTTTGCCATTAGCAACATAGATGCCGTCTGAGGCCCATATCATACTTAAGTGATTAGGCTATGAGGTCGAGGAACAACTTTATTATTTACCTCTGTCTTCCTTGTCTTTGTTCTCTGTATAGATAGGTCTTTGCTGAAACTTAGTGGACCTGAGGCACGATCCACAAGCCCCTTTCTCTCTGTGAGAAAAGTGGCTGAACCTCATGCCACAATAAATAAGAAGTTTTATTTGGGCTGGAACTTAGATTATAGGCAATTATCTGGCATTCTGGGTTTTTTTGGCCTTTGTGAAGGTCAAACTTCCCTCTCCTCTCCTCCTCCCCTTTCTCCCTGCTCCCCTAAAAGATTATTTTTGTAAGTTATTTAATTCAATTTGAAATGCATGTATGTTTGCACCATTAGATGGTCCCTTCTGTTTTTGTTCCATGAAAGGAGCCACACCTTGGCTTTCTTCCATCCACTCTGCCCAGTGTTGGCAGCATGGAGCAGCTGGACTGTCACTTAACCTGGATAAGGGGCGATTTTCTTGTGCAGGAAGGATGTGCGGGGAGGACACTAGTGCTGTTTCTGGCTGTCAGGTCCAGCCCAACAATTTTGTTAGTGGCTAAAAATAAACAAAAATGCCAAATGTGTTCTAACGTGAAAATGTTAAGTGAAAAAGAAATAATGAGCTTTGAAGAAGAGAGACATGGAGACAACATTTGTACAACTTGTCTCGCTAATGAATTTATTAGGGTGGACGTGGAGCCAGGACAAACATAAATGCCTCACTACATATTTTCTTTGGTGTTGAAATAAAAAGATTCGAAAGGAAAGGCTACAAATCAGACATCTAATCTATAACTGTAATTAAAAAAAAGACTTAGTTTGTTGAGCCTTTCCATGGCTGCTATGTCATTACCGGGGCATTTGAATCAGAATGTGTAAATATGAGAAAGCAGTATTTGGACAGGAAATATGGAGCGTATGCGGTGTGATACTAGGTGTTTATAGTGTGACCTAGATTTTTAGTTCAGGTATAATATCTGTTTGTATTTGATGTTTTTATAGAACTTGAATAGTTCTTGCTAGTGATAATTTCCATTTACATAGAAACGGTGTTTTCTTTTTTTCTTCAGAACAATGTGATCTGTTAGTAATATCTGGTAAATCTATACTAAAAATAGCATTTCAGGCCAAGGGTTGAACACACTTTCCTTGTCCTGCTTTTTCAAAACTACCCAACTTTTTGAAATTTCTGTGGCTAAAGTATACTAATCCTTGTAGTGGTACCTCTTCTTAGAAAGAGGAGAACAGCAATGGCCATGACACTTTGGACTAGAAATTATCTCAAGTGAAACAGAAAGGAGCAAGAAGGGATATTGAGGAGAGAGAGGGACAGTGTGTTTTCTTATTACAGAGCTGCCATAGATGTGTCTTAGCATAAATTTGTTTAAGTGAAAAATGCTTGAAAATAGCATGGTCACTGTTGCTTTCTGTGATTAAGGTAAGCAAGACCTGAGTTAGTACGTTCTGAAAACAAAGAACATTTAGGAGAAAATACTCTGAGCCTTTATCAGTTTCTCTTCTTGTAGGAAATAGGTTCTCTGAAAAATCTCGAAGATTTACTTCTACTTGACTAGGGGGTAACAAGGACTGAGAAGAAGACTGCTATTTGCACTGGAGAAGGCAGAAAAAGGAGCCTCCGAATTTGTTTTTGCTTAAGGCAGGTCAATGTTTTTTAATGATGCTTTCTGAGTTATTTGTAGAAACCAATTTAAATATGTGCTAATGTGAAAAAGTGGTGAATGACTTCTACCTTGCATCTCAAGTGTTTGCTATAACACATTTGAGTTAACTTAAAAGACTCTTCCCTGGGCTACAATTAGAAACTTCATTGTGATTTAATTAAAGGCAGCAGCATTTCTATCGCTGGGCCTTTTTTCCTCTGCCTGAGTTTGTTCTCTGAGACAGAAAGGATGGTAAGTCTAAGTTTTGCCTGGGGTGATGAGAAGGAGGTTAGAGAGTGCACAGAGATGTTGCAGGAGGCATTTTTCTCACTGTAGCAGAACAGGTTGGGAAATAAAGGCAGCTACATCTTATACTGTAGAGTTTCAAGCCACTATTTATCCACAGATTGAATAGGAACTGGAAATCATACAGTTGGAAATGATGACATCCAAACATTTAAGCACTAAATTGCTAGTTGCGTAGGAAGTAAGATGAAGAATATTGGTGGGATCTGCATTATTCTCTAACACATGCAAAAATTAGCTGTAGATGAAGAATTACATGAGCTTTCACTTAGCAGAAAAGTTAAAGTTCTCCTCCTAAAACTTTGCAAAATGGCAGAGTTGAAGGTATCAGGTATTTCTTTTCTCCAAGGGATATTATGCTTGCTTTTTTTTCCTTAATGTTGTTTCTTACCTTTCTACTACAGCAGTTCCAGCTCATTAATTGCCTTAAGATACATATATCAACTAAATTTTATCATTTATCTGTCATTTATTCTAAGCTATGATGGAGTCCAGAATCCTATAACAGCTCCAACACCTCTTAAGATAATCACAGTCACATGTATAAGCATGGCTGAATTTCCATCTAATTAGCTGTACTGGAACATGTGCATGTACCTAGCTACTCTGGACCTAAATTGGTACAACAGTATCAGCTTCCATAGCTAGGAGATTGTCCATATTTTGTTCCTGTGGTATTTCAAGGAAAAGTTAACACCTATCCTTTGTTCCTGTGCCAAACTTACCTCCCCTCTTTTGTCCCAGATTCTGCTTGCTACAGGCAGAGCTATATATCAGTAAGCTCAGTCAATAAGATTTGTCCAAAAGAGTAATATTATGTACGTCACCCAAAAAGGGGAAAAACATCTTTTAGATTAAAAATCATTTCAATTAATTGAAAACTGGATGATGTTGGGACTGAACAGGGATAAAATGCATGCAGCTGTTAGCTAGTTGAGGAGTCACTTCTCTGACTGCTGTATTGCTCATACTGTTTAAAAAAAGCATTCTTTTGTCCAAGCTTTTGCTCAGCTGGGCTGTGAGTGCCAGGACTTGGTAAAGTTTCACCCCACTTCTTTGCAGAATGGAGAGTTGTACCCTCTGAAAGCATAAGCATGTTTAGATTGTTTATTTCTTTGCCAGACCTCAGATCCAGCCTTGCTCTAAGGTAGAGCAGAACTAGAAAAGCATCTGGCAGTTGGCGCACAAGCGATCATACAGGACACCCTCCCTTGGATGGGGCTGCCTCAGCAAATGGAGCTGGAGCAGGAGTCAGCCCGCTCAGCCAACAGAACAAACACTGGCTCTGTTGCATTTCATTAGAGCATATCAGCATTACAATTTTCAAAAACAGTCAGCTAACTCTATTATTGTTGTTGTTTTCATTGGCTGAAGTTTGTGATCTTGAAATTCTCTCTTATGACTTTTTTAAATGAAGATGTATTTAAAATCTCTTTACGTGTATTTTGTGAATAGACCTAATATGTCTTCTTGTACTGCATATGTTGTCCTCATTTGAAACCAAGGCAACCAAATCTGTGTCCTGAAGTCATACATCCATAAAGAGCCAAAGGCATAGAGAGCTGAGTCATCCTGAAATTAAGCAGCCTTAGCATTTTGCTTCTCTATTGTCATTAAGTGAATAGTTCTATATTGAATTTCATCTGAAGCACTTCATAAATCTAAATAGCAAGGAGTCAAGATGTTAAAGAAAAACTTACCTGGAGCACTTACCTGGAAGTTTTTCTTTCAGTCTGTGTGGAAAAAAACAATTTCCTCTGCCGTCATAATTCTGTTATTGTTTATTGTCTTTATGAGAGAATTAAAATAATCTTCTACTTTGGATTTCTTGACAACTGAACTACTGAGTTCTGTGTGGTGGTTCAAGTCCAGCTGAGGGGGAAGAATGACAAGAACTTAGTTTGACAAGGGCTTCAGCCACCCTAGAGGCTTTCCACAATTGCCAGGTTAGCTGATGGTAGTGTGGAGTTTGGGTATTTCTAACAGGCAGTTTAAAATTAAAGTCAGATGTTTCCGTTAAACAAGTTCCATGTGACACAGTGTCTGAGAGAAGTGGCTCAGACTATCAGGTGTGCTGCTGGTCAGTGCCTTCTCTACTGCAGGCCTTGATGAGGCAGGGATGTGATCTGAACTTCTGTGCTCCAGGAAGTACAGTGACTGCTAGGCTAAAAAGATGAGGGAGAGGTACCACATCTTCTTTTGGGTGCACTTGACTGCTGTTAATTGAGCTCACTGTTCAAGTTGGGTTTCACTGGCAAACACCGCTTTTGTCCATCTGGTCAAGACTTAGGGATGAGGCAAATGCCTGCTCATCAGTTAAGGTTTGTCTGGTTTTATATAGTATCAGAAGGTGATTTGGTCCTGGCATGTTATTAGTGGAAAGATAGGGTACCTAGCAGCTTCTCCAAGGTCGTGTGGGACTTTTGAAGACTGGAAGGTTGACTCCTGGGGGGTTGTATAGCCCCTGAATCCAGCCCTGTGTGATTACATTGTTTGACAACAAACCAGTTCCTAAAGTCTCACTAAGAGTAGATTAATTCTCATTTCGCTCTGGCTGATGGGTAAAAGCTCCTGAAAAATCTTTGGGACATATTTTCTATTGAATCAACTGTTGTGATCAGCTACTTGATCACGCTCTTTATTTTTGTGATTTGAACAGAAAAACAAGTCCGTGCAACATGCACCTTCCCCATGCTGAGGAGTCCTGGAAGGCGCAGTTGGGCAATTGTTCATCACTGCAGTTGATCTAGCTGATGCAAATGAACCATGTGCTGAATGTTTAATAGAAATTGAGTTATGGATGAGTAACTTGACCAGATAAAAGTAAAATAATACCCGCAGGGAAGGGAAAGCAGCCAAAAAGAAGTTATGTCAGTGCTTCTGATGGGTGGAGATACCTGTCTTTTTTTTTACTGCCGGGCAAAAAGGCAACTTGATCTCGGTCCGTAAATTCATGCAGAAAGTGAACAAATCAGCTACTACAGTATTGCATAATCTAGCAGACAGAAATATAATGAAGGTCCAGTGGCTGGAACATGAAACCGGAAATTTCAAATTATTCCTTTTTTCAGCAAGGGAATTTACCATTGGAACAAATTACCAAGGAGTATGTTTGATCCTATGTCATTTGAAGATATTGCTAGTTTAGCTGTAGTTTGGAGGCGTCATGTAGGAATTACTCTGACATTTAATGGTCTGTACTATGCAGAACTTGGGCTTCATTTGATCAAGGCTACAGACTCAACAAAAATATGGCTAATTCAAGGAGGAATGGGAGTTGCTCATATTGACCGTTACAAACATAAAGGGCCCTTGCATTAATGACCACCAGCGATGGTTTGTCTACATGTAAAAATGACTTGCTTTCATGATTCTGCTCTTGTTAAAGCAGCTGAAGCCCTACTGCTGGGAGCAGTTACACCTCTTGGACAATACTCATCCTCAGATAGTTTAATCCTATCAGGAAGGAGACTAGGCAGTCAGGGGGAAGGTTGTCCTTATAGCACATCTACCAGCAGCTGCATCCGTAACAAGGCATAAGCCTAATCAAAGAACTTGGACTGGTAGAGGTGTTTCAACATAAAGGTCCAAAGGCCTGAGATTAGGGAAGCTGGGGCAGACCCAGCGATTTGAGCAGTCTGCAGTAGCTGTGCTGCTTGGCACCTGGAGTACCATCAGGGCTGGGCTGTCAGCCCCAGCCCACGGTGCTCCTGGCGTGGGTACGGTGGAGAAGCCTGCAGCTCTCACCTACGATTGCTGGTCGTGGAGCAATAGCATGGCTTATGCGAGCCTGCATGTCACAGCCTCCTGGAACAACACCCCTACTCAGAGATACAGTTTACAAGTTAGAAAGAAATTTAACAGTCAGTGATGCCAGCTCAATGTAAAAGTCAAGCTGAGGTTTTTAATAGGACATGAATTACAGAAAATAAACATCTGCAACTGGAAATTAATGAAGAGGTGCCACTGCTGCACACTCGCACCCTGAATACATCTTTGTGTAAAGCATCTGCTTTTTCCCCAGCGGGATCCTGCTTCAGGCTCCAAGCTGGTTCTCCTTTCTGTTTGTTGCCTCTACAGGAATCCCGTTCCTGCCACCAGGTTACTTTAAAAATTGTAGAAGGCATATACTGAAAGGATTTCTGAGAAGCCTAATTCTTGACAGTTGCAAAGCAGCTGTTCCTGTTCCAGAAATTTCTTTCTATTTCCTGAAAAAGAGTTTTAAACTCCACTTTGCAAGGCTCCATGGAGCCCCCCTCGGAGGAAGAGTAAATTGTAATTAAATATCAGAAGGAAAGAGAAACAGTTGAAGTGTGAACTGCAAGCCGTGGAAGCAAAATGTAATTTCTGCTAGTAATCGTGGCTGTCGTCTTATAAGCACGCGCCCGCGCTCTGGGAGCCGAGGGCCAGCCTCCTTCCTGGGGCAGCTGCAGGGACCCCACCACGGGAGAGGTGCGCTCTGGCCTCTTGCCGTATTCTCTGTCGTCACGCTGTTGATTCCTTGTTTTCCAGTGTCAAGAATGGCCTCTAGAGCAAATCAGTGTTGCGCTTCTGTGCTTGCAAATATCTGAAATATTTAATGGATCAGAAACAGATTTTGTTGTATGTTGGCAACAGGAGTAATAAGCAGACCCTGGTTTTGCAGCATTGGACTTGACAAGTGTATTACCCTACGTTTATGAAAGGGTTTGTTTTGTAATTAAATTGGTAGAAAATCCTGTTTGCAGGTACTGCTTTGGGAGCAGGGTTACTTTATGAAGACAGCAGTGTCTTCTGGGGCTGGGGGCAGAGCTGGGGGCCCTGCTGCTGGGTGTTTGTGGGAGGGAGGGATGCTTGCCCTGGGCAGAGGAGCCGGGAGGTCTGTACCCCCGTGTTAGCGCTGCCTAAAGTGGGAGCGGAGGGGGCTCTGTGAGGCCAGCTGGGAGGGTTGTGAGGGATGAAGAGGGATTGCTTATGTTGTAGGGACTGGTGAAAAGCCAGGCCTAGGGAGAGGCAGGGAAGCGAGTTTCTGCATGAAGGTGGTGGGGAGCTGCTTGTGGATTACATATAAGACCAGGAGGGCCTGAAAGCTTTCATTTTTTTAATATGCATTTTGTTGTTTTCATTTCTGTCACTATTTTTCCATTATTACTCTTATTACTTTGAAAAATGCAGCTTGTCTTAGATTGGAGGTCATCTTAGATTTGGGCCAATGCAATAATTACATGCCTGAGGCCTTATCTTCTTATTAGGTAAGTGTGTAAAGAAATAGCAAGATCTCAGGGCCTGAATATAGCTGAAACAGTGCCATTTTGTGTATGTTGACCTCACGGTGCTTAAATGAGCCATCATTTAAGCAGCATTACTTTCTCTCTTTCCCCTCCCGTATCAGTATAAAGGTGTAATTGCAGGCAGCTCTTGAATTCTACTTTTTGGATACTGTAAGGTGCGGGAGCAAACCAAGGCATGAGTGGAACTGTGACAAAGAAGGGACAAGGCATCACAGATGCAGAATGCAGAAGGAAAAAAGTTTAAAAGTACAAATAAACTAGTTTTACTTGGATGACAAAGCTATTTAAATATTGTCAGTTGGATGTTAATTATACTCTGATTTGGAAGCAAAGCTCTGAGCTTGATTTTGAATTGCTATATGGCTTTGCATAAGTTACCAGTACGCTTGTCAAGAAAAGTCTGCCAAAACTGTTCCTCTACAGAATACTCGACTTTTGATTTTTTTTTCTCCAACCATGTTGACTTTCCTTTGAAGGAAAAAAAAGTTTTAAAAGGGTGTTTTTTATTTTGTTGTTGCATGAATATGAAAAACTTAGGTGTTCTGGTGAAACATTTTTTCAGTGAAAAGGCGTCTAGTCACGATAAGGTTGTAATATCGTGTAGCATGCCATTGGCAGCGATTAGGTAATGTTTGCAAAATGTTTTGAAGAGCAGAAGTGCTAATAAGAGTTATGCAAACTAATCTCAAGATAGTGTTTGATATTCATAACTTGATATCATACATAATCTCTTCAAATCCCCCCCCAGATATATTCCATTTTCTGCTGGCTCCTTTCCCCATCATTCCTTTCTGGCTGATCATATATGGTATTCTTTTCTGCACCTGTGGCTAGGTAACTTCTACTCTGCAGCCTCTTTGTGATACTGCGTCCCTGTGATAAAATGAAGATGTATTATTGAGATGTATACCACTTCTGACAGTGGGGAAGGAAAACCTCCTTGTCGTATTCTTCAAACCTGTGGTCTAAAACAAGTAAGAAAGTAATATGAACAGAAGCTAAAACTCTGGACTTCTCCACCCATCCAGCATACACATAACTGGAATATTCAGAATACACGCTGAATTCTGAGACTTGATGCCCCCTTTAAAACAAAAAGTATAAATAATTCTTAAAAAGCAAACTAATATTAAATGCTAAGCAAGCATGGTAGCTCTAATAGGAAGTAAGCTGCCTGCAAACATTTCGTATATCTGTGTATGTGTACGTATGTCCTTATTGCCTCTCTGGCATGAGTCTGACATTTGACTCATTGATTTTAATTCTGCTTGGCACATAGGTTTTCAGTCAGCACATATATGGTGAATAATACAACAATTACCAATGTGATATTTATTTCTGGATGCTGAAAGTTTGTTTTGCTTCAATAATTTATGAAAATGAATCATGCTTTCTCCATCAGCTTTGGGGATATCTGCAGCATACATCAGCCCAGAAAGGTCACACTGAGGATCTTTCTCTGATTGCTTTATACCAACTTCCTCCCACAATATTAAAAGAAAAAACCTCTGCTCAGTGTATTCTGCCCAATTATATAGATGAATATAAGTAGAGGGATATAAGAATGCCTTGTGTATGTGTGTGTGAGTATGCGTACGTTTCTTTTCACTGTGATCTCATAGGTCCTGCTTAGGGGCTTTCTATCCTTATTTGACCAGTCTGTTGTTTACTTTGTGCTTCTTTCCTTTCTAGCCTACATAATTGTCTTGCAAAGACCAAGAAGCCCACAGAGCTGTTCTTGTGCTGCTTGTGAGGACAGAGCAGCTGAGCAGCAAACTTTAATAAGACTGAACTTGGCTGGAATAATCATTATTTTATGCTTTAGAATCTGTGGCAACCAGAAGTCAAGAACACGAGATCTGTCGTGGAAGGCAAGTAAGAAAGCAAATGCATTAAATCTGGCTACAACTGTTGATACGGCACAGGCAGATTCTAGAGACTACCTCTAGAGAATTAACAAAGTTATGGCCAAAATAATTCCTAATGACTATTTGTTTATTCTCTTTATGTATTAGCTTACTTTCAGCTTACTCATGTACACACGCTTATAAAAGTTATCTGTATTTTTGTATGCTAAAAGGTACAGTTCCCTCTCCTTTCCCCAAGGACTTGCTCATGTAACTGAGCAAGCCTGTCTGTTCCTCTGCAGATGTGCATTGTAATGACAAGGGATTTGTTACCCCTCTGGCTACAGGGCAAGCACGCCTTATATTTCTCTAGAAGACCTTCCTTCTCTCTGGGACCAATAGTAAGAACAAAACTTACAGATTACAAAAAGGAAATGGGGAGAGAAGTACGAAATTCCTGAATTTGCCCAAAACACTGGAGAATCTGAAACATCATTCTGTACTGCTTCAAATGGTTGTAATGGACTACATCATTGAAATACGCTTTTTTCCAGAGTGGATGATAGGCGCCACACAGGCAAGCGTGGGACTCAGGATGGTACGGCCCGTAGAAGTGGGGTTTGCTCTGGGGTGCTCCCCAAGAGTTTAGGAACCCCGGGTGCACCACGGCCAGAGCCACCGCACTGCGGGGTTGCCGTAGCTGCATGAGGGCAGAGCCTCATGAGTGCAGAGCAAACCGAGTCAGCAAAGGAGAAGTGACACCGCAGACTCACACTGTAAGCATCTAGGTACCTTGGAATTTCGTACTGACAGCTGCTGAATGTGCGCACTGACAGCTGCTGACTGTGCGCACTGACAGCTGTTAAACGTGCAACTGTTAAACATGCGCACTGATTGATAACTGCTGAATGCACTGCTAAGCATCCTGTTGACCATCCTGTTGGCATCCATACTGTTATCACCTGAGACCATCTGTTCCGTTGTCCAGCTACGGTCTGGGGTCTGGCGCTGATTAATGAACTAAGCCGGGGAAGGATAAAAGGAAGTAAGCCACATGCCTCTGTGTGGACTCGGACTCACCGTCAGCTGGCCTGCGGACCCGACAACCCACCCGGCAGCGGGGACGCCCCTGATGCCAACTGCCAGAGAGAACCTGAATCCTCTTGGCGCAGCTCGAGCGTGGTGAGAACAATCCGGGGAAAACTATACCGGAGGGGTGGCCCATAAGGACAAGGAAAGGGCGAGAGCGGTCATTATACCGTGCATCCGAGAGCAGTCATTGTACTGTGCTTCCGTGGTTTAACCATAGAGCTCTGATATGTGTAGTCTGTTCTGTTTTTAATTCTTTACTATACTTCTTAGCTTTGTTATGCTTGTAGATTGTCTGCTGTTGATGGTTTAGTGTTGTCCAGTGTCCGTCATATGTGTAGAACCGCTTAGATCTAATAAATTCTTACATCTGACAAAAGATGATCTCTCGAGTTCAGTGCAACTAAGCCCGGAATCCGAAAGAATCCCGGACGCCCCTCTAGTGGCGCGTCGCAGTGGAAGAGGAAGAATATTTAGCAGTGCATTGGAACAATGAGGAGCAGTTTAGGATAGAGAATAATTTAGAAAAATAACAATGCTGTGGTTTAGACCATTTCTGAATAGGAGTGTCTCAACATAAACGAAGTCAATGCTATTATCGCAGTACAGAAAAAGTAGTGAGCTTTTTGCAGAGCAAGGGATTCTGAGTCACCCTGATTTGGAATGCCGAAACACTTCATTTGGACCAAAACTTACCATTTCTTTCCAGTATAAATTGATACTAAAATGGGCCTTATTTGTTCTTAGAGTCACAGATCCACATTTGGGAATACTTGCGGGTAAGAGCTATCATTTAATCCTAACAGTTTTATTAGGCCTAAGTGTTGTAGTTAACATAAGATAATACAGGGATTAGTATATGATAACCATTAAAGGGAGAATAGTTTAAAAGTATAAAAAGTAGTTTAGCATATGTAAGTAAATATTACAGGGAGCCTAGGTCAATGTAATGTTAGGCTAACAAATACCAGATGATCAGAAAATGTCAGAGGTGAAAGAAAGACCTGAGCTGGGGCTTTCCACAAACAAAGGGCTACCATAATTTTTATCTTACTAAGATGATGTGGTCATATGCAGTTAAATATATTATTAATTAAGATAATAAATGACTCATCTGGCCCCATGATTGCGCTCCTCTGAATGTAGTGGTTCATGTTTGCAAATATGCAAACCCTTGGTAAAGCTTGGGTAAATTTAGTAAGATTTCTGCCCAATAGGGAATTTCCCTATTAGTGCTTCTTTAAGATCACCTTTGCTCTTGATTTGAAAGATCTGTATTCCTTCCTTTTACATTTGCAGTTATTTTCATTCTGTGTTCACATAGCTATCACTTGCATACGTTTCATCCCACTGTAAAAATCAGTTTGTCATGTAACATCCATATTGGGGTAGATTCCTTGAGCTCTTGGCATTCCTCAGGTAATGTCTGTGGTCAGCACTCCTTTTTCTCATGTAAGAAACAGTATGCCTAGAAATCTTGAACTGCGATACAGTGATCTCTTTCCAATTAATGTAGTATTCATCATATTGAATGGATCTTTAATTGCTTAATAATGTATGCTTTGTGGGTGTGGATATCAAGTGGCTCCTCACGCAGCAAAGTTACCGGTTAGCTGCTGTGAGCGCATAGGGTGCAGCCCTGTCGTTCAGGCAGCAACATTTGTCACAGTGCCAGGGAGTGATGCAACGGAGGCGAAAATGATTTTTGAAGAACTTGCTGCTTCAAGTGCAGGCAAAGTGATACGTATCACTTATGTAGAACAGTAAGGAGAAGTGAAAAATACCAGAAAGATCCAATTCCTGAAAATTGCTGACCTGTGTTCTGTGTGTAATGTTGCTGTGATTTTCGCACAAGGAGGAAGCTGTGACACACAGTCTTCAGGGGACTTTGTGTGATCAGAAGCTGCAAGCAGTCGAATTTGTGGTAAGAAAGAAAACTAAAATACAGTGAGTTGGTTGACTTCTAGAGCAGCAATAGAACAAGTGCGTCATAGGGCAGAAGTTTACTGACTTATAGTAGCTCGGCCTTATCACAGAAGACAAATGAAGGTCACTGTTTTCTCAGTGTTGGAGTAATGACTTTTATTCTTTTGCTGATGGTTCGTGAGGACTCCAGGAGGAGATTTGGTACCTAAATCTCATTTAGTAGTCTCTTCAAATAGTGACCTTCAAAACAGTGAGTCAGTCGGTGATAGAAGCCATTCAGAAATATGGTCTTCCTTTTAACAAAATCACTGCCTTTGTTTTTGTGAGTGACAGTGCAAGGGCAAACAAGTGGTGTTGGGCACGCAAGGCAGTGTTTCTGAATGGTGAATGTAAGCGACTTGCACGAAGCATCTGCACTGTTTGCACGGTGATACGCAGATGATGGTTTGTGTTAAAGGTGGTAGCAGTTCTTGTCATAGCAGCTTCCCCGCAAAAGGAGTCAGAGATGTCAAGTTGTCCATTTGCGTGTCAGTCACCTTAGTGATTAATACAGGGTTGATGTTTTGTAGGGTTTTGCACCATGGACTTGAGCTTTTACACTTCGCCAAAGCTTGCTGTCTCCAAGTTCAGAGTAACGCACTCACAGCGCCTCCTGCAGATTTCTGTACAGTAATATGCTATCCCTTAAGCAAAGCATAAAAATTGTAACCATAGGGACAAAACTACAATTCGTATAAAGTTTATTTTCTCATTTTCCTCCACAGTTGGAGTATTGATCTCAACCTTTCTTAACTCTGTAGTCTCCGGGAACTACATTAAGGCTTTCCTCATACTCCTGCGAGAGAAAAGTGTGGGATCTGTAATGAGCGCAGGTGCTGACATCTTTGATTTTCTCAGCTGAGCAACTGGAGCTCTGCTGCATCTTCTTTAGCGTAGTATTGGCTTGCGGGAAAGAGGTACAACCTGATGAATTCCCAACCAGTATCCTTGTAATACTTGGTTATTTCTGGGACATTTTTTGTTCAAATACTGATACAATACAATACACGACTCACAGTCCAGGGTGCACAGGGGAGAGAAACCTGTGTGGTCTGCCTCTGTCAGTGGGAAAATCAGAGGTGCATTGGGCTTTTTGTGTAGGCAAGGTGGAGTGACTGCAGCCCTGGAAGCTGGGAGCAATATGTGACCCCTGCTGCTGAATTGCATTAGCCATTGTATAAACAGATATTAAGATCCTGCTTTTAACATCCATTTGTTTCATACAAAAGCTATTAAAATATTGATTAGAGCATTTTCAGGACACTTTTGTTTGCAGAGAAAGCTACTGGCCTAGGAAAATCTTCCAATTCTGTGTAATCCAACCCATAGTAATTCGGACTTCTAACAAATGAAACAGTTCATCATCCTACCAGGACAGAGGTATCAAAGATATGATTAATTTAATGAAAAAATACATTAAAATTAGAACAGGGTGCTGTAATATGGGCCAGCCAGTCACACACATTTATAATCACTAAGATTTCTGTCAAATGACATGAGGATTTAATTCCAGAAATTTGTAACAACTCCCCTCATCTTTCCCAATCCAGAAACCCGTTCACCACTTGAGCATGAATGATATTTCACATTTTTCACAGAGATAGCTGTTAAAAGCAATCTGGTGTCCTGTTACCAGTAGTAGTAACAGTAAGTGACATGTTGTATGATGCATCGAATAGAAAAGGCGTGATCAGTGGTGAGAGTAAAAACACCATGGAAGGTGTTGCTCAGTTCAGCTAAAAAGCTACTCAAATGATGTAAGTTAAGGCTGTGCTTAACTGAATAACCAGGGGGAGGAAGGGGATAGAGCATGTTTAGGAGATGAACGAGATTCAAGCAAGCTAATATCTGCAAGAAAATGATTCAAAGCTCAGAACTAGGTCATTTTGGGCGAGAACAGGCAGGTCAAAGGTAGGAAAGTAATAGCAAAACTGGTAACAGAAAAGGGATAGGGATAGGATAAAACTAAAGAAAAGGGTAAAGTTATTTGAGTTGCATGCACATAAGCAACATGTCAGAGAATGATTGGTGCCTCTGTAGAAATTGAGGAAGTCCAATTTTGCACTGTGCAGTTGGAGTTGTACTGGATTTTCATAAATTGGTGTCCAGCAGCCTGTGGCTTTGTTTCTTATAACCTTTAGCAGTGAGTGATGTTTGTTGCTATCCAGAAATCCAGTTTGTTGGCAAGGGTTCCCCTTGTCGTATTGCAGACAGTTGCCTTTGCTTGTTGACAATGGAACCAAAAGGTCACGTTTTAATGGGCACTGATTTGTTGCTCCCCAGAGAAAGTGGCTCAGACTGTGTAGGGTGCTTGAGAATATCAAGAGACCAGAACTTGTGCATGTAACTTCATACAGAAAAATCCTTTAGGATTTGCCATGAAATGGTTTTTCTGAATGGTAGGTGAAAGAATCCTGTAGAATAAGTAGCAGAATATCCTGCTGTAGAATTTAAAGACAGTGGGTTTTTTTTTTCCTAACATCCATAGAAATGTTACCATTTATTGGGACAGAATGTTGGCTTTAGGAAAAAAAGTTCTCCATGTTTGTTTTCCCATGAGCAAAACAATGCTGCTTTTCTTGTCTGTGTTTTATACCTCCTTTACCTGTCAAATTTGGCTCTAAATAAAGATAATGTTTTGTAGGAGCCACAGCAGAAGAACGATAAGAGGGAAGACAGGAAAGGAGATCGATGTTAATGTTAAGGATGCTGTCTTCTGGAGGGATGCAAGTGGTTCTGTCTCTGGATCTTCAAGCAAGTGCCAGGGTGGTGCAGTTCCTCTGGCAGAGGCCTAGAGGCAGGCGAGGGGGGAGTCGAATGGGTTGGACACTGCAAACCTGCAGAGTAAAGGGGATGCTTCTGCATATACCCCATGAGACTGACTTCAGGTAGCTCAGCTCCTTTAATAGGCTGCTTATTTCTCACAGCTTCAAATACTGGCCTTTTAATTATCTGAATAGATGAAGGTGCTCAGAAGTACCTTAGCAAGAGTTGTAGTATTGCAGGATTTAGCCTCCTGTTCTCGTTGTGTGTTTTTGGTAAAGTAGTGTTCGTTTTTTCAGAGGAGTTTGGTTTTACCTTGGAGCTGGCTGCAGGAACTGGGAGGCTAGACTGTGTGCATATTGTAAGGTGAAGAGTGTTTTCTGAAGAAAGTAGCACAGGCAATAAAGTAGAAAAGAGGAGGCAAAGAGGCTTTGGTTTGAACTTTGGGAGTTAATCTCATTGCAGGGATGTGTTATACACCTGAGAACATGTTAAAAAACTTATACGCTGGAGAAGAAAATCACAGAAAATCCTAAGCCTGTGTTGCTATGAGTAGTCTCTCCTTTTCAGTTGTGTGGATATTACCAAAGAGTCTCAAGGGCAATGGAGAAACCCTAACTAGATGGGTGGAAGTAGTTTGTTTTGAAATCACAGTCAGGCTGATGCATGTGATTGAAAACTGTATCCTTTGGCCTGTGAAGGCAGTGGTGCTGCTCCTGAGTTGTGCGTGACAGGGTCACAGACTGCATGCTAAGTGAAAGGCTACTGAAGCCCTTGGATGAACCTCCTAGAGGACTTCCCCAAGGCAAAGCCCTGGCCACTCTGGCAGTGCGTCTTCTTCCTCACCCCAGATGACTACTGACTCTTGGTTACCTTGTCCTCTTGGGAGCTGGAGTGCAGATGAGCAGGAAGCTGACTCCACAAAGATGTGATTGCTTTCTGGTTGCTTTGCAGAACTTCCTTTCACTTTGCACCAGCTCTGTGTTGTGCAAGGCTGGGTAAGCTCCAAGGCTAAAACCCACGGAAAGAGATAAGAGTGGGAGTTTGCATTGCGGTCTGAGGAGGAAGAATGAATATAAATATCAGATAGATACCTTTACAAAGAAATGCCATAACAGAAAACCCTCGTGCTCTTTGAAGATTAGCAACCTCCTGGTAAACAAGAAAGTTTGCATAGGTTTATGTTTTCTTGCAAGGGTACTCTCAAACAGTGAAACAGCCTGATATGTTCTGGATGGAGGAAATATGACTGAGGCCACGAGGACTGTCTTGTGTAACCACAGGCCTCTCCTTTTTTCTATAGTAATTGTTGCCAGTATTGCTTCTATGTTAATGAGACTACTCTCTGAGAAATCTTACTAGGAAGGGAGCTCTAACAGTTTTAGGGAAAACAGAAAATTCTTTGTTTCTGAGAATAGTCCGGTAAATGGTTGTTTGTGTGGCAGGAAGTTCTGCCATTCCTCGCTGCTTGCTGGACTCCAGTACTTGGCAAGTTGTCACTGGTGCGTGGTGAGCAGTGTATGAGAGACTGTTCTATATTGACTACTACAAGGAGATCTTCGGGTTTCTGTTCCAGCCAACATTGGGTTCAAAGTATGTTACGTTTATGCTGCAGGACTTTGCGTCCAGTCACCTCACTGGAGATGGAATTTAGTCTTGCTGCCTCTAGTAGTTCACTGTGCTAGAGAGAACAAACACAATATCTCTGTATAAGTGTGTGTACATATATATATGTGTGTGTGTGTGTATATAGGTATATTTATATATTTACATGTATAAATGCACATTTGTATGCATACACAGACACATACAATATATATTCTAATGAAAGGGTTTGTGTTTGCTCTGCTGATTTACAGGTAATTACGCTGATTTTACCTTTCAAAAAAAAAATTACAAACAGCACATACAATTTGTGCCCTTCTCTTTGGGCTCTGCTCAAGGCATGTCTTATTTCTGCCTGTCCTTACGTACACCCTTTCATGAGTACAAAATGCATATTAATGACAGCATCTGGCCAACTTTTTTCCATTTTATTGGAGTGGTCATGAGGCAGAGCATTTTGTGGTAGGTTGCTCAGAAATGAATGAACTCATCCTTTCCAGTCTTGCCTTAGGACATGGCCTAGATTTGATCTTTGGGATGTCCCTTTGATACTTCCAGAGTTTTCACTGGGAATTTTGAAAACTTGTTTTTAAAAAATAAGAACAAGACGTATAAATTTAAGAACGCTTGAAATGAATTTAGTCAAATTACCCTGACTGTAATAGCAGAATTTGACTCAGTAACTAGGCAGGGCATGTCACTTCATGCCCTTCTGGGTTGTTCCAGGTCACAACAACCTGGCCCAGCTGCTTACAGACAGCCCAGACAAAAGGGAGAGCTCAGTACTTTTGCCACTCCTACGTCCCCCCCTTCAGGATTCCAAAATGTCCCTGTGCTGGGGCTATTAAAGGAAATACCATAGCCCATATGAAATGCTGGGAGGCTTTCTGACAGCTGGGAGACCAGCGTTCAGAATCTGCTTCTTTGCCCTCCTTTTGCTGGTCCTGCACAACCCATATCCACAAAGCCCTGTGCCCTTGTTCCTTTTTGCTTTTCTCTTCTCCAGTGTGTCAAAAACACTCAACTATTCCTTTTCCTTCTTTCTTCACATCTGCTTTCACTGTGTCCCAGTTCCCAGAAACCCCCTTCCTCATGTCGTTAAATCCCATAAAACATTTCTTCCGTGAAGCCCCGATCATCTCCTCAGATGATAAAAGTAAATCTGCCAGAACCTGCAAAAGATTGTCATTACCTGGCAAAACGTCTATAAACTCCTGTTGCTGTGACTGTGTCCTCTCTTCCTAGCAAATGCTTTCCTGCTAGAGTGTTGTTGCTGCTTGTCCAATAATAGTTTAATGCATGGTCTTGTGGGTCTTGTGGACATGAGTAGGCTTTACTTGTGAATTAGCTCAAGAGAAACTGGTGATTCAGGGTGTATTTTACATCAAAGTAAATCTGCAATAGCTCTTTTCGCTTTAGTGCATCTGCTCTGTTTTCACACTGCTGTAGATAAGAACTTGGCCTAGAGAAGTTAATTTTATGGAGAAGAACTGCTTAAAAGAATAAGGAGCACAAAATGCAGCTGTTGGATTGTAAGCTCATTCATTTCCAAGGACATGAAGTACATACTAAATTCCTTGGAAAATTCGTCATCTCCTGATGTGTACAAGAGTGTGAAAATCACAAAACATTCTTTTCAGTGCTTTCAAGGAATTTATTGTTCAGAGTGTGTGGGGGGATGTATGTATAGGTAGTAGGAATACTGAGAACTAATGAGAATCAAGTAGAGTGTTATAACATATTATATGAGAAAATGCAGAAGGAAAAAATCAATAGATTAGATTATCACTGAGGACATTTGTAGCTTATTTCCTATTAAAAGCTCAGGCTGTCCATTTGACAGAACATGAAATTTAAGCCTTTTGTGTGAATGTGAGTAGTTCTGTCTGTGGAGATGTAGCTACAGGTTGCAATTGATCAGCTGTGAGTAGGGTAGACAAATTGTTTTCCAGTCAGATGTTTCATGGACTTGTCTGCAACTGCTGCATAGGAAATAACCTTCCTCTGAAGTCCTTTTGGACATCTAGAAAAAAAGGATCACGAGTAATATCAAGAATTTGGAACCCCTGTCTTGGTGCGTCACTGAGGTTAGAGTTTATGCTGGCTGCTTGCATTACCCAAGAGGGTACTGGATCCAGGCAGGGACATAGAATATTAGGGCATATAAATTTTCAGCCTCAAGAACTTGCATTTCTGTCTGCCTGATTACACAGTCATAAACTTCTGAAATGCTTTTCAACTCTTTACCAGGAACAAAGTTCATTATTATACTCATTCACAGGCAATTGTCAATGGGGAAAATACTAATTACTTAAAACACTTTGAATATACTAAGCATTTTGTTAAGGGCTGCAATTGCAGTGGTCTCCATGCTCAAAGGAGTTCTGCATTTAGCTGCCTCCCTGAGGTCCTGTCTGACTTCTGCTGAAAGCCATCATATTAACATTAATTGGTCAAAGGAACAAGTACAACAAAATCCTTCTCGCTCAATGGCTTTAGTCAGTGGGATGCCGTTAAAGTGAGCAGAAAGCGTCTGCTGAATTTGACCCTTTGTTGACAGGCCTCTTTGTTTAGCAGCATGCTGATTTGCATTTACACTGGTTTCATATAGGCAGGTGGAAGGCACAAGGCAGGTGGAAATCAGCCAGAGTGGAGAGTGAGGATTTTTGACGTTTAGCCTGTGGCTAGGTGCATACACACTGATGGAATTAAATCAGATGAAGAAGTACTACAGCACTGGAACCTTGTACTTTATAGCACTATCTGCATCAGTGACCAGAGTGTGTGAGAAAACAGAGCTAGCTGTAGCAAAAGGAAAAGAAAGCAATGGCTCTGGGTAGCAAATTGGCATGGCCTCATTTTTGTCTATCCCAGATCATTGGGAAACTGGGCTAGTGGTGTTGCTTTTGCCTAGAGAAGGGTTGGGGTGTACAGAGCTTCCTCCTCCCCGTGGCAGCACTCATTTTTCCAATCTCTCTCACAGCTAATGGCAAAGCAACAGCAAGATTAACTCTCCACAATCCCCTTTCCACTGCTTTTTCCCTTCTTGGGTGAGAAGCAGTGTGACCTTGGTCTAGTCCTAGTACCTTTTTCCTGAAGCAGCTACACAAGCCTTCAAGTAGATTTGGGGGAAGAGAGCTAACCTAAACCTGCCATGCCGGTTCTTCTGAGGATGGAGGGAGGTAAATTTGTGTTCTTTGAAAATAAAAGAAAATGAAATATTATAGCTCTATTATGCTTGGACAGTAAATGGTGTAATTGCTGAGGCTTTTCCCCTCAGTAAGACTATTCAAGTATCTGTGTTGGTCAGAGAGGTACACAGAGAAATCTTCATGGTTCCTAGGCTGTTACGTTAGTTAGAAAGGTAAATCAGCCATTATTATGAATAGTTTGTATTGCTGAAGTGTTCGGAGTACTTGACAATGCCTTCTGCAATCCATTCCCAAGTGCACTGACACCGCAGACACAGAACAATTCTGTAGCCAGAGGGTTCTCTGCATCCAAGAAGGTGGGGCTCCATCTGCTTTTGAATTCTTTTAGAAATATCCAGTGTTGCATTGTAGTGCAAAACAGGGCAATCAGTTCTGGGACAGTTCTGTATTGTTTTGCTGTACCGCTATCCAGAAATAAAAGCCATCCTCCAAATCTGGACCCATTTGGCTTAACAACCAAATTAGCCAAATCAAAACATTTAGGATTACTGGATTCTATTTAGATGGCTAATCTTAGACAGGCATAGTTTCCCTTTCAAAGCCTTAAAAATACCTGTGTGTTGTCACTCTCTATGCAGGGAAGATAGGTGTTCACTTTAGGAAGACAGCTTTGCTAGGTCAAGCAGACTAAATCCTACCCTGGGATCCAACAGAAAGTTGGTCTTTTCTGGGCAGTGGCCAGGTTAAACCAAAACACGTTTGGTGGAGCTTCTGCACTAACTCATTGCAGGAAACATGGTACTTGCTAGCAACCAGGAGCAAAAGGAACTGATGAGAGACAGTAGTCTGGAATAGTTCATTTCTATTGACAGAAATGCTCCAGATGCACATTAGATTCCCACTCAAATCATTACAAATATGTGTATGCCTTCTCATCAGGTCACACACCAGTTTTGTTATGTCAAATCCTAATACTCAGTAGATCTCAAGAGGGTTTCCCCTTTTCTAAATCTGTGCTTCTCTTTCATTGTGGCTTTTCTTATAGTAATGCAAGACAGGAAAACATTGGGCTTGGCCTGATTCTCAGTATTTTCTGCACTGTACCCTGAGCTCTTCAGTGATACCATTGTATTGTGGTCTGATGTGTGGCCTGTTTTTCCAGTGAGCAAGGCAATATCTCCTGTTATGTGTGTTATCCATAAATTTTGGTAATAAGAATTACGTTAGGGTGATATTTCATTGCTGTTTGGTTTTTAAATTTTCTGTTCACTGTTGAGTGAAGTGGTAGCATGTCTTGTAACTCATGTGCAGGCAAATGGGTTGAGAAGAGATGGGAACAGAACGCAGTTAGAATATGTGAAGATCAGAAATTGCAGGTGTTTTTTCTAGTAATTAGCAAAGCCAGTTTCTGTGACTCTAGCTACAAAACCCACAATGTTAGGTTACACGAAAAGGCTTCACATGATATAAAACTCTCAGAATCGCTTCTGGAGGGATGTCCTGATAGGCGCCACACAGGCAAGCGTGGGACTCAGGATGGTACGGCCCGTAGAAGTGGGGTTTGCTCTGGGGTGCTCCCCAAGAGTTTAGGAACCCCGGGTGCACCACGGCCAGAGCCACCGCACTGCGGGGTTGCCGTAGCTGCATGAGGGCAGAGCCTCATGAGTGCAGAGCAAACCGAGTCAGCAAAGGAGAAGTGACACCGCAGACTCACACTGTAAGCATCTAGGTACCTTGGAATTTCGTACTGACAGCTGCTGAATGTGCGCACTGACAGCTGCTGACTGTGCGCACTGACAGCTGTTAAACGTGCAACTGTTAAACATGCGCACTGATTGATAACTGCTGAATGCACTGCTAAGCATCCTGTTGACCATCCTGTTGGCATCCATACTGTTATCACCTGAGACCATCTGTTCCGTTGTCCAGCTACGGTCTGGGGTCTGGCGCTGATTAATGAACTAAGCCGGGGAAGGATAAAAGGAAGTAAGCCACATGCCTCTGTGTGGACTCGGACTCACCGTCAGCTGGCCTGCGGACCCGACAACCCACCCGGCAGCGGGGACGCCCCTGATGCCAACTGCCAGAGAGAACCTGAATCCTCTTGGCGCAGCTCGAGCGTGGTGAGAACAATCCGGGGAAAACTATACCGGAGGGGTGGCCCATAAGGACAAGGAAAGGGCGAGAGCGGTCATTATACCGTGCATCCGAGAGCAGTCATTGTACTGTGCTTCCGTGGTTTAACCATAGAGCTCTGATATGTGTAGTCTGTTCTGTTTTTAATTCTTTACTATACTTCTTAGCTTTGTTATGCTTGTAGATTGTCTGCTGTTGATGGTTTAGTGTTGTCCAGTGTCCGTCATATGTGTAGAACCGCTTAGATCTAATAAATTCTTACATCTGACAAAAGATGATCTCTCGAGTTCAGTGCAACTAACCCCGGAATCCGAAAGAATCCCGGACGCCCGTCTAGTGGCGCGTCGCATGTCCTCCGACTAGCTGGGGAGCCTAATGCTTCTAACTTGTTTGTTGCCACAAATTAAATGGTGTGGCTGTTCTACCGGCTTCTACCTCAGCCTGGCTGGGAACCAGTCGTAGGTGCTTTATGAGGCGTGGTGTCATGGAGCAGACAAGCTAGTGTAGCTGTGCCCAGTTCCTCTCAAGCCATGTAATTCTGCTGTTGCCTCCACTGCTTCTTGTCATCCTTTTTATGGACTTGCTGCAAAGGAAGATTATGATTTCTTCATAGAGGCATTGACAAGGTCAGCGGATACCACGACATTCTGGCATGGTGCAGAGTTCAGGCCCCCTAGTGCAGGAATATTAATATCTGTATCTGACAAAACTTGTCTCTGGTGGACCTTGGTTAACAGTAACAAAGAGCAGTGATGTAATGAGCCTACATGCAGGGTACAGTTCCCCTGGGTGTGCATGAGTGCCCTTGAAAATGGTTGAGTGTTTGTAAATTTGAGCCCTCAAGACCCCAGTGTAAAGCCCTACAGAGCCTAACAAGAAAAGAAGAACTCATGAAGTACATGGTGATAGACCCTGCAAGCAAAAGAAATCAAAGCCTGTTTTGTGCCACCTCGTGGATACAGCACTGAGTCAAACTGGTCTTAAGACAGTTGCTAGACCCACTTTCATGGAAGGACCCTGAGAAGTAGTGTAGCAGCTGTGCTTGCACATGCTACCTAATTCCTTGTGTACCCTTCACACAAGGAGGGTGAGGAGCAGAAAGTGAGGAGTTACAGGACGGCTCTTCCACTCCACCTCCCAGCTCAATCTCTTGGAGGCTTATCAGAGTTTTTCTAGGTGCCAGATCAACCATATGGCCATATGCAAGGGAAAGTGCAAAAATGCCCCACAGCTTTCCTGCATCACTGCTACGGCTGTAGGTAAATGCGAGCATTAGGCAACACATCATAACTTGATTAGGGAATACAATTCACCAAGCAAGTTTCAAGTTTCTGCAGCAATGCAGACTAAACCAACGCAAACCATCCCCCACATCCACCCTCAGTTTATCCCTTCTGAAGAAAGCCAGGTGTGTATGTCTCCCTGAGGGTAGCAATGTAGAAAGGAAGGAATTTTCTGTATTCATCACTGTGCCCAAATCAGATTTCCTCTTCTCAGAAGTTGGTTGCTGAGGTCTTTGCTTCCCCCAGGTCTTTCTCGGCCCTGGAGGAGAGGTTACCCTGTAGGCTTACGGCTTTATTCTGTGTGTTTTGAAGTTGCCTAACAGAGCTCATTAACCCCACTGTGATCTATAAAATCTAGCCAGCTCAGCAGAAGAGAACAAAGGTCCCAAAGCTTGAGAGTGCCTTGGATGGACGTTTTTGGTGCAGCAGGGCTGCCGTGTGGACGCAGAGCACATCAATACTGTTTTCCTGTGTTACTTTCTTTGGCAAGATCTGGCAACGCTGCTTGAACAAACCTGACGGTGGTGTGATGTTGGAGTCGCTGCTGCATGCGGGCAAAGTCAGAATTAAGCCCACCATGTCTCAGTTGGTTTATTCCTTTGTTTGATCAGTCCTGCTTTCCTCAGCGGCACTTGGAAGCATGACACAGTTTTCACTGACTGAGATGTGACAGGAGGTTTGGCTGGAAGGGAAAAGCTGCTCTGGTGTCTCTTCAGTGACCCCTTTACATGCTGACGCTCCCCTCTGGCCCAGGAACCATGCTGGGAGGGCTCCCCGAGGCCGGTGCCGCACTGGAAGGGCAGGTGTGCGGCTTCTGTGGCTGGCAGCCCAAATGCATCCCCGTGGGGGTGATCGGCTTACAACATGCATCACGCACACAGCTCTTGAGGTTACTCAGCATGACAGCAGACAAGTAAGGCAGCCAAAATCAAGTCTGTTTGGGGTTTTTGTCTCTTATCGCCTTGGTCCACTGGGTCCGACAATGTGATCAGACAGTCATTTTCATTTTCTAGCGCTAAAAGAATAAACAGGAGCCAAGCCTAATATGGTGAGCAACCACCATAGCTGTTTGTTAGGAAGGAGCTCGTTTAGCACGTAAAAGCCTTTCCAGTAGTACTTTTTTTCCAATGGGAAGGGGGAGATACTCAGAGATGTTCATGCTCAATTTATCTTCTCTTCTGCTAAAAAGACAGCAGGAGTTTTACTTCTATTTTATCAGCTCTCTCCTTTTTCTCCCCAGTATCTATGTGACTCATCACCAGGAGACGGAGCAGAATTTTCTCCATGCTGAGTATTTTTGCAAATCCTGCTTTTCATTTCTCTGTTCTACCTTATCTTGGGGTACAGATCTGGGAACCAGAGCCTGAACTTTGATTATTATTACCTTATGCATGTTGCTTGATCTATATGTGCCTCTAGTCTAGCTATCTCTATGGCTAAATGAAAGCAATGCAGTTCTCATAAAGTACAGCTCCCCTACTGCTTTTCTAAGTAACTTAGGCTGCCTCTGGAAAGGCAGGGCAGTTGTGGGAGGAGATCAGCTTGAAAAAAGCAGACATCTATAACTTGAACTAAAAAAGCAAGTCATTAGTTCTGAGTGTCAGGTGTTACAAGGTATTACAGCTGTTAAGATTGGGCATGACAGGGGCCAAGCTCGAATACAAAGCCAGTATACACTACTTTGCAACAGGAAACGTGGTTGTGGTTGTGAAGGTGGAGCTGTTGAGTTTAGTGGTGAAGGTTTCACTGAACTTGATGGAAATAGGATCTAGATAACAAGGGTGGGAAGTAAGCAAGAGTACAAGAGTAGTAAAAATCAGTTTTAAACTATACACGAATGAAAACGGATTAAATCCGAAGTGTTGTGAGCCAAAAGCTCCTTGTTCACCTTCCTCTGAAATATCTGCTCTATGATACTGCCTGGCAGGGCTGCGAGTTGCTTGGGCCCCACCTCGTGTGGCCTGGCAGACTTTAGCAGCAATGTGTGTGGCAGGTCTGTGTGCTCCCTAGCACCCTTGCAGTCCCACTCTGGTGGTCAGTTGGAGCTGGAGCCTGCCAAGGAGCTCTGCAGCCCCCGTTGGACCCCTGTTGTGCCTTCCCTGCCAAAGGGGCCAGGCTGCACAGGTAGCGCACATGGATGCCTTGTCCTGGTGTGCAGCCAGAGGACTGGCACCACAGGGTGCGTTAGGTGCCTGGATGCCAAGTTCCTCCCTCCTCTAGCTCGTTTCAGAGATCAGCGTTTACAAAGAAGAAATAGGAACAGAATGGCATCCCCAGTGTAGTCCCCTGTGTGCAGGGGACATTTAAGGACTCTTCCCTCAATTCCCCGTAGGATGAGTTTGGGAAGGGGAGAGCACATGGGAGCCAGAGCAGGGAGCAGCCACTGCAGCCCTGTTCATCTGAGTTGTTCTGTGCTGTTCTGTGGAGGAGCCCAGGGGCTATTATCAATTCTATGATAATACATACCTAATTACAGCTTCAAGTGTCCTGGGCCACTTCATTAGCCTCTGTACGTGGAGGGGTACTGTTTCTAATACAGGGCTTAATATAGTGCAGCCCTTGAGTTGTTCTTATTTATGCTGCTGATGCCAGAGCTCAAGGCAGAAAGATAGACTAAGGCTGTATCTCTTGTAGGGTGCAGCACAGAATATGGCTGGACAAAGCCATAGACATTTATTATTTGTGTAGTGCTAGAGTTTGGTGCAGTTTGACAATGGCAAGAGATGCACATCTTTAAAATTGAATTTAATAACAGAGTAAGAACCTTTCATTTCTTTTCTGTCCTGATCCCAGTATTGCTTACTCTGGTCATAAGCACGTGCTTCAGAGTGAAGGGGTTTTGCGTTGTTCGTAAATATGAATATTTCATTTGCCTTGTGTCTTTTTTGGTGGTTATTTTCGTTTTCAGAGTGTTTTCAGTTTCATGTCTGGGAGTGGCATATTTGGGAACAGACCACACAAAGCACTAGATTGTCTGGAGTCTCAGCATCTTTCTCCAGGCTTGACCTGTTCCTTGTTTACTCCAGTTGTGTACTGTGGAACTAAGGAGTCACCTCTGAGTCCAGTGAAGAAACGATCCTTTGATTTCAATAGAGTATTGTCTATGTTGCCTTCAGAAGCAACATTTATGTTGGACTGGGACTTTGTCAAAGCACGCTTTAAGCTCCACTGGAAACTTCTGCCTTGCTAAACTGGCATCAGTATGCACAGGTTATTTCAGTATTAGAGCTTAAATGTGCTTCTCTCTTAAAGGCATATTTCTATTGAGATTCTGCAGCTTATCGTAATTGGTTGGAATATTCCCTCTAGTCTAGAAGAAATAACTTTCTACTTTTTCAATTCATCTGATATTCACCTGGCATTTTTCAGCGCTCCAGGCTGGGAATTTTTAATTTCACACTCTGAATATGAGACCTTACATTTACGTTTTAGGAGGTCAAAGTCAACTATTTTTTTTTTGGTAAGTCAAGCCATCAGAAAAGAGACAGGGTAAGTTTCTGTTTAGTTTCATTAGTGGAACACTAGTGACTGGATAACCCTTTGAGAAAGATTCGAGAAAGGGAAAGATGAAGTGAGTGTCTGGAAGACAGTATCACTTTTAGGAGGGGGCTAGTGAAGGAAACTAGAGAAAGGTTGGTACAAAATCATAATGAGCGATATGGCTAGGGCAGATAAAGCTTTGTGATAATGCTTTTTGCTCTTATCTTTGGAGTGTGGATGGGAGATGTCAGCATGCCTGCTTTCAGTGTGAATTAAAGTAGGCAAAGACATTGGTTATGATTCTTGAATTATGAATTGCATCACTTTCTAATCTTTGGGCTTTTTAAGTAACTCTAACTTAATGTCATGTACTTAAATTTACTGGATATTATTTACTACTTTAGCTATATCTTTTTGGTCTGGGACCCATCATTTTTCCATTTGTTGGAATGCTGTTTTTGTATACTCACAAATTCTGTTTCTTTAGGAGATTCCCCACTGAAAGCAAGAAAAACTTAATAGCTCAAAAACTACTACTGCCAGTAGTAAGCAAGCATGTTCATACGGTAGTGAACATACAGTCGTGGCACTGTTTTCTGCTTTTTGCATCCTACACTATACAGTGTTGGGGGTATTCTTCCCTTTCTATCCCAAAACAAGCATGCAGTATTTCTCTACACTATTAAAACCTGCTATATTCTACCCCAGAGATAACTGCATGTGAAAACTCTGTATGAACAGGTTCTGTGCTGTGTTCTCTAAGTATCTGGGGAGCTCTCACATAATCTGTTCAAGATTTTGCCTTTCCTTCCTTTCTGTAGTGTTTTGGCACTTTTCATGAGTTTTGTTATACAATATTATGTTGTACAATATAATTAGTTTTAATCATATGAGATTCCCCCATTTTCACCCCACAGGGAAGATTATGTGAAGTTATTCACCTGGATTCTTTCTCTCACTTTTTATCTCCTGTGTCATGTACTTGATGTGACTGGAACAAGATGAGAGGAATTATCTTGTAGTTCTATAGCAGGTGTGAAAGACAGGCATATGGTCATCCTGAGGGGTTTACTATCTTATATAGCACTGTAGTATGTATTGTAAATGCATAGATGCTTTTGGCCTTCTTAGTAGCTTGCCTTTGTGTTCAGCCAGATCAAAGTGTCCTTAAGCATCTGCAAAAGAGATGCCTAAGTTGTGAAATATTTGGTTTTCCAACATCTTTCCAAATATACTGACTATTTCAGCTCTCCTGTCATGTTATTGCTGTTTGCCTGTCTCTACTGAGCCTGAGCTCAGTAGAAAGTATCCAGTCCAGATTTACAGCAGTTAATATTAAAGCATTTCTATGTCAACGCTATGATTTGCTGACTATATAAATTATTAAAGCATCTTGGCGCAGGAATATATTTCAGAGAAAGCTTTGCAGGCCTTTGGCATTAGCACTACTATGACAAGATAATCTGGGAGCTTTTAGGTACCTTGAGGAGCACAACTTGCTGGCAGTCAAGTCAGAAGAAACTTGTCCGTTGTCTCCGCTGCAGTGAGCAAAAGTCAAGAAAGACATACAAAAATGGTTCGTGGAAACAATGTGAAGTTGCTGGATTCTTGCACCATCAAATCTTTGTATTACTGTGCTGCTGTGTCCATGATTACTTCTAGCCCCTCGGATCCTGCTAGCGGTGGGTTCATCAAAGCCTGCTGCCACGTCCACCCACCCTTGGTGCTCCGTGCAATGTGTGCCAATTGCCATCTGTACAGCAGTGAGGGCTAAAGGGAGCTGAGAGCTTCAGGATCCAGTTGAGATGAGCAAGTGCACCCAAAGCACTGGACTGAAATGTCCAGCGTGAGGGAGGAAACACAGTAGCACCCAGGGAAGGTGAAGCAAGGGGCAGCTCCCTAGCTGAGATATGCTCTGCTTCTACCACTTCAGGAGGTGGTACAGGTCTTCTATTTTTTAGTTCACTGTTTGCAGCAAACATCTGTGGAAGAGCAAGTCATCTCCAGCATCCAAGCAAAGAGTAAGTCACATCAGTGGAACACAGCTATTCTGGTGCAGATTTGGATTTAAATTGGCATGGAGTAGCTCTGGCCAGGTGGCAACCTGCTGCTGCCCTGGTAGCCTTTTTGCTTTTGCAGTGTCTCCCTAGCTGATTTTCAGCCAGTAGGATCCTGTGCCAGCTGCTGTAAATGCCAAAAGACACCAAGCAGTAGATCTTCAGTTGGGCTGTGGCCAGGCCTTCCTGTGATTTAAAACTGTTTTGTCTGATCAGGTTTGTGAAGGGAATTATAGGCACCTAAATAAAAATTGATACAGATCCTAAAAGTCTGGAGTGGAAAATACTGAACATCCTATTTTCTGTTTTATATTTTAAAAATTGATCCCACTAGTTTATTGATTAAATGCCACATTAGATATTTAATTTCAATATTAAAATTTTAACTTAATCTAGAGTAAGTATGGAAGCTATTTCATTTCTATATTTAGTACCTCTTGCCTGCCACATAACCCAAAAGGGGTTGTAGATGTGGTGTGTTGAATTTCCATCTTGCTCTCGTACAATCGCACTACATTACTGAATGATGCATGCAGTCAAGAAATAATTAGTGCAATGGAGAGGGAATAGATTTTCCCCTTTATATTTAAAAAATAATGAAGTTAGATGAGATTTTAATAGAAGAGACTGAATACCAAGAGGCCTGGAAAAGGGATATTAAGGGGAGAATGTGCCTGTTCACTGCAGGGTTATGGAAAAGGAAGGGAGAATGCAAGTGAGAGATATTGTACAATCAGAAAAAAATAGAAAGCCAGTTGACTGCAGAGAGGATGTTTTTGTGCCTTGGAGAGAAACATCTCAGTTTAAGTATTAGCCAGACAGTTATGGAAATCCCTTAGAACTACTTACTGTAGTATGCCTGCAGTCATATTCCTTTTCATAGTCTATTTTGGTACATCCTTTTTACTGCTGATTTCCTCAAAAGTGATACTGGAAGGCACTTTGCTACTCTGGCTATTCAAACAATGAGCTCTGCTTGTATTGAGTAAAGATGACAACTACTGGCTTAATGTGGATTATCACAGTAACATTAAGAAGTGTTATCTGGTGGTTCACTCTAAAAGGCAGTGTTCCTGGATTTATTCCCAACTTCTTTGCAACTTGAACTAAAGCCTGTTGAAGTCACCGAGAGCCTCTGACTTCACTAGGAGTAAGAGTCTCAATGAATTAGTGTGATACCTCACAGGTAAATGGCTTAACCTCTCAGTGTCTCTGAACACACTTGCTTACACGCTTGCTCACATTACCTGCTTTGCTGAAGTACTATACTGGCTTTGTGTGCACTGGTGAAGTGCTATGAGACCAGAAGTGCAAAGCTGCTATTAATCATTTCTGTGCAGCTTTGTTAGAATTAAATCTAGGTCTCAGTGTGAGATTAAACTCTGCTGACTTGGACACTCCTGTGCTTCAGTTCCTCATGGATGACCTTTGAAGAGCGTTATGAAGTGTTAGAGACTTTTTGGGACTGGGTATAGTAGATGTCTGGTGGGATTAGTCCTTATGAATGAGGTGTCATAAATTTGCCTGAGCTTGTAGGGGACTGACTTGATGACCCTGACTGTTTCCTCCAGTTTTATGTTCTTCTGTGGTCTCCCTGAAGAGAGAGGAAGGCCTCTGCATCTCTCCCTCCTAATATATTAGTATCGCAGGTTGATGTCCTGTATGACCAGAGGTGATGTGCCCCTTTTGAGAGGGACATCCATGGATGTGATGCCATATTAGAATAAAATAAGGGCAGATATTTTCAGAAACCAGTATTTCAGTGGTCTTTTTTGTAATGCCAGGAAAAGGTGGACAGACAGTATTCAAAGACAAGTCAGAAACAAGGAGCTGGGTATCAATGGGAGCTACATCCTATATGTTTGAGGCCTCAGTGCTGATTTTTTCTGATGTCAACACTATTCTGGACTAAGTGCACTTGTTCAATACAAGACACAGAGATATTACATACTGGGAGACTTTCAGAAGCATCTACAGGATTTATGATCAGACCATAAGGTCTTCTGAAAGTCAGTAGGGCTTCTGTCCCTAAATCTTTTAGCTAACTTTTAAACACACTCCTGAAAACTGTAAATGGCCAGGAAAAAAGGAAGGAGCATCCTAACAGTTATGTTAGAAAATCAGCAACTGTGCCACTGAGAGGGAGAAGTGGCATAGATCTTTTGCAAGCAGAAATTTCTGAATATTTTGAGGCCTTTGCAGCAGTATTATTGCAGATTGCATCTCAGGAATTCTCTCAGTGATGACCCACCTTGTTAATTATTCAAGAAGCTGTATGACTGACAAGGAGCAAATTTATCTGATTGCTGCTACGTGTGAATTCCCCAAAGTCAGTCCCTCCTGAGCCAGAAAGGAAAAAGTTACCTGTCTCTTCTTTTTGTGTACCTGTGCTATGGACTATCAAAGCACATTGTAAGTAAGGCCCAGAATGCCATTATAGACATAGCATTCTAAAGAAAAAAAAGCTCTGGGCTTGGAACATATCGGTAAGCACTACTTCCTGGTGATATCGGATGACTGCTGGATTGTAGGTGAGATAACCATACAAACTGCTGAGAGTGGTGAGAAGCTTGTGCCAGAATAGCCAACACAATTATTGTGCCTGACGTAGTAAAGACAAAAGTTGCCTGACCCAAACCATCTGCTGTCAGTTTAAAGATATAGATACTTTATATTTAATTTGGAGCTACATTTTCCTCTCTGTTTGTTTTCTAAATTATTTTTGTTCATTCAATTTCTCTTCATCAAAAGTATGTCCAGAAGTGGTTCTTGAACACAAGCAGTAACTAACTGTGCCTCCTGAACCTGGACAAAGCCATTGTGATCACAATGATCTGTGTAGTTCAACTGAATAAGAATAAGCTTCGTAATGAGGTAAGTAATAGTAAGAATTTAGGTCCATTTGAAATAGAGATAATGCTCAATTATTTCAAACTATTTAACAGAGTCCTTTCTTTTTTCATGCATAGAAATTAACAATTTTCACTATTTCACAAGAATTATTATTTACAAGTGTTTAAAGATCCCGAGCCAGGAGTGTCTAGGTAAATGAATTCTCTCTTCATTAGGAGGATTCTATCTGTTAGGTAAAAAAGCTGCAGTAAAACCCTGTAATACAAGTAATGTGGTAGAAAATACATAAGCATAACCGAATTTGATTAATAATTAGGTCAGGGTGGGGTTTTAACAGGTAACACATAACAAAGGCTGAAAGTGGAGGTCAAACAAATTCTAACTGTGAAGTGTGTGGGGAGAAAAGAGGGTTGCCTGCTCATTCTTACCAGTGAGAACAATTGACTACTTACTGTAATCTTTTTCTCTCCTTAAGAATTTTTTTCTCCCCATTTGTGGACTTCACACTGAAATGGGAGATGTTTTGAAAAAATACACTATAACTGAATGAGAAATTATTCCTTTGCTAACTACTTATGAAATCCTATATCTTGTCCTGTACAAGAGATCATACCATAGTAATTTTTGAATCTGTGAATAGGCTCAAGGTTTTTGCCGAGAGTTTATAAAATGGGAGACCAAAATCAATCTCTTTTATCTTGGGTCTTGCATAAAATTTCCTCTGGTATGGGCTTCTGACCAAAGTTCTGCTATAAAGGTAGAAGATAAAGACAAATTTGCTTAAAGCATTGGTCTGTTGGGAGTTTGCGTGGCTTGCACCCATATAAATGACAAGAAAGGAAGTTTGGAATCCTATTTTGGAGGCAGATGCAGATGGAAGTATAGAAAGAGTTACGAATGAATGAACCACAGTGATCTGACGACTAACTATAATTCATAGGTTGTTCTGTAGCGTATGGGAGAGAATAACTGTCTGCTTATTTCTTTTTATGTGAGTCAGATCAAAACTTAAGGGAAAGCATATCTGGGGTTTACACTTTCTTAAATGTTAAAATATCTCTTGAGATATTCTACGTAATATATTAAGTATTCTTCTAATATAAAATATAAAGTATTTTTCTAGTACCACTCATACTGTATTTCAGATAAAGAAATAGATGATAAGGGAAATAGGCACCTACAGTGTTAACTTGAAAGAAAATTCAGATTTCCCTTTTACTCAAATAGGCTAGACTTTGTTTATACAATCATTATATTTAGTATATTTTGCTTAATGATTGACTCACAGAATATATAGTAAAGCCTTAAGTACTATAACAAAAGAATGATGCTTCATTAGTCAAATGAATCTGGTTTTAGAGCATCTTAAATATAGATTGTGATGTTCAAAGCTGAAGGTAAATTAATTCTGAACAGTTCAAAATTCAGTAGCGTTCAGATGCCACAGAATGGTCAACCAGTAGAGACTCCTCTGGGCTCTTTTAGGGATTTTCTTCCTGTCTTAGAGGAAAAGTTCTCCCTATAAATATCTGAACAAACCTGAAGAACGTTGGCGTGATCCCCAAATGGTCATCTTTGTCTTAATTTTGCAGGGTAGCCTCAGGTCTTGTGTTCTGACAGAGGAACACACCCAGGACCTCCTCAAGCCTCCAGTCCCCTTTGGATCCCATTGCCTCCATTCCTCCCCTACCATATACATCCTTCTCCTCCTTAAATACCTCTGTGCATATATAGTCTCCTCACTTCCTTCAGATGTCTCTGCTATCTCCCTTGTGTCACCCCCACATGTTATAGGATATCTAGTTTCTGCCCATGTTTCCAGGTTTAGACAGTGGAGAACAAAAAGAGAAAAACTTGTTGCTGTGGTGCTTTGCTGTAGGCCTCCTCTTCTGAATTCCCACAGGCTCTTCCAAAGGCGTTGAAAGAGAGCTACCAAATAATCCCAAAATCAGGGAATTGGCTTCCTGTGCTTCTTTCCTGCAGTCTCAGAAAGCTCATTTCAAGTCTCTTCTCACAGCATCTAATATTCCTGCACATAGTAGCAGTTTTATAGAAATACTGGGAAAAATACTGGAAGTATGAAAATGTGAAATAATATTCATTTCCATCAGGCTGTATCTATGTAAAAGAAACAATGATAAATTCTGTGGCCTTTGTAGGGATGAAGTAATATAACTTAAAAATGACCCAGATGTTATTTTTGTACAGCGGAATTTAATGCATTTGTATCTGCAGGTATCCAAATCTCTCTGGGAACCATGGAAAGTTAATTAGTCTATTTGAAAGATTGCCTAACAACTTTTGACATAGCGTATTTATAGAAAGTCCTTCCACGGACAGTCGAATTAGTGAGGAGTGGTTTCATACAGATTTCTGTCCCTTTCCTTCTCCAGCTGTCTGCATGTGCCCTGGGGATCCCACTCCCACTGAACTGTCAGGTCCTTCTCATGCTCCAAGACCTTCTCACCTCCAGTGCCTCAGATGTGGCAACTATGTGAAAAGTGAAAATTTTTAAAGTGAGTTCCTAACCTTATTGCTTGTGGTGGAGGACTTGAAAACCCAAAGACTGAAGACCCACAGACCAGAACAGCAAGCATAAATATTCCTTTTTGCTGTTGTTTTATGTCATGAATTTTTTAAAAATTCTTCCTGTGACTAGGAGGGCCCTGATAGGATTTTACTCTGGAATCCATTGGTGGGCAATAGTACTCTGTGTTTATTCCCTGTATCTCATTGACATATTTCAGTGCTCCTCTGTGGATTTCCATGACAGGGCCATTCATAAAGAACCCCTAGACAGAGCAATTAGTTAAGTTTCCTTGATAAAAGAGAAACTGTTGAGATCAGACCAGTCTGGTTCTTTTGTTTTGCACAGTACCTCTTTCCTGGGGACTAGATAAATAGCTAGCAAGTCTAATGGGAAACCGTAAAAGCTATTAGGTTTCAAGCCAACATCTGATAAAGGGAGCAGCAATAGATTATTTATTGTGTGATGGTTTCAGACTATGTTTGTGGTAGTGTCTTGCATTGATCTTAGTATGCAGTTGCAGAACACATTAGCAAAGGCCCCATCGTTTAAACATCCATTAAAGGGCAATGAGACATTGCATCAATTAATGCAAACCTCGGTCAAACTAATTCTTTGGAAAGAGTCTTGACCTGGCCCAATTCCCTCCCAGAGGAAGAGGTGGGTGCAGCCAGAGTTGCTAGGTTCTCATTAGCTGGAGAAGGAAAGCTTGGAACGTAACACCACCCTCAGATAACACTAGTGGCACGTCGCTTTGAGCTGCGTTTGTCAACATGTGTGATCTTTCTAGGTTTTCTGCTCAGATGGGGAAAAATATGTCCCAATTCTAAGCAAAGAAGCAGCTGAACTTGTCAGAAATTTTTTCAAGAAATTATTACTTCTTGTGTATTCCACTAACAGCAGCTGGAGAGTTAATTGAATCATTTCTGTGGAAATCATTCTTCAAAAAGCCCTTTCGGTCCACAGACATGCTTCAGGCTATTGCATTTAAAACTATTCAAAATTTTCAGTCTCACTGGATATTTTTAATTTATTTTCAGCAAATCCAAACCTGGCTCCCAAGTCCGGGAACTTACACAGCAGACTAATTTGTCTGTATCTGTTGATGTGGCATGGAAGGAAGGATTTTGCCTCTAATAAAATTAAGCACGGGATTGCAAGTTACTTTTTTAAAGATCTTTTGCATTTGCATTAAGATATTGCATTTTTGTTGCAATATCTTAAACAATTCTTAGTTATACCATCTGATTAACTAAATTTGATGGGCTGCTCCCCAGTGAAAACAGGAAGACATCCTAGTCTAGGCAGATATCACAATATTTTTGTTTTTGACGTTCAGTAGCTGCATTATACTGAATATTATTTATTATGCATCATGATAGTAGGATACTTGCTGTCCCCTAGTGGCTAGTTCATTTTCAGCATTCAGTATGCCCATTACAATTTCTGTCATCCTATCAGAAATTATAAGCTGGCTTGCAGTTTGATTTATGCCAAACACACAGACTTAAAAATCTCAGATAAAAATATTTTCCAGCATTCAAACTGAGTACATGATAAAAGCCTTATGAAATAATCAGCAATTGTATCTATGTGGTGCCTTTTAGCAGAAACTCATGGTGAAAGAGAAAAGCAGTGAAACCTGGAAACAGCTAGAGAAAACAAATTTATTTTTTATTGAAATAAGTACTGATGTTTTGACGCTGTGCTGAATCTGCTTAATATGTTGATACAGTGAGATTCTCTAGACAACGTCTGAGAGGGCAAGAATGGCACAGAGCAATTCTCGCTCCTCTGCATCCTGATGTCAAACATCGCTTGTACACCCAGATCCTATTACCTGCTGGTTTAAAAACATTTGCACAAAACATTGCTGAACAGATGGCCATATTGCCTGACATGTGGCATGGAGACTGCAATCCTTTCATGAGAAGAGATTAAAAGGAGCTTTACGAGTGAACTGCATGTCACATTACTGGTCCCAAACCATAGGAGTGGTCCTCCTTCCACCGTAGAGGGAGTAAAAGTCTGGCTGGCTCCAGCAGAAGCCAAAGATGAGGATAACTTGTGAAGCCGGCAGATTATGGAGTCACTGCAGAACAGGAGTGGCTGTTAAAGTGTAGTTCATACATTACAGCTAATTTCAAAGCTCTTGTGTAGAATGGCAAAGTCTTTTTGTAAGACACCATAGAGTGAATCTGAGAGGTGTATGGGGTAGTTCTCCTGTCTCAGCAAATTTTATCTCCCTCAGCTAATAACAAAGGTAAAGAATACTCCACTGTTGAAAGATTTTCTTTATTTCTACCCTTTGTGAGCATGCTGTAAGGGTCCTCTAATGTGTAGTAGGAGTTCCGGCCTCCAGAGAGCTTCCATTATGTTCTGCTGTGCTTTCTCCAGTCAGGGGAGCTGTTTGCATGACTTAAAATGTGCTGTGTTGGGGCTTCAGTTGAACAGGAAGAAAAGCTTTTCCTACTAAGCTGATGGAGTAGAGCTCAGGAACCAGCAGTCAGGGTTTCTCAGAAGCTCTGCTCTGAGAAGCTGGAAGTACAGTCAGTATTGGCAGCACTCAGCATTTCAATGCAAGTCTGACAATATTTGATGTTTTTTATGAAGTCTTAGCTTCTGAAATCATCTTGCAATCCACTGTTAGGCAGCACACAGTAGTGTGCTGTCGTACGCACTATAGGCTAGGGTGATTCAGAGGCAGTGGATGGCTCTGCCCTGGTGAGGACTGCACTGGGCCTAGTAAGACTGACCAGACTTTGAATCCCTTGGGAGTGCACATCCTTCCAGGCCGTGAAAGGACTTGTTAGCTCAGACTCAGCACTAGGCTCATACTGATTCCACACATTGGCATGGCGGCTGTGTGTGAGGTGAGTTAGCCGGTGTCCAAAATTTGGAGCGTGAGGAAGGAAGATGGTATGACTGGTTTTCTCTTTACGTGCCTTGATTAGCTGAAGTGCTTTGGGGAATGAAAGTGGGTGGGTGGAAAGAAAGTGTTTGGGTATGTGAAGGCTTGTGAAGAATCTGCCTGGCAGCTCAGAGGGGATAAACAGAGTACAGGTGGAAAATGGAGAAAAATTGGCAGTTTTCACATATTTGCTTGGGGCTGGAACACATGAAATATGAGAAGGGGCTGAGAGATCTAGATTTGTTCAGCCTTAAGAAGAGAAGGCTAAGAGGACATCTTTATACTGTCTTCAGCTACCTAATGGGACACGATGGAGAAGATGGAGTCAGACTTTTCTTGGAAGTGTACAGTGACAGCACAAGAGGCAACTGACACAAGTTAGACATGGGAAATTCTGGTTAGGTATAATGAAAACAATTTTACCATGAAAGTGGTCAAATACTGGATGCCCAAAGAGGCTGTGGAGTCTCCATCCTTGGAGATAATCAAAATTTAACAAGGCATTGTGCACTATGATTCAGCTGGACATGCTTTGAGCAGAGGCTGGACTACATGACCTTTAGAAATCCCTTTCAACCCAAATTTGCCTATGTTTCTAAGACATTTTGCTGTCATTTAGCTAATCAGTATTTTAGCACCCATCTTTGAGTCTTTATGTGCAAACCTTGCCATAAAGAGCTAATAAGCAGGATGCTGTCAGGACATCATAATGATTAATCTCTAAAAATAATGAATCTTTTCAAGAGGGCTGGGCTTGCCCTAGATTCATTCAGATGCACAAATATTCAGATTGCAGTAGTGTTGCAGGGAAGTAGTGGTGATAGCTGTATGACTGGATTTCTTGAAAAGAGTTTTTTTGTATAGCTTACAAATAGGTATGTCTTATACACATGCAATATTTTTTTAATGTAAATCTGCAGCTCCTCAGAGCCTTAGTACTGGCAGTCTTAGCTGGAATTTTCAAAGGGACTTAAATTACATTCAGGTTCAATGGAAGTTGCACCTGAAACTCCATGAAGCTTCTTTGAAAACGGGGCCATTTTTGCGAAGAGATTCTAGGCTGAAGTAAAGTGCATGAAAGGGGAGGTGTTTCTAGACCTCCTACATCAGTGGAAATCCAGTTTATTACTACTCTACTTATTACACCAATAGCTATAAAATGACCAGTCAGGAGGGGAGAGGAGGGGGTCGTAATTTGGGCAGGCACCACATCTTGGCACTGGTTAGGTGTGGAGAGTCCTCACAGGTTTGTGCAGGTGCAGTTGTTCCCATTACTGTTTTGCATTGCAATACTGGAGCTGCAGTGCTTGCACATGAGTGTGTTACCTGTAATATTTAACCGATATCTGCTGTGAATGCTTTTTTCCTACTGTTCTCCTTTTTGCAGTTGGTTCTTTGATATAGATACTAGTTATTTGTTTTTTTATTATTCCGTAGTACCAACAATGAACTTTATTCAAGATGCCTATAATGTTTTCTATCTCTTAGCCACATCAATAATAAACAAAAAACTCATTTGTTCTTTAGTTTTCCCATAACAGCACAGAGAAAAAATGAAAGCTTTGCTTGTTTATCCACTGCTCTGTTGTTGATACAAACCCAAATACAGTCTTTATTTTTAAGTAAATGGAGCAACTACGTAGATGAATTTGAGCATATTGAACAAATCACTCAAAACAATCTCTTATTTTGTTTGCATATTCACGCATGCTTTAAAGAGCAATAGAACAGAATAACAGGTGCTTGTATGTTCTTTTGTTTTCAGTAAGTCTTCAGTCAAGCAGTGAAACTATTTTTTTTTTGCGATACTAAAACCTGATGCAGCTAACATAGTCATAATGGATTTTATGAATCATAAAGGATACAGAGAAGGCAGAGTTATTGAATGCTGCCTTTGCTTCAGTCTTCACTGCTAAGGCCAGTCCTGAGGAATTCCAGACCTTGGAGACAAGAGAGGAAGGCTGGAGAAAGGAAGACTCTCCCTTGGTTGAGGAGGATCAGGTTAGAGATCTTTTGTCCAAACTGGACATCCATAAATCCATGGGCCCCGATGGGATGCACCCACGAGTGCTGAGGGAGCTGGCGGATGTTATCGCTAGGCCACTCTCCATCATCTTGGAAAGGTCCTGGAGATCAGGAGAGGTGCCTGAGGACTGGAAGAAAGCCAATGTCACGCCAGTCTTCAAAAAGGGTAAGAAGGAGGAGCCAGGAAACTACAGGCCTGTCCGCCTCACCTCCATCCCGGGAAAGGTGATGGAACAGCTCCTCCTGAAGGTCATCGCTAAGCATGTGGAGGACAAGAAGGTGATCCGGAGTAGTCAGCATGGATTCACCCAAGGGAAATCATGCTTGACCAATCTGATAGCCTTCTATGACGGAATGACTGGCTGGGTAGATGAGGGCAGAGCAGTGGATGTTGTCTACCTGGACTTCAGCAAGGCTTTTGACCCTGTCTCCCATCACATCCTCATAGGCAAGCTCAGGAAGTGCGGGCTGGATGAGTGGACAGCGAGGTGGCTTGAGAACTGGCTGGATGGCCGAGCTCAGAGGGTTGTGGTGAATGGCGCACAGTCTAGTTGGAGGCCTGTGGCTAGTGGTGTCCCCCAGGGGTCAGTCCTGGGTCCAGTCTTGTTCAATATATTCATCAATGACCTGGAGGAAGGGACAGAGTGCACCCTCAGCAAGTTTGCTGATGATACTAAACTGGGAGGAGTGGCTGACACACCAGAAGACTGTGCTGCCATTCAGAGGGACCTGGGCAGGCTGGAGAGGTGGGCGGAGAGGAACCTCCTGAAGTTCAACAAAGGCAAGTGCAAGGTCCTGCACCTAGGCAGGAATAATCCCATGCACCAGTACAGGCTGGGGGTTGACCTGCTGGGAAGTAGCTCTGCAGAGAAGGACCTGGGTGTGCTGGTGGACAACAAGTTGACCATGAGCCAGCCATGTGCCCTTGTGGCCAAGAAGGCCAATGGGATCCTGGGGTGCATTAGGCAGAGTGTTGCCAGCAGGTCAAGGGAGGTGATCCTGCCCCTCTCCTCAGCCCTGGGGAGGCCTCACCTGGAGTACTGTGTCCAGTTCTGGGCTCCCCAGTACAAGAGAGACATGGCACTCCTGGAGAGAGTCCAGCGGAGGGCTACCAAGATGATTAGAGGGCTGGAGCACCTCTCCTAAGAAGAAAGACTGCAAGAGCTGGGCCTGTTCAGCCTGGAGAAGAGAAGACTGAGAGGCGATCTCATCAATTTGTACAAGTATCTGAAGGGGGAGTGTCGAGAGGATGAGGCCAGCCTCTTCTCTGTGGTGCCCAGCCACAGGACAAGAGGCAATGGGCAGAAACTGAACCACAGGAAGTTCCATCTGAACCTGAGAAAAAACTTCTTTCCTGGGAGGGTGACAGAGCATTGGAACAGGTTGCCCAGAGAGGTAGTGGAGTCTCCTTCGCTGGAGATATTCAAAACCTGTCTGGATGTGATCCTGGGCGATCTGCTCTAGGTGACCCTGCTGGAGCAGGGAGGTTGGACTAGATGATCTCCAGAGGTCCCTTCCAACCTAAACGATTCTGTGATTCTGTGATTTTTTATGATCTACCCTTGTATGCCCAATGTCTCATTCATAGAGCTTAATGCAATTTTCCAAAAGCTGAAAAATGTAATTCAGAGCAGCTTCCTGGTCTAAAATCACATTGATTCACTAATTCACTGCTTACAGCTTCTTGTTGCAGGCAAGAGAGCTTCTTTCAGGCATGACCTTTCTTGGTATGTAAAATGTGTAAACTAACTAAAGACCCTGTTTCCTTAGTAGAAATCCTCCAGAGAAGTGTTTAACCACAACAGCAACAGGTCTCAAGTACGTTCTAAAACATAAGCATATGCTTAAACATTCCTCCAGAGTACAGAGGCCTTTCTAAACTAGTGCCAAAGAGAGCAGAGAAGGGTTTGTCTATGAAGAAACTGAGGGAGACAAACTACAACGCACATAAACGAAAGCCCATTTAACTCTTCAGTGAAAGAGTTTTCATTCAGGAATAGAATGGCCATAGTTCTTTGTAGTTTAAGTAAGTTTTCCTGAGTTTCCCCAGGTAAACATGGACTAAGTTCTTGGTAATATTCTTTCTAACAAGTGCTGTTATTAAAGGGGGAATAAAGTATTTAACTTGATCTGCATTTTTTATTTATGAGAACAGAAGTCGAGAATCTCCATTACATATGCAAAACAAAGCAGCAAGAATATGATGAATATAGCAAACGAGTCACCATGTGAACAACAGACCATCTGTTTGTTTGATCTGCTGCAAAAATGCTCAGTCATGCAGCACTAAATGCCCATAAGCTACATGTGCCTATTGCAAGAGCTTGTTCTAACATGCCGGCCTGGTCAATCTCCTTGGCCAAAAATGAGGTTTTTACTTGTTTTAAGGGTAATTGCAAATAAAACTTCTCAGACTTTTTGTAAAAAAATTATTAGTGTTCAGTATTTGTGGAGTTAAAATTACAGTTTTCTTTAAACAAAAATAATGCTTGTCGCTATTCATCTTTGCGTGAAGCTATATACAGTCCCTCCATCAGAGCCAGAGAACTGCTGGCAGAGGAAAGCTTTGGTGCTCTGTTCGCCACCAGACCCAGAAGTTGAATCAAATCCTGCCACCACACTTAGCTAAGAAGTCCAATGACTTTGGTGGGATTGATATGTTAATCAAACATGTCTTGCAACACCCCTAAGATAAACAGTACTTTCCTCTGTTAAAAACATCTAGAAGAAACAAGTCTCAGAGAGATCAAAAGATTTAGGCAGGGACATCCAAAATCTAGCTGCCCACTTTGCTGTCTGAGCCTGTCAGCACTGGAGATTCTGATGTTAAATTTCCTCCGATGCCTGAAGGTCTTCTTCCAGGCATATCCAGAAGCACTTAGTTCTTAGTTCTTGATACTGCACAGATCAGCATGTACCTCAAGCCTAAGCCTGTCAGGATTCACAAATCTGCTGTTTCCTCGCCCAGCTTTTTCAAGGAGCATTTCTCATGCATGCCCAGAGACACCTGCTGCTTTGGCTTCAACATAAAAATGCAGATTTTTCCTGCTAGAGCAAGGGGTGAAGCGACACCTTCATCTTCTTCATGGCTTGATATGGGAAATTTGGTCTCAGTTTCCATGTTTAACGGGCAGCTTTGCTCTAATCACCAAGCTACAGGCTCTTTGCCTTGAAGTACAAGTTGGGGAAAATGCCCTAGCTCTCCACATGAAGCCATCCATTGCCAAAAAATAAATATAATGGGCACCGATATAGGCTGAGAGCAGAAGCATGACTATAGCCAAGTGGCTTGGTTCTTACCTGGGAACGGACATCCATGCTCCAAAGCATTTTAAATAACTGAGTATCCCCTTTCCAGATGACTTCCCTACCATTAGTTTTAGAGGTAGTCTGTGTCACAATTGTTGCTTGAGTTAAAATGGAATAGAAAATCAACCTCTCTCCTGAAAAACAGCCTATAGCTGGGTGTCTAGAGTGCTTTTTAGAGAGCTATATTTTAGTATTCTCAGCAAAAGTGAGAACAGGATTCAAGTCTTCTTTAGCCCGAGTCTGAGCTGTAACTCTATGGTATCGAAAGGAAGTGCATCACATTCTCCAGGAGCTATGTTTGAGGCACGGGAGTGATCAGTAGCACAGCGTAAGGCGCTGAAGGCTCAGTATGGACAAGGTTTTGAGACAAACTCTTTCACATAGCATCACCTTTCAGGTTATTTTTTTGTGGCTTCCTGCACAGCAGGCTGCCTGTTGTGCTTTCCATTCAGAAGACTTTATTTCCCACAGGCATTTAATTGAGAGCTGAACCGGGAACTGAGGATTTCACTATAGAGCTGAGGGTTTACAGGTTGGGTGCTGTGACACTGAGTGTCCAAGTGCCATGGTGGATCCAGGCTTAAAGTTCTTGTTTAAGGGTAAAGTACAGGAGTTTGATTCTGGGGAAGAAAAACAAAGAACAAAAAAACTGAGGCTTATCCTCCTAACTCTCCCTTTTCTGGTGAAGACTCAGAAGTGATTTAATTCATCTGAGTGGGTTAAGTTTCTTTCCCCCAAGCAGGCACTTGTACAGGCTGATGGCACAGGGCATCTTCAGGCTCCTCTCAGCATCTCTTCAGAGGAGATCAGGCACTTCAATTTTCAGCCTTGCCACTCAGAAAACCGATCAGAATTGGTGATTATTTTAATTATAAATGATTAAAACCTGGAAGTTACCCGGGAAAGGCAGGCAGTCCTCTGAGCCTTTTTCTTGAGAAGCTGCAAAAGGTTTGAAAACAGCACCATCTCCTGGAAATGCCTCGTAATCAGACACAGGAGAGGGTTGCTGTTATTTTTCTTTTTAAAGTTTGTTGTCATTCAAGTCGATGGTAGACAAACTTCTTGTGCTTTGGCTAATGTATTTCCTTGCATCAGCAATATTTGCACACCACCTTTGCGTGTTTTTTTCCTATGTTCCCTAAGTAACTTTAAACCAGATGTAGTGCATCCATAGGGCAGCTGTAACAGCATGAAAGTTGAGGACATACAGAGACACAGCGAGGTGCCTCAGATGGTTGACTGAAACCCTTTGGGCTGGTAGCCTGGAATGCAAGCTAAACTAGCTTTTACACTTTCTTTAAAGCCTTGATCAGAAAGCTGATTTTTCTGAAAGAAAGAACGAACGAACGAACGTACAAACAAACAGTTGATGTAACCTCACACAGCTCTCAGCATTTTCCCAATATACTGGGAAAGTATACTTTCCCATGCTACTTATTCTTGCATTGCTTCCAGTTATGTGCTGGTCATCTCACAGTCTAACACGGTTCTGTAGTCAATACGTTGCACCGCCGGACTACCTAACATCCAGATAATAGGGCACGTTTCTTCTGTTAGTAGCTTTCCATTACAGCAACAACAGGTTCATTGTAAGCTAAAACTTCAGTGTAATAATAAAGTCAAAGGGCAAAATTACCTTACAGGTATGTTTGCCACTTGCAAATTGCAGAGGAGGCAAGATTACAACTTTACGCACTTCGAAGGAGTCTTGGCTGAAGGTAAATTGGAAAGTATGCAGTTTTACCTGTTAGGGTAACAATGTTACCTGATTTAGGGTGTTAACAAAGGAAATACTTCTTATTTATTGCCATATATATAGGCATAATGTGTGTTTTCTCTATATTTTCAAGCAGCTGCCTGAACGTGTCGATGAAAAACAGAAACCTGTCTTGTATCTCAATAAGAGTTTTTCTTAAGGAACATCAGTGTTATCTCATTTGAACAGACACAAAAGTACATAACATGATCTAGGTAGCCTCGTTTTTTTAGGTGAAGTCTGGCAAGCTTTAGAGTCACTACACTATCTTGTCACAGATAAATTACAATATAGGCAAACCTTCTGAAAATTGGCAAAAAAAGACAGTTAATTATTAAATGTGTGGGGATAATTTGCATAATGCAATTGGAAGTGTTACAGTTGGCAAATTGGAGGATTTTGCTATTGAAATTTAGAGTTGCCTATATTCTTCCTGTCACGTGTTGCATTACGCCTTTTTTATTTATACTGCCTTAACTGAGCAGCATCTATATGCACACTTTGCTTTCTGTTAAGTAATCAAGTAATCTCATGTGCAATAGTCTTTTCTTTTGCAGTTATCTTATTCTTTCAAATTAGCTTCTTCACCTTACCTCTGAGTCGAAGACCGTTCCTTACATTATCCACTACACTTTTTAATGCTGTGACATGACTGAATCTTTTTCTTTCCTGATGAAACCCAGACTCAAGATGAAGGAGCTGATTGCAAAGGTAGGAAAAGATGTTCTGCTTCATTAGCTTTCCTCTTCAAGTGGGCTATGTTTCAGATATTAAGTCACAGATCTGGATGTGGGCTTTGCAGGGGTCTGATAGGTATTTATGTGTGCCCTAAACTTTTTTCTTCAACTCTTTTAAAAAAAAGAAAGTCCTTCTGTACCTTAAGGGTCTATCATTAAAACACTGTCAGCTTTTTGCTTCTTCTAAAATAGGTAAGAGAAGAGTATGTAATTCCCAGCCTAACCTTTTACCATGAATCATTAGTGGTAGATGGGTACTAGCTCATTTGGGATCTCAACTGTAACTTTGAACGCCATACTCTCACACTGTGTTTTCTTTCTGTTTCTCATTCTTCTTATTCTAGGAATCTCAGTCTGACCTGTCCCAGGACATTTTGCCTCCATTCTCTTCTCTCACATCTCTCCCACCAAACATTACATTATTGGGAACAGATAAGGGGCTTTTAACAAAACCTTCTTTTATTTTCTTTCAGGAAAGGGGGAAACAGCTTTAATAGAACAACATTCCTGTCAGTGTGGTTCTTCTATTCCCCCCGCCCAAGGCAAGCTCAAACTATTTATCTTTGTTTAAATTGGTTAAAACTAAACCCAGGGTCAATCCAATTTCAACTAATGCTTTCAGCACTGACAGTCATATATGCTACCCTTGCTTCTGCTAATAAGCCATAGCTTGTGGAATGAAGAATAGGGTGCTTAAAACAATACCCTTCACATTCCAGCGGTGATGGAAAATAATTTGTCACGCTCTACAGTATACAGATGCATAGTGCGATGAACACAGAGTTCAGACAGCTGTCGTTACAGGATAAGAACTCCTTTTCATTTTAGGTTAAGCTAAAGGAAAACTTTTAAAGGAAAATATTATGTTGCTATGCCAAAAATCTTTCTAAAAATGATTGGTCTTTACTGAGGAATCCAAATGTATAGTTAGTAAGTAAATAAGTGTATTTATTAAAAGCAAGGGAGAAATTCCAGCAGGTGCCTGGCTGCAGAGCAGTCAAGTAGCAGACACTGACCTGTGCAGCCTCTGTGCCCCTGGTACCCAGATGCTAGAACAGGCCCTTCGAGTGCGTCTGCTCTGCAGGTCTTCCCGTGTGGCATTTGTCATTCTGCTGCCTGGGCATCTTGATGGCAGTGCATCCAGGTTGGGCTTAGAGAAGCCTGAAATGGGACACTAGTCACATCAACGTACATTAAGATATTCAGGGAGCTAAAGAGCGCTGCAGTGTGTTGCCTGTGTTTGGTAGCCTCTCCCATCATTTTGCATTAGCAGCCACTGAGATGGTCTCTTCTCAATTAAGGACCTTTCAGTGAGAGTGACAGTGCATGGAAAAAAGTACATTGACGATTCCTAGATGATGAGCAAGCAGAGAGATGTGATGAGTGACACTGGCCATTAAGGGATCTGAATGCTCTCAGCTTTATGAATTCTCTTGCAGGGTATGATGTGCTTGCTTTGAGCTGGGGGATGGAGGAGGAAAAGGAGAATGAGCTGAAGCTACCTCATTCTGAAAGACCACTTATTTTGGTAGGTAATAAGCAAAGGTAGTTCATCTAAGGGAAGTGGGCATTTACCCAGACAGGACATCTTCCTAGAGGATGGTCCTGTCCCCAGTCAATGGACTGGGGTGGAGGGTGACTGCTTTTTAGACTAGTGCAAAAAAAGATTGTCTCAGTGACAAAGGGCAAACAAGCTGGCTGTTATCTCTTGAGGAGTGAAAGGCAGTCCCAGAGTAAGGTGCTGTGTAACACATGCCCAAGCACACAGGTAATGCTGGTGGTATAAACATTTACAGAGAACAGCACTTTCTGCCTGATGAATACCCCACAGAATCTGAAGCTGCAAGGCTGCCAAATGAGAAATATGAAATGTTTCCTGAACAGGTCAGTGCCACAGCACAACTGGGGACTGGAAAGAAACAATCAGCAGGAAATTGAAATGTGAAAGTGAAGGTGAAAAAATATTTCACCATGAAGATAGAAAAAAAAGTCTTTCTTTCTGTGGTGTTTTTAATTTCTCTCTCCCTCCCTACATTATTATTTATGTATAGTGTAAAGTCACCTATATAATTCTGGAGGATGTTCACAATTCACTATGTATTTATTTTGGTTTTGGTGTAGAGGGCCTTAATGGGCCATTGTTGTCTTTCCAAAATGTTGATTAGCAGTTACAGTATTGAAACTGGTCAGATTTACATTGCATAGACAGCAGGATCCTTCCTTCTCTGCCAGCTAGAGTGCTTTAGAGGTAGAAGTAGAAGGAAAGCAACGGTCTGAGCAGAAGCAAGCAGGAGAGAGAGTTCTGGCTTGAGAGTGGAAATTAAGTACCAGCGTAACGATGAAGAAACGTGGGTAGATTTGATGCTTCTGACTTAGAAGAGGGAGGGACTAGTAAAATGTATCTGGGGAAATTCACCTGACAAGAGAAGAGGAAGCACCTGGGAATATAGATTGTAGCACCGGTTCAGGCTCAGATTTAAAAGGCCAGATAAGAGCCAAAAAAGAGCCCACCTTAAAACAGATATATATCCCACGAACCCCCGTACAGTGAGTCCTTCCAAAGTAGGGTCTTATGTATACCAGGATTTACTAACCTCTCAGTTTGCCTCAACCACCTTTGATCAAATGTTTCCTTAAATTAAAAACATAGGAATCAACAAAAAACTCCAGCATAGGAAAACTGTTTGTTTTAGATAATTTAATACTATTTGCTAAGCCTTGTGTTCAGGCATTTTGAGAGGTACAAGGTACTCTAAAAGGCACTGAGATATCTGTTTCTATGAACAGCTGTTTGTTTGCAGATGGTGACCTGCCTCCTGCACCTTCATAATCAAGGTGGTACCAGGCTGACTTTAATGATGTTAGTGAAGAAAATATTTTTATTAACCTTTCTTTAGAATATTTTACAGTAATATGAAAAATGTTGTTCTCCAGTTTATTTTCTGTAGCTTCTGGATACCAGGCATAAAAAAAATCCGTGTGCAGTTCCTTCTTACAGATGAGGCTACTTGCAAGGGCAAAATTCTCCTGCCCTGACTAGGACTTTCTGCTTGTCTGTCTTACCCCCATGTTGTTCTGCTCACGTACATCCTTCTCCACTGTTTCTGCCCTAAGAGTCTGCCAAAAAAGATGTGGTGTGAAAGATCCTTTCCTGAAAGAAACATACAATTAAAGAACAGTGACAGTCATATGGGAACATACTGTTGTGATTATTACCGTTTTTTAACAAGGAAAGGAATACTCCTGAAGGATTTTCATTACTTCTTCTTGCTTTATACAGTTTAGACCAATTGTTTCCTGAAAATCATGCATCAGCAAGTGAATTGCAATTATTTTAAATATCTTGGGGAAGTCTATAGGCATTCACTTCTATGCTAATCACTTCTGGGCATTTCATCTTAAAGCACAAATAGCTGTTCTCCACTGACTATAAGAGGAGCATAGGGAAACTCATGTGGGTATAGACCTCTACACAGTAAACACCTAGGGTTAGGTGAGATGTTTCCTCCCAAAAACAGCACTGGGCTGTGTCTACACAATTTAAGGGACTATTTTCTGGAAGGTCCATTGACAATGGGATGTTTGAGCTTCTTTTCACGTGCTTAGGTTAGATGTGTAAAGTGAGGTGGTTTGAATATCCACCTATATGTCTAACTTCACATCACACAAAAAGTGTATATTGGAACGGGAACCCAAATCTCTCTTTTCCAAACCCTCTATTTATGTACACCACCCTGTAACATTCTTTCCTTCAGTGTCAGAAGTATTACTTCACAAGTATAAGCTTCAGCAACCTGAAATACTAGTAGCCCTAAGGAGAGGAAAGGAGGGACATAATGTGTCTTCCTTTCAGGTAGGATTATCATACTGCAGGCATTGCTGTATCCTAAAACTTCCGACTATTTCTTGGAAGCCCAACAAAGGTCAGGAATGGTCAAGAAAGTACTGAAATCAACAAAAACTATGTACAGGCTTTATGTCAGATTTAATCATAAGTAAGAATTTGAACGCCTCAGTTTAGATCTCAGTTTCTACTATTAAATATAATTTTACTATTATGTTCTAGACATAAATATTAATTAACATAATATTGACCTTATTATGTTTGGACACAGAGTTAAGCAAGAGTAATATTTTGTATTAATATTTACATTTCATTTTTTAAATTTGAGGAGTAACTTTGGTCAGCAGTGATCTTTCCAATTTAAGCGTATGATGGAGTATGCGTATGTCACTTAAAAGGTGGCTGTTTTGTAACATATTTTATTTTTGGTAGGAAACTGATGGCTATCTTCTGGAATCTGTTTCTTTAGACTGGCCACTGTGACTTTCAAATAAGCTCTGGATAGAAAGTACTGGATGGTAAATTAAAATTTTTAGCTAGTTTTTTACCCCTGCATTTATTTTAGAATCTATTTGGGTGGTATCTCAGAAACCGAAAATATCCTTAGAAAAAATATCTAGATCTAAAAGCAGAAAAAAGGTGGACTTTTTTTTGGCAATCTTTCCAAAGGTTTTTTTAGAAGTCTGCAGATCTTCCCTGAAAAATAAAGCTGTTTTTTCTTGCTGGTCCAGTCTTCTTTCAGTTTGGGTGGCTGAATTCTGCCGATTTGAATTTTGCCCCACAACTCCAGCTGGATGTGTTGTTAGACACTTTTTGTCCTAAACCGCTGTTTGTGTTTGCGATGGCCTGCAGTAGCAGTAGGATGTTCTAAATTCCACTGTTTGGCTGTCTACATTCAATAGAAATGCAATATCAGAACAGTCTGCTCCTCATTTATTAGAGTACACAAAGGGTGTTGTAAGAAGGGAAATTGCAGTTGTGACTAATGAGTAGTCTTAATTGTAGCGAAACTAGGACAACAGCATTTCAGTTGCGGCATAACTGTTTGAGGTGAAATAAGGACATTCTCCTCAGATCGTCCTGGGACTTTTGAAATGATCAGATACCAGGATGTGAATACTTCATAAATGTACTATGGCCTTCTTTGCGCAGTTCACTGTATGGCAGTTATTTTTGATTTCCTAGTAAGCATATACAAATACAACCTTTCTAGTGATTTGTTCACATTTTCTGGAATTGCTAGAGCCTTTGAGAAGTGTAAGTGATTAGGAATTATTTTCTCCATTAAAAATTCCATACTTTGGATTCTTTTTTTCTGAACTGGAATGAGAAGACAAATTCTCTCTCAGTTAAAAGTTATTTTGAAACTGATATAAGATTTTATTATTATAAACAAATTACAAATTGTTTAGTTGCAATGAGATGAAAACACTATTGATACAATGTCAAAACAATATAATAGAGGATGAATCTGGTAGCCCAACAGAGGCAAAGCTGCCATAGCTCCATGGCCCAGGTCCAACCAGTAGTGAGGCTGAGAATTTATTCCCAATTCCCAATAACTCCCAAAAGGCAACTGATCCCTGAGTAACTGGTCCTTGGATCCTCTGGTCTCCAGTTGCCTACCGCACAGAGACAGACAGATAGACAGGCGCGCGCATACACACACACACACACACACACACACACACACACGAGTCTCTCAGTCAACCCCTAGATCTTACAGTCTCTCCAGTAGTTGGCCTGGACCCCCCGGTCCCTCTGGCAGCCAGCTCCTCCAGCTGCCTTGCTCCAAAACGCACCCCCCTGCTGGCTCCTAGGCCACTCACCCTACTCGCTAGTTAGTCCAGCTCGACGTTCATTTGTGACCACATGCTGACGTGGGCCCCCTCCCTCGCTCCGGTTGCTGGCACCACAGGCACATGGGCCCCTGTGACCCGCGGTCCCTGCTCCAGTTGCGGGTACTTAGACCTCCATGCACAGGTGCACCCAGACTAGAGATGCCCTCACCCAGGAAAAGAGTTAAAAAGCAGAGTTTAGAATGAAGTCAGGACAGACTGTGCAAATCAGGTACAGCACATGGCCAGAGAAGTGTACTCACCAGCAACGTGTTTACCCCCGAATGGCCACTGTTGTCCCCGATCCCCCTGTTTTCCCACACTTGTTCCTCCCCAAATCACCTTGATCCTTCCCTTTCCCTGCCTTTGGTTCCTCCCCTAAACATCCCATAATAAGTCACGTACAATCTCCAAATGCTCTTCCCTGCATCCCATAATAAGTCTCATGGCCATGCAGACAGTAGGGCAGCTCAGTCTGAAAGGTGCTCTCTGGAGCCTTTCCCACTGACTTGCTGTGATGGGGGTCACCCCTGGCCCATGAGGCTCGTGGCTCTCCTGGGACAGCCCTGGGAAAAGCCAGGGCAGGGGCTCCTTTTTCCTGGCTGAGTTATTGCGGTTCCTCTGCCTTGCGTTACTGCTCTGGGCTCCTTTGTGTGAATGGAAATGAGCCTTTGATCCCATAACCTAACAGTAATATACAGTAAATATCAACTGATTAAAAACAAATTAATCAACCTTAGGAAAAAACCCACTATTTTTATCTTACAAAGATATTTTAGCACTAATGGGGGAAAAAATGTATAGTTTCTGTCCAAAAATTGTCAAGGACATCAAATTTTTACCATTAAATACTTCAATTTCAACAAAAATGCATTTATTAGTTATAAAAAGTTCTGCACAGATTTTTGGCAGCCAACTCTACACAGGAGCATCTGTTTTTTGCTTTGGATCCTATCTGGAATTTATCAAAGGAATATCCTTCACTGAAGTAATTTGCCTGTTTTGTAACAGCTAGTACAAATTAAAGTCAGATTGGTAAATATGCAGAAAATAACGTTTCTCAGCTAACATAACATCTTGCTGCAGAATCATTACTTTTATATCTGGATAATGTAATTGTTATTTGTACAATGACTATAACTTAAAGAATGAAACCAAATATAGCTCCTAGGCCTGCAAGAATATACACGAGTACATAATATTATTCTCTCTCAACAAGTTGTATGTTAAACACAGATAATAAATCTCTACCTGCTCCTAGGAATCAAGAAAGAAGTTAATTCTATTTGGCTTGCTATGAATATTGGTTACAGAACAATTGAGATTTAGGGTTCCTCATCACAAATGCTCCAAAGTAGAGCAGCTTCTTGCAGGTCACTGCTCTTAGAAAGCTGAAAAATCCTCCTTGGCAGGTGATGAAATCAGTCTTTTCTCAGGTGAGAAGGTTCTGTTCAAAGCCTCATTAAGAGCTTGTACTTAAAAAACAAAGTCCTGAATTAAAGTTATGCGTGTTATAGCATTTAAATAAGGCATGTTCAGAGTCACTTACCCAGCAATTTCATTTTATTTTATATTTACATTGGCTCATCCTCTTGAATGATTGATTTTGGCAGGTAAAAATCTCAGACTGATATTTGGAAATGTCAAAGAATGTGTGTAATTTGAAGAGAATAGCACAGGAAGATCAACTTGAGATTGAAATTCAGGTTATAGTCCTTGGGACTGGGTCACTGACCCCACAGACCTTTTCTGTGAAGGTATTCCTGCTTCTTGGGAAAGTCTGTAGAGGATCTCAGGCTGCAGTATTCCTCTGTTGCTGTGCTACACCTGCTCAGCTGACTGAGCAAATGGCTTGTAAAGGTGTCACAAGTAACATGGTGCGGAAAGCATTTGCTCTGCAATTTGGGAGAAAGCTCTTACAAACTGGTGAGTGGTCCTTAGAAGGGGAAGATATAGCAGCAATAGAGTGGTCAGTGGACCTGAGAAAAAGCAAACTTAGGAAATGGCAGAGAGGATGTCTTTGAGAGCAATGGTAAGTGGTAAAAACAGGTGAGGAGAAGTAGTAGCATTTGTTACAAGAAACAGTATTGCAGACACAGCTGCACATGACTGTGGGACACCTGAGAGTGATCCTTCCCGCTGACCTTCACCTTTTAGGTTACTATCAGGATGGCAGGCAAGAACTACCTTCTGGATGGTCTAGTCTAAAGGGTAGTGTTAGGCTATGGGACTAATTATAGCAAAAGATGCAGAAGAGACCAAAGTATTCAGTGCCTACTTTCTTCAGTTTTCATGAATCAGATAATTGTGATAAATGATCATGGTTAATTTTAACATGAGGAATCAGAACAGAATAATTAAAGGATGAACTGAATAATATTTAAGGAAATTGACTGTGTTCAAGTTAGTTAGACTGCTGAAAATCATTCCAGTCTACTTTAAAAAATGGTTGAAGCAGCCTCTGACCTGTCAATGGATGGAGAATCTTCAAGGATGGAGAATGTGTTAAGTTCTCAATAGAGCACCAGTTTTTAACAGGAAGAAAAATAAAGAGGTGGAAAGCTATAGACCTATCAGCATAGCTTTGTTACCCAGGCAGTTACAGGGATAAATTCTTGTACAATCGGTTACTAGAGAGCAAGTGATCAGGAATAGCCCAGTGGGGATTTTTCAAGTACTAGACAAGCCAATGCTTCTTTGACAGGATAGCTGTCTAGCACAAAGAGAGGAAACATCCAAAGTGATGTTTTTTCACTTTGGCAAGACTCACAAAACTGGTCTCATCTGATAACTATATAAACAAGAGTGTAAACATGTTCTGGATGAAATCTGAACGTAGTGTGTGCGTAACTGGTAGAAAAACTCCACTTAGAGAGTGGTTATCCACAGTCTGCTATGTAGCTCGAAAGGAACTCCAAATAGTGTTCCCGAGAGAGCTGCCTTACCTCCTGTTCTCTTTGATATTTTCATTGCTAACTCAGATGATGCAGTAGAGAGTGTGCTTATTTCATCTGTGGTTGACATCCAGCTGGGAGGAAATACAGGTGTGGAATATAAAGATGGGAATACAAAGAGATGTCCGCAAATTGAAGGAGCTGCACTAAATTTCACTGTACTGATTTTAGAAAAAACAAACAATACAAGGACTGCATTTGGAAAGGAGAAATCAAATTCGTACCCTTTACATAGGGACTAATAGGGTGGGTAGCAGTCCTTAGAAAATGATCTAGGTATTATAGTACATCATAAACTGAATATGGGTCAGCAATGATGTATTAGTGGCAGGGAAGCAGTTCTTTCAGAGGATTATAGGATAATTCAGGTTGGACCTCAGCAGGACCTCTCTAGTCCAGCTTCCTGCTCAAAGCAAGGTCACCTGTGAGGTCAGACCCAGGTTCCTCAGGGCTTTATCCAGCCTGGTCTTTAAGATCTCCAAGAATGGAGACTGCACTGCATCTGGGCAACCTGTCCCAACGCTTGACTGTCTTCAGCTGAAAATGTTTTGCCTTATATCCAGTCAGCATCTCTCTTGCTTCAGCTTTCCAGGATGTGTTAACAGAAGTAATGACAACTTGGACTGGCGAGGTCTCAGTGGTATATTTTGCCCAGTTTGGTGTACTGCAGTTAAAGAAGTATATTGACAAGTTGCAATGTCTAGAGAAGAACAATAAAAGGTCAGGACTGGAAACATGGTCTTTGAGGCAGGCATGAAAGAATGGGGTGGTTGGTGTGGACAAGAGAAACTGCATGTGGGAACGTTCTAAGACATAAGGGGACTGTGATCAACCACACTCACTGACATAGTGACAAGGGACAGTGAAAGTAACTGACTTGCATTGATGTGAAGTCTGGTTAGATATCAAAGAAAGTTTTTTGTTTTTTTTTTAATACAAAGCTAGTGGATTCTTCTTCACTGGGAGGTTTAAAAGAGCAAATTACATAAGCATCTGCTAGAGCTGTGCCTGCGCTCAGTTCTCCTTCACTACAAAGGGAAGGATTGGGGGTCCTCCCAGTCCTACATTTCTCAGAGAGGGCCTCCTGCTATTACGTGGAGAGAAAAAAAGATGTAAAAATTCTTACTAGATTGTCAGATAGCCTCTCTGTCCCTCTTACACCCCTACCTGTTGTGATCAAAGTACTCCATCTTCAGAGATTCCCCTGGTTTCCGGATGTAACTTTAGAAGTTCATCCTACCGTCTCCCCAACAAACGCTCTCTCTTCTTCCTCAGACAGAATACAATTCGAGAGTGACTGAAGGAAATGAAGATGTGACATTTGTATTCCTTCGCTTCAGGAACACACTGCCGCAGCAGCGGCTCTCCTCACGCAGGCGCTTCCTGCAGAGTGAGCAGAAACGCGTAGGCACGCTCACACAGCAGTGAGGGCTGATGCCACCCCTGTGGTGTACGTCCGCAGTCAGTCCCAGGATGTACAGACACGTCCTCTCCATCTACATCGGGATTAGCCTATAAAAACAAACGGTACACAGAGAGAACTGCAGATGAATTTTAAAAGCAATGTTTACTCTCAATTTTGGAGTAAAAAAGCAGAAAAGAAGAATTTACTTCTAAATATATGACTGTCCAATAGGTGACTGGTCTTTAAGCGAAAAAAAAGTTAAAAAATAAAATGCAAAGACTTATTCACAAGTGTTACTGAATCTCTGTTTTGTAGTAATAAACATATACAGGTTTTATCTGTTGATAAAACACAGCGTCAGCTATTTTCTGCTTAAGTTTTTGGCATTATATATATATTCTGTTAGAGTGATTGTTTTCATTCTCTTCAGGTTGCAGATCTCTGCTTTGTTGACTCCTATATAGTAAAATTAAACTAACAACTTGCTTTTCTTAATTATATTTCAGGAATCTTTTAGAAGTTCTCTCAAGCCTACAGGGATACATGTCCACATGTTAAAAATCACTGTTTTAAACAAGAGAATAAATAAGGTTGTTGGACCTTTTTACCTGCAGAAACCTAGGATGGGCAAAATTCCTGTCACAGGCAAAACAACCTATACTTCTTTTGTATGTTTTGAAGCTACAGGATGAAATCCTGGCCTCAGGATTAACGCTTGTGTGTGCCTTTATTTTAGGACAAAGACTGTCCCACCATTTTCTCCTCTGCCATGTTGACATGGGGAATCTTACCTGTGGCTGGAGGATGGCTGGTGACATGGGGAATCTTACCTGTGGCTGGTTCCAGAGAACCAGCAATCTCATTATAAAAAAGGAAACACGAGGGTTCATGGGCTGACAGAAGCACGAGGTAACAGTGACACAATACCAACCAGCCCGATAAGGAGTGGGTCAAGCCCATCAGTGGTCTGTATCTGCTGTCAAGTTTTTGTAGATATCACAGCAAAGAAAAGTTTGATGGAAGGATTTGACGAAAAGCCAGCGGGAGAGAGCTGCTTTGGTATTTATTGAGAAATTCTCTTAAGCACAAGGGAACTTTGTGTATTTCTGGCAAAGGTTAGAGGAAAAGTGCAGAAAAACTTTACTTTCTTTTAAACAAATGAAAGGGGTCACCCCTTTGGAATTACCTTATACTCATGGGGTAGCTACTATACATTGGTTAACACACTATAAATCCACACCATGAATTGCTTCACACTAACTTGTTCTTGTCACTGTGCGCTAGGATAAGATAAACTGAGCTTGCTCACAGTAGCTCTTTCTGCTCTTCGCTAAGTAATGTCTTGTAAAGGCGATATAAGCTTTCCAGTGCAATTTAACTGCAAATTGTTCCAGCTGTCTCTTTTCCTTCTTTCTTCCCTTGTGTGCACTGCACAGAGCCTCTCTGACTCCCAAAGACTGCAACGAGTGAACGCCTGGTTGACTTTTTGCTGCACGGAGCAGATGGGATTGCTGTGGTATTTCATTTCACACTAGGGAGGCTGTGAGGGGCCATAGGCCTTGGGGCCGGCAGGAGCAATAAGTCATGGGGCCAGCAAGAGGACAGAGGCCACGGGGCCAGGTTTCAAATTAACTGCATAATACGAGCATTGTACCGGGACATGAGGGGTAAGGGATATACATCCTGTGGAGGCCAGACTACTGATTGCGGGCAGTCCCAACACTGGAACGTGTGGCGGGTGAAACAATAAAGACTCTACACGTTCCAGCAAGCTGCAGGCGCAGCCTTAGAATTGTTAGAGCTGTTTTTCAGCCGATGTGAAGTGTTCCCTGGCGGCTTGCTCTGTGATGGTAAAGCCCTAACGGAGCTCTTTATATCTAAAATCCCACTTGGCATCGTCTTCACATACACAGTTCTCAGTGCTACTAATGCCATTTTGCTATGAACACCACATCTGATGTGGTTAAAGGCCTACACATTGTATGCACATTGTTATGTCTGTGTATGTGGAAGTCATACAGCTGACGGCAATATCAACACAGCACAACAGGATGCCTACGATGGCAGTTCACGCTGGAGTTCTGCTTGCATGAGGTAAAAGGATCTCCATATAGGCGTATGACTCCTCAAAACAATGTAATTGAGGAATCATCTACATTTAATCTTACCTTTCCATTTTTTCCGGAGAAACCTTCCTATTTGGTTCACTTATAGCACCTTTGGTTTATCTATAAATGCCCATTCTGTATTTGGGGCTATGAAGATTTTGTCAAGAAAGATGAAAGCTTATGAAATATTCTTAAAATACTCTAAAAGTCCGCAACTCCTGGTAAAATTTTCTAGAACCACATAGACCAGATGACAGAATATTTTTCTGGAGTCTTTTAAGAGAGTGGGGACTAGGTAATTTAAGATCTGACAGGGAAAACAAAACTCTTACAGTCCTTGAAGAAAAAAAGGAGATTTCAGACTGTGAGGTGAAACTGAAAATCAAAAAGGAGGTGTTAATTTAGGATCTGTTATTTCTCTTATATACTGTTGGATAATGAAATTTGCTGATACAGAAAATTCCTTCTACATGTGGAATAACCTGACCAGAAGGGGAGATGTTTCTAGCTTTAGTAAAGCACTGTAAGGAAGAAGATAGAAACATGGGTTTAGTAGAGAAAAACTTTGTTATGACATTGTGGAACTCACGGACTTTTGCTAGTTAGTCACATAGGTGGACCGAAAGTCCCATAAACAGAGATGATGGGGTGACATTACATTTACTGGAGTGGCTCTACATTTCTGCCTCTGCGCAGAATGCCAGGGTGGCATTTGCCTCTGCTCTGGAGGTCAGCAGAAGAGGTTAAAAAGGATGAATCTGGAGGGTGGATGTACCTGACAGCTCTCTGGTGTGCTCTAAAAGGAGTTGTCAGTGAAAGGAATTGCAAGATGCATGTGTCTTTCTCGGATGCCTAGTTTTCCACTTTTAAGATTGCTGTGTCTAGGAGTGAAAGGAAAGAAATACAAGGAGAAGTTCATCTTAGGTATGATTGTACGTGATTTTGCATCTTACATATGTTTGGTTATTTGTATCTTAGGATGCCAGGATGCCTTGTTCTTGTTAACAGCCTTGTCCCTTTTTCCGGATGGATTAAGCTCTCCTGAGTCGCTAGTGATAAACTACCAATTCCATCTCAGCTGCCAAATCTCACTGGCCTACCTGTGCACTTCAACAGCCATGCAGGAACCGGAGCTTCCCAGAGATAAGTCTGCCACCAGTTCTTGACCTGTCAAACCCACGTCTCTCACAGGTAAATCCCCGTATTTCGGCTATAAAGTTCTTGATTTTCTACAGTGATAAGTCCAAGCTGTAACATCTGCTAATACGGGTATTGCAAGCACATCAGATGTCACTGGAACATATGTTTTGGAGCAGAATTCACAAAAGCTGTACTGAATGCATGGTCAGATGCATATTTTGTACCTATAGATCATGCTTTAACATTAATTAGGGCATTTAGCATATAATATTCAGAAATATGGTAAGATGGGAACTTGCTGCCTTTCTTTTGCCTCATTCTTTACTGGAAAAACCTTAATCTAGAAGGCTACTTTAGGCAGCTTGTGGGAATCTCCTTCACTGCAGATATAAAAAATCATTTTAGGACAAACATCTCCCAGGCTTGGTCTTGTCTCAGTGAAGGATGGGCTAGATAATCTGTTGAGGTTCTTTACCATCTGACATTTCTTGGAAAGTATCAGTTGCTCTAACAGACTGGAGAGAGAAGATATGAAAACACCTGGTAAGATGCTGGACCTTCCACTTCTACCTCACCTCTTTGATTCAAAGGTTTTATAAAAATATTTAGTTCTGGGAGTATCTGCTTTTCATATACATGCTTAAAGCTGTGATAGAGTATGATCTTTACTGTAAAAATCATAATAGCAACTAAAAGCCCTGAGGGAGAGATAAAGGCCCATTCTGCTGGGGGAGGAGGGAATATAGGTATGTGTGTGTATGTATAAATGTATTTATAATCTGTTGCATATATATGCAAAATTTCATCCCAACCTCACAGAATATAATTTTTAAGATCCCCCACTGCATATATTGAACTTCATTAGCGTGAATAGTCATATTAGCAAGGTTGAAAATGCTTTAAAATATTTGCAAGGTAAGCAAGATACAGGAGAGAACAAACGGACAGGAAAATCACAGGGAGATTAATATGATTACCTGAAAAAGTACTAGCTATTACTACTGATCTTTTGTCAAGACTTCTGTAAGCCTCACAACACAAATTAGTTTAAAGAGAAAGGAGAAACTGGGTATTTCTTTGTGGATTTTGCATGGAGGTTCCTTCATGCATAAGAGAGAACATAAGAGAAATAATAAAAAACAAAACAAAATGCAGATCTACTTCAAAGCAATATCGGAGGTGAACTGTGAAGGCAGTAATTTATTGGAGGATTTTTGTCTAATTTTTCTGCCTGAAGATCATATCTTTGCCTTTTTTATCTGAAAGACTTTATGACCGGGACTTTAATAGCACATTCATATCCTAAGCAATTAACAAGCACATTATTTTTATTAAATTAGAATATGTATTGTTACGGTCTCCTTATCACTTTTGCACTATGTAGTACATTACTGTGATAAAAGATGGATGAAAAATTTTTCTCCAAAAAAAGGACCCAACCTCCTTGGTCCTTCCATAAAAGCATTAGCAAAAACGAAGAAAGGAACTTGCAACCAATTTCTGGGTTGTTTTTTTCATTTGTCAGTAAAGAGGGAAACAGGGAGGGGGAACGGGAATACGGTACTGAAGAATTTCCTGACAGGTTTACAATCTAATCTTATACCATTAGCCTATCTTGTTTGCTGTTCATACGCACTGCAGAATAATTTTCACTGCATAACACTGCGAAAGTAACATTTTCTGTTTTTGTAAAGGGAACTGCAGGAAAAAAAAATCTGTATTACTAGGAAATCCTAATTACTAGGAAAAAAAGGGGAGGCGGGAGGGGGGAGGTAAGCCTGGGGACTGTCGAGCAGAGCTGCCTGGGTGGATCGTGGAGCGTGTTTCCGGCCGACCCCTGCCCAACCTTGGTGCCAAACGCGGCCCCGGGCCCCGCTGGCAGCGGCGGGGCCGGGCGGGGCGAGGCGGGGCCGGGCGGGGCGGCCGCGGCCCTTCCCGCTGGGGCCGCCCCGCGCCGCCGCCCCGAGCCCCCTTGTGCCCGCGCCCGGGCCAGCCTCCCCCCCGCCCCCGCCGCCGCCGCCGCCGCCATGGCGGGCGCGGGGCTGGCGGCGCAGCAGCGGGAGTGCGTCAGCGGCGAGGGGCGGGCGGGGCGCCGGCCGGCCGGCGCTGCCGTGAACGCCCACCGCCAGCCCGCCCGCCGCCGCCCCCTTCATTCATCCATCCATCCATCCATCCGTCCCCGCGCCGCCGCATCCTCCTGCCGCCTCCGCGGGACGCCACCCGGCTGAGGTGAGGTGCGGCGCGGCGCGGCCAGGCGGATCCGGGGGGAGACCTGCCGCCGCCGGGCTCGGCTCGGCCGCCGCCGCGGCGCCCCCGGGCAGCAGGGCGGCCCGGCCCTGGCCGCGGCCCCCGGCCCCGCCCGCCGCGCCGGCCCGGCCCGGCCCTCGCGCCAGGTGCCCGCCGGCACCGCCGCCATCGCCGCGCCGGGGAGGCCGAGGGGCCGCGCCGGGCCCGCCGCTGCCGCGGCCCGGGCCGAGGTGGGGGTGGCTCCGGCAGGGCGGGGGCGGCCCGGTCCGTCCTGGCCTGGCCTCGGCCGGGCCGGGGGCCGCGGTGCGAAGTTCTGTGCGAGTTTTCGGGGAGACGGCCACGTCTTGGGCCAGACCACTCTGCGTTTGGTAGAGCCAGCCATCTTTTGTGGAAGGCGCCTATTGTAGCGTTGCAATTTACGTATGTATGTGTGCGTATATATATATGCACGCGCGTATATATGCACACCTATATGTGTACACACACACAAAATCTGTTTTCCAACGGGTAGTGTGTGTGTGTGTGTGTTTTTTTAATTTTATTTTGATGTAGGGTTGATCCTTCCCTCTTAAAATGAAGGAGAGGCATCTTGCCTAAGATATCTTGTTGACGTAGTATTGCTATCCTGCTTATGGCGTGCTAAATCTAGCCTGAGAAAGCGGGTTACTCTGGGAGCTTGGGTTAGAGCAAACGTTTTACTAGCATTAGCAGAAAACAAAATATAATAGAAACCTGCTGGTTTTAAATACTGGTGAATGTCCTATTTGGAGGAAATGGTTTAAGAGCGAGCTTTAAAAATAGGTTGTTTTCATTATTAATGGTGAGAATTTGGGGGAGAACTAGCCTGTGGCATGGAGATACTGCCCAGCTGATGCTTGGTTTGTGTGTGAGACAGGGAGAGGGGGAAACTTTCTCTCCTTTCCGCTCAGTAAGCGCAGGTATTCGTTCAGTATGTTGGGCAGTGCTGTTGGTCACAGTCCCGTGTACAACCCGCTAGTTCTCAAGCGGTGTATGTGTTGTGGCGGGGTGATCGGCATAATAAAATCAGTGCTGCTTCACTGAAGGACCTGTAAAGGTTGCTAAAAATCAGAGTGATCATGATCTTTCTTCTCCTTCAGACTTCCTACAGGCACTGAACACGTTGCCTCTTTGTTGTTCCCTTACCTGTGCTAGCACTTTTCTCCTTCTTTAATTGAACTCTAATGAACTCTAATTTAAATGCTTAACAATTTCTTACCTTACTGGCGGTTACTAAGAAAATGTTCTAGCACCTCTTTCATAGAGGAAAACATCACGGCAGAAAGAGGTTGACAATATAGATGTTTAAGTTCAGGTGTTCTTAAGTTCAATGATCCTCTCAATTTCAACATCAACTATTTTATGAATGAAAAGCCTCTTGGGACTCTTATATAGCAGACTTGTGTTTCAGTTTCTTCTCCATTTCCCCCTTCCCAATCTGTTCTTACTTGGCATCTGCTTTGCGTGGAGGCAAACGTTCTAAAGTACTTTTCCTTACTGTTCTGGCATATGACTAATTAAATGGGATTCTACTGTACATCGCCCATGAACTCTATCCAACAACGCATGATCAGGACACAGTGCCTTTACCAAGTCTTTTTGGAGTGTTTCATAACCTAGCTCCTTTACAAAGAGGCACTGCTTTGACAAATGACTTGTAAAATGCTCTTAATTTCGCTCGTATGCATATTAATACAGATAACGGCTCTTCGCTTTAATAAGTAAAGTGAATTTTTTAAAAAACATCTATTAGTACTGCAAAGATAACACAACTCAGAGTGAACTTAAATCTCTCCTTACTTATCCAAACATCCTAGCTATGCAGGTCTGTTTAAATAGTTGTAATTGCACGAGTGTTAAAAGTGCAGAATCTTTTTTTTTTTTTTTTTTTAAATCAGTGCAAGATGGAGGGAGCACTTAATACTTGAGTATCAAGGCTGACATTTAACAGTGCTTTTGCTTTTATTTTTAAATGTGAAACATGGACATCTTTGATAAGAAATCACTGAGAGGAGAAGATGGCATTCCATGGTATTAGGGAGGAACTCATCAGAGTAGAACAGCCCTCTCCTTGCTCAATTTCTTTAGTATGATAAGGTTTGGTTTACTGATATTTCCAACTTGTCTGTGAATACCAAGTAGTAGTAATCATTTAAAGGCATTACCAGTTATGTTTATAAACTTCAAAATATGAATAGTGTTATTAGAGCTGAAGTGAAGTGTACTTATGCTTATTTTCACATTTCTAGTCCTTAAATGTTCGTTACATATTTTTGTATTCAAGTTAACTAGCTTCTCAATTCCTCCAAGAAAAATGCTTTCCTCCAGCCTCACAAGGTTGTAACCTAGTCATCAAATCATATCAGTTATACATTCCAGAAAGCATGAGTCATCCTTTGATCTGTGAAATGCAAAAAGTTTGGGGCAGCTATGGTAGAGGTGCCTCCTGCTTTGGAGCTATTCTCATCAATGAGTGACTCCTGTTGTACTCTGTAAACTGATAACACTTTTTTCATACAATAGGAATAGGGAAAAAGTCAAATGAAATCCAACCCTCCTCCCAAACTTCTGCCTCTAGCAATTTTAATATGAACTAAATTATGCTGAGTACAAAGGCCTGCCTTAATGTTTGTTAACAACTACTGTGTTGTTTTGAACATGACTGAAATGGCATATGCAGTGTGTCTTGATAGCTGTTATCTGGCATTCTTGCAGTTTTGTTTGCTACTGCCTTTTTTTTTTTTGTTTAAACAATGGACGGTGACTGTATTTATTTAGTCGTTATAAATTTAAATTTATTTTAGTTGGTGTTCTGCAATGAGTCTGAGATTTCAAAGATTTGAAATATCTCCCCCAAATATGTAAAAGAATCGTTCCTAAAAAATGTGACAGGCTTTCAAATCTGCCCTAAAATCTTTGTTAGTCCTGACAATTCTCACTAAATTCTAACACGTCTGTTCTTTGTGTTTTCGAAGTTAACTGGAGAAATCTACTAGTGTTCTAAAGGATATTATCTGTCTAGCTGTCTGTGGTTTAAATGATCCCTTGCGTTGCAAATCTAGCAGGATGAATTTATCTAATCACATACTGAACTGAACGTTGTACAGCTATTTAAATTAGTATTGTAGATTTCTGATTTGTAATACCTTGGTCTGTTCCGCTCTTGGCCCTCTACTTTATTTTTGTAGTACAATAACACTTAAATTTTTTTTATTATTGTTATTACTACTGTAGAACGGGGGACCTGCAAATTCATGGTGGCAGTCTTTCCTCTCTTTTTTTGGTTACGGGTAGTTTATGGGGCAGGATGAGCAGAATTCAGTGTTATCCTCTTCAAGGTTTCATTAAAACATGTAAAGTATGCATGGCTGAATAAGTTTTCTTGATTCTGTGGAACCACTGAAGGGAAAGAATAACCACTAAAGGTGTAGCCTCCATCAGATCAGTAGCCCCTGAGGCAGTACTAGAATATACCTTATTCAGAAGCTTTAACATAGCAGTGATTATGAGCCTACTACCGCAGGAGCCTTTCCCAAGCGTGACTGTGTCTCTCCATGAAGTTCAAATGGCGAGGAATGCTGTGCTAACCATAATTAATTTTGTAATTTTTATACATCAGTTGTCAAATGTAAAATGTGTTTAGATTAGTAAATGTGTTGTTAGAAGATCAGTCTTTTTTCTAGCTCTTTGTAAATCTTTGAAGGTAGCAAAGCAGATTAGAGGATAAAGGCTTTCTAGCTTGAATAGCATTTCCCAAAGCTTTTGTAGGAATTAAACAGCAAAATTCATCGTTTTGGGGAATTAGTGATTTATGAATTGGTCATAATAGTTGGAGATGTTAACAGTAACATAAATGTTACTGTGCAGCATTGACAGCCTAAAGGATTTTAAAATGGTAAGGTACTCTACTTCTTTTGATACTGGAACATTGAAAGTTTGTGCTGTCTACCTTTACTCTGAAGCTGCTGAAATGAGAAGTTCACTGAAGAAGTAGGAGGTGACAACCTGATACCTTTAAGCCTCAGTTGCAGGAGAACGCTGATTTGGGCTTGATATCATAAGTTGGCGGTGCTGATACTGTTCCAGTAGGTTATACAGTGCAGTATGGTTTGAGCAGTTGTCTCTGTGATGTTCACAGGTATGAGTACCTTGCTTATCCTTGTTCTAAACATGTCTCTACCATGCAAGGAACATCTGTATTTCTAGAGAAAATCAGTTCTTCCTTCTGCTTGATCTGAGCTCTTAAGCTGTTCTTCTAAAATTCAAGTCCATCCAGAACAGGATAGCATGGGTACTAAGAGGTATAGCTTGGAAGCCTGAATCATACAAGCACGTGTTATAGAGAGAGGCAAGGGAAATGCAGTATATTCACAGAAGCATGTAAATTCCTGGAAGGGTGTCAAGATGGTAGGTGGTGCAGACAGGACAGGATGATAGCAGGGAGGAGGCAGTGTGTGAATTCCTTTCTGCTATTAGTGACATTCTTGATGCCGAACTTCTGTCCTGTGCTAACACGTTCACTGACAGCTAGCGAGCGCATGTTAACACTGTGATAGATTGGGTGTAATCATTGCTGTTTCAGTTCAGACAGTTGTGGAGCAGGAGGGAAACTACTTTGGAGGTAGGTGAAGAGAGTACTAGTGATCTTCCAGCTGCTGCTTTGAGACTGCTGAAAGCGAAGGCAAAGACAGAGCCGCTCAGGAGCGGGAACTGTCTAGTGAGGAGTTTGCTAAATACTGGCTCTGATAGCAGTAGGTATGGATGGTGAGGAGGAATGATTCAGTTTGGGTAAGTCAGCGTGGCCTGAGCTGATGCTTGTTTGTGTGGCCCCCTTGGAAAGCTTAGAGAACAGGGATACAAGTCAGTTGATGTCTGAACAGATTCCTGAGGGCTTTGAGCAATGAAATACTCTTTTGATGTTTGATTCTTCCTTTGTTCTGGGAACAGGACTTTTATATAAACAAGAAATACCAGACCTTGATACTTATTTTTTCTTCTAGTTGGAATAGCCCGCAAGATGCGTGACTCTTTGCTAGCTTCTGAGTCATATTGATGTTAGGTTTGAATCTGTGTTTCTAGAATGCTCATTTTTTTTCAAATGATGGAGTTTATTTCTAGTTTTAGGTCATGCTTGCTGCTTTTTCCATCCTTCCGGAGATGGGATGTAGAAAGCAGAAACATACAACTGGAGGGTTGGGACAGTCTGTCTGTGTAGCCTTTTGTAAAGGCCTTAGTGCTGTTTTGCACGGGCTTACACCCACCATTGTATTTGCTATAATGGTACCAGCTGGGATGGTAACTTGAAATAGCTCTTCACAAAGTGGCTGGGCTCATGTTGCCACTCAGTAATGATTTCCTCATCATGTCCTTGGTCCAAGTATGGTGTCTGCAAGCCCTAATTACCTTTTTGAACATTATTCTTAATGTTTGTGGTATTCTTCTCATCTGACTTTCATCCTGTCTTTTTCTTATCTTGGAAAATTGTGTTCTTTCCCTTGTCTTTCTAGTTTTCTGTATCGCTAGCTCTTCTGGTATTCTTTGATCTTACGCGTTTTGATAAGTCTGCTAACTGTTGCCAGTGAAGTTCATCGTTCTGTTTTATGTTGTCAAGCTCTCAGGTGTGCGCAGCAGTACTGTAGAACATTGAGCGAGGTAACAGTGAGCTACAACTCAAAATTCTCTCTTTCTCAGCACTGTATTTCTAACCATCTGCCATCTTCTGAAGGTAACGGTGATAATGGTTAGAGATTTCTGCCTAGGCCCTTTCTGGAAAAATTGCTAATCATAATGTAAAGTAAGGTATAAGTTCTTACTGTTCCAAATGTGTTATGCTTACTGCAGTGCTGCCTTCCAGTTTCTGTTCCCAAGCTATGGTAAGTGGCCATAGGGTCATCTAGTCAGACGCCAGAGCTTTTCAATTCTGTGTGCTTGTGGTCTGCGAGAAAGTTTTGGGATTGGTAAGAGATCTGATGTTGCTGCTGTCTTGTTTAACTGCATTCCGTGCTTTGCTTCCTGTGACGTATTCTTAGCACTGGGAAGATCCAATGTTAATTTCTACCCAGTTTCTGCATTTTCATCTAAATCACAGATGAAAATTAGGCATTTGCTTCTTTCTCAGTTATAGGTCTCCTACTTTCAATGACTTAATAACCTGGAGGGAGAGAGAGTTTGTTTGTTTGTTTTGGGTTTTTTTAAGAGTAACAAGGTTTGGAGTACTATGCAGCACTTGAATTTCCTGCAGTTCTGGAATATCCACAGGCATAGTTGTAGCTTGGTCAACTATTTTAGTAATTCCTGAAGTATGGAGGGCATGACTGCAAAGCTTAATGCACTGCTGCTCACCATTAGTAACCATGGTCACCATCATATTTGAATTTGCATTTGGAATATTCTTGAAGCACCCACAGAGTTGCTGTTGTTTAGCTGATGAGCAGTAACTCATTAAACTGTGATAACAGGCATGTGCAATGGCTAACGTAATCTGCATAGCCTTGAAGTCCGCCCAGGTTGTGGGGATAGGGGAGAAGACAGCACAATCAGGAGCTTAAAAACAAAGGGAAATGCATACATAGGGTTACTGCAGTAGCAGTCTCACTAGTGTGTCTGGTTGGTATGGTATGGTATAGTTTGACAGACCACCAGCTATCTAACAATATTAGGTGGTGGGTTTTTTGTAAGTATGGTCAAGAGAAGAGTTTGTTGTTCTTATCCCTCTAAAATCTATTTATGGATCTATTTATGAGGTGCTGCTCCCAAAATGGAGGGGTAATGTGACAGGAAGCATGAAAACTGAACAAGCTGACAAGGAGTGTGGGCACCAAGTAGGAGTGGGAGATAGTCTTCTGGTAGAGACTGACAAGTAAAACTGCAGAAAATCAAAGAGGAGGCAAGAGGAGGCTTCTCTCACGGATTTGTTAAAGAGGCATCTGGAGAAGCAGGAGGAGAACGTGGGGATGCGGAGTCATGGAAGGCGGGAGGGCAACGCAGCGTGGCTGGCTGTGTCCTGTGTGGCCAGTTGCTGCCTGGGGAGTGAAGCTGGGCGAGTGCTACAAGTGCTGAGCTGTGGGATCTTTAATCTGATCATCTTTAAGATCCAATTCTGTGGAGTATAAAGTGCAGGAGTAAACTTGGAGAGGGCTGAGGATGGAGCTGGAGAACCCCAAAACTGCTGGGGCATGGCGGGGAAGAAGAGCAGTAACTAGAGAGGGGAGGTGGCTCATAGGGAGGGGGGTATTTTTGATGGTTCTTTTGCTTTGTTGTTTTTTCTAAGACACTAAGCATGCTTGCCTTGCGGAGGGAAGGGGAGATAGAGAAAGTGGGAGATTAAGAAGAATGAGAGCTGAGCATGAGAGAGAGCTGAAATGTCAAGGAGATGAGGATCTAGCAAGTAAAATCCCACTTATCCTATGTTTCTGTCTTCTAGGTGTTAATTGTTTTCAAGCACAACTGGAATGAATTTCCTTGTGTGCATGGGTATATTCGAATTTGAGAAACTGAAAGGAAAGAAGTGAAAGACTTCTCCAAGAACAACTCATTTTTCAAAAATCCGCGTTAAGTGAGACTATTTTGAGTGGTCTAAAGCACAGAGTTTTCATTTGGCTTTAATAGGTTTAATCTGGCACACTTTCCGCATAGGAAGCAGTTGTGTGTATTGATTTCCCCAAGTTCTATGCAGAAGAAACTGCTTAAGAAACCAATTGATAATCTCATTAAGATGTGAGAGTATGTAGGAAAATGTAAATAGCCGGTTAGTGTGTTGTCTGCCTAAGAACGAAGTCTTTGATCAAATAGGCTACGTAGTCAAATGCCTGATTTTAATCACTTAAGCAAAACATCAGTGGTGTTACATAGGTGCTTAATTAGGCATCTGTTTAAGAATCTTACCTACCTGAGGTGGGTTTTAGAGTGAAGTTGCGTGAATGTTCTAATACTCCTCTGCCACATCAGTTTTGATCACTGGTAAGATTTCAGTCCTGTTTTCATTAAAGCCATAAACTTTTGTAGTTGTTAATGGAGATCGTGTATTTCCTCTTCTGGAAGTCTAGCCACTGTTTAATTAAAAGCACTCCTTAGGGTTGTTATTTATATACTGTGTTAAGAGTATCTAGTTTTGTATTAATGCATTTTGGTGGCAGTTCAGTCTTTCAGAACTACTCACGTGTCAACTTTTTTTTCATTACATGTTTGAGCAGGGGGGTTGGACTAGATGATCTACAGAGGTCACTTCCAGCCTTGGCCATTCTGTGTCATTCTGTGTGTGTATGTTTATATATGTATTGAATATATTTAAACCTAGAAATGAATATATTTAAACCTAGAAATGAACTTTTATTGCTTAGATTGTATTTTTATTTCAAAAAAATTTATTTAAATTGTACAAGATTTTTTAAAAATAAAATGTGTGTGTATATGTGTATATATTTTTTTTAATGTGGAAGACTCCCCCCCCCCCAACCACACACTGTTCAGTGTTTAGTTCCACAGGAGACTGTCTGAACCCAATCATATATACCTTTCAAAAATAATTGTTGCTGATTTCCACTGAAATGGCATTTTATGCCAGGATTGGAGAGTCAGATCCTTTATTTAGCAAAAGATTTCATAATTCTGTGTTTTACAAGTGAATTAACATAAATTATGGTGGTTAATTAGTTGAGTGAACAGAAAGGATTGATTATTTTTGTTTGTTTATTTGCATTCAAATCAACAGCTTTGAGTAGTATCTCTGATAGAAAGCCAAAGCTGTGTAAGCTGCTTCAAGCAGATTACAAACAATGTGGCTGTCGTATTAATGCAGAGCTCTTGGAAGATGTTGACAATGATTTCTAGACCACTGTGCTGGATTCTCTTTGGAATTTTCTGTTTGGGATTTTATACTGTGTGTGTAGATGTTGTTTGGTGTTTTATGCTCCTGTTTTAATTTGCACAGATTTCAGGCTGGGGGAACCCTAAAGATAAAAAAGGGATGAAAATGGCTTCTTTTCCATTAAAACAAACATTTGAGCAGAGAGGGTTTGAGTGGTCTGTTCAGGTGGCAAGTAGTGTACTGCTGATAGTTTTTTTTTTTTTTTTTTCCAAGCCTGTGCAGTTAATATATACTATATTATACCTGATACGTAATACCTAATTTATACTATATTATATACTATTAAAAAGAAAACCCCTTCCCTTTCCTAAAATGTCTTTATTTTCCATCAGTCTGCATTACAAATTAAATTGAATAGAGCTTAGAGACAGGGATACTTGCGAAATGGAAAAGCTTTGTTACAATTGTGGTCTAAACTGGTAGTTAGGGAACAGGTTTTCCCTATGTATTTCAAACCACAAAACTCATAATAGCTCAGGTAGGTACTCACTATACATATTTAAATTATTAATTATCTTAAATTAATATTTACTTATTTTTATATTAGAAAAGGATGAACAACTTTTACATACGTAAAGTTTGTTTTAGACTGTGTTTGAATAGAAATCATAAAGAAGTTCAAATACACCGTATGTTAAAAAACAAACAAAACAATCCCCCTCATTTAAAGTCCTTGATGTTGAATAAGGAAGCAACAAAAGTGATGAAAACATGTTTTGTGTATATGACAGCTGGTTAGTCTAAACAAAGAAACATTTATGTAAATAAGTTAGCTGAGCTTGTGCTTCTAGTCAATAGAATTTCACAATTTTAGAAGTAGCAGATGTCATCGTTGCAACTCATTTTTAAGTCAAAACTAGAAGAGAAAATATACTACTTCCCCCCCCCCCCCAACTTTTATGTCATTTCTCAGCTTTCCCTGAACTCTAGTGATTGGACTTAGCGAGTTGGGAAACTTGCCTAGCAAAGCAAAGCTGATGTTCCCCCTGCTCTGCTAGAGAAGAGGATGGCTGGTTGAGCGGGTCGTCAGGTGTGGTTCTGGAGCGCGGCTGAGGGCCTCCCCGGCCCCCTCAGCAGCCAGCCTGTATGGGGAGGTTCAGTTTGTCATTTCAAAGACTCTTCTCACAATGCTGCCCAACTCTAGCTTGTATGTAACCTAGGAGGTCGTGGCAAGGTGTCTGTGGCACGGTCTCACTTATAGCGTTGTGTTTTGCGTGTGGTGTTTTAGCAGATCCTTGTTCAAGGAACCTGCTGGTCCCTGAGAAGGGCATGGCAGTCTGCGAGGAGTCCTGTGCTTCCGTTCTTCAGGAGCTGTTTAAATAGATCAGACTTATCAGACTTCAGGCTGGGCACTACTGCAGTATACTTTTTGTCCGAGTGGCCAGTACTTATCCTAGGACTAGACCGGCTGCGCACGTGTGGGCTGAGGCTGGATTAAATATGCTAGTTTATCAGCAAAGGTCTGCAGGTCATAATTTGGGCACCCTAGTGTATGTTCTCATAACTTCAAATTGTAATTAAAGAGAAACTATTTAAGTTTATTTTAAACCCTAATTTATATCTTAAAATTGATCACCCTGCTGTCTAGCTGTTGATTTAGTTTTGCATATATTTATTATATCATGTGTGTTTGTGTCAGTTATTTTAAGTTGGAAGATTCTTGGTGCTTGAAGCGGATAGAGGTTAAGTAACATGTCTGTGCTCCCGTGGAAAAGTCTGGCGGAGCTGGAAATTTATCCTGATTCTTTTAAATCCTCAGCTAGCAGCCTCGCCACTTACACTACAGTTCCTTTCAGATAAAGGCACCCCCAAACAGTTTTAAGCTGCTTTTAACCCCTGTGACATGCTATAAGAAACCAAGAAGCTTTTGGCTTCCTTAAACTTGCTGTTGTTTGCTGGCAGCGTGTAGCGAGGGCCCGTGCAGGTGGTGTCCTGCTCCCGCTTCCAGGAGCGCGTCTCTCCCTCATAAGCCTCTAAGATTAAATAGCGGTTGCACCTAGCACTCAGAAAATTAACATCTGACTCGATTGCCAAGATTGCCCGCTTATTCTCCACTGCAAGAAAAAAAATCAAGAATAATTTTTCCATCTTAATGCTTATACTAATGAAGATTTCGTGAATTCGGAGCTATCTTGGTTGCAGAGAAATTTGTTTACTTTTCTTGTTAAATGTGTTCCTTGTTTCCTGAATTGATCTCTACCCTCTGTCACTGCAGCTGTTTCGAAAAAGGACGTGCTACTTCTCACTTAGTAAGTTGTACAGTGCTGGGGAGGAGAAAAGTGATGTAGTTCCACATTAAAGCAAATGTTGTTCATGTGAGGTTATTCTGTACAGTCTTTAAAACTGTTATGGGAAATGATATGTTTATGAAGAGTGTAAGATTTGCACTTTAAAAAATAAAATTACCCCTCCCCCCCACTTCTAATATCCATTTTGTACAAATGGTCGTGATGAGTTTGGTTGCTTAAGGCTACGTGGGGTGTGCTCGGTCAGCCTGACTGCTGGCTAGCCAATTGGAGTGGTACCCCTTGAGCAGAGCGCGGACCCACAGCGTGTGACAAGGATTCGACCTGACAGGTTTACAGTCGTCCAACACACAGGCTTAGAGCAACAGCAAGGGGTGTGGTGGACTGCCTGGCGGGGGGGGGGGGACCTGTGCTGTTCCTGCTGCCGCGCTGTACAAACCTGTAGTGCTCTCAGCAAGAAAAACTGCAAAGCTATTTTCTCTCTCCCTCTTTCTCTCTCATGTTACTTGAAGCTTTTCGGAGGTGAAAGCCCTCTCTCTGTTTACTTTGTAAGACAAACGAATCACATTTTTGTGTGTGAGGAAATTTATTAACTTACCACAATTGGCAGTTGCTTGATTTGTCTATGGTAGGTTAATTTGTGTTTAAAACAAAGATTCTTACGTTTTAGGCAGACTACTTTCTGGTGGTCTGTGAAGACTGGTAAAGCAGGGGCATTCTCTTGTTTTCAGCTGCTCAGTGCTTTTAGTGCAATTTGATTGCTTTTTGTGTATAATCAGTGATTTCTCCAGGGATGTGGTCTTCTGAAATACCTGAGCTCATCAACACTAAGATACAAATTACATCACAAAAATATTTGAGAGGTCTTAACTTTAAATGTTAAACCTGCTGCACACGACAAAAGATGGATGTTTTTTAAACAGGGATGCCAAGCAGATTTTCTTGGATGGTCACTCTTGAAGATTGATCTATATATATATTTTTTTCCCACATAACTGCTTTCCACATTCTCTAAATGCCAGAAGGTAAAAATTCAAACATAGTGAATATAATTGAGTTGAGATGGGGGAGTGGATAGAAGTAAAGTACGCTATATTAAAATATGAAATAAGCCAAACACATGGCTAAACAACCCTCCTAAGAAGTGGATTTTTCACTTTTTTGGTAAATTATTTTTATCAAGGTGGAACATAGGGACAGACTCCGAGAATCTCTGACTGCTTTGATAGCAGGCCTTGGAATTTGTGCATTATTGATACCAACTCAATAGAAAGAAGGTCTTTGCTTGATGTTGGGGGTATTTCTATGCGTTTATTAATTAGCAGAAAATAGTTTTTGTCCTTGTTTACCTGTAAGCAAAGGTATGATTGTTTTTGTTTTCATAGTGGTCAGAATTCAGATAGTCTACTGCATTTCTTACTGCCTGTGTTCTGCTTTAGTCTTGCATTATTTTATTCTAAAAATGTCAGGAATTATAACCTAGAGGCTTTTAGTTATAGCTTGTAGTTTGCGTGCCTCTTTGTCATGTAATAATGAAAGCTCATCTGAAGTCATTTGTTATTTTCAAAGTTGTCCAGGCATTTTGGTATTTCTTTTTTAAAAAAAAAAATATATATATATATAATATATATATACACACACATACATACATATAAAATTTCCCTTGCGAGGATAGAGAAAACTAAATTTGAAGTTGTTTGTGTATCCCCCTTAAAGCAGAATTTACCTGGTCTGTTGCAGCTAGCCAGTCTTTAAACCTCATGCTGTTACAGAAGCAGTGACATGCAACTCACATTTCACCTTTGTTCCTGTTCGTACTGGAGCTCTTGCAGTGTGCTAGTACATTTATCAGCAGTTCCAGATTTCTTCAGATATTTTGTGAAGGCTGAATGTTTTTGACCTGGTTTCTTGGTGTTAGTTACAAAGCAGCACTCTGTGTTGTCTTGTCCTGCACAAAGATATGAATTTGGGCTTGGATTCTTCCTGGCTAACTTCAGGCGTTTAGCTGCAATGTCTAAATTCAGAGCTGGAACAGCCAGCCCTCACTGATCAATTGGGAGATTAAGTTACCAAGCACAGGAGTTTCTCTGTTACCGTTGATTAGCAGAGGAGCTAAGGAGAATTACGCTCCTGATGTGGCAGCCTCAGTTAAGTGCTTGGATTTAGTAGGCTGGATCCAGACCTTAAAGTGGAAGGAGCTGAGAAGTCAGGAAGAGACAGGAAGGTGAGATATTTAACAGCCCTATCTGCCTCAGGGGCTTGACCCTGCTAGAATAAATAGTGCATTTAAAACGCGCACATATTGCTAGTGTGTTTCAGAGCTGTCATATGGATAGGTAAAACTGTGTTGTTTTCCGCTGGAGGTGAGGAGACCATGGGTGGCTGAACTTTCCCTTGTAGCAGCCCCTCTGGCTGCTGTGGATTATTGCTGCAGCAAAGGCAGCTACGCCTGGTCTTCAGCTGTGGAACTGCCTTCCCTTTCCAACGGGGGAGGAAATGAGTTGGTGTCGGATCTGTCTTGCCTGCCCCGTCCCTTTAGCCATGGCAGCCTCTGGAGGGGGAAGGAGAATTGAGGGATGCAGCTAAGCATCCAGAAGGGGGTAGGGAGCAATTAGTAGGAGGAATGTGAGAGACTAGAAGAGAAAGCAAGAGAATACCCGAATAACAGATAAGGGAAAGGAATGAGCTGGATCTGAAAGGAAATTGCTGTGGGGAATGTGTGTGTGTGTGTGTGTGTGTGCATATATATATATATATATATATCTTAAAAAACGGCATTAATGGAACGCTTTTAACAGCTGCAAATGCCGATGAAATCATGTCTGAGTTTGTTTTTTAGTTTAACATAAAAAAAAAATCTGCCTTTTGTGTGGAAGGAACAGCCTATTCAAGCAACTTTTTAGTAGTACATTATTGCTGCTAAAAAGCTTTTAAAATGCACTTTCTAGTTGCCACTGGGTGAGTTGAAATCAAAGGGTCTTTTGCATATAATTTACCTGTGCTGGTAGAGCACCGAATGGCAGATGAAAGGGAGAGGACTGGAAAAAAGCGAGAATAAATTGAGACTAGGAATCTGAAATCCCTTGGGAAAAACTTTGTGCTCGCCTGAGAGTTAGGTGATGCGTTGCTGGGAGCAATGGTGGGAGAGATCAAGAGATCCAGTGTTCTTCCAGGACAGAAACTCATGAACTAGCCCATGCTTGTAAGAGTCTGGGCCCTAGCCCAAAAGAAGCCGGTGTGTCTGCTTTTGAGTTTAGCTCTATAGACCTTCAGTAGCTTTAGCTAAAGAACATTGAGTGGGTTCCAGGAGCTCTTGTTCATCTTAATTTGACGCTGCTTTGACAAGGAGAACTTGAATCCAAGAAAAGGTCCAAGGAGCTATTGCCACCATAGTTTTCCATGCTTTCCCTTTGGTTTTCTCTCCTCCTTAATAAAGTACCTCTTAAATCTGAGATTGGGTTGTTGTTTTTCACTAGCTCGAGCCTTGTCCTATTCACAGTTGAAACGTTTTTGAAAGCGGTCAGCTGGTTGGAGAGACAAGTTCTGACCGACTCAGCAGTTTCTTCGCAGGGGTTTAAATGCAAACTCTCCAAAATAAATGAAGTCCTTCCTGTTACTCGTTTTTGAACTGTTTGCCTCTTGTCTGACTGGTCACCTGTTGCTAACCTGGTGGCCTCAAAAATCAGCTGTGAGGGATTTAATTGTGCAGCTCAGCCTGTGATTTTGGCCTGTTTCATGAAAGCAGCAGGCACAGCCATCCATGGACTGCTCCTGTAAGAGATGCAGACTGGTATATAGCTTGCTGCTGGAGTTGTTTGTATTGAGGGATGTAGCAAGGTGTACAAAGGATTTTTGTGAGCACTGATGTGGGAGGAGGTGCCAACAGAAGTATCGCAGAGAGTTGCTGGCTGGCACAAACAGCAGAGTGGTGAAAGGAGATTAATGATCTGTCTGTCTGTGCTAGTAACTTGTAAAACACTGTTAAGTTTCTGTGGTATTTAGATTTTGTTGCTTTTTTACTTCCACTCCGAAGGGATGAGCGTAAAGGAGACCTATTGAAAAAGGTTAAGTTTTGTGGTGACACTTAGCTGATTGAAAGTGGGCCTTTCAATATTTCTGCCTGGTGATTGCATACAGAAACACATGTGTGTGCGTCCTGTGAGCCTGACACAGGCAGTGTGTGGCCTATTGTACCTGTGCTGCAAAGAGGGGTTTTGTGTGTCGAAATCTGCCATGTTTGGGTCTAGAGGGGTCTGCGGGCTAAAACCTTCCCTTTCTGCTTCTGAACACAGAGGGGGTTCACGTATCGTTTAACAGGCTAGGTGTTAATAGGCACCACCCTAATTCAATGCCTGAAGCATCTCTCTCTTTCTGGCTCAGAGGTGGAAGATACGGTTATATGCATGTCCTCTGTAATTGCCACAAAATAATGTGAAGAGACACAGAAGGCAAAGGAAGAAGAGACAAAAATGGGTTTGTTTTAAACGCAGCAGTGCCCACCTTGCCCTAGTCTGTATGTAATTGGAAAACCAAGTTGTGTAGATGGGGCTGAGAGTCGTGCTCAGTGTTAGTGCTTCGCTTGGATAGTTCCTCAGGAGAGGAGCAGAGGGAGGTATTTAAGTTTTCCTAGTTAGATTTTTAGTAGGAATATATGATAGACTGTGCGTTGCATCCTTCTGGTTACCTGCAGTAGTAATAGTGTTACTTTTCTCTCAAGATGATGGCGTTCCCAGTGGATATGTTGAATGGCTACAGTCATGAGGACTTGGAGAGCTCTGCAGAGGACTACATGTCTGACCTTCGGTGTGGGGATCCAAATCGTCCTGAGTTCTTGTCCTTGCCAGACCATAACAAAGTAAGAACCAGCAAATACCTTGGCCATATTTTTTTTGATAGGCTTGTAGATTTAAAGTATGTAGGGAAAAAAAACAGTCCAAAACTATGGAATGATATCGTTATTTTAACAATATTTTACCATGGCTTTTATATTTTAAAATTTCCCTATTATGTTTTAAGCTCTGTTTAGTTGTTTTGTGAGGTGGGTTTAGATTTGGATATCAGTCACTTCATCTGCTGCCTCTGGGCAATGGATCCGTAGGTACTAAATAACTTTATTTAAAAAAAAAAAACCACATTAATCTCAACCAATTGCTTAAGCTCTTCCCTAGAGATGCCAACTCACGTAGTCATTAAAAATTTATTTTCATAACTTGGAACTCACGCTTTACTGAAGCTGACTGGCCTTTTGTATCTCGGTTCTTCAGTGATCCTCGTGGTTGAGTTGAACTCTTTATATGCAAGTTTCACTGATTTAGTAAGTGATCCTTTTTGTTTTGTCTGAAATATTCCCTGCTGTTGCTGAGAGCTCTAATGGAGACTGGCTATGGCATTGTGTGTTTCAAACACTTGAGTGATAAGCTGTCCAATGTTGGCTCCATCCAGATGAACACTTCTGCTATAACTAATACCAACAAAAGTAATGATGTGTATCTTTAATGAAAAATAAGTGAGGTGAGAGGATTCTCTATGGGCATAAAAGGTGAGTGCTGCAGATTCCTTTGCAGAAGCAGAATCTTGAGTACTTCCCAGCGTTTGTGGTAAGTGCAGGTGCCGTATGCCTAAATATTTATCTGTATTAACATCATCATTTGTGGCATAGCATATCATAATCTTATAGATTGTTTTGTGGGTAAGCAAGTCTATTTACCACACCATTAACACTTGTCTAGTTTTGGGTTTTTTTTTTTTTTTTGATGCACTAATTAAATATTGAAAACATGCAAGTTTAAATATCAAAAGGAATTTCCACAAAGGTCCCTAACTCCTGAGCGGTGAATTGCTTTGACCTTTCTTACATTGATACAGAGGGAGAATCAAGCAGACAAATTTGAAATTTCTAAAATGTGTGCAGTTTTAGGGAAGAAAATGCTTTTGAATCCAAACTTCCCACTTTGGCATGTTTAACATTGTTTGGCCATTGTTAACAAACTTCGGCAAGTTAGCTGTGCCAGTTTGATATTCTTGTACTTGCCTGCCTGCCTCAGCTTGTGTAGCTGTGGCTGTTGAAGTGAACATATGCTGGCTCGTTGCGCACCTCACTTCAGTTGTGCATATTAGCACAAGCTGCTGACAGCAGAGCTGTAACAGCGTAAATTGCTGCAGCTAAATCTGCTGGAGCTTGAGAGTTGGAGCTCTTTATTTTTTTTATTTTTTTTTTATTTTTTTGCTTCGTGAAGACAGATTGTGTTATAAAGAAGTCAGTCAGGGCCAGGGTCCGATACTTGTCTTTTACAACTAACTGTTAAGCATTCAATTTTCAAAACTCATCTTGCTTACCCTGCTAAATGTTTTCTGTATATTTTACTAATGTTGCATTAGCCAGAGTCTATTGAAGTATTGTACGCTCTTGTTTCAGATTCCTATTAGCTTGTCTTCTGTGGGCTTCGTTCCTCTTTATGGTGGAGAGCAGACACACAAAGTTCTTGCTTTGTTTGCACCAGAGGACTCGCTCACAGGTTTCATTTTAAGATTCTAATCTCTGTGTTACTATTTCTTTTTCTGTGACAAATACGTGTAACCAGGCCCTTGCTCATTCCATACTAGTGTAGCTCATAGCTTTGCCACTTTTCCATTTGTTGTTCACTGCAGTCATGTTCCCTTACTGCTCTTTTTGTTGTGGATTCATATGCACAAATAATAGGACTTTGCACACTAATCAAAGTAGAACGGGACGTGGTAAATTCAGAAGATATCTAGCAACAGAACAGTGCTTGTCTGATTCAATGCACTTAATAACCAAGTACAACATGTGTCTCTTGGTTGCTTGATGTATACCTCACCTCTCCAAAATGAGTTTACTGAGCTTTCATAGAATCTACACGTTTGGCCATTAATTTAGATGCTCTTTATTAGCAGCAATCGATCAGCATCAAGTTTAAATTTGTCTTTGCCTGCAAGTCCTTACATCTCTCTGGCCAAGGTACCATCTTACTGTTGGGATTATTTTTGTTTTTTATTTGTTTTCCCTTCCAGTCCTCCATAATAAGCTCAGTGCTATGCCTTGTTTCCTTCTCTTTCCATACAACCTCAAACCTATGAGTTCTGAGTTTGCCATAAACACCAGCAAATCCAGGTTTTTCCCGATAGCTAATCACATGGCCATCAGCTGTTTTACATCCATCTGACTCAGACTTGCACAGTTCCAATGTCAATATCCACTGTCAGTCCAAAACTAAAATTCACCTGTGTGTGTGTGTACATATGTGACTCCTCTTGGCAGGGGCAGTTCTTATTGGAAAGAGGTGCTAGAGCACAGCAATAAAGGATAGTGCTCACGTCTGAAAAACACTTTCCCTATGTCGCAGTGCACAAAATCTGCATTTAGTTTCTCTTATTGTTCTCAGCTTTCAAACAAGTCTTGGACTAGGGAGTGTTACGTATTTGGGGGGGGGGTGTCTATAGCACTACATATGTTGTGCTGAGGTAGTAAGAACTGCATTAATACGGTGCTGATTAGATGCTTGACTTGATTGCTACAGTGGTATTCCTAATTGTTTAGTGACTTTAATGAATATGTTTCTTTTGGAATGGTGATGATCGCTAACTTTTTATTTCCACTTGTTTCTTTCAAGCTGTAGCCCTGTATCTTGCTGACCAGTGGTGGTCAATTGATGACATTGTGAGAACATCTGTACCTTCGAGAGAGGGGCTTCAGCAGGTAAGGCGCTCCAATGTTTACCTTGGAGTTGTTCGTATCCTTCAAGATAATGGCAAATAGCTGGTGTCTGAGATGTAACATGTTTTGATTTAGAAGTGAGTAAGCCATCTCATGTAAAAGCAAGATCAAGGGCAATAGCGGAATCGGTACTAAGGGGAAGGGAATTTTGTTGCGAAAATACCATCTAGAGAAAGAGTGATCCTTGTACAGTCACTTTGTAAGCAAGCTATTTTGCTGTTAATGATGTTTTTTCCTTACTCCTTTGGATATAGTATATCTATTTGTGTTGAAATGTCTCGGGAGAATGGTGTGTTATATCGTAGGAATACCTGTCGGTTTTATCAGATGATTAGTAAGCTAGAAATACTGAAAGGAAATTCTTCTGATAGAAGAGAGTTGGAGTTGTTGGCCTGTGGTGGTAATATATGGGATTTGGGAACATATAAGCTGCCTGGTATCTGCTTTTTTGTTTTATTTTGTTTCTTTGGGCTTTGTTACCCTTACTGATGCCTAAGTAGTTCAGATTTTTTTTTTCACCCCCCAAAACTGTAACCTCCCCCCCGCCCCCCCCAGCACTGTCACCTATATCTGCTCATGGAATTTGGGTATTCTTTTTGGTATGGGTGGTGGGGTGGTTTTTATTTTCTTTTTTTTTTTTACCAAAAATTTACCCTAGAAAATACAGCATGCAGCCTTGTGTTTTTTTTGTGTGCTTTGTAATGGTAGGATGGTGAGTGAATCGGGAAAGCTAAATCTTTTATAGGCAGATGAGCTGAAACTTCTGGCATTGGGAAAGGAGCATAGCTTCTCCATTTTTCCTTCATTGTGGTAGGATAGTAGTGGTGACCTTCAATTTCATGTGTAAAAGAAACCCTGCGGGAAGGAGAAAAGAATATTGAATTCCCTGTTTAATGCCACAGGAAGTGTTGCAAGTATTTCTTCCACTGCATCATGTCCTGTTGTCTGCTGCTCTATCAGCAGTTGATTCGAGTATGCCGAGTCCTGACTTCTTTGCAGAACTCCAGTTACCTGCTGGCCTGGGAAGTCTGATGCTGGCATACTGCTATTCCATGTGGTGAATGTTTCTAAAATCCCAGAATAGTTCTGAGTTAAATCAAAATGTTCTCCCTCCAACCCCGAGCTTTTATCTATTGGGCTGGGACTGACACTGAAGTTGTGAAATATCCTCTGGGTATGGTAGTGCTTTACACCTAACCTATTGCTGTGGTTTCAGAGCATCTCTGTCCCATGGACAAACCCAGAGCTTTGGGCACTAGCTGCTTCTTTTGCAGTTGCAACTGTGTTAGCTGGCACTTTTGAAAAATAAGGTCCCTGATGTGTGAGTATCAATTAAACTAACCACTCTTCTAAAATATTCTTCTGTGTTTCCTTAGGTGAAGTCTGTTGGAGAGAGGGTGGTTCTCTATGTTCTGAATCGAATTATCTATCGGAAACAAGAAATAGAAAGAAATGAGATCCCATTTCTCTGTCACGGTAGCAATGACTATGCTAAGATCTTATGGAGGAAAGGAGAGGCTATTGGGTTCTATTCTGTTAAACCTACAGGTAAAACACTTGTGTGTTGTGGGTTTTCTGTTTTTTTTTTTTTTTTCCAATTAAAAACATTTTTTTGCTGAGGGTGGGGGAAGAGGGGAGATGGGGGAGTGTATTTGAAAAATGCTGTCTAACTATTTAGTTAGACCTTAGAAGCTGTGCAGGCCTAGTGAATTAGTATTTTCTTGAATTCATAAAAGGTCAGACTGCAGTTAAAATTTCTAGAAGTAGCTTAAATGCTTGCGTGATTTAGGGATCTAAGAAGGTCCTTCTTGGATATCTTAGTGTTCTACAGAATCGATTTAAAACCGTAAAAGTGAGATGTACCTGAAACCTTTTTTCCATAGGGCAGTTGTTTACTGCTGGATTGATGTGTGTGTGTTTGCTTTTAAGGGGTAGTAGCGTAATTTAAAATTAGTTTACAAGAAGTCTTAGCTTCCTTTGAAGCTAATGAAATATGCTAGTATGAGAACAGAGCTGTGCTCTGTACTTTGTTCTGAGTTCTGGTATCCATATCAAGTGCTTTTGCTGCTTCTCTGGCTTCCTCTATGTGTTTACATTAATTGAAGGTTAGAAAATGTCTCTTGTGTTCTTCCCTTTTTAATTTCGAATCTGTGCACTTGTGCTCTGTGATGACATACTGGTAATGTGAAAGCACAAGGGTATTCTTAGTTTGTTTTTTCACATGTATTGGACAAGGTCATATCATGTTTGATGAGTCTGAAATTCACTGGGGAGTAAAAAGATTGCGGAAGTTATGCACAGTAATCCTGTGTTTTGCCTGCTTAAGGTCTGACTAGCTCCAGAATGTAGAGCTCCTGTTTATCTGAAATGTTTGTAGAATTGAATATCATTGTCTCTTAAACGTCTTACAGCATTACAGCAGAAAAGCTTCGCTCATGGGCACAAGACTCAGCTACACCTGCTGGTGACAAAAAGTGATTCCCTTTCCTTCCATGCATGTGCACTCCCTCAGAGTTTACAGTTTAGCTAAACGTTTGTGCCATTAATCTTACGGATTTTCTGTTTTTCCTGTTTTTCTAAAACATTATAATTCCCTTTTAAATAATTAAGATTTTATTGTGGTGTTTAAGTTTTTTGGCCGAATAAAATTTGGTATTTATGAATTGGCTGTTTATTACTTTGGCAGTTCATAGTTAGAATATCAATTTTCGGATCAAGGAGCAACATGCTGGCATTTTTATTTTACCTCTAGAAGGGGCTAATGAATTCTGGGTTACTTACGGTGCTGGAGACTCACTGGAGACATCTCCCATCTCTTAACATATGCCTTTGCAAACTGTTAAAATGCAATAGAAAAACTGACTGGGTCATTGACGTATTCTGGTCTGGTAAACAATATAGGAAAGCAGTCAGCTAATGATGTATTTTTGTTCTGCTTATCAATACTACATTTATTAGAAATGAAATATTTTATTTATCTGTACATGTCCCAATATTTTTCTAATGTCAACATTGCTTTAGTGTGATGGTCGTGAAGTAGTACTTGCACTGGAGTGTTTTAGGTTTTGGGACTTAGAATTACAAATTAGAATAGTGGTTTTATTTTTAGTCCGGAATGGGGACAGTTGCTTATGGATCAGTGAAGTTTTACCATGCGTTGTATGAAGATGCTCGTTTGTTACATTTTTCATGCTACTCTGCCAATTTTGTCCTGAGTTAACAAACACTCAAGGTTAGTCGTTCTCGGTATTACCGGTATTTCACTCACGTTTGATTGTGTATTGTATTCTCCCAATGAGTACCTCGTGTGGAGAGAGCAAGCTCTGGATACGGATGGTTAGGAAAGTGTTGGAGCTTGACTAGTATCGCAGAGGGCGTCCGAGTAATGTAATCTTTCTGCTTATGTTTCCCTTGCTTAAAAAGTGAAGATAAGTGTGTTCATTGGTCTTTAAAGGTATTTATTGCAAGGACAAAATAAATTCTATAGAAGACTACATGTTTCTCTTTAGCCCCGTTAGAGGAAAGAACTGTTCATTGGTATGATTCACACTGACTGGCAAAATGGATTGAAACGTGGAAATGACTGAAATCCTGAAAATGGAGTGGAGAGTTGAAGTGTTGTTCTAATGCTGTTAAGTGACATCACATTGGCATTCCTGAGTCCATAGCGACCCTCTGATCCTGCAGTACATATGTGTTATCACAGTCTGTTTCATTTTCATTTTAACTATGGATAAGATGTGCTATTTATGCAAAAATTTCAGTGAAAAGCTTTTTTTCATTTCAAAAACTGGAATTACTGTTTCAGTCCTTTGTATTTGAATTACAGTCTTTGTATTTGTCCTGAGGAGTTATGTAGCCAATAGAGAAATGTAATTCATGAACTTTTTGGCTCCTTTTCCTTCCTCCCTTTTTCAGCTTCATTTTTAGTCCAATTTCCTAAGGAATTGTGCAGTGAGGTTTTTAAAGTGAGCCTTTTTCCTTTTTCTCTCTACTGCTCTTCTTTTTTTTTTTTTTTTTTTTTTGGTAGTACCAGACTAATTCAGCAGGCAACTTTTCCGATATTGTAATCTATAAACTGTCTTGGCAGCTTTATAAAGCTTTTCCAAAGAGACAATAAATGGCTTATAGCAATTACAGCCTGTCTTTAACTGAATATGCTAAAATCCATGCTGCAGCATGTCATTGCTGAAATACTGATGGATATTTTCCCCTTCCCGTTATTTTAGGAAGCATTTGTAGCTCTTACCTTACTCAGAGTTACCAGCTTCCAGTGCTAGACACGATGTTTGTAAGAAGGCAACATCGTGGGAAAGACTTTGGGCTGATGATGTTGGAAGACTTTGTGGATTCCTTTACTGAAGACACGCTTGGCTTACGATACCCACTGTCGTCTTTCATGTACACAGGCAAGCTCTTTGATTTATTCTTCTGGTAGTCTTTGTGTTTTCTTTGTGTCCAAATGGGCAGCATTGTTCAAGCTCCATGGTAGCACTCTCTGTTTGTGGCTGCGTCGTAGAATCATAGAATAGTTGAGGTTGGAAGGGACCTCTGCAGATAATCTGGTTAACCGCCGTGTTCAAGCAGGATCAGCTGGAGCAGGTTGCACAGGACCATGTCCAGTCGGGTTTTGAATGCCTCCAGGGACGGAGGCTCGACAGCCTCTCTGGGCAACCTGTTTCAACATTCAACCACCCTCACAGTGAGCGTCTTTTAAACATTCTGCTCTTCAGTGAAGATTAAAAGCCCTCATTTGAGTAAGATGGTGAAATATTTCCTGATAAAATTCAAATCTTCTGTGTGTGAGATTAGATTATTGGCTCCTCCTTGGCTTTCCCAGGAAGTCTGGTCAAGTGAACGTTTTTGGCTGTTTTAACTTAAGTATAAGGAGGCAAAATTTTAACGTTCAAGGAAAACACTTGTTGCTCTATCATTAACAGCCCAAGAGGGATAGGTCATCTAGGAAATAACAAACATTCTGGAAATGATGTTGCTTGGGATTGTCTGTGTTCAGGCAAGCAGGACTTTGTTTGCCTAGTTTCTCAAGGCTTGCTTTGTCTTGTCCTGCTCCCAGTGCATCTGCCAGGCTTCCCTGGCACGTTCATGTTTTCATTCGGCCTCTTTGCTAAGCCACTGGAAATTTTCTGCTGTTATAAATACCCCACTCTGCTGTTGGATCCGAGTAGACCTTGTTCGTTTAAGCTTAAACTGGCCAACCATCTCAAGCACAATTTAATGACTAATTCACTTCGCTGGCCAAGGAGTGATATGTCAGGATCTTGTCCACAGAGGTTATGCGCTGGTAGAGAACCAGTTGAAAAAATGGCAGTTTTCCTAGGAGCCACTACCGAACAACGTCGTAACACGCTTCTTCGCGTGCATGTTTGTTATGTGCACCGGGAGCAAAAAGGTGAAGGAATGGAGAAGAAAATATTCCAAAAGTGAGTGGTGAATGGATGATGATAAACCATGCAATAACAATGTGTTCGCCTTCCCAAAAAGTGCTTTCAAGAAGGGCCTGTAAAAACGCTAGTTGTCGAAATCACTTCGCTACATGCTCTGCCTAAGAACTCTTCCATCCCAGTTTGGTCTTGTGATTGGCAGGGACAAGGACTAGTGAAGCTGTAAAACGCCAAAAGGGATGCTCAGAGAAGAAGAAAAAAAGTCACATCCATTTTTGTTTGCAGTTTAATATAATAGTGGAAAGTGCTTTAATCTGAAGGAGAGATTTACTGAGAAAGACGACTAGAGTAAAGCAATGTTATGGTTTTATATATATTTATATATATATATATGGTTATGCTGGACTACTTGTTGAACAATTCTTTTTTGGTGGTATATGTGTATGATGGAAGATTACAAATGAATTTAATTTATTTCAGATAAACTTTTAAAACTGAAGTACAGCTGAGTGTATAGTGTACATAGTTTTCTTTTTCTTACCTTGTTTTTGTTCAGTTTGTAAGCGCTATTTTGAGAAATACCCTGGGGATCATGACCTTTTGTGGGAAGTGGAGGGAGCAGGACACTGGTTCCAGAGGACACCTATTACCACTGTATTGCAAAGGGAAAAGCTCAAAATTACAGGTATGGATGCTTTGTTTTATTATTTTATGACTTTTTGTAAAAGTTATACTGTAGGGTGTTTGTTCTGCAGTGACTCCCTTGAACATTGCCCATGGAAACTAATAGAGAAACTTTATTTGTCCTGAGATCTTGTGAGATCATGTTCAGAATGGCTAATTGTTAAATAAAGATGCTATAATCTTTCTTTTTCCTGCTGCCCCTTGTAAATGCTCTTAACAGCAGAGGCCTCTCAGAAAGAAAATAAGAGTTTCCAGACAGAGGAGTATTTTCTGCAGTCTGCAGCAGAATCTGAAGCAAATGAGCAGAACACAGAGCCAGAAACACAGCTAAGTGTAGGTACACAGAATGCTTTCCATCTCTTAAAAGCTCTCAAAGTTTTTATATTTTTCTGTAATCGTATAATGTATTTTGCCCTTTTCTTTCATTTTCAGTTACCTGTTCTTTATTTTATGTTCAGTAAATATTTTTAACTTTTACAAAAGAATACATTTCTGAACTTCAGAAATTAAGGATTTTAGCGGATTGATATGTTTGATAAACAGTATGTTATGCTTGTTTGAGATTTGTTTCCATATACGTTCTTAAGAAACCGTCTTGGGTTATGTAGAGAGCTCATACTTTCCGTACCTTTTCACTTTGTCTGAGGGGCAGCTGTCTGATAAAACCCATGACTTTCACCAGAAAGTGATTTTTTTGGATTGTTTTCGCTGTTGTCACTGAAACACCCATAGAATCAAAGTATAAGACGTGCTCATTGTGCGTCTTATGATAATTGAGTTGGCTTGAGTCTCTATTATAAAGGACAAATACTTGTGTTATCTTTGGGTGAATGTTAATGTTTCCCATTGACTTAACACTGATGACTAACCTGGGGTTAAAAATATACTTTTGTGGGGGTTTTTCCCCATCTTTTTGGTTCCTGAATGAAAGGGGTCTGTGTCACAACTGTCAGTATCTAGTAACTTGAGCTGCTTGCTAGCAGCTTGGAGGAGGAGAATATTTAACTGCTCAGAGACTAAACTCTCCAGAAAGGCTGTTTGAACAGTAGAGTCATCGCAGAAGTGGAGAGAATGAAGACAAGTGTTTATAGAACTGCACACTTGCATCACAGCTGAATATGGTGGAAAGTGTTTAGTTTGCATTCAGGGTTATGCATCACCCATATAGGAGGACTGCAACTTTCTTTGTATGTATTTGAGGCCAGATTTCAGCTATGTATGGGTATGTAGTTGGGAATGTTGTTGTGTGTTTGAATATTAGGCAGCTGTGCCTCCATCTCGCTTGTGTTCTGAGACCAGACAGAATGTCCTTGGACAGCTCCACATCCAGGGAGGATGAATTTGTGTGTTTCAGACTGTCTGTGGTGTTAAGATGCGACCATGTTCTCGTAGAAGTCAGTGGCTCTTCCCATTGAATCATGAAAAATGGGAAGTATATGAATCGGTGCTTTCACCCCTTTATAGCTGAACTTTAAATTTGAAATGTAAATCAAATGTTTGCTCTCATGATTGAGGAAAGTTAGCATCTCCCAAACAAAACTGATGGCAAAGTAGTGACATTTTCAGTCTGTAAATGATGAGAAGCAACAGCTAACTGAGTTGTCTTTAACTTGTACGGTAGTCTTTAGTTTGGAAGAGTGCACTGAGCATCCTCACTGAATTTTAGATTCAGATGGATTCCTCTAATGATCATTTCAGCAGAAGCATTTTCATAAAAATGCATATTTTGGATGCAGAGTTATAAGGATGTACTTAGAGAAAATAGCAGAGGGACATTAGTAGCTTTTCGGGTTTTCTGTGGTTGTGAATTAAGAATTCTAGCCCTGTCTTTTGCCCTGACCAAGAAGAGGAAGATGATAGATTCTTGGTTCCTGAAGTGCTTCAGCTCCTCCTAGCCTGCTAGAATCACTGGCAGCTCGGCTGGCACCTGCACTGTCTGTACAGAGTTCTGCAACGATTTGAAAGTTGGTGACCTGCAAAACAAAACAAAACACCCTACCGTTCTCCCAACCTGGAAAAAAAAATTCCCAGAATGCATTTCATATTTTAGTGGTCCTGTTTTGTGTGTCTTAACACTTACTTGAAACTATTTTGAGCAGCAGAATCTAGATACGGCCGCTTGTTGCTGGTCGTCTTGGGCAGTACTTGAGGTGAGGCTGGGAAGGCAGCAGAACCTCTGGAGGCAGGTTGTTGCCAATTCTAGATCGCTTAGACTCTATAAAAGAGAGCAATGCGTATACTACATTTTAATGTATATAGCTTGCACCCACTTCATAATATCAAGTGCTTGACCACTGAGTCCTCAGCTAGCTTGCGCAAAAATTGAGAGGTTGGGAGGAACAGGAGGCAAGACATTTCTGGGGAGAGGGAGGTTTGACATTAGCAGCCACTTGTGCTGACTGTTCATGTAACCTGCATTATTGCTGAATAACTAAGTTCTGGGTTTTTTTTTTTTGTCATAATATAATAAGACTACAAAATACAATGCAAGTGTAAAAATAAATTTCCTGCTAAATTTTTTCAGCTGCTCTAGTCTAGACCCTTGGATTTCTACAAAAAGAAGGGGGGGGGGGGAGAAGACATAGCAGTTAATTTTACGGACACTTGCTATAGATGGGTTACAAAAAACTTGCTAGTGTTATTTGTAATGGCAGGTTACGCTGAAGTCTTGTCTTGTGTGTTGGAATCAGAAGTAAAATGCAGGAAAAAAATTCATGCTTCTACTGAAGACCAGATGATCACAAACTTATTCTGGTCTGTTGAGACATGAGAGAGATATAAAATAACTTTATAATGCGTTTATATATTTTATAAGACGTATGGAATATATATGTATGTAAAATTAAGAGTGGCTGTAACCACTCTTCCATAGTACCATTGGTATGAAATAATGCTTCAGAAAGGTGCAGCTAGAGATGGAGATATGAAGGTATTTAAAATAACATTGGTCTTGCTTTTACTTTAGGCTGAATCTCAAAAAGGCAAAGAATCATTAGATGTCCGTGCAAGCACATCTGAAGGTAAAAATAACAGTGACTATTGGTATTGTGATAGTTATGGATTACTAGGTTAGCAGGCTCTTTGTAGCCCCGCTTATTCATCTGCAAAGCGGGTAAAAACACGCCTTGTTCTGAGGTGCTGGGGTCCAACTCATAACAATTGTTACAAGTCTTGGTAACAAGACTGTGTTTGTGTATTCAGAAAATAAGTACCACAGTAAAATGCTGTTTCACTTGTGTTTTCCTTATGCATTTGCTTTAATGAAACGATTAGGGGAAAAATTTTGTATGTGCAATCTTCCCTAGACTGCTTTTGTTCACTTGTATTTATGTATACATTTTTTCCCCTCTAAGAGCCTACTGTAACACCCGTTTCCATTCGGACACGAAGCAGTCATTTAAAACGTCCCAGGATAGGAAAAAATAGCCAGGAATCTGAACCTGAAATTTCCAAAGGAGAGGAGGAAAATGCTCTTCATGTGTCAGAAAGCAGGTAAAGGAGCCCGTATTTTATTGATGTTTTTATCTTGTTGTTTAGGCAGTCTCAAACTACAGGGGTCTCCACCAGTGTGATTCTTGGCATTTCCTCTCCCTTTTTCCTACTTTGCTTGCTTGAAAGTAAAGCCTGGTGTGAGAAGGGAAGTTGAGATATCACATGAAGAGTGATTGTGCCAAAATGTCTGATGTTTCTGAAAGCTCAGCAGATGTTGGGAAGAACAGTAAGAAAACGGTGAGGACTGAGGGTATATTTACAAGAGGAGCGTGTTCTGTTATAACTCAGTCTGCATTAAGGTAAAAAAATCTGTATTCACACAGCATGCTTCCTTACAGTAATGTAGCTGGACATCTATCCGCAATGCTTTGTGCAGTCTTTGGAGAGAAGTCCCGCCCTGACCTCCTCTTACGGTAGCATTTTACAGTTAACTAAAACATGACTCTCTAGTTTGGGAGCTAGTTACTGCTTGTCACTTAATAACAAAATAGTTACAGGGAGCCATCCCTCCTCAAAGTAAAGCCCTTTGTTTGGACAAATCCTGTTTTAGAACAGTCATACCCAGACTTATATCCTAGACAACATAGGCTTATATTTATACTGTTAGTTTAAAAAAAAAAAAAAAAAAAAAGAGTTCCCGATTTAAAGACTGTAATCCTGTGTAATCATTTTTAAATGGGAGTGTGAAGAGTTGTACTGCTTGTGTGTTGTAACAGTTCCTACAAGACAAGAAGTCCCATCCAGAAAGCAAAACTATGATTATTTTAAAAAACGTTCCTTCCTCCCCCTTCCTGCGTATGTGAACATACGTACATTCAGATATTCTTTGTTTCTCTCTCTCTCTTCGCTTCCCCGCCCTGTCCCTGAAAATCTGCCTTTTTGAGAACTGAGGGGAATCTGATTGTTTTCTGGGAAATCCCTCAAACTTTTTTTCCATTAAATTTCTCTTTAAAAAAACAAAACAAAACAAAAAAAGCCCCCAAAACAGTTTTTCAAGTGAGGTAGGCTATTCTGTTGCAATATAGTTGTATTGGACACTGCTCCTCTGCTTGTAGTACCTGGATTGCAGTTTGTGCAAAATCTCAGCCCTCCTGTAGCTCAGCCATCAGACATTTGTTTTTATGATTTGTTCTCCATAGAGAAATTTGACCCACTTTCCAGAAACTGATTCCGTTTCAGTTTCAGCTGGCTGACAAGCCAAGTGGCTTCCCATGTTTCTTCAGCTAGCCGCAGCCTAATTTTTGCATGCTAATTGCTCTGTGAAACTACCTAGGTGCCGTGGTGCAGCTGCGCCCTGTGGAAACGGGGCGCTGCCCCCCGCTGCCTTGGAACAGGCCACGTGGCAGGGCTTGCCTTTGCCACAGGTTGAGAAGTTTTTGACTTGTGACTACTACTAATTGGCTAGTTGGGTATGTGGGAAGACCAGCCTCTGTCATTGAAAGTCAGTATTTTGGGCCTTGCAAGGTGGAGTCAACAAGAGGCCACTGCTCCTCTGAACGAGGTGTGTGATGTGGTGTTTGTGAGCAAGGCTGCAGCGAATCCTGAGGGCAGTTTGCTTGCCCCTTCCACACGCTAAAGCAAACAGAGCAGGGTCTTCTCTCTAGGACTTGACCCCTGCCTAGAGCTGTTCTACTGTGCAGGGCCTCCAATCTCAACCTGCCGTCTGGATGAAACCCTCTAATACTGCATTTATTATGAAATTGAAGCAGCCTCTTGCAAAACCATGTGCTTGTTTTGATTGTGTATGCTACATCAGTGCGCCTAAGTTTTCTCATTTCTGAAATGAGAAAGCTTAGTTTGAGATGGTGTCATTACATATGAGGTTTATCAAAGCTTCATCTTCAGCTGCTTGTTAGCTTAATCTCTAGCTGGTTGTATCTTCAGCCAGGCTGTGTTTATCAGCTTGAGTTGTTATTCAGTCATGGTCGTCTTAAGTCATGCATGTTCAATGGTTATATAAACATAATTGCTTATGAAGCTGCATAATTTAACTGTTCCCACAATGGGGCAGGGCAAAATTGCTTCTTCTCTTCTCCCTTGTAGCTTTTAAATGGGTAATGGATTACTGCTTTTTAATTTTCAGATAACAAATTTACTTAGACATGTTTACACACAATGGAGGTGAGATAGATGTCTCCACTTTATAACTGCCGTAGCAATTTTGTCTAGTTAATATCTTTCTCCTCACTAGGAGTTAGCCATTCTTAGATGCGTTCATGTTTCTGGATTCATATTTCCCATGGCAAGCGTGTGATGTGGCAGTTTAAAACTGGTCGTGAGAGAATGATTTCCCTGCTGATGGGATCACCCAAATTATGTATTTATTTAAACAATTTAAAGGGAATATCTTAATGCCTGCCGCAGGCTGGAACCACTTGCCCATGTGTCTGAAAGCTCAGAAGACTCGGTAGAAGAACCTGAGGAGAACGCTGTCGAGAACGATGAGGAAATGATTGTTGAAAATGAGGACCAGTCTGTATCGGAAACAGAGTTGCATACATCACCACCTGAGAAAAGGAGTGAAAAGGAGGTGAGTTCAGTGTTGATTGGCAAGACTCAATCCAGAAGAGATGCAAGTGATGCAAGTGATGGTAGATGGCAAGTTGTCAGTATGAAGCTACAATTTCTTTTAAATGTGGTCATTAGCTGCCTTGATCCATGTGTTTATTGACTCTTAGATTGTCATACCAGTGCTTCGTTAACAACTCCATCTTAAAAGCTAAAGGTAGTACAGAATTAGTGTCAGGGGAAACTGCCTTTGTACTTATTTTGATGTAATTATTAGAGTTCATAGGATCTTCAGTAAAGTAAATTTCTGGCTTGTCTGTTGAGCTAGCTTTTGCAGTTGATTTCTCCTATTCAGATGATGTGGAGAACTGGAATAGGGTCAAGAACTGATCCAGTATGTCTAAGAAGAAAATGGCTTAATTGAAGGAGCTAATACCTGGTATACTTCAGTGACTGCTGTTGACCCTCCCTCCCCCAAACTTACACACTTATATTTAAATCCAAATTTTTTTCACAAAGACTTGTTACTAGCTGAATTCAAATCTGAGAGTACCCACTGTGTCCAGCAATATCTCCAGAGTATTATGTTCCTACTCCTCTGTGAGAAAGTAGACCTTACACTGTTTTTCGTTCATTAACCTACAGTTTGAAGGAATGGCTGCAGCTTGCATAGTTGTGAGGTATATGAAAAGTACTTAACTCTGCTGTTAACAACAGTGTAAGCCATGGTCAGAAATACAGTGCAGCTGACAACATGAAGCTATTATGCAGTTTAAGTAGTTGGATAGCTTCTACGTTGAGCTCTGCCTTCTTAGTATGCTTCTCTAGGTACCAGAGCTAGCTGTTTTCTCACGTGAAACTACAAATTTAGACCACAAATGTGCCCACTGATATCTGGGAGTGATGGCTGGGCACAACCTTGACTTAAAAATGTGATTTCTAGGAAACTCCACCTGAACCTCTTAACGGTGAGGTAACAGAAGAAACTGGTAAAACCTCACTTGTGGCTGAAGAGGAAACAGCAAATGAAGTTTTAGGTGGCGAATCAAAATTGCAGTCTGAGAGTCGAGGAGAAGAACCCTTAACACTGTTTGTTCCATTAATCCTTGAACCTCCAGCAAGACCTTCAGAAGACACTGTATCAGATAAGGTGAGAGAAGTTCAGCAAAACTTTTGTCCTTCTCTTCAGTGTATACACACTTAATTGTGTGTGTGTGTGTGGTTTTTTTTTTTTTTTCCTCTAAGTAACGGATAGAAAACACCTTTCCCCATCATCACTATATGAATTTCCTGGAAGAAAAATTTATCAGGACAGAGGAAATCAATTCATAAACAGACTATATTAAAGTTTATTTTAACGTGCAGAAGCAGGGAGGGCATGCACAGGTGCCTAAGAGAAAGATGCTTTGCTCCAGTTGGCAGTAATGAAACAAATTATTTCTCCCTACATTAGTCGGATATGTGTGAAAAGCCACAACCTTGGTTTGTGTGATAGTTTTCTGTGATGAAGCGTAGAAGCAATTAATTATGGGTAGAATACTCCTCAAGAACACAGATTTTTATCAGTCTGTTTATGGTGTAAAAGCAGATTGTTATGTGACTTTATGCTAGCAAAGTGATGATAATTGTATCTGTCCAAAATGCAAAACTTTATTTTTTCCCTGGGGATTAATTTCAGAACCTAGGTTGCTAGGCAGGGGTTTTGAGTGTTCAGTATCTTAAATTGAATTGTCCCTCTGATGTCCCGTTCTTCCCCCACCAGGTTTTAAATGCAAATGATTCAGAGGTGCTGACTGAAGAAAGCCCATCTGTAGAGAAAGAGGGCACTGCAGAAGAGCAGCAAGAAGCTGAAAGGAAGAAATTGTCCAAGGAAGAAAGCGCAGCTGCTTTGGATCCTTTGGCTCCAAAGGATGAGCCCTCAGACAATGGCCTGCCAAACTCTGTGGTGACTGAAGCAGCAGAAGAATCTGTTTTGGAAAACGTGTCGCCGAAAACAACTTCCTCAGTGGAAGAACAAAATGAGGAAGCAGGGCACAACTCACAGGAGGCCTCTGTTGCCGTGGGTCAGAGTTCTTTGATAGTGGTTGAAGTTGAGGGTGTTTCTTTTCAGCAGCCTTCTGGACAGGAAGGCCAGAAGAACCAGTCAGAAGAGCAGTCAGAAGAGTCTGCTGAGCAGATGGATCAGTACACACAGACAGCAGCAGAGCGGGCTGCTGACAGCAGCTCTGAGGAAGCAGAAATTGAGGTACCCATTGTAGATCGGAGAAACTTGCGACGAAAGGCCAAAGGTTACAAAGGTCCACCCAAGAAAAAAGGAAAGCCAGCTTAAAAATGAAATATTAATTCATCTATTTGTAAGAAAGTTATTATTTTGTTTAAAACACTAGGGTATAACTAAATCATATGGGACACAGGACACACGTTTAAAATATTAGGTTGGACTTCTGTTTGGGATTCATCACCTTTCCTCAAGTTTTCTTGAATTTTTAACCACTATACATTGAGCTTCATCAGAGTATGAAAGTAAATGGCCAGTCTCCTCCTTTTATAAAGGATACATGCTGAATAAATGCAGAAGTTGAGCTAGCAAAGGAACAGTTTGCATATTTAAGGTGGCAGTCTTGGAAGAAAAACGGTGAAGTGAGAAATCCTGGCTCTGTTAAGGTCACTTAAATTCCCATAGACACCACTCTAGAATTTTGGTAATCTTGTGTTCTGTACTGTGGAGAGAAGCAGAACAAGGAACAGCCTTCCTCTCTTCTTGTTTCCTTTCCATAGACTTTCTCAGATGAGATTAAAAGAATGTAAGATTAAGTAATTCTAGGTCTCAACATGTACAAGGAGGGGTATAACTCAGTAGATCAAAGCAACATAAGCAACATCTGTCTTTCGCTAAAATCAGACTGGAGACTTTCCACTTCTGATTCCCAACTATTTGCTAATCACTTGAAACAGCTGAGTCAGCAAAGACACTGTCAGTGCAGTATCTACCATAGCACACTCTGATAATCACGTTCTTTAAGTGAAGATTTAGAGATGCCTACCCAGTAAACTGTACTTGTAACTTCCAAAGTGAGTGTCTTGCTAAGCCTAAGTTTTCCAGAATGTATGGAGTGCAGATTCCAGTACACTTACGAGTTGTTTGAGCTGCCTTCCTAACTGTTTGCATGTGTTGAGTGGATACTTGATGACTGACTGGTTATGTTACAGGAAAAGGATATCGCAGCTTTTGATCTAGCGTTGGTCTGAGTGGAAGTGGTGCTTTGTGTTTTCCAAATACTCAGCTGGTGCTTTGGGGTAATTATTAAAACGTTGAATTTGCCAGGCGTGTGACTCCTGTGAGCTCTGGCATTCCAGCTGGATGTGACGTTCATTAGTGTGAATATTAGTGGGGGTTTCAGCAAATGCTTGTTTGCCAAACTCCTATCCCTTTAGGAGTTAGCAGGAGATTGCTGCAAATACTTCTGATTCCTGCTTTCTTTTTCTAACTTGGATGTAATTCCTGGGCTAATAGCTTCCCAGTTTATAGCTTTCTTAAAAGCAGCAACCAAACTTTGCAATATGCAAACAGGTAAAAATGGGCTATTCATGCATGTTTCCCTTCAGAGGTACTCTTGGCAAACCGTGTATTTAACTTGAATTGCCATATACACTGTAAGCTATTTCCTAATTTGCTCTATGTTTCAATAAATGAAGCTCCCCTCATAATGGGTTAAAAACTCAGGAATAAGAGAGAACACAACTATTTGTCCTGCTATATCTTTTCTAAGATTAGTAAAGTAGTCTCTTACAGTGGCTCAAAACCAGAGGTATCTGGAAATTGCTCTTTTGGATTTCTAAGTACAAGGTTCACTTGAATAATTGCAATGCTGTCTTAATTTTTATCTCCCTATGGAGCAAATGTAAGAATCTGTTTTTTGATTTTTATGCTTATACAGTTTAACTGTATTTATAAGATATTTTAACTGTATAAGATATATTCTTAATCAGCTGAAACGAACAGAACCATGTTCCTTTTTAATTTGTTCAGAGACACGTTAAAAAAAAAAAAGTTGGTTTTTAGAAATATGTATTGCCTAAGTTTTGGATTTAGGGGACACGGGGATCATTGAGTTAAATCTAGGTTTCTTGAGGTGTTGCACTTAGCTGTAACTTCCTATCAACATACAGGTACTGCTTATGAACCCTTGATGGCTGATAAATGTTCAAGATCTTTCATGATTGTTTATAAACCTATTCAAGTGAACCTTAAGCATTTCTAAAACTAATTAAACATTTTCTATGAAGCACCTGAGACAATTTGTCATCTGTAATATGGCTTCTCTTTTAGTTCTAAGATTTATTGTAAAAAGATAAGAACATGATGGCTAGAAAACATATTGTGTTGCTAGGAATTGGGCTCTTTGAGGATTGATGGTAGTTAAAATGGGGTGTTGTATAAACTATATTGTAGCCAACCATCTTTCATTTGTTAGAGTAGGCTTTCCTAAACATTAATCTGTTGAATACTTGAGTTGATACAAATGTATCTACTTTTAATAATTCAAGGATTATTTTGTTTATGAAAAGTGAGTCCCAATTATTTCAATTACTTCTAACTGGATTTTTGATGCATATGTTTACATCGCTTGTATTCCCTATAAGGTTGGAAAACAGTGTTAATGGGGGAAAAGTCAGTTCACTTATTTGGCTCCTTTTCACAGCTAAGTCAGAATTGCTTTCAGTTAATATCTTATTTTTAAGACGTGCATATTGAACGCCTAAATATTGCAACAGTTCTATTAGATTAGGTCAGTCTTGGATTCTACTGAGATAGGTCAGAAATCTAACCGAATTTCAGTGAGCTAGAGGTTGGTTTAAACACGTGAATTCAAGTTCAGTATTTAAGTGTACTCTTGAGGAACTATTTCTGTAAGTCGAGGGTACCTGAGATAGTAGCTGATGGCCTGATTGTTAAGAACAGAATGGGGGTAGTGGAGGTGTGATTAGGAATTGTGACACCCAATATGGTCTTGAAAACTAGAGTTCTAGCTGTGAGTGCAGCAGTACTTGGAACTAAAGGGCACAGTTTATTTCCTGTAGTAATTTCTTTGGCATCAGTCATCTTGCAGTAAAAACTAAATGACAAAATCAAAGCACTGTCATTAAATAATAGTTTTATTGCAGTACTGATTGTCCCATTGGAACCATAGTTTAATAGTCTATACCTTCTGTTATATTAATATAAGAGGACGTGTCTGACAACTGTGTTGACTCAAGTGTTTTACCTTGGGAAAACCAGCGTTTTTTAGGCCTGGACAAATTTTTTCCTCGGTTAACTGTCTGGCTTATTACAGTTGAATTGTTAAAGAATTTTTAAGATCTTGCCACACCAGCAATCAACAATTAAAACATCGACTTTCTACAAGTTTGTACCAAATCTTATTACAACATGCTTTGGAACTACATGTGTACAATGAAAGCAAGCAGTATTATTTTTAAGCTTTATTTAGTCTAGGAATAGAGCTTAAAGAACATCATTTTGTGACTTCAGCCTTGCTTTTCAATAGTAAATGGTTTTGTATTTGAATTCAGCATTTGTTCAAATGTCTTTCTTGTACTGCTTGTTAAGTTTCAACAGGAGTTGCTTTGCTTTTCCCACTTTTTTTGTTTTTGGTCTTTTTCTCATTTCATGCAGAATTCTTGTTTGTTGTTCTCATGTTTCATAGCCCTTTACATGAAAATGTATACATGTCTTACTTCAAAAGTGCTTTTAACTTATTTTAAATGATGTCTGACCTTAGGTTGTTGCTTTTTATACCATTCTGTAGATGTCAGTAATCAAATTGGTCATTTTCAATGACATCAACATTACTAAGTTAAACATAGCAATAAATAGGCCTAAGTTTCAGCTTCTCTGCTCTGAGTGACCATTATAAAACTTTATTTCCAAGAGGATACACTTCTAAATTTATTTTCATAAATGTGATGTTAGATGTTTTCTACACTAGTGATACCCTGTTATAAATCTGCTGTTTATAAATCTTATGAAAGATATGTTGCTATTCTACAGTACTGTATTAAGTCTTGTTATAGTGTGTTTCAGTTTTTCCTTTTTTTAGTATTGTCTTGACTGGTTTTGAAATGTTTTGAAGTAGTAATTAAACTTATATTTTGTGATTTTTTTTTTTCCTGGTTTTTAGTATTTGAGTCCTCTCTGTTATACAGGAGGCATCTTCCTAATCGCATCAGTTCACTAGAGCAAAATGTATAGCTGTCATCATATTTTGCGTTATTTTACAATTCATCTGCTACCGAGGAGCTTTTAAAAGCTAGCTCAAAAACTGTTAAATGAAAATCTTTTACCTATTAAAACAAGTTGCTGTACTTAATTGGCTTATACGTCAGATCTTTAAGAAGGCTGTAGAACAGGCTGTTCTGAACGTTACAGTTACGTGATCTGCAGTTTACACCATCCTGCATAGTTAGCATAAACTCAGCAGTTTAATCTTGTTCATTTTAGACAAAGCAATTAAGTTCTACAGAGAATGTATTACAGAATTCCTAACTTTCTTTAAAGGCAAAACACAGATCAAAGATCAAAGTCTTGCTTTGTGTAGCTCCATCAAAACATCGCAAGAATGTCTTTTTAATTGCAAAACTTATTATTATTCAGCTAACAAGAAATCATGTATTTACAACACAAAAAATGTAGTAGTGCTCTTGAGGTAGCTGTATTTTACGAGGGAAAACCCAACTGTGCAATAGAAAATTAAAACACTCTGTTCATGTTACTTGTTAATATACAGTAAAAGGTGAAACAGAAAGTCCTTAAATGCAGGCTTATCTGTCTTGACAAAATGCCTTCTCTCCAAGCAAGTGACTTACATGTTTGTGACCCTCTCAGCTTCAAATCATTCCTTTTACTGCACAAATAACTAAAAATCATGGTAAATTACAGGCTATTTTGTTAGTTTAGCACATTGCCCTAGACTAGACTCAGAAAGAGGAGAAAACTTAAAAGTTATACTTTTTTTTCTTTTTTAAAGTATTGCCTGTGTCAGGTAGCGCAAGAGAAATTACAAAGCTGGTACAAAAAGCAGCTGGTTTGACTTCCTGGCTAGAGTTAAGCCTGGAAATACTATTAAGGTCACAAATCCTCCAGTCCATTAATTGTCCTTCTCATGTGAGGAGGCTGGGAGAAGTGAGGATCTTACCAATGTGTATAAATACCTAATGGGAAGGTGTAAAGATGACAGGCCAAGAGGCAGTGGCATATATTGAAATACAAGAGACTTGAGGAAAAAGTTCTATGGTGAGAAACACTGGAACTGGGTGCCCAGAGAGGTTGTGGGGGTCTCCGTCTTTGGAGATTTTCAAAACCTGACTGAACAATGTCCTGAGCTGCCTGTTCTAAACTCTGTCTAGTCCGACCCCCTGCCTAACAGTCTCCACAGGTCCTTTCCAACAGCAACCATTCTGTGATTCTATGTTTATATCTGCCAGACTACCTGCTTCTGTGGCTTACTGAGTGTCACATGCACATAGTAAACTCCAGTCTTAAGCTTCCATTATTGTAAAGGCCAGAAAAAAGAGCTGAAAAACTGTTCACACGCTGGCTTCTGAAATATCTTAACAGCTCTGAACACTCTTCTTTTAAAACACAGACGGGGGGGGGTAAGAATGCTTTCATAAAACTGCAGACACTCTTCATAATTGATTCGACTCAGAAGTCATGGTTAAAGCTCTTTGGCTTTACATATTATTTAAGAGTAGGAACACAAAATGAGTGTGTGTGTGTGTGTGTGTATTGCAGCAGTAGATGGTGCTAAGTTTGTTTACCACCAAATTCTTGACTTTAAAGTTAATATTTGTATCTCTGGAAGATTACCAATACAGTACAGCATCACTGATAACTTCCTGTTTAGAAGCAGCTTTTGTTTCTTGTATTTTCTGAGGATGCAAGCTAACTATACCAGCTAATGCTTGTGACTTCAGTTTTATTTGAATGTTTTTAAAACAACCAAACCACCACAAAACTACAGCTACTTGTAGCCATCAGTATTGTCATGTCATTCTCTAATCTCACATTATCCTAAAACCACAACTTTTCAATTTGAAATCATAAAGCAGTTCTTCTGCATGGAAGCACTCGGCTTTCCCTTAAGGCAGTCATGGATACAGAGGGGAGAAAGAAGGGAAGTAACATGAAAAAGAAAAAAACCACCCTTCTAGGTGTGTTTTTTTTCCCCCCTTCCCTCTCCTCTTCTTTCCATTGTGCTGCTCATGTTGTCTCAAGCACATGCTTCTATATGGGCAAGTACCAAACTAGGAATGTTTAATTACTAGTGTCAGTCTGCAGTAAGATTATGGTTGCATTCATCCAGATGTATTGATTCTCCAGAAGCAGAATGCAAGTTCACATACTGTTCTATACCTGCAGCTGTTACAGTAGAGGTCCCCATCTTGCTCTCACGGGCGATAACAGCTGTATTTCCCACCAGTAAGAATAGTGAGCTGAATATTTATGCTGTGAATTTAAGCCAGGAACCTGCTACTGTAAAAACACCAAGAAGATTTAGGTTAAATCCATACCATGTTAGCAAAATGTGAAAATTGATTCACTTTATTTGAACAACGTTCAGCTGAACAAAGAGATAATAAATACAAAAATCTGAGCGGTCTGTCTGGCAAGTTTTAAGTTCCTCACCAGCTTGCGGGGGTCAGTTGTTCAGTGGTTGAACATGCCAGAGATCTTGCGACCTTGTTGAAACTGCACTGATTTTGTGGGAGCCTGTGTCCATCGCTTTGTCTCAGACGCCACTTAGACAAGTAGAACTGCATTAATACAGCCATCGTTTTCTGGATTGTTTGTTACTTGTGCATATTTCCCTGAAGACAAAAGGGAGTTAAATGTCTACAAAAGCTTGAAGTACTTTGCACATAATCTAAATCAGAATTTTCCATGTTTGCATGTTTAATCCACAAGTCTGTTTTGAAGTCTAGGAAACTCCTGTTCCAAGAGGAAATACATTTTGAAATCTAAATTCAGTTTCTGCTGAGCTGGAAACAAGATTTTCAAAATATTTTTCCTTCAGGCTGTTCTGTAAATGTATCACTTCAAGTTCTGAGTACATTTAAAAACAAACAAACAAACAAAACCCGATACTCCCACAAGTTCTTTTAATGGGGAGGCTGGCTTGGACTATAGCCCAAGTCAGCCTGATCCTGTGAAGACACTCCTAGTCAGAAGTTCCACCAAAAACGCAACGTGACTATTTACAGTTTGTGTGGTTAGGTCATTATAGACTTGTAGCACTGGTTAATACAAGACATAGCCTAATAAGTGAAGCCATTTTTCTGAACTTTACCTAATTTGATGTTGAAAATGTGAATCAGAAGCCTAAGATTAGAACTTGCAGCTTGCGTTTTTATAGCTGTCTAGCAGTTGCTTCTGCTACAGCCCCAAACTAACATTTAAGAATGGATTAATGCTGACAATTTATAGGATGCAGACTTAAATCTCTATTGCCTCGTGTACTCTTAAAATTTTAAGACTAGTTCTGCAGTACAGCTAGCTTGGCTACTTACCCCAGATTACTTTGCCTCCTTGGGTCACGAGGCCAAGCTCACTCACATTCACCTCAATGACGGTACCTTTGGTAATTACACCCAGTGTTGTATACAAAGGAGAAGAAGGATTCTTCTTTACACCAAGGATAGGTAGGCAAAAAGTAGCTTTAAGTTCAGGATGTGTCACATGTGCCTTCTTGAAACGTAAGCCCTATTGCATAAGGAGCGTTGGAACAAGTTAATATTTACTTTAAGTTCTTGCGATTAATTTAACATTTTTAGCATTACATCCTCAGTTTCATGCATTTTAAGAGACTAGAAATAATGAAACAACTTAGCATATAAAGTGTAATCTATTATAGACTGCCAGATTTGTTAAAACCTGATTAATGACAAGGTGAGATGAAATTCTTTATGTGTATTTTCAGGGTGCCAATTTTTAATAGTAGTGCAAGAAGAACGCTTGCTACCACAGATGGCTTCTGTCCCATGAAGAAATCAGGACCTAATGGTAAAGCATTTTACAGTCTTACTGGTTTTCAGATTTGAGATTTTGTTTTACTTCATGTAAACCTGAAAAATATCCTTCATGAATTACAATATTAAAGGCCCATCTCTTATAGGACTTTCTATCTAGTGACCTGGAAGCGCTCTGCAAAGGAGACTTTACTACTTAGTACTTCTGGGTCAGTAAAATCTATCAAAGGCCTCTGTGTAAGATAACTATCAAACTAGTAATGGAGTATAATCCAACAGGCAGCCTGCCTAATGCCTTTGTCTTTTCCTGTGGGGAAACAGGAGCAGGTGTTTATAACAAAATTACACTGGCCTGGACAATCGAACTCCTCCTCCTGTGCGCTGCCAGGCAGCTAGAGTCCACACAGGATGGAGGAACAGAAGACGCAGCACTTCCCTACCTACTGGCACTGCTGTGCTCCAAGCTGGGCTCATTAACAAGCCAGAAAGAGAGTGTGTTAGAGAGCCCTAAAACAGGGATCTGGCTTCTGCAATGTACAGAATCACAGCAGCTTGAAAAAGAAAGATGCCATCAACTTTATATGCTATGTCAAAGCGTTTGCCTTACAGACTGTCCCATGCTAATTTGGGAGCTGCTAGCTTTAACGTCCTCTTGTAATTCAGAGGATGCCAGTAAGAGTAGAACTATTTCAATGCAGACAGAGGGATGTGACTGCAGGGGTCCACCCCTGCCCCCAAGCTATTCTAAGTTTAGATTTCTTCAAACATACTAATAAGAATATTCTAAATCGGTAGTTTAACCAAGTGTGTTGTCATAAAAGAAAGCTTCCTCCCCACTGGAGGTCAGAGCAGCAAGTAAACAGAATTACTTAAATAGTCTTTAAGTCTCAAGAACATTACCATCGGTCGAATGAATCGTTCATATTTAGGAGGTTTCCTCGTAAAGCCATCTCCGACAAAACAAACTTTTGTAACCATTCTCTTCCAGGCCTTCTTCTTTCTCTTTCCTGTACGGATCACTTTTAAAACTTCTGTTTCTCCTTGTGCACGGACTTTTGGCACAGGAACCTCCCATTTCCCCTAGAGGGAAAAAAAAAAAAAAATTGCTAGTAGTCTTATATGCATGCAGCATTGGTAAATGAAAGAGGACAAAGAATAAAATAAGAGAAGTTGTAAACTAGACCTCTCATACAACTTATAGCTTCTCAGTTTACATAACGATTAAATTTATGATAGGCAAGATATTGCATATGCTTATTTTGTCCTAGATGGCTAAGTGAGTCATAGTTATAGGTTTTGCACAGTATCAATATTTAGACTTTGCTTACAGGCTGAGAGCCATCTGAGCATCGATGATATAAAGTGGTCATCGTCACGAGCAACAGTAAGTATCTGAATTTATTAACACATTTACTTACAGCTTTTTCTTTTCTCTTCTGTTTGATCATGTTAGAGAGAACTTTAGCTCGGGACTGGCCCTCCCTGTCCAACAGGTATGCTGGTACAGCTCCTTTAGGTGTCTTTTCATCGTTCTTTTCCTTTGTATTTCTCTTTTCATGCATTTTAATGCTGCAAGAAAAGAAAGACTATTTTTTAAAACCCATTCAGTATTGAGAGCAGAAAAAGTACTTTTGTAGATGAGAGATGAAAAACTGTCCTTCCACCTTGAACTTGTGCCTACTCAGAGCTTACTTTAGAGAGATGCATTTGTAATCAAAGCAGTACACGTTGATATTGAAGGATTAATCCTAAATATTTTTCACGGAACACTGGTGATTTCATTTAAAATAACAATTTTGATATCAGAGTGCAGGAAAGCCTTCCAATTTCTGTCAAAACAGAAACATATGATACTTGCTAAGAAATTTCTGAATGGCTTAAACACTGTAACTCTCAAAGCCAAGCACTTTAAGAGGTAATAGCCTTCCTCTCTGAAAAAAAAAAAAAAAATGCTGCTACTCTTCTGAGACTTGAAGGCAGCACTTAAGTTTGAGTGTGGTGTGTGTCTGTAAAGGCACTGAAGTAATCATGTTCTGTTACCTGTGAGGCCGTTTTCAAACGAAACAAAACCACCCCCCCCAAACCTATAATCAAACTCAGCACCTTGCAAGTAGCTGAAGAAAATAACTGACTACGCTTGGAAAACAACACAAACGACACGTGGTGATGGATACTAAATTCATTAGCAATAAACAAATGCTATAATTATTTTTGATTTCAAGGCCTGAACAACAAAGAAAGTTCTGAGAAAAATGTTTTTTTTTTAATCTAAGCTTGAAATTGTAATTTATCCTGGATGATGAGCCTGGCATTCTGCTTGAACATACAGTGTATGTTACATAGAGTGTATGTTATTGTACTTGTTCCTATTAACACAGTTGATGAAAGGCACCAGGCTTTTTTTTTTTCTTCCCTTTTAACAGTAATACAGGAGTCAAGATAAAAACCCTAAACAAATGCATTAATATTTCTGCATTTTTGTCACAAGCACGTTCCAGTAATCATTACTGCTGGTTAACGTGTATCTTCCAGATTGCTTTTAATAACAGAATTATTGTTAAACTGCTAATGGCAGAAACACCCAGAGAGAAAAGAGGAAGATAACCTTATCTTAATTGCGGCAAAAAACCTCTTTCTCCTACAAACGAAACAGTAATTCAAAGTATAACGCATAACCGAAGTAAGAGCCGGTTGAAACCGTATTCGTACCTAATCGCATCCTTCACGTACCAGACCTGAACGCTACCGAAGAGCGGGTGCATACTCACGTCTTTTTCATTTGTATCTTCTCAGCGTGGCGCTGCTTGTGGTAGAGCTTGGCCTTCAGCCCTATCATCTTCTTGGCCTTCCTCGACCGCTCGTGAGCCTCGCGGCCCTCCTTCTTCCTCCTCCGCTCATGGTAGTCCAGGCGGCGGCCGTGCCGCTTGCGGTGCAGCTCGATGTGCTCGTTCTGCGGCTGGGGGCGAGCAGGAGGCGCCGTCAGCAGGTAACGGCGCCCGCCGCCCCCCGGCCCCGGCCCGCGCCCTCCCCCTCGGCGCTCCTGCGGCCCGCTCCGCTCCCGCCCGCCCGCCGGCTCCCTCGGGGCCCCGATTCTCCCCTGCGCCCCGCGCCCCTCACCATGGCGGCGGCCCCTCGCCCTCCGCGGCCGCCTCCAGCAGCCGCCTCGCTCGCTCACGCGCAGCGAAAAGGGCGGACCCGCTGCGAAGCGGCCCCGGCTGGAAACGCTGCCTCGGGACGCCTTGGTTCCGCCTGCAGGAGAAGCGGCTGCCTGCACCCGCCGAGGGCCCCGCGCCGCCGGGAAGCGGGAAAAGGAGCGGCCCGAAGGGCCAGGGCGGCGTTTTCGGCAGCCCCGTTCTCGTTCGGCCGCGGCGAGAGGCCGGAGCTCGGGGCGATGAGCAAGTGGCGGCCGGCCGGAAGAGAGAAGAAGCGTGTCCCGTTCCGTCGGCGCAGAGCACTCTGGGAGTGCGGGCGGCCGCCCTCGCGTCGGGCCGCCTCGTCCCTGCGGCCGCGGCTCCTCCGCGCCGGCCCTGGCGGGAGCGCGCGGCTCCTCCGCGCCGGCCCGTCGCGCCGCCGGTGCGCGTCCGGCAGCGGCGGGGAGAGGCTGGGCGAGGCCGGGAGTACCGGGGCGGCGCCGGCCTGTGCGAGGAGCCGCCGGGGGCCGAGGGGCGGCTCGTGGGTCTCGGGGAGCCGCGCAGGAGCGGAACTCGCAAGTCGCAGCGGGGAGGAGGGCTGCGCTTCCCTCGGCCAGCGGGGCCCTCAAGTAGGTGGTCGCCGGCCAGGATTATTTTTAAAACTCACGCTCCGCGGTGTTGCGTCGCAGCGGCTGGGGTGATGTTTAACAAGTTGTAGCGTTTGCTCTCCGTACCTGCAACAGCTCCCCGACACCGCACCCCACCTCTGAGGTTACAGCCGCTTACAGTTCAGGGATCTGCAGCCAGGACTTTGGAGCCTGTTTGAGCGTGAGTAGGGACTACGCTGTGGGTTTTTTTACTTTTTCTAGTTTTAAACGTCTTTGAGAAATACGTTAGGGTTTGTGGGTGTACGGTTTAGCGGTCGTGGGTGTAGAGTTATGCTGCATTTTTAAGGCCTAATACCATTACTTGTATGGGTCTGGCACTGATTTAACTCACAGAACAATAACCTGAAAAGTGCAATCTGGCTAACCTGAAAAACAATAAGTTTCTTGATTGTTTTATGTGGAAGTAGCATAGTTACCTGCTACTGCTACCTGCTACAGTTACCTGCTACAAAGTGCATAAGCACTTTGCACAATGTTTACTTATTTTGGCAGGGAACATCTTTAGACATGGGAGCCACGATGCTGACTGTTACAAGGAATTTTTCAGTGAATGTGTTGAGGCCGTCAAGTTTGTGCAGTAAGGTAAACTTTGTCCCAAGTCTCGATGCTCTCTCTGTGAACAAAAGCTGTACTTCGTTTACTCCGAATAAACATACTTCTTTTTTAGTCTTGACTTCAAATTCAGTAGGATATCTGAACTAAATATATAACTTATTTCTTGTTATACTCAGGCTTTGCATAAGTCAGAATCTGCAAACTGTACTTGTAATATTTCTGTAAACTTTTTTGGTTACCTGTGATGTTGATTGTTTAGCATTTTTCATTTAAATTTATGTAATTTAAATACTTAGGAACGTTAAAAAATGTAGCTACTGACAAATTTTATTGATGTCGTCATAGATTTCTACTAGACTTTACGAGTATTATTGGGGGTGGACTTGGTTTGAATCTTGGTGCTACTGTCTTCATGCTCCTGTTTCCAAATAGGTGGTGGTTTGAGTTTATGTAAATACCAAACAACAGTATCTGTTCCTGCGGATTTTATTTGTATGTATTTTTCTACAACTGCCAAAAATATATCTACAAAATAGTCCTTTATAGTAATAAAATTTCTCTATGATTTTTTCTTATTAAGCGTATGTGTTTCTGGAAGACAAGGATGAGAGTCATAAGTCTGACACAACAGAGCTGTAGTCAGAGAAACTACAGTTCCCCACCAGGTACGAGTTTAAGTTATTTTCTTATTTTGCTGAATTTAATTTATAGCCTAGTAGTAGTAGCAATCACTCTAAAAATAGGAAAGAATACTTCCTATACTGTATTTTATTACATAGTTTTGGATTTTTGGTTTTTTTTTTTTTTCATTCAAGGACTGAAAAGATGTGTTCTCTATAGCTGCCTTTCTCTCAGTAGGCATATGGTATGAGGCCTTTAGGAAAAAAATTATATATATGTATGTGTACACACTCACTCACACGCACACTCACTCACACGCACACACACACGGATGAGAAATCTACTCAGCTGTCAAGTGTGCAGGAACCTCTGCCTCATTGCCTGAGCATTAATTTGCAATCAGGTAACTGATGATAGGCAGCCCATTGGACATGGGGGAAGGACAGGAATTTCTGATTAAAGAGAATGAAGCTTTAAGTTATCATTACTGTATCTTCTTTGCACATTAGGATTAAAGAGAGATAGAGAAAAAAGATGCCTTGAAAACAAAATTTCAGTTAAAAGGGATTTTTATTGTTTTCTGAACAGCTGCATTGCTGTTCAGTGGAAATCAATTAATAAAGTAGTGTGGGAAGTCAGGACCATTTTTTTCACAACGATTTTGATGAAGAGGGAGGCAGGAAGAAGATACTGATCATAGGTGGGTAACAAACTTCATGTTTATGGATTCAGTGCTGTGTATGTTAGCAAAAGTCTTAATCTGCAATCATGTATCTGAGAAGAAGATTTCCTCTTCTGCATTCCTGCTGGCATTCTAGTCTATGTTGCTGCGTGTTACTGTTTTTATGGAGCTGTCTATGCAATGTCCCTGCATGCTATATTGATGCCTAGTTTCGCTGCGCTGAATACCTCAGCACGTCACGTGAAGGTTCAGTCCATACGTAAGAAGATGTCATGACTTAATCAGGAAGTCTCAAAAAATACTCGTGACAGTTGATTTATTTTAGAGATTGGAGAAAAAAAGGAGTGTTAGTTGGAGTTTTTATAGCTTTTTTTGGTGAGTTTCCAGCCTGCTGCCTTGTTTCTTGTAAGATCGTTGTTTCTCACCATTGCGGTGTTAACCTGTAAGATACCTCCTTAATGTTTTCTGTGATAAAAAGGAATGATTTGTAGATGGTGAAGGAATGTTAGTTTAAATATTGTTGAATTTTGTCTGGCATATCAAAGATAAATTAAAACGGAAGAAAGTATTAGGAAAGTGAGTAACTTAAACAGCATTTAAATGGCTTATTTAAGTAACTGAATTATAGATTAGTTTCATAAACATTTAGCTTGACAACTTATTTTCCAGTTAAATAGTGTGAGAGAGAGGAAATGTCTTTCAATAAAATATGAATTTAAAACTCTTATGCCCCATATTTTCTTAGCTCAGTTTGCATCTTCTTCCCAAGAAACATGCTGCCTATCCCTAGCGTTTAAAGGAAAAATAAGTTTTGAAATTTGTTATCTAATGCCTAGTTCAGCTGAATTGCAGCATCACAATTATCTTGAACTATGGCATGTACTTGGTATCACTTCTGCAGAATAAGATATGGCTGTGCTGATGATACTTTTCTTTGTTGGCTTTGTCCTACTGTTTCTAAATTACATCTCTTTGAAGAGCTTCTCTCTCTCTCTCTCTCTCTCTCTCTTTTTTTTTCCCATAAGACTTGTCAAAAATCCAGCACACACCTGAGAAGTTTGAGGTTATAGGGTTTAGGGATTGCCATGAATTGTGGCTCCATCTGAATCTTTCTTCAGACAGGCTTTTTAGTGTTGTTAAATATATTTAATTTTGTTAAAGTCTGTCATTTCTACATTGAGGTCAGTACGGCAAATCTTTATTTTTATCTTTGTTTTGTTCTTTTTTTTTCCAGGAGATGTTAAATCTCTACGTTCTGTCATCAACCCTCACATATCCAGGTAAGTAATGCTAACTTATTTTTCCTATGTAACAGACGCTCCAGGTAATTGATCTGGCAAAATGTCAAGGGTATTGCAGTGCGCATCTTCTGTTCTAAATTACAGTTAGCGTTTCCTTTCTTCTACCTTTCTGACACTTCAATACAGAACAGTTGTTAACGTTGGAGTTAGTCTCAGGCTTGTAAAATGGGAGTCTTCTGTTTACATCATCAGAACCAGAATTGCCCTCTTAGAGAGAAGATTGAAATCCATGACAGTCATTGAGAGCTGAGTGTCGGGGGAGGAAATGTCTTGGCAACCAGAGCATCACGATGGGCAAAGCTGTACTTCATGTTCCTGGGAGAGCCTTGTTAGACGAGGGCCTGAACATTGAGGAGGAGGTGGTTAGGGACTGAGCTGTCAGAGGAAGGGTGTGGGGATGAAATTCCCTTGGAAGACCGCCTCTGTCCGATAAGCTAATTAGGCTAGGAATAATGGTGAGTGCGGGGGCTGGTCACGAGGCCTTTGCCTATGATGTGCAGAGGCGGTAAAGCAACGTTGGGAGCCTCTCGGCAAGGCGCTTGGGAAAAAGAGACTGGGCTGAACAGAATCAAGGGCAGCTCTGTGGGGGCTTGGGTGCTAGGTCTGGGGTGCAAAAGGAGGTGTGCGAAACTGATTGTTTCAGTCATCGTTGAGGCAGACCAGAGGGTGGAGGGGCTGTTTCTGTGTGGGGCAGATGGGTGCAGAGTGAGGCCAAACTATTACAGAAGTGAAGTATGGAAGCCTGTTCCAAAAGTCTGAACATTACCAATTTAGAGAGAATCCACCATTTCAATACTGTTGTACCTCAGTATCAGAACATTAACTGTATCAGTTATGCAGCAGAGGAGAAATCTTACTCATCTGATGTGCTGTTCTCAGTGAATATGAATGATTTATTCAGATAACAAAATCACAGAATAAAAAGTTAACGACAGTAAAGGAAATGCGTTTGCGTTGTGCAGAATCCGTAACATTGGCATCATGGCCCACATTGATGCAGGGAAAACTACAACGACGGAGAGAATGCTGTATTATTCTGGATACATAAGAACACTTGGAGGTTAGAACTACTTTTTGTATTCCACTAGCTTTGAGAGATTTAACAGTAATATGCAATAATACACAATGTAGTTAGAGGCAGCTCTTAGAATATTTTGCGTAGAAGCCAATTGTTTCAAAGTTGTGCTGCAAGATATTGAAAGTGTAATGCACTTTCCATTGTAGTCTAAGGCGGTTGCACCTCTAGAGACAACAGACTTTTTTTTTTTTTAATTTTAACGCATTATGATTCGTTTAACTCTTAATTAGAGGTTCTCCTGCTTTTATGTATTGTTCATTGGCTATTCTGGCAGAACTGTTTCTCCTGTTCCCTTTTGAAATGTAAAGAAACCAGATTAACAGAAAGTGGCCATTTATTTTGAAAGCTGCAACCCAGAGAAGAATTCCTTGCTAAAACAACTCTCGCAGATCTTTGTAAATGCCATCAGAAGGAGTGAGACTGAGGTGGACTCCATTAATGATTGGCATGGAGAAAATGATAGAATTTAGTTCCTCTGCAGTCTCTCCAGCCCTTGAAAGAGTTCAGTATCAGGATAGACTCAAGATTTGAAAGGGTCGCTCCATTTGTGCTACCTTTCGACCTTTTAAGTTGAGCTCCGTGTTCTCTACTGCGTATGGGAATGTTAGAAGACATTGGGCCTGTGGAGTGGTTGAACTTGGTGGCTTAGTCGTTTGGAAATGTGGGACTGCTTCCCTTCTTATTAAGGGGGAAAAAAAAAGACTCTCACTTAACTTTAACTAACTGTAGCGTTAATTTAACTTAATTAACTTTTAACACATCAGATTCCATACAGTAAATGCAGCTAGGTTTTTTTTTTTAACAGTGTAGGTTGTTCAGAATTTGGGGTTTTGTTTTAATTTTTAAGTTTCTCACAGTGTTACTTCAATTAAAAAGAACAAAAAAGGTTGTTTGAAGTGCTTGTCTTTACGGAGCATTTCTTGTCAAGAAATGGAATCTAGATAAATTACCTGATGCTGTCTTTCTCTGAGTAAGTGATAGTTTTCATAGCTTATACATATACAAAAGGGACAGTATTTTCAAATCTCCCCCATCATCTTTGTTCCAAGACAAGTTCATCTTTTGAATTATTTATTTACTCAACTGTTATCCTAATTTCTGTTCACAGATGTTGATGATGGGGACACAGTGACAGATTTCATGGTACAAGAGCGAGAACGTGGTATTACTATTCAGTCTGCTGCTGTTACTTTTGACTGGAAAGACTATAGAATCAATCTGATTGACACCCCAGGTACTGCATTTTAGGAGTACTCTTGTTATTAGGAGAGAGGAGAGGAGGTGAGGTGATGTAGAACGTAAGGTTTGGTTTTAAAATATGGTGTGATATTTAATTGGTTGAATTGCTGCAATAAATAAGCCTACTGAGCTTTGTTCACTTTTGACTAATTGTTTCCTGGTGCCTAAAGCAAGCTTATTTCTCAAATATTTCCACACTACATTGCTTTCAGTTCTGGGACTGCAATGTAACTATGCTTTGTGTTTCAAAGATTGCTGAGCGTGTTTCTCTGACAGTAAAGACAGAGTTGTTTTTGGCATGGTAAAAAAAAAAAAAAAAAAAAAAAGAATACAACGATCTATTGATGTTGCCTGTTTGATTTATGACAGTGCAAAATGAAAATTGTTTTTCAGGTCATGTGGACTTTACAGTGGAAGTTGAGCGTTGCTTGAGAGTCCTGGATGGAGCAGTAGCTGTGTTTGATGCTTCAGCTGGTGTTGAGGTAAAAACGACTGGTAGAATTTCTTGCGTCTAATGACTTAAAAAACACTGAAATAACAATGATATGGAGGGGTTGCTCTGCATTATCTCTGTTCATGCTTTGATCAAAATTTGCCTGAGGTCAGAAGCTGAGCATTTGATTTTAAGTCCTGTGAGGTACAGAAATTTCCACAGAATAAGGGGCAAATAAGTGGTGTTCCTGTTAAGTACGGGAGCCTAATGTGTGTGGGAGGGTTGTGTGTGTTCTGGTTTTTTTTTTTTTTTTTTTCGTTACAGATTTAGAGTGAGGTGAATACTTCTGATTAGCTCCACTAGTGGAAAGAAATTAAATCTGTTCACTTCTTACTATCAGATTTCATGCAGAAAATGAATCATTTTCAGCCAGAGTTTCTCCCTTCCCACTGATGTATGTTTAGTACATTCTTTTGGGCATCTTGTAGAAAAGGTGGAGGCAGGCTGAAATTTTAGTTTGTAGCATGAGACGCTCAAGTAGTTCTGGAGAAAAGTTACATGTTTCGAAAGCACAGTGTTCCACAGCATGTCCTTTGCTGTGTAGAAAGGGTGAGAGAACTGTTGATCGGTGTTACTTGCGTTGTTTAACGAGCAACATGATATCTCACATTATGGAGTCTATGGTTCAACTGCCAGCACTAATGTTTTTCTTTTGCTTTAGGCCCAAACTCTGACAGTGTGGAGACAAGCAGACAAGCATCAGATACCACGAATTTGCTTTTTAAACAAGATGGACAAAAATGGAGCAAGGTATTGCTTTAATCGTTGTTGAAGACCTTGTAAGATAATGTGTCTAATCAAATTAAGGTATATTCTCTTAAGCAGAGAGTGAGCAAATTACGTTAATGCTTAGTATATGGTGATAATACAGATGCATATTTTTGTGTAGCTAGGGGAGTAATTTTTGCTGTGAATACAAACGGTAAACCTAGTTGACTGTATCATTACATTTTGGGTAACTTTCCATATCTATTGTTTTAATACAGTTTTACATATGCTGTTGAGAGCATCAGACAAAAGTTGAAGACAAAACCTTTGCTTTTACAGGTAAACTTTGAAATTATGCTTATCTGCTTTTCTTTTGAATGGAACTCCTTTCTTAATATACAGTAATTGTCTAAAATTTCTGTTCTCTTTGCAGTGGCCCATTGGGGAAGCCAAGACCTTCAGAGGACTGGTTGATGTTGTGACTAAAGAACGAATTATTTGGAAATCTCCTTCTGGTTTGGATGATGGAAAAAATTTTGAGCAAAAGCCACTGCTGGAGGCTGATGATCCCAACTTGTTCCAAGATGTCCAGGATGCCAGAAATACCTTAATAGAACAAGTAAAGTTCTAAAGTAAATATATTATGTATTTAAAGTTATTATTTAGAATTGTAGGAAAAATAGGCTGGAAGGGACCTCTGGAGGTGTCTAGTCCAATGTCCTGCTCAAAGTGGGTCTAATTTCAAAAGTAGACTAGGTTGCTCAGTTCCTTGTCCGGTCAAGTTTTCAAAGTCTCCAAGGATGGAGATTCTACAGCCTCTCTGGGCAGCGAGTCCAAGTGTTTGACTACCATCATGGTGAACCGTTTTTTCCAACAGGAATTTCCCACGTTGCAATCTGTGATAGTTCCTCTTATCCTTCTCTTGTGCTACTCTGAAAAGAATCTGGCTCCGTTTTCTCTGAAACAGGTTCACTACCACTTCTTCAGATATTAGAAGACAGCACTTACATCCTCCCTTAGCCTTCTCTTCTCCAGGCTGGACAAATGCATCCCTCTTGGCCTCCAGCTGAGCTCCCGCATACTCACCATTTTAGCGGCTTTCCACTGTCCAGTCTCTTTTATTTCTCTTTCCACAGTTTGTCAGTCTCTTTTGTGCTGGGGAATCTAAAACCAAACTCAGTATTCTGCTCTACTCACATGTGCTGAGTACAGGGCACTAATCGTTTCCCTCATCTGTGGGCTATGTTCTTGCTAATACAGCCCAGCATGCAGTTAACTTTCATCACTGCAAGGAGACGCTGCTGACTCATGTCCACTTGTCCACCAGACCTTTGGTCGTCTTCTGCAGAGTTGTTTCCTAGCCAGCTGATCCCCAATCTGTACCGATCTGCAGATTTGTTTTGTCCCAGGTACAACATTCTGTGTATGTCCTTGTAGAACTAATTTCAGATTTCCTTCACTTACTTTCCATCTGTCAAGGACACTTAATGCACATTATAAACCTTAATGCATAGTGGCAAAATTTGCTATTTTGTGCAGTGTTGGACTGCCTGGCTGCACAATAAGTGTGTAAAATAGGAAGTGTTCCCCATGTTATAAATAGTGAACCGGAAGAATACAGACAGGCACTAAATTTATCATTCATTTGGTTAACGTGGCATCTTACACAGTGTTAGAGGCCAGAATACACTTGAGACATTCACGTGAGACCTGGCAGATCTGACCCAGGAACTACAGGATGTGCTTGCCTTTCCGAAGTGGCAGCTAGGAGCCGAATGGAGGGCCCCAGCTGTTGAAAATGGCATTAAATGTTGTGTTACAGGCAGCTGAATGCCACCAAAAACCTTGTTCCAGCTTCATCCAAAAAATCTGTGGGAGAGATGAGACTAGAACAACGTAAATATTTCTTTCACATAGATTGACATACTGTGGAGCTCAGAAAGCGTAATGGAAGCCTAATCTAGGTCTAGAGCCTTAATGAAATTTGCAGAGTTAAGTTTAGAAGGAGTGAAGAGTGAAAGAACAATAGAATAAGTTGCCTGTTGAGCAGGGCAGAACGTTTGAAGTAGTCTGTCCAGATTGTTTTTTCTTCTCTCCTCAGCTTGCTTTTTAACATCTTGCACTACTTTGACTAATTTAGATAACGATATTGCAAAAGTTGGTTTTACTTGAGTGGTTTTAAGCAAGTCTCCTCTCCAAGTAAAATTTTTTTTTTTTTTTGCGTTCTTTGCTTTCATGTTACTTGTAAGAGTGTAAGCATGTGGAGGACAAGAAGGTGATCCGGAGTAGTCAGCATGGATTCACCGAAGAAAAATCATGCTTAACCAACCTCATAGCCTTCTGTGATGGGACAGCTGGCTGGATAGATTCAGGGAGAGCAGTGGATGTCATCTACCAGGACTTTAGTAAAGCTTTTGACCCTGTCTCCCATCACATCCTCATAGGCAAGCTCAGGAAGTGCGGGCTGGATGAGTGGACAGCGAGGTGGATTGAGAACTGGCTGGATGGCAGAGCTCAGAGGGTTGTGGTCAGTGGCACAGAGCCTAGTTGGAGGCCTGGAGCCTAGCGGTGTCCCCCAGGGGTCAGTCCTGGGTCCAGTCTTGTTCAATGTATTCATCGATAACCTAGATGAAGGGACGGAGTGCACCCTCAGCAAGTTTGCTGATGATACAAAACTGGGGGGAGTGGCTGACACACCAGAAGGCTGTGCTGCCATTCAGAGGGACCTGGGCAGGCTGGAGAGATGGTCAGAGAGGAACCTCCTGAAGTTCAACATAGGCAAGTTGCAGGGTCCTGCACCTGGGGAAGGATAACCCCATGCACAGTACAGGCTGGGGGTTGACCTGCTGGAAGGCAGCTCTGCCGAGAAGGACCTGGGTGGGAGTCCTGGTGGACAACGAGTTAACCATGAGCCAGCCGTGTGCCCTTGTGGCCAAGAAGGCCAAGGGTATCCTGGGGTGCATGAGGCAGAGTGTTGCCAGCAGGTCGAGGGAGGTGATTGATCCTGCCCCTCTCCTCAGCCCTGGGGAGGCCTCACCTGGAGTGCTGTGTCCAATTCTGGGCTCCCCAGTACAAGAGAGACATGGCACTCCTGGAGAGGGTCCAGCAGAGAGCTACAAAGATGATGCGGGGACTGGAGCATCTCTCCTATGAGGAAGGCCTGAGGGAGCTGGGCCTGTTCAGTCTGGAGAAGAGGAGACTGAGAGGCGATCTCATCAATGTGTACAAGTATCCGAAGGGGGGGTGTCGAGAGGATGAGGCCAGTCTCTTCTCTGTGGTGCTCAGAGCGACAGGACAAGAGGCAACGGGCAGAAACTGAACCACAGGAAGTTCCATCTAAACCTGAGAAAAAACTTCTTTCCTGGGAGGGTGACAGAGCACTGGACCAGGTTGCCCGGAGAGGTAGTGGAGTCTCCTTCGCTGGAGACATTCAAAACCCGTCTGGATGTGATTCTGGGAAATATGCTCCAGAGGACCCTGCTTGAGCAGGGGGGTTGGACTAGATGATCTCCAGAGGTCCCTTCCAACCTCAGCCATTCTGTGATTCTGTAAAGGCTTCATTCTCCCTCCAGTTAGTTAATTCCTAAATGACTAAGATTGGTGACTTATATGTGAAACTGCTATATGCTAAATAATAAAGCAGAAATATTCTCTTGAAGGTTGCAGATCTGGATGATGAATTTGCTGAACTGGTTCTAGGAGAATATAGTGAAAATTTTGACCTACTACCAGCTGACAAGGTAAATTTTACCTTTAATTAGAAATATTTTTATAGCTGTCATTCTGAGGAGCAGGGTTGTGTCTTCCTTTGGCACATACTGATTTTGATTTTGCAAATATGTGTTTTTTCAATCAATGAAAAGTGCTGCAGCAGCTTTTTTGGGTGATTTTAAAGCAATGTGAACTTAGGAGAAAGTGTATTCAAGCTTAATGTGAACTTTATCGGATAATATAGTGACTGATTCTTAAATATGCTGGGCACAGCTCTAAAAGTATGGTACATTTGTTATGGATATTTTTATTGACAGTTAAGCTGCTGCAAGAGTTTTGGGAAGAGTGAATGGAGTTTTCAGGTGGTGTCAGGCCAATTTGTGTCTAAACTATTGATTCTCACTAACAAAATAACATGTCTCCTTCTGAATTGGTTCGACCTTCAGACATTGCAATTGAAAATGGTGAGGTAAAACATTTCTGAATAAAAAAGAATGTTAGAGAAAGAATAAGAACAGTTATAAATCTGCATGAATTGTGTAGAAATCTTAAAAGTGGTTTCTTATGTTCTGGCATCTAAACATCGGGGTTTATGGTTCATCCAGAGCCCTTTAAAGGCAATGAAAGGGGTTTGGAAGAGTGATTGCTGTATTTGAATCAGAGTTCTTAACTTTCTTGGGATCTGTATTGCTAAATAAATATGGGACTATACAGCAAGTGTAAACTGCAAATAATTATTTTCTGCAGTTACAGTCTGCTATACGTCGGGTCACGCTAGCCCAGAAAGCAGTGCCTGTTCTCTGTGGCAGCGCATTGAAGAATAAAGGAGTGCAGCCGTTACTGGATGCTATTACTGCGTACTTGCCTGCACCTAATGAGCGTTCATATGAGTTTCTGTAAGTATAAGGAGAAAAGGTGGGGGGAACGGGAGTGTCAGGAAAAAGGAAAAACAAGTAGGAAAGGGTAAAAGGAGAAAGTTAAAAATATTTTTTAACAAAAAAATTAGTACCTTCAACAAAATTTGCTAATTTTTGGTATTAAGTGGCAGTTAAGATATGTAGAATAAAACACTATTTGAGTCCTGAGCCAATTTTGGCCAGTGCTACTGAAACTGCCTGCATTTGTCTCCAGCTGCCAAACTTGCAGCTTAGAGTTTTAAAATATTTTCAATTTTTAACGTGAGGACACAAAGCGGGGTTCGAGGGATGATTTCTAGTATTGACTGAGTCGCATGACATCGTGTTACGTATCTCTTCTGCAGCTGGAACTGCTTAGATTAATATATTTGTATAAAATTGGTTTTTAAAAAAATCTCCTTTTATAAATGGTACAACTAAGAAACCCATAGCATCTTAAATAAGTGCAAATTTAGGTAAATCTAGATTTGAAGTGGGTTAATCGTACAAGTTTACTTTTTGTTGTGTTTTTCTCTTGCAGAAAGTGGTACAATGATGACCTGTGTGCCCTAGCATTTAAAGTTCTCCATGATAAATGTCGTGGGCCACTAGTTTTCATTCGCATTTATTCAGGTTCAGTGAAACCTCAATCAGCTATATATAATATTAACAGAAATTGCACGTGAGTAGGAGTGAGGTACGGTTTGTTGTAGTATTGGAGTGTCTATTAAAGTAATGAGTAATTCAGGAATTTCATTTGCAGAGAGAGAATGAGCCGACTGCTCCTGCCTTTTGCTGATCAGCAAATTGAAATACCATCACTAATGGCTGGCAACATTGCCCTTACTGTTGGGTTAAAACAGGTAAAGGAAAAAATTGATCCTAAAGGAATCGCAGATTATTGTTGGGGTTGGAAAGGGACCTCTGGAGATCCTCTGGTCCAGTCCCCCTGCTCAAGCAGGGTCAGTTAGAGCAGGTTGTCCAGGACCATGATACTTGCTTAGTTCTGTACTTTCCACTTCTGTGATATTGTGTCTCAAACATTTTTTTTTGTGTGTGTTGATTTTTTTTGCCACATATGTAAACTTTATACCTCCTCCTGAAATGAAAAATTATAATGCGCAAGTGTCAGTAATTTACCTGAGGAGATGCAGTGCTGTTTAGGTGGGAAGGGCTGAAAATTGAAACAATTTTAGAAGGATTCTGATCTTCTAACTCTTAAAATAGCAGTGCAATGTAACGCCATGAAGAGACCTCAAATGGGAAGGAGAGTGATGTTGCAACTGAGTTGCCTAAAATCAAAAGTAAATATGTTCCATTTTCATGGTTCCATTGGATAGTTTACTAATCCTGTGTTTTAGTGTGTGAGCAGAATAGATCTCATTTGCATGGTTCTTTCTTAAATGTAAGCAATTTTAGCATGCATAATCAAATTTTCCTTTGCCAGTACTGGCCTTTTGTGGCCTTATATCTTGAGTGATAATATAGATTTAAAATGTGGTGAGCTTGATGAAGAAAAGGTAGTCTAAAGTTGAGCAAAATTTTTCCTCCTCTTCCAAATCATTTTAATTACTCAAAGAGCACTTATTAAAGTTAAAGTACTTATTTTTAAGTAAGTGGAGTTTAGCACAACTGGTATTGAGGAAGAAAAAAAATCAGTTGCTTTTTTTTTTTCCCTCCCCCCTTCCTCTCTCTTGTGGGTCACTGGGGGTTGATGTATAGAGTGCCACTGGAGATACCATAGTGTCATCAAAGGCCTCAGCTGTAGCAGCAGCGCGCCGAGCTGGAAGGGACGCTGGTGGAAAGCAGACACGTACCGGTGAAGTAGAGAGCCTTCTGCTGGCGGGTGTTGAAGTCCCCGAGCCAGTCTTCTTTTGTACAATTGAGCCACCTTCAGTGGCCAAACAACCAGGTATGACCTGCTTATAGATTTGGAGTTGTGCTGTACCCTGATCCATGCACAGCTGGTTGACATCTGAGAGTTGTACACATTTATCTGTCAGTGATTTAAGGCGGCCCTTATCGCCTTTTATATCGCACAGATGTGATGTATTTCAGATTGTGATTGTTAGTATCTTTTGCTGTTATTTCTTGAACAGTTTTTCTGTGTGGAAGAGTACTAGTTCTTCACTTGGGAAGAAGAGATGGAGGCAGTTCACTCTTTTCCTCTCCTTCATTCTTGCTGTCATGCTTAGCTTTGCCCCACTCAAGCTAGTGTGCTGTGCATTCTGCCTCTGAGTACAGCTAGCCTTAAAACGTGAGTGCTTTCTTCAGTCGGCACTTGCGGTTTTCCTCTGTGGCATTTCTGAACGTTTCCCGTAGATCTGTGTTTAGTCAGTGTTTACCCATGCAGTGTGGCCTCTGATCTTGCTGCCTTTCTCAAAAAACTTTTTATCAGAGGACCTGATAGTTTGACTCTCTGGAAATACACACTTTGCACTCTGTATCTTCATTGCAACAAAGCTGAGCTTGGTTGAATGCTGGGACTTCACTGGGTAAAGAGAGGAAGGACAAATACCAGCATGGGATGATGGAATGGAGCAAGGCAGAATGTGGTTTTGGAGCAAGGCAGAATGTGGTTTTGGAGCTATGTGTCTGCAGCCTGAACCATTGGATTGTGGGTATTTTTTTTCAAAGGCTGCAAGGTGGATAAATGCAGTTTCAGTTGCAAGTTCGCTGTGCTGCAGCTGCTTTCCTAGAGCTGTTTCCCTCAGTAGTTAAGTAAGATTCCCTCAGTAGTTAAGTAAGATGGTGGGAATCGGAAGAATTGACTTGCATTTGAGCCCTTTTTTTGTTCTTGCTGAATTCATCTTGAAATCTTCATGCAAATCAGTTAAGAGCTAGTTTAAAATTTGTATTACCTGTAAAAGGAGAGCACTATTTTTCACTCATTTGATAAAGGACTTACAGGTTCTGTTACCTCTTTAAAGTGCAAAATATCACTCAGAAAATGCTATTGTTAACAGTGAAAATTATTATTATTTTTTTTTTCAGTAAGTCATTATTTTTAAGTTGGGACAGTTGTTATTTTAGTTAAAAAGCTCTTTTTCTCTAAAAGTTGCACAGAAGATTTTAAGCTTTTGCTTGATGTCATTAAGTTTTACTGTTGAAGACATCAGCTCAGTCATAGAAATGTTCTGTAGCCTACAGTTGATTTATTGGAGAGAATCAGAAGTTGAAAGTTGCTTGTATTAAAGTTGATTTTTGTCTGCCACAATCTGTGTTTCACTGGGGTCCTCCTGATTCCTTTTGAGAAAAAGATTTGACTGTGTGAGGAACACGATGTTTAGGCATTGTGATTCTCACATTACTGAAGTCTCATTACGGTGTTTGACATATATGTATAGACTTGGATAATGCACTGAACTGCCTTCAACGAGAAGATCCTAGTTTAAAAGTGAAGCTAGATCCTGACACAGGGCAGGTAAGATAAGTCTTCCATTACTGACCTTATAAGCAAACTTTAATTTAGGACTGTTAAGATCAGCCTTCAATTGGTTCATTTACATGTTGAGATTTCTTTAAATTAAGAGGGGTCTAAAAAATGTACAAAGTTCTGTACATCAAGGCAAACTAGCATGACACCTTGAACACTTATGCAGAACATAAGATAATCTCCTGTATTCTGCAGAGTATGTTTTTGACGGTCCTTTTTACAGTTAGAAAAGTTTGAAATATGTAATATCGAAGATATTACAATATGTCCTTTTTTTATAGTGGGCATAGTAGTAGTAATTACCATCTCCCCTACATGGCGTTTAAGGTAGGAGATATAAAGCAGACCTATTTTCTTACCTCTGGGCTCTGCAGAATTTTGAAATATTTTTTAGAGGCTACAAAAAGCATATAAGGAGAGTCCTTGCTTAAATAGTCTATATTACAACCTGAGTTTGTTATGTCCCCCCCCCCCCCCACCTTAACTCTTTTCTAACTAGACTATTCTGTGTGGCATGGGAGAACTACACATAGAGATTATTCATGACCGAATCAAACGTGAATATGGAATTGAGACTTACTTGGGACCTCTTCAAATAGCATACAGAGAAACCATCCTAAATGCTGCCCAAGCTACAGGTAGAATGAGTGACTACAAGGAATATTTTGTTTCTGGTTTTGTAGCTTGCTTTATTTGAAATGATCTTTACTTACGTTTAATCATTTTGAGTAAGTTTCAAATTAATTGTTTGGTGTATGAGCTTTTTTCCATATCCTTCCTTCATTTTTTTTCCTGTAGATACACTGGACAAAACAGTAGGAGACAGAAGGCACTTTGTAACTGCAGAGCTAGAGGTGAGGCCGAGGTCGGGGGAGAGAGCAACACCACCAGTCATAGAGTATGCTGAAAATGTCCTTGAGCTGCTTCCCAAAGAACTTCAAGGAGCAATAGAAAATGGAATTGCCAATTCATGCATTCAAGGTAAAGGAAGTGCTGTGACAGCTACGTTTTTCTAACTTTTATATAAGAAGTAATTTGATAGCTTTCTAGGAGGAAAGACGCCTTGGTAGCTTGAAAATTAAGGCATTACCTATTAACAATACAAATGCAAAGAAAAAAATACAGCATTTCCTTTACTACAAAAATTGCTGAACACCCCTTTTCCCGTGCTAGGAACGGAAGTCAGCATGCTTTCAGTTTTAAGCTTGTTTTCTTCCAAGTAACTCAACAACAAGCTTGGTTTTGCTGGTGGTGGTGGTGGTGGTGGTTGTTTTTTAATCTGGTATAACAGATGAAGCCTTTACTTGATGACATCATGTAAACCACAGCGATCTGATGGAACTGGCTTACGAGGTCAACTTGTAAATACCACACTTCTATTAGTTACTGATGGTTTTTCTCATTTTCAAATCTGTTAAATCAGCGGAAGTATGTATGTAATAAAAAGCTTAGCCTAGTTGCACAGTATAGGCTCTCTAAAGGACTAAACTGTCCTTTACTTTTGGTTCAAAAGAGGATGTATGTATTAATTTGTGGCCAAATAACTTACAGTAAAACTAACAGGCAGTGGATTGATAAATGAGAATTGTTCCAGAAGCAGCAGCATGTCCTATGTCTTCTGTGTTGCTTTGTTCAGTTGCAAAGCATCTCTCCTCTCTTGCTGTGGAATGAGTCTTGATTCTGGCCCTCAAAGCTTGCCTGCGTGCTTTCTTTGCAGTCCCTGAAGACCATTCAGAACTGTGCTGTCTGTGGCCTAAAATCCAACCCTCTAAGGGTGTTTAAAAAGAGGTCATCTGGCCACGCTGTCTGTGTGAAGAAAGCTGTGTGTTTCAACTTTCCGAGATCTTGTTCCAGCCTCCCATCTAGTCTCAGAGTTCGTGGTCTGGCTGAGAATCCTGGAGAGGGGAGGTAACCTAGCAGGTCACCAGAGAGGCAGTTCCTCCCTCCTAGAGTGCGTCAACCCTGAACTTTGGGCAGTGGGTTATTATCTGACCTTTGCTGAGATCATATTCTGTTGACAAGGAAAACGCAGAAGACGTTCTGGCTACAGGTTAAACAAAAGTTTTCATGACTTCTTCAAAGTAAATGTTCTTGTTTCAGTAGGCGTGTTTTAGATATTACAGTGTCAAATTTTTTTCTTTGTAAGATTAATTTTTAGGAACGGGGTAAGGATGAACGCACTCAGGAACTTTTGGTTCTGAAAATTGTTAGCTGTGTTTTTGGTAAACAGAATAAGAAAGTATGACTGCATTCCTTTGCCACATCTAGCTTTGTGGCAAAGCTGGATAATGCTAAAATCATGAAAGTAAGGAATGAGACAAGTGGTCATGCCCTTGTGGAGAGGGAGGGCGAAGGAGAAGGGAAAGAACAAAGTCAGAAGCTACAAATTAATCCTGAAACTATTTTTTTTGTCTTCATATTATGAAAAACAAGTACTTTTTTTTTCTTTTCTTTCCTAGGACCTTTGCTAGGATCCCCAGTTCAGGATATAGAAGTGACAGTGAAATCACTGATGGTGCATCCTGACACCTCCCATACGATGATATCAGCCTGTGTCTCCCGTTGCATGCAAAAGGTACAACAAAACTATAGACTCTTGTACAACACAGGAGCATGATGTACTGTTAGAAAAATATGTGTATATCAGTGTCTGGTAATTGTTCTTCTTGGAAAGCGTAACGCTCTCTCTGGGGACTTCATAGTTTTTGGAAGGAGAGCATTTGAGAGGAGTGTTACCTGGAAGCAGAGAATTTGAGAGGAGTGTTACCTGAAGTATGTAAGCGTTTTCTATGTGAATTTGTTACTGAAAAGGAATTAGCATAACTCTTTCCTTCCCTTTCATATAGGCTTTGAAAAAAGCCAGCATACAAATACTGGAGCCCCTTATGAACCTAGAAATCACAGTGAGTGAAGATCATCTCAGCGCGGCACTTGCTGACCTTGCGCAGCGGAGAGGCAGTATTCAGGAAATCCAGAGTCGTCAAGATAACAGAGTTGTAGTTGCTGCTGTTCCTCTAGCAGAAACAATGGTATGTGGTTATCTTGTTAATGGTAAATGACAACAAAAGGGTTTTTTTTTTTTTAATAAAAAAATAAAAAGGTAAATCTGCCTTTATGCTTAAAAATAATTAGGCTTCCATTAGCCTTTTCCATTGTTATGTATGAGTAAGTTTAGAACAGATATTTTAAAGTGTGTTTTAATTGCACTGAAGGTCTGAAGCAAGCTATCCAGAGGGTGCAGGGAGTTAAGAGTTACTTGGTTACTACACTTATGAATTGTAATAGTATTTTATGCCTAATTCAGGTTGCTAAACTAGCATGTTTTCAATTGTATAGTAAGTCAGAGAAGTAGTAAAAACTAGTAGAACTAGTTTTACAGAGAACTAGTTAAAAAGATCATTTATTAATTAATTAGTTTGCTGGGGGGGGTGTTACTGTACTTTTAATACAATAATATTAACAAATTAACTTGCTGAAATGTTGCAATATACTTACTCTCTCAGACCTAAACAGCTTTCTGTGCTAATTAATCTTTCCTATATCCTAAATTGACTGACGTTAGTAAGTATCTTTGTATGTGTTCTGCATTTTGTCCAGGGCTACTCAACAGTTCTGCGTTCTCTAACATCTGGCTCAGCAAGCTTCACTTTGGAGCTAGCCAGTTATCAAGCCCTGAACAGTCACGAGCAAAGCACGCTCCTTCAGAGAAGGAGGGGGTTGGTATGATCACTTTACTCTGTACAAGAAAAAAGTTATGTTCTGTCCTCCCTATTAAATATTTTCAGAAGACTGTTTCGATGCACCAAGTGTGTTCTTCTGTGACCACATGGTTATGGTAAATGAGAGATTAACAACTGCAGGAGCAGACTGTGCTTTTGACTTCCATGGGAACGTTCCCAAGAGAAAGGGAAGCCTGAGTGAACTCAGGCACAGCTGTCTAAGGCAAAGCAGTTGAACTAGAGATGCAACCACCGTTTGCTGCTATGACAGTTCATTATCTTACAGATATCTACGGTGAAGAGTGATGCATATCCTTTTTAGTGCTCATTTCTATAAGTGCATACTAATGTGTCATTAAGACTATTTCTTAAGTAAGTTACTGAGTAAAGTTTGTGAAGTTTATGTCTAAATAAACAGTTTTGCCAGTCTCTATCTGGATTTGTTTTCAGCAGAATATAAGAATATGATTAAGCATCTTAAACTGTAAGTATTCTCACATGTTAGAAGACAGCTTGAAAGGGAGTTTAGGACAACGCATGTAACCTTCACCTGGGTTTGCTTTAGCAAATAAGTGGAATGGATGCGTCTGCAAATTGAGTAAGAGCTGTTCAAGAAATGGAAGAAATGCAGAGTTCTCCCCCAACAGAAATTCCTGCCTCCCAACTCAGTGCATTGGAGGAGGGAAACTTTTTTTTTTTTGACCTTTAGCAGTGCTTGATTTAAGGTGTAATGATACAGTTCTGATTTGCTGTGTTTTGCAGCTTGTAATTCATTTGCGATTTGTAGTTGTATGCTTATTTAGAAAAGCAGTGAATGATAAAACAATTGAAAATAAAAAGGTAGTTCGAATATAAAGAACAAACTGTCTTTATTTTCCCTCAAATTTATCTAATGGGTGAAGAAAGTAGACTAGGTAATTGACTGTAATGGTATTGAGTTTCAGGATTTCACAGTGAAGAATCCCTGTTTCTAATGAAAACTTGACATGCAATTAACCTCATCATTTAAGGTTTTTTAAAAAAACAATTTTTATCCAACAGGAATTTGTCAAATTAATAAACTTTTTATTTTAAATTTGAAAATTTTAGATCTCAGTTTAAATATCAAACCACATGTACCCATAGCCCCACCTCAGAGGCACTTCAGGTTGTTTTAGTAGAAGTCCTTGTAGCAGTTACCTCCCTCTTGCTTCATGAGTGCAGTATCCAACAAACACAGGTTCAGCTGCTATCCCACGGCTGTTAAAATATTAAGTTTAAGGCATATGGTATAATCACACAACTAGCTAGCTGTATAGGCAAGAAGAGAGAGTGGACTTGGAAAGGCTCCTCAGCCTGCAAGGACTGCCACAGGTTTAGCATGTATATTAAATGTCAATACATATATTATGTGTAATAACTTTGGTAAGAACAGAGCGTTGGCCTGACTACGACCTTACCAATAGACTGTTTCTTAAATCAGCTCTGTGCTATTCATGCAAAGTGAAGTCTGTCAGTCTGATGGGAGGCTGCAAATATAAAAGGCAATACAACTGCAGCTCCAAAGAATGCTTAGTTCATCTATTGAAATGGAATGGTTTCTCTAGTATTTTTTTCTGGTTTAAAGCCCACATCAAGGGAATGCTTTTGAGGTGTACATGTCCTTTTATTGACCTAGAATGTGTCATAACAGGACTTGTTCCACATGAGTTTCTATGCCAGCAAAGCTGTTCTAAGGCATGGTCTGAGCACCTGAAGTACTTCATTTAAAAAAAAAAAAAGGGGGGGGGGAGTGCAGGGGAGTAGTCTTTATTCTGTCCCTGCTTTCCTTAGCTCTTTTGCTAGCACTACCTGAGCAAGCAGCTACAGTCATCTGGATCAGCTCCCTGTACATCAGTAGAAGCACAAGTGCCAGCATTAAGGTAGAGAAGATGGAAATGCAACAGTGGCTAACCAGGTCCAGGAATAGCAGCTACCCCCTCCTTCATGGCTTAGTTAAACCTTAATCTCAGAGGGCACTGCCAGCGAACACTTGATTGTTCAGTTTTGTAAGCATTCTTCTTTTAAGCCTCATCAAGAAAAGCATTATCTTGTTAAGTGATAGGACATCACTTCTTAATCTTGTTTTTAACCTGTATTTGCTAATTCGCCTTTAATGCATCTATTCTCATAAATGAAGGAGCTAACCCAGTTCAGGTATAACAGTAGTTTCCTATAGTACTCTTTAAAGCCAGCTTGAAATTAACCAAAAAAGTCAATTAAAACATATGTATGTTTAGTGTCTCAGCTCCTTTTTAGCTTGATTATTTTATTTAAAAGCTAGCTTTTATACTCTAGGCTAGAAGTTGGTAATTCAGACATGTAGTCACGCTGAGAGAGAGATGACCTTAGCCACCTACAGGAGCTTGAGCAGACTGCTCGAGTTTTGTACCTTGAAATCCTTCTTCCCGCAGTTAGTTGGTATTTTTCTGTGATTTGTCATAAACTTCCATAAAGAAGTTAAATTGGCATGTTCCATTCTTGCTGTAGTGCAGCTTTGACAGCGTTAGGGAAAACCTGAACATCTCTGTGGCTGTATACTTTTTTAAAAGAGTCAGACTTGGACTTAAGGCCTCGAAATAACTCATTTTACAATGCTACCTCGAGGACTAACGGCATGAGTTACTAACCAGAATCTACAATTAACATTCTCTTGTTAATCTACACTTAACATTCTCTTGTCAGAGTCTTGCAAACTCTGCTATCTTTGTCTATGCATAGTTGTAGAAGATGCACTAGCAGTAAGCAGTAACTCTTTAGGCAGCTTTTGGGGAAAAACATGCAGACAAGAATCAGTAGAATCAGTCATGAACTGAGTTTATAGTAGCTGTAAATAAAACTTAATTCACCAGGGTTCCTCATTCACCCCTCAGACTCCACACTAAGGCAAAACCTGAAAGAATAGCTTCCTCAAGTTCACCTGCCATGCAAGAAGCTGCATTTGATTGCCTGCTGCAGCTCTTTAATTTTCATAATATTTAAAAAATGCAGTCTGCTTTTTCCGTCTGCACTCCTCCCACACACCCTTTATTGTATGAAATAAGTCAATCAAGATGTTCGTTTTTTCCTTGAGAGGAAAGAGGGACAGAGATAAGCTGTAGTATTTCACTGAAGAAGATTAACAGGTTCTGAGGGTGTTAGTTGCAAAGTTTGGAAGTCCTGTCTTAATGCATCTCTTTTTTCCTCTTTTGAAGATATGAGGACCACATGGGACGATATTTACGTTGTCAGATTAGGTTGTTAGTTCAATTCTGGGCCAGCAATTTAGGCCTGTACTTGAACTCCAGTGGTTCTAAGGCATGAGCACCAAGCTTTACTAGCACTATTAATCTTACCTGAGCATGCGGCATCGATGATTAGATAGCCTTTTATAAGCATCCTTTAAGTCAGTCACGTTCCTGCTGCTCCAGAGTCTTTCCCCTACAGCACTTGCACGAGGCCTGTAAAAGCATACTGAGTTTTAAAGCAGGCATATGCTGTTACCAAAAATGGATTAAAGTTTTTAATACCCACTCTCATGTCCAGAAGCAACAATTTGTATAGTGGTTTATTATCAGTATCAGAACAATACCACTGCTAACAAAGTACTGTTGGATTAATTCTTACTCATTGTAGCTAGCTTTCTAAAAATCTAAAGACGGAGAAGTTCATACCATAGTCTTGGTGTGAGGTTGGTTGCATCCACAAATTCCCCCCACAGGCAGGCTTCTCCACCTATTACAAGTTGTTTCTGCTTTTCAGATCCTGTATTCAAGGACAGAAAATTAGAATTGCTATTTGCCCAGAAAATGAGCATATTATAAATTTCATTCTTGAACACTTTTAAAGTATTGCTGTTTAGTTGATGTTTACTTTATCATATCTAAAAAAAAAAAACAACCTATCCTGAGCACTCAATTAATGTTTTGTTAGTCTTGTTACTGAATTATCATACCATTTGCCCAGAGAACCCAAGCTTTCTGCAAAATGTTCCTTTCTTTGGTAGAAATAATTTTTAATCTTCATCCTCTGAAGACATGCCCCTGCCTTTAAACATTTTTGATTGGAGATTTCAACCCTGGTTGTAACCGGTCATTTTATTACACACTCAGCATTCCTTGAAAAAGCTACTGAAGTCAGCTGGTCTACCTAACCAACTCAGGGAGATACTTTACATAAAAATGAAAGCCAAGAAGAGCATAAGATATGTTTGTAGCAGTTGTAGCCAGAGGAAGAGAACACGTCTTTCTTGAACAGCCTAATACCGTAGAAGCTTTGAGTTGTAGAGTTTGAGGCTTGCCAGGGAAAAGGGAAGCAAACCTGGATTTCCTGTAGGTAGGAATTTATTCCTTGAATTACTCGGTCAAACAAAACAAAAGCACACTTGCATCTCCTCCTGCTGGGAATGGATGGGACCAAACTCCCCTCTCCACTCCCACAGCTATTTTCTAATATGACCTAAACTTACTCAAAATCATTTTAAAGTTTTGGTGTACTGTCTACCAACAGCCACTTTGGACATCTGTAACCCTAATGCATAAGGTATCTGTCCAGCCAGTCCAGCATCCTGTCTCACACACAAGCACTCGTGCTGATGCTCAAGGAAGGTATGTAACACTTTCTTGTGACAGCTGGAAAGTTGCACATTTTCACAGTTCTATTGGACATTAGTCCTTTGATTACAGTCTCTCTGTTCATAGTTACAGCATGTCATCTCTAAATAACCTTATTCTTTCCATTTACACCTTATTATGAACCAAAGACTTTAATGCACACAACAGACATATAAAAAGGATAATAAACAAACCCAGGAAGTTAAGTGGTTCAACACTGTAGTATTTCTTCCAGTCCTGCCCATAACTAATGTAGTCTAAGTACCAGGGAGCTGCAAGGATAGCAGTGAACCCTGCTTCTGTGACATTGCTCAGTTCTTGAACGTAGTTGTTTCCCATCCACACTTCAATTACAGTGTCTGGTTTTAGCTAGAAAGAGGAGGAGAAAAATTAACTTGAAAGAATCCTATTTGCTATTACTGGGAAAAAGAATGATGGATTTTTAAAACTGAGGAGTGTATTTTATTCTCAAAGAGGAGCACTTCAGCAGCTACCTTTTGGCAATTGCTTTCTTCCAAATCTCAAGCTGATCATCACTTTGTTGGTTTTAAACAGAGTTCATCCTACAGTGAAGCCTAGATTATATTACAGACAGTTAATGCCTAGAGTCTCATATGCATCAGTGATCTGTGAACAGCTCAGACTTCAAGCACCTGGTATTACTGATCCAGATGCAGAGTTATATGAGAAATTTTAAAATACAGAAATACACAGAAGCTTCCCTCCTCTACTTTGGTGTCCTGAAGTGTGTTATAGTATCTGCTTTCACCTTTACAAAAATCTTAAACCCTGACATTCTTGTTCCACCTATTTTACCTGTTCGATAAGATGGTAGTTTCAAGTTAGGCCCCACACCTGGGAAGGCTTACTTGTGTTGTCCTGCTAAAGCCAGCAGACTTGCTTTAACTCTTAAGACACATAATATACTGCTTAACAGTGCATTTTGAAAGCCTCCCACAATACTGTGCTGTTAAGGAAGAGTATCTTGTTTCTTTCCCTATCTTACCTGTGCTTTATTATCAAACACTTCTTGCCAGACCATGTATCCCTTGTTATAGGAGGAAACAACGTCCAAAATCCTAGAATTTAGAAATGATATCATGGTTTGTGATTGTTCGTGAGTTCAGTACAGACACATGAAAGGGCTTATTTCTACACTAACACACACCAGGCCCTCCCCAGTGCTGCAGAAGGGACCAAAAGAAACCAAGGTTTTATGTTTTTTGTTCCTCAGAGCACTGTCTGGAAGAGGTCTTCTCCCATGCAGCTGCAGTAACAAAAACTGAGATTCAGAACTTCAGCTAGGAGCTTCTAGAGGCAGCAAAATCTGTTTTGTTTAAGAACAACGAGAGAAACACACGGCTATTAAAACCTTGGGCCTTTCCCTTGTATTGACATGATAGCAGGTACTTGGTTTAAGAAATGCCATACATTCAGAGCGTGCTTAGAACTGGCCAACATTTGCTTCCATCCCACATTTTAAAGAACTTCACATTCAGTGTATTAAAAGGAAAAAGTGGGTAGTCCCCAATACATGGGACTTTGTGAAACCAGATCAGTCTAACTTAAAAGAGTTTCAGTATCTGAACTCCAGCAAGCCTCCCAAATGGCGCGGAAAGCTGGGCAGAAAGAAAGAAAAAACCCACGACTTACTTCTGTATATAGTAAGATTCCAGTTTAGCATAGTCAGTGCCAAATCCTTGCTTCTTCATGAACTCTTTCACTTCAGGGTTAGATTTCCTTAAGAATAATAATAAACTAAGTCAAAAAAGAACATCACTTTTGTTTTAAAGTAGATTTTCCAGCTAGTTTCACCTATGCAGCAAGAGGCTGCTGACTGCAGAACACTAGCTGATGCCTTAGGCTTGCTCCCACCTGGAATGCACAACAGAGCAAAGACAGCAGGATACATGGTTTGCTTACTCTAAAACTGTGTTTCATCTTGATTTGAAACAAAGCCAGGAGTCCTAGTTTCCTGGGAAAGCTATTGGGAGACCCTGTTCTGAAGCAGTCTCTGGCAGGCTGTCTCAGGCTCCTAAAAGCTGAGGGGTTCCTGGCTCTTCTGCAATTTAGCGGGAAGATTGCCAGCAGGCCTGGAAACTGAGCAGCCATAGCCAGGGGATCTGCTGGGGTGACATCAAGGAGCGAGCTTGGGAAAACGCCCCAAAACCAAACCAACACTTTGTGATAACGCATTTGTCAGGACTTATCGTTGCTTTTAAAAGTTAAAGTAAATTCTGAGTGTTCAGATCTGATATTTCAAAAGAATGCATAAATATTAACTAGACCAAATTGAATATTAATCTTATTAGATCAGATCCAAATTCTGTATCATTAGTTGCTCTAGCAGAGAGACTCCAAACTATGCAACATCCACAACCACTTGAAGAACTGTATTAATACGTGCCATTGCTTTTAATACAAGCACACAAGAGTCTACTGTAATTCTTAAGGTTAACAGATTTTCTGGAAGTCAGAACTCTAAGGAAAAGGACTGCTTTTCATTTATCCTACAGCATTTAAATATTAATTATCTTATATAGTACTTTTCTTCCATACTGGTTCTTTTTCCTGCCAGGTTAGTTTTCATACAGAAACCCTCTCCCTAAATATTTGTGAAACTTGGTCAAAACAAAATTCTGCACAACAGTTTAACTCCCACAATACTTGCTTGTTTAAGGTCACAAACGCTCTGCCAATAAATTGTTATAGAAGGAGTGGAAGAGATCTTTGGGTTAAGCAGAGAAAACCGTCTTACCCAACTGAGCACCATAATTGCTGGAGTTAGGCAAGTTTAAGAGACACTAGACATTTATTCTTTGAACTGTCACCATACCAACAAGCGAAGCTCACTTCATCTCCTCCCAGGTGAATGTAGTCATCAGGAAATACACTGCTGATTTCTTTGAAGAATTTAGTCATGAAGTCATAAGTTGTATTCAAAATGGGATTTACAGGTCCAAAGGACCCACTTGGCTGCTTTCCACTGTAACAAGGGGTGAGAAGATCTTTTTGACCTAATGGAAACAATTAATATAGGATATTCAGTTCTGTGTTGTTGTGCTAACTTTGCTATCAGGAAGACATAGTTACTCATATTACAGCGGTTGATATTCATCACTTAAGTGCTGGTCTATTCTAGGTACAATGAAATAGAGGAAAGGTGAAAACAACAACTTGCCCAAGGCCGGAGAACACACCCTTCTAACCAGAAATTAGGACTCTAGCTTTTAGATTTGTGATTTTAAAACACTAATTTATGGAACATGTCACTACCTGGAAAACAACTTCTGGATGACTACTTGAATGGGAAGGCTTTAATGGATGTAGGAAGGAAGCCAAACAGGCCTCCTGAGCACATGCTCATTATCTTTTCTCTTTTTATTACCCTGCTTTTCTAGCACATAAGTAGGCAGGAGGTATTTGGCTCAAGGCAGATGTCTCACCCCAGTCTGCTAGGAAATTACCTCTACACAAGAAAGGAAGGCTAGACAAAAAAATCAAAACCAACCATTAGTTCTGGAGTCAGGCTATCTGAAGCAACTTGAGACAGGATAACAAAATAGGAAAAAGTTTAAGTGTAGGCTGGAGATTCCCAAGGTCTATTTACTTGGTAAAATATGATTGCAGCAGCAGCTTCCCATAGCCAGACGCCAACTCTTTGTGGTCCCTGCTCCAAGCACATTCCCCAGAACAGGGCCCTAGTGGTACATCTGTTGCCTCGCCCACCCTCCATGCTTGTTTTCAGGCCTCTCCCCCACATCTTGAATTTGAATGCAGGCAAAGCGTAGCTACAGCTCCCAGGTCCATAGCCAAACCCAGGATTGGCTGCAGTCCTTTACGTACAAAAAGCTGTAATACAAGAAGCAATCGGGAACAGCTGATTCTAGGCTAGAGAGCTAAATCTTGCTCTTATCTGATTGTAGGTCAGTCAGTCATCCACATGTCACTGGGCAAGGCACTGGATTTTGTTAATGCCTCATAAGAGCAGAGACTAGATGAGACAAAGGATTTAGAAGGAGTGCTTAGCAAACTTAGCTTTTGTATTGTTCCTTTCCTCCTCATCTAAAATTAGTGAGAAAGAGCCTGAACATCTAACATTCTACAGCTACATCCCCACCAGCAGAGTACAAGACTCATCCTGTGGCTAAAGCTAACGCTACCCGGGACCAGAAAATTTTTGCTATTTCCAGTTTAGCTAACAATGTCTTAGGTTAACTTCAGTGGAATAACAGTCCATGCATCTATTCCCCTTCTGAATTAAGGCACAAGGATCCCTGGTCCTTGACTTTATGTAAAAAACCCAGCAATTGAATTATGAAAGTCGTGTCTATAAAAAAAATTACATATATTTTTCTCTCAAATCCAGAAGATCGAGAGCAAAGGAAGTGTCCAGTTTTGCTGTGTTCTGTACATTGGCAGAATATCACTGTACTAATAGAAAGAAACACCAAGCACTTTATAAGAACCTTCCTAAAGGAGAAATCTCTGCTCTGAAGAGAATAGCTCACTACGTCCAGCCATTGCCTTATTACTCTAAATTCAAGACGACTGGATGGTGTGATAATGATATATGAAGTCTAAGGCAGACAGAGGAATACATATCTGCCTTTGCACACACATCCATCACAGGAAATAACTGCTCAGTCTCAGTTTCCTCCATTCACTTTAGTTCTTCCAACATGTGACGGTCATCACCATCACTGATTCTTTCCCTTGCTTACCACTTAGCAAGAGCCTTTCAAAGCCCTTTCAAGGAGCGCTCTTAGCAAAAGCGGTTGCTTTTATATAGCAATATTATGCTGCAATCTTTTAACCATTAATACTTTCTTGGACATACCTTTTCCCCAAGACTGCGTGTGTCCTGGGGTATCAAACTCTGGGATAACTCTAATGCCTCTTAACCGGGCATACTCAATCACCAGATGGACGTCAGTAGGAGTATAGATGTGGTTATAGGAGTAAGCTCCCTGTGAAGTGTTCACATTTAGAGACAGTTTACAAGATGTTATACCAGCACCTCACAAAATTGGGATTAAAGTGTTATACTTTAGATCAGAGAGCAATTTTACAAATTGACCTTTTCTAGCTTATCACATGTGCAACTACACGGACAAAACTTTTTGGATGACTAGTGAAAAAAGAACCAGCTTTTCACACTAAAGTAAATCTGAGGCGGTCTTTCTTCCTTCCCTGGCTCACAGTCATTTACAGAAGAAAATAGAAAGGCTAGTTTCTATTCCATCAGATTATTTACAGATATGTTTTTCAAATATTCGGCACAGAGGCAAGTTAGTTTTCCACTCCACCTTTGCACCGCTAGTTCTGAAATAGAGGACCCTTGTTGCTACGTGACATACAAGACTAGTGGAAAAAGTCAAGTCAGGAAAAAATGGCTTCTTCACATGACACCTCTGCGTGTCAGTTTTGATATAACACCTAATTTGGCATCAGGACACGTTTGCCTTGTGAGGCTGAATTTGAGCATTATTGCACTTCCACACAGCCAACAGAAACATGACAAATGACCCACATTTCTACAGTTTGGTGGAACAGATGCTCACCAAAGAGCAAAACTGCAAAAGAAAAGTATCATGACTCCTCGCGATAAATAGCATTTGTCTGGAAACTGCTTCCACAGTTGAATTACTTAAAAAAGAAAGGAAAAAAAGTGCAAAGCAGCAGCCTTTTAAAAGAAGGTTACTCAGCCAAAGGACATCTCTCTCTCCCCAGCTGTCAGTGTGCAATAGAACAGAAGCCTACTTAAGCCATTACTAGGACAGCTAATCTGACTGCATCATCTGGCATTCACAGACTTTGATTTTTAAATTCTTCATGGCATCTGCTTTAAGCACTGCCTATATAGCTTTTATATGAAGGTCAAATTCTAACAAGCACTTTAAAACAAAATCATCAATCTTGTGCGTAGGCTGTCTGCTTAATTATTAGTGCTTTGATTTGGCTACTACGTGATTGAACAAGAACCTCCTGATAGTTTTCATTAATTAGGAAGATCTATTGTGAATCAAGCAGTAAAGAGGTACGTTACACTGCACTTGTTTTAGGAAACATCATCTCATGTTTGGACTTCTTACGTAAGTGTTGTGTAAGTTAACTAGATCTCAGAAAGAGCAAAAATATTATTGCAGTGGTTCTAAACCTATGGCTGATGAGAAATTTTGTTAGGTTTCCTGCCACTGCAATAAGTGTAAGAGTTAAAAAAAACAAAACAAAAACACAGAGATCGAACTAGTATTTACCACAAGAAGCTATTTGCACAGCATTATTGCTTGAAGGTCTGCAAACACTGGGAATCACTATCACATCCGAGTTGTAGAGTTAGTAAGGTAATGACCATGCATCCACCAAGAAATACCTAAACATGGTCCAAGCAGACCCTCAGGCAGGATCTTAAGTGTGGATCTGCTGGTGCTTAGTGGTCCTTTGGTACTGTTTCACAATCAGCCAAGACAGGTTTATTCCATTTGTAGTGCTCTCATGTCTGTATTTTATTTTCAGAAAATATGTGCCAGAGTTCTGCCCACCCTGTTGCAATGATATTTACTCACCTTGTTACTCAACTCAGGGAAATAGACGCTCTGGTAAGGGAATGACTGATCATCTACTATGTGCCAGTGGAGAACATTGAATTTATTAAAAGCCATGGCATCCTGTAAAACACGATGCAATACAGTCTAGTTAAGCACTTCACTCCCACAGAAAACCCATGCAAAAAAGGTGCTCTTGTCCCAGTACTAGTTGGAAATTTCCACTATTTCACGATAGCATCCTGCAGGCCTAAAGCAACAAACAATTAAAAAAAACAAACCAACCAACCCAAGTGTACCAGGCTTCTCACTGAATCCTAGAAGCATACACCAAAACGCACCAACCTGTTCATATTACTGTTCCTTTTCTCGGTTGTCTATTTGCTCCGCTCCTGTCAACAAGCAGTTGATCTGATCATGCTAAACTGGTGGTAGATAACAAACTGCTTTAAGTTCTTCTTCCACTTCACAACACGTCTGAGTAATTCTCTGTGTGCCACCAACTGTTTCACTGTTTATGCTTTTCTATCTAAAGACTTCAGACTTGAAAACTAAACAGCACGAGAGATTCCCCCCAGGACATCCTTATCAGTTAGTGACTTCTCCAGAATCCATTTCAATGCATATAAAATAAACTATGCACTTCCCCCCTCAGAAGACAGTGGTGTTCTTTTCTTTTAATAGTGTCAATACTTCCCCTCTGTCCACTATACATAATCAAGATAAATGTTAACACGTTTATTACAAAATCATGACTCAAACGGGACGGTTAAACATGTATCCTAAGTTATACAAGTTTCTTTTAGAGTCTGTAGGAGTGTTCTGCAGTGGGAATGGAGGGAGTGAGTGTTCTCTACGTAATTCTGGACTAAGTAACAGCAAGACAGTTGCCAGTTGCTTGCCATCATTCTTTTTTTTTTTTTCTTCTTCTCCTCTTTTCATTGAACTGTATTTAAAGAAGTAACAAAATCTTTTTAGGGAACTCTTCCCTAATCCAAAGGAAGCTTTATACTTTGTCTGTTCTCCAAAATTCTCTCATCTGCTTTGCTAGACAAGCAGAAGTATTAATTACCAATTATCTACATGCGCTTCAGCAAATACTATCTTTCCACATGGAAAATTATACCTCCTGACCTTCTTTTCTGTGCCCTTACCCGAGACAGTGCCTGCCCTTTTACAGTACAGCAGTTAGATACGAACAGGAAATGTACTTAAACTGCTGCCTTAAGCATCTAATTACCACATGTCAGTGAAGGGATTACTGCTGCTTTTTATTAGGTTAGGCTGGATTCAAGCAGGCACAAAGGTGGGAGGAAAGGTGCACTTGTTTTTAGACCAGCAAAAGGGCATAAAACAGCTCTGGGGAAGCATTAGAGCCACAGAAATAATTTAAGGAAAAAACCCTAGACAAGCAACAGTTACAGATATACAAAAAAGGTTAGGAACACAAGTCTCAAAAGTTAGCCTTGGACAGATTTCTGCTCTTTTAAAGACGACAACAAATATTGACACAGGAACTACTTGAGCTGTTGGAGCATTCTCAGTTGTAAATGACTGCTTGCACAAACACTACTTGCTAAGCAGAGACTGATCCTAAAGGTAAATACAAGCAGTCAAATACCCACAGAGGTGAAAGTCCCAGTATAGCTCTAAGCACGTAGTTCAAGGATGACCTCAAAAATAAAGGCTAGTTTTACCTATGCTCCCTCCATGCCCATCTCAAGTCTGCTCTGCTAAGTCCTGAAACATGAAAGGGAAGCATCTAAAAACATGGTTTCTCTTGGAAAAAGCAGCACAGAGACACGACAGGAAACTGCATGTTCCCTCCTGTTCAAAGGCTCCTCTAATTTCATCCCACCAAATAAGCCCTGCTACCAGGGTTTTAACAGGCGAAAAGGGCAGGAAAAAAAAAAAAAAAACACCCAAACCCCACAGCTCCAGGTGCTATGATCAAATTCCTCATCTTGCAGTCTGTTCAAGGTGGGAGCATACAATTCTTAGGGTGCTCTAAGTAAGCTTAGTCCTTAGTAAGCTCTTAAAAGAGAGCTTATCCCCCCCAGTTCTTTCTTTCCAGGGGCACGGCGCAGGAAGTGAAAGAAATTCGTGAACATGAAAATCATGAACACCTTGGAATCTCCCCTCTCTACTTTGTTACTGAATTGATCTGAGCAACCTAATCTACATAAGAAAGGAACACCAAAGCCTAGTTATAGAAGTGACTGGAGTTTTCCTGTGATCGTAGGAGCTTAGTCCAGGACTTGTAGGGCCTTCCCAGTATTGCACATCGACAGTCAGATGTCTCAGAATGTGCTTCTGAGAAATGCATGGAGCTGGTCTAGCCAACAGAAAATGCTGAAAATTCAAGGTGCCATAAATCCCACTCTCCTTCACAGATTCACTAACCACTGCCTCTGCCCACTCAGGATCTCGATTCCTCTCCAGCATAGGCTCTGACGTCCTCTTAGCATAATTCACTCTGTCCTTTTAGAGGTCAGTCAGAGGAAACAGGTTTTCCTTTGAAATCAACATCTATTGCTAATATTTCAGGGTGGAAAATACAAAACCAAAAAGCCTTTATTATTAATGATACAAAATTGTCCACCTACCAGGTTTGTAAGAATAGATTTCAACGGTAAATAATGCCTTGAAGTATCAAGCAAAATTCCTCTGTGTGCAAATCTTGGGAAGTCGTAGATCTCAGATGCATTGACAAGAAACTACGAGAATGAGATTTAAAAATTAGAATTCCCATTGTACGTTCATCATTACAAACAGGAAATACATTGACTTTTCAGTGTGTTAGCAGCATTCCAAAGACAGTATTCTGGAAAAACAGCCAAGGAGACTAGCAGAAGATCTACTGTTTCTAGAAGAGCACCTAATAGAGAATGCGGCTGAGGGCTATCAGGTCTGTGTTTTCAGTTAATAGCTATACTCACACTTCCGTAATCATCTTCATGAACCAACTGGCTGAAGGTTTCCAAACCTGAAAACATCCAAGAAATGGATTTGGAGCACAATCCAGTACTTGTCCTTAAAACTTCAGTTAAAAACAGGACCATAACTATTTATGGGCATTTGCACAGCTAGAAAGAATGCTTTGTAGCTTAGTTTCTTTCTCTTCACCACAGTCTCCTTAGTTGCTCAAAGATCACATTTAATGATGTACTGTGAGAGAGAACTCTGTTATAGAAAGAGTACTAAATTGTATCACTACTGCTCAGCTGTACCAAATTAACCCTTAAATAGAACAGAGAGGAACGCATGCATGCCTAGTGTTGTCATGCGTGTATTCCTGCCATTTCTGGAACTGGTGAAGTTTCTAATTCAGCATGAAAAATTTACTAGTTTAGATAACATTCGTCTTCCAAAAAGAACAGCAGACAAACTTCATTATAATCTTGTTGGTGACATGTTCAGTACATTCAGCTCTTAGGTGCAGTTAGAGAATAATTTGTCTACAGTGCAGATCAGAGGGTTTTTTAGCACCAAAAATTTGGTTGCCTATCCAGATAGAAGCTGGATATTTCAAGCACAGCAAGAGTGCACTTATGGTGTGCCACTGGAGCTGGGCTGCTGAGCATCTGGACTGAAGGTCTGGCCAGCACACGTCTTGAAACCCTTTGGCCCATCTGCCCAAATTTTCTTCTCATGAAGGACGGAATGAGAGCAAGGCTCAGGGATCAGCTGCTTCTTAGCCTGTCACATAAGGTCAGAACAAACAGCTCCATATGAAAAGTATTAGCTTACCTCTTAAAGCACCCCATACCTCGTCTGCTTTCAGTACAGCCACAGGCTCAGTTATGGTTAAATGATCTAAAGAAAAGAAGCAGCAGCTATTCCTCAAGAAAGCATGGAATGACAAGACGACTGCTAAAAGGCATTAAAAGACTCCTCAAGTTCAGTTTCTCCCTCTTCTTGTAGTATTTTTCAATTCTAACCAACACTGTTTTTAACGGTAATGCTGTGCAGCTATCTAGCATTTGTTTTTGTGTTCCTGAAATACTGCAAGCTATTGTCCGAGAGTCAACAGTTAATCAGTAAGACGATAAAGCAAATATGGCGCTTAATAATGTGAGTGGTGAATATCACACACAAGGCCAGAATTCCAGCCTAGTTTAGCCCAAGTGATTTAAAGCATATCAAATGTCATTTTTGTATTTCATATATAGGCGATGAGGGCTGCGTAACTAAGCCAGACCTAACCACAAAAGTTTATTTCCCCTTTTACCTTCCTTTTATATACTTTGTGTTTACATATTTTTTAGACATGTAGTTTGTCAAGTAATATTATTTGGTGCTTATTATAAAGGTCCAATTATTGGGGGGTGGGGGGAGGGGGCAAAAAAAAAAAATCAAACCACCATCTGGTGAGGATGTGTAGGTAGAGAATACGTTGACGGAGGAATAAAAGTAAATGATATCTGAAGGGATCTGTAATAATCCTCCTTAAATTTGAAGAAGTTTCATTGACCACAAAGTGCTAGAAAAAAAACAAAGCTCAAGTCACTCTGTTTTTCTTTTTTAAATGGTTCAGTAAGTTTTAGTAAAGAAACAGGTTATCTTTTAAATGTTGGTTTAAAAAAAATCCCCAGAGAGATATAGTATATTTAAACATCACAGCAATAATAAATTGACCAGAGTCGTGCGTTTAAAACAGAGAGAGGGAAACATTAGAGAGGGGTAAATTACTGCATGATAATTTGTTGAATATACCTCAGTAAGAAATAAGTTAGTTATAAATTATACAGTACAAACATTTGACTAAACTACTGGAGAAAGCCATTCAGGCTCTCAAGCTGCCATTTTAACCTAAGCAGACTTTTCTGTGTACACTGGAAGTTCTGGCTAAGAAACAGAGACCCTGGAACAGGATCACAATCTCCATGGATCCTTTAGTCATAAATTGTAGTTCTGGTCAGGAATTTGCTTCTAAGCCAGCAGTTTTTTCCTGAGCACGTATCATACCTTAAATGAATGCAGCATAACAAGTTTTGTATAGCTGTATGGAACCTTTTACACAAAGGGGCAAAGAAGCCAGTAGGTAGAAGGGCAGATAACTTGTACTTTTCATAGGTATCCAATATTCTTGCTATAGAATCACTCCAGTGACTGACCCATGTTGTCTCTGTTAAGATATGGAGCCAAACTTGCTATCCAGCAGGTGAATAACAACCACATAGTTCAACATTGTTCCCTGAACAAGCCATCCCATGAAAACTAGAGAGTTAAATCCTTGCTGAAATTTGGAGAACTCATCTTACTACACTAAAACAAAAACAAAAACAACAACCCTCTGTGTTGTGTAATAGGAAATAGCTTTCCTATAGCAGAGGAAGAAACTCTGACTGTTACAAAGAATGCAACTTAAAAAAAAAATCACATGATCTGACAGATTCCCCGTCAGAAAAGAATTAGCTTTGGTTAAAATCTGAAGTTCACAAACCAGTTCAAAGTTCACTAGTAGTGAAACAATATAAAAGCTATCATGGTAAAGAAATTCTAAATCATCAATTTACTGCTATATCTCTTTTTGTATTTTAATGTATGATAAGCTTGCATACAATATTGCACTACTTGGCTACATGTACCAAAAGGACTGAGAAAATTTGAAAAATCAAGAAGTTATTTGACTTCTGCTGCAGAAGCATGACTTCAGATTTAAGGGATCTTTTTCTAAGGATGCATATCCTTGATACAACTGCCTCAACTAGTACAGACCTATAAGATTGTCTCAAGACAGAATTAAATGAATTGACTTCTCATTCTGTGTTAACTTCCCCAGATAATAAGCACTATTATCTCAACTCATCTTTATTTGAGTTATGAGACTTCTCTGGTAATTAGGATTCGATTTTAGAGTATTTCTCCAGTCTCGGCTTTAGTCATGGAACTAAAGAAGCCTAACAGAACAACTCTGATATAACCATCATGTTTTTAAACCTTTTTTCCTCATACCTATTGACAGAATGAACAAGGATTTATAAATACTGCAAGAGGAATGACAAGAACTTCAACGAACACATCCTGTTTTTCTTGGAAAACAGAAGCCAAGTACATAAGTCAGTGTAGACTGCTTTATTTCAAATGTAGTTATTTCAAGGGAGAGTGGATGAATAAGCAAAGCCAGCCTTCATTCAACACCCTTCAATTACTAAAAGAAAGGATGATCTGACTACTTACAGATCCAATCACCCATAGTTAGATACAGTACAGCACTATACCTGTGATTCTTAATGATAGTTATTAGAAAGGATAGCAGCAGGCATATGCTATTTAAACTGAGGAAGTCATAGATTGCGTTTCTAAACGACTTCATCATTCGCTATGGGTAAAGTTTCACCACAAATGTAAAAGCAAGAATTTGCTTCTGGTTGTCACTGTTGTGAAGTGTTTTAAAGAGCTTCAGTGAGCCAGTTATTTCCCAATCCTTTAAAAAGTTGATGACTTTTATATTGCAAATGTGATCGGGAGAACAAGCACTAACGATGAGAGGCCTATACGTTATATAAGCCGTGGACTGGAGGAAAAGGGAAAAACACCCGCCAGCAACAGACCTAATATAAACCGCCGCGTTTTGTACTGCGAGCCCCCCGCCGGCGCGATACTCACAGGCCTCGCTGGACGCCACCTGCGGGTAGCCGTTGCAGCCGGGCTCCGAAGAGGCGATCACCACCTGCAGCTGCGCTAACTCCGGCTCGGCGAGCCCTTTTCGACCCCGATGTCGCCACCGGGAGTACCCGAACATGTACTCGTAATACCTGCCAGGGAAGCACAGGCACCGCGAGGCTCTCAGCTAACTGCTCCCGCCGCCCCGGCCGCACGGGGCACTCCGGAGATAGGGGCCGACCTCTCCCTGCCCCAGTGCCAACCTGATGCCCTCACCGGGCCACGCCGTGGAAACCCCGCACAGCGCTCCCGCTCCGCCGCCCCCTCCCCGGCTGCCCCCACCCGCGGGCCGCCGCCGCTGGCAGCCTCACCCCGGCGCCTGGGCGGCAGCCCGGGCGACTGCCGGGCCTCACCTGCGGAAGGCGTCCTGCAGGAGGGCGCAGGCCGGCCCTGCCGAGGAGCCGGCCCCGTGCACCATCTGGAAGCGGTCCGGGGCCAGCTGGAGCTGGCGGGAGGACGTGCGGAGCGACTGCGGCAGCGGCCACAGCGAGTCCTCGGGGAAGGCGCCCGAGGCCGGGTCCCATTCGGCCACCTCCAGCTCGGGCTCGAGCTCGGGCTCAGCCTCGGCCCGCGGGGCGCCATGGCGAAGGCTAGTGCCCACGAGCACGGCGGAGACGAGGAACAGCCCCACGAGGAGCCCAGCTAGCCCCATGGCTCTGCCCATAGTACTACGGCGGCGGCAGCCAGCGGGCGGCCGGCCAACCCACCGCCCAGCCCCGCCTCCGCCATCACGGGACCGGCAAGGGCGGGCCACGCCTCGATCCTCTCAGCGCGCCTGAGGAGCGCCCGCCCCCCAACGGCCGCGCGCCCGCCGCTCAACGGCCGCGCCTGAGGAGAGCCCCTCCCAACGGCCGCGCGCCCGCCGCTCGACGGCCGCGCCTGAGGAGCGCCCGCCTCCCCAACGGCCGCGCGCCCGCCGCTCGACGGCCGCGCCTGAGGAGCGCCCGCCTCCCCAACGGCCGCGCGCCCGCCGCTCGACGGCCGCGCCTGAGGAGCGCCCGCCTCCCCAACGGCCGCGCGCCCGCCGCTCGACGGCCGCGCCTGAGGAGCGCCCGCCTCCCCAACGGCCGCGCGCCCGCCGCTCGACGGCCGCGCCTGAGGAGCGCCCGCCTCCCCAACGGCCGCGCGCCCGCCGCTCGACGGCCGCGCCTGAGGAGCGCCCGCCCTCCCAACGGCCGCGCGCCCGCCGCTCGAGAGCCCCGCTCTAGAGAGGCAGCGGCCGTCCCTCAGGACGGCTGCTGTGGCGGTGGCCGTCCTCTGGCGGGGACCCAGGGCGGCGGGGAAGGTCAGGCGTGCTGCGAGGGGGCAGCTGGGCTCCTTACTGCGCTGCGTGCTGCCCTGTAAGAGCTTGCTGCGTCTCGTGTCACGGCTCGTACCACTGACTCCTGTTTGTAAAACTGATCAAAAGAGTATTGACGGAGCATTGCTGTGTCAGAAATCGTTCTGATCAATTTTTGTGTAGAAAAGTCTTGATTTGGATTACAGCTTTTTCAAGGAAAATCTAAACAATCGCTTGTTTGAACAAAATAGTTCCAGTCTTAACAGAATTTCTTATCTCTTGAAAAGACTGTCTCTGCAAATTGTGTTATTTGCTAATGTGAATAAGCAAAAAGTCTGACTTGCTATGAAGTGTTACAAGTTCTATGCAAACTAGGTGTTTTGACAGGTCCCAGAGTAAATTTTTGAAAATTGTTATGAAGTATTCAGATGGAAAATCAAATGTTTGAAAGCTGGAAATTCCAGTGGAAAGGAAATTCTGACTTCATTCTGACGTCATCCTCTTTTGGGCTATGTCACTCTGCAAGTTTCGAGAAGAACCTGCTACTTACTATTTGTCAAGAACTCCCCCTTTGGAAACTGTTGAAGCCATTTAGTGAAAAATGGTAGAGTGGGGTCCATAGGAATTTAAGAGGAGGTAGGTCCAAACTGCTACAGCTGTGACCTCAACGCCGGTCCCAAACATGCACTCCCACTCCCTTTTGATAAAACTTGTGTGATCACACAGGGAACCTATCTCCCTGCTGACGCACACACCCACCCACACATGCACACACGGCACGACGGAGTGCGAAGAAACAGAAGGATTGGGGAAGGCTGAGGCTATGCCAGGCCTTTTCAGACTGAAACTGCAGTGTAAGGAAATGAATCACATAACATCCTGTATTTGTGGTTTGCTGTGCCTATTTGTGCAACTGGAGTGAATTCTTAAGCTGTTTGATGGAGGTTCATCCTTGGCAGAATGTTATTTACTCTCCCAATATTATAAGTAAAAAGCAGTTACTTATTGTACGGTACTGAGCACGCACACAACACGTAGTAACGCGTGTAAGTCCTCTCTCAACATGCAGTGAGATGAGTGTGGATGGAAATGACAGTGTGGTCTTTTCTGGTAGTCTCCAAGGCCATTGCTATACATTTCTATTCAAGTTGTGGCAGAGGTTTTGAGTTGCTTGTTATACCTTCTCTTTGTCTCATGCGACTGTCTCCTCAGTTGTGCTGACTCAGCTGTTTGGGTCACCTGCCTCTGTTCGTGTTCTTAGGTATATTTAGAAAATCTGGATTATTGCATGTGTTTCTTGGCACATGTTTACTTTGGAGAGATAAGTAAACTCTGCTTGGGAAATAGAGGGCAAGGATGACTTCTCTGGAAGTTGGTGGGGGCAGTAATCTCCTAAACAAGACCTACTGGTTACAGATAAGTGTTAAAGCAGCCTGAGCATCCCAAAGGCTTGGTTGCTCTAGATGTGCTGAGCTTTTTTTGCCTGTAGTTTTGCTTTTAGTTTTACTTCCTGTGGTTGTAGCTTCAGGAGAGCAAGGATGTTTTATACCAGCTAAGTAGATGTCTTTATTAATGGCACTCTTAGAACAAGCTATTCTGTGCACAGAAAACTAATGTAGCCAATTTTTGCATGTTTTCTTCTCTGGGTGGATTTTCTGATATTTAAGAAAGACAGCGAGCGGTCTTTCTTTGTGTAAGTTTACAGGCCATGAACAGGCCATGAATATGCCTTTGTTTTACTCAGTTGTCTATTCTGATGAAACTTGTAGGAACTTAATATCTCTGAGGCAGCTACCTCTATGCCAATTTTGCTTGAAATTGGCCACTGGGATGTAAAAGTTATTGCATGAAAGGTGGAGCAGACAAACATGAATGCGTTACCCTCATTTCCTGAGGAAACCTGGCTAAAAAGTCCTGCAGTGTCTTTAATAACAATAAGCAATCTGGTCTTGCATATGCATTATTAGATGCTATTTTGTTTGAAGTGCTGTAATGTAACCCAGTTTTATACTACATCTAGTGACTGGTTTTAGGCTTACAGAGAAGAAATAGAGACGTTTAGCAGGGAGGTGTAGAACTGAAGAGTATTTGACTGCAGGCTGCAGTCCTCCAGTACGTTGTATGGCAGCTGACTGCCTCTTCAGAGGCCTGCTGAGTTCAGTGGGGTTTCCACTGAGCATAGCAAACTGTGGCTATGAAGAAACTGCAGAGCTGGGGCTATAGTTGTTTTCAGCATGTGCACAAGGAATCAAATGAAAAGACAGTAGTGCAATTCAAGATAACAAGCTCTTAAAATAAGTTTAGAGGATTCAGGAGATATATTAAGGGGAAACTTAACATCAGTAAAGAAACTGCAGAGAGATGAAATGGAGTGTGAGGTTAGACAGCCACAAGTTGATGAGTGCCTGTGCTTTTCCTCTGTACTTCAGTGGTAGGGAAAGAGCTGGAAGATTAAATGGATCCCAAATACAAACAGTTGAAGCTTTCGGTTCCTTAAAGAAAGGTAACACAGCAGTCAGAAAGTATGATGTGCATGACATAAATCAGTTGTCAATGTGAATCAGTTTCCTTTAGATCAATTAGTCCCCCAAACAAAGCCTTTATTCAAAAGAGTACAGGGAGAACAGCCACACGCATTATTTAAGGTGAGGAAATGGAAGACTCCCTGGCTGGACAGCATGTTTTTGTTACCTTGTCTCTTAGGAACCTCATGCCTACCCAAGGAGCTTCCATTTCCCTCTGCCCAAACAAACTTGTAACACGCGCAGTATGCCCTATGTGCTTCCTCGGCAGCACAATCACAAACCCTGCTATCAGTGATGGTAACATATCTGCATACACTGGCAGAACAAGTGCTTTCTTATGTTCTTAGTGAAGGACATCAGTGGAAGGTATTTGATGTGGTGTATTATTATTTCCTCTTAGTCTATGGCAGGGATCTGGGATAAGGGCTTCCTTAGTGGAAGTTACTAATAGAAAATGTAAATGGCAAGTTGTGTTGCAGTCATTTCCTTAGTCTGAAGAATACGCATAGTTAGATTTAGTTCTTGAATAATTTTCTGTCTTCTGTGGAATCAATAGTTGTTTCTAACTTGCTTTTTTTTTAAGAGAGCTGTGTGTGGATGCTGGCAGTGGAGGAGAGGCAAGATGAGATGCAGTAAAGCGAATAAATACGGATAAAACAGGAGTCTGGGAAGGAAGGAGTCTTTTGCTGCTATCTGTGGAAATAATCGGGCCATAACAATTGGGAATAGTGATGGAGAGAACACCTCATCTGAGACATTTCAACATCATTCGTGCAGGGGGACTTTGACAATGGGAGTAAATTTCAGGTAAGAGATGCATCTTATTTTAGGTACTCGTTATAGTTGACTGAAGAAATAGCACAATTAATTGGGGAGAGAATTATTCTCTTTTGTTTGTTTTCTTTTTAAAATAGGTAGGTAGACAGATATATTGGAGCTGTTCAAGTGATAGTCAAGACCATCTTTAATGATAATAGAGATGGTATGCTTCCAGAGAGTACTACTATTAGCAAATGCTGTTGTTGAAGTATCTGTGAAGAATTCCTGACTTTGTCTCTAATTCATAGGGCAGTCTGGGGAAGCAGTGAGGATGTTCCTCAAAAATTGCTTAGCTCCAATATCAGCTCAAAGTCCAGGATGTGGAAAGCTATCATAAGACCTCTTTATTCTTAACCTGTTTCATGTTGTGCTTCTGAGAGGTGCGCATTTTGATTATTGTTCAAAGGCTTCTCTTTATTGATTTTTGTTTGGATTGTAACCTGTTTAGAACAGGTAGTGTGCCTGTAATCTATGCCTGTAAAGTCTTAGATAATATTACAGTTTATACGTGTCTACTAAAAGAGTGCTAGAAGTACTACTTTGTTTCTGCGGAAATTTAAAAAACTGCAAAGAAAAATCACTATTGGTTTAAGGAACTTGCATCCCCTTTTCCATCAGAGACGACTTTTGAATTATCTAAGGTAAAAATTAAGTGTTAGAGTTAGAATATAACTCCTTCTTCTGGGAAGTCCAAAAAAAGGAAAAGATTGATGAAATAAAAAATAAAATATGACATAAATGGCATGAAGGTAGCTAGGCTTGACTTCTGCAGCAGAACTGTACAGATCATCACCATTCCCCCCCCCCCCCGCCTCCACACACACTCTATGTTAAAAAAGAAAAAGAGATTCAAACTTTAAGGAATATTAAAGGTTCATCTTGCTAACCATAATGGCAGGATAATGCTAGACAGAAATATCTTTTATGGGAGAAAGTGGTAAAGGTGTTTGCAACACCTGAATCTGGCTCTCAGTGCTTCCAGTTCTTCTGTGGCTGTAGCAGTCACTCCAAAGTGCCTAGTCTCCTCTCACTGGTATTTCCAAGTGTGTAAAGGGATTTACCTTATGGTGTCTGCAGTTCAATCCCCTTCTTACTTGAGAAGTAAGTCACTATTTCTTATCTGCCTCCTTATTATTATCACTGAGTAATGTTTTGTGGCCACTGTGGTCTGGTCAACATAGGAGGAATTTACGGCCTGATAAACTAGGGTGTGAATTGACTACATATTGGCAATTGCACATTGGTGTCTCTTGAAGACATTTTTAGGGTATGTTAAAGGCCTGTCCATTGATTTTTGAAAGAAATTATTAAAATTAGCAGGAAGTGTGACTTTTCCATTATTTGGAAATCAGGGGATATTTAATTTGTCGTATTTCCAAGCTAAGCTAAATTTCTAAACTAACGCTGAGTTGACCTGAATTCTGAGTAAATATTTTCAGTGGTTGTAAGCCATTCAACTGTTCCGCTACATGAGTTAGTTATTAGGGCTTGTCTGCAAAGGATAGCACCTTTATGTCTAATAGCTACCCTGTCTTGAAACGTCAGCTGAAGGGCTTGCCTGTGATGAAATGTTGTGGCGGAGTAAGGTAGGATCATAATTTCATAGTACAAGGAGCTGCTTGCATTAACTCCCTGCAGGGAGTACTTGGAGTACGCTGTAAAGTTTCTGCAATTTGAAAATGGAATAAACTTTTAGCATGGAGTCACTTGCTGCACTGTAAATTCCTCACCTAGCTTTCAGACAATCTTCTGCATGGCAATCATATGTCCAGGTTTCACTGGACTTATCTTCTGTTTTCTCCTGGAAGCTTTGTATAGATTGATTTTAAGGACATTTTAAGATCGGGGGTGTCCAAGCATCTGTTAGATCTAAAAGGCTGGAAACCTCCAAAAGCCTGGAAATCCTGTGCGATCAGAGTGCATGAGCTATGGGGCTTAGGCCTGGCTGACTTCAAGTATGTTTATTGGCTGGGAACAATCTCAAAATGGAAGATTATATAGGAGCTGTGTGTAAGCTACACACTGAGAACACTAGTACTGATGTTGACGGAGTGATTAGGAGTGAGAACTAACCAAAACAGGATGCTTAACCGATGTAACTTGAAGAAAACTCACAGGCCAAAACAGCTTCAACAATAGCGAGGACAGTTTGTGAATGGATGCATATGCCAGAAGCATGATTAGTGTATGTAAGTATGTGAACCAGCTATAAAGCAAATTGTTGACACAGCATATGTAATATATGTATGTTGTTTTATAAAGGGAATTGTGGTTTAGGCAGCTGGCCTTGCTATGTTTTACAGACAGATTAGTGTTTCAGTGTTTGCTGTGTTTGAATACAAGAAAATCTGAAGAGAGTTCTGGTACTGAGTCAAGTCTGTGGCTGGAGTATTTAAGTCCCTAGAAGGTGTGAAAGACAGATGTTGGGAAAAAGAGCATTACCAGATGCAGGAACATTTTAGTTTGCTGGGCTTTTGGCTGACTATAAAACACCTCATGGTCTTTTCTTGACCTTCCCTTTTTGCTTCACAACTGTCTGGGAATCCTGAGGTTTGGAATGGCACTAATTCCAGGTTTGGGAACTCCAGACTGATGGAGTCTGCTGTTCTACTGTTCTGGTGGAGAATTGCTGCTCCCAGATAGATTGCTCCAATGTGTGTAGTTTCATTAGCCCTGGTCCTTTGGTTTCCAGTGATCATTCATAGTGCGATATTAGAGGGTAAAGAAGGCAGAACCAAGTCAGAGATCTTGTGTAGACTGTTACTCAGCAGTGATGTATGCCTGATCGTTTCCTGCTGCTCTCTCAGATGACAGTCCATCACCACTCACACAGTTTGGCAGGTCAGGATAGGGTAGGGCTGTGCTGGATTGTAAAGGGCAATCAGCAAACAGGTTGCCATTTTGAACACAGAGGAATAAGGACTATTCAAGCAGAAGGAGAATTTCTTACCTCTCTAGGACCCTGTCTCTAGAGATGCCCAGGTCTTTTACTACTCCAGCCCAAACATTCAAGCAATTCTGGCCGCCTACTAAACAAAGTTCTTCTTAAAAATAGCTTCAGTTGTTCTCCATAACTGTCTTCTGGGCAAGCTCCTTCACAATTCTGTACTACAGCCTCCAGCCTCATACCTCTTTCTGTAACTAGCTCCTGACTTCCTCCATATACGTTCCCTCAATCATGGAGCTCTGAGGTATTAAAAGGTCTTCTAGTGCAAGACTTCTAATCATGTAAGAGCCTATTTGTATAGGTAGAGAGAGAGTGCAACTCAGATGAGGAGAGGAGACTCAGAGAAGACCACTAGTCCATGCAAGATAGCTTTGATAGCAGCGCAAGACAGTAATTTCCTCAAAAGTGGTCTGATGTTTTGCATTCAGGGCATCCTGCCTCTTTGCTGTTTCCTGGGGGAGATGGACTCCAGAGTCCCAGCACAGCTCTGGCTGACAACATGACAAGCAGCACAGCGCATAGGTCAGGTGCTGAGTTTGCTGCTTAGATGTACTCTCTCCTGGGCTGTGAGCATGGAAATGGACAAAACCTGGGTGACAGCAGCAGTTAGCCAAAAAGGTGACACCTGGCTTCCAAGAGCTCAAGATAGTAGAGCACATCCACCTAAGCAGAGTGACGAATCAGGCAGAGATGCACCACAGGAAAGCACCTGGTCAACTGCTAATGTATTACAAAGCAAAGGCACAACCACACAAACGTAACCGCTATTTATTGCTTTGAAGATAAATTTATCCTGGTTAGAGTGTGTCATTCACTTATGTGTTACATCATTGTAAGAAATTATGTATTGTGGACACAGATCCTTCTAAATCACTTGATATGTGCTACACTAAAACGTCTGTGCATGCAAGCTCTAAGATGTTTTCTAGGGAAGTGCCTTGTCAGCATTGAATATGAACGTGATAGAATAGCTGAAATGGCCCAGAAATTTGCTTAGCAGTTTCCACATGGCATCCGAAGCATAGAGCACTTGCAAGTTATATATGTTGGAAGAATGCTTTAATAATTAAAGAGGATGAGGTCTGTACAGAGAGGGTTTTTTGCTTCGTTTGTTTGTTTATTTGTTTGTTTGCTTTAATTAGAAGTAACACTGTTACTGGGAAAGATGGCAAAAACTTTTCTTCCCTACTGAAGCCTTGTCTTCAGCAGCAGGTGGCGCTGTGCTCTCACTAAATCAGTGCTGGGCACTCATTCCTGAGAACCATAGCCTGAAAGTGGGTCTACAGTGTGATGAAAATAGCAATTAGTCTTGTTTGCATCTTTTGCTAGCTGACTAGGAACTGCTCCTGGGTTCTGTGTGCATGGTTTCGTTGTGGAGTTCCTCTTTGCTGTGTGTGTATATGGCAAAATAAACACATGTATATGGCAAAATAAACAAATATTACTGCATTTTTCAGTGTGCAGATATCCATTCAGATCAGATGCCTAGTTCATGATTACTTGTATTATGAGAAGCAACACTCAGACTTACTAATTACAGATGGCTGGATACTAGTTAATTGTGTAATTGTTGCAGCTTCTGAGATGGAGCGAAATTCAACATGTTGGAGTAAGCCCATACTCTGTAAGTGTAAGGACATTAAAAGAATTTTCCCATAGCAAAAAGGATAAAACAGCTACATTTACAGAGGAAAGAAACAAAACTTTTTCTCAGGCTTTGGCTGGGCCTTGCTTTGTTTCGGTCTCCCTCTTCTGTATTACTGAAAATGTTAAGCTTGTAAATGTAAAGCTTGAATTCAATTGCCAAGGCCTTAGAAAAGTTTTGATCTTTCTCCTAAATTACTGTATTTTATGTCCCCAGTGAACACACACCACACACACCACCCCCCTCCCCCACAGGTTTCAAGTGGAGTCCCAGTTCTCTAGGGAGGGTTATGCAGGCATGTGCAGCAGATACGGTCTCTTGTGAGTATTGTCCAGTTTGTGGACAATACTAAATTAGGGGAGTGGCTGACAAGCATAAAGGTAGAGCTTCAGGTCAGAGGGACTTTGAGAAACTTAAGGACTGAACTAACAAATCTGCAATGAGAAGTGTGCCTGGAGTGGAATAACCCTGTGCATCAGTACAGGCTGATAACTTCTTTTGCACAGCCCTGGAACAAGTTATCTAGAGAGGCCATAGTATCTCCATTGACGGAGGTTTCAAGGCTTGGCTAGACAAAACCATGGCTGACCCCTGATTTGGTGTTGATCTGAGTATACTCTGAGCAGAGGAGAGGACTAGAGACCTCCAGAAGTGCCTTCCTGCCAATGCTCTATAACAAATGCTGCTGTTACTGAGCACCAGCTAGAGTAGATCTATGTAATACACTGTAGTTAAATTAAATATATATACTGATGAAAGAGGCAAATGTATGTGATATCAAAGTTGTTAGGCACAGTACTGTAATGATACTGTCTTCTGTCCTGCTCTGATACCCTTCACTAGGTCCAGCTGCTCTATGCTACCTTGCCATGCTTTGTCTCTTCCTTCTGCCCTGCACCCAAGCCTGCTCCCACAGCTGGACAGAGAGATCCTGCAGCTCTATTTTGACTGTGTCTCAGTGCGCCGGGGCAGGTAGGGTGTGAAAAGGGCTGACATGGCAACAGCACAGAGCTATGGCTATGTTCATGTGGTCCTGGAAGGGAAGTAGATATTGTAGGGGGAGGGGAGATCAAAAGACAGTGTCTTGTGTCACTCTATGCTCCAGGCTTTTCAATGAGGTAAAGTCCCATGAGTCAAGTCCTGGCTCCCGAGCAGTCAGATCACCTAACAAGAAAGGGGTTAGCAAAAGGTAAAAGGCAGAGATGCTCTCAAAACATGTTATTTGTGACACTTGCTTGTGTTGTGATACCTATTTGGTATTTGTATGTCCAAAGTCTCAGAAAGCGTTGCCCACAACTAATGCGTTCTAGTGCTTTGCTGAACTAGATCTTGTTTAGTGCTGGCAAATTGTTATTGATTCTCTGTTACTTTAAAACAGGACTGTGATCCGAAAAAGCAGAAATGACTGCATGCAGCATAGTCTGTTACGAAGAAAATAATCAAAACCCTTGTTCAGCAATGTCAAATACAGACTCCTTAATGCAGAATGGAGTGAATGGGGGGGATATGGAGGAAGGAGGTAGGAATTAGGCTCCTTAGGCTCATTTCATTTTTATCAGAAACTTTGATTACAGAAGAGGCATGCTTTATGGAGCAGTAAAGAAACCAGTGGATACAAACTCTTCCACTGGTCCTTATAAAATGAAATAAGAACATGTGTTAGGATTACAGCATATATGCAAACAGGACCCAGAGTATATTCAAAGCAGACACATCTTCTAGTCCAGAAAAATCAATTTGTATCCTTTTTTCCTGGGTTTTCATGAGAACTGCAAAAGGAATAACCCTGTGTTTTAGACAGTAATATGGGTAACAATATGTTGAAAAATCCCCGGAGGGGCAAACTTTGAGGATACTATTTTGTCCAAGAGAATGAAAAGTGTTATTAAAAACAATAGAGTTTTGCAGTGAGAGCTTGCAGATGTTTTCAATAAAAATTGATAGTGGGACACAGGTGAATGCATTAATGTAAAGACTGTGAGGATGAGGCCAGTTTTACCTGCTATGTCATTTGCAGCTGTTCTGCTTTAGCTTGGGGTTGTTCCGTCTCTGTGACTTGGTTAGTATGTCTTTGGCTAGCACATCATAACTGAAAAGCTGTGTCTCTTTTGCAAAGTATTTGGAGACCTCCTAACATAAACACTACTGTTAGTATCTATAGTCCTTATGTTTTTTTACTTTGGGAAGAAAAATCCATTTTGAGCATAAAGGTGTAAGTCTGTAATGTTTGTAACAAGATGCTTGTTTTGAATTCTTACATTACATGCCAATATTGCTGTAGTCACAGTCAAGTTTAATTCCTCTCTATTAGATACTGTACAGACATATTCTAAGTGACAGATTTGATCCCTAGAGGTGACAGAATATTCAGCAGCATAGGCTGAATTGTTGCTTTTGCTCTGAGCAGGAGCCACAAGAGTCTCCAGATGAATTTAACCAGTTCTTTTTTGTAGGATCCAAAAAAGGAACAATTCACTTAAGTTTACAGCACAGAAACAGTGCAGTGTCTCTTCTTGGTGTTTGTACACGAGATATTCCTACCTGCCCTGTCCCCACTGAGCAATCCGTCGTATAAGCAGAATCAGACATGCTCTCTGCCCAGATTGCTTTCCATTTACTATTAAAGAACAAAGAGTTGGAAAGAGATAGAGAAAAATCATGCAAGAGTGATCAGGCCTGTGCTAAGTGACTTGCATTCTGTAATTCTAGATGTCATGGTCTTGTGTTGACTGTACACTAAACCTGAGGCCTGCTAAAATGCTGGTCAAATAATGCATTCTCTGGGGCTTCCCTTAGAAAAGAGGGCTAGCGCCTGCGGTAGGATGAGCTTTAACCTGAGGAGTAGCGTATGTTATTGCTGATCATCCTGAACTGATCTCTGGAGATCTACGTGGACTAACTGTCATATTTCTCATGGACAGGATGTTAAATGTTTTCCCATTTTTGAGTCCAGTCGTGAAATCATGAGTCCAGCGCATGTTCAGAGTCAGTGTTGGGTTTTAGACAAATACAAGCAATGAGGTCATGGTATTCATAGGTCTGAAATTAATGTTAAGATCCCAGCTATAATCTATTTCGATAAACAATTTGGAAATGTTTTCTAAGTTTTTAGGAGGCATAGTGTAAACCTGTTTTTAACATTGACGTTCAGTAAATCTGAAGAGAGGTAGTGAAAGGAATCATACAACTGAGAGGAGTACCTTAGAATTCCCGACTGTAGCCTCCAGGTTTCTCTGGGTCACGGTTAGGAATATCTCCTTCTATGTTAGCATCGAGTTTTTTTTTTTTTTTTTTAATGGCTGTGCTCCTGCTCAGAGTTTTGTGAAAAAGGAAGCTATCGTGTGAGGGGTAGTATGTAATTTGAATCAGGACCCACAATGAATTGAGGAGAGGAGCTTCTGATTTCCAGTGACTATATAGGAAATGCTGCATGGCAGAAAAGAGCCAGAGGTTACTGTTACTTCTTAGAAACTGAAGTTACAAGATTAACTAGTGGTGCCATTTTGAATAGGATCACGAAGTAAATTTAGTATAGTTGTCTTAAGTTTTTTTTGTAGCAAAATCAGAAATGTCACACTGATACTCTAAATATCTGTGTATATTCGTTTGATAGTTTTCAGATCTCTGTATAGCATGTGCTTCACTTAACCAAATCCTTTGTTTAATCAAACGTACTTAAATCACTAGGAAAACTAGTGGTTATTGTCTGACACTTATATTAGTGTCTGCTTTCTAATGCCATTCTTAAAATTGCTTCATCATTTCTACATTGCTGTGCCCAACCTAAATCTTAGCCCTGTCTGTTGACGTTTTGGCGAAGCACCATTTTTATGGCATCATGCCTGCAGCTTTTCCATTCCTTTGTGCACTCACCTACCATGTGCCTTTTCATCCCCTCCTCTACTTAATACTGTGCCTTTTTTCACACAGCACTCCTAGATCTTGCTATTGCATTCATTAGAAACCTCCTGTCGCTGATCCAAACAAGCTCTTCATATGGCATGTGGTTCCTTCAGAACTGTCAATTTCATTTCAAATAATGTTTGAAAACACATTTCTGTTCCTTGCAGAGAAAAGATTGAGAAAAGACTTGGTGGGGGGGGGGGGGGAAGAGCACAACCCAATTCAAAATTGGGGGAATTAAAGGGGATTAGTTTTCAATATCTGAATCTTTAGCCAGCTGCTCAGTAAGTTTTTGGAACTGATTATAGTTACCAGTACCTTTTGTACTAATGGTTTCCATTTCATTTCCATTAGTTGCTTGATCTGTTTTTTGTAAATATTACCTGCAATTGTGAGTCATTTACTGCTGGAAGAATAAGCGTATATTTAAAATGCGGTCTCCTGAAATTTTAGTCTGATATTGAATTTTTAAGTGCGTCTCTTTCAACATGATAGCATTGATGATTCAGTCACATGACTTACTATTAACTGTGTGGCAGACATTTCCTGTAGCTTAACTTGCTATCCCTATCCCTTGCCCTCTTGAAATAAATGGACTTCTAGCAACAGTTTTGACAATACTCTTGTCTACAAGTAATAAAACATCTGGAAATTAGACTAGATGGATAAAACAGTTCCATGTAATAATATGTATCTGGCATTCATACAACCTCTGTATAATGCATGTTTTTTATGGACCAGATGTGGTATTTATGTGTTATGAGGAACAGAGGCATGTTCAGTCATGCTTTTTATTGCATTTAAATGCAAGGTATATTTTAATAACTCTCAAAGGGAATTGTGTCCTATTGATTAGAAACTGTCAGTGTGTAAGACATAAACCTGAAAAAGCAAATGAATCTGTCAGAAAACTGTAGGTATAATTTAAGTTGACATTAAGCTGTATACTTATTGTGTGCTGGCTTCAAAAAAAAAAAGAGGAAAAAGCGGACTAATAAATTTCTGCTTATTCCTCCGGTGAAGGTGATCTATGAATCCTTTGATCTAAGAGTTGTTTATTTCTTCTCTAGGACTATGTTCTGTTACATTTACAGGTCTATGAAATAATTATTCTTTTATGTTTATTCTTCAGCCTTTCACATTTTTTCATCAAGATAACAGCTTTGGCATAGAAGCCACCTGCACAGTCTCTGTTTTTAGTCTTGCCTGGCATTTTCAAGTAAGGTGAATTTAACATGTACTGGGTGGAGAAGGGATTCCACTGAATTCTGTCCACCTTGCTGTTGTCATTGTTGTTTCCCAAGCAGACTGGAAAAATATGTAACTGAGCTATTTTCATGTTAAGCCTCTTTGCACCTTTTCTTCATTTAAGCTTTTTACTATTTTCGGCCTGAATCGTCCTTGCTTTTGTAGGAAAGGCACCGTGACTTTGTCTTCCATTTAGCATTCCCATTTCTGTTGAGCCCACTAAGCTCTGGCTACATGGTATGTTCCAACCATCTTCTGCATTTGCTGTGATCCTTCTGTTTCATGTCCTCTTCCATGATCATTAGCTGTAAGAGAGTTCTCAATGCCAAGTCTTTCTTGCAGCTTCTTTAGTTGTTGTTTTTGACTCTGCAATGTCCCCACAAACAAATAACATCTTCTGCCTGTGTATTTCCAAATATGTGTTATAGGCTATTTCAAAGCAAGCGCACTGAGGGTAGGCTTTACAGATGTCAGTACCAGAATACCAGTGCAGTTTTTCCCGTGCATCCCCCTTTCTCTTAATAATTTTTATTGACGAGGAGAAAAAACCTGCAGGGATGCTGTCTTGACAGCTATGAAGTCTTTTTTAAACTTTGCCAGAAGGTCACTATTAATGCAATAATTTGCCTAATTAACTTCTGCAGTAGTGGAGGCCAGAAATCTTGAAGTCATTCTTGTGACTGAATTGATTTCCTCATCCCCCTGCCTCCCCTACAGTTTCCTGGTGTGTCAACTGGTCTCTCACAATCTCTACAGCATTGCCAGCCTTCTTCCTTGCTTCAGCTCTGGCTCTGCTGAAGTTTTTATTCATACTTGAATCATTTCCTGTCTCGACTATTTCAGCTCCTTCTTTTATAGTTCTTCTAAATCCCTATAGTCTTAAACTTCAGGAGACCCAGAATACTGTGTTTAGATTACTTTTTCATCTATAGTCTCCATCCATCCCTCTAACCAGGCATCTCTGAATTCAGGTTCAATGTCAGGCTTCTGCTTTTCAGAACTCTCTTTGGATTTGTGTCTCCCTGAATAGTCATCTATGTTCATCCTTCTGATTTTGAGGCTGTAATGAGCAGAGTGGGTATACGTGGTTCCTTCTGTAACAACACTGAGTAAGGCGAAAGGAAACCATGGCTTACAGAAAAAGGCCTGATGTTCAAGTCTGAGATTCAAGCAGCACCTCTGTTAACCCCTTGACTGTAGTAATAAGCAAACAGTCACATATGGACTTACTTATAATCCATAGCCCTGACAGAGGTGGAGTAAGGCACTAGTAAGTCTCAGTCCTACTGCGTAGTCTAGATATGTGGGACAACATAAAGTGGTCCAGCAGTCCCTGAGAAAAATAAAATTCATTCTAAGCCAAAATACTGGAGTGCTCTAAAAGCTCAAACCTGGACCATGTTGGCCCCCTGTTTTCAAGTGGACTCAACCTACATGTGCCTGGCATCTTTACTGGCCGGTCAGGCCATCCCACTGTGCGAGATATAGAGCAGGCATAGCAGGAAACCAGTGTGGCTGAACAAGGACCATCTGGCTGAGCTCAAATACAAAAAGGAAGCAGATGGGTAGTGGCTCACTACCAAGGAGGAATGTTATAGAAGCATCACCTGGGCATGCAGGGATGGAATAAGCAAGATCAAAGGTTGGCTGGTGTTGAAGCAGGTGTGGCATGTGAAGGGAAATGAGAAGAGCTTCCACAGGTACGCTGGCAGCAAGACCAGGAAAAGTGTGGACCGTCTACTGAATTGGGCTGGTGCTGGAGTTGCCGGGAGACAGAAGATTGAACCTGAGTCAGCAGTGTGCCCTTGCAGTGATGGGGGCCAACTGCATTCAGGGCTGTATTAGCAAGAGCGTTATCAGAGGATTGCGCGAAGAGATTATTCTCCGTTCTTGCAAATTTTCAAAATTTGCCTGGAAAAGGCCCTGAGCAACCTGATTTAACTTCAGAGCTAGCCCTACTTGGAGCAAGAGGTTGGACTAGAGACCTCCAGAGATCCCTTTTTGCCTATATCCTATGATTTTGACACAACAAAGAAGAAATCAGAGAAGCTTTGTTCAGATGAGGAATCTCAGCCCTCAAAGTGAGCTTTATCAGTTGATGGTAAAGTGCAGAGTATACTCTATAGGACTTTAACTTCCAAAAATTTGAATTTTCTGTATATTCATAACATGAAAAAATGATCCTTTAATGCTTAATCAATATGGCTCTTAATACTCCACCTCCCTCCAACCCCTCCCCCCAATATTTTTTGTCAGTGTTTCATTTATTATGTTAGTTTTATTTACAAGTATAATGTAGAATCTGAGAGTTATGATCTGAAAGTTATGACTTTGGAGAAGCTCAGAAATAGATTTGAGTAAACACTGAATCATGATTGAGAGCTACGACAGTATAACTAAACAGTATTGCTCAGTATACAGAGTAAGACCTGTTGAAAAGAATTTTTTGAGATTTATTGTGAAATATTTTGGAGAAAAGCTTTTTTTAAGTGATAAAGAAAACCTTACAAAATATCAGGTTTCAAATAAAATACAATACATTTAAAGTGAACTGTGGATTTTAAGAGCTGTGGAATGGTTTTGATTGCAGTTGAGCAGTAATATTTTCTTTGTATAGACCTCAGCAACAGATGTTGCTTTCTGTTTTGGCAGTTGGTAATCGCTTTTGTTTAGTGACCTCTAAAGCTTGTGTACTGTATTTGCTGTTTAATTTGTCAGCAGAAGTGGTCAGGTCATGTTATTTAATAACTCCTGCTTCTTCTGGTCATTAGTTACTCATATTACCTGTAATGCTTTGTGTAAATGTACTTCATATTACTGCTATGAATAAAGAGTGTCAGAGATAGACTCTATACATCTATAATGCCTGTTATTAATTTTCAACGCTATGCTTGGTCTGCTGAAGAGTGCTTACAAAACCAGCTTTGTTTATGTCAGTTCACAATTGTGTAAACAGGGGGAATATGCAGACAAATTGGACCTAATGCTTAGAACTGCTGTATCTCTATCTGTTCTGATTGTACAAAATAGCTTTAAAGCAACACCCTGAATGGAGGAGACCTGTGCTGGCCACCTTTCATGTCCCTGAAGGAGCATGCCCATACTGCCATTTTTCTGCTTTCCCTTCTTAAAGGTTTTTGAATGTAAACACTGTGGAAAGAAGCTCCATGATGGCTTTTTGCCTTGACTGTAGCTGAAACTGGAGAAAGGGATATAAAAGGATGAAGAAAGTTAGTTTCAAGCCGTACCATCCATTGCTTTCAGCTCTGCCAAGAGCTGTTTTTCCAAGGTGCCGGTATTTTCAAGAGATTGCCTAATATGATTAGGCATATATTTTGCCATCTGCAGCTGTATTAATTTTTTTAATAATCAGACAGAAAGACACAGTCAAAAATACATACCTCCAGGCAATGAGTCTGAAGTGGTAATTACACATTTTTATAAAGCCAAAATTGATTTTCCTATGAAAAATAAGATCTGGATTTTTTATTATCTTATTTTTTTGACACTTCATGTTAGTTGTACAGAATAATATAACATGAAGTCTACAGAAGTCTAGTTTACAAGCTTTGCTATTCAGAAGGAAATGGGAGAGGACTTAGCTCCTGAAACAGGGAGAAAATGTCTGAAAATAGGCTTACAGACAGGAGCTTGATGCTACACATATTTGATGGCATAATGTTTTAGTGTATCAGTTTAGAAGTCATGGTTGGAAGTCAGGTTGCTTTGAATTGTCTCCAACAAAAGAAACATGTAAAGAATTTGGTGGTTTGCTGAAGGCGCCTGATTCTGTTGCCGGCAAAGGCAATGGATGACTTGTCTCTACTTTGCTGAAAGCACGATTGGATGCCTAATAAAATTACTGTGTAATACAGCATGATTGGCAGTTCCTGCTTAGGAGGCCAAGGAATAAAATAGCAGGGGCGTCAACGTTCATTGGCAAAACTCCTGTTGACTTCACAGGAACTGGGATTCAGTTTTAAATGAATAATGTCTAGAAAATGCACTTCCAAAACTTTGAGTTCATCTGTTCATTCAGATTAGGGTAGAGCGAACAACTATGCCTGCAGGCATTAACAGGCCAGAGCTATCCTTCCCTGGTTGTGGGTTCTAGTGGAGTAAGCAGAGCTGCAGAGAGTGGATCAGATAGGGGGTGTGGTACCAAAACCTATCGGGGTGGAATCTGTGCAATCCTTCCAAAAGTCAGTTCATTACCAGGGTGTGGCTGAGTGTATTTTGGCTATGCAATTGGCAGGCTCCCCTCTCTGCAGCTCCTTTTACCTTTATGGACAAATACTGCTAAGCTAGGAGGGCAGCTGAGAGACATACATGTTATTAATAGTTCGGACATGGTCTGAATGCACCATTCCAAGATGGAATCAGACAAGAATGTGTAAAGACAGATAACTATATGCAGAGAATAAGAAATGAGAAGGGAAAGAGTACCACTGTCATGAGTCTCTTTAAAACAGAACCACAGAATCGTTTAGGTTGGAAAGGACCTCTGGAGATCATCTAGTCCAACCTCCCTGTTCGAGCAGGGCCACCTAGAGCATATTGCCCAGGATCACATCCAGACAGGTTTTGAATATCTCCAGGGAAGGAGACTCCACTACCTCTCTGGGCAACCTGTTCCAATGCTCTGTCACCCTCCCAGGAAAGAAGTTTTTCCTCAGGTTCAGATGGAACTTCCTGTGGTTCAGTTTCTGCCCATTGCCTCTTGTCCTGTTGCTGGGCACCACGGAGAAGAGGCTGGCCTCATCCTCTTGACACTCCCCCTTCAGATACTTGTACACGTTGATGAGATCCCCTCTCAATCTTCTCTTCTCCAGGCTGAACAGGCCCAGCTCTTGCAGTCTTTCTTCATAGGAGAGGTGCTCCAGCCCTCTAATCATCTTGGTAGCCCTCCGCTGGACTCTCTCCAGGAGTGCCATGTCTCTCTTGTACTGGGGAGCCCAGAACTGGACACAGCACTCCAGGTGAGGCCTCCCCAGGGCTGAGGAGAGGGGCAGGATCACCTCCCTCGACCTGCTGGCATCACTCTGCCTAATGCACCCCAGGAGACCATTGGCCTTCTTGGCCACAAGGGCACATGGCTGGCTCATGGTCAACTTGTTGTCCACCAGCACTCCCAGGTCCTTCTCTGCAGAGCTACTTCCAGCAGGTCAACCCCCAGCCTGTACTGTGCATGGGATTATTCCTGCCTAGGTGCAGGACCTTGCACTTGCCTTTGTTGAACTTCAGGAGGTTCCTCTCCACCCAGCTCTCCAGCCTGCCCAGGTCCCTCTGAATGGCAGCACAGCCTTCTGGTGTGTCAGCCTCTCCCCCCAGTTTAGTATCATCAGCAAACTTGCTGAGGGTGCACTCTGTCCCTTCCACCAGGTCATTGATGAATATATTGAACAAGACTGGACCCAGGACTGACCCCTGGGGGACACCACTAGCCACAGGCCTCCAACTTGACTCTGCGCCGTTCACCACAACCCTCTGAGCTCGGCCATCCAGCCAGTTCTCAATCCACCTCACCGTCCACTCATCTAGCCCACACTTCCTGAGCTTACCTAGGAGGATGTGATGGGAGACAGGGTCAAAAGCCTTGCAGAAGTCCAGAAAGACAACATCCACTGCTCTGCCCTCATCTACCCAGCCAGTCATTCCGTCATAGAAGGCTATCAGATTGGTCAAGCATGATTTCCCTTTGGTGAATCCATGCTGACTACTCCGGATCACCTTCTTGTCCTCCACATGCTTAGTGAGGACCTTCAGGAGGAGCTGTTCCATCACCTTTCCCGGGATGGAGGTGAGGCGGACAGGCCTGTAGTTTCCTGGCTCCTCCTTCTTACCCTTTTTGAAGACTGGCGTGACATTGGCTTTCTTCCAGTCCTCAGGCACCTCTCCTGATCTCCAGGACCTTTCCAAGATGATGGAGAGTGGCCTAGCGATAACATCCGCCAGCTCCCTCAGCACTCGTGGGTGCATCCCATCGGGGCCCATGGATTTATGGATGTCCAGTTTGGACAAAAGATCTCTAACCTGATCCTCCTCAACCAAGGGAGAGTCTTCCTTTCTCCAGCCTTCCTCTCTTGTCCCCAGGGTCTGGAATTCCTGAGGACTGGCCTTAGCAGTGAAGACTGAAACAACTGAAACGGGGTTATTTATAAAGAATCAATAATTGTGTCGTAAGTAATTATAAAAGAATGAAGAAGGATGCATCTAAAGAGGGAAGGGGTAGAGTTAGTTTTATATCTGTGAACCTTGGTAATATAAAAGCATGCTAAACATGCTTGATTGCATAGTTCCATAGTAAATATTGTGAGGCAAAACTATGTCTCCAGTCTTCTGCTTACTGTCTTCAACAGAGCCAGGATTCACCCAATACCTTTTGAGATGTCTGATGTTTGTTCATGGCGAGTGATTGCCTAAACGGTGAGGTTTATGATCATGTCTCACGAGCTTGGGGCCGCGCTTTCCCTTCCCTAGTGCCATGTGTTTGTCTCCCAGCTAGAGCCATGAGAGGGTGTTCACGTCCCACCCAGCGTGCAGAAGCACTAACTCGAGGCAGGCATCTGTCACCTTACTGCAAGGACAGGGAAAAGAGCAGGGAAAGATAGCTGCAAAACTCAGCCCAGACTTAAGGACTATGTTTTAAATGTATTTTCACTTCTGTGGTGAGATGTATTAGCATGAAAAAGCTAAACCACATCTTACTACTTCATGCATATTTTAGAACTTCACACGTTGATGTCCTGTGGTAGGAAATATGAAGTAGAAACTCTAGCAAAATTTAAAACTGTTTCAGTCTCAGACAACCCAGCTCTCTTGCAGAAACACATCTTCATTAAACCTGCTCAGAAAAGCAATATAAAATCTTACTTTTCACGTTCTCTTTATTGATTTTATAAAAATAGTATGGAAACTGATGCATCAATAGCAAAGGAGAATTTGAATTCTACATAGTTTTTTAGATTTTTTTTTCTTTTGATCTGACCATGCTCTGGGCAAAGCAGTGGTGTCTGGTGAAACCACTTATGATTTTTGTCAGATATTTCATACCTCAAAGACGTTTCTCCATTTACCGTACTGGAATCTCAATGATCCCTAGCAGAAGGGAAACTTTTTGAAATGTATTTAAGCAGAAGAGAAACAGAAGGTCAATCCAAAGTATCTTAGTCACAGGTGCTCAAGTAATCCTGTAGGCAAATCAGAGAATTCTGTGTGTATGTGCATGCAGCTTTCATCTGCATGAAAATCTGACGGTTGTATTAACAGTTATTGAGGCTTTCACATATATACAACCTTCATATGTACAATGAATATTTAACATTTTGTTGAGAAATTTTTGAAGCCAGATGTCCAGATCTGACAAGTTTTTATATAACTGATAATCTAAGATATTTCCATAAATTTCATTTTTATGTTTCTGTCTGAGAAAATGAGAGTAAACACCGCACATGCACAAACAGAAGTTCTGGCTGGACCTGTGTGTACCGTTGTAGGTGTGTTGGTATTTCAGCAAGCTAGTGAACTGAGTATCTTGGTGAACTGATATTTTGGAACTACAAACTCCATTTATGTGTGCCTGACAACTGCTATGTGAGGAGTGCTATCTTAAAGCTGCTTTCCTCTGCCCCCATCTGTTTATTGTGATATGAAAAAACTCTCCAGTATGCTTTTTCTGTCCAGAATACTTGAGATTTGCACAGTTTATTGCTATTAGCAATGAATTTCAAAGATGTCTGGAGAACGTACCAGTGAACATCTTCTAATCATTTAGCCATCGTAAGATAAGGTTGCTTCCACAACTGAGTTGGCATTATTCCTTTAAGGAAAATCCAGTGTTTTTTCCAATCAGTTATTTGGATATGGTTAGTCACCAAGCTTTGTCATTCTATTTGAGCAAAATTTGAAGTTTACATACAGATGAAAGCAGAGTCTGAAAAGGAAATTGCCTGTTAAGAAAAACAGTACATACATTTCTTTGAGAAAGCCCAAGTGATCAGGTAGCTATCTTCCAGCTATGCACTTCAAATTCTTCCTCATTTATTGTATTACCTCTTTTACATCTTAACATATGGCCTATTACAAAAGACAGAAGCTGTCTTCTTTATTTCCAAACTACTGTCTTTTCTTTAAGCCAAAATATACATATACATACTACATGCTGAGTGGCTCTTTCTTCAGGTAGGAGAGTGGAAACATGTTGAGACATGTCCTGGAGGTTGGGAAAAGTGCCAGAAAATGTTTAGCTAAAATAAAGCATCAACAGTTTCATTTTTGCTACTTTCAACAGCAATCAGATCTCTAATTAAACTCCATTAGCCTAAAATAAAGTAGAGCTTTGAAGATGCAAATCAATAACCAGACTAAATGCCACAATGACTATATTAAGGTTTTGAAGCCTTGCCCTCCCTACACATTCTTCCAAGTTTAAGTCCTTGGATTTAACTTGGGCTTAACTAAATCATTCAAATTAATCTGTGGAGCAGAGAGGTGACATGCTTTTTTGAAATAAAATTAATCTAAGCAATCTGTTTTCCCCTTACTGTTGAACATGAAACTTGTAAAGTTTGACTATTATAATGTGAAATTTCTTCATTCATAAACTGGTTTTCTTTTAAAAAAAAAATTCTGCAAGTCTAAGTGCACCAGCATGCATCAAGAGTGAATTCATCTTCTACAAAGGCTTGCTCAAAAAAGAAAAAAAAAATCCAACTGGTACTGTGAAGGATTAAACCTCACAAAGAACCTATAAATGTTTGTATAATACACAGGCTCTGTGGCAGGATCCAATTCACTGGTTTCCTTTGTGCACAAGAACAATAAAGTCTCAAATAAATGCTTTGAGAGAGTACATAAACAAGTCTTTTAAAACAAGCAAATGTGTCCTTTTAAGTCCTTCTCATTAAACAGACGTGGGCTGATGAGGATACTGAGGCTACTTGTGCGCATAAGAATGCCTGGGAAACAACCTCTGCTGTAGGCAACGTGTTCAAAAGTTAGATCTAAACCACAGAAATACCAACTCCACAGGACACATTTCATTCTGTTAAAATGTATGGAATCGGATTACTTAGGCCTTGCAATCATCAAGCTTCAGAGAATAAGAGTAGGTAACTGAGACTCTATTTTAACTTTCTCATGTTCTGCCAAGAGCCTTCAAAAACGTTCTTTTCTTAAGTGTTCTTAAGTGTCTGTAAAAATGCTATTTAAGAACATCCAGAATTAATGTGGCTTCAAAACTACTAATAATGGTGTTCCAGATGTTTGTGGTGAATTGTTCAGCAGGAAAATTAATAAAGCTGTACTTACACAAACAAGCTTGCTTTAAAATACTTGTCTGGATCTGTCTTAAACCCATAAAAATCTGCCGCCCTTAAGCAGTGGTCCGCAACAAAACATGCTAGCCTTCCTCTTGCTCTCTTCATCAAACTTTTAACATTGGAACCAATATAAAATTTACAATTTACTTAGGTTCTGTGGACCACTTCCCATGACCTCACAGGCAGTGAATCTCTAAGATGTGTGTGTATGATAACGGAAATGGTGACTGCAAGAAATGTGTTGTTCCTTGCTTTAATTTGGCTACAGTGGATGATTGTAGCAGTGATTTTTGATAGATTTTTGTGCGGGTGAGCAACCTGGACTTATACCCAGGGTCCTGACAGACCTGTACCTGAATATCCGTAGGGAAAGATTAGCTGAATGTCCTCCAGATACTGAGAAATAGAAAGAGCAAAAGTTTTTTTCTCTCTCCTAAGCTTGCTCTTTTGCACCTGAGCAAATCTGAAGCTTTCTCCTAAGCAGGTGACATGGTCAGGGCATTTCAGCTCCTGTGCATTGCCTTTTTTGTGGTACCTGTCCATGTAAGGCTTGACTCTTCACCATGTCTAAAGAGGTTCATACATTACTTTTTTGGTGGTGCAACATAAGAGAGGAGTACGTATCTAAGCAGCTATTCCTGCATTCGTAAGTAGCAGTACACTTGTGCATGTACTCCTGTCTTTACAAAGCCAAAACTATTTGTTTGCATGAGTATTTTTTGTCTTTCTTCTTTCAGTACTAGCATCATAAAATGTGGAGAGCAAAAAATCTCCATCATTTAAGGTTCTCCCTGACTGACACACTGTCCTCTATTTGAATTATCTGGCTCCTTCTTTAAGATGATGCATGTTAATGAATATTATAAGGTACAGCCCCATTCTTGGAGGCTAAACAATGTTGGTGGGTTCCAAACTTAGGTCTGTAGGGGCTGGAAGAGGTCAAAGAGAACTGGCCCATGGTCCCTGCAGAACTGGAAGATGTGAGGAGCTCGCAAGTCGCTAGGTCAAGTTTCTGCTACAGCATGGAGGCTTTTCAGTGCAGAGTGGAAAAACATGAAATGAGAAGCCAGCTCAGCTGTCACCACTGGGGGCCACTGCTACTTAGGAAGAGAGAAGGAAAAGGGAAGCCGCTGCAAAGACTGGAATCTCCACCCAGACAGAAGCAAGTAGCTGCCGTTGTGTGGGTCACTGTTCAGAGAAGGGAGTAGCCAGCAAAGACAGGCCCAGGGAATTGAAGTCTCTTGAGAACTAACACGAGAAAGAGATGCTGAGACTCTTTTGCTGAGTGTCCCTGTACGTGATGGCAGAAGCAGCATCAACCACTCTTTACAGTGGTAGCTCTCAGTCCTGTGCTGGACCACCTCTCTCTGGGAAGTAGCTTGCATACCAGTAATGACTGGGACCCCTTGTTAATCACACTCCATCAAAAATGGTTCATTGTCACTGTTGTCTCGGTTGCTCAGGAGTGACATTTCTTGCTAGAAAAGGGTCCAGACAATATGGAATAGGCAAAAAGTAAAGAAAAGGCCAGGTAGCAGAGACTTTTGGAGGGTAACTAGAGAGCAAGAGGAGCTGGAAAATGTTAAGGCTGATCGGGAAAATTATACACAAAGCAAAGTGGAGGGCTTTTCTTCATAGTCTGAGGCAGATAGGCTTTCTCTTAGTGCGGCTCTTTTGTATAAGCAGATACTACTGGAGTAGTGCAAAACTGAATTCTGGACTAGATGCAATAGTAAGGTTTTCCCAAGGGTTTCCCCTAAGGATTAAGAAATTTTAGGTGAAAATCTTTCTCACTCTGAACATTATTCACATTCATAACATTATTTTAAAGACAAATTGACCCATTTTAAAATCTTTTGTACAAACCGTATTCAGCCTTATATAGAAACCAAGGCCTGTTTTTCCTCTGTCTTATATGTTACATGGCATAACTCACTGACTTCAAATGGGCTAATGCTGATACACTTTACAAGTGACAAGGAAATCGTATGTCACAACCATTTGTCACGCTGATGCAATATAAGTGTTCCAGGGAGGAGTATTTGCATGTCATAGACAGCAAAATTTGCCCCTTAGTGCTTAGTGCCAGTTTTTAGACAGCAGCAGATTTTCTGATTTTGATCTGAGTGGCAAAACCATGCAGGAATGACATCTAAGGGCCAATCTGACTGAATGTAATCCTTTAGAAAAATAAACATATATAGAAAAGGAGAACAGGGCAAAGAGGGATTTTTCTCCCCCCGCCCCATGGGCAAAGTGGTACCACTGTTGCTAAGAATTCTATGTTGACCTCCCGTCAAACGCTTAGATACCTCTCTGGCACTGAACAGGCATTGTGTCACATTGTGCTGTATCCACCCAAACCTCTATTTTCAGGGCAGGCTGGAGAAGCCCATCAAAGGCAAATGATAAGAAAAGCAGGTGTGGGTCACTGAGGGGTGTTCCTGGCCTCATCCCCTGAGAGATCTCTGGCGCTGGTACTGCTATTGTACAGTGTTAATTAGATCATTCTAATTAATTCATTCGAAGTGTAAATTAGGAAGGAATGAAGATAAATTACACTAATACATTTAACCCCACGCTGTTTATTTAGCAGTTGAACAAAATAATGTGGTTAAAAGAGTCTAACAAGGCAAAAGCCCAAGACACAGCTGTTTAATAGCATTAAAAATGAGATCTCAGCCTGTGCTGCGGGCACATACAGCTTGTTTGCATTTAAAAGGGTTGCCAAGATAGCTGTACTGGCAAACCCTGCTAGTGTAGATGCCGCTGATACTGGCAAAGCAAAACAAAAAATGTATTTCAGTCTCCTGAGTGAAATAGCCTACACTGGTAAATGGATTGTTCTGCTGGTACAGTTCTGTCTGCATTAGAACTCTTGCCGGTGTGGCTAGGGTACTTTGGAAGATGTTTTAGCTACATAGGTATGTCTGCACAACTTTTAAGTGTCAATAAAGCTATATTATAGTTTGCTGTGCACTCCAAGGTCCAAGAACTTGTCTCAACACAGAAGCCAAACCAATTTAAATAAACTGTGAGGTGAAACTAATTTGGTTAAAACAGCAGTGCTTCTGTGCATAGCAAGCTGGATTTGAGTTGAACAAAGAAGTTATTGGCACCCCAATTGTTTCAGAGTCAAATGCGTCACTTAAAAATTCCTGAGATTAAAACAAAAAATATTTGGGGTTTTATATGCCTTTTTTTTTTAAGGCCACACTTCCATTCCATATAGTCATTCTGCAAGTCATTTCTTTATTAAAAGAAAAAAAAAACCCTAAGAGATTATCAACTTCACATGACTCTAGAAGCTGGGGCTTTGAGAATAGTGCCAATTATCTTGTGATTTGTGATAAAATCATGATATTTAGCAACACTTCAAAGATCCCATCTGTCCTGGTATACAAATGGCAGGAGAAACATGTTTAAACTAGTTCAGTGGGCATGTTAAACTATGTCCTGGGATAGGCTAGGCCAACTTTGTTTCCAGCAGTGTCAAAATACGGATTGGCCCATCTACGAAACTGGCTTAACCGGAACTGTGTTTAAATGACCTGACTTAGTTCTTAGACCAACGTAAAGGAGCCCAAAGATTCTCTTTGGACCAGGTTATAATGCACTTAATTCATTAAGTGTCTCTTGTGTGCTAGCCAGGCGAACATTGTTACTGTAAATCTGTTTTAAGCTATACTTACCACCAGATCGACCTAGTTTTAACCCCTGTGCAGAAAGAAGCAGGGGCACTACTGAGGCTCTGCCATTTGAGTGTGAATAGGAGATGGTGTGAGTGCATCACCTCATCATTTCAGAGAACCACTGTTGTGTTTTGTAAGCATTCTCCGGTGTGGATTTACAGGGAGAGGACTATGGGGTTTTATTCTGTCCTCCTCCTCTCTCTCCTCCCAGCAGTAGCACTGTCTTATGTAGTGCCTATGCAGAGAGTTACACGCACACAGAAGGACCTGGCTGGCTGTGTAGTTGTCTCTCGAACAGATGATGTGCAGCTTCATCCAATCATTCTGCCCTGATTAACTTCAACAGGTCCCTTATTTTATGGCGGACAAGATCAGTACTTCATCTGGTCACTCTCTTATAGGATTATTAGCTTGTTCTATTCAAGTGGAACGCTGCCCAAATCTGCATGTGCTGTGGGCAGCCTTGTAAGTCTTGTATGTTGTCCTCTCTTCAGACCTCGTTTTCACTGACCATTCCTCAAGGCTGTTTTACAGTTCAGATGTTGTCTCTGAGCGATGGGTTAGGTAACATTATTCTGCCACTTCCGTTTTTCAGTCATGGTGATTATGCTGCCTGTTTAAAGGGAGGGGAACAAATCTGACACTGTAGGAAGTGATAGGTCCCTCTGTTTTTAGTCAGTCTCATAGGATTATAAAATTTGACTTTCTGACACTAGATTATGGAGAGTTCATGACAGTGGAATGAGCTCTAAAGGGGGCAGGGTTTGGGTGTAATCTGCAGGTTTTGTTGGGAAAAGTGGGAGAGGACAGGATGGAAGGATTTTATGGGAAATATGATGATGAAAAACCCAGAGTCATAACATGGATAATCCTACGTGCAACAGAGGTCAAACACCAGAGAGTCTAATCCAAAATCCATTAGAGCTACTTGACTCAAGCGAGTACTGGATTAGACCCATGGTGTCTGTGAATACCCTTTGTGTAAGACCGTTTACAATTTCCAAGAGCTTCTCACACCTAAACAGCTTTGAAACATACTTTATTACATACAGATGTGCAACATCTTCAGACCTGGGGATCTGCAATACTTAATGTCATAATCAAACAATATTGTAAAAAAGAAATAATCTATGTCACAAATTACTCTTTCATTTGCACCCTGTTTAAGCATGCTCTCCATGCTTACCTATGCCCGCAGGCTCCCTGGAATGTCAGATGTGTCCTGCTGCAGCCTGAGCGTGTGCTTGTCTGCAGTCTCTGGAGTCCAGCAACAGGAATACAAGTAACCATCTGCATTTTAGCGAGTTGCTTACAGGGCTTTTTCTATCAGGAGAAATGTAGGTGATATTTCATTATGAGGAATGAATGAATTCTCCAAACTTTCAGATGCAGCTATGAGTTTCCTGTCAGTGGAAGTACAATAAGTGTTCTTGTCTTCTTTGAAGCTTTTTTAGATCGGTGCTACTGATTTAAAAGTTAGCAATATGCACAACGTGTAGAGTGGTGTCCTGTATTTTTCTTGTAGGGAGCTGCACAATACCATTATGTAAACACTGCTGTTATGTCTAGAAGATGTTTATTTTTGAAATCGGCCTTTTGCACAAGTGCGTTTTTCTCATACTTTGTTAATTGGGAAATAATTAAAGCCAGGCTTAACTCTGTGCCGCTGCAGTACTCCAGCGCGCAGCTCTGAAGCGGTAACTCAGTAAAGGCCTCACACGAGAGAGCAGTGGAAGCGCGGCGCGCTGCAGCTCCGCGCCGCTGCTGGCTGCGCCCCGCAGCCGCGGGCGTGGCGGGGAGCGGGGCCCGGCCGCCCGCCGCGATGCCGGAGTGCGCGTCCTGAAAGGCCCCTTGGGCGGCGGCGAGCCGGCGGTAGCGCCCGCGTTACAGCCGCGTGTACAGTGAGGAGCGCGCAGCACGGCTCGGCTCGCGCCGCAGGGCTCGGTGCGCGATGCTGCCCGGGTGCGCTAGTGGCCCGGAGCCATGGGGCGACCGCGGCGTCTCGGCCCGGGCCAGGGCGGTGGGGGGGCCCCGGACCACGCCGGGGGCGCCCCGCGCGGGGGTGGGAGAGGGCTTTCTGCAGCCCTCGCCGGGGAGCGGCGTCCGGGCGGCGCAGAGGCACCTTTGCACCTCTCCTCCCCGCGGCCGGCATGGAACTCATGTGACAGCGCTCCCCGCAGCCCGCCCGCCCGCCCGCTTCCTCCTCCTCCCTCCCCCGTATGTCACTCAGCCGCTTTGCATAAACTCTCCCCCCGCCCCCCAGCCCATATACCCCTTCTGCGCGCCGCGGCAGGGCAGAGCGGCGGCCAGGCGGTCCCAGCAGCAGCCGCCCCCTTCCTCCTTCCTTTCCCTTCCCCGGCGCGGCGCGGCCCGCCTCCCGCCAGCGGCACCACCTCCGCCCCGGCGCCGCGCGGCTCCCGGCAGCGCAGCCTGCCCGGGCGGCTCTCTGCCGGGCCGCCGCGCCGAGCCGAGCCGAGCCGAGCCGGCAGCCGCGCTGCCCTCCCATGCGCGGTGCTGCGCCGCCCGCGGAGGCACAGGGACGTCCGCGCTCAGCCGGGAGCCGCAGCTGTAAGTCGGTGCCCGCCGACCTGTTGCAGTGCCGGGCGCGGCAGGGAGGCGGGTGGTCAGCGCGGAGCCCGGCGGGGAGGCCCTGGCCAGGCGCGGTGCCCCGCTCCCGTGCCGCGCGCACGGCGGGAGCCGGGCTCGGGAGGCAGCGCTGCCGCGTGCTCGGGTTGGCTGCGCTGGCGCTGAGTCCGCGCCTGTGGGGCGTCGCGGCCGGCTGCTGCGGGGCTCCTCCACCTGGAGCCGAGCTGCCCTGCCCGTCCCTCCGCGGAACGGCGCTCGCTCTGCCCCTCTTGGCGGCAGCGGCGGCCGCTGCCGGGAGTGCCGGCGACCATCGTCCCCTCTGCTCGCAGGCGGCCGGTGGTAGATGGCTGTGCTTAGCTGTTCCGTATCTCTGGTACGCAGCTGTCCGCGGGAAAGGCCGGCTAGCCTCGCCGGTGGCCTTCGGCTTCCCCCGCGGGAGTGCGGGGCCGGGCAGGCGCGGGGGTCCCGCAGCGAGGCCCAGGCAGGGCATGGAAGTGACCTAGCGCCTCGCTGCTGCCGGAGCTGCCTGCGCCGCTGCCCTCCCCGCTCCGCTGCAGAAAGTTTTGCGCGTGGTTATAGCTCTACACAGAGAAGCAAGTATATTTTAATCCATCGCACTGTTTCTTCACCAGGTTGGGTTTATTTTCAAGACACTGGAAGCTGTTTGGGCATTATGATGTGCCGGGCTAGAGGGAATTTAGAGTTGGGCTTCTTTGTCCGCATGTGGCGAGCAGTAATGCGCTCCTAGCAGGAGCAGCCGGCTTTGCTTTCCATCGCACAGCAGGTCCCAGGAAGCCACTGAGCCTGTGCTGGAGGAGTGTAGGTAGGATCCAGGTTTGGCTCTGCAAAAATGACAGTCCTGCTGCAGATTTAGCAACAGAAAGCAGTGTCAGGTAAATAAATGGGACGTTTAGTAAGCAGATTTCCTTTCCTTCAGCAGTTTCACTGGTTATAAATGAGAGAAGGAAAAAAAAAAACAATCCTCATGTAACTACAAAGTCCTGTTAAAATGAACCTACATCATGGATGTGCTGGTGATTTGAAAATACTTAATTTTTAAATTGATTTAGCCTGAGACCTGCATACTGCAAAGCTGTTAAGAAGTAGGGCAGGGAGGCTGTTGTTTAGTCTTAAGCAGTGTTTACTACTGGGCTGCTGTGACAAGTAGCCTGTTGAAGTATAATTATAAATCAACGTCTTGGTTCCAAGATAAAATCTGTATCTGTAATTTACTGACCGCTTCTTCTCTTTTACATACAGATATTATTATTTCTAAGGAAAAATTGCCTGCAGGGAGTTGACTCATTTTATTCAAGATGAACATTTACTCACTGACTGTGTAAATTACCTCTGCTAAAGTATTTGAGGCTTGCATAATTTCCAACACTAAATAGAGAAATCAGAGATGTCATTCATGCATTTTAATATTCTTGTAAGATTCTGGACTGCGCTAATTGTCAGAAACTGCAAAAGGGCATGTTCACAGAAACACTACTTATTAGTAAATTATGGTAATTGCTTTTAAGGTTGTTTAACTATTCCCTGTGTGAAGTCATCTTAGCAACCACAGTGGAGAGGAAGAAGATATGTACAGATATGTATCTTTGTTCTGTTTGGGGAAATACGTTAGCTTATCTTAAATGTGAATTGGCATGCCTTGAATTCTTCTCAGTCGAGGACATTGTGATGATACAGGCAGTGTTCTTGGAACAATTCAAGACCAGCATATATGAAATCTGCAAGCATTTCATAAGAAACGGCATTGCTCACTGGAAGACTAAGTCTTCTATTTAAGTGAGGTGAAACCGGTTGCTTTATTCAGTAGTTGCTTGAGAGTGGATCTTATCAATTTTTACAGTGGTGTTTGCTACAATGGCTGTGGGTGGGCTTGGGCAACATGCAGTGATCAGTTCTCTCCCCTCTGCGTATGGACTTAGCTCACTAGCCTCCAGTACATGCATGACTGCAGGGTGGTGTATGCGGTATGGTGCTATTTGTTTAAGTTTGCTTCTATTTTGTTATGATTATGGCCTCATTCAGAACGATGCTTTGCTAGTGGTGCTTCCAGGAGTATACAGCCCCACAAAAGATCTGAACTCCTGTATTTGCAGTCTTTGACATGAACTCTACCTGCCCTATTTCAGAACCCTATACGCATCATAAAAAAGAAAGTTTTAGTGTGCTCTGAATCCCCACAAGACATGGGGGTAAGGAGAGGAACTATGTTTCCGTAGAGGTCCTGACATAACTAGATTGGGCTGCCTACACTTTCACCTAACTGGGATGGCGGGTGGGGGGCAGTGAGCATCTTCAGATCCTGGTGATTTTGTTGCCGCTCATCAGTGGCTGTGTAGCATCCACCCCTCTGCCTGGCGATGTAGTTGGAGCCCTGCAAAATTAGGACCTCAGCCTAAGGAAAGCCAGTCCATGGCGATCCAGTGAATGCTGTGTATTGTATCGTCATAGCGCTTAAAATGACAAAATGCCTGGAGAAGTTTTAAAAACTTGTGAGGGGGTGCTTTGCCAGTGAAGAGTTTATCTTCCCATCTATATCTCCGAACCGTTCGTGTACTAATATCTGATGTCATGACCCTTTCTGTAATCATTTAGTTCCAGCAGGTCTGAACCTGAGAGTTTATGGTCAGTATAATCTTTTTGGCTATAGATTAAGTGGGTAATTTTAGTCTGAGATTAGTGTTTGGGATCCTTGAATGCCATCTGAACCTTTACTATTTAACAGATAATGAAATTGCCTTTAATGCAATTATATTTTGCTTGTAACTTGTGTTGTGAAGACATAACAACCTCCTTAAGCTGTTCTGTGATTAGTGTTAATGCATGTAATAGGTTGGTCTAGAGAGCATTGTTTAAAATAGCTTTCCAGACCGTTGCATGGTAGAGTGAGCCAAATATGCTGCCTTGCGGCTGTGATGGGAAGGTTTCTTCTCTATTTCAGAGAATTTTGGATTGAGCACTGTATTCTGAACTGTGTTGCTCCTTCCTTTCAGTCTCAGTAAGAAGCACCGGGGAAGTCATGTTCCACAGTAAAGGAGATGGGTTACAGTAGTTATGTGGCAAAGTGGTAGAGTGTGTGGTGCCGCCTCCCCCACCATGACTGAAGTGAAAGGTATATCACAAACTTGCTGTTACCTGCAACAAGCTAGTTATTCTGTACGTTATCACAGCTAGCCAGGAGGATTGACTATGCTGCAGTCAATCTTCAGTTGTTGGAGGAGTATGTGTCTGTTCTGTATACACAAAATGTTCTGAAATGGAGTCCATTGTTCAAACTAATCTATATAGATTTTTGATCTTTGTTATAGGTTCTAGTCATGTAAGTCTAGGAGAGTAAATATATTTATTTAAATAAATTAATAAAGATGATGCACATCTTTTGAGGCTCTTTATGCTCTTCTGTCATCTCGTTTGAGGATGGGTGATACTGTTTTCTTATGAAAGGCGTGAAATGTGGGAAGAGTTGTACAGTTCTGTACTGCTTAAATATGCTCAAGAACATGAAAATGTTTGCGTCTGTGAGAGTGAAATAGATCCACATTAAAAACCTCAAGTGGCCCCAGGTCATGCACTCACTGAGAACTGGGAGCTTCCCAAGTAGGCTTTTACATTGTTCCTTATTTGAAGGTACCGTAGAAGGAACTCTGGGCAAAAGAATATCATAGAAATGAGGAAAGCTCGGTTCTTTCCTTTCTCCAAGTTTCCTCTAAAGTCTGCAGCAGCAGCAGTCACAGCCATAGGTTGCACTGGCTTTGTATGCTTCATCTCCTCTTACTTGCACTGTGGCTTCTTGGCCATTAGCTTTATGTGGTTGCCAGTGTTCTTCTCTTTCCCAGTGCTCCACGCTGTCTTGGCTTGTCTCCTAATTATCCCTGAAAACTTGCTCCTGTAATAGTACATAGACCTGCATATCATGGCATAAAATAGTAACATCACCTCCAAATAGGGACTGAGCAGCATTACGTTTGAGAGAAATAAGGTAGCAGTGTAGGATGTCTTATGTTTTTTTTTACCTCTCCAAACCCCCAAAGTAACCTGTAGCTGCTCATGGCTTGTACTCTGAGTACCTGACTCCTGAGGTGGCTTCAGAATAGTAATGCTTTGACTTGAGCTAATTGTCAAAACACATCTTCCTGCTGATTCTGTCAGTGTATATACTGTATCCCTTCATAGGAGGCAACTGCTGGCAAAGATCAAGATATAATCTCTACAGTTTAGCTATAGCATTTTTTTTAAAGTTCAGGAACTAAAATTATGGTGCTTGCGAGGTTTTCATTTTAATGTTCCCCTTTTTATTCTCTGATGTTGCATATGGAATCAGTATACCAAAGAGAAGCTTCCTAATGGGATTAGTAGGTTTTTGTTCCCCATGCAGCTTTTGACATTCCTTAGGTATTCTGTCTGGTAGCTCTTCCTGCTATGATTCAGTACAGGAGAATGTTTCAAGCATGTGCATGTGTACATATGTAATGAATCAGCTGGACTAGACTGGGGAAGGGTGAGAAAATCAGTTCTAGCTCTCTTCCTTTCCCATCCAACTTACTTGCTTACTATACTGTTATGAAAGTTGGAGATCAGGTTTCCCAAGATAAACCTGCTCTTGGGCAACAAGTTTAGAGTATGCCACTTATGAGATTTGTCTTACAAAAAATAAACAAATGCCAAAGGTAGATGCAAGTCTTTGTCCGCTCATCTCTAACTTAAGGCTTTTTTTTTCTTCTTCTTCTTCCAGTGAATAACAGCTATCTTCATTATTATTTTTACATAACAAAAAGTGTAACTGTCTCATTAATCTTATTACATTTTTCTTTGTTTATAGGTGTGGAAGAAAATGTCAGTCAGCATGCATGAGAATCGCAAATCTAGGGCCAGTACTGGCTCCATAAACATATATTTATTCCACAAATCATCCTATGCCGATAGTGTCCTTACTCACCTGAACCTTCTGCGTCAACAGCGTCTCTTTACAGATGTGCTTCTCCATGCTGGGAACAGGTCATTCCCCTGCCATAGAGCTGTTCTAGCTGCTTGTAGCCGCTATTTTGAAGCAATGTTCAGTGGAGGACTCAAAGAGAGCCAGGATAGTGAAGTCAACTTCCATAATTCCATTCACCCGGAAGTCTTAGAGCTTCTTCTGGACTATGCATATTCCTCCAGGGTTATCATCAATGAGGAGAACGCGGAGTCGCTGCTGGAGGCTGGCGACATGCTAGAGTTCCAGGACATTCGGGATGCTTGTGCAGAATTTCTAGAAAAAAACCTTCATCCCACCAACTGTCTTGGCATGCTGCTGCTGTCAGATGCTCACCAGTGCACCAAGCTTTATGAACTCTCTTGGAGGATGTGCCTTAGCAACTTCCAGAGCATCAGTAAAAGTGAAGACTTCCTCCAGCTGCCAAAAGACATGGTAGTGCAGCTGCTTTCCAGTGAAGAATTAGAAACTGAAGACGAAAGGCTGGTATATGAGTCAGCTATCAACTGGGTCAACTATGACCTGAGTAAGCGTCACTGTTATCTGCCTGAGCTATTGCAGACAGTCAGACTGGCTCTCTTGCCAGCCATATACCTTATGGAGAATGTAGCAATGGAAGAACTTATCACCAAGCAAAGGAAAAGCAAAGAGATTGTAGAAGAGTCAATAAGATGCAAGTTAAAGATCTTACAGAATGATGGAGTGGTCACTAGTTTGTGTGCCAGACCCCGTAAAACTGGCCATTCACTCTTTCTTTTGGGTGGCCAAACCTTTATGTGTGACAAGCTGTACCTGGTGGACCAAAAGGCAAAGGAGATCATTCCGAAGGCTGACATCCCAAGCCCACGGAAAGAGTTCAGCGCTTGTGCCATAGGTTGCAAAGTGTATATCACAGGAGGACGGGGATCAGAAAATGGAGTCTCCAAAGATGTGTGGGTGTATGACACTCTTCACGAGGAGTGGTCAAAGGCTGCTCCCATGCTGGTAGCTAGATTTGGGCATGGCTCTGCTGAACTCAAGCACTGTTTGTATGTAGTAGGAGGACACACTGCAGCAACTGGTTGCCTTCCAGCTTCCCCTTCAGTATCCTTAAAGCAAGTAGAACAATATGACCCTGTGACCAATAAATGGACCATGGTTGCCCCACTCCGAGAGGGAGTAAGCAATGCAGCTGTAGTCAGTGCAAAGCTGAAGCTATTTGCTTTTGGGGGTACCAGTGTTAGCCATGACAAGCTGCCCAAAGTTCAATGTTATGATCAGTGTGAAAACAGATGGACAGTACCAGCCACCTGCCCCCAGCCCTGGCGTTACACGGCTGCAGCTGTTCTGGGTAACCAGATTTTTATTATGGGTGGAGATACTGAATTCTCTGCGTGCTCTGCTTATAAATTCAACAGTGAGACATACCAGTGGACTAAGGTGGGAGATGTGACAGCTAAGCGAATGAGCTGCCATGCAGTGGCATCTGGAAACAAATTATATGTTGTTGGAGGCTACTTTGGCATTCAGAGATGCAAAACATTAGACTGCTATGATCCCACGTTAGATGTATGGAACAGCATAACAACTGTGCCCTATTCATTAATTCCCACGGCATTTGTCAGCACATGGAAGCACCTCCCCTCATAATTGTGTGTATGTTGCAATTACAAATTATCAGGTAAGAAACAGCACCTTTGAATTCCACTGTAATCATGCTTTTCACAATGCTTTCCAGCAGCAGCTCTCAAGAGGAGGGTGAGTATATTCAATCCAATCTTATAGCTGGAGCAACTGAGACACACACATTCAGGGGCTGTTGCAAGTCAGATGTCAAATCTGTGACAGAGCCAAGAGCTGAAACTAGTTTGCCATGCCTCCTGCATGAAATTCTCCTTATGGGCCCTTTTTCTGCATGATTTAGATGTTGAAAATGTTCTTCTTGCTAGGCCCTATACTTGTGGGGAAATACAGTTAAACTATTGGAAATTGAATCCTGCTCTGCATTTAAATACTATATGCCTTCTGAAAAAGGGTCGGGTGCTATTTTCCTGATCATGCAGGACAGGTCACTCTATATATGCAGTATCAGTGCCCAAAAACGACATTGTAAATTCCAACTTGAGGCCTGATGGTGAATTCACTTGAATTTCCAGGCAGACAGCCTTCCACCTTAGGGGAAGGTTGCTGTCCTCCATCCATGAAAGATGTTTGTTAGTGCCTCGGGCCTAATTTGCTATCTCACCCAGACTGCAAGGGTTGCTTGCACCTGCTTCGACTAAGGTTGAATTTGGCCCACTGACATGCTTCAAAATACAGATTTTTTTTTTTTCAAAACAGTTACGGTCATATATGTTGAACTAGATGTAGTGTCAGGAAGACATACAATCAATATTGCTGGCTGACATAATTACCCAGTCTATAGCACGCACTGTTCCAAAACAATTTAATTATATGTAATGGGCCAAGCTCTCACCAGATGCAACTTGAGCGTTGTATCTCCTCACAAGCAAGTCTGAATTTGGCCTTGCTTGTTTGGTTATTGCACATTCCTGATCTTTAGGAGGGGAGAAAAGGTTAATGAGAAAACAATAAAAAAGCTGGGTATCTGCAAGTATTGCCAATATTTTTCAGATCTGTTTTGTCATGCTAGACGACTAACCATTGCTTCAGCTGTTTCTAATTTTTCATAATTTTTCATCTTTTTCAGAATCACATCACTTAAAACAAGTCATTGACATTTTCCAGAGCTATTAATCTAGTTATTTTGCAACAAATCTGGCAGACTTCCTTCAGTATTGTATTCTTTCGCCACCTCAAACTACTTGAGACTTCAGTACAGAATCATGGTTACAACTAGCCAACCAAACAAACATAGTGGCATGCTTAATCCTAAGTAATCCATGCCCTGTGAGTGGTAACTTCTTTTTGAATTTGAACAGTGTGTAATGTAACCATGAATCTAGGCAGGTTAGAAGGAACAAGCCAAATAAATGCAGTTGAAGTAATTAAATGAGCTCCGCATTTGCTCTGCAAATCCAGACTGATGTAGCTTCTCTGGAAAAAAGCAAGAGCAGCTTGTGTTTAAAGACTCCCTAGACTCTTCTTTTTGGGACACATCCTATTTTCTTCTGGGTGTCTTTAGCAGCTAGAGACATGTGCCTGACTGCTGCAGTAAATATATGAAACCCAAATGTATATGAAGCAGTGTAGGTATAAGTATATATCTAGACATATAGTAGTAGTTGTGAAAGACCTCTCTGGGGGGGATTCGTCTTGTAATCTGACTTTCAGCTGATCAGGAGCCTTGATTCAGAAAGGAATACATGGGCCATGCGAAGTAACAGGTCAGAGTAGAAATCTAGTGTGAAACTGGGCAGTATTGTGCCCCTTACCTTTCTCTTCAAGCTGAATAACCATCTGAGACATTGCTATCGCTCCTCTTTGTTTTGTTTTTTCCCAGACTTGCTCTTGTGAAAGCAGGGCTGTGGATTCCATACAACCTTAACAGTCCCTTGAGACTTACCATATCCGGAGCGCTGGGGAGTAATCACGTCCCCCTGATAGAGGGCAAATAGAAGCCTTGATTTCTTTGAGATGACTTCCTCACTAGTTGGGAACGACATCTTTAAATCTTCAGTAAATTTCTATTATTACTCGCTCGCCAGTGTTATCAGAACAGTAGTATTGAATGCTCAGACTCAGGTCTGTGCCAAAAAAAATATTGACTTATTCTTCTGAGACTGACTTAATTGTTTTAAAGCTTACAGTACATGAGACAGAGTTTTTTATTTTGAAAAATAGTCCTCAGAGTATAACGGTGTAAAAAACTTCCATTTGCTTTGCAGTATCTTGTTAAATGGCATTATTTTAGCTTCATTAACAGACTAGATAACTGGATGAACGCAACTGTAAACTGAAGTCTCTCCAGCGCTGTGTGCTCATCCAGAAAGTAGTGTTTTTTGTTTTTTTTTTTTTTTCCCTGACTCCTGCTGCTTTGTCAGTGGGTGGGAGGGACAAAAAGGAAATTACTTCTGATTACCCTCTGTTTTCAAGGCGCTGTGTGGCCCCAGTCTGACAGCTTTTAGGAAGATTTTAGTCTGCTTTGTCCCCTTTCTCAAACTTGAGGTTTTGAGTAGGCTGGAGATTTTTTTTTTTTCCCCCTCCTCCTTGGAATTGTTTATAACTTTTTTCAAGTTCATCCCATGACAGGAAACATTGTTTTGGCTTCAGTGTTGATATGTACATTTCAGTGGGAAAAATGACACGCTACCCTGAAGAATGTCTAGAAAAGACTAATCAACACTAAGTACAGAAGACTTTTTTGGAAGTAATGACGATGGTCTGTTTTCAAACCCGCAATTGCAGAGACTTGATGCTTTAGGCTGTTATGTAGGCTGCTGTGTTTCCTGTGAGTGTTCCCTGTTGTTCTTAGGCATCACAGCTTGAAAGATATTTGGTATGTTCAAATGAACTGTGAGTTCATTGGAGCTCCTTTGCATTGTAATGATGTAGGATTTGCCCCCCAAAATTCTTGTAGCGCTGTCAGAAATGATCCTTATAAGCTGATGATGGTTTGGAAGTGGACATTTTAATACAGCTTCATAATGAAAGAAGAAAGCACAATCTCGGCATCAAAGGGCTGAATTTTTCATTGAATAATCGTATTTTTGTAATTCAGGGTGGAATTGTTGGTGCATGGTGCATTGCTATATGAAAAGAAATGGAGCAGACTTCTGCTGTAACGAATAGCAGAGAAGTTTTAAGTAAGGGGATTAGTATGTCCCTTTCTATATGATGAATAAATTAAATTCAGAGTTCTTAATGGTGAGTGTAGGCATTGGTGTGAGACACCTTTCCCTCCCTTCTGCTTTACTCCAACCAGGTTTACCTTGGTCCAGGGATAGAAAAAACTCTTTACGCTATATGTTCAAGTGGAAGAGAAGTTGTACAAGGTTATTTTCAGTTAAACCAAACAATTCCACAAACCTTTAACATTTTTGGGGAGCACAGAGTAGTAGGATGCAGAATCTATCAGACTGAGCTGTATTGAGCCAATGTGATTTAGCTTCCAAATGACTTCCATATCCAAAAAATCAAGTAGTCTTTCAGGGTTGATGGGATGGCTTGCTAGTTGAATAATAGAGGCAGAATCTGACCCTAAATAACTATGTGCTGGGCTGGCTTATTTATCAGTAGTTGGCTATTAAAACAGGAACGCTAAGCTGGGTTGGGGGCAAGGGGAGAAGCCCATCAACTGGGTAGTATCCTAAGCCTAGCTTTTAGCTTTTCTCTGACATCTAACAAAAACCTTATGGAATACTGTCTCAGCAAAACTCCTGAAGCCTTTTCTTTTTCTTTTTTTCCCTCCCTATGCTTTTAGTTGTACTCCATTATTTAGAGAAGAAAATTGGAACCTCAGATCTGGAGAAACGGTTTTAATGAAGAAAAATCGTTCAGTGTCTTTTGCATTTGAAGAAAATCATCTGCACCTTTTAAATTATCTAATCTAGACATGAAGGAACGGGAGGAAAAAACTGCCTTCGGTGCTTCAGCACATGGTTTAAATATGAATGAATGAACCTGTGATCTGGTCCTTGTGCTAGTAATTGTGGATTAATGCCAATGTTAATCAATCCTTCAAAGGAGAAAAAAAGAGACAGAACTTCTCTGAGCTGTGCAGCACACAACTCGTGATTTTCATGGACTCCACTGTTTGTGTGTGAAATTTGAAATGGTTGTCACCTCTCTTTGTGATGGTTTGAAGTGCCAGCACCAGCTGCAGAGGAAGCAGGCCAGGTCTGAAGCAGTGAGATGTTGCTGTGAATGAAGATGCAGCAGAATTGCTGCAGAACTCTGCTACTGGAGCGAGCTTGTCTGTGGGCAATGCCTACAGCAGCTTTTAGGTGCCTGTGTTGTGTTGTCCTGTGTGCAGTGAGTAACCTTCTGTTTGATAAGGAATGGCACAGTGGTGAAATGTTTTTGCAACAGTGGAGAGCAAAACTGATGTCCCGCAAATGCTTATTGTTCCCTTTCCTCCCTGTATTTATAAGTAATTCAGACTGTCCCATTCCTGTTACGTTACTTGTTGTAGATACAGTTATTTATTGTTCAGTGTTTGCATGCTGAAACAATGCCTGCAATTGTCTTCATGTGGTCAGGGCTTGTGTGAATTGTTGTATGTTTTGCACATTTTGTGATCGCTGACTTGCTCTGCTGCACAAAGAAAGAAAATTGTTGAGTAACAGTTGGAGGTGGGAGGGAGGGGTGGCTTCCCCGTCAGAACTGGAACGATTACAAGGCAGGATCTTAAATTACACATGTACTAAAGGAAGAAGCCATGGAGGTCACTTTCTCAGGCCACCAGCTCCCCAGGTTGCATGTGGTGTGTCTTGTAGATGATGTCCCTGCTACATTTCATTTGCTGGTCATACCTTTGAATTTCTAGTCTGAAAACAGCACAAATCACTTACAACTCTCTCTTTGTGCAGCTTCCCGATTGCAACGCAGATACTGTGGAATAGCTTCTGGATACCAAGCCCAGATGAAGTCGTTGTCCAAAGTTATTTATTTATTTATTGGGTTAGAGGGTGGGGTACTTAGTATAGCCACACTGACCTGAATGAGTAGAGTACGGCTGATTCAAGAATAAAAACAAAACATTCAAGGTAGGTTAGTGATGAAGTCTTAAAAAAAGAAAAAGAAGCAGAACAGCAATTTTGCACTGACTGGGTTGGCTCATCCCTCTGGATTTCAGAGGGGGCAGCTGAGTGGGCAGGTGTCGAAGACCCGAGCTCTCTAGCAAAATTCCTATTAGGATAGAAAATGAATTTCAGAACTCTTAACCTTAAAAATAGCCCTCAAGCTCTGCTGTCTCTTATTCTCCATAGCCAGGTATGTCTTTAAACATTTGGCTGCTCAGAAGTGTCAGGTACAATCCTGAGAAGCCAAACTTTAATTTTATAAATAAACTTGTTTCTTTTTATCAGTCTGGTCTTGAGACAGATAGGAAGCTACTTTCTCCTCTGAATTTCAGAAGCTTATGTTTCACAGATGCTTTCTTTGCCAGATTCTGTTATGAAGCATGTATTGTATTGTGTTTTTTTCCTAAGTGTTTATAGAGCCCAGTTTAACTGGCACATTCAGTACCATGGTTGATGTGTGCCACAGGATAAGTAAAAAGTTTGCATGCATGCATGCAAAACAGAAATAATCACATTGGTGATGCTTGCTTTTCTCTGTGTGACAGTGGTGTAGCTGTATTTGTGAAAATTTTATCATCTGAAAGTATTAACACTGGTCACTGAAAATTTCTCTGTGCTGCCTTATGTTTGACTTGCTGTTTGGAGTAGATAGACCCTTACATTTGAGAAGTAGGATGTTTGGAGTTCTGCGAGTACTGAAAGAACATTGCTTAATTATTGAAGGCAATGGCTTTTTTGGGGGGAGGGGGAGGAAGGCCCAGCTAGATGTGAACGGTTACAGTTCCTCTGGTTAAGTTGATCTGTTGAAAGAACAGATTTTTTTTTTTTTGAAGTGTTTAAGCTCACAGCCTTCCCCTCTGAATTGATTCTTTTCTCTTATATGTCTTTTAAGCAATAGAAAAACACCTTAGATAGGATAGGTCTTCCTATAACCCTTTACTTGCACAGGTTGTCCTGTTGAAGTAAACAGAATTGAATTGCTGTTGCCTTTCATCTTGTGGATCACTCCTGTGAATTGGAAGTGAGCCGTAAAATCAGATTTCCTATGTTTTGCATGTCCTCTCCCCAGGCATTAGTCACTACATGAGGTGCAAGGAAGTGAAGAACCAGGTTCCTAGGGGACCCCTTGCTTGAATAAGGACATAAAGGTTCAAGACCTGTTTTCTCCATCAAATTGCTTAGAGTCCAGACGTGAAGCTGCACTGCGTCCATTTAGCTTACAACACAATTCTGTTTTGTAGCACCATGCAACTTCCGGAAGTGAGATGAATTTTCTGCAGCTGTTTCCAAAGTTGTGGTCTGCTTTCAAGTACTCGATTAATTTCTGTGTGTAGGCTGAAGGAAGCTGAAGTCAGGGTGGGCCTCTGGCTCTGCAGGGAATACGCTGGGCTCTTGCTTTTTGAATTGATGTGGGAATCCTGGCTAGCTACTTGACCATTCTAGTCCTGCAAAACACCCCACACTTTGAAGCAAATGCAATTTACAGCGGAGTGCACACAAAAACCTTGGCATAAGACAAGAAGGTTCCTCTTATTTTGCAGGCTGGTTGCTGTAGAAACATATAACAAAGGACAGCCTTCCTCTTCTGGTATAATTGTGTAGCCCCTTTTCTCTAGGTCTGACACCTGTCTGAATAAGAGTGATTAGAGCAGAATAATGTTCCCTTTCCTGGCTATTGAAGATGTGGTTCACGTACTAAAAGAAAATCGTACAAGTGAAGAAGTAAAATGTCTGTGTTGTGTCTTTTTGTTTGCTACTACATCTTAAGGTTTTGTAAAACTTGCATTTTTTTTTTTTTTTTCACAATGTGAAACTGAAGGTCAATAAATTATTAGAGATTTTCTCTTTGGATCATTTCTTTTAAAGGTTGACTCTCTTTCTCCCCTCCACTCCCCCCTGCAGAAATGTTTTAAATCCTTTATAATGTCCTTTTCATGTCCTTTTCATGTCCTTTTAATAAAAAGACATCAACAACATGCAGTTTGCTGCTTTGGTTTAAGCTTCTGCTTCAGCTGCACTTCCCTTCCCTTTGTTCTGTTCTGCTGCTGTTCCTATGATCTATATCTCAAAGTTCAGTAGTTAAAACTCTGAGAGCCTCAAAATCTTTGAGAACAGGAAACGCAAGTTTGTTGGTGCTTGCAGTACAGTTTAGTGCCTGATATGACTTGGAAGCATAATTAGGCCTCTCAAATCCTTCATAATTATTCTCAAGGAAAAAAAAATGCTGGCTGTGTATAAAACATTCCAGTTGTTTTATATAATGCACACGTATAGCCAAACTCTTTGATCTTTTAAGCTCATTTACGTTTTTTATTTTGTTTTTTTTTAAAAAAAAAAAAGCGCTATTGATTTTCTTTGTTGGCTTAGCACCTGTCTGGCTTTAAGGTGTCCCTAGTTGCTGTCCAGATCTAAAATCAAGTTCTGTAGTGGTATTTGTACACCACCCTGGTAGCCCAGTTGCCCAAGTCTGCTTAATATTGGCCTGTTGTCCTGCCTCAAAAAGGCTGTTCCACAGATGTCAGTCCATGCCAGTACTTTGGAGTACAGGAATAAGGCATTTCTTCCTTACTTGGGTTGTCTCCCTGCCTGACATCTCATCCCTTTGCCTATACAGCTCTGAAGAAGGAAGTAAAAGCAACAAGTCTTAGGAGGTGTCTGCAGGTCACAGCCCAGTGCAATGAAGATATCGATACTTCAGTTGCCATCACTAGTCTGTACAGCACGGCTTCGGGCACTGAGTGCACAGCTTTCTGAGCCTGGCCCTGGCAATGAAATTGTAGTGCTTATTTAGCAGAGATAAGAGAAAGGTAAGGCAATAGCAGGAGGAAGTATTGTTTCCTGCAAGAATGAAGATTTCTAAAATCTCCTAATCTTCCTATCAGTTTTAAAATTCCTGTAGCTGCCCCCTGAAAGCCACAGGCTTTTTCAGGGTGGTTATCTGCCCAAAAGAGTAAAGGTCATAATATTAAGTGACTTAATTGCCTAACCACTGCTCAGTTACCCTGTGTTTGAGGTGTCTGCAATCATCCTTGGATGGGGGTGGAACGCTTATTTTAGAGAATTTTGAAATGCAAAAGATACTGGTAGAAATCAGCCTTCTCCCAGAGTACGAGAAGGTTAAATCAGTCACAGTGCTCATTGCAAACTCTTTGCTTAAAAATAACCTGGGTCTTATCGGATTTGCATTTTACCAGGGCCTAGGATGCTTATAGTAGCACTGGGCATGAACAGGCTGCTGTAGCCCGACTCACTGGTGTCCTTTTAGGGTGTCAGGACTTCTGCGGATTCAAACTCCCCTTTCTTGGCTTTGAACGTGGAAGGCTTCTTGTACTGGCGTCTGATATGTATGGTGAGAATTTAAAATAGATAATTTGCATTTAAATTTAAAATAGATTGCTGACAATCTGTAAAATAGACACCTCCAAGGCATCAGTGCTATTAATGGTAAGTATGAATACTAAATGCTTTGAATGAGTAGAAAGGAATCAGTTCATTAGCACTGAATAAGGCTCCATCCAGCATACCTGGGTGATCAGCCCTGACCTGAGAAAATCTCAAAGGCTTTGTCTGTGCTAGTAAATTGAATGTGCCTGGGAACAGCCTCTGGTACTGAGGCCAGCTGGCCAGCCAACATCTCTTTGAGCAACCCCTCTTCCCTGCAAGACAGGGTACCTGCATGCGAGCTGTTTGGGGTGGCCACTGGACTGCTCTGACTTCTGAACCCTGCCCAGGAATGCTTTGAATGAGTTCAACTTTGCACGGGCCAAAAACATGCCAGGGACCGTTCAAACAATGTAGCAGAACCAACCATCGTGCTCCATGGCCTGGGAACATTTCTGAGCATGGTTTAATTTATTGCTATAGCGGTAGTCAGGATGTCCAAGTAACATCATGTTTAGATCCTGGATAACTGGGCAGAAGCTGTCTGACATAGCATTAGTGACTTAAAATGCTGCTGAAGGTGAGGGAAGGAATGCTGTCTTGGAGTCACCAGGACCTTGATAAATGGAAAAGAAAGGATGGAGAGATACTGCTTCCTCCAGCACTGTGACATGAACCTTAGAACCTTTAGAAGTGCTGAGAGAAGAGAACCACCCATGTGTATATGAAGAACAGCTTGTGCACCTGAAGGTAAGAGGTGGAAGGATCTTTAGGGCTTTGCAGCAGCAGGTGTAGTATTTTCATGTTCTGGTTTAAAAAAAACCAAAATGCAGTGAAGCTTTGTCACGAAGAGACAGCTTAAATGTCCATGCGGGTATGCATATATGTGCTTGTATCTTGACTAGCAAATACTGAGGAGCAGAATGAGACAAGCTAAGGCTCTTTCATCTTAAAGGATCACTAGTCCCCACCTGAACTGTCATATCATTCCTTTTGGCACTTACACCTCTAAAACCTGCAAAATGTACTCCCCTCCATGGTATGGTACGGCTGAGATCTGGGATGATAATGTGGCCTGTAGTGTGTGTGTGTGCATATGAAACATACAGAAACATGCACAGCTGTCATAGAAAATATGCAGTTTATTCAAATCTTTACATTTGTGTATAGGTGTGGCACGAAATAAAACAAAAATTCCCTCAATGGTTAACTTGCACATGCACAACAGGACCATCTGTCCTGTATGCGCCTTTAATAATGGTCTGTGAATTTTAAAGTATCAGTATTTGTTAACAACTGTGTGTTTAAATATGAGAGTTAGCCTTAAGACTAAAAATGTGCATAAAGCATGACCGTGAATTAAAATGAGTGTTTAAATAAATTACAAATCTCTTTCATAATCATGTTTAGGCTATGCTTCTGGCTTGACAATGCTCTGACAGACTCAGGAAACCAAATTAGACAATGTGTCCTTTTGTGTGTGTGTGTCTAGTTACCCTAGAAACCATAATCTTTATCTCTGAAGCGATGGGGAGCTGTGAAGGAGGCGAAGCAACTGGAATTTCTGCAAAGATCCTTCCTAATCCTACTCCTGTGTTGTCAGATATTTAGTAAATTATTTCACATGCGTGCTGGATGAAATTCATTAGATATTTTCTAATTGCTGTGAGCAATTTGTGGGTCATATCCAGTGCTTGGATTTAGAGGTGAAGTTCATGGTTTTGACTCTGACTCATTTCAGTGAAACAGATATTGAAATAAGCCCAAGTCACAAATACAAGGTATAAGATTTAATGAAACTGCAGTTTCTTCCATGAGATTTCAATGCATCTCATCACATTTCATCACAACAGTTTCATGAGGGAGTAACAAATATTTAGTCCCAGCACAAGGCAGGGAAGCTGATGTGTGCTGGATTTTTCAAAGCATGCAACAGGAGTCATTGTAGCAGAGCTTCCCTGGATATTTTCAGCACCTTATCATAGAGCCACGGTAGGCACTATTCCAGTGAATGATATTCCAGGTTTCGCTGTAAGGCTGTCTGTGAAAACCGTTTTTTTATTCACATGGTTCATTGACTTGAGAAACAGTTAAACTGTTTACAGAGTTGATGTCTCCCGGGATTAGCAGAAATAGAGGGGACTTGTCACAAGGTAAACATAAATGGGCTGATATTTTATACAGTGGTCTCACATAAAGAACAATAGTTTTCTCAGGAAAATGGTTACTCTTTAGCTAAAAACAACTGATAGGAAGTAGACAGGTTTAGAGAGCTGTTGGTAGCAGAGTATTTACTTAGAATCAAAATGTTATTATGCTCTTTAGTATTCCTTAAAATTTTGAGAGGTACTGAGCAAAAGAAAGAAAGATTCAGGTCTGCTTTTTTTTCTTAAAATGATAGATTTTCTTCTCAGTTCAAAAATATAACCATCTCATCTTAAAAATATTTTAGAGTAGTTTAAAGTCTGGGGATCACTGTGAAGTGACTCATGCAACTCAAATTTTCTTCTAGGCTGAACTGTTGGCTGGAATGGATGGATCGAAGTACTCAAACTGGCTGAAGGGACAAAAGATTAGTGAGTGGATTGGTAAAAGTTTCCCTGGGCACACAGAATACTGCTTCAGCTCCCATTTACAAACAGACTTGGTCCATATTTTCTTTCATTTCTGTCTTTGCTCTTCCTGCCCGTTCCTGCATAGACTACTGCCCAAGCTCGTCTGGTTAGTAGGCAAGAGCAGTAAACCTAGCAAAAATAAGGAAGAAGAGAATTAACATAGATGAAAAGCAAACTGGTCTGAAGTCATGAGTGCTTGTGGTCCAAAGAGGCTCAAACATCGCCCTGGGAGACATGCCTTGTCTGCAGGCCCTCGTTGCCAGTGCTGCCCATTCACCTTGCCCAGGAGCAAGGCCTGCATAGATCAGAATATACAAAAAGTGAGACTGGGGCAATGCGATGCTCCTGGTCTTCCCTGAGAGCCCTGCTGCCTGTCGTGAAAGCTAGCACAGTTCAGACAGTGATCTCATCGAGGCAGGACAAAATAAGGGAGAGAGAAGCTGTCTTCTACGTGCTGCTGTGCCTAGCGCAACTTGAGTTCACAGGTAAATTGCTTTTGATGCATTCTCTTGCACATTGCCATTGAATATGGTCCAGCAGCCGTATCCCATGGCCTGATAATCCTGCAGAGGATCAGCCTTTGTCTCACTCTTCCTGTATGGAAGAGCTTTTGCCCCATTTTCTTATGGCTCACAGCTGTTTGAAACTGTGTTTGGTGCAGGCCTGTATCTAGCTGTTTCTGGTTAACTTTGCAAACCCTGAAAATACCCGTGTCATAAGGTAAGAGCTGATGTGTTGTGTTAGCTAATGTTTTGTTAGCTTTAAAAGGGTTAGTCATCAGTGCTGATGTATGTCCTCTTCTATCTAGCTGAAACATGCCTTTCATCTTTGTTCCTGAATAAAAAGTTCTGGAACAGTTCGATGCATATGCTCTTGGTAAAAGTTTCAACAACCACTTTGCTGTGCTTTCAGGCTTGAAACGTTTTCTGCAGGTGTTTCATATTGGAATTTATTTGCTATCTTGTATTTTCAGCACATAGATTAGAGTTGATAGAAACAACCCCCTTCTCCCCGTCCCCCAACTCAAATGAAGTTGTCATGGTTTTAGTAACAAAGTAGGTAAGTCTTTCTGGCACCAAAATGGTTAAGGACAAATCACTATTCTACTCACTGATATCTCTTCCCACTCGTTTAATTGTTTTCTCCCATGTATCTTTCCTCACATGGTGCATTTTTCAGATATTTTTTGCAAATCTCCTTGTGATGGATGTTTGATTTACTTGGTTTGCCATACATAGACGTTGAATTTTTAAGGGTGTGACTTGGCAGCAGACAGAAAATCCGCCTATTTTTGTTCTCTTGGCTGCGGCATTGCTGTTAGGTGGAAACTTTTGGAAGGAGGGAGAGTTGCTGAGGTAAAAAGCTACTGCATATGGGAGATGCTCTGGGTATGCAGGGTGGGCAGGCAGGGAGAGAACACAAGTTTGTAGCACAAGTGATGACTGGGAAACCTTGAGAAAAACAGGACTTTTTTGCAGTTGGAGCAGACCTAAAGCAAAGCCTCCAAGATGCTGAAAGACGAGAGTTTCCTTGGGATCCAGAAGGGATCGTATGGGACTTGTTCAACTGCAGGAGTTGCTGGACTAGAGGGAAAGACTGGAGGAAAATATATGTATTTTTTTGTCTCATTCCTTCTCCAGAAAAAAGGTAGCATTTGTTTCCAAATATCTTTACTTAGATCACCTCATGCAGGCGATTTGCATTTTTCCTGTCTAAAAGGTTACCTTATTTGAAGTTGTAATGAGATATGACTTAGTGATCAAAAACCTGTGAGTATCAACTGGCAGGCTGGCTTTCAAGAACAGGTAGGGCTGTATCACCTTAAGGCTCTGCTTCATTTCGGGGTCACGTCACACAGCCACTTGGCATTGTTTGCCGGGGCCACAAACAAGGAGCGTGGAGAAAAGGCGTTGCTGTAACCGGCCAGCCCTCACGGGCAGATGGTACAGAGCAGCATTTGCTGCTGCGTCGCTCTCCGATACCTGCTGGGAGTTCCCGGCTGCCAGAAGGTTCTGATAAAGCCAAACAGGCTTCCCAGGCCCACCTGCAGCCGCGGTGGGAGACAGTCAAAAGCCCTCGCGAATACTCCTAGTTCAGTCTGCTGGGGTTTAATCCCTTTTTGAACAAGGCACTCAGTCATTCAGGCTGGCCCCCTGGCTATGCAAGGCTGGGTTTCTCTGAAGGCTTTCTACCACAAACATAGCTCTCCTGCTTTCAGAGGTCAAGGACTGATTGCAGCTCCAGGAAATGGACAGGTAGACTTGGATCCTGACTCTAGACCTACATTCAACTGTAGATAACTACAAATACAGCTGCTAATAAGCACAGGCACATTTTCTTACTCCTTGCGGCTTGTTCAGTTCTTAGAAGAACAAGTCACTTCATTCGTCTGCTCTGATATATTTCAAAGTCATAAGAAGGAAAAATATTCATGATTAAAAAAGCCACCAAAAACTGTGAATATTTGTATTTATATAAGCTTTATAAATTCAGAGGTAAACTAAATGGATTTTTAGATAATTCTACAGTCATGACGAATAACAAGAATATTTAAATAAGAAGGCATGAGAACAATTTTTAACTTAGTTAGAATAGCAGAAAAAGATTCATTTTGATCTCTAAACCAAAGATTTTTTTCCTATTTTTGTTGAGCTATTCTAGCTAATAATTCTTGAACACTTGGCCTATAAAACACATAAGCTTTCTTCCTTCCAGCTCAGATGTAGCCTTTTCCCTGCAAGCATGTCTCTGTGTTCCTAACTACACAACCTGAGTACTCCTATTGAATTCTGTGGATTAATTCAGAGTACAGAGCACTAGCGTTTGTAAGTTGCATGATTGAGGCCCATGTTAATAAGAATAATTTCACAATGTAGCACTGCGGGGTACTGGTTTTAAGGGTTAATGAATGGCCAAACTGTTTAATTCTACTATTGAGGGCATCAAAAAGATAGCTACTGTGAAAAACAGAGATTACGTCTCCTGAGGGCACTTGAACTGCAGTAGATAACCACTAAGACAGCCTGGGAAATCCTAATTTAATAATAATACCAAAAATATAGACAACATAATTTTAATAGTTTCTGTAAAGTATAAAATGCAAAAACATAAACATAGGCATTCACTGAAATTTCCCCTGTCTGAACAGTGGTGTGTGCATTAAAAAGAAATGTATAAAATATTTTCCAGCAGGTAGCCAAAAATATAGTAGCAGAGAGGGAATGGCATTACTTTTTCTTCCCTGAGTAGACAGAAATAGACTAGCTACTTACTGATTCGGCGAGCTCAGTCTTGAGTGTTCACAATACATATGAAGAATCAGATGTGCAAAAGTCTTAAATTTACTTCTGTCCATTCTTACAGCCATGACAATTAGTTAGCAATCTCTCATTAGTGATTCATCCATTCTCTGGTGCTGTTGAATACCAGCAAGCACCTCTGCTGTACATGTGCTCAGTGAATGCACTGTCAGAACTGAGCATGTCTCGGGATCAGGTTTACAGACTGGGGCTATGGTCAGGTGTGGGTAGACAATTTTTCCTCTAGTTCAGCATGCTATATGGATTTATTGCATTACGAAACCCTGCAACAGGCAGCTGTGGCATAACTAACCTTCCTGAGAAATTTTTCTTTGAAAGCTTTCCTGGATATAAAAGGGTTCCCTTGAAATCATCTAGATTGATGCCTCCCCAATGGCAGACTGTGAATACTCTCAGAGTTATCCAGTCTGCAAGAACTCATAATTCAGGGAAATGCTCTACCTGCAAGTCATTTATCACCTGAACCTGCAACAGCAGACTGAAGATCTCAACTCGGGATCCTTGGGCATGCAGGGCCTGGAGAGTGGTGGATATAGTCTTGTCCTAAAACATGCATGCATTTGCTTCTTTATCTCAGTTTACCAAAACAGATTTGTGATGGGTTAGAAACCACAACCAATACAAGCTATTAACCTTTGGACCTTCAGCCATTCCAGTGGTAGCAGCAGATAGCCATGAAAAGGACAGCAACTGGAGATATTTAAAGAGTGGTATCTAGAAACACATCCTGTGACCTGTCTTCATACCTTTTGCCCCAGGGTCTGCTTACTTTAAGTTCTGTGGCTGGGAGGGATCAACTCTGGTCGGTGCTCTCTGTTTTGGATGTCCCCAGAATAAAGCACCAAGACTGTCATGCGTAGGTGTAAAATACAGGTATGGCTAACTGAATGTTTGCGAGGCTTGAGTACAAATATGGGACATGCAAAGTGGAATGGGTATATGTAACGTGGCATTCTCTGTAACTCCAGTTAGTGTAAATCAAATAACTTTACTATTTATAATACAGATTTTTGACTGTAATCCTTCTATTACCATCTCTTTGCTACAACAAGGATTTTTTTCTACATATGAAGATAAGCTGAAAATGAGTGGATATCCAACACTTTTATATGAAAGCGTCATAGCATCATAGGATCACAGAATAGTTGAGGTTGGAAGGAACCTCTGGAGGTCATCTAGTCCAACCTCCCTGCTCAAGCAGGGTCAGCTAGAGCAGGTTGCTCCGGATCCTGTCCAGTCAGTTTTTGAATATCTCCAAGGACAGAGACTCCATGATGTCTCTGGGCAACCTGTTTCAGTGTTAGATCACGCTGACAGTAAAAAAGTTTTTTTTTCTGATTTTATGTGGAATTTCTTGTAGTTCAATTTGTGCCCGTTGCCTCTTGACCTATCACTGGATACCATGGAGAAGAGTTTGACTCTGTCTTCTCTATACCATCCCATCAGGTCATTGACTATATCTTTCCCATTCACCTTTGCTTTTAAAATTGATCCAGGTAGCCAAGATTTGGTACTAATGTGAAATGAGGATGATGTATGCTAAACGAGCTGCTCAGTTTAGACCCTTTTTTGGGACAGGCAGAATTTATTAAATTACAAACTCTGTGTATTGTGTCTTGTCATGTATTATCACCAAGACAGGGTGAAATGGGTCCTGAATTTGGGTTCTGAATATATTAACCATGTATATGGGTTTCAGAGATACAGTCTGCTTCTGCTCCACTTAAAATGTATTTTCAGAATGTAATAAAATAAGGATCAATCATTTTATGACCAGGCATAAACCTAAAAATCAATGTTATTTTATGGATAGGCTATATCTTTCTATCGACAGGGCAGATAATGCAATATCTTTTTTTTTTTTTAATTAGGCTGGCAAATACATCAAAGTGTGCAAGATTTGGAACAAAAATATTTCCTGTCATTAGTTTGTAAGAGTCCTCTTCTGCCAGTAGCCAAGATCTTGATTCTGTATCTTTTTTGTAATGTAGTGCTCCAGAGATATTGGTAGGAAGTTGGTGTGTGAAACAGTGCTGAACCTACATAGACCTACAGTCAGTAAGGTCTAAAACTTGCTAATACTGTGTTGTTGTGGCGTTGAGATATTGCAGGCAGAGAAGATGCAATTGTTACAGCCTATAAAATGATGATATGAGAGGCTTTGTTAGGGAGCAGAAGGATACCAGCAGGTGAGTAAATACTGTATTGTGTTTGACACAGAGAGTAGAAGATGTGGCTTATTCACCCAGCCCAGTGTGTGGAGATAAAATGCAAATCACCAAGGAAGACATGAGCCTTTACGCAAATAATGCTTTCTGACCTAAACCTTCCTCTTGTGTTTCAGGCCCCCATAGCTCCTATTTGGAGTTGCTTGCGAAAAATACGTACTCACTGTTTGGTAGCTAGAGTGTGGGAAAGCAAATACTTGGACTATGCAGGAGCCTTCTTCTGGGGAAACTGCAATGATGGTTCTGTTGGGATTTTTAAGACTTGGAAGACTGGTTTTATTTAACTGGATGACTACAGTCAAATACCTTGTATTTCTGTGAGGATCTGGAAGTGTCGTTCAGCTTCTGTATGATATTAGCTAAATCATCAAACCAAAGCTAAAAAAGCAATTTCCCATGAAGGCGGAATAGTCAGATGGTTAACTGCTGGCATACTGGTAAATTAAAAAGTAGATTAGTTAACCTGTATTGTAGATCAGAAAGAGAGAAATTGTTGTTTGTGTTTGATCTTGACTGTGCTACTAGCACTGAGTGAATACTTCCAACAGTACTCTTGCAAAAAATCACTGGGAAAAATGTGGGGTTGACTATGGCCATTTTCCACAGATATTCTCTCAAACAGATCTGTTGGTGGGTAAGGAGATATCCGGAGCAGGAGAATATTCTAGGAAATAGCCTTTGCAGATTCAAGACTGAGATATGTATTTGCTCTCCTCTTCCATAAACTGTAGCCACAACTTTCCACTTTGGGGATTTTTCCTCCATGGTTTTCAAAAGTAATTATTTTCCTTTAAAGAGCTGAATGCAGTTTCTGCCAGATATCCACCATTCCACAAACATACTTAATAACATGCTTAACAATAATCTTAGATATTCCCTTTTTTCTTTTTGGGTTAAAAACATGATTGTAATGATATAGGCAGTAGCTACGAAATGGTTAATCAACTGTAGGAAGTTGCTAGGAGTGTCTGATCAGTGAACATCCATCCCAGTTTGCTCTGTTCATACACAGTTTCTGTGCATACTTGCTTCAGTCTTTACTGCTAAGGCCAGTCCTGAGGAATTCCAGACCCTGGGGACAAGAGAGGAAGGCTGGAGAAAGGAAGACTCTCCCTTGGTTGAGGAGGATCAGGTTAGAGATCTTTTGTCCAAACTGGACATCCATAAATCCATGGGCCCCGATGGGATGCACCCACGAGTGCTGAGGGAGCTGGCGGATGTTATCGCTAGGCCACTCTCCATCATCTTGGAAAGGTCCTGGAGATCAGGAGAGGTGCCTGAGGACTGGAAGAAAGCCAATGTCACGCCAGTCTTCAAAAAGGGTAAGAAGGAGGAGCCAGGAAACTACAGGCCTGTCCGCCTCACCTCCATCCCGGGAAAGGTGATGGAACAGCTCCTCCTGAAGGTCCTCACTAAGCATGTGGAGGACAAGAAGGTGATCCGGAGTAGTCAGCATGGATTCACCAAAGGGAAATCATGCTTGACCAATCTGATAGCCTTCTATGACGGAATGACTGGCTGGGTAGATGAGGGCAGAGCAGTGGATGTTGTCTTTCTGGACTTCAGCAAGGCTTTTGACCCTGTCTCCCATCACATCCTCATAGGCAAGCTCAGGAAGTGCGGGCTGGATGAGTGGACAGCGAGGTGGCTTGAGAACTGGCTGGATGGCCGAGCTCAGAGGGTTGTGGTGAATGGCACAGAGCCTAGTTGGAGGCCTGGAGCCTAGCGGTGTCCCCCAGGGGTCAGTCCTGGGTCCAGTCTTGTTCAGTGTATTCATCAATGACCTGGAGGAAGGGACAGAGTGCACCCTCAGCAAGTTTGCTGATGATACTAAACTGGGGGGAGTGGCTGACACAGCAGAAGGCTGTGCTGCCATTCAGAGGGACCTGGGCAGGCTGGAGAGATGGTCAGAGAGGAACCTCCTGAAGTTCAACATAGGCAAGTTGCAGGGTCCTGCACCTGGGGAAGGATAACCCCATGCACAGTACAGGCTGGGGGTTGACCTGCTGGAAGGCAGCTCTGCAGAGAAGGACCTGGGTGGGAGTCCTGGTGGACAACGAGTTAAGCATGAGCCAGCCGTGTGCCCTTGTGGCCAAGAAGGCCAAGGGTATCCTGGGGTGCATGAGGCAGAGTGTTGCCAGCAGGTCGAGGGAGGTGATTGATCCTGCCCCTCTCCTCAGCCCTGGGGAGGCCTCACCTGGAGTGCTGTGTCCAATTCTGGGCTCCCCAGTACAAGAGAGACATGGCACTCCTGGAGAGGGTCCAGCAGAGAGCTACAAAGATGATGCGGGGACTGGAGCATCTCTCCTATGAGGAAGGCCTGAGGGAGCTGGGCCTGTTCAGTCTGGAGAAGAGGAGACTGAGAGGCGATCTCATCAATGTGTACAAGTATCCGAAGGGGGGGTGTCGAGAGGATGAGGCCAGTCTCTTCTCTGTGGTGCTCAGAGCGACAGGACAAGAGGCAACGGGCAGAAACTGAACCACAGGAAGTTCCATCTAAACCTGAGAAAAAACTTCTTTCCTGGGAGGGTGACAGAGCACTGGACCAGGTTGCCCGGAGAGGTAGTGGAGTCTCCTTCCCTGGAGACATTCAAAACCCGTCTGGATGTGATTCTGGGCAATATGCTCTAGATGACCCTGCTTCAGCAGGGGGGTTGGACTAGATGATCTCCAGAGGTCCCTTCCAACCTCAACCATTCTGTGATTCCCCACAGTCTGCATTTTGTTCAAATGTCCTGCCTGAGGTGTTGAGGAAGTGGAATCTCACTACTTGTGATGGAATAATCTCCAACTTCCTGGAGATATTGAATTTGACATTTAAGTTAAATTTAAAATTAATGTGTATTAACTTGAGAAACTTCAAAAGCTCTCATTCTGCTATTCATCCTCGTAATATTATATTAAAATCTACAGAATGTCAGTACATTCTCTATGAAAGTCTAACATTATATAAACTCATGTTCTGTGGTCGGGACTGGCTACTGACTTCATCACCAGTGAGATTCAAGCTCTAACTGTAATGTTAAAAATCTTAAAGTGTAAATTCAGTAGAATCAAGTGAAACTTTTCAGAGTGGGAGCAACTGACTCTTCTTATCATGTAATCTCTAAGGGACAAGAAACAGCTCTCTCTCCCATCTGGAGGCAACCATAACTGTATTTAATTTAATCTAATTATCTTGTTTGTATCACACTATTGCCTTTATACTTTAATTGTTGACAATGTTACAGAAAACATGTCTTCTTTTGCGCTGTATTTCCAGGGAGATGGAGTTACTTGGGAAACACCAAATGATGGCCGAGTATGTCTGAAAACTGAAATACAGAGTTTAAGAGACCCATCCGAGGATATATAACAGTTAGTGGCGGAGCTGAACAGTCTTGACTGAAGAGTGGTTTGTTAGTACTGCTTGACCGTACCTGCTGTCGGCAAGGAGAAGTTTGGGAAATATGTGACTACTGCTTCAAAACATCCCCCAGGAGTGCACAGGGATGCTCTGCAACCTCCTTATGCCTTGTCCTGTGACTAGTGGAAAGGTGAAGTTACGTAACTTTTTGATTGCTTTGGCCAGGAGAAGTTGACAGGGAACGGTGATGTGCTCTAAAGGGAAGACAGGACTTTGTTAAGCGCCACTGGAAAATGCACATTTTGGAAGAATTTAGGGGAAAAGCAAAAAGGCTGCTTGTTTACTTGAGCAAAAGAAAAGGGCCAAGAAAGTAACGGAATGAGGAAAGGTTATGAAAGGTGGCCTTGTCAGCATCTTTCACTTCTTTGACTGATGCTGGGCATAGAATAATTTACACAGAGGACACTGCCTCCTGTAAGGGAGCTGCGTGGCATAGCACTTGGCCAACTTTTACCACTGCAGGATCTGCCTTTTGCAGGATGTGAGTAGTTTTTCATGCAACAGATCGTTACCATAGGAAAGTGTGCAACAGAAAGTTAAAACTTCAATCACATTACAAGAATAGAATCTGCTAATCAATCAATAACGTACATAAATCAGTACTATTTGGGAGAATGCTAGTTGGCCCTGGCAGATAGTATGCCAAGACCTGTTGTAACAGTTAAACACTACAGATTAATGGTTTAAACTACTGGCAAACCTGTAGCCCATGGGTTCTAGCTGGCTTCGCTGTGGGAAAAGGTCTTGCTGTCCGTCCCTCTTCCCACCGGGTTGGGAGCTGAAGGTTTACAGCTGAAGGTTTACTTTTCTGTCACACTTCCCAGCTATGGATGTGAAGGGTGTCCAAAGGGAGGATTAAGTAAGAAGAATGACTGAAAGGAGATATATAGTGAGGGCTGAGGAGACTGAGGAAGGGCTTTCCAAAAGCTAACCTTGCTAGTAGAGTTGGAAACTTCATAACAGCAGGGACTGTGAGGAGGACAGGGAGACTTCAGTATAGGAGGTCCTATGAGTATAACTATGTCAGCTGAAATTCGCACCTCGTCTTACACCATGATAAAACAAGGGGTCACAAAAGAAGCTTGTGGCACAGGATGGAACCCAATCCTGATCTTTCGGAGCTCTAAATAGGACCTAGACTGCCAGACCGCTCTTATTCTGAAAATTAATGACTTCAATGGCTGGAATGAAACATAGGAAAACCTGTTTAAAGTGAAATAATTTTGACATCAAAAGGTATCAAACAAATATGTTTTCCTTGATTGATCTGACAGTCATGAAGTTGTGCTACTATTGCACAATTACTATTGTGCTAATCTGTCCCCTCCCTCTTCCCCCCTTCTTTCGTACAATATGTTCCTAGACATTTGGACTCTCCTACCGCATCGGTAACAGAATGACCTTCCGCACAGCCTGCGCATGCGAGAGCGCAGGCATGTTGGCACCTCAGCCGATCATCCACACCAGGTGTGGTGTGTGGGTCTCTGGTAATTTCAGTTGTGCTTGTGAAGCCATTAAGAAATACGCACTTTCTTTCTCACCCTCAGCTATATATCAAAGAAACAAGACATTTCAAAACACAGACATACATGAGGTAGTGGATAAATACAAATCTTTGCTTTTGGTTAGAGCCTAACCAGTAATTTCAGCCTTGCATTCTCAGTATTTTTTTTTTCCCCTGTTCTGGAAGAGCTTAGGAATCAGTCTTTAATTAACTAGTAAACAGAGTCTCTTGCCACTGAGGAGGAGATTTAAAAGTTCCCTTTAATTACTGGAACCAGATTTATATTTGATTCCAAATACCGATTTGCTCCTTGTTTAAGCTAGGCCTTTATTCAGTGAAGTGAGGTGCTCTCAAAGTGTTACAAAAAGCTTTAATTTGCATTCTCCTTCCATCCCAACTGAAGCTGGTGTTATGTAAAGGGAGGACTTTTTAAAATCTATATATGCTATTAGCTCTGTTGCTTGAACTGGAAAGACAGGTGAAATTGGTTTCATATGATCATGAAATTTAGAGAGGTCTTCTTTTCATGGCTGATTTCTCCTTGTTATGTGATTAATACCTTGCAGTGTGTCTTTAGAGTCCAACGATATAAGTCAGAACTGGACTAAGAACATTGTTATAATAAATGGATGCTGTAGGTCATTGTTTATAAGTAGTTCCAAAAACTTCCTAACTAATCACATTTTTCTAGGACTCCAGACGGAGAGCTGCTTGTCTTGACTTCCAAGTAAGCACTGAAGTTTGTCATTGCATTGCTATTTTCCTCTCATGTTTTGGGCCTCCTGCTTAGATATATAAAATTATTTTAATCCTGCTTTTCTCAACGCCCTTCCTTTTTGGAACCATCTGTTTTAAATTTTGCTTACCTGCTTAGTGTGAAACAAGTCTTCTCTGCCTGACTGCATAAGGAAGTTGCAAGTCATTAACAGCTTATGTTAAAATACCTAGTGGGAATATGCGCTCTGCCTACAGTGATGTTTACCTAAGATGGGAAAATTTATATAAAATGCAGCAAACTAAGAATAAGGATTGAGTTGGGAAGATAGCTGTAGGACTGTGCCTGTCCCAGAAATCATTTATAGTTTTCTAGAAAAAGTCCAAATTGGTGCAAAATACTTCCATTTGAAACACCAGTTCCTCTCTAGTAGCAGCTACCTTGGTTTGAGTTGCTTGCTCTCAAAGCCAGAAGCTGCTGTTAGAACAGGTTTGACCGGTTACTGCAATTCAGAGAACAGTTTAAATAGTTATATACTAACACTGCTGGAGGAATCTGTGTGAAAATACCCCCATTGCTCCAGTACCACCACAATTCATGAGGGTGAAACTATACCTTTGTTTCAAGAGTTACTGAGCAGAATTGATGCCTGCGGTTGGCCCAGTTACCGTGTCAGCAACATTAGTGCCCAAATCCCAACCCTACAAACATGAGACTGAGAAAAGCTAAGAGGAAAATGTTTAACTGACACAGCTGTGGAAGAATATGATGAGGGCTTGTGGGCCTTTGTTTAGCGGAAGGCTGTCTCTCTTTGGTGCTTCAGGGTACATCTCAGCCAGCTCTGCTTTTAGATGTGATATGAAAACAACTAGTAAATAAGGAGTGGAGGAGGAAAAGGCTTTCAGCCCTTGGTAGTGGCCAAATTATGGAACAAAAAGTGAGGATCAGTGGATGTTGTGGGACAGGAAAGGAATGGAGGGGCCAGAGAAACTGTTGAGTAGGAAGATATGTGCATTCAGTAGTAAATGGTAGAGAACAATAGAGTCTTTTGCTATTGTGACAGGTTATTTGTTATTGCTAGGATGCTATGAAATTCAAACCATCTTTATTCATTCTCTCTGTGTCATATCTTCAGCTGTTAATGTTTGATGTTAGGTAGAAACGTTTCCTTGAGGCAACTTATTCTGTAGGAGTCCTTATGGTTTCCTTAACCTTCCTCTCAAGCAAGTGGCTCTTTTCACTGTCAGAGAGAGAAGAGAACACAGGATTAGTACTAGCGTGATGGGAGTTCCTCTCTTCAGTGCTTTTGTTATTATGCTATAAATTGTCATAATCAAAAGACAATATTAGCAATATTTCCAGCTTTTGCTGTATGGTGTTGGGTTATTCCTGATACCATTATAATATAATAGTATCATGCAGGCTGATTCTTCAACTGCTTTTCCTCTTTCACTTGCGTATAGAGGGTGCCAGTCAGGTCAGAATGGTAATAGGCAGCTCTCTCCACAAGTGAATAAGTAAAGGTAAAACAGGAGATATCCAGGCCTGCTGGTTTCAGATCATAGCTGGGATTAATAGTTACAGTATCTCTATCTCATTTCTTTAATATGAGAAAAGTAAAATGTCATTTCTTTTTTCTGTAATACCATGTGTCTAGATGTCCCACCCCACAGAACAAGATTTTCTAAATCTCTGGTGCATGGTAGTGTTCCAAGTGTGGAACAAAAGATGATTCCTAACCCCAAGGAAAATGTCTAGGACGAGAAACAAAAGAAGAGTTTTGTCAGATGTCAGAGTATAAGGAAACAATTGAAAGATTAGGTGAAGATACATTTTGGAGGCTCTGCCTCTACTCTGCTGGGGAGGAGTTATGGTCATCAGTCCGGGGCTCCAAAAGCTCATTTTGAGACCTATTGCTACATTTCCAGAAGTCTGAATTCTTTTCTTCCCCTTAGCAAGACACAATAGGAGTGTGCTCTTCTCCTTGCTTCTCCAAAATCTGGTCAGAACATGCTAGAGTAAAATCAGGTCAGAAAATATAAATCAGCCTCTGCTTTGGCCTACCAGCCAGACTGCTGCAATGGCATGTGATGCCAATGACAAGGCTTATGACAATGACTTTGTCTCAGAGATCTCAACAACATCTTTTGACATTTGAATATAGTATTCTAGGATTCATATCACAAATGCTGATGCAAAATTTCAAAGAAATTAGGATTAAGTATTTTGGAGGAAGAAAGAAGGAGAGTAGGTGAAACTGATTTTCTTGGATAGATCAATAGCAGGAAACTGGATGGCTTAGGCTGAGGGTTCATAGATTCCTGGTTAGAATTGACTGAAGAGTCTTACTTCTCATATATGATTTGAAAATTGTTTTCCCAGTAGACTAGTATCCATATTGCAGAACCTAGTTAAAGTTCTCAATCTATGGGTATGTGAAGAAGTCACTCGAGATTAAAGGTTAGTGTACCTCAGCTGGTCTGTTGGTCCCTATGCCTGTGCTTCCTCTATGGTAAGCGAGAGGTAGTTTGCAATGGTTTATCCATTTTTCAGCAAAGGATACACAACTTCACATTTGCCAGGCAATACTGTGGGATTAAAAACATGTGCAGGGGCAGTTTCTGTGGGGAAAAATTGATGACTGCTAGCTTGTTATCCAATGGTAACTTGTTATGCCTCCTTGCATTCATATCCTCGAAAGTGTGTAATGGAGTGGAGAAAGTGTTAATGGGTATGGCAGCTGCATTGCTTTTCCCTCATATGTGAAGAAATCCAGAGCAGTGAGACCTGAAGGAGTTACTGCTTAAGATGTTCATCTCTTGGATAGAGGAAAGATGAGCGCTTCCAGGGCTATTGATCTAGTTTGTTTTGAGAATATCATAAGAACAACAGTCACCCCTATGCCTGCTTCTGTCTCATTAATATATTGGCTGCTAATAGCTTTTAAACATAAACTTCATATGGCAAAAAACACAAAGAATTCCTCAGATCTTTGAATCTTTTAAATAATTGCAACCATTTCCATTTAAGAAATTTGCTCTTGCTCAGCTCTATCCTAGTAGTCACCATGCTGTCTAGGTAAGCTATTAGTCTGTCATCTATATAATACACTTGTGGCCTGAAGCAAAACAGAGTTGCACAGGGATGTCAGGAGAACCGCATTAAAACAAACATCCACTTCTGATCTCATTTCTCCAAGGCTTCCATTTGTGTGTGAAATAGTCAATGTCCAGTTGAAAGCTGGCATAACTTCTTGAGGCAGTGGCTTTTGCTTTTCTATTAGGAGAGAAGGTTACAAGGATCATCACTTGAAGGGACAAGGCCCTGCTTCTTCTCTCATTTCCATCAGCCTGAATTAGGACTAATTCTACTGACTTCAAGGATTTAGGCACTGTGAGGGAAGAATCTGCGTGCAAAGGTGTTCATAAAGCTGCGGCAGCATTTTGGTGCTGCTTAGCACTGTTAAACGCTAGCAATCTGCTGTTGCCAGCGAGTGGCTTTCTGGAATTAGCGAGGGTGCTTTGAGCACAGCAACAATCAAGAGTTCACTTGCAACATGGCCAGGCTTTTAAAGGGATATTTGATAAAATTTACACCTGCCTCTATCCCTGCTTGTTCTGTATTGTCTTTTGAAAATCCACTTTTTCTATTCTTTTTTGCTCACATGTTCTTAAAGCATTGATCTTTATAGTGGCGTTTAACATTTCATTTCCTATCTTACTTCCATCCTGTCAAATACACTTTCAAATAACTGGAACCACTTGTCTTTCATGATCAAAGTGATACAGAGATTTGTGTTCTCAAGCTTTCTTGGCAACATGTCAAGAACAGCCTCTTCTTGTGTGTAATATATAATAATCTGATTTGCTGCATGGACCATATTTGTTGGAAGAAAGGGTAACTGCATAGATTTTAGGGAGCTTGCAAGAGATACAGTTTAAGGAATAGAAGGAAAACTAAAATCAGATCCAGAGGGACAGCCATGCCACTGGGGCACAACATAGATTCATTGACTGTAAAGTCGGATAGGACCTTTATGATCTTATATTTGACTGGCTATATAATTTAGGCTGTAGAATGTCATTCAGTAATTCCTGCAGTGAGGAGAATTACTGTTGCCCTTCATGAGCTTTCCTGATTAGTGATAATTACTTAGTAATGTATTTAAATTCAATGGCAATCAAATAAAATGCGGAGTAAATTTACCAGTCGTTTTCCTGATTTCATATGCTGTGGGGTCAGTGACCTGCAAACTCCTTTATGATCCCTGTGTTGTGAGAAGAACTCTAGGGCTGAAGTCATAGTGCCCTCTGAGTCTCAAGAAAATCTACAGGTCAATAACCTTTTATTTCTGACCTTTTAACTGGCTCTAGTGGTCCATGAAGACACAAATGCCAGCTCTTTCAGATTCCTGGGAAGCTTCAAGCCTCTTGAATCTAATTCTCTCTGAGAGTTTTGCTCTCATATATTCAGGTCACTGATATTGCAAAAGCAACTCGCAGCCATGTGTGAGGGGGAAGCTTTGGGGCATTGAGTGTTATGCAGCTAGTGCTACATGACAAATTCAGGGCAGTCATGTAACTCAGGAATTACATTTCTCCCCAGGAATAACTCTTAACTATGTCTCACCTAACTATGGCTTTCCAGGGAGAAGACAGTGATGCAGATTCCTCACATACTTTATCCGGATGAGGCCAATGAATCCATCAGTCATACAGGAGCGTCTCTCCCTCTCTGCTGTGTACTCCGTAATAAACTCTACTACTTGCTTTTTAGTCTTCCTCTCTTTTCCCTTCTTTCTAAGAATGGCTTGTCTAATTATACTAAAATCAACTGGCTCTTCTCCTAAGTGTTGTATCAATTTCTATCCTGCAGGCTTCCAAAAATTTCATAAATTACCTCAAACCCATTTTGAAGCCAATGACAAACTCATGCTAACTTTGAGGGAAACAGATTGAAACTCTAACTGCTTCAGCTCCACCAGTGTGCAGCAGCTTTACTCATGGAGAGAAAGGCTACATGAAAGAATAAACGTTATCCTTTTCTGGCCAACAATATCAAGGGACAACCCTCTTTTTTAGGAAAAGTGTTTTGAAATCACATAGGAGTGGTGTTTTAAGATCTCCTCCACCTGAGTATACTCGGGTAGACCACAGGTACTTTCTAAAAGGCCTGCAAAGCAGTAGTGTTGGTGGGGAGGAAATGGAGTAGTACAGAGTTTTGGCTATTATTTCAAAGCAGATCAGCTCTGGCCTACACTCCTTTGTTGGCTGGTCTGGAAGTCCTCTTTCTCTTTCAGTAAAAGCATGTGAAAGATACTGTGTTGTCAGTCTTGTATCCATGAGGACCTTCCTTGAATTCAAGAAGTGAAATCACATTCATATATCTAAAACTAGACACCCCCCCATCTTTGTACTTCAAGTAAGTGGATACATCTGTTGATCTGAGTTGTGGGAAATTAGAGAGAGTTATTATTTTCACTGCCTAGGGAGGCTGTGGAATCCCTGTCACCGTATGTTTTCAAGAACAGGTTAGACAAACATCTGTCAGGAATGGTTTAGGTAGAGTTGAGCTTGCCTTGGGGCAGGGGGATGGATGAGATGACCCCTTGCAGTCCCTTTCAGCCCTGTTTTGTATGATTCTTTGATTCTCTATGGAAATGCAGGCAATGTCCAGTCTGGGCAGAGCAATTCATGTATTCAGCGTGGCAGAAAAGCTTGAGTTCCATGAGCACCTGAGAGCTGTATGTGTTTTAATGCACTGTGAAATGCTGCCGCCGATACTGCTCTACCACAAGGTTCATTCAGTGTGACTACTGTCTTCAGTGCAGTTGTTCCTGATGGCTTGTAAGTAAAAAAGAAGTCAGCTTTACTAGAGCTGTAAGAAGCCTGAGTCAGAATGACAATTCTACATACTGTGAAATTGCCTGTTGTAGTTATTCAAGGACTCTCTGGTCATGAGTTTCGAGCAGAACAAATTTCTAGGGTCACCGTTTTGAGTTCTGGGTCACTAGAGAATGTATTAGAGGAATTAATTGATCTTTTCAGGTTTGGCTATTTGGGTCACTGAAAAGCAGTTAGTTTCTAAGGACTGTTTCAGGGCCATGGGATCCTGAAGCATCTATGGCCCTTTTGTGACAGTCCATTGCTCTAGAAGCCTGGAGAAGTCTCAGATATGACAGCTCTACCCTGACTTTCCTTCCTATTCTGAACCAGGGACAAGCTAGCAAAGGCTTGAAGTTTGGCCTGCGCAGCAGTCTCTCTGTTTCTGTCCAGACTTACGGTTGCAATTCTTGGGGCAACTCCAGGATTGGAAGATGAAGGAAGAGTTACTATCTTTATCCATCCTCTCTGTATAGGTGCACAGAGTACCACATTTAATTCCCACGAGGAACAAGTCTATTTTATATTCAATGTAATCGCAAGGGCTGGATCTTGGGAACACTCCTGAAGCAAGCTGGATCCCTTCAAGGGAGCTACATAGGTATCAAAGTAGGATAATCACTAAGTACCATTTGTTTTTGAATGTTAATACACTATGATTTTTAAATGATTTTTTTTTTTAATGCAAGTAGGTGTATATCTTATACTGGCCTAGTCTGATGGTTATGCAGAGAGAGTCTAAACCGAAGCCTGCTGAAATCCATAGCAATCGCTTCATGGACTTTGGAGGGACACCAGGAACATTGCTGCTTGAGACAGACTGTTGCTGTATAAGAGAAAGCCAGGGATTTAACTTCAAGACTTACATACCCAGTCAATGAGACTTTATGTGCATGACAAGCTAAATGGGTATCAGTAGAGTGTAAGGATATACTGCTTTTCTCAGAGAGAGTTCCTGCTAAGACTGGGTTGGAAAATCTGCTTGTCATGCAAATGTTTTAATTATAAAATGCTGATTTGTTGAAAAGAAAACTTTCTTGAGAAACCTATCAGCTTTGTTGAAGCTATGGCTAGGAAAGGCTCCTCACATGAGGAGTGGGACTTTGGGAGAGGGAACAGGGAAAGGGGGAGAATTAAATGAGGTAGAACATAAATCTAACTCTATTGGATCAGACCAAAGATCTTATTTGGTGCCCGTAGCTGGGACCAGATGCCAATGGAAAGAATTTAAGAATATGCATATGGTGATGCTTTTCTTTGCATACACCCCATTGAAAGGTGACAGGAAGAGAGGGAAGTTGAGCACCTAAGAGAGAAAGCACACTCAAGCCAGCCAGCAGCCCAGTGGTAAGAGCTTGCACTCAGAGACCTGGAGACTGGCCTCAGATCAGGTATAACAAAAACTGCAGTCTGGACTTCCTGGGTGAGTGCCCCGAAGAGTGTCACTGGCAGCATGTATGTGCAGCTGTGGCCTTTCATCAAAAATTCATTCTGGTTTTAAAAGAAAACAATTTCTAAAACCATGAAGTTTCCCAGGAAGTAGAATTTGCATATTGTGGCCAGTTTGAGTCTTGTTCCACCACTGGTGTCACATGCTGTCTCGCAGTCAGTCAGTGGTGTCCTTCCCACTCTGGTGGCAGGGTGCTTTGTACAGCAGTGCTGTCTCTACCATCTCTCTCTTTTCTCTTCTCATCAGATCATCAGATAAGTTTCTTCCTCATTGCTCTTGGGTGTGGTAGTGCCCTATCAAAAGAGACTAGTAGAGTCTTTGATACAAGGGCGGTGCAGTGGTGTGATCTACCTGGTTAAGAAAATAGTGCCTTATAATAATGGCCAAGTGCTAAAAGCGACACTTCTCACAGTCTGGGAAAATTAGTCTCATAGTTATTTGATAAATGGGAACATATTAAATCTGGAATTCACTTCCAAGTTCTGAGGTGAGCATAATTCTGTGGCTACCTCCCATTCAGACATTCGTCTAGCAAACTGTCCATTTCTCATCCCAGATTTTGGTCCATTTCCTGCAGGGTCAGAGAAGACATCTCACTGGCCTCATGACATATGCTGATCTTGACAAGAAATGGAAGATTTTTGGAACACAGGATTTATGTGAAACAATAGCCATGCCATTTTGTTATGGTAGGCGAATTATCCGATATTCTTGAGGATGTACGAACCTCATTAATACTTCTGTGCTCCATTTTGTATAACTGAAGGACACAACAAGAAAAGAGATTATCCCTTGTTCCACTGTACCCCCTTTTTTTTTTGCTAACTTGCACGAAAATCAGATGTGTATGAGTTTGGAGTGCAAAACTGAAAAGTGATGTTTTGCTAATCATCCAACAGTATGAATGAATATGTCTTTGGTTTCTAGCTGGCTTTAGACTGGCACCTTGACACACAGTATTGATGGGCCTATAGCTAATGATTCGTAGTTCCCACATGCATTTTTTTTGTCTAATATCATATAATACAGTAAAAAACTGTAACGGGAAAGGTTACAGTCAAAGGTATCCTTGACTTGTTTCTGCACATGTTTTTTCTCTTGATAAAATACTTTATTTACCCAGGAGACTTCTCCCTCACTCCAGAAATGGAATACTCAGGTTTAACTTAAAGTGACAAGCAAAGTATCATGAGGAAAACACAGGCTCATCAATACAAGAGAAGCCATGAGAAATGCACACTCTTGCGTGAGAGATCTTATGTGTGATATACGTGTTCACACTGTACGGATGACCTGCCAAAGCATTGCAGGCCTGGAGGGAGCAGGGGGATTTAAAACAGGATCAAGAGAGCTGATGCCTGGGTCTGGCACTTTGACAGTTTAATATGACCAGGTTAGGAATTTAACCTCAAGTTAAGTCCCACAAATTATATTTGCTAAATTGGGTCCAAATGAGAGTGGGAATAAAATACACATGAAAGGGGCTGATGTGGTGTAGGGAAAAAGGAAATTGCTTGCTTAGGTCTCTGAGCCTTTGTTGCTGTCCGTTTTGTTGTAGTGGCTAAAGAGATTACTGTCCCCACCTCTCCAGCTGCCTGCTTGGCAAAGGGTACCACTCTCTGGCTCCACATTTCACAGCCAGGCCTACTAAGCTAAAGCATTATCCATTTGGATTTTTGTTGACAGCTGGTCTATGGGCTCTTCTGTCTCTTCTGAAGTGGTAACTTTTGACTGAAGGCTGGCAGACAGTGGAGGTTTTAAACCCCCTCAACCACTGACATCATTAAAAACAGCAGAGAAGGAAAGTAAAAGCTCTACATCTTCAGGCTGGCAAAACAAAGCTAACAGAGCTACCCCTTTTCTAAACAAAAGGATAAATAAAATGCTACCATTTTCCTCTAGGCTTTGACTCATCAAAATTGGCAAAGTGGATCTTTACGCAATTCCGTAATTGTCTATCTTATTCTCTCCAGGTAAACCTGAGAAATTCCAACCCAAATTTCTTACTCACAGACTTTCTTTCCTGCAAAAATCATACTGTAGATTCACTAGAAGTGACTTTAAATGACAAACTATTGTTGTTCTTGTAAACATCCAACATATTCCATAGTCTGCCCTTTCTTCCAAATCACCTGATATAGTTCAATATGTCACCCTGAAAAATGTATTTTTAGTGACAACGATAGTACATTGTCATTATCTATGGAATGCAGGAAACACAATACTTAATCCTTTGGCCAGTGATTCTTTCACAAATTCTCCAAATATGTAACAATTTCCCATTATGTCATTCTTACTAAGATAGATGTGGTTGAGAGATAAGCCTTGGGGGAGAAGTTAAAGCTGCAAAATGAACCCTGCTAAATGCACGGAGTAACCTATGGTTGTTGCCTCTTATTCACAATTTCTCTGATTTATAATAATGGATTTTATACATTAGATCCCATATCCTTAAGACATGAGGAATGAAAGAAATGAAGATGTCATTTGTTTCGTACGCTGGTGACTTATGTTTTTTTAAGTGGGTTTTGCTGCTCAGTGAAACAAGTTTTCTGTGACAGATTGCTCTGCTACTGTATTTGATTTCAATTTCCCACTGAATAGTGCCAAGTGAAATCTGTAATGCTTTAGGTTAGTATGACTTTCTCCAGTACTATCCTCATATTGATCATCACAAATCTTTTTTCAGCTAGATGCTTAAAAATGAAAAGTATGCAGGGCACCTATTTTAATCACTTTCAGGCTGAACTCTGCACAAGTAGCCTTTTGCCCTTCATGATCACCAAGAAGAAGAAATCAAAGAATGCTGGTAAAAGCAGTTTCACCATGGGAATCCAATTTTGTTGTTTATCACAGAGATACCCTGCTTGTTCCCAGTGAAATACCTTGTTAGGCATCTGATCATGTTTACCTCATTGAAATTGAAACCATCCTCTCTTCAAAATAGAAGCCTACTGCCTAGAGGAACTTGTCTGGTAGACTGCCAGACTTTCTGTTTGTTTTGTTCGGATTTATTTGTGCACTGTTTTGGAGAAAACTCAGATGACTCTTTAGTAGTAAAAAGCAGCAGGAAAACATCAGGAAAACATTCACTTATCACAGACTTTTGAATTTTTTAGCCATGGATTATTCTAAAGCTGCCACTGGGTGATCTGGGACCTTTTAAAATGTTTCCTGCAAGTGGCTTATCTGGTCAGCAGTCATTACCTTCAGCCATGTTTCTTTCTCTATACTCTCTTTCCATTACCATATATTTTTATTTTACCGTATCTCACCCCTTCAGTGTTAGTATAAGAATTGCTTACTTTGGAGAGGACCCCTGGTTATCCTGTGTTCAGAGATGGTTAATATAAAGCTTATGTTCCACACGTCCTTTGTTCCCCTTCTGGGCCTATCACCTCATTGTCCATTGAGTGAGATTATTTCCCTATTATTTGCTTATCCACCTGATTGCTTCCCCTGAAGGTTTCCTGGAAAAACTTGTTCTATCTATATTGCCTCCCACTATGTTCTATCATTTCAATGTGAGTTCCTTCCTTTCTTGTATTGGTCAATAATTGCCTACTATCTTGAAATACTCTCTTTTTCTTTCTTTGTGTAGCTCTAGATCGAAACAGGCAGGCAGCTCTCAGAAGACTCATGTATTAATCCCTAAAAATTTAGGTAGTTCTACAAAGAGCCAGTCAAGAGCCAAAGGCTTGTAACAATTCCTGGCTTTTATATCACTGTGCTGTCTCAGCTCCTTCTGATGTCAAAGAAATCTGTTGTCATGTCCCTGTCAATTCCTTTCACAATAGAGGGTTTTTCTCTGGGCATTTTTTACACAGTACTTCTTGCAATGCAGCATTTTCATGCTTATAAATCAGATTATCTGCCAGTAAACATGTGATTCAGCAGCAGTTAGGGTTATGCAGGTAACATAAAGAGAAGTTTACTGTTAATTTTGTTCTGGTTTTCTGAAGTATAATTCTCTTTTACTTTTTAATGATGCAAATTTTGTAATGCATGGGTTTCATGCACAGAAAGACAGTATTACTCCGAGAGCTGTTCAGTCCATCTAGAATTTTAGTACTCAACAGTTTAGTACTGTTGTGTCCTTAGCTTGCCTGTCCCACATAGCTTGGGTCATGTAGCTTTGGGTCCAACCAAAGTCTGAGGAAAAGCAAGCTGTTTTTAAGGAATGGGTAATATCCTGACTCCACTGAAATCAATAGAAGCTTTGCCACTGGTTCCCCGGAATTAAGCTTTCATTCAGTATGCTCAGCTGAACTGTCTACTTAAAGAGATAACATGGCTGACCAAAATATAGCTCTCCTTGTATGCCATTTCTGTCTCAAGAATGGCACAGAATGTTTCATTCTCTTTCTATGCATTTTGCTTTCTCCATACTGTGACTGTGGTCTCTTGATCTGGTTAGCATGTTACTTATGCGGGACTGCAGTACTTCTGTGCTGTAATCCTCAGACACAAATATAAAAGCAGGGGCATTGTACCACCTGAGACTGCAGCTGGTGTTGCACATGTTCTACACAGTTGGTTAATGCAAGCATAGTAAGTTTGATGTGTTTGGGAGATGTTGGCTTTATATGCATGCCCAAATCCACTGCACAACATATCTGCTAGAGGCCTAGTGCCTTCTGGGTGTACTTGAACACACTGTATCAAATTATGTGTTCAAATGGACTTTTATTAGGCGCTTTAGGACATTAGCTGACTAAGATTTGCTGTTCTAATGGGGCTGAGGGACATGCAGGCATCCTGAACAAAGGCACTGTGCTTGTTTTTCAGTCAGTTTGAGGTTTGCCATTAGTCAATTGTGAACTGATTTGGTGATACCATCTGATTGGGTTTGGCTGTGTTGGTACAATTCCTTTGCCCAGAACAGAGCTCATGCATCATGCCAGTCTTTGTGGCTGTAGTACAGCTTGAAGGTAGATATAAAAGCCCTTTGTCCTGAGAAGTCAGACTGTTCAAACTAGATGCCTGGCAATGGTAGTTTGGAAAGAACCGTACAGTCTCTTCTCTTATCGAACAGATTTCCTAAGAACTGATCTGATCTGAGGCCTCTAGCAGTAGTTAAACTGATTATTCTGCGATCTCCTGCATGTTTGTGTAGCTGTGCTGGCTCATGTTATGGATATGGGAGGGGTGATAATCGGCAGGAGAGCAGATAAGGGAAAAAAAGCAGAAGTGCTTTCCTATCTGAGCGAGTCGTTCCATGATATGTTTTCTTCAACAACAAAGTCAGCTGAAGAATCTCTCTTCCTCCTCCCCCAGTCAGTCATTCCCATCCTGCTCTGCAGCCACCACCCTTTCAGTGGTGTTGGCAGAACTGCTTGTGGGTTTGCTGCAAACCAGGTTGCTGAAATGGCTCCATGGACTGTTAACGTGGCACAATTGAGGGCATGCAAAACTGTGGCATGGCAGAGAAATGAACAGCTCTGGAGAGTGGCAAATTAGAACTTCCCAACCAGCTTCGCCAAGAAGAAAATATGTTGTGAACTACATCCTTAAGCATTGCTAAGATAAGCATTCCCATGTGCACACGGCTGCCTAAGTCATGAAAAAAGCTTTTGTCCAAGGAGCACACAGCCAAAGAGATATTTTCAGGGGCCAAGAGAGGTGAAGCAAGTTGCATATAGACTTGGAGAGATGACAAGGCAGAATACTGACTAGTTTGGCTGCCATGGGGTAGGGCTTGGGATTTATGTGAAAAAGAAGTACTTGGGAGGGATTTGATTCATTAGAAAGCCAGGTCTGGTGCTTGGTCGATTACATAGAGAGTCATGGCAGAATGACGGAAGGGAGTCAGTGAGCTGGTATGATAGGACAGATAAGAGAGCTATTGCAGTCAATCAGGCAGTATTAACGCACCCAAATGAGACTTGCTTTATGACAGGTCCTGTACAGCAGACCATCATGATCCTGGAATATTTGCATGGTAAGATATAAGATCCAATCTGCATTGGGTCACGTGAGGGGTTATGCAGGGCCTTGAAGATGAGAAGTTTAAAGAGAACCGTGCAGTGATGGCTATCCCAGCAACAAATATAAACAATTTAATGAATTCACTTTAAATGCCTCCTCTTTAGAGAATTCATTTGCAAACCTCTGAGGTATGAGAGAGCTTGCTCTCGGAGTAGCTGTTAGATGCGTATTGGGCAATAGTCTCTCTAGCTTACTCAGAGTTTGGCAGGTAACTTTTTTTCATGGGTACCTGAGCTATTTTTAGATTATGCAGCTGGCACATTTCTAAAGGCCCATTAATGAGTTAGGAATCCTCATCTCAAGAATGTGTATTTGTTCCCTCTTTTAGGCAAGCAAAACTGTCAGGAATCACAGAAAGATTTATGAGCCTCCCTGAGAGTGGTGGGTTTCCCTGGTATTGTTCTCAGTAGGGAGGGTATAGGAAGGGACACACTCCCGCCTTGTGAGACCCCTGAGGGGACTTTTACAGATAGTGACTATGGGAACCCGTTCCTTAGTACTTGCCTGTCAATGAAATATTCAGTATCCCCTTTGGAATGTGCCTGCAGACCATTCCTTGGGATTTAGAAGTTCAGAAGATGATAACAGGAAATAAAAAAGCCATCACATTTTGGCAAGGGCAGCATGCATTCACCTCTAGGGAGATTTTTTTTTTTAATTTTTCCACACACTTTATAGAAAGTCTGGAATCAAAACTTCCTATCAGCAACTGGAAAAAGGTCTCGTTCCCTGTTCTGACTGAATGGCCTTTCTTCCCTGTAAGCAGTCCAAGCGAAGGAAGTGTAAATCCACAGATTTCAAGTTGAGTGTATGGTGGCAAAGCCTCTCCTTTCTAATTTCAAGCACTCATATGTTTGCAAACTGAATGTCTGGCAAGACTTTATTGGATTATTTACTATTTTGGTGACTATGAGCCACAGTCAGGAGACTGGGACCTCACTGTTTTTGATGCAGTACGAGAACTGGTTTAAAAGACAACCCTGGCCGCTAGAAGTGTGCACTCTGAATATTAGACAGACAACAGATGCATACAGACAGGCAAAAGAGCACAGTGGAGACCTTGTGGAAGCAATCTCAGAATGGGAAACAGAGGACTAAGCCCCTCCACATCCTGAGGTCGGGATTTTTGTATACAACTTGACAAGAAAGAGTTTTTTAAAAAAAAAAAAGTGGCAGCTCTGCAGCTGTGCACCGGGCATCTTCCAAGCGTGAGGGGCTGCAGGGGAGAGCAGGAAGGTGGCCATTATAAAGTGGCAGTCACAGCACACGACAGTAGCACCGTGGGAGGAGGAAGCTGGTATTGATTCTGCCCTTCAGGATCTGATTCCCTTTTCATTCAAATGCATGGCAAAACTCCCTCTGAACTGAACAGGACCAGATTGAAAGAGCTAAGGCCTGGGGACCAGATGCCATCCTTGAAGCCATTTGTTGGGTCTTCCAGGCATCTGGTAGGCAGTGTTTCAAGACTGGTTGCCTGACAGGCAGCAGCTGGCAGGCTTGTTGGGACACACCTCATTCCCATTCCTGAATTCCTGGGTGGTCGGGCCTATTGCCATATGCATACCAGCTAGGACCTGGGTGGCTCCATACCAGCTATAACGCATACCTACTGTTCCTTGGCAAAAGTAGTTGTGGCATTGGGGAAGGGATTGAGGCTTTAGGAGGATGGTGGGGACGGATCTTGAAGATACTCTAGGGAGTACAGGAGAGAGAGGGATAACTGAGGCTATGGGCTGAGCATACTGCCTATGGGAGGCAGGGGATATGGGGAGGTACTGAGGTGTTACGGTATTGTTGGGAAGCTAGGGGACCCTGGGATGCTGCAGTAGGGATATAGGTGAGGTGGGTCTAGTGCAGGATGAGGGTGACCTATAGTATTGGGTGGGAAAAAAGAATCAATAAAAGGACAGGGGCAGGCCAAGGACATTGCAACAAAGCAGAAAGGGGCAAGATGTGTATAAATGGGCAAGATGTGTATAAAAAAGATGAGGAAGTGATTATGAAGGATATGAGGATATTGTGGAGCGTAGGAGACAGGGAGGGAAAAGTCTCCTTTGTATTATGCCAAGGATTATACGTTGGCAAATCATGGCCCTTAATGGCCTATGGTGTACCTTTAACTGGAGATTCTTTGAGCATTGTCCATAGAGATTCTATTCAATCTTGGATCGGATGCTGCCTCCCAAGTAAAGTAGGGTTTCTCTCCTCATTTTGAAATAATAGTATGCAGACTACTAGCCGTGGCACAAGCCATAGGCTTTAAGGGAATGGATAAAGTATGCCAGTCAGAACTAATCCAATTATCACTTAAAGATTTGTTTCAATTTATCAAAAATGGTATATGCCTACGCTCCCCAACTCCCAGCTCCATCCTTTTCATTTGTACTTTATGAGAAACGCTAAGTTTCCACAAGGCAATCTGTTCTGACTCCAGTCTGGCAGGCACCTGGAAGTACGAGGACACTTGAAAGGAGAGAGCCTGTCCTTACAGATTTTCAGCTGATCATAACAGATTTCTGTGCGTATCTCCCTAAAAATATGAACACTAGATGATTATTTTTTAATATTTAGTAATTTTGTTCGCATTCTTTTGAGGAAGGATGCCTTGGAAGACATAGCTGCTTCTTCACTCAAGGAATGGGGCAGTGACTAGCAGATCACAGAGAAAGGGCGGTGCTCTGTCTCCTGAGCTATCTGCTGTGCCTGTCACTGTAGTCTCTAAATAACATATACTGCACCAAAAGTACTAGGAATTTGAAAGCAGTCTTTTGTTGTTGTGCACTGGTTATGCACTTGTTTACTAGTGACTCAGATCTAGAAAGTATTGCTCCAGATTGACTTAGAAAACAAACTACCAATAATTAAAGCGAAAGTTAGGACAAACATTTTTCTACAAAGAAATACCAGTACTGCAAAGGCTGAAGGAGCTGCAAAGAAGGATCAGAATATGGTCTGGTTCAAGTGTGTTTTTGATGCTGAATAGATCCTGTACAAGGATTGTTTTCCCACTACCTTCAGGAGTGACCCTAAACTATTGTTTCTTTGGTCCCCAAGTTTCCTGCCTCAAATTCCTACCTTTGTACATGTCCTAGGAGGATGAACATATCAAAGATTGCGAGGTTCTTTATTATGTTACAGGCAGCCACAAAACATATCACTTCCTTGGACTATTTTCCATCAGTTAGAGTAAAACGAGTAAACTGAGGATGGAGCATTGCTACCAAAAGCCCTGTTCTTCAGCAAAGAAAACCCACTGGTCCTGAGCCCCAGACACAACTGAAATTCTTTGCTGACTTTGTCTTTCACAGAGTGACGAGAGCAGAGAACTTGTCTCAGTCTCTTCCACTCTACTCCAGGTAATCACAGAATTTTAATTCCCTTCCTTTATTTTCATGCTTTAATATGAGCTGTGGACTTGAAGTATGTACCTTGAAGTGCCCAGGTGAAAAAAAATGCTATCACTGAGTTTTTGTAGACACTTGCCTTGCAAGGGGATGTCTATGTAAAATACATTATGAACCTCTTCTCCCAGGTTAAGAATTGCACTATGAAATCAAAGGCATTAAACTCTGGCTTGTCATCTGTCATAGCAAGATTTTATACTTTTTAGCAGCCAGGCTCATTGCTAAACATACATAATCCTGAAATATAATCCTTAACTGTGATTTATGATCATGCTTAGATTTATTGTATCAAGTTGCTGTTGTAAAATCCCTTGTTTTCCTAAGAAGGTGGGGCTGTAAATATCCTGAGAAGAGGAGAAATGAGATGAAATTTCATAGTTTCTTCTAAAAGCTTTTTCGTTTCAAAGCCAATTACAAGAAATAATAATAAAAAAAAAATCCACACCAATCTTCACATAACCAAATCCCATGTAATGTTTAGTTATCTAATGGCAGGAGATAATAAAAGGAAGAAAGCTGAGCGAAAAACAGCCTGTAGAAGCCAGAAAAAGAAGGCACAGATTCAAGTTTTAACTGTGAGAACAAACAAGTTTTCAGAGTGACTGTCAGCTTCCCTAGATAAGAAATGCATAGACTGTAAATGTTAACAACGCTGGGAAGTCGAATGGATCTTTCACCCCTTCCCCTCACTCACAGAGGGCATTGTGATAAAATGAGATTACTACAGATATTTTACAAAATAAATTTTTCAACGCCTCAGCCTGTGGTTTGCAGCTGCCGAAGGTCTAGATCGTATTCAGGAGATCATAGGAAGTCATGCAAAACATACAAAACAAATGTTTTCCCAACATAAACCCTTGTAGTGATGTTTTCACTTCAGAGCTGCCATCTTGCTATAGCCCTGGGATAGTAGCTTGTAACCGAGTGTGTGTGCATGTGTGGAGCAATTTGCTGCAGCCTTACGGAAAGAAAACTATTAGTAAGTATTCCTGGATTGAGCATGCAGAGCACTGGGGAGCAAATTCCTAACTTGCAGCGGAGGAAGAAAAAGTGCTGCATTTCTCCCAGCCTGGATTCTGTACATAGGTCACCTCGTTCACATCCAACTTTCTGGACACAGCTTCCTCTCTCATACCTGATATTCCCTCTTTGAATTCTCATGCTTATGAGGCAGTTTGAAATGGGGTCATAATAATAGAACTTTGTCTGCTCTTCCACAGGTTTTGAGTGAGCAGGAGAGCAACAGAGCAGCGTTTTGTAGTATGGAACGTCTACAGACATTACATGGGGAATGAAGATTTAGCTTATTTCTCTAGGGGAGAGAGAGAAGGCAGCCCTTCGACTGCAGACCACGTGGGGCCAGGGGGGAAGATGGGCCCTCCGAGGGGAGGCCGCACAGTCTCCTCAGCTCCTCCAAGAGCACCCTTGTGGGGATGTACCTTGACAGTGATCGTGCTGCAATAAATTTACAGCCCTATTCACTAGGAGGAATGAAAAGTTCAACCAGGGTTCAAGAGATGTCCTCAGTCAGCCAGGGCTCTCCTGGCCTTTTTAACAGACTTTTTGAAGAGTGTTTGACTCTGAAGTGCTCTAATCACAGGAAAAGGACAACAGGAAACGTTACCTCAGGAGCAGTGGTAAGTGGGAAGGCCTGGCCTAGCAAAAGTAAACAAAAATATTTTAATTACCTGTGAGAATACCAAACACGCAGTGGGAGGCAGATTTGGGCAGTTTGGCGGTCACTGAGAATGCTGAAGTCTCAAAGAGGTCAGAATAGCATAGCTGGATTTTGGTGTCCTGTGCCATTTTCATGCTTAACTTTTGGGTTAAAAGAAGGCGTAATCTTTTGTTGAACAGCTGCATGCTCTGCACTCTAGCAATACGTGAACTGAGCCCCGAAATTACAGTTCTGTCTGGTCCTTTTGTCATTCCACTGAGAAACAGCCCGAGGGCCTGACATAATCATTTCCCAATGTCTTTACTTACAAAAGCAAATACATCACTTTTTTTTTTTTTTTAGAGCCAGATATTTGATTGTGACCAGGATTCACCTTACTTTTAAAAGGATTCACATTACTTTTAAAAGTAAGGACCCTATTTGTGTAAGGCAAAAAAAGCAACAAGTCTAATTTTCCATTGGGTAACATCATAGACTTGTTTGCACACTGAGTGTTTAAAAGCATACTATGATTTTTATACTATAGACAAATAAAATATGTGGCTGTGCCTTGAGGAGTCAAGACTGCAATTTGTTTTTCTGCTGGAAAGGTGTTAAGCAATCTATTTCACAATAAAAAAGCTCTTGAAACTCTAACAGTGCAGTCCAAAACGATGAGCAATTTTCTTCAGCTTGAGCTACAGTCTTTAAACATTTTTAAGGCAGTTTTAAAGCAGTTTAAATTTCTTGGACTGCTGAGCAGGACAGGGGTCCAGAAATGAAACAGAGCAATGCTCCTCTCCAGTTCCATGAAATCTCTGTCAGGGCCAAAGGTTTGAGTGAATGTATTATATGAAGAAACAGCTTTCATCTCGTACAGAGGCTTTATTGTGCTTCAGAAAGAGTTTTGGAGCCATCTGAATTTTTACGTTTTCTTACCCAGGAGTACACAGCCTCAAACAGCTTGTTGTGAAGTTAGGAGTCTTTAATCACATCTGGTCAGGACAGAATTGCTCCTCCAGTATTGGTATGAATTATATTTTTACCTTAAACTGTAACATAATCTGAAAAGACTAGAAGCCTGCCTAAAAGGTTATCAGATCTAATGCACTTTTACTGGGATGCGGAGGAAATACAGCAGTGGTAAACAAATATAAGAACCTATTGTAACTGCGGCTTAGAATCACCAGGAGACCAATTAACACCTTTTTGTTAGGATTAACCATTATGATGTTTGCAGCAAGAGCTTTAAATTGGTACTTTCTTGTAGTTCAAAGTGTGACTACATTGCAGTTACAAGGGAAGTAGAGATCAAAGCTTCCAGAACAAATAATTACATGAAGGTAAATTCCATCTGATGTAGGAAGCTGCAGAAGCCTCCAAAGAATAGCAAATAGTTTGGCACAGAGTGGCATGTAGGAGTGTGAGCAATACAAAAGACAGGCTTTCAAAGGGAAAACGCCTCTCCTCAAATGATCGAGTGAATCGGCTGGTCTAAAACCATTTAGTTATATGGGGCTGCTCTTTGCTGTGTCAGCAGCTCCATTATGAAGCTTTATTTTCTGAGGTTCATCACTCAGATGAACCAGTGCTAATACGTAGCACAGAAAGTCTGTGTGGGGTCTTTTTATTCGTCTGGGAATTTTAAAGGTAATTAAGGAGGAAAAAGCCCATTGTGCTATATTTGGTGACTGTTTTATTTTCTTGAGGTTGGTTCTATGCCTAGGAGAGGAGGTTGGGGGGTGAGAATAATGGAGTTCCCCTTACTGCCTCCACGTTCCTCTTGAGGCCTTTCAGTGGTAGTTTGCCAATGAGGAACTTAAATGTAAATAAATAACTCTAGAATTAATTGAAGTCTCCGCTTTGATGTAGTGCGTGCTTAGGCCATATAGTCCCTAATTTAGACTAAGCCTAAAGTAGAGGGGACTTTCTTTTTCACCAGAAGAAACAAACACCAAACGAGCTCCAAGCTCCAGGC